>NW_024870807.1:0-1260000 GCF_019054845.1 Dipodomys spectabilis | reverse complement strand
TTAGGATGGATTTCACTTCATTCCATTGCGTCCTTTCTCATTTCATTTCATTTCATTTCTTTGCTTTTCCTGCTACATACATCACCATTCCCATCCTGCGCGAGGCCGGTAGCAAAAAGCTACCAGCACACATTTATATACAGTCAAATAAATCTGTGCTTCGTGACCTCATCATGCGTAATTTATTATGCAGCTGTCACCAGGAACCATCTGTACAGGTTCAGGACAACAGGGCGACTTGTAGGGCTTTTTCAACCAGGAGTATCTGTAATATGAACTTCCTTCCCCTCCGTGATTCTATCAGCCATGTCTCCCTCACTTGCTCTGTTTGTAATCCAGCTGCCTGCTGTCCTGGCTCATCTAAAGGGCGTGTTTATCCTGGGTGCTGTTTGCTGTTCGCATTCTAACCAGCCAGCAAGCTGGGTGTTGGTTGGCTCTGAGGCTGGGCATACGTGTTCCCTCCTGAGCCAATGCTGTCTGGAAGGACCAGGATGGCTAGGACACAGGGACATCAGGCTTCCCCAAGCATGCCGTCTGTGTATCCAGTTAGGTTTATTTGAAGAATTTGAAGCAGATAGATGATAGTGGTGGGAGAGACAGCTGGGCCATTTCACTGAGACTTAATTTTCTCTTCTGCACTGTTACCAAAACATATTGATTGGCTGGATGTCCATGGCTTACACCTGTAATCCTAGCTACTCTGGAAGTTGAGTTCTCAGGATCATGGATTGTAGCCAGCCTACATAGACAAATCCCAGAGACTTATCTCAAAGCAAACAGTAAAAAACCAGAGTGGTGGTGTGACTCAAGTGGTACAGTGCCAGCTTTGAGTTTAAAAAAAAAAAAAGCAAGGCCCTGAGGAGGAATTCAAGCCACAATATTGTCATGCATACATGCGAGGATGCATACACACTCACGCAAGCACGCATGTGCACACACACAAGAAGATTTGTACTAGGTTCTGAAGGCATGGGGTAATGGAACAGCAATGCAAAAAGCTATGCAGGCTGAGGCTCTGAGATAATTCAGATGGCTTTCTTTCATTAACAGTCTGTCTTCTCTTAATCAAACATGCCAACCTGCTTTTGGGGAGTGTTGTTTTTTAAGGTGTTTGCCCTAATTCTTCTCCATTTGGATAGTTTTTGGTTGAGCAGGAGAATATTCTCAGTAAAAGGAATCATGTACATAGTATTGTCTCTGAAAGGGATTTTAATAGCAAGTGCTAAGCGCTCAATTAGAGCCAACTCATGAGGATTTGCTACTAATCTAAAATGGAGCCCAGGCGCATTGGTAGAAGCCTGTCTTGTGTTTGTGAATCTTGGCATTTTTGCATGTGGCAAGAATATGTTTCCTTTCCAGGTTCGCATATTGAAAATGTCATACAATTAGATTAAGATGATCATTTTTATATCTATCTGGGTGATTGTTTTCTCTCTGCCAATCCTCAGAAGCACTGAACTCTACAAGGAACAGGCAAACAGGATTTCTGACTGATTGAAACATACAGGATATTGCCAGAGGGCCACATAGTTAAAATAAAATATACATACAGGGTCCAAGAGAAAGGCCACTATCAGCCACTGTGAAGTTAAGAGGGGCTTGTCATATGAAATTTCAGACTCTGAGCTTCAATGGATCGTGTAACAATCAGCTGCTAAGCACGTAGTGGAAAGGTTTCTCCCCAGCCTAAGCCTCAGTTCTGTAAAACCATCAGGAAGTTTCCAGAAGGAACAGAGCTATTATCCTTCTCTGTAAGCGTCTAATTCTTCCTGGAAGTGTTCTCCTTAATTGTAGGCTGATGGTTAATGGTCCTGGCTTTAAGTCAAGGTGGACCTTCTTTGCCTAAAACAATCAAATTGTGCCTGGCCATGGCATGAAACTGGAGCCAGCTCTTTGCTTCTTAGAATTGTGCAATCTGAGCAGGGTGTTAGTGGCTAACACCTATAATCCTAGCTACTCAGAAGGCTGAGATCTATAGATCATGATTTGAAGCCAGCCCCTACAGGGCAGTCTGTGAGACTTTTATCTCCAATTAAGCAGCATAACGCTTTAAGTAGAACTGTGGCTCAAGTGGTAGAGTTCCAGGCTTGAATAAATAAAGCTAAGGGACAGCATCCAGGCCTTGAGTTCAAGCCCCAGTACTGGCACAAAAAAAAAAAAAAGAAAGAAAGAATTGTGCAACCTGTCAGAGGCTCCCAGAGGATTCCACAGTGCTCATTCAAAGAAATTATGAGACATTATCAGATCCGAGCTGTTGTTTTTGCTGCGGTGAGATAATTTCTGGAGGCAAGACACCTGGCTGGCCTCGAGTGGTGATTAATTTTATGTGTTTAGAGTGTAATCATCACTCAAGAAAAAAAAAAAAGGTTGAGGGGCTGGAATGATAGATGAGGGGCTGGAAGGAGGTGGCCCGTGGAGCTGTTCTTCATCATCAGCTTCTTTGGTCGCTGGCAGAAATTCAGAGATAACTTTGTTGCATCTGCCCAGAATCGACAAATACCACAGATTTTGCAGAGGGCTCCGCTCTCAAAAGAGTTGGAGGACCAAAACACCGGAACAGCTGGTGCTGAAAAGAATTTTCATTTTTTTTTAAATAGATGTCTTCAAAAATACCATGTGTCCATCTCGATTTTGCATTGAAAGTATGTTTGCTTGGAGGTGGGTGTGGTAAAAGCTGTTGTGTGCTGATCAGACCTTTGTTCACCTTGCCCAAGATTATATAGCTCTTCCTTGAAAGCTCAGGATTAGGGCCATACACCTCTTTGTCTCAATTTGTGGCAGCTCTGCAAGGTCATCTCAGTGTTGATGGTCCATCTGGCATGAGCTGTGGCTTCGGTGGCCACTGGAACCATTCTCAAGTCCAGTTTGGCCCCCAAGAGATACTTTTATTTTGTTGTGGTTATACTGTTTTGTGCCAGTGCTGGGCCTGGAACTCAAGGCCTGGGCACTGTTCCCGAGCTTTATAACA
Source organism: Dipodomys spectabilis (assembly GCF_019054845.1). Classification (NCBI taxonomy): domain Eukaryota; kingdom Metazoa; phylum Chordata; class Mammalia; order Rodentia; family Heteromyidae; genus Dipodomys; species Dipodomys spectabilis. The sequence goes on along the minus strand of NW_024870807.1, from coordinate 1,257,032 downwards.
TTAAGGTTGGCATTCTATCACTTGAGCTACACCTCCACTTCTGTCTTGTAGCTGATTCATTGTAGTTAAGAGTATCACAGAGTTTTCAGTTCTGCTGGGCTGGCTTTGAACCTTGATCCTCAGATCTCAGCCTCCTGATTAGCTAGAATTATAGGCATGAGGCACAAGCACCCAGCTCCCAAAAGGTGTTTGCTTTTTTTGTTTGTTTGTTTATTGGTTGGTTGGTGGGGGTGGTGGTCATGGGGCTTGAACTAGGGGCTTGGGTGCTGTCCCTGAGCTTTTTTCCTCAATGCTAGTGCTCTACCACTAGCTCCACTTCCAGTTTTCTGATGGTTAATCAGAAATGAGTGTCTCAGGGTCTTTCCTGCTGAGGCCAACTTTGAACTGTGATCCTCGGATCTTAACCTCCTTGAATAGCTAGTATTACAAGCATGAGCTGCCAATACCCAGCTCCAAAAGGTATTTTTTAAAAGCATGCCCTACTGTGTGTGCAAATCTCCATTTCAGACTCTTTCCAGACAACTCAAGACAAGGCTATCTATATGAGAAAAGGTATATGATTATGATGTGGCAGCAGATAAATTTTTGTCCCCAAAACTGATATCCATGTCAAAAAAAAATTTCAGCCAGGGTGACAGATAGGCAATAGTGTAGATTTAACTTATATCAGTTTCTGCAGCTTTGATGATAAACTGCTCTCCGGTTGAAGCTTGCCTCGGCGAGCAAGGACATTACTGAGTAGCTACTAATCAGGAAAATGATGTATGGATTGGAGTAAACACTCCAAAACCATTTTGGCTCAATCAAAGAGATTGAAGGGAAGGGATGCTTATACCAAGCTGAAGAGGGGGAAAAAATACCTCTTTTGTACTTCAATTAGCAAACAATAATTTGGGTAATTGAAAGCAAATGTTTCTTCTTTTATCCTATGAATTCCACTGTCCTCTGCCCAATGCTGTCCCCTGCAGGGTAGAAAAAAATCAAATCAGAAACTGAGCCGTTTGCCAGCCAAGAATCCCTAAGATAACAGTCTCCAGAGACAAAGCTCATGTCCCAGGGATGAGCAACTTTCCATATATTTGCAGCCCCAGGAAAATGTCACTATTCCTTAGGATATGGTTTTCTAGACTTCATGTGAAGAACACACTGTAGCAACCCTCTTTTACCCCTGCTTCCTCCTCCACCCCCAAGCCAGCTGCCTGGATTACCTTGGTTAAATGTGGAAGTACCAACAATTTGATGTCTGGACAGTTTCTTTTTTCCAGGTGAAGAGCTGGTTTTGTATTTTGAGAGACCACGGCCAAACAATCGACCATCATTGAATATCCGTGTAATAAAGTGTTCTCACATTTGTTTTATGGGCAAGCAACAAGAGATTTGAGGAAAAGGCTCTAAACTCAGGTGAGGATAGAATGCAAATAATTTCCAAGCCATTGTTCCAGAAGGCAGCTGCTTCTGAGATGGAAAGCCAGTCTGTAGACGCGCTAGGGACTTGAGAAGACTCCTGCCTGATGCTGGGTTCTCTAAGAGCTGAGCTGCAGCCAGGACAATGCCCTCTCGTCTGAGAATGACACACAGGGGTAAGTGGAGGGGAGGAGATTCTGGGAAATCTCTTCCTGTTCTGTCCACTCACTTCCCAGGGACCAAGATGCACCTCTCTGCTTGCACAGGGTAGAGAGACTAGACTTGTGATGCAAAAACATAATCCTGCACCCCTCTTCACCTGTCCATTTGGACAAACTGCCTGCCTTGTCTGTCTTGATAGGAAGCCTCATCTAAAAGAGCTTGTTAAGTCCTCACAACTTTCTCAATAGGTGAACGTTATCATGACACCATTGTACAGATGAGACCATCGACACTCAGTGAAATCATGGCCCGTGTCACATGGTCAGGAAGGATGGAATCAGGCCAAGGCCTGCCGCTTATTAGGAGCACGCAGCTCACAGACCTACTGCCTCATCTACCCAGTAAATGATGGAGAAGAGGGAGCCATCATACCCAAACAGCTCCTGTAAAAACACACACAAAAATTAGCCCTTTAGAAGCCAGGAAGCCAATATCAGTAGGAGGTGCAGGTATTATGAACAATGAATGGATCTGAGGTCCTGGCACAGGGAAAATAACACCTGGAATTTCATTCATTCATTCACTCATTCAGTGAACATTCAAGTAGAATCTACTCTGTACCAGTCCCAGGCTGGGAACAAAAGGTATCTATGGCCCCTGAGTTAGAAGCACTCACTGTGTTGGGAGCAAAGTCTTTAGTCTAGTGGACCCTGTATGCCTTCGATCCTTGAAGGGACCCACCTCCCTGCCTCTGAGAAACTGGTTAGGTAAAAGGGCACATCTGGCAGCTCCATCTTGCCACTCTGCCCCACCTATATTAAGTGAGTCCCATTTTCTGAACCTCCATTTTGGAAATTGCCCTTAGAAGCATCCTTCTTAAAGGCTCAACACAATTGTAGGCCTCTGCCTTGGGCCCTTCCTTGCTGTGCTCTGGGCACGGGTGACCTGTTGCTGGAAGAGAGATCATCATGTCACTATTTCAAGAGAGATTCACTCCTGCCGACCCAGCAGCATTATGAGGGCCTGGGGGTTGGGACCTGGGAAGCAGTAGGAGAAGTTATGTTTTCAACATCCCAATGGCTCTGGACCACCATCCTAGACACAGTGTTGTGCCAGCTTTGTGTGTAGCAAGATTAGAGGCATAAAACTTACAGGAAAACAAAGAAATGAAAAGTCAGGGCTCTGATGGAATTTATGGGGAGACTGGTATCAAGAGAACCCCCTGACTAGACACAAGGCCTCGTTGTGCTTAACTTAGTACTTAACTTTAGACCCAAACGAAGTGAAGAGCAGAAATGAAATTTGGCATGGGAATCCTCCTCATTTGTTTGTTCAAACACTTAATTCATTTAAGAACAGTTTGTTGAGCTCCTTCCATATATCTGGCCCTCTATTGAACACAATCCTGGCCCTCATAGAATTTCTACCCCTGGGAGAAACAAGCATGAAGTAAGTAATGAGATAAAAGAATGGCAGCTCTGTCCTTCTCAGCTTCTCTTCTCCGCTGGGGGAGGATGGATGAGGTCCATGGGAAACAGCAGCCCCAAGTGGGAACCCCTTACCTGAGACTTTAGCTCCTTCCAAGGACAGAATGTCTCAGTTCCTGAATATCAAAAAAAGAAAGCTATCATTTCAATGGATGCACAGTGGAAGAGGGGAAGCAGACAATGCTTCCCCCTTGCTAAGGGGCGTGGGGAACAATTCTTCCCAGCAGGTGCTATGCACAGCCTATGCACAGAGCTCACAGCTTCCAGAAGGAAAGTCCAGGGCCCCTTCAGGACACATGTATCGCCCTGCTCGCTATAAGTATTCTTTTGCTACCACGATGAGCTGTCATTTGAATTGACATGTCCCACGAACCGTGCCCATGATCATTAAGAAGTTTCTGGAGTTAGATGGATGCGGGAAACATTGATTTCTTTTTGCCAGAAGCTTTCACCTCCCATCTGTTAGATGCCTTGCCCTTTTCTTAACATCATTGAGACATAAAAAGTTAATCTACTGGAAAAAAAAAAAAAGATGTGTGGCCTTTCAGAAAGAGTGGGTAGCAGTGTGTGGTCTTCCATCGTTAGAGAATTTTATATATAGGAGTCAAGCATTGTGTGTATCCAAGCAGGGCACTTATGGAGATTAATGGCCTGGTACAAGTAGGAAGGTCTATATCTCATTTAAAACAGCCAAGGATGAAGCTGAATGAACTTGGGGGGAACAAGATCAACCTTGACTCGATAGCATCAAGCCGCCACTCACATTCATGACTAATCAGACTCATCTTTAAAACACAGATGTTGGCCTGGGATGCAATGTTTGCTGACAAAACCCAGCAGTCCTTACAGGAGATGTGATAGACCAGAGTCCTCTCCATCCTTTTCATTTACCCCTTGATCATTCTCTGTCTAGTGGTTTGCAGGTATCCGATGCTTACGAAAGGTGTTGGTAATAAGCAATGAAGAAAAAAAAAAAAGCAGTCAAAATTTCCTGACATCAACCCAAAGTATTGTAGTACCATGCAGAAGACAGCAATTAAAAATATTTACAATCACTGGGTCACTGGTGGCTCACACCTTTGATCCGAACTACTCAGGAGACAGAAACCTGGAGGATGAGAATCTCATAGATTTTTCTGCTAGGGCTGGCTTTGAACTGTGATCCTCAGATTGCAGCCTTCTGAGTAGCTAGGATGACAGGTGTGAGCCACTGGCACCTGGCAAGGTTGAGATTTTAAATGGGGGAAGGACAGAAAAGGGGAATTGAAATTTAGTTTTTCCTATTCTCTCTAGAGAGATATGTGGGGTGTGGGGTGGGGAAGGGAGAGAAGAAAAAGAGGCAGGGAGAAGTTCCGGGGCAGGGAAGCCATGACCCATGTACATTAGCCACCTGAACTCTGCTTTGTAGCTGGACATATTCACAGCACAAACTCATGTTTGGGATGACAAAGCTGAAAAGCTCATAAAGATGAAAGAAATGGTCTTGCTTCAGTAAGTATATCAAGCAAATGGGAACACAGATTGCAGAGGGATTAATAACCACAAGAGAAGTGGCTGGTAGCCTGAATATAGTTAATATAACGTAATTAAAACGAATGTTTAAAAAGCAATAGAATCATAATATCTTATATTCACACTGAGGTAGAAAGGCTTTACAGAATTAGAAAGAACTGCCAAGTGCCAATAGCTGTACACATCTGTAATTCTAGCTACTCAGGACTCTGAGATCTGAGAATTGCAGTTCAAAACCAGCCCAGGCAGGAAAGTCCATGAGACTCTTATCTCCAATAAACCACCAAAACAACAACAAAAGCAGGTAGCGGAGCTGTGGCTCTAGTTGTAGCATGCTAACCTTCAGCAAGAAAGCTCAAGGACAGCGCTCAGGCTCTGAGTTCAAACCTCAAGACCTACACACACACACACACACACACACACACACACACACACACACACACACACACACACCCCAAAAAACTCAAAATAAAATTAGGTTGGACCTAATATGTAGGCCAGTTTTAACCCTTATACCCTTTCCCCCAGTATCCAGCTTTTATCTTGTATGGCTAGGCCTTACATATGTCAAGCTGGGTCAAATAGCTTCCAGAAATGTTTGGCCAAGGCACTAGAGGTGGATAAAGGGAGGGAGTAAGAAACAAGAGCATCTCTCTCCTTCTTTCTCTGCACCCAGTGGTGTCTTTGGCAGAGGTTACCTGGTCTAGACTCCTGAAGGGTCCTCTCTCCCTGCATCCCAGCTGAGCAGCGTCCATGGACTTCATCCCATTCTCCACATGCACAAATGGGTAGGGTCTCAAACTGTGATCCTCTCCTTTGCATGCTCCAAATGTGAGCCAGAAGAGCACGGAGGGAACTTCTCCTCCAGGGCTGGCCACACAGTACACTACAGCTCTAGACTTGCTGGAGAATCTTGAGAGTATACAAGCTCCCAAGTGCTGGGGTCCTACAGCTCCTCTCTCTGAGCTAATCTATTCAGACATAGGGCTTCCAGATACAATTTAATCTGCAGAAGAAACAGTTTTCCTTCAAGGACCAAAATAAACAAAACCACAACAACCATGCATTCTCTCATTATACAGATAGGGAAATCCACGGACACTTATTTTCTGAAGGTCAAGACTAAAAGCTTCATGGAAACCCACTATACCTTCTGGACTTGGTCAACGGAAAACTTTGCCTTCCCTGTATTTGAAAAGACATGAGGTATTTTGTTTTGCTTTGTTTTAAATGCACCTCAGCATGTTTTTCACCTGGGAACTTATTAACAGGAGGAGAAGTACTAACACATAGGACAGTCCCCTGTCCTGTTCATCCATGACTCTACATTCCCACAGAGGTCAAACCAGACATTCCATCATTCCAAAGCACTGTCAGGAGACTTTGCTCCACTTTCTTATTCTTAGCTGGTGCTTTACCACTTGAGCAAGGCCTCCAACCCAGAATTTTTGTTTTTGGGTCCGGTCGTGGGGCCTGAACTCTGGGCTTGGGCGCTGTCCCTCAGCTCTTCAGCTCAAGGCTAGCGCTCTACCACTTGAGCCACAGCGCCACTTCTGGCTTTTTCTTTTTGCTTATGTGGTGCTTAGCAATCAAACCCAGGGCTTCATGCATGCAAGGCAAGCGCTCTACCACTGAGCCACCTTCCCAGCCCCAACCCAGAATTTTTATGGTTAACGGGTGATGAAATCTCAAGGAATTTTCTGCTCAGGATATCATTGAACCTCAGTGTCCCACGTCTCAGGATCCTGATAATTTAGGATTACAAGTGTGAGTCACTGCCACCAGCTTGCTTTTAATATATATTTCAGATAGGGTCTTACATTTTTCCCATGGGTCAGCCTTAAAAAACATTTATTCCATGAGTTAAAACAATCTCGTCTGGGCTGGGAAGGTGGCTCAGTGGTAGAGCGCTTGCCTTGCATGCCTGAGGTCCTAGGTTCGATTCCTCAGCACCACATAAGCAAAAAGAAAAAAGCCAGAAGTGGCGCTGTGGCTCAAGTGGTAGAGTGCTAGCCTTGAGCTGAAGAGCTGAGGGACAGCGCCCAGGCCCAGAGTTCAGGCCCCACTACCGGACCAAAAAAAAAAAAAAATCTCGTCTGTCCCTCCAATAGCAACACCACAAAAATACAGCCATAGCCATGGCAGGGCAGAAGGCAGTGGGGAAGGAACTGATACCAGGTTCCCACTGCCTCTGGGAAGGGCAAGGTTGGCCCCTTTCAATGTCAGGCCTGAGAGTGAGAGCAGATGTGAAAGTCAAACACAGGATTTCAGAAGTGTAAACTGTTTATGCACACGCCAAGGAAGCCTATTCATGGCTTGAGCCCGCCACTCAGTCCCGTGGTTCCTTCCTTCCTAACAGACATCATGCAGTTAGAGTCTTTTTTATTATTATTTTTTGAGCAGTGGCAATGTAAGTCTGGTGTGAGTGTCAGGCTTGAGACTGGTCTATGTGGCGACAGTCCAGAGGGAGAGGCCAGCCAGGGCAGGGTGATTGCCTGCTCCCATCCATTATTTTTAGCAAATGAGCCCTATAATTTTACCCAACACCTAGTTTATGTGCCTGCCAGCACTTCTCGGGCCAGGATGGGGCCTACAGAGCAAGAAATAAAGCCTTAGAACAACCCACAATGTGGCTGTCTGAGGGAGGGGTGGGCTGGGAGCTTTATCTATTGAGTTTGCAGCTGGTGCTGGAGCAATCCCACAGAATCTTTCTTAAAAAATTGCCCCATGTTTGGTGTTAAAAGGGGAAGGCAGAGTAGACCAACCACAGACAGAGCCATGGAGACCCTAACATCTCAGAAAGAGCAGCACAGGCTGATTGTAGGGAATGAAGACAGTGAATGAACAGTCTTGGAACCTGGGCTCCATTTATTGTCTGACTGTGTGAAAGTCACTTCCCCTGGCTGGACTTGTAGGTTTCCCTTGTAAAATGGGACAATGGCACTGAAGTTCTTGGTTTATAAGGATTGAATGGGAATGTTAAGTGGATTCCTAGCAGAGTTTCTAGCACACGGGGTGGATACACAACAAACAGAAGTTCTTGCGATTATATTACAGTGCAGGGCTGGGTGGCAAAAGAGGTACATTTTGGGGAAAGCCTGAGAAGACTCTCCAAGACCCTAAAACCCATCCTTCTCTGCATCTCTCCATCTGTTCGGATGGTCCTGTTTTTGACTCTGTTAAGGACAGAAACAGGTGCTACCTGGAAAGGGTAACATGCCTGGTTTGCTCTGTTGCTTCTTTGCACTGGCCAGTCTCCTCACCTTTCTGAAGCTCCATTTTGTCAATAAAACACAGAGGTAAGAAATCTTGCCTTTCAGGCCTTGTAGCCATCGCTGGAGAAGATCATGAACATTGTTTCCTGGTGTCAGGATGGTGCTAGGTATCCAATAAAAAGCTACTGTATTTGTGAGCTGGTGGTTTATGCCTATAATCCCAGCTACTTGGGAGGCTGAGCTCAGAAGGATCATAATTTGAGGCCAGCCTGGGCAGAAAAGTCTACAAGACTCCATCTCAACAGAAGAGGAAGAAAGAAGAAGAAGAATAAGAAGAAGAAGAAGAAGAAGAAGAAGAAGGAGAAGAAGAAGGAGAAGGAGAAGGAGAAGGAGAAGGAGAAGGAGAAGGAGAAGGAGGAGAAGGAGAAGGAGAAGGAGAAGGAGAAGAAGGAGAAGAAGAAAGGGAAGGAAGGAAGAAAGAAAGGGAAGGAAGGAAGAAAGAAAGGAAGGATTAAAGGCCCCCTTTTTCCTAAGAGAATGGTCAAGTAATTCTGTGCTCCAGAAATATGGCCCCAGAGGGATGTAGAATTGCTGTGGACCATATGCTCTGCATTTCCCTTCTTTGCGAAAGGAAGTATGTGCTCTAGTAGCTCTGTCTCTGTGTCATCGTTGCCTGTTGGTACAGACATACAGACTTTTCTTTGACTCTGTAGCCCTCTGACAAACTTTTCCTGAGCTACACCTGTATCTGGCCCTGACATAGAGGGCAGTGGTCCAGGTATCTAATGCTCTCACAGTGTGTGATTATGCATGAAGATGGAGTATATTTTGCACACAGAAGTGATGTCATGTTGTTCTTACAAAGTAGATAATTTTGAAGACGGCTGCAACACCTCAATGGCTGTTGGTAATGTGAGTTAGCCACCTCTCCCATCATTGTACATTGTCCCTGAGACTTCCTTTGGCTAGGACCACATGGTTGAAGTAATGCTGATTCACCTCTGTGACCTTCTGACATCTTGCACCTTATATTTCTCTGTCTGGACCATGCTTGCTGCAGTGGCAGGAAGCCCTGTCTTGGTGATGGAATGCTGTGAGACTACAGACAAAGCAGACATGTGAATCACATCGTAGGTGCCCAGTCTGACAGCTGGCACCAAGGTCTTGAGAATGAATGAGGCCTTTTCAGATCCTTCAGGCCCAGGCAAACCAACACCAGCTAACACGTTGTGTAGCGGATGACCCATTCCTGCTGGGCTGAGACACGTCCACAAGTCACGCAATTGTTTTGAAATTGTGATGTTCTCGGGGTGGGGGGTGGGGATTTGCTACACAGTAGTAGACGACTATAGCAAGGAGTTTATAGGTGCTTTCTTGGCTTGCACTGATGAAATTGCTCCCAATTTGCTCCAAGTCAAAGGTGAGCTGTCAGAAGCAACCTCTTAGAGCCTCACACCCTCTCAGCTACCTCACGTCCAGCAGGCTTTGAAATCCATTCCAACTTGGGCTCCAGGAGCTCACCAGGGAGCCACACGCTCAGATGGAGACCCATTGCTTTGCCCTGATGACATCTTATTTCTTTAACTTCCAAGGAAAAATGAGGCGTGGAGGACAAGGGAGAGACACATGGCGTTGGTACTCTGTTTCCAGACTCCAAGGGGAATTTGTTTTTCTGGGGCTTTTCTTTTTAGCTACCACTTACTGACTAACTATACGTTATGTATAAGTTACGTATCTTTCAGAGAAGAATCTCTTGAACCTTTGTTGGGGGTTCTTCTTGAACCCATTTTACAGATGACAAAACTGAGACTCCTTATTAGAACATGGGCAGTTGAGGTCATTCAAGGAGGGAATGGAAGGCCTGGGATAAGAAGCCAGATTTGTTATGTTTCAGAAGCAGGAGACTAATTTGGGCTTGCCCTGTTTATTCATACTTAGCCCTGGAGATAGAAATATGATTCGCATCAGTAGTGCCTCTAATTTTTTTTTCTGGTTGTGGGACCTGAACTCTGGGCCTGGGCGCTGTCCTTCAGCTCTTCAGCTCAAGGCTAGCACTCTACCACTTGAGCCGCAGTGCCACTTGCAGCTTTTTCTGCTTATGTGTTGCTAAGGAATTGAACCCAGGGCCTCATGCATGCAAGGCAAGCACTCTACCATTGAGCCACCTTCCCAGGCCGGTGTCTCTATTTTTGAAAAAAATAAAGTAACAGTTAAGAGATGGCTTGGGATGACCATGAACATGGGCTAGAGAGAGGCGAAGTGACAATAGAAGTACAAGATGTGTTTCCAAATGGGAAAGAACAGCAAGATTTATGAAGGAAGGCTGAATGCCATTTGGCTCCTGCCTGTAATCCTAGCTACTCAGGAGACTGAGATCTGAGGATAATGGTTCAAAGCCAGTCTGGGCAGGAAAGTCTGTAAGACTCTTCTCTTTATTTAGCCACCAAAAAACCAGAAGTGGAGATGTGGCTAAAGTGGTAGAGCAGCAACCTTGAGTGAACAGACCCCAGTCCCTGAATTCAAGCCCCCCCCCATACACACACACATACACATACGCACGCACACATGCCAGGAAAGTTCTGAGAAATACTTTCCCCTTACTGATAGCAATTAATGTGCCACAGTCATAGACAAAATAAGCTGCTTATTTTAAAGCAGGGGCTATTTTATTTTCTAGGCCCATTCATTAAGATGTTGAGTCACCCTCAGAAGAAGCAATTGAAACCCTGTTTGGGAGCTTAGTTCCCTGGACTCTTAAGGCCTCATCCTTTGAGGGGAACAAGAGAGTGTCTTATTTCCATGCTCAATTCAAAGGCAGAGGGCTTGGGAGGGGTATGGGTAGGTAGTAAAATGACCACTTAGAACTATTATCCTTGGCAAGAGTTTTTGAGGTCATTGCAATGTCATCCGCCCCCACAGATGGCAATTCCAAACAAAATAGTAGTTATAAAAGGGAAAATACCAATTGTTGTCTTGTCAAACAAAAAAGCTAACCATTGTGTTTTGCATGAACAGCCAGTGGCTTCCACCAATTTTGCAAAGCATGTTTCCCTCTGGGCAGGGATTGAGGAGTCTTCCCTTCTATTACATCCTTCCATTGACATGCCGGTGGTCCCAGGGGAGGAGAAATCCACCCAGATATTTGTAGCTCTTGAAGTCCATTTGCGTCATTTGTGTCCAAGATGGGTCATTATTCTAGGCTCAAACCACATCCTGAAAAATGAAAACAACCAGGAGACCTCTGATGAGAGAGAGAGAGAGAGAGAGAGAGAGAGAGAGAGAGAGAAGATGGGACAAAAAACAGGGCCGGCAAATGTGGAGGTGTTAAAAACCACAGCCACTGTCTCAGGAGTCTTGAGAAACAAGCTCCCTGCTGGGCAATGTAATTATAACCTTTTCTTGGCTAAGTGTGGTACCCTGGAGATTACTATAAGTAACTTATAATAGAAATTTTATTAGCAGTAGTAATTTTTTATGATAATTAGAGTAATCTGCAGCCCATAAAATCAGAAGATATATAGTTATATCTTTTATACAGGAAAAGTATCTCTTCTAACTACAGAAAGACCATAAATGGCCAATGCAGCTTTATGACCGGTGCTGGCTTTTATGCTGGGCTGTTTGGTGTTCTCTTCCTTATTAACGTTCCTCATTACATTGGCAGTAAACATTTGATGACAAATTCAAAGTGTGCTCAAGGAGATTGAAAGGCCACAGAAGCAACTCCAAGTTTCCACTGGCCCAACATCCTCCCCCGCTCCTTTCCTTTCCTCTTTCCAGGCTTTCTCAAAGCCAAGGCCGTTTGTTCACAAGCTCCCCTCCCCAAACTCAGCCCTGTCAGCACCTATATTCTGGGTCTGACACAGGATCTCTACATAATGATCCCACTAGGCCATAATTTCTGGAGAGTGAATGGGGTTGTCTCTGTGGTCCCAGAGGAGTACTGAGGAAGACCTGGAAAGAATGCTTATATCCACACAGACTGTGCGCTAAGAAGCCGAGGTTAATGCTAGCTGCTACACCAAACAAGCTCCACTATTTCCATCGTTTCTCACAACCGAGGTTTACTTTTTACTCACCGATTACTCCCTCCCTCAGCCTCTCCCCCCCTCCTGGGGTTTGAACTCAGGGCTTGGGCACTCTTCCTAATCTTCTTTTCTCCAGACTAGCGTTCTACCACTTGAGCCACAGTGCCACTTCCAGCTTTTTCTGAGTCGTTTATTGGAGATAGGAGTCTCACAGAATTTTCTGCCCCAACTGGCTTCAAACCACGATCCTCAGATCTCAGCCTTCTGAAAAGCTAGGATTACAGGTGTGAGCCACTGGCACTTGGCTCCTATGACTTTGTTCTGTACCTGTAAGTGCAGATGAGTCAGTTCCAAGTGGAGATTTGAAGACCCAGGCTCTTTCCATCTTACAACGTCACCATCCTCTCTGGGCCTCAAAACAGTCCACATCTAGTGATGAAATACAAGAAGAAAGAGGGGGTGCCATTTGTTCCCAGAGTGATGCATTCAATTGGTGAGGATGAGTTACATAGCCACAGCTAGCTGCAATGGAGCCTAGGAAATTTAGCTAGGGGCATGACAGCTGCATGCCCCAGCTGCCCCACTTGATGGAAGAGGAAGCAAGAAGAGTGTTGGGTACTTAACCCATCCCTGCCCGCTGGAAAGAAACCCAATCAAGGGTTATAGTCTGTATGAAAGATGTGGGAAGGTACCCAGCTCTTCACAGAAACAGTATAAAGCTTAAGAACAAAATTCTAAAAGTTGAATCGTCAGTGCTCACAGTTTACCTGCTTCACTCCTGTCAGTCCATTTTTTTCTTTTTTCTTTTTTTCTGGTCCTGGGGCTTGAACTCTGGGCCTGGGCCCTGTTCTTGAGCTCTTTTTGCTCAAGGCTGGCACTCTACCACTTAAGTCACAGTACCACTTCCTGCTTTTTCTGTGATTAATTGGAGATAAGAATTTCATGAACTTTCTTGCCAGGGCTGGCTTCGAACTGTAATCCTCAGCTCTTAGCCCCCTAAGAAGCTAGGATTATGGGCCTGGGCCACCGGTGCCCTGCTCTATCAGTCCAATTGTGTTGGAGTTATTTAATGCTCACTCAACTGAACTATGTGAATAAAAATGGTTACTGGGAATTGAATACATAGGATGCGCTCTGTACTGAACTAAGTACCATATGAGTGCCATTTCTTTTTACCTTCACTGCAGTCCTATGAGATAGGTGCTATTAGTATCCACCCTGCACAGAAAAGGAAGCTGAGTCCCACTGGTTACTGTATTTTCTGCATAGGGTTCAGAAAGTAGGAGTCCATCCTGGACCTCTTGGACATTAATCACGCGACATTTCAGAGAGCTGTTATGAAGTTTAGATGTCAGAATAAAAAACCATCAGCCAGGAGTTGGTGGCTCCTGCTTTAGAATCCTAGCTTTTCAGGAGGCTGAGATCTGAGGATTACAGTTTGAAGCCAGTCCAAGCAGGAAAGTCAGTGAGACTCTTATCTCCAATAAACTACTCAGAAAAAGCTAGAAGTAGCACTGAGGCTCATATGATAGACAATTAACCTTGAGCCAAAAAGAATACCTACACCCTGATTTCAATCCCCAGGACCAACACTAGAAAAATTATCTGCCTGGACATGCAATTCAGTGGTAAAAGTGCCTGCCTGTCTACCAAGCATGAGCCTAAAGCTCAAATCCAATACCTCCAAAAATAAATGGTCTTGACAGCAATAAGCACTTAATATACTTGACTATTATATATTCTGGTTCCCAAATATCTCTGGCAGTTGCTTGTTCCATGTCTGAAATACAAATGGGTAGGATCATTGGGGTTGAGCTACGAGTTTTCAAATATTTTTCTAAGTCCATTCTCAACCGATGTTCTTCAAGAAGAGGGGCTCTGAGGTCAAATAAACGTGGGCAAGTTGCCTACTCTGTCCTGTGGAGTCATAGCAAATCAGCCTGTAAAAGACCTCTCAGTCCTACAGCAAAGAAACATGTTGCATTAAGTCCTAGAGTTCAACCAAGAAACACTTGATTGGTTAATGGACCAGAAGTCATGTAATTAGAATTCTCAATTAACCAGAAACATGTCTTTTTATGATACATTGTACAGGGAAAAAATAAAAGGCAAATGACAAGTTAATGAATGGATCATAGTAAGTTGACAAGAAATGGCAAAATATTTTCTATAAAAATGACAAGGATTGAGCTTAGTGTTGTGGCACATGCTTGTAATCCCAGCATTGAGGAGGCTGACATAGGAGAATAATGAATTCTAGGCCAGCCTGGGCTACCTAGCAAGATCTAAATAATAATAATAATAATACTTTATCACTATTAAATAAGCAAATCCTAAAAATAATTTCAAATTTTAAATACCAAATGATTAGAAAATACCTCCAAAACTCTTAACAGAAGCCAATGGAATATTAACTAAAATAAAAAGGCCCAAGTTTTAAAATGGCAAATGAATAAAATTAAGTAACTTCTGCACTGGTCAAGAGAGCAAACACAAAAAACTTTATGCCCATTGACATGATCATACCATTTTGAGTAAAGTTAGTGTTTTTTTTTTTTCAAAAAAATTAGTTGAGCCAGGGACTCAACTAGTGGTAAATCATTTTTCTACCATGTGTAAGACCCCGATCTAATCCCTAATGCTGAGGGAAAAAAATAGAGTATCAAATGAAAGCGTCTTTGCAAAAACACTAATTGTACTTCTATTTATGATATCAAAAAGAAAAACTACCAGCCCAGTCACAGTACGCAGTTGGGAACATCATGGTTATTTATGGTAGATACTATGATAAATCTAAAACAATGGTTTCAAAGCAGTGTTAGTAAGAGAGGGAAAAGATCAGGATGTAATTAACAAGAAGACAAAACATGGGACAAAAAATTGCTTTTACAGATGAGCCAATGGGATAAAAAGAGGAGAAACAGAAAACGGAGGCAGCAAATGCATCAAAAATATCAACAGTGATTAATTCAGGTTATAACATCAGAGGTTATTTTATTCTGTGATTTTCTTTTCTTTTCTACCCTTCCAGCATTTCTACAATGACCACAAATGGGCTTTGTCATCAGAAGAATAAGAAGAAATAATACAAGTTAGGATTAAATAAATAAAATCAAAGCTGATCTTTTCCCATCCCTGCTGCTTGGGTTGCCTTCTTTCCCCTTCTTGGGTCCTCATCCGCATCCTGACAGCCGATGTTTATTCAGAATGGCAATCCAGAGGCCCTGAGGAGCCTCCGTCACTGAGAACACATCCTGTCTAGCTCACCACTCTCCACTTCCTGAGGCAAGAATGGGTAATGCCTCATCTTACAAAGATTTTCAGCAATAGGATCAGAAACCAAAAGGCTTTTCGGCTAGCCCTCAATGAACCGAAATATCAAGTTAGGCAAAATAGTGCACTGATAGAGGTTTCTGATCAGGTGAAGTTCTGCTGATGGCTTTCTGCTGCTCCCTCCAACTTGTAATCAGCCTTTAAGAATGTCTTTATTTCCTTTTATTTAAAAATAACATAGTGCTCTTGGATGGATATAAAACACTCACCCCCGGCCCATAGGCATTTCATATGTTAAAAGCACCCATGGCTCATGCCTGTAATCCTAGCTACTCAGGAGGCTGAGATCTGAGGATTGCTGTTTGAAGCCAGCCCAGGCAATTAACCACTCAAAAAACCAGAAGTGGAGCTGTGCCCCAAAGTGGTAGAGTGCTAGCCCTGAGCAAACCCTGAGTTCAAGCCCCAAGACCAAAAGCTCACTGACACACATGTCAAACTAAGACAGGGCTACACAACTCAGTTCTGTTATACTCCCTCTACACTCTCTTGGGGCAGAGGTTACTTTGGGTTGATCCAGTTTCATATATTTTTTTCTCTTAGACATACAGACTACATTTCCCAATGTACTTTGCAGTTAGAGGAAGTCCTGTGATGAGTGTTGGTCAAAAGAAGGGCATCAAAAATGTTGTGTTCCACATCCAGTGGTGATTCATAAAACCCCTTCTACGTGCTGTCAGCTCTGCTCACTCTTGGCTCCTGCACCTGCTGGATACCTGTGGAGAATACAGGAGAAGATTACAGCCCTAAGGGATCCAGAGCCTAGAAGAAAGCAACTTGAACCCCTGAAGGACTGCTTGGAATGTGGATTCATGCATATATAGACATGCACACATGCATGCACACACACAAAACACACCCTTGGGGGACCATCATAAATGAGAAATAAACAATTACTGAGTTACATCCTTGAAGTCTGGGGGCTCAGTG
Source organism: Dipodomys spectabilis (assembly GCF_019054845.1). NCBI lineage: Eukaryota > Metazoa > Chordata > Mammalia > Rodentia > Heteromyidae > Dipodomys > Dipodomys spectabilis. Next base: position 1,240,964 of record NW_024870807.1, on the reverse strand, counting down.
TTACAGCCATTGGCTTTCCCTGGCTGCTAGATCACCGTTAGCAAATACGTTATCTATTTGGAGGGTAAATCTTGGAAGGGTGGTGACAGAGAGTCATTTTAGACTAGCAGAGGACTTAGAGATTATCAGGCTTGGATTTAAATCCTAGCTCTACCACTTTCCAGCTCTAGGGCTTTGGGCAAAATCCCTCTTGAGAGCTTAGTTTCCTTTTCTGCACACAGAACATAGCAATGAGTATCTATTCGTGGTAGGGCCATGAAGTTTCAATGAATGTGCTCGATTCAGTGTTGTGGCAGTTCCTCACAAGGACACACAATCCACAAGTGGGTGCTGCTCTTCCTCCAGGGCTCAAGATCCCCCTGACGACTGCTTTCCCCTCACCATTCAAAAGCAAAGATATCTAAAGCAACACTCTCCAAAGCCAACCTTCTAGAAGTTCTTCCTCTCCCAGGGGTGCAGAGCACAGGGCCCAAGAACTGTTTAAGGCTGGTGAAATCAATCAGCACTAAGCACAGATACATGTGCTTCTCTTAGCTTCTCCTCCGCCATCGTCCTATGCTGACCATTTTATATGGCCCACCAAGGATGTTTTCAATATCCAAATGACCCTTGACAAAACAGAGGTTCTGAGCCACCAGTCCCCAGGCCCAAGATGAGGTTCACCATCTCATCCACATACATGTCTCAGACACAGAACTGAAAACAGAACAACTCAAAGGATGAAAAGGAAATAGTGGAAATACCTGCTGTGATTAAGTGTGGCAACTGCCAATCATATGTCTTCAAACAAAAGACACATTAAGGATTAAGACTGAGACATGAAGAGCCTTTATTCATCCACTTGTCCACTTAAAAATGATACCAGGTATCATGGCAGAGTCTGGCAGTGTTAGAACAGAAGAAGCGGGTGGTCCAGAGGGTGAGGTGACAGTAACAGCAAGAGTGAGGGCTAGTCATTCAACAAATATGGTCATGGCAGTGCTGGGCCAGGCACTCACATGCAGTGCTTCTAATAAGCAAGCAGTGCCCACCTCAAGCTCAATGGTGGTCGAAGCTATTGAGAAGCATTGAACCAGCAGATGTGGCAGGAGGTGCCAGCAGGAGGTGGGATTTTGATTTCAGGGTCAGGGAAGCCCAGCCAAGAAGGTAGCATTTAAGCAAAAGCCTGAAGAAGGTGGAAGAAGGCACCAGACTGATGACCAAGGGAACAGTTTCAGACAGAGAAGAGTCAGGGAAGAAACCCCCAGTGGATGGTCACCGAAGGTTGGAAGAATGGCCGGAAGGCCAGTGTGGGGGAGCAGAATGAACACTCCAGTAGAGAATGCTTGGTACTGCCCACAGTGCTACATTGGAGTTGGCCTAGGGCAGATCTGCTTCTGCATCCAGTCAGGTCCCCAGCTTACAGCAGAGGATGTGAGGTGAGGAAAGGCAGGAGATGGAGCAGTGTGATTACCACAGGCATGAAATCGAAGAAAGACACGGATTCTCATGTTCGCTACCCTGATGACATGTGCGATCTTTCCTTTCATATTCAGAGATAAGGAGATTGCAGCCCTGGAGGTCAGCAGGAAGCACTCGCTCAAGAGATCTAGCAGAATAAAACAGAAGCCAGGTTGCCATTTGCTGATGGAGATGATGAGGATGAGCATGAAGGGGACACAGGGCAGATCCCCGCAGTGGCTCCTAGGGACCCGCAGCCTGGAGGAAAGAGCTCAAGCTCAGGTGACTTGGGTACCATCATTTTGGGCAAAGACAGAAGATTCCTTGGACATCTAAGAGCCTCACAGCCTGGTTCCTTCTTTACACATTCAGTTTTTAATGCAATATTTTTCACTGTTCAAAGATGATCAAGAATCAACCTTAAATAGGATTTATCTAATTAGTTTTTGTGCTGGTCCTAAGGTTTGAACTCAGGGCCTTGTGCAATCCCTTGTTTTTGTTTTTCCAGTCCTTGGACTTGATCTCAGGACTTGAGCACTGTCCCTGAGCTTCTTTTACTCAAGCCTAGAGCCTCTACCACTTGGGCCATGGTGCTCCTTCTGGCTTTTTCTGTGTAATATATTAGCAATAAGAGTCTCACAGACTTTCTTGCTTGGGCTAGCTTCAAACTGAGTAACTAGGATTACAGGATTGCAGTAATCATTACACCCATCAATCCTTTGGCTTTTTCATTCAAGGCTGGTACTCTACCACTTGAACCACATCTCTATTTGTACCATTTTTGCTGGTTAATTGGAGTTAAATATCACATAGATTTTTCTGTCTGGTCTGGATCTGAACTGGGATCCTCTAATCACAGCCTCCTAAGTAGCTAGGATTACAAGTGTCAATCCCTGGTGTGTGGCTAAATAGGATTTTTAAAGAGTGCCAATTGTACTCTTTTTTTAGACAAGTGAACACCAATTCTTACTAAAAGAACACTCAAAAGTTACCAAATGATATCTCCCTGCCATGCTATTCCCTCTTCCTTGTCAGACTCATCCAGTGTCTTCAACGTCTTGTGGGTCTACAATCCTAAAGAAATTATGATATGGTCTCTCAAAGTCCCCTTTCCACCTCCTAGGACAAATGACAGCACCTTACTCTCTTCCCTTAACATGAAATTAAGGAACAGAGGCTCCTCATGGTTTGGTTTTGTTTTTTTATAGTTGCGTAGTACTCCATTGTGTGGGTGACACGCAATTAATTTATTTAACCTGTCATCCTTTGATGGGTGTTTAGGTTTTCACCAGTGTTTTGTTATTACAATGAATGTGGTAATGAATTATCTTGTGTGCATAGCACTGTGTCCCTGCTTGAGGGTATCAATGGCATGGTTTCTGGGAAGAGGAGACACTGTCCAAGTGCCTACCCAGAGGCTGTTCCTGGTCGTTCTGTCACCAACAATGCACAAAGACACTGTGTCCTCTATACACCCTCATCCAAGTCTGTTTCCAAATGTTTTCTTCCTGCCAACCTAATAGGAGCACAATGCAATTTATTTAATTTGATTTGTTTTTTATATGAATGGCTTGATCATGAGGGAGGTTGGATCCCTAGAGGGGACTGCAGCATAGAGCTCTTCCAGATCTATGCTCTGCCCTTTTCTGCCCCATTCTGGATGTAGGAGGATGAGTCAATGGATGGTTACCAGTAGGAAGAAAGTAGAGATGCCCCTCTAGCCTCCTTGGCTTCAGGCTAGTGCTGTGATCCGGGGACAGAGATCCTCAAAGAGCCCATCTTCCATGGTCCCAGATCCTTTGGTTTTACACCCTTCACTCTTCACTCTTGTGCCCTTAGGCCTAAGGGTGGCAGTGCCTTCCTGATGGTATCTCCACGTCCCTTGCTGGTCCCTTTAGTCCAGTCTTCATCTCTGCATAAAGAGCCATCACCAAGCTCTCTTTAATCAAGGCCTTTGAATGCATTATCTGTTCCATGTCAGAACTCTTACCCTTGCAAAACTCGCATGCCTATATGAATGTAATATGTTCATGAATGTAATGTGTCTATCTTGTCAAAAATCAACTAATAGCTGTCAATAGCTCATGCCTAGAACCCTAGCTACTCAGGAGGCTGAAATCTGGGGGGCTGCAGTCCAAAGCCAGTTTCAAAGCCAGCCTGGACAAAAAGTCTGCAAGACTCCATCTCCAATTAACAAGCAAAATGTCAGGCTGGAGGCATGGCTTAAGTGGCAGAACACAAGCGGGGCCAAGTGGTCATTAGTTCAAATTCTGGTACTGGCATAAAAGAAAAAAAAGACTGATAAATCACATATCTAAACAAAGTCAAAACCCAAGCTTCCAGTACTTTTATTCCCTTGGTATGAAGGACCATGTCTTCCCATTATCAGTGGGGAATCCAAACTCCCCATATCTATTCTCTGCTGTTTTATTTCCCATTAAAACAGCTTCTCTGACCACTAGCAGATACCATGCCCATTCTATAGGAGCTCTACCCTCCCATTCCAGCCTACCCCACTTTGAAGTCACCACCATCCACATCAAAAACTTGCAAAGACTTTGGCCATCTTTCTAAATAGTTAAACTCTAACTGATGAGGTCCCAGGCAGGTTAAATAAACAGCTGCTTAATGAGCATCTATTATATATTGGGATCGGAGGGAGGATAAACAAAGATAAATGAGATGCTTTTCTTCTTTTGAAGGGCATGTTAGCCCTACTAAGATAATAGGAGACCATAATCTGTTAACTAATGTTGATCACCAGTGGACCAAAAGCTTGATGAATCTTTGTAAGATAAGGTTAAGTAGTGATCTTGAATTAGAGAATATCACAAATGGAACTAAAAAAGGTTTAGCATTGATTTCCTTGAAATGCAGTAAAAAGTAAATGTGTAGTTCACCAGGGGTGCAGTGTTCCAGGAAATATTGAGGAGAAACGATTGACACTGACTCATGTTCTGTGACTTCAAGGGGAGAAAAACTTATCCCGGACTCCAGGAACCACATCAAGGCATTGGCAAGAGAAAAGTCACCCGGATGAGGAATGCTTGTAGCCAAGAGATGACTGGGGTGTGTCTGCAGAATTCTGAGCAAAAGGAAGTATGACTCAAGTAAATGACACCCCAGTCCCCATGCAAGCCTTCAAGCAATTGGGAAAATAGGGGAATGTTTTGGCGCTTAAGATACATTATGAAATAAAGTGTCCCTCTTCCTTTTGGAAAAATAAAATAAAGCACAGCTCAGGGGTGGAACACATGACCAAGAGCCAAGTGGTAAAAAAAAAAAAAAAAAAATTCATGTGACATTCAGAGTCAACAGGTAAAGGACAGACAACATCTCTGGGACTCTGAATGACAGGAGGATTTTTATACCCAGCTAAGTAGTGTTTCTACTACGTAGGCAACCTCTAACACACATGAACTCAGGGCCAATAGCTTAATGACCCTGTCTTTTGCCTGTGCATGCACACGTGTGTGTGTGTGTGTGTGTGTGTGTGTGTGTGTGTGTGTGTGTGTATGTATGCTGGTAATGGGACTTGAACTCAGGGCTTCATGTTCTCATTTGGCTTTATCACTAAGGCTATTGCTCTACCACTTGAGCCACACCTCTACTTCTGGAGTTGGCTTCCAATTGCAATCTTCAGATTGCAATCTTCCAATTGCCTAGGATTATAGGCAAGGGCCACCAGCACATGGTCAGATGGCCCTGTTTTGATGTAAACAGCTTGATAAAAATGTAGTTGAAACTTTTTTTATTCTCTCCTAATTTATGTTTCTTCCTTACAAACCCCCCTCCTTCCCAACACACACACACACACACACACACACACACACACACACACACACACACACACACACCCCTCTCCTATATAGAAGCTTTCAGATCTCCACAAGATCCTCCTTACCTAGGGCAACTGCTGTGTCTTCTTCTCTCCTGATGTGAAAGAGCCTCTCTCTGAGTCTCCAAGGGAAATGTATTCAGTGTCCTGGTCTTTCTACACATACGAGGGAGGTGAGGCCAAGCTGGAGAGCCTTATTTTCATCCTTGCAGTGGGTGGGTGATGGACAGCGACCCCAGTCATGCCTCTCTGCTCCTATGCAAGGTCTGGTTGCTGTCCCTGCAAGACCTGTAAGACTCCTGCACTGATTTTCAGTGACACTATGAGAGGTTTTTGCCATCTCCAATGTTCTGGACTCTCCTTGTGCCAAGAGTAAGTGCCCCAGTGGCCCCTGCCCAAGTGTGGTGTCTCCTGTGCTGCATCCATCCCATCACAGGGACACACATGGAGTCTTTTTTTTTTTTTTTTTTTGGTCCGGTAGTGGGGCCTGAACTCTGGGCCTGGGCGCTTTCCCTCAGCTCTTCAGCTCAAGGCTAGCGCTCTACCACTTGAGCCACAGCGCCACTTCTGGTATTTTTCTTTTTGCTTATGTGGTGCTGAGGAATCAAACCCAGGGCCTCAGGCATGCAAGGCAAGTGCTCTGCCACTGAGCCACCTTCCCAGCCCACACATGGAGTCTTGATCCAATGTGTGCAGAGTGTAATGGTGCACCTGCTTTCTTGCTCCTGTCCTTCCTGGCTGGATAGGGTGGCTATGAGTGCAGCCAGCTCTCCTCCTAACTCCCACACTTCTCCTTGGCTTCCAAAGGCTTGGGCAAGGACCAGTCAATGGATATGGTAATGGATATCATTCATGTGTTTATTTGAGACTTAAGCTCAAAAAAGCCAGATTCAATCTTCAGAAGCTTATCTTTATGGTTTCCATTTTATTGAATCTCATTTTGCTAATTCCTGGTGATTCCCACACTTGCTATTAGCCATAATGGGCTCTTTATTGGTTTACCCCTAATAATATGCTAATTGATTGCTCTTACTGCATTCAAACCTGAGCTTTCCCACCTGAGGAAGCCCAAACAATCAAGACATTACTCCCAGATAGGGAGAGACTTGTAGGATGCCCTAGTTGGCCTAAGAGTGGTAGGGGGAGAGGGGGATAGATACCCTTCACATATCCATGTTCTAACCCAGCCCCTTTCTCCTGTTCCTGCCAGCTCCTTGCTCCAGCGGCTGGGTGGGAGGCAGGGAAGGCAAATGGATAACCTGGGTGCAAAGCCTCTGTGGCCTGAAAGAGCCATTTCCTGCCAGGTGCTGCACAATAGCGGGTCGACATCATGTTCAGCTATTTGTAAACCAGTCAGGAGGCAAGGCGGCATCGCGCTCACAAGGAGAGCATTGATTTGAATTGGCTTGGTGTGGAGCTCCAGCCCCAACAAGCCAGGAAGAGCCTTCTTCAACTGACAGAATAAATTAGTTCAAAGCTGATGACAGCCCCGAAGATTACCCACCGCCACCCCCACAAAGCAGGGAATGCTCTGGTCCCCTCCTTTACGAAAACATAGATAAAAATTGTGTTCTTTTCCTCTAATGAGGCGAGCTCAGATATAAGTCAATAGAGCAATTCATTAACAAATCTAATGAAATCCCCTGGGGTTGCCAGCAAGATGGCAATGAAAATCTCCTTGGACTGAGAGAGGCCGTATGGTGAGGGTCAGATTACTGAGTGCCTATTCACTGGCCATGCATGGCAGTTATCACTGTTATCAGCCCACAGTCTCTGTACACAAAACAGAATTTCCATATGGCCCATGGAAATGGCCCCGGTTGGGATCCTGGGCAGCGCTTCCCACGGCTCTGTCTTTGTGCTGCTCTGCCTAGAAGTGTTAAAAAGGGTGTGAGGGGTTACCTCGTCACTCAATTGCTCTCTGGGCTTTGTGCGTCAGTCCAACTTAGGGAAAATCTGCATCACTTCCCCCCCAGCCCCACCCCACCCCCCTGTACCGCAGCCCCTGCCCGCTCATGTCAGTGTATCAGAACGTGACAGAAGTACTGATGGCCGTCGCTGCATTTAAATCCTTTTGAAACTGCAGTGACCTGCCTAAGAGGGCTCTGATGGGGAGCCGGAGCGGGGAGGCCAGGACCGTTCCAAGGCTCTTTCAAATCCACATAAATAAAGGCCTTTCCTGGCTTAAAGTGGCCCCTCAGATTGAGCCCCACAGAGGCCCTGGAAAAAAAAAACACACAAAAAAACCCCAGCCCAACATGATTGTCATGGATATTACATGACAGTAACAAGAACAGGCCAGGAACGACAAGGCTCCTCACCGCACAAAACTGGACAGGGGCCTTTCCTCCTGATTGGGCCTCAGGTTGTTGACAGCGCGGTAAATAGGCTGTTTAACCCTTTGAAAGCGAATAAAGACAGGGTAGACAAATGCTCTCTGATGGAGTTTGTGCTTGTAATAAGCAAGAGAGTACACATGCTTGAGCACTTTGGGGGGACGTGGTGGGTGGGAGGGGGCTAGCTGAGGAGGGTGAGAAGCTGCTTAGAGTTCTTAGAAAAGCGGATGGAGGAGGCAGGAGTCACAGAGACTGGATCTAGATGTTCAGAGGACCAGGATGTCTGGGACACTTTATAGTCAGTCTCCTGGGAGCTCCATGGCCTGTCAGTATCTGGTGTTCTGGAAGATTTGGGGAGGGGTCCTCAAGATCCTTATTCCTCCCAACTTCAAGGCTCTCCATGGCTCCTTTTACTATCTTTTTATTTTTATTTTTTTCCCTATGTACTGAGGCTTGAACTCAGGACCTCTTACTCTCACTTGGCTTTTCTTGCTCAAGGCTCACTTTCTACCACCCAAGCTACACCTCTACTTCTGGCTTTTTTTTTCTAGTTAATTAGAGATAAGTTTCACAGACTTTTCTGCCAAAGATGGCTTCAACTGACTCATTTTCAGATCTCAGCCTCCTGGTAGCTACGACTACAGGCAGGAGTCACCAGTGTCCTGCTTCGCTTACTATCTTTCCCAGACAAGAATGACAGAAAAAATCTCCATACTAAGCAGGTCTGGCTTTGGAGAGTTGGGACTGTGGTACACAGGTAACATTGCCTACCTGAGTTATCTCTCATAACCATTCAGTAAGGCAGAGCCAGCAAACGCATTTCACAGATAAGGAAACTGAGGCACATGGAAAGTTAACAACACCACAGCTGGTAGGCAGTGAGAAGTGGCTTCAAACATTTATGCCCCTTCCATTCTCCTATCTCTACAGCTGACCCATCTCTACATCTGACCCATCTGTCCATTATCTGGAAATGAGGTGGGGGGGGGAGGATCTCTGGAAATGAGGGGGGGGAATCTCTGTTCATTGTCAAGGAGCAGATAAGAATTGATTTTAATAAATATAAGAGTGCTAGTCTTCCTCTCTGTCTCTGTCTCCCTCCCTTCCTCCTCTCCTTTCCCTCTCCCTCTTTCTCTGCCTCAATCTGATTTGGAGCAGAAATATATTTCTCTTGACCTAAGAAGCCAAAACAAACAGAGACATGAAAACTGCCTCCCAGAAATGTAAAATTATGCATATTGCCTCCAATTTCATAAGCTGTTTCGGTTACCACTGAGATGACTCCCCCGTGTCCCACAATTCTTAAGACTTGGCAGCGGCAGCGTTTCCATAAATCCAAGAACTACTGTTTCTACCCTTCGACTGCACTTTCACGGGAAGGGCCCTTTTAATTCATTTAGCTCCTATTAATTGTCCTGGGCAGAGTGGGGGTGGGTGGGTGGGGGACAAGCGCTTTCTTTGGCTGGCTTGGCTGGCAGCAGGGGGGGGGGGGGATGAGGCTGATCACAGCTCACTGCCTGCCACTCACCAGGGCAGCTCATGAAAATGCATGCCAGGCTTCGGCACCCCCGGTAATTGTAATATTTCTTCCTTACTGTTGATGTCAGAGAGCCATTACCGGGAGAGGCTGACACATCTGACATGCATGGCGTCCACACACATTAGGTGGTCCTTAGATAATTTTTAGACAAAGTTTAGTCGGTGTGGCAGGAGCTCAGCCCTGTTCTCAGCAGCAGAAATAAAAGGAAATGCCTCTTCTCCTCCTCACACGTTATAATTAGCCTTGTTTATATGAGTGTCTTCCTTCCCTCCTGGAGACAGGCTAGGACAGACAGGTCTCTGGGTGTATTCTCTCCCTGTGCCCGGAGTGGGTGACATTTCCATTATTTGCTGGAAAATCCACAGAATTGTGTGGGTTAGTTTGCTATGGTCGCCCCTTTATAATGTTCATTATCGACCTAATGACATACGTTCTGGTATTTATTTAGTACAAAAAATATCTAAGACTGGGTATGGTAACCCACACATGTATAGTCCCACCTACTAGGGAGGCAGAGATCTGGAGGATCACAGTGGGAGGCTAGCTTGGGCAAAAAGTAAACAAGACATTATCTCAACCAATAGGCTGCATGTCAGTGGTGTGAGCTTTTCATCTCAGCTATTGGGGAGGCTGTGGGTAGGAGGATTGTGGTCTGAGGCTGGCTCAAGGTGGCTCAAGTGGTTTCAGGCCCTGAGTTCAAACTCTAGTAACATTAAAAATGAAACAAAACTTGATCAAGATGCATTATACATAGAAACTGACATGTTGATTTGTAACCCCTTGGTGCAACTACTTAAAAAATAAAGATGTAGGGGCTGGGAAGGTGGCTCAGTGGTAGCGTGCTTGCCTTGCATGCATGAGGCCCTGGGTTCGATTCTTCAGCACCACGTAAGCAGAAAAAGCCAGAAGTGGTGCTATGGCTCAAGTAGTAGAGCGCTAGCCTTGAGCTGAAGAGCTGAGGGACAGCGCCCAGGCCCAGAGTTCAGGCCCCAAGATCGGACCAAAAATAAATAAATAAATAAAGATGTAATTATAAACATAACAAAGTTTTACCATGCAGAGAAATGAAGCAGCTTGACCAGAAGTAAACAGCTCCTGTGCCCCAATTCAGACCCTGACAAGTTTCCCTCTCTGCCTTCTCGTTTAGTACAGGGCCAGACACACTCAGAAATCATGGACACAGGGGGTCTACATTTCAGTGGGAGGCAAAAGTTCAGATTTGCAGTGATTGTGGCTTTCGTGTCATCCCATGCCAGGGGCTGACTCGCTGGCCGCTCCTCCTCCCCCCTCCAACTTCTGCCTCTCTTGCAGGAGCTTCAGATAGTCTGGGCTTTTTAGTTTCAAGTAAGCTCAATCCATGTAAAAAAAAAATAAATTCTCATAATTGCTGTGTTTTACTGCACAGAAACAAACCATCATTTTCCATCCCTTGATCTGATAGTCTCACTGTAATTGTAAAGGGAAATCAATAGTTGGCAAAGAAAAAGGAACATTAAAAAATTAGAGGGGGTGGGGTGGCGTGGGAGGTGTGGCTCAGATACAAGGCCCAGAGTTCAAATAACAGTGCTAAAAAAATGCAGTTAGTCAGACACCAGTCGTTTACACGTATAATCCTATCTTCTCAAGAGGCTGAGGTTGTGAGGATCTTGGTTTGAGGTCAGCTCAGTAGGAAAGTTTGAGAGATCCCTTCTGGATGGACCTAGATGCAGGCGAATGCCTGTAATTCTAGCTATGCCTGACAGCCTAATCTATGGGGATCACACCCAGGCACCCCAACAGGAAGGAAGACCCTATCTCAAAAACAGCCAGCAAAAAAAAAATAGGGCTGAAGGCCTGGCTCAGAAGTAATGTTCCTGGATCCAGGTAGAGCTCCTGCTTAGCAAACATGAAGCCCTGAGTTCAAACCCCAGTACCACTTTAAAAAAAATCATAGTAAAACGAAGCACACTTTGGGTACTTCATCTCTAAGTGATAACATCCTATAAGGTTTAGAAGTCTTAGAGAAATCTAAATCTTAGCTCTTCTCAGAGGAGGGGAGCCTGTCTGTGTGCAAAAGAGTTAAGGCAGAAACTAGGAATGGGCTTCAGGTGAAAAAGTCAACAACAGTGGCCTAGAAGTTTCTAGATGAGATTGGCTGGTTCTCTGTGTGAGTCACCATGGCATTCGGTTTCTGTGTGACAGCCCACCAGAAGAATTTTTTTTTAAGGCACTTTATGAAATGCGGTACCTTCAAATGAGAATCGTGCTCTGGGGGGTGTGTGTGTGTGTGTGTGTGTGTGTGTATGTGTGTGTATGTGTGTGTGTGTATGCGTGTGTGTATGTGTGTGTATGTGTGTGTGTGTGTGTGTGTATGTGTGTGTATGTGTGTGTGTATGTGTGTGTGTGTGTGTAGTGTGTGTGTGTATGTGTGTGTGTGTATGTGTATGTGTGTGTGTGTGTGTGTGTGTGTGTGTGTGTGTTACATGCGCTGTATGTATACTCATACATACTTGTGTGTCCACACAAACCATCCATGAGGAATTAGAATCTCTATGAAAATAGAGCGGGCAAAAGCAACACACAGTATTTAATTTTTTTTCCAAGGGAAATATAAATAGTGGCAGGCGAAGATGAGTAAATATAGTTAGAGAACAAACGGACCAGACCTCAGAGCGAAAGGCAAGGTGGCTGGACTTCCTTCCAGGATCAGGCCACATGTCATATAGGCCTCCCTGTCCCCAGACCTTCTCCCTCTATGCTCCCATCCCCAGCCTCCATCTCCCAGGACTCACAGGGCCGGGTTAGAATCTAGAGTTCAGACTCCCATTCCAAGATCTTGCTGGTCCCTTCTATTATCCAACGTCAGTAGGTTGGAAACATTTTTTCCATGGGACCAATCTGTTCTCCATAGTGTCACTCCCACCCCAGGTTCGAGATCAGCCTAAGGGGCAGCCCTGATGGAGCCCTCAGTTTTCCTCTTCTGATTACCAGCAAGCTGATGATACATCCCCAGATGATCTTATTCTAATGAACGATCCTAAACAGGCCCATTTGGAGCAAGTGCCAATTGATTCACCACGGCTCCCCTCTCTGTGGCCCAGCTTGGGTCTGCATTCCACGTTTAAAATTAAATTATGCTTGGGATAATATTGTCTTCAGTTCCCAGTTGCTGACATGGGTATTGACAAAGACTTAGCCGGTATTTTCATAAGAAAACAAAACCGCAGGAAAAAAAAAAAAAAGACGCATCCCACTTTCCAGGCGGATCATTAAGAAGCTGCCAGGAGTGGGGGGGGGGGGGGAGCTGGGGGGGGGGGCGGGACTGCATCACAATTCGTCATACAACTTAAATTTCTCCTGACATCTAGTTATGTCGAAAGGTGACTGATCACCCAGGGGCGGGAGCTCCTGAGAGGGAGAGAAGTTCCCTGACAGACAGACAGCAGTGCATACCCACCCCGGCTCTTAAATGAAGAGGAAGAGGAAGGAGCAGCCCGGCTGTCTGGCAGTCTACAGCTGTTACCTGGCTTCATCTTGCAGAGGCAGGACTGTGCTGATGAGAACACCTATTAGCATGTGCACACTTCTGTCTCATTACCACACATCTGCCCACCTTTATCCCCGCCACCGCAGCCTCTCATCTGACAGCTCCGACATTGAGAGGTGCTGGATACCCGGTGGTGCGGGGCTCCCCAGCTCCGCTTTTTATTTTCTAAAGGCTGGTGTGTGGTTTGACAATGCCAGGCTGGGAGGTAAAGGAGGTGATTAACATATTGGGCAGTCCCCAAACAAAGCTGAGATTCCCGGTTCCAGGAAACCACAGGGTGTGAAGCGGGGTGGTTTGAGGCGCTATGCGGAGACACATGCCACAGATGAGCTGAAGTTCTTGGTGTTCCCAATGGGGGAAATTTTTAAAAAAGAAAAAGGGGTGGCTAGAAATTAACATCGGTCAAGTTACCCGCGCATACAGGGTTTTCTGTCGGAAAGCAGCCTCTTAGCCATGCCAGCGCTTCTAAAGGTCCCTCTTCCTGACTGAGGGAGACCCCAGCTGGTTGTCCCCCCATTTCCTTCCATCATGAAAATGACAGGCAGATATGGTCCCATTTGTGTGCTACAACAGCCTGGCACAGCTACCTTAAGACCAGAAATCTGCTAGGTGCTGGTGGCTCTTGCCTCTAATCCTAGCTACTCAGGAGGCTGAGATCTGAGGATTGTGATTCAAAGCCAGCCAGGACAGGAAAGTCTGTGAGCTGTGGCTCACAGTGTTACAGCGCTAGCCTTGGGCAAAAGAGCTTAGGTAGGGACAGTGCCCAGAACCTTGAGTTTATGCCCTACAACACACACACACACACACACACACACACACACACAAAACAGAACTCTAACTGTGGCACGGGTCCCACCCAAGCCCATTGGGGGGTGGTGCTCAATGTGGTAGAAGGTGACATTCTTCACTCACTTCTGGTGGTCAAAATAGCTGGCCAACCCACTTTCCTGGGGGAGGAAAACAAAGCTTTTACATGTCCACAGAAGCTTGTGCACCGAGGGGAGATCCTGGGTGAAACTGAGGTTCCTGGCATGGGCGACCCAGACTGTAACTCTGCTATAAGCCCCCCTTTGCCCCCAAGCCTTTTCTTACCCTGCAAGCACAGAGAAACAATAGAATTTAGCCAGAAGGACAAAAGGTGCCCACTGAGACTCAAGCCTCCAGGGACCCCAAAGGGACCCTCCAATGACATCCCTGGTGAGCTTCAGCCAGCCCAGGACACTGTGGGTGCATGCGCTGGCGCTTAAAGCCATTGAAGAAAGTCTGGGGTCCTCTCCTGGTGCTCCTGGCTTTCATACCTCTGATATTTCTTTGTTCTCCGGCTCGCCGAGGGTTTGTATGGGTTAATGGAAAAATTACTGCTATTTTGCAACAATGCAATCCAAGTCAGTTCAGCAAACCCTGATAAAGTGAGAATAGCTTATTCAGATAGAGCTGGCAGGCTTGAACCCGCAATTGCAAAGTTTGAATACAAAATAAGATATTCCCCCCTTTTTTTGAAAAAAAAAAAAAAAAAGAATCCGTTGTCATTCATGCTAAAAAGGCATTACAGACTGTCGACACTGTACAGAAAAATAGGAGATGTTGACCTTTTTATTATAGACTTTTCTCTACTGTTGGCCCTTCTTTCAACTCCACATCGCTCCCCCCCCAGGCCCCCCGCCCCTCAGCACTCATACTCTCTCTCTTCAGCTGTGTGTTATCTCAAATAATTACCCTCGCTTCTGGCTGTCCCTGGTGACTTCTGCTGCTAAAAAAGCTACTCATTGTCGGAGACTGAAGAGGGATTTCAAACCTGCTTCTTGTGGCCGGGCAACGGCTCTTAATTAACCACTCAGGTATTGAGGAAGCTCCCAGCCCAGCTCGCTTCCATATGGCGTGAACATGTCCACTGTGATAATCACGGAAGGAAATATTTGTATCAAAAAAAAAAAAGAGCTCACACAATTGAAAGCTTGTGCAAATTATTTTTAATGACTCTTCTCTGGTAAGTGGGCTTATTTGTTATTTCAAACAAGGAGGGAGGGAGGGAGAGAGAGAGAAAGAGAGAGAGAGAGGAAGAGAAAGAGAGAGAGGAATACATTTGTCCTTGACCCAGATCCCCCCAGTCTCTCTTGTGCCCCCCCACCCTAAATCTGCCTAAGCACTGTCATAAAGAATATGCCACATATCCCGGAAAGCGTCTGTCACCATGATTTTCATAAGCTTTTGTTTCTATTGGGTGCCTCGCTGTTCTGAAACACATGGACACACACACACACACACACACACACACACACACACTCACACACGATTCGCAGCTTCCTTTTAAGCAGGTGATAACTCAGCTAGCTCGGAGAGAGCAGTGTGCCATTACTTCACAGATGGAGCTTTAAAGAATCAGGTGTGGGGGAGGGGCGTTGGCGGTGATGACGTTTTCATAAATCTAATTAAGGAAAGGAAGTTGCATTTCCATTTTAAACCCCATGCATCCACCAACACCAATGCAGCAGCGTAGCCAGACACTTGCGTATGTTTTACTCTGCCACACACGCACACACACACACAAAAAACCCCAATTGCATTGAAAAATTCATTACAGCCACGTTAGTTAGACATGTATGGGAATGATGCTTTAATCCCGTTGTATATTAACATAGTGGGCATGTAAATGATGAAAAATATTTAGTGCTTATCAGCATTGATGTGGAAATGTGTTTTGCAGTGATAGATGGTATTATGTTTGCATTATTGAGATGGAAAGAAGGCAGTACCAAGAAAAAAAAACCCAGAGTCTTTATTAAAAACATGGTTACTTGTGATAACATATTCCTGCTGTACAGGACAGTAAACATATTTGCTGAGGGCATATGTCCAGAACAACTATGGAATGTGCTTGCTGTAAGATCTGGGCTAAGTTTTCTCTTCTGATTACAGTTTTCCTTCATAAACTTGTATTCATTCAAAATTATGTCATTCTCTGGAAAGCTAACAGCCTTCTTTCTTGCCTAACATATACTTTTAAAAGTGTGTGTGTGTGTTCGTGTGTGTGTGTGATGTGTCTGTATATATGTCTGCGCATGTCTACGTGTGGCTATGTGTAATGTGTCCCTGTGTGTTGGTCTCTGTGTACATACCAGCTAATGCTCTGAGAGGAAGGCTTATGTGTTTATTTTGTACAATTAGCTGCAGGAAAGCCACCACCTAATTCGATGATACTTCAATGTGATGATACTGGTAAACACCATATATCCTGGTCAGGTGGGCCTCACATAGTGGAAAAGTAGAACCAAACTTCAGTTTCCCATCCTGAGACTGGAAGGGAGGGCTGGGGTACCCTCCTGCTTCCTTGAGGGCACAGGGGTGTTTCAGCTGTGATCCTGGCAGGAGCCGTGAACCAGGCGCTCTACAAACCCTCGCTGCTCAGGGCAGGCCCCTCCTAACTCTCCTTTGCCAAGTTCACTCACAATGTAGTTCCTGCTTCCCACTCCCCCCACCTCCTTTTTCTTGCCAGCCCAGAACAATGGTACATCCAACTACAAAATGGAATAGAACACAAAAAGAAAATAAACCCTCATCAGCCACCGGTTTAAAAAAAAAAAAAGGAAAAGAAAATTTATGACTAACCCCTATTTTTAAAAATGAACAAAAGACAAAGGTCTTCCTAGAGTCTCTGCAGCATCCTTCATCACTGGGCCCAACATACAATTTCCTGTAAAAAAAAAAAAAAAAATCCCCCCCAGCCTCCAGAGCTAGAATATTCCAATGATGTTTACCCAGGGACCCAGGAAACACACTTAGTACAGGTAGGTTCAGTATTTACACTTGTCCCTCTTTCTCCTTCCGGATGATGCCGGATGACAGATTTTATAATAGATTTGCAATTGACCAGACTTGAAAATCAATTCCACCTTCCCCTCCTTTCACTCAATGCCCCCCAGTCTCTCCTGGGACTAAGCAACCTAGGCTTAATGTAGATTTCCATGAAGCGTCCCCCATCTCCCCCTCCTCCCTCTCACCACCCCCCACACACACCTCCCCAGCTCCTTTTCTTCCTCTAACATCTGCTTGTAGGATTCTGGGTGTAGGTTAGCCCTGTAAAGTTTCTCACCCTTTGGGGGCTACCTTTCTTTGGCTCAGGAAACAAGAGATGCTAAGCCAAGAAAATAAGCGCCTTTGGTATTTCCTATGGCAGCCCTCTCTCCCCAGCTTTGCTTTTGGGGGGCTCTGGAGTTGTTGTCTTTAGGAAATGGGAAGTACAAGAGAGAAAGCTTATCTGGCTCCCATCCTAGTTATAAGACTTGAAGCTTCCCTGCCCACCCCCCACGTACACCTTGGAACCATTGTCACAGAGGGTCACATCCGCTGGATCCTGTGACCTATACTGTCCTCTGTGTCCCTTTGTTTGTGGCATAAAACCGACTCAGCTAATTTCTTTCAAAGCACAGGTTACAGGATTTGTGGTAACCCTGCAAGGTTTCCTACTGCATGGTCGGTACCTTCTTCCATCTTACTTGTTTATCTTTTACAAATATTTTATTTTGAACACACATGTGCATGCATATGTGCATGCACACACACATACACACACAGAGCTTTCCTTTCTAAGGAAACAGAAGCTCTGGAAACGACTTGCCCAATATATACCCTGTCGATCCATTTTCCTGTTTAATGAATTTCCTTGAGCCAGGATCTGAGAAACTGGGGACTGACCCAAGGTTGCCCTATTAAACGAATTTATTTCTTGGAGCCGCGGACTATTTGTGGAAAGCCGGATTATCACTTGGTAGACCACCAGCAGCTGTTGAAAAGCAAGGCATAAAAGCTTGTTTATGTCTTTAATGGCCCACTTAATGATGGAACAAGTATGTTATTCATAATAAAATACCAAGGAATAATCTTAATACCCCCAATGCCTGGCGCTAGTGAATTAAGAAACATCTGCTGTGTCGTAAAAAAAAAAAAAAAAAGAGCATTTTATTTGGGGGTCTACATTAAAAACATGGTTCCACAGAGTTCCACCATGGAATAGCTTGAAACAATTATACTTTACAATTAAACCTACAAGGCCACTCTTGGGGGTTAAAAACAACAATAACAACAACAACAAGAAAACAAACAACCTGTGCCTTGTCTTCATTCTAGGTCATTTAAGTGCACACAGTCGCCTCTCCTCAGCATTTTCTGAAGCAGAGTTTAAAGTCTCTCCTGGCATCTGAGCCTCTGGAGGAAGACCTTCAAACTGACCAGCCCTCCTAAAATTACCACCAAAGAAGAGGGTGGCTATTTGGATTCACAGAGGGAAAAAAAAAATGTCAACATGACTCTTTTCTGCCTGTCTTTGGTTTGGCCGATCTAGAACCTTATTTTCTGGTTACTTGAGAGAGGAAGAGCCAGAATTTGGGTTTAGTAGGGCTGAAGGGAACCACCCTAGCTCCAAACACTTGGTCTGTGTGTGTTGTGAATGTGAGAAATGGGAAGATATCTCTAAGGAGACCTTGAGTTCCTAGAGATGTCCCTGAAAGGGTGCTGAAGAGCCAGGGTGTGCCCCCCTATTGCAGCCCTCACCTCTCCTGCCCTTCACTCCAGATGGCGTCTGTCTCTGACACACCCATTATCACACCAGGAAGCCGCGTGTCAGCACCTCTGCCCAACGGCACTCATAAGTACAGGGACATGTCGATTGCTTCCTGGAGCTGGGCTCCCGGGAAGGTTCTCTTGCCACACAAGACACTAGTTATTTTAAAATCTGGCTACAGGGCAGAGCTGATTTTCAAGGGCAGGCTCTTGACCCCGTGAGTTGGGGATGAGTCTGGGAGAACAGAAAGAACATCTGTGTCCCCAGGGACCCCCACCTTATTCTCCATCCCTCCCCCCAATACACACAGAGGCACATTGAGGACTTCTGGGTTTGGAGGGGAATTGGGAAGGATTGTTTTGGACTGTTTTGGTTTTACCTGGTAACTCGGGGCCTCACACATGCTAAGCACATGCTCCACCACTGAGCTGTCCCCCAGGTCACTGATATATATTTTTTAAATGTCCCATGTGACTCTCACATGCAGCCTGGGGCAAACACTGCTACTCAAGGGAGACAGGATTTTTTATTCTCCAAAAATGGGTGGTATTTTATCAGGAAAAGACTTCTACAAACCTTTTTGGCTTTGAAAAGTGAAGCTGGCTACTGTTGGTGGGAAGATTAAATGGCACTGTTGCTATGGAAACCAGCATAACAGTTCCTCAAGAAATTAAAAATAGAATTACCTATGATCCAGTGATCCCACTTCTGGACTTACACCCCCCAAAGAATTGAAAGTAGGTCCAAAGAGATACCCATGCTTTATTCATCCAAAATAATCCAGATATGGAAGCAGCCCAAACACTTGTCTATTCATAGATGAATCTATGAACCAAATGTGGTCTAGATATATTATGGAATATTACTCAACCTTAAAAAGGAAGGACATTATGATATATTCTGCAATATGGGAGAATTTTGAGGATACGAAGGAAATAACAAGGCATGTCAGGGCAAATACTCTTAGGTTTCCACGTACACGTACATAGGATACTTACTGCCCAACTCATGGAGAGCAGTAGAAAGTGCCTGCCAAGTACTGGAGGAGGCAGGAATGGGGAAGCTAATGGAGGCAGAATTTCAATTTGCAAGGAAGAAAGAATCCTGGAGTGAATGGTGTTTATGGTTGCAGGATGACATGAGTTCACACAATGCTACTGAACTTGACAATGCCGCTTGACAATGGCTGCACTGATAAGTTTTACAGTGTATATTTTAACACAATTCAGAAGAAATCACTTTAAATGTTAAAACAAGACTACTGGAATTGTGGTAGTAAGAGACCAGATAGTGGCACCCAGCTATAATCCCAGCTACATGGGAGGTGGAGATAGTCGAATCACAGTTCAATTCCAGCCCGTCTGTCATCGTAGCCACAAAGAGAGGCAGAGATAAGAAAGATCACCTTCTGAAGCTAACCTGAACAAAGTTAACACAAGACTTTACCTGAAAAACAAACTAAAAGCAAAAAGATTGGGGGCCTGGCTCCAATGGTAAAGCATGTGCTTAGACTCTGAGTTCTATTCTAAGAAGCCACCCTCTAAAAAGTGCTAATGATGCATAATAAAGTATTTTATTATGCAGGCTGAGAGAAGATGGAAGGAACCTTGTGGGGGAGCAGAAGGGTCAGCAATGGGACTGGAGCTGGAATTTGGGTCCCAGAAGAGACCCAACCACTGAGGAGTTTCCTGTGTAGCAAAGATTAGCCAGTGAATTCCTAAAAAGAGCAACATCTGTGGCTTCATTTGATGATAATTAGGTTTAATTCTACAGTGGGACATTTTCTTCTCCCCAAATGCCCTTAAACTTGGGATCCCAAGTTTAAGAGGGTCCCCACTCTTGGGAACCCTCTTAATGTAAACCCCTTTGAGATCAGTAGACCAAATAAAAATAGGCTATAGTCTGCCAGCCATTGGTCTCACCCTACCCAGGACACTAGATCCTTAGGCAGCCAAGCGATGGCTGCATGTGACATGGACAGAAATTAGATATAGGGTCCATATCCAGAAGCCCAAGACCCCTGTATATGTGCAAGGAGACTGGGAGCAGGAGGGAAGGGAGGAGAACTACAGACCTAACTTTCAATTGACTAAAAACTATTCATTCAAGAAAAATGGTGACTTTTCCATTTGACTCCAAGGGGTGCAAATGTTATAAGGATCCTACCTGTACCAATTGGACACAGCAGAAGTATGAAGAAACTTTGGAGGGTGGAAGAAGGGGTGCCGAGCAGGGCAGGGTGATGGATGATGGCAGATGGACATGATGGCAGGTGGCTAGGCATGGGACATCAGGATGCACCCAGTGGGTCCTCTCCTTTGGAGCTCTCGGGATCAGTGCCATTCTTCCTGATGAAGTCATTGTTTAATTCTTTAGATGCAGTTGTAGTTTCTATCCAACTTCCAGCCTTCACCTAGAGGGAAAATGGAAGCCACTCCCTTCCATAAAAGCACTCCAAGGTCAGGTCCAACCATTGGGAAGTAAAGCGAGGTGAGTACTGGGACCACCCCTTCTCTCTACAGGCCAGTGAAAGTCTCTTGTGGGAGTTAGGCCTGGAGGAAAACTGACAGGAATGAAAAAGTGTGTGTGTGTGTGTGTTGTGTGTGTGTGTGCGCACACGTGCACGTGCGCATGTGCTGGTATTAACATTTGAACTCACAGCCTGGGCTCTGTCCCTTAGCTTTTTCTTCTTAAAGCTAGCACTCTACTACTTGAGCTAAAGCTCCACCTCCAGCTTTTTGGTAGTTAATTGAAGGTAAGAGTCTCACAGACTTCCCTTCCTGGGCTGGCTTTGAACCATGATCCTCAGGTTTCAGCCTCCTGAGTAGTCAGGATTACTGGCATGAGCCATTAGCACTCAGAGTGAAAGTTTTCAATAAACACAAATGTAAGAAACTCAGGAAAACATTTCTTTGTGTCAGGAATCTGAGCTGCATGAGATCCTGTGCCATCTGTGTATCCATCTAGGGGGCAGTAAGGGGTGGATCTCTAGATCATAGTCATGGGAACCCAGTGCCTGCCCCCTTCTAGATCAGCATGGACAGCAGTGACCACGTAAGACGGGATGAAGGTGAGCAAGTCCCTGGAGGGGGGGCCTTAGTCTGTGCCCATGGGGAGTGTCCATGTTCTAACTCCACTTACTACAGACATCTGGCAGAGTTCATGGTAACAAGAGCAAGCAAAGCAAACCACACTTCGTGTCACTATTGTGCTTCGGAATCCAATGGGTACCTCCAGTTCCTCTAAGCCGCCACCATCTGGTTGACCCTATAACTCCGGCCTCAGCTCCTTCTCTCCCTTCCCTGCCTCTGCCAAATGGGTGCACCCACTCACAGGTGTTTTTCACCCTCCAAGGCTTAGCTTACACTGGTCTTACCATGTTGAATTCCTCCCATCCCCAGCTGGACCATTTAGCATGGGGAGGACCCAGCTCACCTCCGGCTGCTCCATCAGGTTGACTTTCATCTCTCCTTCCTATGTGTCAACCTCTAATGCAGCCCTTGACTGTCTGCCTGGGGTGGATCCTTGGGAACTTGCACAATCTCTTGGAATCTTGTGTCCTCCTCTCTACAAAGGGAATATTGATGGATGTGACTACATCACATGGTTGGTTGTTTGAGGGAGCCGTGAAAGAAGCAGGAAACGCATGCAGTATCATGGCTGGCTGCATGAAGGGCAGCCTCTATTGCTGATAGAGTTAAGTGACTGCCTTCCAGAATTCGCACTAGAGCCTTGGGCCACTTCAGGGCAGACAGGGAGCTTGATGCATGCCCAGATGACTCCCTCTAATGAATATTCAAGACTTACCTCATTGGTCCAGTGAATTCCACCTTATCACGCTTACCAGATTACCAAGGGAGGTTGCTTCCACTGGTACAACAAACACTGCTCCCCAAGAAAGGGCCTTGCCCTGAGACCACATTCTCATCCCTGTCCTCTCCTCCTATTCCCCAAATTCAATTATTGGTATGCTTCCCTACGAGATTTGACATATCCAAGTGCATTCAGGAGTTACAACCCAAAATAACAATGGAGCCAGGCATCGGTGGCTCACGCCTGTGATCCTAGCTACTCAGGAGGCTGAGATCTGAGGATCACGGTTCAAAGCCTGCCTGGGCGGTGAAGGCCATGAGACTCTTATTGCCAATAAACCACTCAGAAAACCAGAAGTGGTGCTGTGGCTCAAGTGGTAGAGCGCTCACCTTGAGCTGAAGAGCTGAGGGACAGCGCCCAGAGCCAGAGTTCAAGCCCACAACTGACAATAAATAAATACATACATAAATAAATAAAAATTACAATGGGTTTTGAATAGGCAACAAATGTCTTTCTTGTCTCCAGAAGGCCAAAAGTAGCCTACATGGGATAATGGAAATGTAGGCATCCTCTGCTACCATTCCAAAATCCTCATGGGTCTTGGAGCTCCAGGAAGCAGGAAGCCTCACTCCCCTAGGACACATCTTAGAAATTATGTATATGACTGGTCTTGAGAACTGTTTGACCACATTTAGCTGCAAGGAATTCTGGGTAACCTAGTCTTTTTCTAGGTAGAACTGTATAGTGAAGAATTTGGATCCTGTTTCAGAAACAAAAGTGATTAGGACATTGAGAAGCTTCCATTTTATGGTAAAATTATTATGTTGTTTTGTTATCATTATTATTATTATTAATTTTTGTGGTGGGAATTGAGTTCAGAGGCCCTATTTGCTAGGCAGTCACACCACCAATTGAGCCATGCCTCCAGCCTTTTTTTCCTTTAATTTGGGTGTAATTCCAAAGAAGAGAACCAGGCAGGAAATTCCCATTATCCCAATTCTAGAATGTCTCAAACTGATGCCTGGTTAAATTGTGTCTTAATGTTTGACTTACTCTTTTCATTGAACTCTTTCTTTTCAAAATGGAAATTTTCTACCATAGAATTCCCTGAAAAATCAGACAGAAATGATAGAAATGAAGAACGAGCATGAAAGGAATGCTAACCAGCTATGATTGCCTTAGGTTCTAGGCTTGACATTTGCTCATTCTTGTTGGAGAGCCGGACTATCAAGGATAGGAAAGATATTCCAACAGAGAGACGTTGTAATTAGAAAGACATTCTAATACCAGATGGAGCTATTTTCTTGTTGTTAATCAAGCATACTAGGAAAATAGAAAATGGAAATAGCCAATCTATAATTCAAGATTATTTTGCCCCATGTCCCTTCCTACCTCTCTGCAAACCTTGCCATAACTGGCTTCTTAGCACTGTCCAGGTTTTGGCTAAAAGTTCTTCCCATCAATAACTCCCAAGGCATTCCCATTAATGTAACTCTAGTCACATTCTATTTTGGTTAAAAGTTCTTCTCATCAACACTTCCCAAGGCATTCCCATTAATGTAACTCCTAGTCACATTCTAGCCCGGGGTCTTATTTAACTTGTTAACATTGACTGCCATTTAAATGACTTTTTTATTTATTTTATTTTACTTGTTCGTGTTGTGGCCATTCTATACCTCTGCTGAATGAAAGCTCATGCAAGCAAGGACATGGCTCCACTCACCCAAATATTCCACACCTGAAACAAAGTAGATGCTCAGGAAGGATCAGTGGATGAATAAACAATATGAGCATTGCTATTCCTTTCCATTTTTTGTTCATTCTTAGTTCTTCTCTCTGTTTCTGGCTCTTTCTTTCCATCTGTCTCTTCTTTGCCTCTCTGTCTTTGGGTCTCGGTCTTTCTGTGTGTGTCTCTCTGTATTTCTGTCTGTATATCTCTTGTATCTCTCTGTGTGTCTCTCTGTCTCTCTTTGTGTCTCTGTCCTCCATCTCTCTCTCATCTTTCCTCTCTGCCTCCAAGTTCCAACTATTAGCACCCTCTCCTATGTAAGTACAAGAAATCAAGTGTGAACTGACCATTGAAACCAAGCTGAGCTGCAATGTCAGCCCTCATCCCCAGCGTCTCTCTCTTCTTGTCCTTCTTTTGGTCCAAGACCAGAATTCAGACTTAGTCTGTGGTGCTTTTGCTCATTGCTCTACCCACCTGAGCCATACCTCTAATTCCTGCTGGGCACCTTTCACAAGGTCAATGTCTCAAGTCAATTAAGCAGAAATTCTTTCATCTTAAAAAAAACTAGGTGGGAAGAGAGATTTAAAGACTCAAAGGTAGTTTTGACTGAAAAAGGTGTAATGAACTTTTTCACATGGCCAGATGAAGAGTATCAAGCCAATGCATGGATTTAGAGAAAAGAGCAGCCTGACAAGTTTCATTTCCCCTCACACTTTTAAATCTTCCTAAATGAAGAATTTAACATTGAAAAGCAGAAGCAGTTGATGTAACATTTTCGATTTTTTTTTGTTATTCTTAAGAAACGAAATAACCTTGCTTTATATCCAGCAGAATTCCCACACAAACAAGCCTAATGGAGTGAGTAGTATCCCCATTTTAGGTGGAGTACAGGTCTCACCTGGCTCATGTGCCCACTCATACTGACTCTGATAGGCATTTCTTTGGGGAAGGATTCAGTATTAAGTCTTAGGCTCCTCCATTCCCTCTCTCCTGTCCCCAGGAGCCTGAGCTCAGTGCCAGGCCAAGAGTATATGCTCAATAAGCAATTATAGAATAAATACATGCATTTCATTGTAGCTTCCCATTTTTAACCAAAGTACTATGAAAATTTCAGATGTCTCAGAATAATGCGTTCCCCTTAATAAACCATCTTCCTAAACCTGCTCCCAAACAATGCCTTCTATCAGAAAAAAATAGTAAAAACACATTTTATCTTTGAATTTATTACAGGTAGTATAATAATAACAAGTAAAGGCGAAAGAAATTTCAAAAAAACAAAAGATTTAAACTTCTACCTGTGCATTACAAAGCTTATTTGATATGAGGAAGCTCCTATATTATTGTATGAGCATTTTCCTGCCTTTAATTTTGTGAAAATCCATCTCCCAAGAAGCAAATGGCACCTCCAAAGCAAGGTCAAAGTAAACTGCATAATTTAAATGATAAAGTGAATTTTTGATGTTTATTGAAAGGCAGCATGTCTTTAGTGGAAGTTGGGCGATGTTATGGGAACAATGAATCAAGCGTCCGCAGAACAGCTTTGAACTTAGTACATCCCGAGCATGCGCAATCCATCCTCAATGCCATCTCCTGAGCATGTGCAGTTTATCATCAACGCTGTATCGTGAGCATGCGCAGTTCCTCCTCAATGCAATCTCGAGCCTGTGTGGTTCGTACTTAACGCCTTCTCCTTGGAGGCAGACGTTCGTGGGAACCAGGGCCTAGTGTCATCATTATTAAAGAGAAAAAAGGTGTGAATGATTGTTTTATGCCTTTAGAACCAGACTGACAAATACTTTATACTCAAGAAGCCATTTCTCACAGCAGAAAATGCTTCATTTCCTCCCTTATAGACAAACATGGGGAGGTTCTTAAGGCAAGGTGAGTGGTGGTGCTCACCCAGAAGCCTGACAGTGAGTCCACCCTGCCCAGACGCTGTGCCAGGCAGCGCAGGGCTGGCAGAGAGATGGTGCCGCCAGGGTGACTCACTTTGTGTATACCTATGTATGCAACTCAGCTCTACATGGATAAAGGTCACTGTGGGATTGAAGAGGGAGCTGAGCAGGCCATAGCTACAGATAAATGCCAGCCATAGCAGGTGGTGGTGGGTACTTAAAATCCTAGCTGCTTGGGAGGCTGCGATCTGAGGATTGTGGTTCAAAGCAAAGCTGAGAAGGAAAGCCCATGAGACTCTTATCCTCAATTAACTCCCCCAAAAATGAAGCTGTGGCTCAACTCAACAAAAAAAGCTAAGGGACAGCACCCAGGCCTTGAGTTCAAGTCCCAGTACTGGAGCGTGCATACACACACACACACACACACACACACACACACACACCTGCAATACCAGCCAGAAAGTCAGCTAGCAGACTTCTCCAGTGCAGTGAGTTACTAGCAGCAGAGGTCAGACACACATTTAAAGAATTTAAAAAACCACGACTCAAACTGGAGAAGCAGCAACAGCAGTAGAGTTTTCTCTTTCATGACCTACTCCTTGTGGAAGTGAATTTCTTCCCACTTCTGCATATTGAATGGAACTAAGGAGGCATGTCTCTGCTTCACCACTTCAGCATGAGGAATAAGCCATAATAATTAAGTTGATAATAGCCAGTGATTGACTCGTAAGGAAGAACCAGTGCAAAGTGAGCCTGCAAAGTCTCGCTCTAACTGCTTGGCTTTTTGAGTGGAAGCAAAGAGGATGGGGTCATGACACACCAAGAATCTCACATCACCGAAGCTCAGCTTAGCTCTGCCAAAAAATGTACTGAGTAATTGTTCCCAATGTTCTATTATTAGTCCTGATCTGTTCCATTACTATAGAGATTAGCTTCTCTGCCAAAAATTTTTAAGGTTATTCAAAACCTGGCTTCATGACATTCCATATCTCCTAACACAAAACAAAATATTAAAACCTCTACTCTTTATCCAAGTGTAGAGCACTTCCCACTAGTGATGGGCAACACCACACATTGTTCTTATATCCTAGATGAGTAAAACCCCACAATGAATGCCTCCAAGAACTTAATACCACAGCTTCACTTATATACTTCCTTTTGATAAGATCATGAGATGAATGATAGAGCTCATCTTCTGTTCATCCCCTTCCACCCCTCCCCCCCCCCAAGCCATCTGCCAGGGAGCTCAGTTTCAGGCTTAATATTACATTGATAAATAGTGAAATCAATATAAAATTGGGAGCCTAAAGATCTGGGCTTTAGACTTCATTCTATCACTTATAAATTGCGTGTTCTTCATTAAAAAAGGCTCCGTTTTCACATCTATCAAATGATAATGATAATATCCACTATCATGGAATTTGATAGATACTCTCAATTGCTCACCTACATGTCATCCCCCATTTTCTCTCGTGATAGCAGAAGTGTTGTGCTCAGGTTCCCAAAGGCTGTGTACTTAGGAAAGGTCAGTCCAGTTCTAGTGAATGAGTCATAGGTGACCAAGGCCAATACACTCTATGATGAGTTGGGTTTTTTTGAGATGGACATGTGATCCAGTAATAGTGAATGGGTCAGAAAGAGAAGCCTGCTAGGGATCTAGGATTATACTTCCCCCATCAGGGATGAGCAAGAAAAAAAAAAATCATCCCTATTCCACTCCTGTGCATTCCTGCTCTAAATTGAGCTTTTGTGGAGATGAGAGAGCTGGAGCTCTGGCAGCTATCTTGGAACCATATAGGAAAGTCCCAGGGGACTCCAAACTTAAATGAACAGCTGAATACCCTTAGGAAACCTCTGAACTTCCGTTACACAAGAGAAAATGTGCAAACTTTTTAATCTGTTCTTTATGTTGTTTGGGGCAATTTTACAGAAAATCAGCTCTAAGAAGCATTGTTGCTACTATAGAGTAGATGTACTATTCATTGACCACTTCACAATTGTGAAGTATTGTATTTAGCAAGTGCTTTGTGACATCATCTCACTTAATACTTATAAAGGAGATATCATATCATATCATCCATGTGTAGACAAGGAATCTAAAGCTCAGAGAAGTGAGAGAAATTCTCCAAGATCACACAGCAAGTAACAAAGCTGAAACTTTACATCCAGTCTAAGTGACAACAGAGGCTGGATGTTCAACTGAGTCTTCAATATGCCTGAGTTGGGCAACATCGTAGCCAAATCAATCAATCAATCAATCAATCAGTCAGTAAGGAATATAACTAATTAGCACCAAGCCTTTGTAAGGTACCCAAATAGAAGTGTGACTTGCCCCTTGATTTTAAGAAGGCTCAGCCTGCAGAGCTTTATACCTCTGCCATACCAGCCATTACAGATTCTTCCCAGGGCTTTGACGGTTGACACTGTTGACCAGACAGTCCAAGCAGGACCCTGTCACTGGAGGGGAGACGTCACAACTTCTGCACTGAAAAAAAGGAACAGAAGACAAAGTTCACCATTCTCCATGTGCCTCAACTGATACCAAGTCAGCTGACAGTGAAGAAAGTCACCTCTCTGCTAACATCATGACAATTGGTCCCTTGCACAGCTGAGAGCCCTGGGCTACTCACAGGCTTAATGGGAAACACTTTCCATAGCAGGAGGACACTGATTTGCTCGGGAAGGTGCTGACACTTGCCACCAGACTCCCTTTAATGAGAAATCCCTCCCCAAAGAAATGCCTGTGTTTTCAGCATTTAATGCTTCCCTTTCAGCAGATGTACTGCAATTGAACCTCCTTCCTACAGGGTTCTGGCCTTCTGTTCCTTCCAAATTCCTCAACAGGGCCTCCAGCCTTGAGGACTTGGGAAGACCGACACTGGAGGAAGGTGAAGCCCCATAGCTCCAAGCAGAGGCTCTAGGTAAGATGTAGGCTTCTGACAGTCAACAGAGACCATTCCAAACGCATGCTCAAGTGCCCAGAGACCAAAAGCTAAGAGAGTTTTGAGGCAAATGGAGACGCTAGCCTCTTTAAACCAGACTAAAGAAATTATGGTAAAGAACTTTTACGGACCATATAGCAATGGCTTCAGAAGTTACCAGGGGAAAGTAGGTTGCCAATTGGGGAGAAATTTCTAAAAGCAGTCTTTATCCCAGACAAAAGAGCTGGTATGAGGACACTGTGCTGGAAAGATCTGATACAATCCAGACTGTGGGTGCAACTCTGGTGACTGGGAAGGTAAGAAGGTTCTGGATAGCTTGCAGGAACACACCACCCTTAACTGAGTCAAAAACTACATCCCACCTGCTTCTCATCCCAAGGTCCATTTGTCCACCCAGCCTTAGCTCCTACTCAGGTCTCAAGATTCATATTCGTCCTTGTGCACAAAACAACCCTTCCAAGAGAATGCTTGGCCTAGGCTGTCTCTCCACCCTTGGTTGGTCATTTGCTCACCCAAAGCATCATGGGACAAATTCAGTACCAGAAGTAAGAGTGTTCAAAGCCGTCTCTGTTTTTCTCTCTTTAGGTCAAGCAAAGGAGTTCTTGTGAGTAATTCATAAACTGCCTATACTCAAAGGCATCGCACAATCTCATTACCATTAATTTTTGCATATTTAACTACAGTTTTTAATTAGATGGTATTTTATTATTCATGCACATAATTTGAGTCCAAGTCAGGCTGCTCTCTTGGAGGAAAAGGATAAAAAAAAAAAAGGCAGAGGGGGTGGGGTGGGGGGGAGGTGGAAGTCAGACACTCCTGCATTGAAAGTTGGCATTGCTGTGTCTTCTTTTCTGGTGAGCTGAACAGCCTTTATGTCTATAATGGTTCTCTTTTAATTTTGCTAATAGCTATCATGTTATGTACCTTTATAAATTTGTTAAATCCAGAGTGCTGGGAGTTGTCTCTGTATGCGGTAACTGTATATACTTTGCTCTGTTTGGTTTGCACATACAAACTGTTTGCTTGGGCTCTTTGATGTATTATTAAAATGGGTAATGGGCCCCAGGGAAGGCATCTAGTTATATGCCTTCATTTGCAGAGTAAGCCATGCGTTGTTTTTCATCTTTACTCATGATTGTTAATGGCACTGATGATGAGATGGGTGGATTTTTTTTTCTCCACTGCCTTTATCAGCACTGTTTTATTATGCAGGGAAAATGGCCAGGCTGCTGATTTTGTGGAAGGTTTTCAATTAGTCATTTGACTGAACACATCTGTGCTGGCATCCACCCAGAGCTGGACGGCGGCTATTACCACTTTATACCTGCTGAACCACGGCCATCCGTGCGGATGGGGAGAGGCCTAAATTGGCCTTTTAGATATGGTTGGAAAGTTGTGATGTTGCAGTGTTTTATAACGGGTGTCAGGAAGGTGTGAACTTTTCCACCTTCAGGCCTGAGGAGTCTGCCAGGAGATCCCACACTCCATCCACATGACTCACTGAGAAGTTGGTTATTAATATCCGTTTACTGTGGGGTTTTTTTTTGTAGGCTCGATGGCTTAATCAGCCAACGTTAAGTAGATAAGAGTCTGTTTGTACTGAAGCAGGGAAGGGTCGAGGTTTAATTGTGTTGGTAAACAGAGCAGAGTGGCTGCTTTGCAGGCACGCGTGCGGCAGATGCAGAATTATTCAGCAGTGATTTGGAACGTCCTACGTCTTCCACTGAAATGAAAATTGCTTCGTGGTAGAGAGCAGGACTCGGTGCTAGAGCTGGAGGCACAGTATGACTTTACTACTCCAAAGGATCTGTTGTTTTGCATGGAGGAGGAAGCCTGGGTGGATCTCTGCAGAATCCAAGGCCATCTCCTCAGAGCAAGTTGCTCCCGGGTGGTATGTGAGATACTGCCAACTGTTAACTATCAAGAGATCCCATTTGCTGGTTCCCTGGGCCCCCAATGGGCAGTGGGCTGGACAGCAAAGAGCAGTAGCTAGGTCCTAAGGATGGAGCTTAGATTTGGAGACAGGAGTTCAGGGGTGTTTACAGGAACAACATTTGGATCTGACCCTTTCAGTGGATAGGAATAAAAAGTATGCAAAAAAATCCTGAACCGAGTCTCAGACCCTTAGTATGGCAAAAGATACTGGCACTGGAGGTAACACGAAAGTGTTTGCCACCACCCATTCCCGTCCTGAGGGATGGGGCTTTTGTCACCATGGCCATGTGACTGCCTGTGTCCACCATACTTAGCCCTAATAACATCAGCTTTTGGGCTGAGCCTTTAAACCCTGTCTTCGGTAGAAGAGTTTGTTTCCTATGACTGCTTCCCCTCCTTCAGGGGCCAGCTCTGAGGGTTTTCTGACTGATTTCTTGCCTACAATATCTAATTGGTGTAATTATCTAAATTGTGGGTAAGGATCCAATTTTGGCTCATCCTGGAAAAGTTCATTTCTCTGAACTTTACTCCTTATTATTATTATTGTCTTGTATTAACTTTCTTAATTACTATCTGGGCATATTCAAGCCACAGCCAATCATCACCACCATCTCTAGCATCATCATCCTCACTGTCATCATCATCAACTTCATTCCCACTATCTTCACCACTGCTATTATATCATCTCCATTACCATCACTATCATCACCATCACCACCACCACCATCATCATCATCATCATCCTTCCATCTGATATTCACTTCATCTATGTAGAATACTATGCCCCATTCACTAGTTCCCAGCATTATTAATGTCTTTAATCTTTTCTTGGGGCTTGAACTCAGGGTCTAGGCACTATCCCTAAGCTCTTTTGCTCAAAGCTAGCATTCTACCACTTTGAGCCATAGCCCCACTTCCAGTTTTCTGGTGGTTAATTGGAGATAAGAATCTCATGAACTTTTCTGCCTGGGATGGCTTTGAACAGTGATCCTCAGATCTCAGCCTCCGGAGTAGCTAAAATGATAGGTATGAGCCACCAGTGCCAGGCAATGCCTTTCATCTTTTTAACAATAATTATGGTACATATGAGCAAGGCACTATTATTATCAGTCCCATTTTATAACAGAGAAAAAGTTGCTCAAGATGTCAGTGTGAGTAGAAGAAGGAGCCAAAGTTCCTGGCCAGCTCTCCAGACCCGAGCACAAAGATCCAAGAGTCATGATTTTTTTAAGCTGAAAATTACAACAGCCAAGTTGAGATGTGACAGGAAGAGTCTTATGGCTTGAGACCTTCTTTCTGTTCATCCTCTTTCTACTTAGGGTATTTTCAGTTTTCCTTTATTCATCCTGGTAGAAACAGATGGATATGTTTAAAAGTGATTGCATGATCATAAGTCATGCACACTTGAAATTTTGTATATAATTATGTCTCAGAATGATTAAGCAATTTCCATGATGCAGGGGAGTAGCTGTTTGTCCAAACCCTTCTCACATTTTGATAGCGTCAAGTCTCTAAGTTTTACCATTCCCAATTGTTCTTCAGAAGTGAGGTTTTCAGCTGTTTGTGAAATTCAACTTTGAACTTGCTCTTCATGAAGATAACCACCCCCCCCCCCTCAAATCTACCTTCTACTTCCCACCTTGGCACCAAGGACATAAACATGTCTTATGTTCATTAAAATACAAGTCAAAACAGCAATTCTTTTCTCTTCTAGTTGTACAGTGCCTCTTCTGGAATTACTGCCTATAAAGCAGCATTTCATTCTACAAAACGACATCAAAGTGTGTTGAATTAAGTCATGTAATTAATTAGCTGAGTTGTAAGCTAGGAAGTTAGACTGCCTGGATTCAAGTCATGTTTATTCTTTGCAAGAGATGCAAGACCTTAGAAAATGACTCCACTTAGAATCTCATCTGTTAAATGGGAACATTCATATGATACCAGTCTCAGTCTCCTGAGATTATTGCAAAGACTAATGATTGAAGGGAAGAGGAATAGCCTGGCTCATAGTAAGTTTTGGCCAATAGAAACCTTACAACAACTGGGTCCAGAAGGCTAGTGACCAGAGAACATATTTCTGCCTCTTCTTTTAGAGTTTTCACATACTAGAGTATCTGAAATATTAGGGACTGGCAGGTGTTAAGCCTAAGCCTCTCCAATCACCAGGAGCAAGTTGTGGGTAAGAGCTAGCCCTTCTTCTAATGTCTAGCACCTATCCCACCGTAATGCTTTGTAAGTGATAGCTAAGTAGATTAAAAAGCATCTTGGTCTGGCTCACTGTCACACTTTACAGATGGAGAGAGAGAAAAGGTTTACTTTGATTCCCCGTTTTAGAGGTCTTAGTCACTTAGCCCTGTGGCTGTGGACCCGTGAGAGTCACAGCACCCTGGTGGCCAGGTGCAAGGGGGCCGAACTGCTCACCTCATGGCGGCTACGAAGCCAAGAGGAGGAAAGAGCAGAGCACAAATATGCTCTTCCCCCATGCCCTTCTTCCTCCAGGGGGCGTCCCATCACCTTCCCCATATAGCATCAAATTATAAATCCATCTGTAGATGAATCCATCGGTTAGGTCAGAGACCTTGTGATCCAATCACCTCTTAATGATTACATCCAACACGCCAACCATAGAACCTTTTGGAGGCACAATAGCCTGAGTAAGCAACACAGCAATCTGCAGTTGCTCAAACACAGATGTCCAGGCCTCACCCATTGGATCAGACTTCCTTGGTGGGCGGACTGAAGTCGACATTTTGGGCAGCTTCCTTGGTAGCTTTGCCATAAGAAAGTCTCAGCTGTGAGTCTATAGATAATTCCGATACTAGAAGAAAATGGTTGCTAGCCCTTGACACTGTTTCTTACACCTAGTTGGTATGCAATAAGTGTTCTTAACCAAATGAATGAATCATGTCCAGTGGCAGCTGAAGGGTTTTCACGCTCACCTGGCCCCCGAGAGATGGCTCATCAGATGCTTTCAGCCACAGGTCTTGTGGTGTGAGTTCCCACTTGACACAGATGGAATGCTGGGCTCCCAAAAGGAGGAGGTAGAGAACCCCTGTGGAGATCTCTCCTCTCCTCAGGTCTCCAGCTGTCACCTAACGCTCTGAAGGCACTTCCTGCAGACACCAAAGGACCTCCAAATTTCACAGGTACCATTCAGCATGCTGGAGGGCATAGCACTTCAAGCCCAAGGTCAAGCTCATTTCAACAGCTTCCCCATTACCAAATGTCTGCAGCAAACCTCTCAGATCTAGCTGACTGTGGCCTGCCTGGACCTCACAGTCTGGTGATTTTTTTCACCCAGCTTCCTCCCACTGCCACGTTCTCCTGGACTGAAGGGCTCCCTGGCTTGATTTCCATCATTTTACCAGTCCTATTCTGTTTTCTCTCCTGTCCAGCTTGTACCCCTTTCTCCTTCCCTGTACCCCTGGCTTCCTTCAGGAGATTATAAGCTCCCCCAAACTGGGTTCCAGCAGAGCCAATAAAGTGAGCATATGACTCCAGACTACAATGTGCTCAATATGCATTTGAAGATGGATGCCGAAGTTGATTAATTTGTAATCCCAGTTTGGCATTAAAGGCATTATTTCTACTCCACATCATCTCTTGAAGTTGCTTTTTGAAATATGGAGTGTCTGGCCTGTGTTCAAATGAATATCAGATGGATGTTTTCAGTGAGAGCTTGTATTTGTGAGGCCTTTTCTAACTCTGACCCCACGGTGGCCATTGCGTGCTGGGAGCATGGTTGGCTCTTCATAGTGACCCACAGTCAGGCCCATCCCCCACCTATTCTACTCATTGTGAATTTACACAGTCATACCCTGCGTACACTTGAGATTCTCTAGATAATCGCCTTCTAAGATGATAAATCTTGGAGTGGCTGTTTGCCTGTCTTCTCCTCAGATTTTGGTATTATCTACACACCCTTTCACAGATGTGGAGACTACACAAGAGAACCATGAATTACTTTGCTCGGTTACATAGCTCATAGGGGCAGCATATGGTTTTGAACCCAGGACCTCTGGTCCTATGTACTGCATGTGAGCTCAGGGGCAGAGAGGGGCCAACTGTGGTGTTCTTGTGTGCCCTTTATTCCCTTTCTTACAAGGAAACTTTCCTGCCTGAGGAGGCAGAGACACAAACCGAAATGTCCTTGTTTGAAGGGAGGCCAGACTGGTTGGACGAGCCAGAGCTGAGAGTCCCTATCATGTCCCCACAGTGGCAGCGGGGGACTTTGTGGACAGGATAGCTTAGGTGGGCAGCAGCCCCTTCCTCCAGGTTGGCTTGTGCCCTGGCCTCCAGGACCCAGGTGGGCACCTGCTCTTCATTCGGGCCCCAAATGGGCTAGGCCCAGCAAGGCTTCTTCCCCACGTGCGGCATTGGAATGTACATCCCCAGCAGATGAAAGCAGGGGGCCCAACAAAGGGAAAATGAAATTTCCCTTGAGCTATTTGCCCTGGCTGACTAACCCGAACCTCCCTTCTCAGGATGAAGAACAGCTCTGATGTTCTGATGTTGAACGCATCAAAGGCGCATCCCCTCCGCCGAGCAGTCACACACACGGTCGCTTGGCAGCCAGGCCTCTGGAGCGCCTGCCCTCCCCACCATTGCCAAAGCCCGGACCCTCCAAATGGACCCTGCATTATTAGCAGCCAAGAATCCACTAAGTCAGATGAGGGCAAGTGGGCTCTTCCTTGGCTTGCATTTGTTCCTTCCTGTCTTCTGTCTGTCAGGCCACCTCCTGACCCCACACCTCTGACAGGGCCACGGACTTGTCCTTTCCTATCACCTTTCTACGGCAGCTGAAAAGTTCAAAGCTGTGGAAAGAGAGCCCAGAGAAATACAGATCAGCTTCTAGAAGGCTGGAAATGAGGTTTCTAAAAAATTCTCTACAATTTCTTCTTTTTCTTTTCTTCTTTGCTGATCACCAAAGTGATCCTTCTTTGCGGTTGCCATTTCAACAATTTGGGGCGGGGGCGTGGGGAGGGGGGGCGATGTGGCTGGAGAAAGTATAAAGAAGAAAGCCGAGATTCGTTCAGGATCCACCACGGAGAAGTTTCCAGATTAATATTCTATGGATGAGCCCTTACCTGCTCCCCAAGCAGCCTGATGCAAACTCACTGCCTAACTTGGGCCTCACTCTTTAGGTGGCCCTGTCACCTGCTCTCCCCTCACCACAGGGTCCTGGTCACCTTTCCCTCTTAGAGACTTTTTAAAGCCTCTCTCTGAATTAAACATAAATTCTGAACTGCTTCCTTTATAACACAAGGGCTTCACGCTGGCTGGAGTCAGGGA
Organism: Dipodomys spectabilis; assembly: GCF_019054845.1. Classification (NCBI taxonomy): domain Eukaryota; kingdom Metazoa; phylum Chordata; class Mammalia; order Rodentia; family Heteromyidae; genus Dipodomys; species Dipodomys spectabilis. Next base: position 1,205,121 of record NW_024870807.1, on the reverse strand, counting down.
TGGCTTGAAACTCTGCTTTTAAGCTAAATTGAACACTAAAATGACATCTGGGAATGGAATCAGTGCCTTGTGCAGACCAGGGCCTGTCTTCAAGATCTGGATGAGGCAAAAGTCTGTTTCCTCTTCCTCTTCCTTTGTTTTTAGAAACTAAAGCCTTTCCAACACACGGCCTCCTGCCACTGAGAGGGAGCAGTCAGATCACGGCTGGTATATTCCCAGCTTACGACGTCAAATAAATAGAAGCTTACACCACAGACCAGGCAGCGATAAGCAATTCCCACTGCAGAGAATTCTTAATATATAAATTCATCCAGCAGCAGTTTAGTATCAACTGGCAAAACCAGAAACAATGGAAAGCAGCCAGGCTTGGCTCGGACGAGGTCAGCCGTGAAGGTTATCTATATGTAATTACTGGTATCTACAAACTTGCATAGCTGTCAGCTGGTCAGAGCCAGAACAAAAACTCACCATGCCCTCAGAAAGCAAATATAGTTTCCGACGAGAGACTCAAATTAGCTCCATGAGTGACTTGGCTTCCAACACGCACAAGCTGCCCGCCTTCGGGGATGTTTCTGCAGGCAGACCCTCGATGTCTAAATTTGGGCACTGTCTTATAAATCTCTGCCTCCAAAGTAGGAAAGGACTGGATTTGCTCCTTAACCCTCAGTGACGATAAATTATATCACTTAACAATAGATAAACTTTGGGCGCTTTTCCTGTACCTCGGACCTATTGTGCAGGACCCGCTAATCTCTAGCATCTCTCCCCTTGGGTAGGCCCCACTAAAGACCTGTCGGTGGGGGGAAGAGACACAACAATTTGTTTTCTAACTCCTCCTCCGGAACCATATATCATGTGTGGAAACAAAGCTCTTCAACAGAAGATATCTATCTGTTTCCTTTATCTGAGTTTCTTTTCCCATCAGGATGATGCCTAGTGGACAGGTTTGCAGAGCGATACTTCCAGAAGCCTGAGAAGAGACCACAACTCCCTCCTAGGATTGGTGAGAGATGGAATAGAGGTTTGGGAAGGGGGCTTCTGGCACTTCAATGGCCCGTGTGCTGAAGACTTGGTCCTCAAGGGGGCACTATTGGGAATCTGTTGGACCTTCAGGAGTGGGACAGGGTGAAAAGATTACAAAACTATGACCCAAAATAACCATTTCTAGTCCAAGTTCATGCCTCTCATGCTTTGCTATGGTGATAGGAAGCTAACAGATCCATCAGTTTAAATCACACCTTCGTTCCTCCCAGCAGGTGTCTTTCAACACAGGCTCTGAAGGGGGATCCATGGAGTTCATCAATGCCAAGATAATTCATAAATGAGCTCAGGGAGACCCTTAATTGGGGGCCTTTTAAGAACTAGTTGCCTTTGATCTTCTTCTTAGGCTGGATCATCCATCCTTCCACCCAGGCCATGTTTCTTCCATTACCTTTACATTCTTGATCTACCTTCTCTAACAGCTCACTTCCAGTTCTCTCCTGATACCTATATGCCAGCTGTGGGCTCACCTAGTCCATCTGAACTACAAAACTCAGGTCTGTACAGTTTAAGTGCAATCTATTTAGATTAATCAGACCAGGCTTTGGGACAGAGGCACAAATGTAATTATCTTCATAAGAAATAAATGTGTGTGTGTGTGTGTGTGTGTGTGTGTGTGGTGTGTGTGCACATGCACATGTGTATACCAGTCCTGGGGATTGAACTCAGGGCCTAAGTGTTGTCCTTGAGCTTTTTTGCTCAAGGCTCTGTCACTTGAGCCATAACTCCACTTCCAGCTTCTAATTGGAGATAAGAGTCTCCCTCAGACTTTTCTGCCTTGGCTGGCTTAGAACTGCAATCCTCAGATCTTAGCCACCAGAACAGCTAGGAGTTGCAGACAAGAACCACCAGTGCCCAGCCATAAGAAACAAATTAACATGGGTTCATATAAGGCCAGACAGGCTAGACAGAGTTATGACAATCCCAGCTTTCAGTCCAGCTGGAACATGCACCGACCACCAACCTGAGCCTCTGAACTAGGGAGGGGTCATTCACACCACGACACTGTTCTGGCAGATGACAATACAATCAGTCCTCCTTTGCAGCTTAGTCAAAGAGATTAACCAAATCTATTTTTAGGAAGTGAAACTGTGGTTCAAAGTGGTAGAGTGCTAACCCTGAGCACAAAAGCTCAGGGGCAGCACACATGGCCCTGTGTTCAAGCTCCACGATCGACAGAAAAAAATTAAATTTAAGAAAAAATATATGTGATTTCAGAAAGTTTTCCATAGCAAACTGTGAAGTTGTCCGATGTGAGCACTGCATAGAGTCCAGACAAGTAAAGTTTCTGCTTTGAATCTATAGTCCCTCTGCGTCCCTCCCCATCCCTCCCCCCTCCCCCCCCCCCCCACCTCATCATCCTTACAGATCTCCTTGGCCTAGCATCTCATTCATGCCTTATGCAGTTGAAATCACAGTGGTTATATCCATACTGCACATGTACAGACTTTTCTTGTCACTATTTCCTAAGCAATATGCAGTATATAGCAATTTACATAGCATTCATGTGGCATTAGAAATTAGAAGGAATCTAGAGACCATTGAATGTCTATCATAGGGTAGGTGTGGGCTATATGATGCTGAACCATTCCATAGAAGGGACTGGGGCACCTGTAGATTTTGCTATCCTCAGGGGGCCCTGGAACCAATGCTCACTGGCACTAAGGAAGCATAATAAGTTTCAATAAAACCAGTGAAAACCCAGTGTGGAGAAAGGGGCCTTTCCATAAGCCAGCACAAGGGCCTCATGTGGGCTGGACAGGCCTGCACCATGGGCTCCACTTCCTTACCCTGAAGTCTGCACATCTTTATTCATGGATTGCCTTTTGCACATCAAGGAGGAAAGAGCCTTATGAGATGATCCTCCCATCAATCTCTCTCCTTTTATGGGGATCTCCTAGTCCTTGCTTGGATCTTCCGAGGTGAATGCCTGAGTCAGAACGTGCTCACTAAATGTTTGTCAAATGAATGAATGAATGAATGAATTTTACTACTCTTCAGTTATTTCTACCCAGCAGTTAAAAAACAAAAAACACCATGCTGGCTGATTTGCTGATTTGTGGTTGGGCAATCTATTTGCCAGATAACAACTCAAAATCTGCCCTAATGTGGGAGTGCGGTACTTTTTTTCCTCTAACAGGCTGGTGTTCACAGCTTGTCTGAAGAACTGTTTCAAGGCTGGAGGAGACAGCCCTGACCAAGATGATGTGGATACCCCTTGATTGGCCTGTGGTGAAAGACAGAAAGGAGCTATTTCCCATTCTTGTCTACGAGGCTGGCAGCTGTTTTCAAGTGTCGGAAGTTCAGGGATCCTAAATGACACACTTAGCAAGTGCTGAGTTCCATGACCCCACTAGAGCTCAGGGCTGAGGGTTTGGAGATAAACCTGCTCTGTCAGCCAGCAATGACAACAGCTCCAAGCCCCTGCTCTTTCTTCTGCCTGGGAGTCCCAAGGTTAGTGGGCACTTCCTTCCTCTTGAATTTCCTTGGAAGCCCCTTATATGCTTTGCTGCATTTCTCTCAGAGTCAAAGCCATTATACCTGGAAACAGGTAATAGGACTTGCAGAAAGCTTAACTATACTAGAACCAGTGCTATAGTCACCAGCAATGGACTGCTCATTGTTAAAACTGATCCAAAAGAGGACAGGAAAATAAGAAGAAAATGTATTGGTATTGGGGTTGGAATTCAGAGCCTCACATTCTTACTTGACTGGCTTGCTCACAGCTGGTGCTCTACCACTTGAGTCATGCCTCTACTCCAGATTTTACTTGTTACTTTGGAGACTGGGCCTAGAAAACTTTTGGGGGGAGCCAGGGCCAACTCTAATTCTCTAAGTCTTGCCCTCCAAATAGCTAATATTACAGGTCTGCACCAACAGCACCCAGCAACATGAATCTCTGACATCACTTATGGAATTTACTTTCAATAAGGAAGACTAAAATCTACACTCAGGCTCACTACATGTAAAAGCCCTGTGTGTGTGGCCCAGGGCAGGGCTGGGGTGTGTGTGTGGGGGGGGGAGGTAACATCTATTCAATGGAAGTACATGCTTCCTGTCAGGTTCTAGGCACTGACTGTAATAAGTGTATCATATGATAGAGTACATATAATTCTTGCCTCCAAGAACTCCATCTAGTTAGAAAATGGTACTTCTGGTTAATAAAAGGTTCTAATAAATCATCAGCCATAGAGCTAAAGCACCCGTGGCTCATGCCTGTAATCCTAGCTACTCCGGAGGCTGAGATCTGAGGATCATAGTTCAAAGCCAGCCTGGGCAGGAAAGTCTATGCGACTCCTATCTCCAATGAACTATCAGAAAACTGAAAGTAGAACTGTTGTTCAAAGTAGTAGAGTACCACCCTTGAACAAAAAAAAATCTCAGGGGCAGCGCCCAGTCCCTGAGTTCAATCCCATGATCATCAACAACAACAAAAAGCAAGCGCACAGCTCTCCCACCAGACAGCACGAGCATTTGGGCCACAGAAGGCGCCGGGAAGCTTCCGGCATGTGCTGCATTCCTAAATAATGATTAAGACCAGAGCAGGGCTGAGCAAAGCCAGGGAAAAGCACACTGGCTTGGGGCTCTCTTCGACAACATCTTTGCTGACTGCCCTCTCTCCACGCTAAAGAAGAACCACCTCACCTCTGCCCCACCCAATAAAACAGCTCAGTAAATATAATTACTTGCACCATCTAATCAATAGCGGATTGCTCCTGGCCCTGACTGCTCAATATCAGTGTCTGGGATCACAGAATCTTGATACTCCCCTCACCATGTCAATTTCTCCTGACTGTTAGATAAACCCCATCTATCAACCCCATCCGCTAATGAGATTTTATTGTGTCATTAATAAAACACCGCTTTAAATATATGTGTGTGTATGTTTTTCAATGAATATCATATGAAATATGACATCAAAAAATATTCCGCCCTTCTCAGTTGTAGGACTCCCAATTGCGGATTGAACAACCGAAATCAATGTTGTATTAAGCGATCTCACAAAGTGATTATGGAATTGGAGAGACAACCAACGGGTAGGCGAAGAGAAACTATTTGCCATTGATTTTTCTAAGAGAGAGAGAGAGGAGAGAGAGAATTAAAAAGCAATCTCTATCCATATTGAGAGACCTGTTTGAAGAACTCAACCTGGAACATTCATCACCCCTAAAGTAACGTAGTTCCCCCCCAGAGTTCAGGTCATAAACTCCCAAGGAGCATAGAGCTCTGCCATGTCCTAGCCTCACCATACACAAAGCCCAGCTCAGACTCTCTCATTAGAAACACATTGGCAATGTCCTGGGGACCAGGCTGCTTGCACACAGAGTAAACACTGGGTTCACAGCCCAGTTCTGAAAAGCACCATCTCTGCGTCAAATCCCACGACAGAAAACCCTGAAGATGCAAAACTACATTCCCCAACCAAAACCAGATGCAAGTAATCACTGGGCCAAAGAGAGGTGCCGCAGAGGAGTTACCAGGCCCAAGTTGTCTTGATGTGGAAAATCACATTTATTTTAATTGTCTGACTGTGCTACTCATCTTATAAACATACTTGGCTCCCTCTTCCTGATTTCCTTATTAGAAACACTCTTTTATTTGGGGACAAGGCAATCATTATGACATCTTTTCAGGGTCTGTGGCTATGAAACAAAGACAAGCAAAATATGTGTGAAGAGAGGCTTGTTTATATTTTGTCAGTAATTCATCCTGGATTTGTAACTATGAAGTTCATCCAGTGTTTAGTTAAGAACCCAATAAATAGCAAGTGTCTTCAGTAGAGGAAAATCACTTTGGGGTACACACAAGCATGGAAAGCAGGAGCATCTTTTTTCTAACCAATGTGAAGGCATTTGAGTTCTCACCACAAGGCCACCTGTGCATCTGTCCTGTTGCATCTGTGAGTCTGATGCAGAGGCGGAAGGTACAGGCATCTGGAGGCTCTTTTGTAGCTAACCATCTAGGGGTGTGTGTGTGTGTGTGTGTGTTGTGTGTGTGTGTGTGTGTGCACATACATTCCAAATCCACAAGCCATACCCACTCTATTCACAATTGTGAACAGACACCTGAATTTCCACCTATTTCCAGGACTGGAACTAAGTGTGACACAAGTATATGTCCCATAGCCCCTCCACTTAAGTCTCTGAAAGAAACTAAGGTTATTTCCACTGAGAAAATCAAGATGATGCAACAAATGGCTGTTCAGTTTCTCCAAGCAGCAAACTCCTGTAGCCTGGGCCTAGCTCTCCTTTCCACACTCTCGCTTTTCCTCCCCTCTCCTCTATCATCTCTCTAACTTTCCAATTAAAAAAAAAAAAATCAATGGAGAAGATTTCATTTTTATCCATCGGTTTTCCCTTAACTCTCATACTCATTCTCTGAGATTGCTTGATAAAACATTGACCTGAGTGACTGTCATTCTGGAATCTTCCTTCCTTTTTCTTGATTAAGTAAATATGCTACTTAAAATTTTTTCCTCAGCAAAGAAGGAGGCCATCTCACCTCCTTCTTCTATTCAGAATGTGTATGGTTTCTGATTATTTCCACCAAAGGAAATAGTGGCAGCCTAGAGATTAAACTTTGTGGTAGCATAAAGCTAGACAGAGTGCACGAGCCGCTATCCCATACGATGTGTCACTTGCTTTCTGTCACAGTGACAAAATATCCCAAGATGGATCAGCTTATAGTGGGAAAGGTTTTGCTTGTCTTGGAGTCTCAGAAACTTCAATCCATCACTGTGGGCCTGTGTCAAGTTAGAAACATCTTTCTAGAGAGTGGTGGAGAAGAACTTCTCACTTCATGGCAGCCAGGAAAGAGAGAGAGAGAGAGGGAAAGGGAGAGAGAGAGGGAAAGAAAGGGAGAAGGGAGGACAGAAAGGAAGAGAGGGACAGAGAGAAAAGAGGGGGGAGAGAGAGAGAGAGAGAGAGAGAGAGAGAGAAAGTCCCAGTATTTCCTTCAAGGACACACCCCCAAGTGACCTCACTTCCTCCTACCAGGCCCACCTTCTAAAGGTGGCACCACTTCCCAGGAACACTACAGGCTGGTTACCAAGCCCTTAACACGTGGACCTCTGGGAAACATTTCAAGTCCAAACCATAACAAAAAGAAGATGTAAAAACCATGATTTATGGGACCTTTTAGGTTGCAGTGATAATGGGGTAGGGAGATTAGAGCTTTTTTGGATTGCATTATTGGATGGACTCTGGTACCTATTCAACAAATTTAAGAAACAGTAAATTGTAAAGCAAGAATGACCAACTGTTGACTTGGGCTGCCCAGTTGGCCTTTAGGAATTGTCTGACTATTGATATTCAGAAAAACTTCCATCAAACGTTTGCCTAGGACCTCCCTTTTAGCTTAGGAACAAAAAGAATTTTCTGGGTGTGGTGGCACACATCTGTAATACCAGTGCTATGAGGCTCTGTTGTTTGAGATCGACCTGTCAATTATACTATCTCAAAAAACAAAAACAAAATGGTGTCAGGTGTTGTGGCTCAAGCTGGTAATATTAGCTACTTGGGAAGCAGAGATTGATGGGACACAGTTCAAGGCCAGGCTGAGCAAAAAGGAAGTCGGGGAGATTCTATGTCAACCAATGGCTGGATATTGTGTTATATGCCTGGCTTCTCCAGCAACATGGAAGAGCGCAAGTAGGAAGATCACAGTCCGGCCCAGACATAAAGCAAGACATTAACTTGATAATCACCAATAGAAAAAGGGCTTGGGCTGGGAAGGTGGCTCAGTGGTAGAGCGCTTGCCTTGTATGCATGAGGCCCTGGGTTCGACTCCTCAGCACCACATAAGCAGAAAAAAAAGGCGGAAGTGGCACTGTGACTCAAGTGGTAGAGTGCTAGCCTTGAGCTGAAGAGCTGAGAGACAGCGCCCAGGCCCAGAGTTCAGGCCCCACGACCAGACCTAAAAAAAAAGTGGGGGCTGGAGCCATGGCTCAAATAGTAGAGTGCCTGCCTAGCAAGCACAAAGCCCTGATTTCAAACCTAGTATAGCCAAAGGAAAAGAGAAGCTGAGGATGCAATGCTTGTAAGGCCTTCGAGTGAAAGGAGGAATTTATCCATTACATAGGAAGCCATGGGGTGTCAAATTTGCAAATAGCACACTGGAGTGGATAAGCAGAAAGACTGTCCTCCTAGAGGTAGTACCAGAGATGGATGTTGTTTGCATGCACCTTTGTTACAATGGAAGAGTACAAGAAGCCGCCGCTATAGACTACAGACAATGCCTTGGGACACCAAGTCAACATGACCATTGTCACCTGTTGGCCACATGGGCTCCAGAGAGGGTGTGTGCCAAGGGTGTCAGAGAGTTCAAATTAAGGATGTAGCTGAGTCCACCGGCAGATCACGCAGCCGTTCACAAAAGGCAGCCAACTTCCTGCTCCTTTGTCTGCCGCGGCTCTCCCCACCCCGCCCCCATTCCTCCAGTGCCCTGCCCTGCCATTCTCCCATCTTCCCTCAAGACAAGAGAGCAACTTACCCAAGGCTCACAACAAGCAGTTTCCTTTCTTCTTCCTTAAAGCAAAGTTTCAAAAACCGTGTCTCGGTTTGTTTCAAAGCAGTGCTGTGATTGATCCACCTATATTTTTATTTATTTATTTTTGATGGTGCTACAAACACCTGGGCCAGGCAGGGAGAGGGAGGTGAAGAAGTAAAAGTAACAAGCACAGATTCACCACCAGCCCAGGACAGTGCTTATGTGTAAGTGATACTAGGCCTAAGCTAGGTAACTCAATAGTAAAATAGGCATCGTTTTAGGACTGTTGCCATTAAGAAAATAACACTAATACAAGACACATGTGGGTGCCAGCCAGCATGTGGCCCCAGAGCTCCCAGGCAGCCCCAGCTGGGATCAAGGCTGAGAGCTCAACTCCAGCTCACAATCTCCCTGTGATCCCAGGTCAGAATCTACTCATGTGATTTTCTGCCCAAGTAGAGAAATCCATGTGCTCCCAATGTCACATCAGGAGGTTTGGTTTTGATCTATTAGATGAGGCGGCCACTGCCCTTTCATGTTCGGAGAGCTTTATAAAGAATTGCCTGGTCTTGTTTTCAGAGAAGCAGCCCAGAGAAGTTAAGTCACTTACACAAAGTCACACAGTGACTCCCTGGTAGAACTTGGATCAGCACCTAGATAGAGCTGTGGGGCTGGACAATGTTGCCATGGAAATAAACTAATCAACCCGGTGCTGATGGCTCACGCCTGTAATCCTAGCTACTCAGGAGGCTGAGATCTGAGGATCTAGATTCCAAGCCAGCCAGGGCAGGAAAGTCTCTGAAATGCATATCTCCAATTATCCACTAGAAAACCAGAAGTGGTGCTGTATTTCAAGTGGTAGAGAGCTAGTCTTGAGCAGAAGAGCTGAGGGACAGCGCCCAGGCGCTGAGTTCAAGCCCCACCTAATGACTGAAGGTGAGGGGGGGGGAGAGGAAGGAAGGAAGGAAGGAAGGAAGGAAGGAAGGAAGGAAGGAAGGAAGGAAGGAAGGAAGGAGGGAAGGAAGGAAGACTGAATATCACCTCTTGAGGCATCATGTTTGGTTGAGTATCATTCTAAAAGAAGGTTATAATCATGTGGCCTTCATACATTGAAGCCCCTCATACATTGAAGCCCCACACAAATAAACCAAAAGCATATGGGAAAAGAAAAGCAATTAGGAGTTGATCTGGCCAGGTGCGGATAGCACACCTCTGTAGTCCTAGCTACTCAGGAGGCTGAGATGTGAGGATGGTGATTCAAAGCCAGCCCAGGCGGGAAAAAAAATCTGTGAGATTCTTCTCTCCAATTAATCACCAAAAAGCTAAAACTGGAGCTGTGGCTCAAGTGGTAGAGTGCTAGCCTTGAGCATAAAAGCTCAGGATCAGCACTCAGGCCCAGAATTCAAGCACTAACACCAGCAAGGAAAAAAAAAAAGTAGAGTTGTGATCTACAGATGATGCTTTGGGACAGGCACTGGTGGCTGCCTTCTCTTCCTATCTGTGAGTATCTGGAGTCTGAAGATCCCCAGTCCATAAGACCCAATCCCAAGATGGTCCTCCTCCCACTTCCTGTTCTTCATCTGTTAATTCCTCATCTTTCAACATGGTCCTCGATCACAGTGCTCAATGCTGTACCCCCTCCCCACACCCAGGCAAGCACATAGTAGGTGTTCCATATCTTTTGCATGCAGAATGAAGTTCACGATGGATATAATGTTCTTTCTCTCCTACCTTTTTCACACTAATCTCCCCACCTCGCCACCTACAGAGTACACCGCTGGCCAAGACTGCCAGCCCAGAGGGGCAAGCAGCATCGCTGGAGTCAGACAGAACTGGGTTCTAAGCACAGCTCCCTTACGGACAGGCTGGGGGACTCTGAACCACTGCGCTTTAGTTTCCTCATCTGGAAAACAAGCATGGGCTTCGCTGACCATGCTGTTCCCATAGTCACCTCCTCTTCCAGCAAACGGAGCTCAGCTCAACCATCATTTACTTACTTACCTATCTACCTAGTGAATTGTTTATTTGGCAGTACTGGGGTTTGAACTCAGGGTCTCACACTTGCTTCGTTTGCTTGCTTGGCTAAGACTGTACCACTTGAGTCAAACCTCTAGTCTAGCTTTCTGCTGGTTAATTGGAGATGGAATCTCAAGGACTTTTCTACCCAGTCTGGCTTTGAACTGCCAGCTTCCACACCTCAGCCCCTGAGTAGCTAGGATGATAGGATGAGTACCAGTATCAAATGTCATTTCTTAAGGAGGCCTATGCCTAAGTCAAAAGAGTCTCATGCTAAGAGCTTTCCATTGAGTTGGCCACGTTATTCTCCTGTCTCCTTGGCCCCCTGGTTGCTGGTTTTCTTTCTCTTGTGCACCTGTAGCTTAGGAGAGAGCTCCTTGATAGGTGAGACCTGGTTTGCTTGGCTCACTGCCACATCTCAAGAACCTGGTACATAGTAGGTGTATGATGACCATGTTCTGAATGAAGGTGTTGATAACGAACACAATTACAGGAGGCAGAGACAGAACGATTAAGGTTCAAGACCAGCCCAGATCAAAGTTAGTGAGACGCTATCAAAAAAAAAAAAGGGAGGTGCCAGGTGATGATAGCTCATACTGTAATTCTAGCTACTCAGGAGGCTGAGATCTGAGGATCACAGTTGGAAGCCAGCCTGGCAGAAAAGCCAGATTCTTATTGCCTATTAACCATCCAAAAAGCCAGAAGTGGAGCTGTAGCTCAAGTGGTAGTGCTAGTCTTGAACAAAAAAGCTCAGGGACAGCTCCCAGGTCCTGACTTCAAGCCCCAGAACTGGTACACACAAATACACACACACACACACACACACACACACACACACACACACACAAAATACACTAAAGACTTGTTTAAATAATAATAATAATCTAGGTGTGGTTGTGCGGGGCTACAATCCCAGCTACAGAGGAGGCAGAGATAGGAGAATCATTGCTCAAAGATGACCCCTGGCAAAAAATTCAAGACTATCTAAAAAATAAGTTAAAAAGTCATGTGCCAGTGGCTCACACCTGTAATCCTAACTATTTAGGAGGCTGAGATCTTAATATCTCAGTTTGAAGTGGGCCACAGCAAAAAAGTCCCTGTGAGACTTTTATCTCCAATGAATCACTCAAAAAACCAGATATAGAGCTGTGGCTCAATTAGTAGAGCACTAGCCTTGAGCACCAAGAGGCTTAGGGACAGTGCCTAGCTCTTGAATCCAAGCCCCACAACAAAACCAAAATAAAATAATAATAATAATAATAAGTTAATGCAAAACTGGTTAGGAATATGGTTCAAGGGTTAGAGCCCCTGCAGGGCAAATGTGAGACCCTGAGTTCAAACCCAATAGTACCAAAAAAAAATAACGGAAAACTGAATCCACAGCACATATGACAGATTTGGTACAAAAAGTACAATGAGGGCTCCTTGTCTGAAAGTACTGAGAATTTCCCATGACAGTGGAGCCCTAAGCCAGTGCAGGACTCTTTGGAGCAACTGCACAGGTCAGCCATTGTTCTGTGTGACTAGCCCTGCCCAGCATGCACAGAGACAGCTGGAGGAGCTCTGGTCAGAGCCAGACCTTGGGAGGGGTCTCACATCGCACCCCACAGACCACACCAGCAGATATGGTCCAGGCCCTACTTTCTCCTCTATGCCTATATTTTCTCTCACCCTCTGGCAGCTCCAGAAAATTGGTCTCAAGTGGGTCCTGATCCCACTTCCATCTTCCCTGCCCACTCCAGGGCTCACTTCAAAGGAAAGTCACGTGATCAGCAGCTCAGAAAGGGTGATGAGTGAGAAGATCTTCCCACCAGAGCCAGACAGCAGCTCCGTCACCAGATGGCAAATGCTGGGGAGGCTCGGGGACACAGATGCCATAGATGGATGTGCAGGTTGCACACTGTGAAAGGCCCTTCTGAAGAAGGAGTGCAGATTGAAATCCAGCCTGGGCCACAGCTGCCTAGCAGAGCACTCCACACACAGGGCTGAAGCTGCCTGCACAAAGGTCGCCATTGTCCTTACAGGGCCATGTCCACCGAGAAACCACATGCCTGCCTGGAGGAGGTGTAGTTTTCTAGTGTGCACCAAAGCACCCTGGACCTGTGTGAGAACCATCAAAGGAAGATTTCCCAGACCCCAGGGGAAGGTAAACAGGTAAGTAAAAGCACAAAACTAGACTCGCTTCTATTTCTTTAAAAAAAATATTTTCTTGTAATGATGCTGTACAGAGAGGTTACAGTTACATCAGTAAGGTAATGAGTACATTTCTTGTCAGGCACTGTTACCCCCTCCTTTGTTTTTCTCCCACTATCCCTTCCCTCCCCTACCTCCCCCACTCCCAGCCCCCAAAGTTATAAGGTTCATTTCCAACATAGTGTCTTGTAAGTCTCATTGTTGCAATGGGTCATCCTGTGACCTTGTTTCAGTATTTTGTGATTCCCTTTCCCCTCCCCAATTAGATAAATGTATATACAAGATGCAAGTCACCAAAATCAAATACAGTGACAACAGAGATATACAATAGGAGGAAGAACATACAAAAGAAACAAAGAAAAAAACCACATAGTACATTCAAAGCAATAACAACAACAAAGAAAAACTTCTTGTGTCCATATCTTGGGGTTCATTTCACTTAGCACCATCTTATATGGTCATATGTACATAGCTTTTAAGCTTTTCTGTTCATTTGATAAGGTTATCCTAGACATATACTAATTATTGCAAATAAGGGAAACCATGGGACCTATATTTCTTTGGGTCTGGCTTACTTCACTTAGAATTATTTTTTCCAAGTCTTTCCATTTCCTAACAAATGGGGCAATTTCATTCTTCCTGATGGAAACATAGAATTCCATTGTATATATATACCACATTTTCTTGATCCATTCATCTACTTAGGGATATCTAGCTATGGTGAATAATGCTGTGCTAAACATAGTTGTGCCAGCATTATACTTAATGGCGAAAAGCTTAAGCCATTTCCTCTAAATTCAGGAATGAGACAAGGATGTCTGCTCTCTCCACTCCTCTTCAATTTAGTATTAGAATGCCTAGCTAAAGCAATAAGACAAGATGCAAAAATAAAAGGGATCTAAATAGGGAAAGATGAAGTAAAACTCTCCCTCTTTGCAGATGACATGATCTTGTATTTAAAGAGCCACCGTGGGACTCCACTCCCAAGTTAATTGAGCTGATCCAAAACTTTGGCAAGGTAGCAGGGTATAAAATTAACCCCCCAAAATCAATGGCTTGGTACTGGCACAAGAACAGACCTGAGGACCAATGGAATAGAACTGAAAACCCAGAAATGAACCTGCAGACCTATGGCCACCTAATCTTTGATAAGGGAGCCAAAATATAGAATGGAAGAAAGACAGCCTCTTAGTAAATGGTGCTGGCAAAATTGGTTAAACACCTACAGAAAACTAAAGTTAGATTCTTATATATCACCCTGTACCAGAATCAACTCCAAATGGATCAAAGACCTTGAAGTAAAAGCAGATACCCTGAAAACATTCCAGAAAGGAATAGCAGAAACTCTATGGCTCCTTGGCACAGACCAAAATTTTCTTAATAAATATCCAGAAACACAACAAACCAAAGGAAGGTTGGACAAATGGGATTGCATGAAACTGCAGAGCTTCAGCATGGCAAAGGACATAGCTAGTAAGATCAATAGAAAGCCCATGGACTGGGAGATCTTCACAAGCCATACAACAGACAAAGGCCTCATATCTAAAAGATACTTAGAACTGAAAAAATTAAATTTTCCAAAAACAAATCCTCAAAGAAAAAAACTGCCCCATTAATAAGTGGGCTAAAGACTTAAAGAGAGACTTCTCTGAAGAGGAAATAAGAATGGCCAATAGACATATGAAGAAATGTTCAACTTCTCTAGCCATAAAAGAAATGCAAATCTAAACAACATTGAGATCCCTCCTCACACCAGTTAGATTGGCTATAATCAAGAACTCTAATAACAACAGATGCTGGAGGGGATGTGGACAGAAGGGAACCTTACTGCATTGTTGGTGGGAGTGTAAACTTGCTCAACCACTCTGGAAAGAAGTATGGAGGTTCCTCAGAAGACTCCACAAAGAGTTCCCCTATGACCCAGCAATCCCACTTCTGGGCATTTACCCCAACACAACTCTCTTCTATTTCTAATTAGACTGGCTGCTCATGGCCCAGAGGGCAGACAGAAACAGACGTGAAGTTCATCAGGAAAACCCACATGATTCAGTACGTATCCCTTTAAGCCATGGCAGAGGGCCCACTGGAGCAATTTTCTGAGATGTTTCGAATGAAGATAGGGTAAAATAAGGTAAGGACCAGATAGGGTAGTACACACCTGTAATCCTGGCTAGGCGAGGGCCATAGATAGAAAGATGGAGGCCTGAGGCTAGTGCAGGCCAAAGTGCGAGACCCTACCTGAATAATAACTAAAAGCATAAAAGGGCTGAAGTTGTGGCTCAAGTTGTAGAACATCTGCCTAGCAAGGGCAAGGTCGAATGTTCAAAACCAAGTACAGCCCAAAAGAAACACACAAAAAGAAGAAAACATTGGCATCAATGGAGACCACAATCTAACTTCCCAGGCTACTCACAGGCCCAGAACCTTCTTTCACTGGCCCTTGCCTTTGTATGATCCTAAAGGGTTTCCTAAGCCCTGGAGCACTGGCTGGAGGAACTCCATTCTCCCCTGAAACCCAGGACCAAGAGGAAAGAGAACGAGGTAACCATGGAAACTGGGTTGGTGGCTGGTACCCATTGATGTCTTCTCAGGGATGCTTGGAACTCTAGGCCCCTTGCATTTATGCTTTCCACAAATTCTCACAGCAGCGCTGTCATGGGGAAGAAAGATGAACCTCCTTCTTTATAGCCATGAAAACTGAGGCCAAGAAAGGTAAGCTTCCACAAGCACCAGCTCTTCCTTGGGAGATGGGATGGATTGCTGGTTTCATGCTCGACAATCCTAGGATTCACGCATGAGTATTCATTTCTATTTCACAGAAGAGGTAAGTAGAGTCTGAAAAGTTAGCTTCCCCTGAGAAGTATGCCCCTGGACTGGAACCCAAGATTCCAATTCTTCACCTCAGGCACCATGAGAACATCACAAAGTGTAGGTTCCAGGCTAAGCCATGAGGGCAGATTCTGAGTCAAAGGAAAGGGACCCTTCCCCCTGCCCCGGTGACATGCAAGCAGAGGGAAGGGCTTTATTAGCTTCAAAAGTCAAGTGGTGTGACTTCCTAGCCACCATCTGGGAGAAGGGCCTGTCCTCTCATGCCATCCATGACAACCAGAGCTGAAGGAAGCCATCAAGGTCATGGCCAGCCCATTCTCAGCCCCTGTAAACCCCACACACCTCACATCATGCCAAGGGCCTCACTGTGGACAGACATCAGCCCCAAGCACCATGCTCCAGGCCTCAGCAGCAAAGCCCCAGGGTGGGCAAAACATCTTACCCTTTGCAAGTTCATCTCTGTCTCGCTTTGATTAACCAGAAGGCCAGGAGCCCAGTGCGGGCTTGCAAAGCCAGCTGTGGGATCACAGAGCAGAGTCCCTTCTCCTGGAACCCGCCTGGCCACCATGCCAAGCCACCAGATGGGCGGTAAAATCTTTTAAACAGCTGCTGTCTATGGCTATGCTGTAAGTTTATTTTATGGGGAGTATGGGTGAACAGTATTCAGGCTGAGATTTAAAAATACTGAGTGACAAAGTCTGGTTCATCAGCTTCCCAGAGTCTTAGGATTCTGGCTCCTTCCTCAAGTGTGCTCTGGAGAATGTCAGGCTCCGTTAGACTCTTCACCTGGAGTGACAAACACACCTGTAAGAGTCCCACTGTGAAGCCCGGCACTGGTGGTTCTTGCCTATAATCCTAGCTACTCAGGAAGCTGAGATCTAGGGATGGCAGTTCCAAGCCAGCCCAAGTAAAAAAGTCTATGAGACTCTTATTTCCAATTAACCACCCAAAAGCTCAAGTAGCAGAGTGTCAGCCTTGAGCAAAAAAAGCCCAGGCCCTGAGTTCAAGCTCCAGGACTATCACAACAACAACAGCAAATCATACAGCAATGACAACATCCTCTAATTAGACAGTTGTCATGTGTCATGTACTTAGCAAATGTTATCCCATTTCATCACCATGAGAACCCCATGAGGTGGCATGCCATTTTGACCCATATGGTAGATGGGCATTTTAAGGCCTAGATGTTAAGGATTCCCCTAGAATTACACAGCTGGAAATTAATGGAAATGGGATTTGAACCAAAGTCTCCCTAATGATAAAGACTAGAACTTCACTGTGGGGATAGTTCCCCTTGACACCAATGATCTCAAGAGCAATGAGCAAGTCCCATAGGGACAGAGTCCAGGGCCTCTGTGCACACTAACACAGTCTCCCTGCCACCTGGGGTGAGAGTCCTCTGCTGACTCCATGTTCCAGGTGCTGCCTCAGTTTCCCCAGTTAGAAAGTGAAGACAGCAAGGACAAGTGACAAGAAGATGAATGTGAAATCCTTAGGACAACATCTGACAGACAGTAAGATGATTGATGATGAGGATGAGGATGATTAATTCACACAATAGTTATGTGGAAAAGGATAGCTGGCAACCTTCCATTCTCTCCCTGAGAGCATTTCAGTGCAGGGGCTGAGCCTGTCTGACCCAAAGTTCAGACTTGCTCTGTATTCAGGAGCCAAGTTAGTCCCTCTTCCACCTACCATTCTTGTAGATAGCTCTTAACATTCAACCCAGATCCTGTGTAACCTTTTGCCCAATATAGACTTACCTACTTCGAACCCCTTTGACTCTGAGGCCTGGCTCCCTTCAGGCTCAGGCTGTAAACGTTTGACTTTGATTTGAGATACATGACAATAAATTAGGGGACATATATCAAAGCTGCTTTTTGCATAAATTACTGCGTCCTACAAATACACTTAGCAGGAGCCCCCTTCTTTGATGTTGGGGGAAAAGATTTATATGTGATGGAGTTTTTATTTATCTGCCCTGTTCACCTCTACAAGAGCTGGACATATTCTTCAATTAGTTCCATACTTCTCGAAATGACACGTATCTCTTGAAACTGGAGCCGAGGAAAGAAAAGAGGCTTCGGCCCCATCTGAGTGGCCTTTGACAGAAGAAGAGATTTGTCTGACCTCCGGGTATCTCATTTCTTTCTCCTGAGAGCAGATTGAAAGGCATTGTGATCTGGGGTTCTGATTTAAAGTTTTCTCCCACCACTTCAAAAGATGAATGGAGGTAAGTTTTGGCTTCTTATGGTGATAATGATTATTATTAGCGCTAATTATTACTATTGTTAGAACTGTAAACATCTATTTTTCCAAATTCAGATGGGTGACTGCAGATAAGCTTCTCCCTGTCCTGACCTCTGACCCCAGGATTTGGCTCCAGGGATGGCATTTGGTGGCTTTAAGTCTGTATCTTTATGAGCCAGTGGAGCAGGGTTGAGATTTTTTTTTTACATCACTGGCTGTTGAAAATGCTCAAATATTCACTGACTTCGTGACTCTAAAGGTACAATTTCCTGTTTCATTTTTCTGAAGTGACATCTTGAAGAGGAAAATGGCCACCACCCCACGTTGCCAAGCTTTGCTAGCTGTCAGGCCCAGCTGTGTCCTGGGCAGTGGGTCAAGTAGAGGGCCGAGGTGGGGTCCAATGGGAGGGCCGAGGTGGGGTCCAATGGGAGGGCCGAGGTGGGGTCCAATGGGAGGGCCGAGGTGTAGTCCAATGGGCTGGAGCCCAGGTCTGCACGTGGTGCCAGCTGAATTCTCAGGATAGCATGGAAGTAACCCTCTGTTTTTATTGTTTTAAGACATGGTGTTTTGGGTTTTTTTCCCACAAAGGTAACTATAATTTTTTAAGCCACATTTTTGGAATGATAGTAGATTGTTGATACATCAATCAGCTGTCTATAGACAACACAGGGTTGGGGGTAAGCCCATTATACTTAATACTAGTGTGGCATGGGGCTCAGTGAATGACAAACATGTGTACTGCACTCATGCCCTCTTGGTTGTCCCCAGGTGTGCTTGCCCTGGCCTACTCCCCATCCACACGGAGTTACCCTCTCTTCTAGGCTCTTCTTGGTACAGATAATGTCTCAGACATTCTTCATCCTTGGTGGCTTTGATGGTTTTGATGATGTTGCTGCCATCTTGGGAATGTCATCCCGTGGGATTGGTCTGATGTTTTTCTCCTAATCTGGGAAGGACAACAGAGCCAGATGCCATCTGATCACATTGTATCAAAGGTACATCCTACCAGGCACTGGTGGGTCTCACCTGTAATCCTAGCTACTCTGGAGGCTGAGATTTGTGAATCACAGTTTGAAGCCAGCCTGGGCAAAAAACTTCATAAGATCCTTATCTCTAATTAATCAGCAAAGAACTGGGGGTGGAGCTGTGGTTCAAGTGGTAGAGCACCAGCCTTGAACAAAGAAGCCAAAGAACTGTGGCCCCAAGTTCAGACCCTAGGACCAGTATGTGCACACACACACACACACACACACACACACACACACACACGTACATCCTGTTCACATGACTACTTACTCTTGCAGATATGGACTTTGACCATTTGATTTAAGGTAATATTTGTCATGATTCTCCATTGAAAAGTTATTTAGTCTATTCTTTTCTATGCTGTGCTTTTGAAAAGAAAGTTATTATACAGCCCACATTGAAGGGAGTTATATGCTATCTCTCCCTTTTTTTTTTTCAGTCGAGGCCATGAACTCTGGGCCTAGGCGCTGTCCCTCAGCTCTTCAGCTCTAGGCTAGTGCTCTACCACTTGAGCCACAGCACCGCTTCTGACTTTTTCTGCTTATGTGGTGCCGGGGAATCAAACTCAGGGCCTCATGCATGCAAGGCAAGGACTCTACCACTGAGCCACCTTCCCAGCCTTATGCTATCTCTTTAAGTGTAGAGTACCTACATACATTATTTTTGGTTTTCTATGGGAAGATTGGTCTAGTCCCCTTTGTTTATTTGTTTATTTAGTTACTTACATGAGCAAGCATGGACTCATGGAGACGATTTTATCCTTTGCTACTTTGTTTTGTGGCTCAAGTTGTTGGAGCTCTTGCTGTGGGCAGTGACTGGGGTTGGCTTCTGCTTTGTCTGGATGCAGCCCCACCCTGTGGGTTTGGTCTTTAGTTTTGGTTTGGGTTGTATTTGCTTTTTAGCACTTTCTTAGTGTCTAGTATTACAGGATGCCAAACACTTGAGTATTTTCTGCTATAGGACTGAAGTCTGAATGGGTCATTTCTCTAAGCTCAACTTCTATTTATTAGAGAATGGAACTAGAAGTCAAGATTTGGGCACCAGATTCTGACATACCCACATCCTTCCTCTAATCCATTTCAACTAACATAGCAAGGAGATGTATATACATACTCTAACCCATGAGCACACATGTGTTAAAATATGTCATATAAGCACCTGCCTCTATATTGAATGAAACACAAGTTCTTCTCTGCTTCTTCCACTTAACTATACAGTTAAGATTCATTGATTTTGTTGATGTTGTTGTTGCTTAATGGCTACTTTCTTTTTTGTTGCTGAATAATATTCCATGGCATAGACATACTTAATGAAGAACACCTTGGTTGCTCCCACTTTGGGATGATCATTGATCATGCTTCTGTGAACATTCAGATGTATGTTTTGGTACAGATGTGTTTTAAGACCGGTCATGTAAATATTTGAGGTCTCAATTATTCTATCCTGTGTTGTCTATTTTTTGTCTTTGCTACATGACTAAACAGTCTTTCAAGGTGATCACACCCTTTTGCAGTCCCATTAGCAGTGAATGAAAAAAAAAATGAAAATCCCAAGTGCTTTACAGATGGCCGTTGCTTTTGTCGGTGTTTTGGATGTTTCTTGTTTTTACAGATGTGCGTTGCCCCAGAAAAGTTAGAGTCTGACATGTTTAGGAGAAATACACTCAAGCTCTTTAAGCCCTTACCCACAATGCAACCTGAGAACCACATGGGACTAGGTAAAACGCAGAATCTCATGCTCCCTCTGTTGATTTGAGTTCATTAAAAGTTGGGACCACTGCCTTGGGCCACATGGACTGGGAAATACATTTTAAGGAGTGCCCTTGCCCCTTAGTTGTTTTGAATTCATCAAAGGTTGGGACCATTGTCCATTTTTATGTTCAGCATCCATTGGTAATCCAAAGGGGGTTCATTTTACCTTGTCTGTATACATATATGATGAAACTTGACCAGAGTCAGAGTTGCCTCTTAATCATTCCTATGACCCTTTTTTGGGGCAGTTGAGCTATCAAAGAGGATCAGTAACCCTTGTCTTAATGCAGCAGCACCCCAAATCTCTATCTCTCGTTGGCCAATCATTGAGCAAAGCACCAAGAATTGATGCGAAGATAAACAGCACTACTTCAAGACAGTCAGTGTCATGGAACTATAACACCTGTAATCCTACTCAGGAGATTGAGATCTGAGGATCACAATTCAAAACCAACCCAGGCAGGAAAGTTCATGAGACTCTTGTCTCTAATTAACCAGAAAAAAAAAAGCCAGAAGTAGAGCTGTGGTCCAAGTGGTAGAGTGCTAACCTTGAGTACAAAAGGCTAAGGACAGCACCCAGGCTCTGAGTTCAAGACCTAGGACTAGCACAGAAACAAAGAGAGAGGGAGAGTTATTTGAGAATCAGATATCTGAGGATGGGATAAGATGGACCAGGGGGAAAAAAAAATGTCATGGGAGATGCGTCCGTGTGTGTAATGAACTGTGAAGGGAAGGAAGGTGCTGCAGAGATTCCCAAGCCATTTTTACCCTGCAGAGTGCATTCCAGGTCTGCCATTCTGCCGAAGGGGACCGATTAGAGAACACTACCCGGGAATCCACTGTCCTGGTCACTGCAAGTGCCCCCAGCATGGTAGGGAACACAGAGCCCCCGGGCACCAGGCTGGCTGCCAGCCAGGCTAGACACACATGCGAGTTATTTTCATGGGGCAGCAAATTCTGGAAAATATGTAGTTTTAGAAGCAACATAATTATCATCCTCTAAAATTAGGCTCCTAGTCTAAACAACCCCAAGGCTTCTCTCTGCAAAATAACAAACAATGGCAGGCAGGAAGCCTGCAGGCAGACATGTCATACTGGCCAACAGGCCTGCGCGCTTCCCTGCTGAGCTGAAGAGTCAAACAGCATGCAAAAAAAATGTAAATACTGTATTATTTTTCAAATACCACCTCTTCCATTCTCACCCCAGCTGGCTCTGTCTGTCTGCCTCAGCACCCTCCCCACCCCACACCCCACCCCCCACCTCCCAACCCCACGCTCTGGCCGGGAAAGAGGGAGATAGACTTTTGCACAAGTCATTATCTAAACTGCTGATGTAATAAGGCCCTGGTATATGAAATTCACTTAATAACTCACGCTTCATTATTTATTGTGAACCGGGGCGCTCACTCCTTGATTCCATTTTCCAGCGAAATCTAAGTGCGGCTTTCATCATGAGCGCCGGAATTTATGGCAAACAGACCGAGTGACATTAAGAAAGCCGTACAATCCCTTCATTCAATCTTTAATAAGGAAGCCAAGGAAAAATTATCCTAGCTGGTTTGCGGGTGACAGCACAAGAACTTTCTGGAGTCAGAAAGTTAACGCTGCGCCTCCTTGTCAGCCCATTAAAAAAGGCAAGCTGGCGTGGCATGATATTAGAACCATGTGTGAGAAAGAATTTCTCCTCTGGTAAGACATTCCAAATACTGTCTCCCAGCCAAAGACTTTGGTGTTAGACTAATTTAAGCAGTATGTTGAAATCAGCGCTCAGGACTTTGATCATACGGGGATCGTTTGTAACAAATTGAACCAACCCAATCTTTCTCTCTGGCGGATCAGAACGTTGGATTTGTTGAATTAAATGCCCCATTTAGTGCCGTTTGCACATAAAAAGGAACGTTGCACTCAGGAATCTGATAGTGAATTTTTCACCTAACCAACAGGTCTACTCTTTTTTTTTTATTTTATTACTTTTAAACCTAATCCATACTCTGTCCACACTGTTCCTAATAACCCCAGGGCTGTTCCAAGTGAAGTTTTAAATCAACTCCCATGTTATTGGGGGCTGGGGGTGGGGTGGGGAGGTGGTAGCAGGGCTGAAGGGTTGGCTGAGCCATCCTTGAATTATCGAACCATGTAATAAAGAACATATTAGAAGCCAGTACCAAAATAAAAGGAAAATAGAGAGACAGAGAAAAGAGAGAGAAAGAAACAGAGAAACAGACGTAGAGAGCGAGAAGACAGACAGAGAAACAGAAAGTAATATGTAGAGAAAGAGACAGAGAGTAAGAGAAATTAGTCTTCAGTTGTTACTTACTGTCTAAATAACCCAGTTTTTATAGAGAGAAAATAAGACAATTTTTGCAGCCCTGTGATTTTGTACTGTTGCCTGTCTACTCTGGTTGAAACTTTTTGAGAAGAAAAAGGTTAAAAGGGCACCACATACACCATCGCCACATATGGCTACACTTTCATTTCATTTTTGAAGTTATAATATCTTTAACTGTAGATAATGATATTATAAACTGTCATTTAGTGCATTTTAAGTATATTACATACCTGAAAGAGATCTAGAAGGAGCAGCCGCTGAAATTTTAACAAAAACATTGTGATTCCAATCTGTCATGTGGAAGGCAGGCAGGGGGTGAGCTGGCGATAATGTCCCATGACACAAACTGGCACCTAATTCCTGAGTGGAAATTCTGATCCACAATCTGGCTGGCCAACTAACAGTTAATAGCAATTAACTCTTCATGATTGGCTGGGTACCAGTGGCTCACATCTGTCACTCTAGCTACTCAGGAGGCTGAGATCTGAGTATCCCCATTCCAAATCAGCCCCGGCAGGAAAGTCTGTCAGACTTTTTTTCTCCAATAAACCACCTCCAAAAAGCCAGAGGTGGAGCTGGGGCTCAAATGGTGGAGCTTCAGCTTTGAGTGACAAAAGCTGAGGGATAGCACTCAGGTCTTTAGTTCAAGCCCCAAGACCAAAACACACACACATACACATAGAGAGAAAAATACACACACACACACACACACACACACAAGAAAAACAACTGATAGTTATGGTCAGGCACTCCTATAATCTCCTATAATCTCAGGAGGCCGAGATCTGAGATCACGGATCAAAGCAAACCCAGGCAGGAAAGTCCATTAGACTCTTATCTCCAATAAACCACCAGAAAACTGGAAGTGGCACTGTGACTCAAGTGGTAGAGCTCTAGCCTTGAGCTGAAGAACTGAGGGACAGTGTCCAGGCCCAGAGTTCAAGCCCCATAATTGACAAACACACACACACACACACACACACACACACACAAAACAACAACAACAAATACAACTGTTAATTATGAACACTCCCGCATCAACAATCTACTTTCGTAAGGTTTGACTTCAACTCTATTCCTTGGGCTAAAACTTTGTTTCCCAAGGGGAGGCTGTGGTAGAGATTTAACTCTTTCTATGAGTACCACAACATGATGTCTCAAACACACACACACACACACACACACACACACACACACACACACACACACCGAAGAAAATAAAATTTAAAGTGAGTGTTCTTCCCCAAACCTGCATGCTGTCAATTCATATTTATTTAAGGGCTTAAAAACTCTCTCAATTGAGAGTCGTCTTCATTTAAAAGGAAAATAATTAAAAAACAAAAAACAAAACATACCATATCACTGCTTTCTTGTGCCAGAAAAATCAACAGATGATTCCCTAGTTTCATTGGCATGAAGATGAGGTTAACTCTCCCTCCCTCTCCTTTCTACTTTCCCCTTTGGAGAAAGAAGCTGGTTACGAAACAGATAACGATAATAAATGTTTTATTGGTGAAAAAAGAAAGATCAAATCTTTAATGAAATCAGGATGGGCTCAGAGGTGAACTCTGTCTGAACTCCCCAGGATTCACGGAAGTTCAATTAGAACAATTTCAGAAGGGCAGCTGACAGCAAGGTGCGGGGAAGTATAATTAGAATTGAGCAATATTTTAGCGCCTGCGTTTCTAGCAGGACCCTGAGAATGTGTGACCACTCTGGGGAGCAGCAAGGGAGGGGTGGGCTGTGGAGGAAGGGGAAGGACTCCCAACAGCAGAGGTGAGAAGTTAGCAAACCCTAGGATGCCCAGGTACCAGGTATTTTTCCATCTTCTAGTTTTTTCTCCATCGGTGTACTTGTAGAAAACTGACTTGTTGGCCAAGAACTTACCCTTTCAACCTGAATGCTTTCTTTTCTTTTCCTTTCTTTTCTTCTTTCTTTCTTTTTCTTTCTTTCTTTTCTTTCTGTCCATGATTGGGATTAAAACTCACTCCCTGCCTCTTTCACTCATTGGTTAGTACTCTGTCAACTAAGCCACGCCTCCAACCTTCTGACAGCTTTCTAAAAACAGGCTTTGGTGATCTGTGGATGTCATTCAAAAAGAGGAGCACTTGTCTAGCATGTGCAAGGCACTGAGGTCAATTTCTAGTCATATGTACAAAACATTCCAAAAACTTCAGCCATTTATGAAACCGCTAAAAATCTTGAGTTACAAGGCTAAGGCCACATAAACTCAGCCAGGCCCACAAGACTAACACTTTCAATCCTAGCTACTCTGGAGGCTGAGATCTGGAAGATCATAGGTCAGAGCCAGCCTAGGCAGAAGAGTCTTAGAGATTCCATCTCCAATGAACCAGCAAAAAGCTGGATTAGAGTCATGGCTCAAGTGGTAAAGCACAGCCATGAATAAGAAAGCTGAACAAGTATAAGACTCTAGCTTCTAATCCCAGAATCAGCCTAAAAATAAATAAATAAGTGAAAGAGCCATGGACTCGAGAGCCAGAACCCCTGGGTCCCAGTCTCAATTTCCCATGTACTAACTGAGTCTCCTTGTCTCAGCTAGAACACAGAACTGTGATGGCTCTAACTCCTAGAGTTGTCCAGGGGCAAGATGCTCGAAGGAAAGAGTTTAACATAGTGCCTGGCCCTTTACAGACATCCAACAAGCCTGGGCAGAAATGGTCATTTTTTAAAGGAACTGTTGTGTGCATTCTTGTTGTTCTTGTTGTCAATGGCAAAGCCTCCTAACTAATGTGATGGCCACATCGTGTTGGCAAAATAGCAGGTTTATATGTGACATTTGGGGCTCCTTGGCTGAGATTGAGGAACTTTGCAGGTGGCAGACACACAGTCAGGGCCTGGGAGTATGGGGAAAGTCAGGCCCAGTATTCCTCAGCCAAAAGAAAAAAAGATGAGAGAAAGGGAGATGTGAGTCAGGTGGAAAAAGGCAGGAGGGAAGGTGGAAGGAAGGAAGGAAGGGAGGAAGGAAGGAGAGAGAATGAGGAAGGGAGAGAGGGGAGAGTCAGGGAAAGAAGGAGGGAAGGAGGGAAGGAGGGAAGGAGGGAAGGAGGGAAGGAGGGAAGGAGGGAAGGAGGGAAGGAGGGAAGGAGGGAAGGAGGGAAGGAGGGAAGGTGGGAGGAGCTCTAATGCAGGACACTGGGTCCACTGCCTCCTGCCCCTACACCAAAGCCTTGTCCAGCTTGAGCCAGCAGGAGCGATTCTCTGACCACAAAGCACTCCTTCCCCATTCTGCGCTATGTACTAATGTCAGAGAGGCCTTTCCACAGCAAAAGAAGTGTTCATTCGCAGATGCCTGTGGCACCAAGCACAGTGGGGCATGAGGTTTGCCTATGGCACACCCAACCCATGCAGAATTAATCCATCCCCATTAGCTAGCCAATCCTAACGGGGCGTCCTGGCCCTTCCCTTCCCAGGGTCTATATACGTAGATCTGACTAAGAGGTGCCAGCCACCTCCTGGCACCAGGCTTCTCTGGGAGAGCACCTCCCTCCTGGGAGCACTGACTGGGCCCTTCGCTCACTTCCTTAGTCCCTAGGGGCAAGAGTTCAATATTGGCTTTGGGACTTGGCTCCTAATACATTTTTTCCTTAAGTTAACTTCTTAATGGTACAGTGAATCCCAACCTGTGAATAATGGGGGGGAAATTAATTACATATCCCTTGGCCTGCCCGCTGTGATTTTCTTTATAGCTGTAGCAGCAGAATTTGCTTCCAAATGATATTGGTCTAGGTTATTAAAATGACTACTTTCAATACCCTGAGTGTAAAGGAGGGGTAGAGAGAGAAGGGGGAGGAGAGGAAGCAGGAATAACCAGATCTTTTCCTTTTTCTGAACTTACTGCAGATAAACCACAGGCAGATAACTGAGAATCAACTGTTTCTGCTTTCTACCCAATCCATTTCCTCTGTTGTCTGGTATTTAGCCCTAGACTTCACCCAGTTTACAGTACAAACCAACACTCTTTTAATACTCTAAATCCATTAGACACTTTTCTTTTCCCTCGTGAACAAAGGAGAAATGTTTTCCTGCAACTTTATGGAAGCCATCAATCTCTTGGAAAGGCTCAACAGAATTTGCGTTATAACTTATGCAAAACAGAGGGGGTGGAGGAGTAGGGCTAAATCTGGGCTTCTTTGAGCAGTTGCAATGCATTAAAGAAAACATGCATTTCTGCTGAAATTCATATTGGTAAATGGATTTCCCATCTGAAACATTGTTTTTCACTAAGAGAAGCTTTTAATCCCCTTAAGTTCCTTTCTAATCTGCCTTGGAAGTGCTTGTCTCAGGAATATAACAGATATGATATAAGAGATTTAATTTATTAGAACAAGACAGCAGCCAGCCAGCAGAGTACACAAAAGTGCATGCCCGCTGGCAGAATGGGGCTATCGTTCTGGTGGAGGGAGGAGGGGGAGGAATGTTAAAACTTGTCCTATCTCCCTTTGACCCAGCCCCAAGTTCAGATGGCAGTTCCTTAGGGCCCCTCTGCAGACAAGGGCCCAGTTCCATGGTTTAAACCTCCCAATGGCCATTGTTGCCCTCCAAGTTCTCTCTCCCTGCTCAGTCTCTTGTAGGCAGCCAGGTGGAAGTAGAGGCCACCTAGCCTGTGGGCTCAACGCTCTCAGGCCGGGTAAGGGATCTTTGGAGACCGTTCCTTTCCCACTGCCTGCTTTGATGGCCACCTCAGGGGAGCACATGGGTTCAAGGACAGGAGATGCCAGTGTGACCTTTGCCATACTCGATCTCACTTCCAATGAAGACATAGAAGAAAACCACAGCAAAGCCAGCCAGCCACTCAATCCACATGATATGAGAAGGCCACAAGTGTCAATGCTGGGGATTTGCTCTATTCATTCTCCAAGCCTGCTGGCTCAGTGTTGGAACTTGGACAGCTCAGAAGGTGCCACTGCTGGAACCCACCTGGCTCAGGTGCCCAGCCTCTCAGGAGGGCTCAAGGTACATCCATGCACAATCTGATCTCCGGCTTAATTGAACCGAAAGCTGCTCATGAATGCATTCACTCCTGCTTACTAAGATCCCATGAACTGGCTGACGTTAGCTAACTTGGGCTCTCTGTCATCACAATGGTGGTCAAGCATAAGGCCCCTCACGATGCTTCAAGCTCAGGTTCAAATCCCAGCTCAGCTCTTGGCGGGTAGGAAAGTTATTCATCCTCTCTGAGCTGTCTTCCCATCTACAAACAAGGAACATGGTGGTTTATTATCAGTGAGAAAGGGCCAACTTCCCTAGCACAGCTCCTCGCCACCACCACCCCCCCCCCCAGGAAAGACAGGTTAGTGATCATGCATGTAGCTTTACCTGTATGCAAATTTCCTCTTCCTGTGTCCTCTGACCCTTCCTTCAGATGTTTCCTCAGACTCTGTGATGTGCCAAGACCTTTGCTAGATTCCACATTTATGATCTAAAGACAGCAGAAGATGGAGCTGTGAGAACAAAAAAAAATCCTTGACAAAAGTGCAGTTTTCTTTTCATTCTTTCATTTAAATTTCACATCCCTACCCCCCCCACACACACACACACAACCAAAAGGAAGTTGTTTGGTTGGTTTGGTTTTGCCAGTGCCAGGGATTGAACTTGAGCCCTCAAGCTTGCTCAGCTTGCTCGATCACTTGATCAGAGCTGGCAGTCTACCATTTGAGCCATGCCTCCAGCCCAGCTTTTTACTGGCTAACTAGAGATAGAATCTCTAGGTTCTGTCTGCCTGGGCTAGCTTTGGGCCTCGATCCTCTAGATCTCAGCTTCCTGAGTAGCTAGGATTATAAATGTGTGAGCCATCAGGGTCTGACTTAGCAAATGTTTCTTTAACTCTCAGACTTGGTGGAAGACATTGAGGGCAGATATAGTCACTTTGACTGTAAGAACAAGCAGACCAGTGGGTTTGCCAACCCCCCCCCCCACACACACACACACACACCATCCAAACTTTTGCCTCCAGTAGGATCTTCCGGAATATCAGGCTCCTGAATGTAGGCAATGTAGACTCCAGTAACCCAACACTTGTGTGGACATGACTCCTGGGGATCCAGGACCAACCCCATCCCGTGGGAAGTGTGCGCTCAGGAGGCACCGGAGGTCTGCTAGCTTCAGAGGCTGCCAGGAGGCCTGGAACTTGACGCTTATTAAAAGCACTTGCTCACAAACGTGTGTAGGCCCACATGGTGTCCAAAGCGGGAAGCAGGCCACAGCGGGGGTCAGCGCCCCGTCTTGACAGGCGGGAGCTTGGGAGTCTGGGTTAAGATGGATGAGGGCGCCAAAGCTGGCCCTGACAGCGGTAATCCATGAGGCCCAGTCAAGCTGGCTGCTATTTTGGCCACTTCCCCCTGGCCCTGTTCACGGGATCAGAGTGGGGGAGGGCGTTTCATCATTTCTGACATAAATAATCACGGGGGTGTCATGATCAGACACCTGCACGCTCACCACTTCCCACAACACCCCGTCTTCTCTGGCCATTTGATTTCCCAGTGCCCAGCTGCCTGAGTAGGGCTGGGCTTCGATAGTTGGGACCCTGGCCTGGTACAGCCCTCGGGGAGTCCCTGGTCTTGCACAGAGACAAGCCCACGCTGTGCCTCCAAAGGCTGCCTCTCTCCCAGGCCCAGGCAGGGCTGTATTCACACCCCATCTGCCTCTTCTTCACGCTCTTCCATACAGTGGCCAACATGTCCTCCCTCATACTGGGAGCCATCTTACTCCCCTGTCTGACCTCTCTCCCTTCCAGGAGTGCCCACCCTTCCAGTTACCCATACTCACACATGTCAAGGGTCTTCCTCTCACCCAAGCCCTTCTCACCTATCATTAAGTATGCTTTAATACGGCTCATCTCAAAATCCCACACCAGCCAAGCACAGTGGCTCGCAGCTGTAATCCTAGATATGCAGGAAGCAGAGGTAGAAGGACCATGGTCCAAGGCCTGAGCAAAACCATTAGACCTATGCCAAAATTTTACCAAACAGACAAGTGCCAGTGGTCTATGCCTATATTCTAGCTACTCAGGAGGCTGAGATTTGAGGATCATGGTTTAAAGCTAGTTTGCACAGGAAAGTCTATGAGACTCTTATCTCCAATGAACCAGCAAAAAGCCAGACATATAGCTGTGATTCAAGTGGTAGGGCATCAGCCTTGAGTGAAAAAGCTAAAGAACAGTACCTAGGCCCTAAATTCAAGCCCAGTATCAGAAAAAAAAAAATGACTAAACCACTAGGGCCAGGGGTGTAAGTCAGCAGTAGAGCAACTGCCTAACAAATACCAGGCCCTGAGTTCAAACTCCAATATGCCAAAATCAATCAAACAAACAATCCAACAAATAAATCAACAAAAATCTCCGTGATTCCTCTGCTTTCTCCAACGATGTCTACTTTTTTTTTTTTTTCTAATTAACACCTTGTCAAAATATTTCACCAATGCCATTTCCCAATCTCATCTCTATTTTTATTTCCAGTTTTTCTTTTCTATTATTTTTCTTTTCTTCATTACCTTCAAGTCATTGTTCAAAGGGGTTTCCATTCAGCATGTTAGTTTGTGAGCAAAATGCACCTTGATTGATGCCATCCCTTTCCTCATTCTCCCTAACCTCTCTCCCAGCCCTACCTGTTGCTTCAAGTGACCTGGCTCCATCTTCACATCTGTACACTGAGTACCATGACTGTATTCTCCCCTCCCTCTGACTTGACTTTACCCTCCTGCCAGTAAAAATGTTCTGAGCAGGCTCTGGGCTCCTCTCACCTCTCACCCAGACCCTGTTCCTTCCTGGCTATCTCTTCTCTCCTTTCTGCTTCCCACGCCTCCTTTTTCCTAATTGCTCTTTCTCAGTCTCTTGTTGAACCTCTTCTCATAGTCATAGTGCCAAAAGGCTCCCCAGCTCTCCTCTCTCCTTAACCGAGCTCTTTGCTTCTTATGGTTTCTAACACCATCTAGATCCTGCTGACCTTGGTGTTCGAGTCTCAACCTGGCAACTTCCTGGCTGGATGTCTCTGTACCATCTCCAAGTGGGCATCAAATCAGGCTCTCTCTCAACTTGACCTTGACCTTCCCATGACCCAGCACTCATTTTACACAAGAAATATGGTAGGCTTTTTGGACATGTGGAAGATGTTCCGCATCACTGGTAGCTAATAAAATGCAAAAGCAAAAACAAAAGTAAGGTGGTGTTGGCTCAGACAGATCAAAACATGTTAATAATACACTGTGGTTAAGGACCTGGGAAGGAAGGTGCCTTGGAATATAAATTGTCATCTCCGTGTAGGACAAATTGTCAATAAACTGTCTGAGTGAAAACATATATTCTGTTTGACCCAGCAATTCTACGAGTTGTCCCAATGGACATATTTAATTCATATACTCACTGGCTGTGTTTACCTCCCTTAGTATCTGCCAAATAGAGTTATAGATGTGCAAATGGATAGTGAAGCCTTCAGAAGCCACTTAAAATGATAGTGATAGAACTGGGTTTTGAACTTGGGGGCCTCATGCTCTTGATTGGCTTTCTTGCTCATTGCTGGTGCTCTACCACTTGAGCCATACTGCCAGCTCAGACTTTTGCTGGTTAACTGGATATGAATTCTCTAGGATTTTACTGCCCAGACTGCCTTTAGAACTGTGATCCTCCAGCTTATAACCTCCTCAGTAAGTGGGAGTATAAGTGTGAGCTGCTGTTGCCTGACTAAGATAATGCAAAGACTGCTAATGGAGACTGTGTTTGGAACTGAATAACTAACAGACCCGTCTCTAGGGGAATAGGTTGCTTTGCTTGCTTTGTTTTGTTTTGTTTTGCACTGTTTGGGTTTTTATGTGCTCATTTGTTTTATTTTCAATGTAAAAATAAAGTTATGCTTCATTTCTGGCTCTTTACTTTCTGGCTGTCAGCTGACTTGCTGCCCCTTCCTCAACCCCTCCCAGCCTTTTCTGTCCCCAGCAAAACAGCACTACTTGGAACTTGTTTCAGTATTGGCATTAAAAGGAAGATTTAAGTTAGGAAAAGAGTTCTAGAAAGCAGAGGTGACTCAGCCCTGAGCAAGACCCCAAAGGAAAGGCTGGAGAAGGAGAGTCGGGGATGGAGAGGAAAGAAAAACAAGGAAACCCAAAGGGAGTTCTTAGACTTTCTTTTATCATGTGGCTGATTTCCAGCTTCCCTGGATGGTTCTCAAGCATCGCGATTCAATGACAACAGAAGCAGGGAGGGAATGACCTTCAACCCCAGCAACCTGTCTGACAGCAGGTAAGTGAACAGTAAGCAGGTGAGTGGGAACATGGAAAATTGCAGCCGGGGATAACAAAACCCCACCTTTGGGTGCCCTGCCTCAGACCCACCTACCCTGAGCTCCTGGCACCTCTACCCACAGCATCCTGCCACCCTTTTTGCTGGGGAGCAAATGGGGACAACACATTGGCTGGAAGATTTTAGGGACATAGTAGAACTCTCGTCAGCCCTGGTGCTCTGGTTCGGGCCTCGGCTCCTGCTGGGGCCTCCCAGAACCTCAGGAAACCTCGTGTTTTTCTAAATTGTACTTTTATGCTCAGCGAGCCCTCAGGCTACCTGGTTAAAAGTTGACATTAAAAAACCCTCCATAATTGGTTCCTTTGAATAGTGTCCTCAGCAGAGTCATCAAGGCAAACCTGTTCATTAGCAGCCGTTCACATAAAATCCAGGCAATAAAATGTCAATCATCCTCGGGCTTCAAATACTTCTTGGGGTTTCCTCAGACCCAGCCAAATGCCAACACGAATAAATCCAGGCAAGATGAGCTTTGAATGCTGTCCCACCTAAACTAAGGCCTTTCTATGTCACTACAATTGCTGTATGGTATCAGGTAATTCCTGGGGGGTGGGGGAGTGGGTATCCTGTGTATAGGATATTTCACACATCCCTGGTCACCATCCACTAGAGGAAAGTGACAACCCCTATATGACAACCAAAAATGTCCCCATATATTGTCAAGTGTTCCCTAGCAAGCAAAACCTTCCTGGATTGAAAATCACTCTTCAAGAAGCTTCCATCCATTTAGACAGTTGAAACTCAGAAGCAAAAGTAATCAACCCAGAAAAGACACACAACTCACAGAAGTGTGAGACCTTGCCTGAAAAAAAAAATAATAAAAGCAAAAGACTAGAGATATGGCTAAGCAGTAGAGCACCAGTCTGGCAAGCACTAGGCCCTGAGTCCCAACCCTTGTGCCACCAAAAAATTAATTAATTCAATAAAAGAAGCAAAGGTGTACAGCTGACACCAAGGAGAAAGACCATGCCCTCTGGTCCTTCCCCATGGCCAAGTTTAAAGTCGGATTCAGCTTCCATGGTAGGTCCAGGTGAGGAGAGGCCAGACCTTCCCAGCTAGGAGAGTAAGAATAAAGGGAAATCTCCTCCAAGGAAGGCCTGAGCCAGGCTTGTCAGCCCCTCATAGAGACATCGCAGGCCTTGGAAAGCATGTGGCAGGTGAACCATGAGTGCCTTATAGAAGCCACTGGAACACAGGCATGGGACCAGCATGCCACCCCAAGCAGCATCAGCTCCAGTGGGGATGGTCAGGGTCAGCACTGGTCCCAACCCAGCCAGACAGCATGGCTGTTCCAGGCCTGTGCCAACAAAACCACAGACCCCACAGAGAAAAGCAATACAGCAGCAATATCCTCTCCAGTGCAAGGTGGCCGCCAGGTTCCTCTACTGTGGCCTTGGAAGATGGACTGCTGGGCCTTAGAGATTTGTAGTGGGCAGATGGGTGAGGATAGAAGGGGGATGAGAGATATGACCCAAGTGTTGAGGATTCAGTTAAGCAACAAGGTCATGGTCTCAAGAACTTGGCCTCAGCTGGACACTGGTGGCTCACGCCTATCATCCTAGCTATTCAGGAGGCTGAGATCTAAAGATCACAGTTCGAAGACAGCCTGGGCAGGAAAGGCCATGAGACTCTTATCTCCAATTAACCACTTAAAAACTAGAAGTGGAGCTGTGGCTCAAAGTGGTAGAATACTAGCCATGAGCCAAAAAGCTCAAGGATAGCACCCAGGCCCTGAGTTCAAGCCCCATGCCTGACCAAAGAATGAACGAAGTTGACCCCAAGGAAGGTTGGTCCTCCCTCAGAGCTTGGTGAGTAGTAGTTGGATGGGTGACAGACAGGTGAAGTTCCCTCTGGGGACACTGAGGACTGTCCCCGTGCAAAGAGACAAGGGGACTCAGTTGCCTGGGAGTCATTTCAGGGCCTGAGTGGCAGGCAGAGAAGGAGATGATCGGCTTTTAGAGGCACCGTGGCCCAAAGCATGCCATCATCATGGTCTCAGGGTGTGCAGAGCTGGTTTGGGGTGACTTGAGGACACAGCATTCCTAGCATGGGGTCACAGGGGAAAACGGACATTCCTTTCAAGTCCCTTTCTGATAAGGACAAGAAGAGAAGTCTGAGTTTGGTTCCGGGAGATCTTAGACTCTGCTTCTGCATTTTATTATCTTTTTTTGGACAAAGTGAGAACAGATCTTGGGCTCAAACCTTGGGCAGGCCAGACTAGCTAGAATTTCAGTCAAGTCCACCGAAGGCCGAGTCGTACACCCTTCCTCATGTACAGTTCTGTGAGCTTTGACACACACAGGCACTTGTAAAACCACAAGAACTATCAAGATATAAAGGATTTCCACCAGGAAAATAACTCCCCCAGGTCAGCTTTTCCCCACCTCCAGGTCTGGCAACAAATGATTTATTTTCTGTCCCTGTAATCTTTGTCTTTTCCAGAACCCCATAAAAATGGAATCACACAGTATATATATACCCTTTTGGGGTTTTATCTTGCATTTATCTTTAGCTTAGATTTATGAGGTAGCCACTGGTTTTCCATTTAAGGCAGTCTTATATTCTTTTTAAGTGAAGCAACACTTCGCCGGAGAGATCCGGTTTACAGAAGAATATTAAGTAAGTGTGTGGGTATTGTGCAGATAGCCAAAAGTCAAGAGGATGGGATGGGAATTTTCTAGAAGCAGGAAAGTATAGAAAATATGTCCTGCTTACAAGTTAAAATAGCTTCAACAAGTTCCCAGATGCGGGCAGAAGAGAGTCAGAACTTGATACTCATAGCATAACAAACAGTACAAGTAGCAGAATCTTTGTCCCTAATCCCACAGCAGTGATGATGCCTGGTGGGCCAGAGGGCTGCCTGCCCACAGGGAGTTTCATTACAGTGAAGAATCCCCTAAGCTTTGATAATGGCATTATGCATGCCTGCCCTTTGTTCTGGAAGGAAACACCTTCCAAAGCACTCAAACTTTCTCACAGTGAGTACAAAAGGCCAGTTGATGTCTACCTTGCAAAACAAGCAGAGATGAGGGTTGACAATTATTCCCCAATAGGAACCAACAAAATCTGAGGGGGAAGGATGGTGGGGGGATGGGTGTTAGAGGCATGGATTAATTAGTGGAGCACTTGACAGTGAGAGAAAGTGTCAGGTACAGAATTCAAGTCCCCAGTCTCGGACCTAGAGAAATGATCTGAGCCACAGATGATGCAGAGGAAACCTAGGTAGTCACAGTTTGGGAGGTTTAGAAGAGGGAACATCTTAGCCCCAGCAGATTTGAACCCTGTTTTTTCCTTGGAAAATGCTCTCTCCGTGGCAGTTAAGAGGCCTTAATGTAGCTGAGATCTGATTCTAAACCCATCTCTTCCCAGGGGATCCCCTCTAAAGCAACTTTCCTGTGTGCTTCTGACCCATGTAACCGTAGCCATGTAACCATGTAACCAGTAACCCATGTAACCATGTAACCAGTAACCATGTAACCCATGTAACCAGTCCACTGTGTTTCTTACTGTCATTAACCTCACCCACATTCAGGTTTACACATCACTATGTGTAAAGGTCACATTGAAGAGTTAGTATGTGTTTCAGGTAATACTCTATGTTGAAAGAAGCCCACAAACTCAACTTGATCTGACTTTACTTTAAAAAAGTGAATATGTTCTCGGTGCCAGTGGCTCATACCTGTAATCCTAGCTTCTTGGGAGGCTGAGATACGAGGATTGTGATTCAAAGCTAGCCCAAGTAGGAAAAATCTGCCAGATTCTTCTCTCCAATAAACCACCAAAAAGCTAGAAGTAGAGCTGTGGCTTACGTGGTAGAACACTAGCCTTAGCCTTGAGCAAAAAACCTAAGCAATAGTGCCTAAGCCCTGAGTTCAAGGGCCCGAGTACAGTACAACAAAAAGGGGAGGAAGGGAAATTTGAGTGTTTGTATAAATATGATGTCTTCAGTGGACCCATTGCAACAATGAGATGTAAAAACTTATTTAAAAATAAATAAATAAATAAATTATGATGCCTTCAGGTATGACTAGATTCAGATAATCATACTAACATCTGGCCTTAATCTTGCCCTTCTACCCCTCTTGACTCTATTTTTCTCTCATATGTATTTTCTCATGGTGACAAGATTTCAGATTCCCCAATTGGCAATCTCTATCCTGGTAAACACAAGAAAGAGAGAAAGAAAGAGAGAGAGAAAGAAAGAGAAGAAAGAAAGAGAGAGAGAGCAGAGAGAGAAGAAAGAAAGAAAGAAAGAAAGAAAGAAAAGAAAGAAAGAAAGAAAGAAAGAAAGAAAGAAGGAAGAAGGAAGGAAGGAAGGAAGGAAGGAAGGAAGGAAGGGGAAGGAAGGAAAGAAAGAAAGAAAGAAAGAAAGAAAGAAAGAAAGAAAGAAAGAAAGAAAGAAAATAAAGGAAGGAAGGAAGGAAGGAAGGAAGGAAGGAAGGAAGGAAGGAAGGAAGGAAGGAAGAGAAAAGAAAAAATGTGTATCTCTGTCCTATTTATCCCCACAGAGAGTTTGAATACTGACTCTCTGGACCTCCATTAAATCATGCTTCCATTTCTATAACTTTATTTTTTTTTTTTGGGGTCCGGTCCTGGGGCCTGAACTCTGGGCCTGGGTGCTGTCCCTCAGCTCTTCAGCTCAAGGCTAGCACTCTACCACTTGAGCCACAGCGCCACTTCCGGCTTTTTTCTTATGTGGTGCTGAGGAATCGAACCCCAGGGCCTCGAGCATACAAGGCAAGTGCTCTACCACCGAGCCACTTTCCCAGCCCGCCATTTCTATAACTTTAGCCACAGGGTTGAATATTCTGATTTGCCAGACCTGGGTCACAGGCCCACCCTACTCAATCACAGCTGGGCAGAGACTCCCCCTGCAATCAATTACTATGGGCAACAGCCTTGATTGGCTAGTCCTGGGTCATGTGTCCAAAAAGGAAATAGGAAGTCTAGCATGAGCTTCTTCCACCCTTGTGGTCTGTGTGTGAGAAAATGAGGTATCTCTCCAGGAAAGACATCTCCCAAGGGACACCAAGATTGTAGAGAGCCAACATCTTTTCCCTTCCATGCGGTCATGACAGGAAGATTCCAGAGCAGGCTGAGGACCTCATAGTAGGGAAATTCATTGGGCAGCTGGCCTGTGCCTCTAGGTTCTTAAGGAGCAGTCACCTCATCTGCTCTGGAGCAGATGATCCTGGCTCCAGCTGGCCACTGCCAGCTTTTGGCTCATTTTCCTCAGACAAAGTGGATCTCACACCATAGGAGCACTGGGGTAAACCACTCTATGCCCTGATATGTGGATGAATGCCTGCCGATAGCTGGAAGACACCTCCAGCCCCACTCAAACCAGGACCCCTGGTTCCACCTGTGGCTGACCCCTGCCTTTGCTCTAGCCACACAGCTTCCCCCTGCATCCTAATCTTTGGAACAGGTAGGAGGCCTGAGCCCCAACGCTCAGCTTTCATGGCCAGGAGCTCAGCAAGGGGAAACTCATTATATGGGTTTAACGGGGTTTAAAGGGGTGTTAAAGAGTCCTGTGGGCAAAATTAAGAGTCCTTGACTTTCAAGCTGAGTTATAAAGAGATCCAAGGCATGTTTGAGCAGAGCAGGAGCCCAAAGCTTGGTCTGGTGCACTGGCAGTGAGAAAAATGTGCACTAGAGAACAGGTATCAGAGGCCAAAGGCCATCCTGGGGTCCGGAGGCTGGAGATCGCCTAAGGAAAGGGTTTTCCTGCCCATTTGAAATTCTATTGGCTACAATACATGGCACACCTAACTGCAAGGAAGACTGGGAAATGAAGCCTAGGAAGACAATGGTGTGCTAGACTAGACAGTAGGGCAGCCTCTGAAACAGCCAGCAAGGTCTTCATTGGAGAAGAAGGAGAAGCCACATTAATCCCTAACTCCAGACAAACTGGAAGAAGCTACCACTGGGTCATAGCTCCCATCTCCAGCTTGGAACCTGGCAAAGAAAGGCAATGTTCCAGGAAAGAATGAAGCTACTCTAAATAAAACTTCCTTAAGTGCAATACATGGACTACCCCAGCTATCTCGCCTTTCTGGTGGAAAAACTGACAGCCTGGCACTAGTGGCTGATGCTTGTAATCCTAGCTCCTCAGAAGGCAGAGATGCTGAGGACTGTGGTTCAAAGCTAGCCTGCTTGGGCAGTCAAGTCTGTGAGACCTTTTTTATGGTTGGTTGTGGGGCTTGAACTCAGGGCCTGGGCATTATCCCTGAGCCTCTTTCTGCTCAGGCCTAGCACTCTATTACTGAGCTACAGTGCCACTTCCATGTAAGACTCTTGTCTCCAGTTAACCACCCAAAAAAGCCACAAGTGGAGCTATGGCTCAAATGGTAGAGTGCTAGCCTCGAGCATAAGAAGCCCAAGGATAGGGCCCAGGCCCTGAATTCAAGCAGGAGGAGGAGGAGGAGGAAGAGGAGGACGAGGAAGAGGAGGAAGAGGACAAGGAGGAGGAGGAGGAGGAGAAGACGGCAACTGTGCTCCAGGGTAGAACAGCCAGCTGTCGGATAGCTGGGGTACAACCCCATTAGTCTTGGGAGGGGTTGGGGTTGGCATTCTGCCACATCAGGCCTGTTTTGAGAATGGGAAGAGCAGACTCCCCTCAGACAAAGAGGATTCTCAAACACAAAGACACAGATCTGGGCAGCTGGGGGCTGGGCCAGCAATTGACTTAGACTGGGCAGGGCCCAGGGCTCTGGGGACTGGAGGGTACTGACCGCATCTGACCTCATCTGCCACATCACCTGGTCCATGAGTAAGAACCCCAAGGAGAAGGAGAATAAGGGAGTCAGGCTCAGACAAAGGGGATGAAGTGGGGTTCTGAAACCAGATTGCCTGGGTTTAGATTTTTTTCTTCCTCCAGTCCACCAGCAATATGACCTTAGGCATAGCTATCATGTTCTGCCTCCCTTTCCTCATTTGTCAAAGGGACAGAGAACAGTACTAGCCTCATTGGGTGGCTGAGAAGATCGGATGAGACGAAAAGTCAAGGGCTCAGAACAATGCCAACCCACCTACCCACTGTTGCTGGCACCCCACAAAGCCAGTCCTGATGTGTGGGTTCCTCTTTGTCTCTCCTAAACAGGTGCCTTCCTATCTGAGCCAGGCGGCATCCTAACACCACACAAAGGGCAGCTCTTCCTGCCCACTGATCCTAGGGGACACTCGATAGCCCTTTTGGACTCCATGGCATTTACCTCCTCCATTTGCAAGCCAGTTCTGAGAGTCAGGCCACAGGAAGAACAAAGCCCCTCTGTTCCCGCCCCCTGAGTCATTCATGTCGACTTTTGTTTCAGCCTAAAATAACACCACGCTAGTGCTAGAGGGTGTTTTCTTAACACCACCGAACTGGGTAAAAAAACTGAGGTGGGTGTTGGTTGCTTGGGGTCTCTGGCTGATAACGATGTTATGATGTATAAGTGAACTCTGCTCCTCCAGGACCAGGGCGACCCTAGGATTAGGGCTACACTTATCTCTCAAGACATCTGGGAGCATCTGGGGTTCCACTGCCTGATGGAGGCCCTGGGGGCTGAAATTATGCTTTGTGTTTAAACAAAGTAGACTATTCCTAGAGAGGCTGGACTGGATTAGGGCTGATCTCAGGGCCTAAAACAAGCATATCTGAGATTGTTGAAGCAAGGAGAAGGACTCCACAAACCCAAACAAACACGGAGTTCAAGCAAAGACGCAAGGCTGACACATTTTAAAAGGCCCGCCTGGCCTGGATCATATGGGTCTTGTGAAGCATGAGGCTCCCCGAGTTTTGAAAAAAGAGAGAGTAAAAAAAAAAAAACAAAAAACAAAAAACCTGGGCTAAATCTCAGGCCCAGCTTCTGGGCCTATCGCTCAACAACCTCGTCACAGTTCTGTAAATCACGTTCACCCACAGCCTTCTGCCAAGAGGTGCTATTTAAAAAAATTAAACATCGCCTTGACCAAAGGACCTTTTAAAAAAAAATAAAAGTTTCAAACCTACCACTTTCTTTATTAAAGTTCACAGAAAATAAATATCAAATTTCTTTCAGTCTGATTTTTTTCCCCTCTCCTACTATAATCATAGAAATTAAAGTTGGGGGTCGTGGAGAGGTGTGTGGGGAGAACCTCTTGGGTAACTTTTTCCATCATGTGTGCAGTAAAATTTGTCATCTGAGCTTTGGTAAATTAATTCTTTTTCCCATTGGCTTTCCAGAAAGTGCATCGAACCCTGCAAACTGACTGTGAAAAGAGAAATTCTAGAAAGTTCTAAAACCCCAATTCTAGAAATTTCTAAAAAAAAAAAAAAAAAGTGACAGGACCAAAACAATTTGTTTAAATGTTGTGTTTTTTTTTTTCAGCTTCCCTTTAATTACAGACAAGCTTTCCCTTTCTATTTAATTTAGTTCAGTCATGAAATGGATTTGAACTTCCTTTCTGATTCATTCTTCAAAACCTCTCTGTGGATTTTATCAGAAACAGATCTGACACTCTGACGGTGCTGCCTGGGTCAGTGCCCGATCTGTGTCTTCATTAAAGGCTGCCTATGTTTGGTTTGCTTAACCATAACAGGCCGGATTCCATTTCTTCTCTCTTTGTGGGAAAAAAAAAAAAATGCACCGACCTTTCCCTTGCCTTGTTAGGGTAACTGAAGGCGACAAAAGTCACAAAACACAATATTTTCTTAAGACTACCTCAAACCTGCAGCGGAAACATGGCTGATTCTGGATGGCAGCAGAGCTTTGGAGCTGTCCCCTGACAAAGCTTGTTCCTTGCCATGGGCAGACACTCAGTGGCTGGAGCTGTCCTTAGGAGCTGCTAGAGACTCAGGACCCCTTACCTCCCACCCCAGGGACCCTTGGCATTGAAGTTACTTCTCTCACTAACCTGAACTAAGCCACTTAAAAAGAAGGTGAAGGGGAACTGGAGGAAATCTTTATAGATCCCCATCAAAACCTGACCACAAATGGTTCCAATTTGCTGCAGTGATTAAATCTATGTGAGTTTAAGGGTTTTCATTCGGGTCATTGGCTACTTTGGAATTTTTCGGCATTGCTTGCAAAGCAAACGAACTTATGAGTCACTCACGAGCTAGCTAGCTAGCATAAAGAAGGAAGGTTACTTGACAAATTCCAAGCAGAGCTTAAGTGGATATAGAGAAGAAAGACTCAGAATTTTTAAATATGGATGGGAGAATTGTGGAGCAGGGATTAGGCAGGGTGGGGCGACCCAAAGCCCAGGCTGGTTTGTCTTTTCAGAGCTGGAAGTCTGGGATCAAAGCAACAAGCCACTGGTTTGTCAATATGCTAAGCTGGCTGTTTACACAGAAGTGTCAGCGCTAGCTTTCCAGCACAAAGGGGCCCATGCATTGGAAGATTAATTACTTCCAAAACAGACATTGTGAGGGAAAAGCTGGTCTCTCTGAAGGCTGGCCTTCCAGGGGACATTTGCTTGGCCCCAGGCCAACATGTGCTGCTAGAGGAGAGATCTGGGGACCTGCTCTAAGGAGGGGACAGAATCCAGTTCTTTCTCTAGCATCTTAGGTAGCATCTTCGAAACCCCTTTCCTGGAATTACATGCAGGCTGGCCTCAGGTGGTCAATAGCCCAGTTGTGGGTAGATTTCTATGTCCCACCTCTCACTGATTCTTCCTCCCTACTCTAGCAGCAAACGTACAAGAGGTATTGGTGGACTCCTGAGCCAACATTGAAATGATGCTGCTAAGCCACTTAATTCTGATTCTACATCTGAAACACTCCAGAGCCATCAACTGCAGTAAATGATGCAAAGGACAAAAAAAAAAAAAAACACCACGGTCATTGAAAGTAATAAGGTGGGGACTGGGAATTTGGCCTCAGTGGTAGAGTGCTTGCCTAACATGCATGAAACCCTGGGTTTGATTCCTCAGTACCACATAAACAGAAAAAGCCAGAAGTGGCACTGTGGCTCAAATAGTAGAGTGCTAGCCTTGAGCAAAACAAGTCAGGGACAGTGGTCAGGCCCTGAGTTCAAGCCCCAGGACTGGCTAAATAAATAAATAAGGTCAAGGTGATGGTGGCAGATTTCTACACCACTGTTCTGATAGGATCTTGTTGGGGTGTGTGTGTGTGTGTGTGTATTAATCCACTGAAA
Organism: Dipodomys spectabilis; assembly: GCF_019054845.1. Taxonomy (NCBI): domain Eukaryota; kingdom Metazoa; phylum Chordata; class Mammalia; order Rodentia; family Heteromyidae; genus Dipodomys; species Dipodomys spectabilis. Next base: position 1,162,770 of record NW_024870807.1, on the reverse strand, counting down.
TTCTTCTGGATAAGGACTGCATGAACTTGTATGTACACACACTCACACACACATATTGTGAATGCTTGTCCCAAAGGCAAGTTGCTTCAGCCTTCTTAAATTTAGACTGGCTTTTCAGTTTACTATTGGCTACGTGAGGGGCTTCCACAGTGTGGTACAAGGAGAACATTGAGTGGAACGCAAAGAAAGGCCATTTTAGTAGATTTCTGGGTATTTGGAAAGCTATGAGAACCCAGTGCTGGTGGCTTAACACTTGTTATCTTAGCTATTCTGGTGGATAGTAGTTTGAAGCCAGCCTGAGCAGAAAGGTCTCAAGCCAAATCTCCAAAATAACCAGCAGAAAGCAAGGCTGGAGGAGACTTGGCTCAAGTGGTAAAGCACCAGCTAAGATCAAGCAAGCTGAGTGAGTTCATGATCCTAAGTGGACCCCAGGTTTAGTACCCCCAGGTTTCCATCCCTTCTGTACCCCACTGGCCATCAGGAGGGCCCAACAAAAGATGGGGAAGTGGACAGAATCTCTCTCTGCTGTATGTTTCTGTTTCTACTGTGCCTATAGCCTCCAAGGCTGCAGCTCCTGGTAGGTAGTTGGCAACAATACTCTGCTCTGTTCCCCTGACCCAGCCCTCACAATGCTGCCCCCCTCCTTAAAGATCTACAACCATCTGGGTCTACTAGGAGACCAATTGTATCTGTGAATAGTTCAGAAAAGGGCCATGTATATTATAATGTAAACCACAGCTCATTCCCATAATCCCAGTGACTTGGGAGGCAGAAATCAGGAGACTCAATGTTTGAAGTCAGTGAGGTAAAAGATTAGCAAATTCCCATCTCAACAAACAAGCAAGGCATGGTATTTCCTGTCTGGAATCCCAGAGAAGCATAAGTAGGAGGATCACTGTCTGAGGCTAGGTGGGGGAAAGGAGGACCTTACAGCTGTGCACCTGTTCCCTCGCATCTGCAGAAGAGAGGACTGTACTACATCCTCCTCCAGCAGCCATCCTCCTTCAGTCTGGGAAGGAGGGGGCTGTGGGCAGGATGGGGACTCAACCTGAGTAGTGAGCAATTGGTCTGTGGAGGAGAGGGATAGTGGGCTCCATTCCTTTCTCAGATTCATTCATTTATTCATTCATTCAGCCAGGAGCACACTGAGCATGATGCCAGTCTCTGGGAACCCAGGGACAAAGGAGTCATGTGAAGACTGTGTCTTTGAGAAGCTCTGAAGAGGGGAGGAGGAAGAGGAGGAGGAGGAGGAGGAAGAAGGAGGAGGAGGAGGAGGAGGAAGAAAAAGAAGAAAGGAGGAGGAGGAGGAGGAAGAAGAAGAAAGGAGGAGGAGGAGGAGGAGGAGGAGGAGGAGGAGGAAGAAGAAGAAGAAGAAGAAGAAGAAGAAGAAGAAGAAGAAGAAGAAGAAGAAGAAGAAGAAGAAGAAGAAGAAGAAGAAGAAGAAGAAGAAGAAGAAGAAGAAGAAGAAGAAGAAGGGAGGAGAAGGAGGAGGAGGAAGAAGAAGAAGAAGAAGGAGGAGGAGGAGGAGGAAGAAGAAGAAGAAGAGGGAAGAGGAGGAGGAAGAGAAGGGGGAAGAGGAAGAAGAAGGAGAAGAGGAGGAGGAAGAGGAGGAGGAGGAGGAGGAAGAAGAAAATAAGAGGAGGAGGAGGAGGAAGAAGAGGAGGAGGAGGAAGAGGAGGAGGAGGTAGGGAGGTACCAGTTGGTTGAGTCCACAGTACTAGAAGGATCTGAGGCCCATTGCCAGTCAGTCAGATCTCCGACTGCAGGCTTTGTTCTAGAGCTTCAAAGAGTACTGGGCGCCAAGCAATAACACTGCAGAGGGTGCTGTTAGCACGTTTAATTACACAAGAATTGGTTGTCAGCTCTTGGAGATCCAACTCTTAGTTGTTCAACAAGAACAATGAGATGTGAGATGAACTGGTTCAAAGTTGCTCCACTCCTCTCCCTTACCTTGTCTCCCATCTGGATCATTCTGCAGTTGCAAAACCAGAGCCGGTACTTTCAGTCTTATCTACCCTTGGATCTTATTAGAGATGTGGCTTGCTGTGTGTGCCAGTACCTGGAAGCTCACTATTGGGTATCCCACCCCCAAAGGGTGGAGCCCAAAGACTTTCAGGTCAGCGATGGGGAGGGCAGATAAGAGGCTTGGCTTCTGTTCTTGCTGTTCTGACACTGGTCCCAGACTCCAAGAAAACTCTTACCCTCCCACAGGGATCAGGATGGTGCTACAAGTCATTGCTAGGGAGGAAGACTTGAAAAGAAAAAAAAAAATGAGAGCAAGGTACAAGGGGAGTTCACCAGATGCATGGAGGCTGCGCAGGAGTTGAGCACAGCAGACACATTGGCTGGTCAAGAGCCTCTCTTCTAGGGTTTCCTGGCTTCTGTCATTGAATTTCCTGTGTAGACAAAATTCAAACCACAATGTGGAGGAGAGGTACACTCAGGTTAGGTTCTGTGAAACTGCTAGCTTTGGGGCCAAGGGGCAAAGGGAGAAGAGGATACCCGATTTGTGCCAGTTCCTGAAGAGTGGCCATCTGCATCTTCAATGACAAGGCTCCAGAGGGAACGTGGACCCCATCTTGTGGGATCCCCAGGGGAGCTCCAAGGGGAAAAACAGCATGCCTAGCCCATGGATGGCATCTAGTCCTTTTCCCTCCATCCTCAGGATTTCTTTGCCCTAAAGGTAGAATGGGGACACCTCTATGACTTGGTTACAAATTGTGTGTGCCTTGTCTATGTGTGCATTTGGATGATTTGGGCAAGGTTGATAACCTTCCCTTTCAAAGAGCCAGACCTGAAGGGTCAGATAAAGGAGGGATCGGGAATCAGGGCTGTGAAGGCTGCCCCACTGTCCATCTTGGCCACCCCTGAATCCCACCCAGGCTGGTGCAGGGGATGGCTGGCTGGATGAAGCCTGGGGCCAAGCAGGCCTTCCCAGCAGTGGCCACTGTGTCTTTTAGGAGCCACACTCTTCCCCACGCTGCTGTCCCATTATCCTCCCAGCCACGCTGCAATATGTACCCACTTCATAGATGACAAAACCAGCCTGAATCAAGGCTGAGTGACTCACCCACACTACCCAGCTAGGAGCAGCAGCAAGATTCAGCGCAGAGCCACCTGCTCGAAAGACTATAAGGATCTACAGCTGCAAGCAGATGACAGAAATGGATCGTTTTGATAGGAGGACCCCTGAGTCCAAGCCTTCAAACCCTTACAGCCTGGTGTTCAGGCTGTTTGACAGGTGGCCGCCACAGGCCATGGCTTGGAGGAGGGCCAATCCTCCTCCATCTGACCTGTACTTCCACACCATCCCACACACTCATGGCTGAAGGTTAGTAGGTTAGAATGGGCTCCAGGCTTGCCCAAAGAGCTGCCCAACTTTTCTGAAGGATGTCCCCAAGGTGATGGCGACACCACATAGGATGCTGTCACTTCTAATTAAAACCACAACACAGGCTCTCGATCTTGGTGACTACTGCCCAGGGTCCTGTTCTCCCGGCCATGTGGGCAGCTTGGAAGCCAGACCTTGAACTTGCTGGGGATCTGGAACGCTGCTTAGGAGCAGAGTAGACCCACTGTTTGGTTTATAAGACAACCGGACAGTGACCATGACACAAGCAGACAGCTGTCCATTGTCAACCATGGAGGTGCCCCATGGGGACTCTCAGTGTCTCCTCCCATCCCCCACCCAGCACTCACATGGAATCCCACAGTGGGCCAGAGGGATATCTGGGTATAAATACATTGAGCGTGCACATGCATGTGAAAGCTAAGGTATGAGAAAGTACTGGACAAATAAATGAGATTTGGCAAACACTGATGGTCAGCTGATGTCTATCTGCCTTCCTGAGACTCCTGCCCTCTGTGTCCACAAAGCCAACATGGTTCTCCCAGCTCCAAGTCCCCATGTGACACCCCAGGCCCAAAGGGACCTTACCCAGCAGCTAGGCTCTCCAGGTGGTCTCCCCACCTGCAGGTACTTGGAAGGCAATGGGGTGTCACTCAGCCACACATCTCTGCTCTAGCTCAACCCAACTCCTCTCTCCTGCCTCCTACTAGAAACATCAAGGGAACTTTGGGTCTGACTCATGTGACATGGGATGTTTCCAGAAACCTCAGCCCTGTCCACGGTGCCAAACCTCTGCCCTGAGAGACACAGTCTATGAGGTCCAGCCCCTGTGGGGTGCCAGGCCCAGGCCTTGCAGAGAGTTGTGGGAAATCTGTGGGCCCAAAGACTTGTGCTACTGGGCCCCTGCCATTTGCCTGCCAGGTCATATCACCCCCTTCCAGAGATGGCTTAGACATGCTCCTCGTACCCTTTGTGGACAGACAAGGGACACTTTCTGACTGCCTCCAGGCCCTGGCTGAAAAGAATGTCAGAAGGATCCTGTTTTGCTTGTCAGTACCAAATGTCCTTGGAGGGGGACCAAGATCAACCCAGTCTTATCTTGAATGTAGCCTTCCAATCAACCCAGCTAAGGCAAAGTTCCACTGCAGGCAGAGAAAGCCAAACTATCGCGGGACTTTGTTCCCCATCAGGTCCTTCTGGGGTAGAAGCCAAATGGCCTCCTAGGTGCCCCCAACCTGTGGCAGGAAGTGGGTACTCAGAACTGCCCAGGTTTGTCTGTGCTGACGGTGTGACCAGGCCTTCCTCACCTGTCCCTGATTGAAACCCGTGAACTGGGGAAGAGAGGGATGGAGAAATTGAAGGGACTGGGCAATGGGAAGGGAAGGGAAGGGAAGGGAAAGGGAAGGGAGGGGAGGGGAGGGGAGGGGAGGGAAGGGGAGGGGAGGGAAGGGAAGGGAAGGGAAAGGGAAAGGAGGGGAGGGGAGGGGAGGGGAGGGGAGGGGAAGGGAAGGGAAGGTGAAGGGAGGGGAGGGGAGGGGAGGGAAGGGGAGGGGAGGGGAGGGAAGTTACTAAAGAATTTTTGGGAGGGAGACAAAAGAATAAGGACATTGCTGTGGTTCTGGGGCTCCTATACCTCGAAGCATCTTTACAGACTTTACCTTTCATCTCACCCTACATTATTTACCAGTTTTGCCTCTGGCCTCTTAATGGACTTAATTATGCTGTATTTCACATAGAATGCTCATGTACCCACTTTAAGAGCCCATGTTCATAAGTTGAGTGAAGCTTGAATACCTTGAGACATTGCTGCCTACACAACACAGTTTCCCACCCCCCACCCCCCCCACCCCCATCCCACCCCCGTCCCGGCCTCGTGCCCAAATGCTTTCCAGCTGCCTCTGCCTAGCCTCTCCCAACACCCTGTGGCTCCAGAAACCTAGCTGCTGTTGCTCTAGCTTGCTATTTCTTTTTCTTCTTTTTCTTTTCCCTTTTCATTTTTTAATGTGCTATCAGTAATTGAACCCGGAGCCTGGGCATGCAGAACAGGCGCACTACTACAAAGCTATACTTGCAATCCTTTTTTTTTCAATTTCAAGATGAGGTCTTGCTATGAACTCCTGGCTGCCTTCAAACGTGTGATTCCCCCTGTCTCAGCCTGGCTTCAATCTCCCAAGGAGCTGGGATTACAGGGCCGTACCCACACAACTGGCTACAATTCTCCTTTTCTAAGAAGGCCATATGAATGAAAGGATGAAAGCTTTTGCTTCTGATTTTGCACATTTGAAGGGAATTGTGCTCCTACCTTTTTCTCCCCAATTTAGTAGTTCCCCACTATATGGATAGGTCCTAGCTTCTCTGTCTAATTGAGGGTGGTATTTGATTGTTGAGCCGGGAGCCAGGAGGCACATTTGCTGTCAGTCTGATATGGACATGTCTGATATGTACCTATATAGAGGAGGGGGGCAGGGAGCATTATATGTTTTAAACTAATTTTCATTTCAAATAAATTTGTTTTGAAAGAAATCTTTGTTACAACCATCAGAAGGCAGGCAGTATCATTTGCCAGAAATAAAAGCTTCCCCTAATAACAAAAAAACCCACAAACATTGAAATATACACGATAGTGTTGCATGTTACAAGCAAATGCAGTGGGAAATCGTAGGCCAGGCAATGTTCTTACATGCCTGGGAGGTGCTACTGTCTGCCAGAGGGTTGGAGCATTATGTGAGTTCCAGGAACTCTTTCTCTGTGCTAAAAGGAGAGATTAGCAGGTGATAGAGAGGTATTCCTCTCTGAGAGAGAAAGAGCCTCTGTGATTCAATGTCAATAGCTCTGGTCAAGGAGAAAGCCCTTTTGCTTTATGTAATCTCTCTCTCTCTGTCCCTCTCTCTGTCTCTCTCTCTCTCTCTTTCTCTTTCTGTCTGTCTCTGTCTCTGTCTTTCTCTGTCTCTGTCTCTCTCTCTCTGTCTCTCTGTCTTTCTCTGTCTCTGTCTCTCTGTCTGTCTCTCTGTCTCTGTCTCTCTGTGTCTGCCCCTCTCTCTCTCTCTCTCTCTCTCTCTCTCTCTCTCTCTCTCTCTTTCTCTTTCTCTCTCTGTGTCTCCCATCCTCCCATCCTAGGCATTCTACCAGTTGATTACAACTTAGCCCTTTTTGCCCAGACTAGCCTTGAACTTTTTATCTTTCAGCCCCAACTTCTCCAGTAGCTGGGATTACAGGCATGTATCACCATACCCAACCCTACTATTGGCCAGGAACGGTTACAAGGGCCTTACAAACAGTGCAGAACATTAACAGATGGGCAGAACCACTTTTTAAGAGACACAATGAAGCTGTGGTGAGTATTCTTGGTTGTTTCTATTCGACAGAAAGCACAGGGGTAGAAGCAGAGCAGAAGCAGGAGTCCTGTTTGGAGGCTGGGCAGAAGGTAGGTGTGGGTGGAGGTGGGTGTGGATAGATGTATGAATGGATCAGATGGTGATGGTGAAGGGACCAAGATCAGTGTTCTGCTTTGGGCCCTAGAAACTGTTTCACAGATATCTGAGATGGAAACTGGGGAGAGGAGAATGGATAGCTTTGGGGTATATAGAGTCAGCCGGGTTAGAAAAGTCCATGAGACTCCATTTAACCAACCCAAAGCCCCAAGTGGAGTTGTGACTCAAGTGGTAGAGTGCCAGTCTTGAGCAAAAGTGCCATGCAGGAAGATCTCAGTTCAAGTCCTAGTATCAACATTAAAAAACAAGTAACACATTTTTAAACTATGGAGGGGAAAATGACAGCACCCTGAGGGACAACAGTAAGAGCAGTCCAGCTTTCTGCAGCAGTGACCTGGCCCAGCCAGACTTCTGAAGACCATGCCTGCCACATTCCCTTCCTGGAACTTCTTAGGGTGCAGCACCATATTCAATGTTCCTAGTAAGTCCTGCAGCCAGCAAAGAAGCCTGCTTTGATCTGGTCTGTTTCCCCTAGGACTCCCCACATAAACGTGATCAAGAAAATCTTTTTATTTGGAAATCAGATGAAAATGCTACAGATCAATCAGTGGATGAAGAACTCCAGTGGTTTCTTCAACAAGGAGTGGGATGTGTCTGCAAGAGGGAACACATGGAGGAGAAGGTCAGCCAACTTCTTCCGTCGAGGGTGATGGAGTGTGCGCTTCAGGCTTTGTGGGACAGAGGCTCTATGTCGAAATGGCTCAACTCTGCCACTGCAACATCACAGCAACTGTCTAGGACAACAATCAAATGAGTGGGCACAGCCCAGCTCCAGTGGCACCACTTCTGTGTTTCCTACATCGGGCAACAGGCCAGAGGCAGTGCCCTGGGGAGTAGTACATTAAGTTCATTTTCTAATGGATGATCAGGAAATCTAAAGAAGGCAAAAGTCAGGGAGACAGAGGAGAGAAGGGCAGAGGGGAAATGGGTGCCCTCCCCATCTGCGGCTCATCTCAGCGATATGGCGGGAAGGGGGGAGGGAAGAAAGAAACTTCTAGCAATCTGTTATACAGACTAAGGGGTTAGCCAATTTGCATATGTGGGACCCCAGCCCATGAAATCTGCAGCTGAGCCCAGTGGTCTGAAGGATGCTGGGAGAAACCCTGTCCAACATGGGAGGGGACAATAATGACACATCAGCAACCAGGCTCCGCCTCCTTCCTGGAGGTCTGTTACCCAGAAGCCACCTTCATCTCAGGCCATCCCCCAGCTCAAGAACCAGGTCCCATGGTTATCCCAGCCCTTGCCCATCTGGCAGTCCGGGCCTCCACCTTTCCCAGGTCACTGTCAGATAAAAGGGGACTTGGCAGGGCACACAGAATAGACCTATGAATTAACAAACACCGGTGCCTGCGGTGCCCAGGATAGCAAAAAGATCCAAGACTACACGGAGACTTATTTCTCTCCTGTTTTCTTTTAGATCTGGCAATGTGACAATAACATGTGTCACTGTCAGCCCAGGCCCTGCTGGCAACACCTTGAAAACCGTGTGGAAGTTCAGAAAATAAACAGCCGTGGCTGTGATTCCAGTGATAAAATGCTGGTGTACAGAGAGTCTCCTGGGATCCATAATCCGGAATTGTCAGCGGAAGAGCATCGTCTGTCTTTTTGATAAAAGATGTCAGCCACCCTTCCGGCTTTGAAACAGAAAAGAAACTCTTCTGATTAGGAGGCCGGCTGTGTATCACCTAGTCTGTTGCAAGAATCCGTGTGTGCAATAAATGTATTTCCTTTGCCCATCAATGTCCTTAAAATTTCTCTATCAGAGGAAAATTCTGCCAAATCAGAGTCACAAAAAGTACACAACTCTGTAATGCCATGTATGGCTGGAAGAGCTTGCTTTGTAAAAGCTCAACTTCGCTGATTGCTATTCAGTTCAAAATGCCTTCAAAGACCGTTCTAGAATCAGCAATTATTATTTTTTTAAAGGCTTAGGACTAATTAGCCTCATGAAGGATTGTTTTGTTGTTTGTGGTCTGTGGTTGTTCTATGACTTGTTTTTGCCTGGAAAAAAAAATGTTACAATTGCTTTGTGCTTCCTCGATTGAAATTCAACAGGGGAAAAAATAGCCCAATTAAGAGTCATCAGTGGACTGCCTCACACATAATAAGCCTTGAAGAAATAAATATTTATTGAATGAGTGACTGAGTGACTGAATATTAAACAGCCTCCCAGACTGGGACAAATGAAAGATCTAGTATAAGAAGTGAAATAGTCATGGATATTTGGTGATCAGGGCAAGTGGGAAATTGAGTGTCCTTCACACAGATCAAACACAGTTACCTCCAAGACACAGCAAAAGGTCATTCATTCATTCAATGAACATTCAACATGTGTCTACTCTGTTTCAGGCTCCTTTCTAAAGAGCTTATATTCTAATGCTGAGAAAGGGAACAAAATAGAAACACAGGAGCCAAAGAGAAAAGTTGGGTTCTGCAAACTGCTACACTGGAGGTTAACAGAAGCTGACCTGCTCTGATTGGGAAAAGCCAGGAGGCCACCCTGGGAGGTACCATTTAGTCTGAATGCTGAGGCTTGAGAAGGCCCTTAACCGGCCCCGTGGGTGGAATCTTGGTCATTAGTAGAACCTAAGTGCCATGTTGCTCAGAGTAGATTCATATTCTGTGGCTACTGGAAACTGTCCCACACTTGATGGCTTAAAGCAACAGAAATTTATTCCATTTTAGTCATCTTAATAAAGCAGAAGTGGGGGGGAGAAGATTCCAACATCCTGTTCTACAGATTCAGTGGTTAGCCAATGTCCCCGACCCATGTCACCCACTGCTAAGCTTGTGGGTTCTCTAGGCTACTTTAGTCGTCTGGCATCTCAGAGTTTGGGAAGCTAGTGCCCCTGGGAGGCTATAGAGAGAATCCGTTCCTGTCCTCCAGCAGCTCAGGTGGGTGCCAGTGCTCCTTGGCTTGTGGTTGCATCCCCACAATTTCATCTCCCCACACACACCTTTCCTTTGCGTGTGTGTGTGTGTGTGTGTGTGTGTGTGTGTGTGTGCATGCACATGTTAGTGCTGGGGCTTAAACTAAGCACTTTGTACTCAGATTTTTTTTTGTCAGTCATGGAGCTTGAACACTGAGTCTGAGCGCTGTCCCTCAGCTCTTCAGCTCAAGGCTAGCGCTCTACCCCTTAAGCCACAGCGCCACTTTGTTTTCTGGTGGTTTATTAGGGATAAAAGTGTCATGAAGTTTCCTACCTAGGCTGGCTTTGAACTGCAATCCTCAGATCTCAGCCTCCTGAGTAGCTACGACTGGTACTCTACTCCCTTGAGCCATACTTTACTTTCAGCTTTTTACTAGTTAATTGGAGATAGTCTCCTGGTTTTGTCTGTCTAAACAGCCAGACCTCAGACCTCAGCCCCCTAAGTAGCTACGATTATACCTGTGAGCTGCCAGCACCCAGCTTAGGCTTTTTTTTTCTTTTAAGTACCTATCTCACTGGATCAATGAGGAAAAAAAGCAATGGAGTTAGTTGGTTGATATATAAAAGATGGAGTTGGTTCCTAAAGGTAGAGGCCAAGTAGTTAAAGTGCCCTGTGCACAGGCCTCACACTGCTGGAAAACCATTTGTTGTCATTGTAGGTTGTTGTTGTGGACATACTGTAAATGCCAACTTCCCTTGAGCAACAGAATGGTGAAGGTGTAAGGTGAATTGAGTAATGCGGTTCTATAGGGAGGAGGGGACAGTCCCAGTTCTTACCAGTTTTCTAAGAAAGGGTTATTATAAAATACCAGACAAGCTGCATGGAGTAGATCATTAACCTCTTTGGTGTGTCAGAGAATATATCAGGCCCAGGAGGGTTCCGGAGATTCTTTGAGAGGCCCAGAAGTCCCTGTGGTACTGGTTCAGGAGGTGTGGCATGAGGCTAAAGCCAGGGAACTGCCTAGTGGAGATACCAATCATAATGGAGGGCCAGACACAGGCTGGTGCTATAGAGAGTTTATACCAACATGGTAGATTTTCTGCCAGCCATCTTGCTGGTTTAAAAAAACAAAACAAAATAAAATCAGACAAAAAAAAAAAAACAAACAAGAAAAGCTCTATTGACAGAAGTGATCCTGTAGCCTGGGCTCTGCATGGATAACTGAGAACATGGAAGCAAATCAAGGCTATGGGCCCTGGATGAAATGATAGGCCTGTTTTGCACCCTCCAAGGGATCCCTGCCTGTGTTCAGACAAGAGAGGATTGGTTCCTCCTTTGCTTCTGGACTCCTGTGTAATTCCAGCCAAAGTGACACCAGCTGCCTGCCCTAGACTGGCCCAGCAGCCATCTATCTTGATAAGCAACCATTTCACAAATTCAAATGGGGCACATTTCCTATGCCAGTTAGTTAGCTTAACAAGTTAATCAGAATGTGCCAGCCCAATTTGTCACTGTGTTTTTTCTCTTTTGCCGACTGCTCTAATTGTATAAATATGCCCAGAGGTTTGATGAAACTTCGAACACATCAAACAATAAATGGCCCACTTATGAAGTGTACCATGGTGATAGAGTAGTAGGGTGCAGGGCACTCCAGAAGTTATAGCTTCTGCTCATACACTAGCCTCATACCCTTTGGAGGCTGAGCCTTTATCCCCCATACCTAGGGCCTTGTTGATAGCAAACAGGGATGGCCTGGGGGGACAAGAAAGAAAGATGCTACCAGAAAAATACAGTGCCTATGTGCATCTGACTATACAAAAAAAAAAAAAATATTTATCAACATGAACTCCAGGGAAAGGAACAAGAAGTTTTTTTTTGTTTTGTTTTGTTTTTTGGGGGTCCGGTCATGGGGCCTGAACTCTGGGCCTGGGCGCTGTCCCTCAGCTCTTCAGCTCAAGGCTAGCACTCTACCACTTGAGCCACAGCGCCACTTCCAGCTTTTTTCTTTTTGCTTATGTGGTGCTGAGGAATCGAACCCAGGGCCTCAGGCGTGCAAGGCAAGCGCTCTACCACTGAGCCAACTTCCCAGCCCGGAACAAGAAGTTTTTACTTTTTGCTGTTTTTGTCTTCTTGTTGTACTGTTTGTTTGTTTGTCTTTGGGAGTGTAAGGGAGGTACAGAAATGGTGGGACCAAGGGTGTATCAATGCAGCAGTAGTACTCATTGGACACCATGTTGAAAATAAACTGTATACCTTATAGGTGGGGATTTGAGGGAAAGACTGGGAAAGAGTAAAGGAAAGGTTGACATTGTCCAAAAAGAAATGTACCCATTACCTGACTATAATAACAATAAAAATATTTTTTAAAAGAGAGAGGAAAACAAGAAAGATAATATATAGCTATCCCTCACGTCTGATCTAATTCCAAAAAGTACCAATGCACACCCTTCTCAGCCCTTCTCTTTTGGCGACTGTGTAGAAAAATAAAGGTCAGACTTGTGAGCTTATCTCTCAACTAATGTCCTGGGCTCTTCTGCTAGGTTCAGGTCTGAATCATTTCTAGTGTCTGATGGATACCCAGGCAGTACAGAGACTGCTGGGCAGGGCTCTGGGACCCGATAATGGGTCTGGAATTCTGATCCCAGGTGGATGCAGTCCTTGAGCTGGCTGGCTGGAAGAGAGACTAGGAAAGCAGAACGAATGTGTCTGCATTTAGTTCTGGAAGTAGAGTGCTTTGGGGGATTTCCTTTTGATTTCTTCTGCATTCTCTCCTCTTGGATTTAAAGTCTCTGCCTCCTCTGCCTCAGTGTTCACATGTCAACATATAAATTTCATTCTAATAAAGATTGTGTCTTGCCAGGAGAGAAAATGTTTTTTTGAAGATGGAAAACTCCAGTCTCCAACCCACCCCCATCTTTCACACATTTTGTCTTGAGCCCCAGATGTTTCCTCTGCCTTACCCATGGGCTGGCAAGAAATGCAGTCTGCCCCTGGGCTGTCTGCCCTAGGAACCACAGACAACAGGAGAGAGAGAGCATCACTTAGCTTGATGCTGGAATAGTCCAGCTTCCAAAAGGACACCAGGCCAGAGACTAGGAGTGGAACTGGGAGTCCCAGGCCTCCCCGCTCACTTACCCTGGCTCACCCCTCATCCCTGTCCCCAAACCAACCAGGTAATAAACACTCCACGCACTTGTCAAGAGGAAGCTGCAGAATGGGCTTTGATGTCACCTTCTGACTGATCTTTTGGGGGGTGCTGGTTACAGTTGTGCTCCCCCCTTCTACCCTACAGGCTGTCTTTCTGCTTCTCTGGGAATTTCCATTCTCCTCCTGATGCTCACCCCATGCTTCCTCATCCAGGGTGCAGACTCCTTAGTCTCAGCCCTGTCTAGCACATCTGGGAAGCTAGGGACCAAGTTCTAGGCTCCAGGCCAGCCCACTCTCTCCAACACAGCAACTCACCCAGCAAAGCACTTCATTCAGTATTTTAACTCTCATGGCATGCAGTAGGCCCTCTGGCCATGCTTGCTGCCTGCCTTGGGTATGCGAAACGTTATTACCAAGGCCATTTGGTGAACACAATCAGGAATTCATTTATTTGAGGAAACACTTACCACCTCCATACCTGTGTTTTTGTGACACTGATACTGTGTCATTACCTGAGTTAATTTTCTTCTTTGTTCTTTCCCAGCCTGGCCACTTTGGCCAGACAAGCCCAGCTGTGTGAACTATTCCAGATGGACACCCTGCCACTTCTGCAGGACTGACAGTGTCCATTTACAATTGAGTTGTGTTACCTACTGTGTGTGTCAGGTTGTATAAATGCATGACCATCACAAGGAAGCTAGAGATGGATCTGGGTGGGGCCTGGACCTATGTCCACTGGACATTTGTACTTTAGGGATGCACCCAAAATGTGCCTGCAAGGCCCTGTATTCCACTCTGGATCCATTCCTCCTTCTCCACTTCTTCCTCTTCCTCCTCTACTTGGTCCTCCTCCCCCTCCTCCTCCTCCTCCTTCTCCTCCTCCTCTTCCTCCTCCTCACCCTGAAGGTTAAGAAAGATGATTCTTGTTGGTAACATCTAGCACAAATGCGAATATATTTTTATCACCACACTAACTTTTATCAATGAAGACTGTATCGGGACCCAGTAACTGAGCCTGAGTATTTGGCCCATGGGAAAGCCTGACACTGGGTTATCTTTGTCTCCTGGAGTCTAGCAGCAGAGGGGAGGACACTGTGGGGTACAACTTCAAACCTGCTCTAGGTTGGCACAGGCCATTGGTCTCTAGGGACTTTTCATAGCCAGTTCCTTCCTTGGCCAGTTTGGTCTAGAAGTTCCTTCTGTAAACCAAAGCTTAGCCTGGAGCCTAAGAAGAAACACTTGAACCCCTGCAAGGCAATCTCATGCCCCACAGTGGTAGGAACGGGGCTCCAGAGTTTGTTTCTCTGTCAGAGAAACATCCCAAGATGCCTACTCTTCAGTCTCAAGGAAGAGTAGAGTCCCATTTCCGCTGAAACCCATGGAGTCACAGCAGTCCAGAAGCCCCCACCCCCACCTCCAGGCAAACAGGATAGGGGTCACCAAGGGGGAAGGGCCAGCTCCTTGCAGGGAAGTAGACCATCTACCTGCTTGCTCATGCATTCATCCATTCACTTGTTCAGGGAATCAGGCCACTGGCCAATGCTGCCTGTGGTACAGAAAGGTAGCCCCTCACCCACCCTCACCTGGGGACATAGCACGCCACACAAGTGGTCTCTCAGAAGAAACAAGCTCTCTGTGAGGTCATCGCTTTGGGGATGCCCAATTTATTCTGTCAACTTTCTTTCTCTCTTTCTTTCTTTCTTTCTTTCTTTCTTTCTTTCTTTCTTTCTTTCTTTCTTTCTTTCTTTCTTTCTTTCTTTCTTTTTGAGACTTGGGACAAGTACAAAACTGACAGCATCTAACATACCTCTATGCCTAGACCAATTGCACCAATAAATTTATTCTCTGTGTGTGTGTGTGTGTGTGTGTGTGTGTGTGTGTGTGTGTGTGTGTGTGTGTGTGTGTGTGTGTACCGGTCCTGGGGCTTGAACTCAGGGCCTGGATGCTGTCCCTGAGCTCTTTTAGTCAAGGCTAGCACTCTATCACTTGAGTCACTGCTCTACTTCTGTCTTTTCTGGAGATAATTGGATATAGGTGCCTCACAGACTTTTTTACCCAGGCTGGCTTTAAACTGCAATCCTCAGATCTCAGCCTCCTGACCAGCTAGGATTACAGTCATGAGCCACCAGTGCCTGACTAAATTTTAATTTCACCAATAGCACATGACCATATTTATTTGTGTAAGTTATCTTCAAACAGTTGAAGTTTAAGGTCTCCTGCATCTACTACCCCAACCCTGGGCCCTTTGCAAAGATGACTATTATGAATTGCCTGTGGTCTCTTCCTGATCCTTTTATGGTTACCAATTCACCTATAGAAACACATTGAAAATACATTTTTTTGTTGTTGGTCATGGGGCTTGAACTCTAGGTCTGGGTGCTGTCCCTCACCTCTTCAACTCAAGGCAAGTGCTCTACCACTTGAGCCACAGCACCAATTCTGGCCTTTTCTGTTTATGTGATGCTGAGGAATCAAACCCAGGGCTTCATGCATACAAGGCAAGCACTCTACTGCTGAGCCACCTTCCCAGCCCCTGAAAATACATTTTTTACACTTGTAGGAGCATATGGTACATTGCCTTGCATTGATTCTATTATTTTATTGGTTGTGTGTTGTTCTCAACTAGCTATTTTTTTACATTGGTTTACTTCTTACATTGTGTTCTTTGTCAGCGCTAAGTCTTAGAGAGTTTTCCACATCTGTACATTGGCTTATTTCAAAGAGGACTGGGGACTGGGAGTGAATCTGGGGATTGGGGACTGGAAGTAAGTTGGGTGTAGGGCTTGAACTCTAGGCCTGGGCGCTGTCCCTTAGCTCTTCAGCTCAAGGCTAGCACTCTACCACTTGAACCACAGCACCACTTCCAGTTTTCTGGTTGTTAAATTGGAGCTAAGAGTCTCATGGACTTTCCTGCCCAGGCTGGCTTTGAACCACAATTCTCAGAACTCAGCCTCCTGAGTAGCTAGGATGACAGAAGTGAGCCACCAGCACCCGGGTTCCTAGTTTTCCTTCTCATCTCCAAACATGGACTCTCAGTAGGTTGTTTCCAATTACCTTCTAAACAGTGCTGCTGTGAACATGTTTGTGACCTCTGTTCTTGATTTGTGTACAAATACTTTCCAGGACAGAAACACACTCTGTGTGTGTGTGTGTGTGTGTGTGTGTGTATGTGCTACCAGTGTGTGTGTGTGTGTGTGTGTGTGTGTGTGTATGTGCTGCCAGTGTGTGTGTGTGTGTGTGTGTGTGTGTGTGTGTGTGTGTGTGTGTGTGTGTGTGTGCTGCCATTGGGACTTGAACGCAGGGCCTGGGTGCTATCCCTTAGCATTTTTGCTCAAGGGTGGCATTTAAGCCACAGCTTTACTTCCAGCCTTTGCTGGTTAATTGGAGATGAAAGTCTCACAGACTTTCCTACGTGGGCCGCCTTCAAACTACAATCCTCAGTTATCAGCCTCCTGAGTCGCTAGGATGACAGGCACAAGTCACTGGCATCCAGCTTCAAATCAACTGAAACAATAGATTTGTTTCAATGTAAACAAATCTCAACATTAGTACTGGATTTTAAGTTTAAAAAAAAAAAAAAAAAAAAAGAATCCAGGAGCTAGAAGTATAACTCAGTAATAAGCACTTGCCTAGCATATGCAAGATTGGGTCTAAGTGTTAGTACTGTGAATTGCTGTAATGGGAACACTGGGCAGGGCCCTAACTTCAGGAATATGAGATGATTTCAGAAAAAAAAAAAAGCCAGATGTCTCCACTCTTCCGAACCAGAGAAGGCCTGTGTGGAGAGTCTGCACTGACTGGAACAAGGGGCTGAGGCCACTCTGGGAAGAACAAGTTAGGAGGTCTTAACATCCAAGTGTGGGTTCCCACCCAGGCCCTTCCCCACATCAGCATGGCCTGGGACTGAGCTCTGAGACCTGCTGACAGTCCACTCACCACGGCTGAGAAACCCAGGACCCAGTGATCCCCAGAGAACTGGCACAGACCCCAGGAGAACACACAGCTGTGAAAGAAGCTAACGTTACAGGTAATTTTGGCAATTAGGAGTCATGTTCAATTAAACAGATTTGTATCATGTTACTTGAGAGGCCCAGCAGCCTGGGGTGGGTCCAGAGCTGAATTAAGCACAGACAATTCCATGTTCCAAGTCTAGTCTCTCCCATCCAAAATGCCTTTCCCATTCCCTCCCTGCCCAAGAGTTTACAGCAAGAAACTCTTGTCTTGGATAGCTCAATGCTCCTCTTCCATACTTAACCTAGAGCCTGAGAAAGCATCTACCATATGTTATCTCCCTTGAAACTTTACAGTATCTCCTTATCCAAGAGATGGAGAAACTGAGTCTGGAAGCTGAGAAGAGCACATGAAGTAACTCAAACCCAAAGATTCTTTTTGAGATCCACAGCCCACTTTGTTTAAGGGACCACATTTGAAAGTTATGTGTTGGCTTGCTTTACTCATATGTTAGCTAAACTATTATTAGTATTTTTATTTAAATGAGGTCACTCAGAAAAATATACTCCAGCAGAAATACTTGGGAATGTATGAGACCATCTAAGCTTGGGGTGCAAAGTGTAAGTATTACTTACATGTTGCTGTATGTATTTATTTAAGTAAATGCATAAGTTAGAATTAGGGTTAGGGTTATTAACTTATTTATGTAAGTAAATACATATAGTACCTGTTTGTTTTTCATACCACCCAGAAGTCACATTAGACAGTCAGGACTCTACCCTCTCTCTCTGGGAGAGATCAAGAGTATGAAAGCCACATAAGCTCTGGTGTCCATTAGATCTGTGGGGGGGGGGGGGGGAGGGGAGGGGTGTAGTTAATTAGAGATGCGCACCTCATGGTGTTTTGTGTCCAACTGTGATTCTCAGATCTCAGCTAAGATTATAGGTGTGAGCCACCCAGGGCCCATCTTGTCCATCAAACCTTAATTCAAACCCTGGCTGTGCCACTTGCTAGCTTTCTGAACTTGGTCATAGCTTGATCTTCAGTTTCTGTGTCTATAAAGTCTTATGCAGGGCCATTGGAGTGGGCTGAGATAAACGTGGTGCTGGGTCATATTGTGGTTTCAGAGAAGGAGCAGAAGGAGAGGTCAATGCAATGTTCAAGTGTGCACAGACTGGCGTGAATGCCTAGGCATGCCCCCCTGTGCTCCCAAGCATACCCTCAGTTCCCCCAGGTTAAGGCAGACCTTCAGGCTATGCTGTGGCTTTTCTACTTTGGCCCAGTGCTGAGCTCAGTTCAAAGTAAAGACCTAGATCCTTGACCCCACCCCCATGTTCCCACCTCCACCCAGAGAGGTAGGGCAAAGCAGTTCTGGTCTTTGGGAGGCAAAGCCAATCTGCCACTCCCCTCCCTGGAGAATGAGCAATCCATTTGCTCTGGTAGTGGACTCTGCTTGAGGTTCCCAGTACCCTCATCTGTTAAGAGAGGTTATAGACTGAGCGATGTGAGGTGAGTGGTGGCAAATTTTATCCTGGTGGGCCCCTTCCTCCATGAAAAAGAATTAAAACACATTTTACAGCTAAGTTGGAGTAAAGACAAATAGAACCCGTTAGAATGTTATTATGTGTTTATTGTTATTTTGTGTCCTTCTGATTTGAAAAGTAATTAACATTAGGACATTACCAGGAACCCTCAGAAGCACCATGACCCAGACACTGGAAAAAGGGTGAATTGCCTCCAGTACAGGGAATTGGGCTGATTGCACCCTGCAGGTGACCCCCAGAGCTGAGCCATAGGAAGAAATGTCCATAGAGAAGAGTCTACCAGATTCCCCCTCAGTGGTCCAAAATGTGCCTGAGCTCCCTGTGCAGCCTGGAAGGAACTTCTGTTACCTGAATGGTAGGACCAGACCAGAGACTGGAGCAGAGCCCCCAGACATAATCATGGCCACAGATGATGGCTCTCAGCTACACCTCAACAGCCCAAGTTGAAAAGTCCATGAGACTCTTATTTCCAATTAACCAACAAAATCTGTAAATGGAGCTGTGGCTCAAGTGGTTGAGTGCCAGCCTTGAGCAAAAGACCAAGTACAAGCTCAAGGTACTCAGTTCAAGCCCTATTACTAGCACAAGAAAAAGAAAAGAAAGAAGAGAGAGAGAGAGAGAGAGAGAGAGAGGGAGGGAGAGAGAGAAGGGGGGAGGGATGGAACAGTTCTCACATACATTGTGAGGAAGTGGATGCTACATTAAAAAGCATGTGTGTAGGCTGTCCAGTCTTCCAAAAAAAGAGGAGCGGAGGTTGAGTGAATAGAAAAATGCACCCAGCCTGCGGGTTGGGTCTAACATGGGAGAGTAGCAACAGAGCTACCATGGCACAGCTGTCACCATGAACGTGGCTTACAAACTCTCAACCAGAGTGTGACATTTACTCAACAGCTGGCCCTAGGGTCCCGGTCACAAACACACAGAGAGGATCTACACAAGGCTCTAAGGCTGTGGGGCTTCGGGCGGGGGGGGGGGGGGGGTTACCTGTACTCAATCACAAATAGGTGCTTTGCAAACCTTTCTTCTCCACTGGCCCCTGGGTGGGAGACAACAGAGAGAGAAAAAAAAAAACAACAGATCAAGCTGTGTGGGCCTTTGATTCAAGCCGGAGATGGTGATTCCTGTCCAACAACTCAGCCTGGGCAGGGGCCGTGCCTTCAAGCCAAGAGAAGTCACGGCCAACATACCAGCATCGCAGACACTAAGCAGATGACGCCGATCCTCTGCCATCTCTCCCAAGGAGCCTGCCAAGTCCCCAGGCCCAGCCAGGGCTGACATTTTAAGCAAAGTGTATGTCAACCATATTCAACAATATACCAAGCTGTGGGTTATTAAGTGCAGGGTAAATTGACCACAGCAATTAAACTGAGATTAGAGAGAGATAAAGCCAGAGTTCCGGGACTGTGAGCATTGCAACATACGGGGGCCGACTATTGCAAAGTGTTAATGCCACATCCCAAACTCGGGGGCCCAGGACTCAAAGGACACTGGTCCAGGATCCCCAAGCCACACATGCACATGTGAGTGCACGCATGTGTGTCTGTGCACAAGCACACACACACACACACATACACACACACCTTGATCTGACCTTTCCTCTGCTAACAATCCGACATGCCCAAAAGGCCTCTAGGAATGATTGAAGGCTGAGGATAATGACTTGTCCTCAGAGAAGTGGCTGAGCTGTGCTGGCTGGAGATTCTTTGTGTTCTCCTGATCCTTTTCTGGTTTGGAGGATCCAAAGACTTAGAGAGGTCATCTAGAGAAAATTCTAGAGACAAAGGAGAGCAGAGACTCTCAGCCTACATACACCAAGTACCCCCAATAGATACCAGGTAACCCCAAGGCAACTGCTGAAGGCCCTACAGGAAGGTTTGAGGTAAGGCTGACCTCATCCAACCCAGCTGACCAGAGCATCGGGGCAGAGGGCTGATGAGCTGGGGCCTGGGGGCCCGCACACTGGAAATAGGAATGCATTGCCCTGTAAGACACAGGCCTCCATCTCTGGACACCAAGGCCATAGTCTTGCTTGTTGGCCAGTCCCCTAGACCTTCACTAGCCCCAAAAGGTGAGATTGCTACTTGGTGAGGTAGGGTGGGGTGAGAGAGGAGGAGAATGGCCTTTAAGCACCCAAGGATCTACCAGGTTCAGGGCTGGCCCTGCTCAAAAGCTCAGACTACTCAGAACCTCAGGGGTTTAGGCTCAGTTGTCAAAGACTCAGGATTTGGAGTCACCACCGAGATCTCCCCAGAGATCCTGGTGTCTGGGTGCTGAGGACACAGTCTTAGCCTTTCCAGCCTTGAAAAATGAGGTGCTGGCTGTATCCACTGCTGCTGACCTCTACGATACGTCACTGCCACCTGCTTCGAGTCTCAGCTGTTCCTCTAGCTGTATGCAGTTTTTGCATTCATTTCCATTGGAGCAAAGTGGGCTCCTGATCAGTGCACACTGTCTCCGAAGTCTCTCGGTTGAACTCACTCAGGCAAACCCTTCAGTACTTTGTTTTTTCTTTTTTCCTGTACTTTATTTCATTTATCATTTTAAATAAGTTTTTTATTATGAAAATACTGTGCAGAGTGGTTACAATTACATGGGCAAGGTAATGATTACATTTCTTATCAAGCATTGTTGCCTCCTCCTTCCTCCTTTGTTTTTCCCCTACCATCCCTTCCCTCCCATCTCCACAACTACACTTTCCCCACCCCCACCTAAATTGTAAAGTTCATTTTTCGACATAGCGTCTTATACATCAGACCCTTTAGTACTTTTTAACAGATTCTGTGCTAACACACATGCACTAGAGCAGGCTCTAGGAGCAGGTGACTGCAAACGGTTCCATTAAGCCTTTGCATTCCCAAAGGCTGAGGCTTTGCAGACAATTGCAGTAGGCAAGACAAACTCGGTGACCAGCCAGACACTGGTGGCTCATGCCTGTAATTCTAATTACTCAGGAGGCTGAGATCTGAGGATCGAGGTTCAGCCCAGGCTGACTTTGAAAACAAGAAATAGAGCGGTGGCTCAAAGTGGTAGAGCACTAGCCTTGAGCAAAAAAGAAAGAAAGAAAGAAAAAGCTCAGGGACAGTGCCCAAGCCCTGAGTTCAAGCCCCAGCACTGATAACGGGGGGGGGGGGGGGAGAGAAAGAAAGAAAGAAAAAACAAATATGTTCCATGTACTCAAAGATTAGATGAACTGCATGAATTCAATGATTGCTCCTGCTAGCCTCCACCCTAATTGGACTTTCTGTACCACCCTTGGATTTTCCTCCCTTTGCTGTTTGCGTGGTATGGAGACCATCTTGTTTTATTTGACAGATATCCTTACAAATTGCCCAAAGTCCTTTCCGGTTGGAATCAGATCTGAACAAATGAAGATACTAGTCATGTAATCCGGAGATGCTGTGGGTTGGGGAAATGGTTTAAACCAGTACCTCGGCTCCATTTGTAAATGGGCCTCTGAGGTTTCAAATTGCCACTGACCAAGTTTTGGAACATTTTTTGGTGCTGAGTGGTCAGGAAAGATGAAGAAAGCTCTGCCCCCAAAGTGAGTCGGTTCCAAATTGTAAACGCCCTGGCTGAACTGCAAGAGGTATATATTTGGTGATCTTGGGAAAGAAAGTGTTGGGGGGAACTGGGCCACTTCTGACTCCTCAGCTCTGCCTCCTCTGCCACCTGGAAGCTGACTCAGGACTCAAGAATCCCACCTCTACTCCCGGCCACAATGTACCTGCCCCTGGACCTAGCTAGAAGAACTCTGCTCTCAGCTAACTAGCACACTGGAAGCATCAAAGTAATTCATACGAAAGTGTCTATTGTCTTCATGATGAACTTCATGTGTTTGCCTTGTCAGTCTAAGTCATTTGGACAGAACTGTGATCTTGGAGATCTCTCAGAAAGAAGGGCTCCCCATTGGTCTAGGAAGCATTTCTGAGGGTGCTCCTCTGCTTGAATTGTATTTCAGTCATGGTGGGATCTTGAGCAGGCTATACTTGCTACCTGAGACTGTGGTTTTTCCATCTCAAGTTGAGTGAAAAGTTCATTCCTTGAATCCAAATTTCTTAGCTCAACATTTAAATCCTTCCATAGTGTGACTCTCCCAAACCAACTTCATTCTCCATGAATCCTTGAAAAAACAAAACAAAGCAGACAGACCATACATCAGCTGTGCTAACAAGAATGACCAGGACACACTGTAGCTGCTTCCTGTGCACCCCTCCTCCCCATGTGACCGGCATGGGTTTAAGCCCTTGCTGCTTACAGCCTCTCCAAAAACACTAGTCCCCTGTGACAGATGAGGAAAGGAGACTAACATGCAGAATATGTTCAGACTACATGGAAGGGGTGGAGCTAAGGTTCAAAGTCAGGATATCTGTGTTCCAAACCACAGCCTCCTGCAGGTAGACTTGTCTTCTGGTAAGCCATGGGAACCATTCTCACTGTAGAGATGGGAAAACAGGCCTGACCTCAGACAGGTTAAGCCACATGGCAGTCATTGGTCTTCAAGACCCACTCTTTCAGCTGTACTCTATTTCCACTGGATTCCAAGACCCTAGATTTGTCTTACAGGTCTCTCTTCTTCCCTCCCTCCCTCCTTTCCTCCCTCTCTCCCTCTCCTTTTCTCTTCCATGAAAATAAAATTCAATCAAGCCAAAGTCTGACCACCCCTGCCCCAAATAAACTTCCTTTCTTCTGAGCTAAGGCAGCTGATGCCAAATGAAATGCCACCTCAGATTGTTGGTTTTTTAAAAAATCAAATAAAATTTGGTTTTAAACACACACACACATGCACATGCACACACGCACATGCGCGCACGTGTATGCGCGCACGCACACACACACATACACACAAACCAGCTGGGCAAATTGGTGGCTCACCCCTGTAATTCTAGCTACTCAGGAAGCTGAGATCTGAGTATCACAGTTTGAAGCCAGCCTGGACAGGAAAGTCCATGAGACTCTTATCTCCAACAAACTACTCAGAAAAGGCTGGAAGTGGTGCTGTGGCTCAAATGGTAGAGCGCTAACCTTGAGTGCTCAGGGACAGCACCCAGCACCCTGAGTTCAAACCTCAGCACCTCAAAAAAAGAAAAAAAAACACCTTTGTAAGGCTTCTGCCTGTGTGACTCTATCTCTAATAAAAATGTGTATTTCCCTCTCCTCTGGTGAAGGGGATTGCAGTGGTTTTCCTGGCCAGCTAATTCTCTCCTTGAAGAATGGTTTGCCTGATGATCTAACTTCCTACCCTTGGCTTGGCCCAAGAGTTCCCCCAGCTTGATTCCTGACTGCTGAATGGAGGAGAACCAGGGACTTAAGAAGTAAGGAAGTTCAGGATCAAATCCCTATAGACCCCAGCCCACCCTAGCTGGACCAAGAGCCCATCATGTTGGAGATGAGGGCTCAACACAGACATTTTGAGGGAACACAGTCAGTCAATAGCAGATGTGGTATTATTATTATTTTCTTGGAAGTTGTTGGGAATAAGGAGGAGGGACTAATGGATCAGTAGGGGAGATATGTCTTATTGGTACCTTGGTTAAAACTTCAATAACCATTTTTCTTTTCTCCACATTCTGCATAGGCATTCTGCAGAAGACACACTGTTGGTTGCTAGATTTCTGCTATACTCTTTCCCTTCCCAAGTTTTCCAGAATCATCTAAATTCCAAAATCAGAATAAACATCACTAAAGACTTGAAGATCATTTATTTTTACATTCTTTTTTTAAAAATATTTTTAGTGGGGCTAAGAATGTAGCTTAGTGATAGAGGGCTTGTCTAGCATGCACAAAGCCCTGGGTTTGATTCCCCAGTACCACATAAACAGAAAAAAATCCAGAAGTGGCACTATGGCTCAAGTGGTAGAGTGCTAGTCTTGAGCAAAAGAAGCTCAGGGACAGTGCTCAGGCCCTGAGTTCAAGCCTCAAGACTGGTTATACACACACACACACACACACACACACACACACACACACACACACACACATCTTTAAGTAGTTGTACAAAGAAGCTGCCATTCAACAAAGCAGTTTGGAGATACAGTGCCTCTTGATCAATGTTATCCTTTTCAAAAGTTTAACCTGTCTCTCCCAACCCACCTCTTCCCTGACTTTTCTTAGTTTTTAACAAAGCAGTTTGTGTATGCCATGCATCTTGAGCTGTGTCATTCTTTCACTATTACGCCTCCCCTTCTACCCACTCCTTCCATTCTTTTTCTCAATTCCGTGGTTATACAATGCATGTCTACTTACATTCTACTTACTTCCCCTCTTTATTTTTCTGCCCCCTCTCCTTTTGCCCCTCCTCTTTCAAGTACCCATTTCCTCGTACTTATTTTACAGAAGTTAAAACTTCTATATTCTCCTTTCTAAGGGAAGATAGTTTTGATAGTAAACCCCTAGTGTTCAATGTTTTTTGTTTTAATGTTGCACTGTTCTCTAAACACAATTAAAATGTGTTGGTTATCTTTTAGCTACCTGGGAATCCACAGGAGTTTTTAGCTTCATTTGTCTGCCAATAAAGAGGCAGCTTACAAACATTTTGAGTTTATGTACCTATGGTCTCTATGGTAGCTACTCAGTTCTGCTGTTGTAAAAGTAGCCATAGAAAATACATAAATGGGTAAAGCTGTCTGTGTTTCAATAAAACTTTATTTATAGAAGCAGTTGTCCAGATCTGCCTTATAAGTTATTACAACTAAAAGTAAAGAAAACAGAATTACCAAGAATCCTTCTACCCAAGGATAGCCAGTGTTGGGTATATATATTCTCAATCTTTTTCCATTCATACTACTTCATTTTCAAAACAAAATCATCATCATCTACAGCTTTAACTTTTTTGTCTGCACAAAAAACCTGTATTCCACTGAAAACCATTAGCTCTTTGGCCTAGTTTTTCCCAAATGAAATTCTTTCTTCAAATAACGAATATTAGTACTCAACTGATGAGTTCCTCTGAACAAGTTCAAAGAATACGGTCTAATGAGAAAGCGGAAAGTTTAACCCTATACTTATACGTCACAGCACTCCTAGCTAATAACACCCCTACTCCACAGCATGGGAGCCATAACACCCTAAAAAAGGGAATTAAAGTTATTAGCAAATAATAGAATAATTTTATAGGAAAACAAGTTTTAAAAAATAGAAGACTGTAATCCCTCTGTACAGTATCTTTATAATAAAATTTTAAAAAATAGAAGACTGCTAGTTCTGTAAAGAAGGAGGCTGAGGAGAACTAACCTAGTAAGAAAGGTCATTTTCCATATCCTGAAGTACAAAGCAGTCCTCAGAGCTCAAGGGACATCATTGACTCTTCACAGGAAGATGACAAAGTTGGGGAACTCATTACCCCTTAAAGCCCAAGGAACATTTAAGCTCATTTGTGGATGTCAGATTCATAATGGATTATTTCAAGAAAGCAACAGATTCGAAGAAAGAAACATCTGTGACCTTTTGGAGGCTGACATCATGGAAGGAAACTGCCTTGTCCCTTCTTTCTAGGTGAGTAGCCACTTGATCCTTTCCTTAAAGGTCTCCAAAGAAAGTCTTCCTCACTTCCCCTAATAACCTGCCTCCCCCATTAGCTGCTAACAAAGATTGTTCTTAGGCCCATCAAAAACCTTTCACATTCTTTCCTTTCTAGAGCTAAAAAGGAACAAGTCAGAACTTTTTACTTCTTCCATTTTTTTTTAATCTCCTAAAAGGAAGAGAAGGCAGCTAGAGTATAGGGAACACCATGGAAATTCACTGTTTCATGATCTTCCAAGGTAATGTTGAATGTAGGAGCCTTTTAAAAACAAAAACAAAAAAACCTGCGTAACTGAACATTTCACTTGGAAAGGGAATGGCTGAACAAAGTGAAGGCACTTGTGCCTTTCATGATAAATTCTACCAAAACAGTTATCATTTGAGCTCATACATCCTCTCTCCAAAGGCCCCTTCTCCTGACCATCTTTCACAGCATCATCAATCCCAAACAACCCAAAGTCTAGGGCACCGTGCACACAAAAAAATAAAGCAAGGTCTACATCCCAACACCGACCCTCTGCTGTTCTTGTCACCTTTCTCCACCTGACAAAAAAGGTAGAATACCTAGGAAGGACTGTTATGCTCTCATGGAGAAGACAGTGAATGTCTTGTCCAACTCATTTCATTTTCTAGAAATAAGCCAGATAGAAGGGAGACATCTGACCAAAGTTGCAAGTTATTGAATTGCATGGCTGGGTTTAGAACCCTACATGTCTCCTGCTTCCCACTGAGCTCTATTCATTTCCTTTCTGTCTTTTCCATACTGGACACTTCCTATCAGCTTTGTAAGGAGCAGTTGATGGGACAGAAAGTTCTAGAATGATTCCTCCTGTGCCGATTAAATTCCTGGGCTTACAGTCCAAGAGCCAATGTTTGGGTTTGCAGCCCTTTGTCTAGTTTTGTGTCAAGACTTAAGCTCTGGCCGGATGTGAACTCTTCCAGAACTCTCTCCAAAGACCTACCAAGTCACTTCCAAAACTGTCCTCCTTAATTACATAGACAGCATCTCTCCTGCTAGGTTGCCAGACACTATTATAGGAATGAAAGCAGAAGTGAGACTTGTTTTCCTCTCTTATTCTGACCATATATCTTTGTGTGGTTTTAAATTTCTCCATTTTTCATGGGTATTGGCAACGCTGGATTAGTAATGCTAAAAAATTTATCTTTACAACCTATTGTCTTAGGGAAGATTGTATCAACAGCTCCAGATGGACCAATCTCTAAGAATAATTTCACTTCCCCTTATCATTGACAGGAATCACATTTACATATTCTACTGGTGAGCAAGATAATGTAGAAATGATTAATGTCCCTGGATGAACAGATACCTGTAGACTATTTGATCAATGTCTCTCTGAGAAAGTGTCTCCCATTCTAGAGGCTGCAGTCCCCATCCACCGCGCCCCCCCCCAAAACAAAACCACTCTGTGATTAATGTAACTAAATGTTTGGGGTCGGCAGAAGCTGCAGGTTCCATTCCTGTGTACCCGTCACGCTAAAGAGAGGTCACAGGAGACAGGATTCATCATGTGGAGAAGGAGTGTATGAGATACATGTGCATGAGGAATTTCAAAGGTCCCTTTGGAGATAGGAGGAGAGTCTGCCCTGGAATTTCTCCCTCAGAGGCTCAGGCAGAGCAGCACTGAGTTTTTGTTGCAAACAAAATCCTCGTGTACACAGCCAAATGGTCAGCCTCTGCAGGTTGTGTGGAAGTGGAGATATACTCTGATTATTTCATACCATTTGTTACCTAGAAGTTTCTGACCTCTTCTAGTCTTCCCTGAAGAAGGCTTGAACCAGTTGGTAGCATGGTATGAAAGGTACCAGGAGTATCCAGGGGGTCCTCGTTTCCATACCCTCCCAGATCTGCTTAACCACTTCCTCTGGAGATGTCATTGAAGATATCTCAAAGATGAGATGTTGGTGCCCAGGGTCAGAGTGGCAGGGGAATTTGGCATCATCCTGATCTAAAACTAATGATGCCAGCACTGTCTCATGCTGGGGGTACCTGGGGCATATGCCCAACTTCTCTGTGCCTCAGATTACTTGCTCATCACTCAGGGATGATCATTGTAAAGATCCGGGGATTCTGGGAAGTTTCAATAAGGAAACATTGTTCACAGGCTTAGCTTGGAACTTGGCACCAGCAAGTATTCAATGAACTCTAGTGCTCGTGATTATCATTATTCTGAAAACAGCTTGTTGAAATGCCTTGTTGCCTGCTTTGAGCAGACAATGCAGCTTTCTTCAGGTACTGCCTGGCTAGGTTCCTCCTACACAGAGATCTACTTTCCAGTGGAAAGTATTTTTAAGGAAATGATATTCCATTTCAATGCATTTGCATAATAATATGCATATCTAAAACCTGACTAAGCCAGGCTGCCCCTAGCTGTGGGAGCCTAGGAGGCCATATTTAGGAATACAAATTACTTCAGGACGATGTTTCTGTGCCCTGGACTGCTCCCAAGGTAGACACGTGGGTCGTGATTAAATGACAAAATTGGAAGATGCTAGATGAATTGAGAAATAAAATCCAGAACCTCAGACGGCGGTCATATCCAAAAGATGGAGATTGGAAAGGATGAGATCAAGATGAACAGTGGGAATTTCTTAAAGGAGAGGCTAGGATCTAAGAAAATCATTAGAGCCACTCACTCATGCACTCATTCATTCATTCATTCATTTGACAAACACTTACTGAATACTGGGTGTAGTCTAGGTGTCAGGATAATCCAGCAAACAGGTCAGACCAAGACCCTGCCCTCAGGAGGCAGCAGAAAGAACTGGCCGGACAAGCGAGTAAGGAAGGTCACCTGGGCCAGGCTTGGTGCTGTGAGGGAGATGGAGTCTTCCAGAGCCAAGAGGAGATGCTCTGCAGAGAAGCAGCCTAAAGGCACTTGAAAAATCAGCATTCTGCCTTTCTAATTTTTTAATCCTAGATAGCTTTAGAAAAGAAAGAAAAAGACACCTTCACTGGAGCTTTCCTCTCTTCAAACTGTGAGACTTATAATTCCAAGGCCTTGGATGTGGAATTCTTTGCAGGGCAAGCTGTCCAGCAGTTGTACAATCTAGCCAATATGCTCACTGCCAAGTGCCCCTTCCATACACATGACTGGAAGAGGTCTGAGTGCTTTCCCAACAGTCCACTATGACTGGAGGTTTGGTCCCAGGGTTGGTAGTATGGAACAAGTAACAGAACCTTTAAGAGGTGGGGCCTAGTGAGAAGCACTTAGGTCATTGGTGGGGGAAGGATGTGCCTTTAGGAGGTAATGGGGCTTTCTGAGCCTGGTCCCACCCAGTCCCTGAACCTTCCTATCATTCCATGGAATGATGTAATAGCCAAGGGGCAGACTATGGTGTGCCATTTGGACATTAGAGTCCTAGACCTGTGAGCTTAAAAAAAGGAGGAAAAAACAAAACAAAACTTCTTAGCGAGTAGTAGCCTGTTTCGGGTATGGAGGTGGAGCATTTTATTGTGGTCATGAGATGCTTCTATTACAGAAGGCATCACCAATCCAGACTCAGTCCAACTCTAGGCAGACCCTATCCATCGAGCAGAGTGACCTCACACAGGATGGGATTAGGAAAGCTGAGCGAGAAGTAAGCTCTCTTGGGCAATCAGATGTGTCACTGAACTCTCACGGAGAGAGGTGGGCTCTGTGACCGTGTGTTCACGTCCACGCTTGTCTTTCCCACAGCCACGTCTTCTCTCCAGGCTCTCTCCCACACCAATGGCAGAGCACAGTTCCCCAATGGGGATGTCCAGAGAACCACAGGGCCTTAACTTGTAGCCCCACCCCTTCCTCCATGCCACACAGACACCCCTCTCTCCACCTGCATCTCAGAGGCAGTGTTGTGTGGCATTTAGAGTTAACCATGCCTGGGTTAACCTAAGCCCTGGTTTCATCCCATGTAAAATGGGGCAAATGATGCTTTCGACAGCTAGCAAAAAGCTCACCACACATAATTCTTTATTGTGATCATAACAATCATGGCACATCCCTCCAAAAACCTGAAGAACTCCCAACTCTGAAACATTTTTTGACAGCACTAATGGTGCTGTTCTAGAAAATTCTACCCTGTGAAACTTTGTTTCCCACACAAAAGTAATTAAAAAAATATATTCTGTGAGTTAACTGGATATGATGGCACATTGTCTATAATTCCAGCTTCTTGGGAGGATGGACTGAGAGGACCACATGAGCTCACCAGTCAGAGATCAACCTGAGCAACAGAGAGGGCATCTTGTCTTGAAAAATGTTTTTAAAAGAATCCTGTCTGAGTGCTTTCTATGTATATTTTTAATGAAAAACAAAAAGTTTGTATTTCGATTGAGGCTCATCCCAAAGATGTCTTATTTTGGCATGTGTCACATTGCACATTTTATATTTTTTTTTTGTCAGCTCTGGGGCCTGAACTCTGGGCCTGGGCACTGTCCCTCTGCTCTTCAGCTCAAGGCTAGCGCTCTACCATTTGAGCCACAGCGCCACTTCCAGCTTTTTCTTCTTATGTGGTTCTGAGGAATTGAACCCAGGGCCTCATGTATGCAAGGCAAGCACTCTACCACTGAGCTACCTGTTCAGCCCCAACACCATACATTTTAAAGAAATGATTTCTGGTCCCCAGGATTTTGGATAAAAGAAGCCCAACCTGGATTCTTGTTGCTACCTATTTAAGTAAGAATAATACTACCTCTCTTGAAGATGAGATGTGAAAACCACAAGTGAACCTGACACATAGTAAACACTCAGTAAATGTGATTTCTGTCTTTCTGCTGCCATCTCCAGCCCAAAATAAGTAAATGTGGAGATGTGAGCATGAGGACAAGAGCCTCAGTTCACGAAAGTTGGAAAAGCCAGGCGTCAGTGACTCATGTCTGTAATCCTTGCGACTCTGGAGACTGAGGTCTGTAGGATCAAAGCCAACCCAGGAAGAAAATCCTGTGAGATTCCATTCCCAATGAACCAGCAAAACATCAGGCTGGAATTGTGGCTCAAGTGGTAGAGTACTGCCATAAGCAAGAAAGCTGAGCGAGAATGAAGCCCTGAGTTCAAGTCCCAGGGCAAACCAACAAAAGAGGGTGGCAGGGAGAGGAGCAAGTCAGGGAAAGAAAGAAGGCAGCGTCAGATCCAAAAACAAAAAACGTGGTCACTCTACCCAAGATACAAAGCACCCACCCAAGAAAGTGGACTTCAAATCTCAACAGTAGTGTTCCCATGATGGTTTCTTTGCCATGGGGTCCCCCAATTGGAAACAAGGCTCAGCCAGTACAATCATTGGTATGGAAATACTTTCACCTGCTAAGCTATGCAAACCCTTTGCTCTTTCAGTTTAAGACTGAGAAAATTTGGAGCCGGGCGAGGGTGGCTCACGCCTAAATACTCAGGAGGCTGAGATCTGAGGATCGCGGTTCAAAGCCAGCCCGGGCAGGAAAGACCGTGAGATTCCTATCTCCAATAAAAGCCACTAGAAAACCAGAAGTGGCGCTGTAGCTCAAGTGGTAGAGCGCTCGCCTTGAGCTGAAGAGCTGAGGGACAGAGCTCAGGCCCAGAGTTCAAGCCCCATGACTGACAAAAAAAAAAAAAGACTGAGAAAATTTGGGAGGCATTTCATTTTTTCTGGGACAAAGAGGGAAAGAGAGAGCACTAAGAGGGTAAGTGAGAACAGGAGAACTTGTCTCTAGTATAATAATAATAGCAATGATAATACACATTCAATAAACATGAAAAATATTTAAATCAGCAATCCCGAGGAAAAAAAAACTATGGAAGCCAATTTTATTCATAAAACAACTGATCTACAGCAGTCTTGCTAAGAGCAGCTTTTAACTCAAGCCTCTGAGTCCTTATTTATTATTCAGCAAAAAATTCAAGATTAATAAAGGTATCTTTAATACTAATATAGCAGCAAGAGCTAATATATGTAAAGTAATTATTATGAAAAGTATTATCAATATTTGGGGAAAATAATGTACATGCATAATGAATGAATTTTGCCCCTGGGTTTCAGCTTATACCTCAGCCAGATTTTGCATGGAGAAATTCTGAATTATAATGAAAGACAAAACGATCACAGGTTATGACTGGGAGGCTGGTTTTTTTTTTCTTTTTGCTTAAATCACTGCTGAGAAGGATCTGTCACCCAGTCAGGAAAACGTATGTGCACGTAGCCATACTTCCTATGTAATTGTGCATATATGACGAGACAGAGATGCTTCAAGAAATGAGAAGCACCTATTTCTCCCCACTGCATTCAGAGTGACAATAATTGATCCTGGAGAAGTCGATCAAAACTTCTCAATAGACCAGTGTCACACAAAGACTAAAAAATTTCAAGCAAAGCATTTACTTTTCAATTGAAACCTTCCTGGTGCTAAAAATCCATTGTTTCTTCAAGGCATATACAAATGCAGAACTTTTTTTTCTTTTCAGTGTCAGTAGTCAGTAGGAAATTTCTTCTGCCTCCCTCATCTTTCTAAAATTCTGGAGTTAAGATCCAATGCTAAGCCAGGTTTGGTGACTTCTTCCTGTAATCCCAGCTACTCAGGAGGCAGAGGTAAGAGAATCATGGTTCATGACCTGCATGACCTAAAGTAGAAAACCATATCTGAAAAATAAACTTTAAAAAAAAAAAAGGAGTAAGTGTGTGGCTCAAGTAGTAGAGCACTTGCCTAGAAAGCATGAGGTCCTGAGTTCCATCTCCTGCACTACAAAAAACAAATCAAATTCCATCCATCAATATATGCCCCTGTTCCCCCAAACCCTGGGGAAACCCAGAGAATCATAAAATGGAACATGGAAGGAGGTTTCCACCATTGTAATCCAATCTTTTGTTTTCTAGACGAGGAAACTGAGGTTTGAAGATAGCAGAATCTTCCAGTACTACATTGTCTTATTTTTCAAGGCAGGGAACTTTCTAGCACTTTGTAGCACTCTACCCCTGCTGGTCTACCAACTTTGCCAGAGCAAAACAATGAAGATTCGATGTCCTCTGGTGCACAGTAAATCCGGACCTTCCCTGTAGAGGTGAGGCTGTGGACCTTGGGACCAAATGGAAGGTTCCTTCTGCCAACTCAGACCTCAGACTCCAGCTGAATCAACAAGTCAACTTAGTGCCTACTGGGCACGGAGCATGGCACTCCTTATACCCTTCAGTCCCCCATCCTTCCCTCCTCGTATGCACTCTCAGATGAGACAGGCATGTTCAATGTCGCCGAAAGAAAACACAAGGTCCCAAACATTTGCTAACTCTGCAATTTATGTGTAAGAACTCGTGTTTGAGAAGTCTTTTTTTATGTTAAATGACTACACTATAAATCTCACAAACTGCATAAATCAGACAAGACTCTAGCCCCCTGAGTGAGGGAGGGAGGGAGGCTAGGGCCGATTTATGGCCAGGCAG
Source organism: Dipodomys spectabilis (assembly GCF_019054845.1). Taxonomy (NCBI): domain Eukaryota; kingdom Metazoa; phylum Chordata; class Mammalia; order Rodentia; family Heteromyidae; genus Dipodomys; species Dipodomys spectabilis. Next base: position 1,129,495 of record NW_024870807.1, on the reverse strand, counting down.
GAGAGAAGAAAGGTAGGTTTTATTTGTTTTACCACCTGGCAAATACACACAGAGGAGCCTCAAGAGAGCTGGCCTGAACGGGCCCAGGAACGGCCTCAAGGCTACAATAAATCTATCTGTGATTGGAAACCCACCTAGGGTTAAGATCTGGGCCTTGACCATGAGACATGCTGTCTGGTGGAAGATGCTTAGTGTCCCCTTAGGAAGGTGTTGGACCAGAAGTCTTGCATGTCTGCTGTTACGTCTTGCCTAGCTTTAAATATTGCTAATGTAAGCTGAGGACGTAGCAGGCTTGAGGCCCTGAATTCAAAACCCAGCACCACCAAAAAGAAAAGAAACCCTACCAGTTATCACTAATAGAACCCTTTCAGGACTCTCCCCCATCTTTGTTGCCCTTGTGTAGAAATTTATGATCAGTAAGAAATATTTCGGCTATCTTACTGTATTGTAAGATCATGAAAACCTGCCTTCAAGAGTGCCACGTTATTCACAGTCTCTTGGCGACTCTCATCGCTGGTTTCACAGACACTCAGGACCAAGTACGTAACGAGCACCTACTACATTGCAGGTTAGATCCTCTCGTGGCGTTGGCAATCTTGTCAAGGGATACAGAAAATAGCCAGGTGACAGTAAGTACCATGGGAAATTAAGTAGAGTGAAAGAGGAAAGAGTGCTATTAGACAAGGGTGGTCAGAGATTGTCTCTTTGACAAGGTGACACTGAGCGATCTGAGTGAAGGGACAAGTGACACAGACAAGAGAAGGGGACCACAGTCGACAGGGGAATGAGGCTGACATCCTGGGCCTGAGGGTGGCTGGAGTGGAGAGAGTGAGAGGAGACACGAACGTGACTAGTGAGCTGACAGCGCCGCTGTCTTCCTGGAGGACAGAGTGCCACGGCCATAGTCCACACCACAGCCCACCACTGTGGGCTCCAACGCCTTTCTGTCTGTCTCAATCTCAACTCATTGTCTTCATCCCATGTAAATGTATCACTGACTATCTGACTTATCTTAAGAAGACAAAAACTACAATGGAGTCTAGGGGCCGATAGATTTTAATTATTTAATTGGAGGGTTTTGGGGAGCAACCTCTGAAAAGTCTCAAGTCCAGGGACAAAGACAAAGCCTTTCCATTGTGAGAGCCATCGGAGATTCTGTTCATTGTATGTCCATTCGTTCCCTGGCATCAGGAGGAATCCTGGGATACTGCAGTCTTCCCTATGATTAAGACCGCATGGTAACCAGATAGTTCCAGTTTCTGGGAAGAGCCTGCCTGGAAATATGTTTACCCAGGAATCAAACAAATAGTTCTGAAGGTCTTAGACAAAAATCAAGAAGGAGGTAGGAGCTGGTGGCTCACACCTGCAATCCTAGTTACTCAGGAGGCTAAGATCTGAGGATCATAGTTCAAAGCCAGCCTAAGTTGAAAAGTCCATGACACTCTTATCTCTAATTAACCACCAGAAAACAGGAAGTAGAGCTATGGCTCAAAGTGTTAGTACACTGACCTTGAGTGAAAAAGCTCAGGGGCAGTGCCCAGGCACGGAGTTCAAGCTCTACAACTGACAAAGAAGAGATAAAGAGAGAAAGAGAGAAAGGAAGGAAGGAAGGAAGGAAGGAAGGAAGGAAGGAAGGAAGGAAGGAAGGAAAGGAGAGAGGGAGGGAGGGAGGGAGGGAGGGAGGGAGGAAGGGATAGAAAGAAAGAAAGAAAGAAAGAAAGAAAGAAAGAAAGAAAGAAAGAAAGAAAGAAAGAAAGAAAGAAAGAAAGAAAGAAAGAAAGAGAAAGAGAGAGAAAGAAAGAAAAAACAGAGAAAGAGAAAGGGAGAAAGGGAAAGAGAGAGAAAGAAAGAGAGAAAGAAAAAGAAAGAGAGAGAGAAAAGAAAGAAAGAAAGAGAAAGAAGAGGGAAGGAAGAAAGGAAGAAGGAAGGAAGGAGGAAGGAAGGAGGAAGGAAGGAAGGAAGGAAGGAAGGAAGGAAGGAAAGAAGGAAAGGAGGGAGGGAGGAAGGGAAGGGGAAAGAAAGAGAGAAAGAAAGACAAAAAGGAAGAGAGAGGGGTGGGGGCCTGCTTGACTGTGTTGTTTTCCAGCAAATTGGTTTCTGGCCATGTGAGTATATTGGGGTGAACACTTAGGAGTGATGACTAGGGTGTGTGCAGGGGTACAGGCATGACAGTGAAGGATGGGGCCAAATGGGAGGGAATGGACAAATTAATGATTGGGGAAGATTTTTTTTTCCTTTTAGGCATCGTGTCCAGTCTGGCCTCCTTGATTTGAGCAATCTCTCACTGTCAAGAGAGGCTGGGAGATTGATTCAATTAAGATTAGCAGAGTGGGGGAAATGGCCTGGGTTGCTTTTGATGAGTATTGTCTTTCCTCTCATCTCTTGGTGCTGGTGGCCTCGACACAGTAGCGTTGAGCTCTGGCAGGCTGTGAGGAGGTGGCCGGATGGAGCTGCTGGACCACACCAGACACGGAGAGTGGCACTCCTCCACGACTGACTGTCCATGTCTTTTCTGTTTGTCTTCCTTGAGTTCATTTTCCATTTCATTCTTTTTCTTTTTCCTTTTCTTTCTTTTTTTTTTTTTCCTTTGGTGTCAATCCTAGGACTTGAACTCTTGGCCTAGGCTCTGTCCCTGATTTACTTTTGCTCAAGCCATAGGGCCACTTCTGGCTTTTTCTGAGTAATTTAGTGGAGATGAGAGTCTCACAGACTTTCCTGCCTGGGCTGGCTTTGAACCATGATCCTCAGATCTCAGCCTCCTGAGTAGCTAGCATTACAGGCGTGAGCCACAGCACCAAGCACACTTCTGGGTTGTTTTTGTTTGTTTGTTTGTTTGTTTTTGGTTGGTCATGGGGCTTGAACTCTGGGCCTGGGCACTGTCCCTCAGCTCTTCAGCTCAAGGCTAGTGCTCTACCTCTTGAGCCACAGCACCACTTCCGGCTTTTTCTATTTATGTGGTGTTGAGGAATCGAACCTGGGGCCTCATGCATGCAACGCAAGCACTCTACCACTGAGCCACTTTCCCAGCCCCACTTCTGGTTTTTTGATGGTTAATTGAAGATCAGAGTCTCACAGACTTTTTTGCCTGGGCTGGCTTTGAACCATGAACATCAGATCTCAGCTTCCTGAGTAGCTAGGATTATAAGTATGAGCCTCTGGTGTCCAGCTGATTAGCAATTAGCAATTTCTTCTAAAGGAGCAGCAAGGAAAGGCCTGATATGTGAGTGATGGTGCTGAGTGCATCCTCAAAATATAATAGAAGGTCTCTTTAATTTCCAAGGTGATACCCAGGTGCCTCTCTGGTCCTGTGAGAGTTGGACAAGCCCTCCTAAAAATGGAAGCTGGTTGAAAACAAGTCCAGGATGCTCAACGTCTCATGGGAGTGAGTGTCATAGCCTGGAGGTCTCCCCAGATGCAGCACAAGGAAGAAATAAACCATTGTCACTTGGTCCTATGAGCACACCAAGACACCAAAACAAACCCATGGCATGGAATTATGCCCCAATGGGCCTTGGCAGGCAGGAGCCACCAGCAAATGCCTGACACCCGCATGCCTGGTGAATCACCATCACCTCTAAATCTGTATTCAGCCCCTGTGGCTGGATGAATGTAATGGAAGTGGTACTTTCTGTGAGGCCCCTGCTGGCATCAGTTCACATTACAAAATCATTTTACATCATTTGGCACTATTGTGCTCCATCAGCTTGGGATGGGCGGGACGGGGTGCGGGGAGAGGAGCTTGTTTGACAGCTCTTGGGGACAGAGGCCCCTCCAATAAGGCTGAGCTGATAAGAGAAGAAGACATGTCTCCCTCTGGTTGGTAATGAGGACTTGGATGTTCCTTGCGGATTTTCCCTTCCCACTCATCAAGACAGATGTTTAATCTCAGGGAAAAGGAGAAATAGTCAAGTTACTTTGTTTTTCTCTCATCCTGGGTCTTGAACTCTGGGCCTGGATGCTATCCTTGAGCTTCTTTGGCTCAAGATCAGTGATCTACCACTCGAGCCCAGGCTGACTTCAAACCCCCATCCTCAGATCTTACCCTCCTTAGTTGCTAGGATGACAGACATGAACTACTGGTACCCAGCTGCCAAGTTGCTCTTTTAAGCAATGGTAAACCATGCACTGACCCTAACACTCTTCTAAGCAAAGAATTATCCTGCATTTAAAAATCTCTCCCACCGCCACTGAGATATTTTGCTCTGGAGCATGGAGTTTCCTATTTCTTGGCACTTTTTGCCACATACTGTTCCACACTGTTCCATGCATCCCCCACCCTCCGCCACCATCTCCCCCGAGGCTGCCGTTGCTGTGGTCTGTAGGACAGAAACAACCAGTTTCTGTACATCGCCCAGGGCCCTGAGTTATTATTTTACCTAAACTGCTCAGCACCCTAGCCTTACACCAGCACTCATGGGCATCTTTATGACAAACAGTTATGATCCCAATGGTGCTGGCTTCCCCAGCATCCAATGTAGCTGGAGACAGGGCCTTAAGTGGTACCTAAGTACTTACATGGTCATGGTGTGAATGCGATCCAGTGACCATGTTCCTTACTCTGCCCTGCACCTCTCTAGTTGACTTACAGCACCCAATGCAATATGGCTCCTATGGAAGAGTTGTTACACTATACTGCTTAGGGAACCATGGACAGAAAAGAAAAGAGGGGGGGGGGAGTTCTGTTCATGTTTAATACAGATGCAATTTTTAAAGTATTTTCAACACACAGTTTGTTGGAACCGTTCATGTGGAGCCCGTAGAAGAGAAGGCCCACGGTGGTATGATTTTATGACCACCTTTTCTAGACGAACTCACACGTTTCCTGCAGTAACTTCCAAAGGTGCCTGGCACCGCATTGAGATTGGTTCTCGCTGATCTTGTGAACTTTCGGTCCAAGATGGAGCCTGGGATGTGCCCCTCTTCGGTAAACCTAGGGTGTTGTGTTTCTCACCTGGACCATTTGGGCAGCATTGGGAAGATCAGCCCTCCTGCCCGAGGCCTGTCTGCCCCTCCCATGGCTCTGCGGCTGGCCTGGCTTTGGTGGAACTCTGATCACTGCCTTTCTGGAATACCTCAGTGCATCTCTTCAGCCCCTGGATGAAAGCTAAACGTACAGAGCTGAGATAGGACCCTTCTGCTTTTACACACACACACACACACACACACACACACACACACCTTTCATTGTGCCTAAAACCACCGAACCCTTCCCTTAGCCAGCTCTCACTCAACCTCTCAGTGAGAGAATTACCTGCACAAACATGATAGGCCTCCGTTGTGCTGTCCTAGAATACCTGCAGTGGTGAAGAACATAATTCTCCATGTCCACTTGCTGCTGGCCCCGGAAATAGCTCTTCCTGTGGGCAAGTCCATCTTAGAATGGACTTGGTTTCCTTCCTCCTTGTCCTCAAACTTCCCTTCCAGCCATCAGATTCCCTTTGCCCCGTTGATGTGCAGACATAACTCTTCCTTGCATTCATTCATGTGTCTAACGCATAGTAGGTGCTGGGTGAGTACATGCGGAATAAATGAAGGAAAAAATATTTGAAGTGGCTTGCTGAAGCTAGAAGAGACCTTTGAGGACTCCATTTACACACTTCGCAATGAACAAATGAAGGCTCAGTCAAAGCAAGGGATGGTCCAAGTTCATAGGGCCATCTTGGACAGGGCAAACCACCCCAGAACCTGCAGGTCTCCAACACTTCAAAAAGACTAGGCACTGATCATCAGACTCGGGCTGTCTTCAGAGTATGTGAGTCAGAAGTCAATGGGTCTTTCCCCAAAGGCGTCATTGGGATAATGCAAACTTTAGCAGATGGCGGTGCCAAGCCCCATTCCCATCCGTGACAAGATAGATGTGGTTTTAAATGCTGCTGTATTCTGGGTATTTGTAAGTTGGACCTGAGTGCAGGAAATCCTCTTGTCTCCCAGAAGGAGACAAATGGGCTTGGAAAATTCCCGGTGGGAAAGAGGGCATTGTGGGGAATCTCCATCTGTACAGGCAAGTCTGGCCTAAGGCAGACAAAGAGTGGAGAATCGGGAATGGTTCCTTCATGTTCCAGAAGTTTCCTAGGGATAAGTCATTGTGGGGTGGAAGAGGCATTTGAAATGCTGCAGAGCCAGAGAATAATGTCACCCCCAAAATGCCTTTCCCTCCCCCATGTTTGAGGCCCTACCTCTCCCAACAAAGACAAGGAAGACATGTTTCCAGCATTCCAGTGGAAATTATTCCCACTTTCCAACCGAGAGAGGATAGCCAGACACCGACAGAGAAAAAAGATAGATTCCAAGAAACTCATGGACAAAGAGAATCTAAATAACCATGTGCAAAGAGAAAGATGGCCAAATAGAAACCCAGTGGCTTCCAAATAATCAAATAGAGAAGGACCAAGTCATCCCCACAGAAACTCTGCACGAGAAAGGAGAGACAACCTAAGAAGACACATCCTTAGTCCTCTTTCCCTTTCTTTCCTTCTCTCATTCTTCAGGCAGAGACCAGCTCACAGGGACACAGTAGAGGAGACTGGATCAGCATTCCAAAGGAATAGTATATACCAGTGAAAAAGCACAGGGCTGGTCATGGTGACAAAAGATGCCTGGTATTGTACCCTAGAGCTTGTCCTGTGGGAGGCAGAATCTGCACAGACATCCTTCTCCCCATTCCCAGTACCCTTCCTGAGAGCCCTTGAATGGAACTTGAACCCACAGCTTTGGGAATCACCTGCTGCTGCCTTGGTGTGTGAGAGGGAGGCGGGGAAAGGGGGGGGAAGGGGGGGGAGGGATCGCCTGTTGACAGCTTGCACTATGTTCCCACCCCATAGGGTTGTGCACAGAGCCCAAAAGAGTGCAGAGCCAGCTTCAAACTTCCAAAATTCTCACCTTGCTTCTGGATATTTCCTGAAGGTTTTGCCTTCAACGACACAATACATCTGTTTCTTTAAAAAAAAAAAAAAAAGGGGGGGGGAAGGTGGAGAATAATGCTTTTCATAAACTTCCTTGGAATGAAACAGATGGTCTCAAAAGATGACCTACGTACTTCCTGTCTTTATCCCAAGTCCTGTTTAAGGAGTTCTGAAAGATCCCAGTCCTTTCCCCATCCTTAGCATACTTCAGCTGAGAAGATGGAAGCACAGAGATATGTAATGAGCTACTTAAGGCCACACAGCAGGGCAGAGTGTAGGATTCACTCTGTTGGAGCCTAACCCAGCCAGAATCCTTGAGCTACAATTGCTCCCATTGTGCACAGCCCAGGCCGGACAGCGTCCTCCACATCCCTCTTCCTTGGACCCCAGCTTCCATGTAGTAATACAAGAATGCTAACTGGTATGCACTCCATGGCTCGACATGAAGATTGAGATGCTACACAAGCCTGGCACAGAGTAGTAACTGAATAAAACACAATTTTAAAACACCTAGGGCCTGGGCACTGTCCCTGAGCTTCTTTTGCTCAAGGCTAGGGCTCTCCCACTTTGAGCCACAGTACCACTACTGGCATTTTCTGGGTAGTTTATTTGATATAAAAGTGTCACGAACTTTCCTGCCTAGACTGGTTTCGAACCCTGATCCTTAGATCTCAGCCTCCTGAGTAGCTAAGACAATAGGCCTGAGCCACCAGCACCCGGCTACACCTATCTAATCTTTACAAAGGACACCCCGCCTGGGTCCACGTGCTCCAAGCTATGACCTTTTGTAGTCATGCTAATGCCAATCTGCTTCCAAGGGTGGCTCATTGTCAGATTGAACTAAGGTAACGATACCGCCAAGCATAGATCTGGAATGTAGTAATGTAGTATGTGCTCAATGAAAGCCTCTTCCCCTGCAGAGAGCTGTGAACAGTGTAGCATTCTTCAAGGCTTTGACATACGTGCATCCGGCTGGCCCTAAAGAGGAGGCTCAGCTCCAGCCTTGGGAAGTCTCCCTACAAAGACATTCCCGAAAGCTTCCTTTCACCAAGCACTGCTGGGCTGTTGTTCCAGCAACTTCTGGAAGATAGCGTGGAGACTTCTGCGTATGCTGGTGTCATGGGTGAGAAACTCCTTCCTCCCGGTCAGGCTGACTTTTCCCCGCCTAGATCAGCTCAGGCCTTCCTCTCCTTGCAGGCGACAAGGAGGCTCCCGGGACCCTCTGGCTCCATTCAAAATCCTCCTTTTCAGGGCTTGGGCAGTTTTATGGCTTTTAATGACCTCCTATTGTAGCCTGATTGCCAATCAGGGCACACGTAATGACCAAGCAGCATCACTTAGCCTCCTTCTGATGACAATGGCCAGAGCTGCCGGCTCCCTGTTTTGACATGAGCAGGGTCACAGGGAAAGTTTTCAAGCGGGTGACTTAAAGATCCCTGAACCAGCCGGCACCCTGGAACTGTTCAGTTGCTGGGACTCAGGACAAAAGAATGAACTCTGAACTTTTCCTTTGACGGATGGAGGTCATTAAAAGCAGTGGTAGGGGCCTCTTCAAAGGCAGGTGTAGACCAGGCTGCCCCTCAAAGCGCCTAATAAAGAGAGAACAGGCAATTGTGTGGAATTCCAAGGAGGAGAACTTCTGAGTGACTCACTCAAGTGCTTCAAAGAAATCAATGAGCTGCCCTGGCCGATTGACAGGGGCCAGCAGTGCCTGGCCGACCCTCTACCACCCATTCAATGGGTGGCTGCCCCAATTGTCCCCAGATAGGGCCACTACAATAAATGCTTTGGGCCCTTTCACAAGTAGTCCCGGGGGCTGCAGGGCCTTGGGCCTGCAAGAGAAGCTAGCAACACCATCACCACCGTTAGGCCTGTTGGTTACATTCCAGTCTGTTTTAATTATGTGGTAAGAGACCATCCAACAGCTTAAAATATTAGAGCTTTCTTTTCAACATCTGGAAGATAACATCTAATTACTAGATAGTGCTCTGGGTTATTCATGTGTAATCGTGTTAATCCTACCCAACACAAACAAACAGCAAACAAAAGCAGCTCTCCAGAATTCTGCTGTTCCACAGGGCGGCCCAGCCTTCCACCCCCAGCCTTGTCCAGGCCCCATTCCCACCCCGGGGCACCACCAGCTGGGGCCACATGCTGCCTGGCCTTAGAGAGGAGCAGGTCCACACATACCAGGCTACCAGGCTGCAGTCACCAGACTAAAGCCAGTTAAATCAATGGCTGAACCTGGCTTTTGCTTGAATCCTGGAAGCTCACCATGATGGGAAATAAAAACTTGGGGGAAATCTTCCAAGTATCTTCAAAAGGTGGCTTGGTGCTTTTTTTTTTTTTTTTTTTTTTGTCCTTGCAAAGGGTCAGGAAGTTTGATTCCCCAGAGTATGTATGGGAATGTGAATGGATTTGAAGAAGCCAGAAGCTGAGTTTGGGGGCGGGAGGGGGGTGGGAGGGAAAGGGGGGCACTGACTGCCTCATTTGGACCACAGGGTGGGCACACAGGATGCGGAATTTGGCACCCTGTCTCTCCACTGGGACGATGGTTACTGAAGGAAATGCAGTCTGATGACAAAACAGAGGAAGGACAGCCACAAAGTCCAAAGGAAGCAGCTGCAGACACAAATAAATGGAGGTCCCACCTCCCTAAAATGGGCCCGCAGGCCGAGCCTCAACCTCTGCCTCCTTCAAGGACAAATCCCAGCAGGTTCTTGGAGATGACAGGGGGCGGAATCCCAGGACTACAGACCCAGGATGGAACTCCAGGAGCTCCGTGATGGTTGCAGTCTGCTTTAACCCCTCCCTTCCTCCTGCTCTCTCTCCACCAAGCAGTCCCAGACAAAGAGGTAGCGTGGCCCTCACCAAGCCATGGGAAGGAAAGAGAAAGGAGGCTTTGACAGGAAGGAGGTCTCGCCTTCTCCCGCCAGATCCCCGAGGAAAAATGGTCTGATTCATTCCTGTGATTCGCTGGCCAGTCACAGTTCTTTGAGCATCTAAGCGCCGTGCTAGATATTGGGGACATGTGGTTGGAAAGGTGAACAAAATCTCCTCTCTACCATCTGAATGTCAGCAATGGCATCCACAACAGAAACTGGCAATAGACAGACCAATAGGAGAAAAGTCAACTCCATTTTATGTGTAAGCAGGGAAGTCACACAAACGATGAGACCCGATAGAAGGGTCAATGGACTAAAACAAATACAGTAGTCTCCTTTATCTATGGCAGAGAGTCTCATTCCAAGAGCCCCAGGCAGAGGCCTAAAACCACAAGTGTGTTTTATTTAATACATATGTGCTTATGATAAAGTTGAATTTCTAAGTTAGGACAGTAAGCGACATAGGACATAATAAAACACAACAGTGATAGCAACCATGATAGCAGCAGTTACTTAAAGCATAGGAATTATTTATTTATGGAATTTCCCATTTAATAGTTTCTGACCATGACTGGCTAGGGGGCAAATGGAACTGCCGAAAACAAAAACCCAGGTAAGAGGGACTTTTGCCAATCTCCACACTGCAGGATGGAATTAGGGCTCCTTTTTGTCATGCTTTCTACAGAGGTCTAAATACAAAGGAGAAGGACATTTAGAGGAGGCATATTCTAGTCTCCTATGATTTTTTCTTTTCTTTTTTTGTGGCAGTACTGGGATTTGAACTCCAGGCTTTGCTCAGCTTGTGTGATCTGCTAGCACTCCACCAGTGAGCCACATTTCCAGCCCTTTGTTTTAGATGGATGCTCGAACCTTGATCCTCTGGATCTTAGCCTCTTGAGTAGCTAGAATTATAGGCCTGAGCTACTAGAGCCTGACACCTATGAAGTGCTATGCCCTGAACCCAACAGTTAAACAGGACATAGTCCCCATCTTCATCAGATGGAAATTATAAAGTTACTTTAAAAATTAATACTAATCTGACTTGTTGAACTGAAACCCCTTTTGTCAAACTACTTAATAATAATAATAGTAATAGTAATAATAACTTAAAATGAATGCTTTCAGAGTGTTCTGAAACCCCTAAACAGACAGATCTGCCCCCATCTACCTTTCCAGTGGGTGGTAAAGGTCCCTATACCACAGGATCACCTGCTGTTGGGCACCCATCAGAAAAGAGATGACCCAGGTGGAGGACAGCCTGAGCAAAGATTTCATAGCAAGAATACATGACATGGACTTACCATGGCAGGACAAAATGACAGGCATAGAGAAGCAAGTAACTTCCATCCAGCTGCCTCAGTTTCTCCCCTAGTTTAAACTTCAGAGCCTGACCTCAATCTGGGCAGAGGGGATGAACAGGCTGAAATATAGGCTGGTACAATTGGGACTTGGACACAGAGGTAAGTAAAGAAGAAAGAGAAGGAGGAGGAGGAGAAGGAAGGGGAGAAAAGTGGGGAGGGTTCATGGAAGAGGAGAAACTGAAGAAGTAAATTAGGTCACTTGGCAGATTCATTCTTCTTAAGAATTAAGGCAGAAATCTCTAGCACCTTCTGGAAAGTGATATGCCCTACTTCTAGGCCAAGAAATAAATAAAAACACCAAAACTCCTGGGAAGAGTCCATCTGATGGCACCACCTGGGTGTGTGGAGGAGAGTCACACTTTACTCAAAGCATGGGGTCTGTCCCTCCCTCAGTCTGGAATGATCTACAGCCCATCCCTGTAACCAGCCACTTCTGAGCAAGTTGGTTTGTTGAGAGATAAAATAATAGCTAAGACTATCCCGCATGCCCCAGAGGCCAGGAACAGCAGGCCCAGGTGTCCGCTCCGCTTCAGAACCACAGGAGAGAGAAGTCATTACTCCACCTAATTTACAGACAAGGAAACTGAGGCTCTGTGGGTGCTACTTGTCCCAAATCACGCCGTTTTGAGAACTGGAACTACAGTCAGTACCCAGGTAATCCTTTTCTCTTTACTACTTCACTCTTGTGCATTTTCCTAGGAGAGAGCAGTATAAGAGAACATTCAAAAGCAAAAAAAAAAAAATCCCTAGTATTTGAATCAAGATGGAGACGCGTAACGTCAGCAGGATGGTGCATGCCTGTAATCCCAGCCAAAACTAGAGCTCTAGGCCATCCTGGGCTACCTAGGAAGATCTTGTCTGTCAGAAAACAAAACAAAGCAAACAACAATGAAAAGAAAGAGAATCTGGAAGTGGCTACTACCAATATGGTGGCCATTCCTGAGCCACCAGGGCAAGGCCACTGGCACCTGGAAACGCCATCTCTAAGGAAACATCTCTATTAAATAGGCAAGCACGTTTGATAGCAGGGGCTCAGGCAACTTGTTTATCTTCCTCTCACAGTGCCGGGTGGCTCTTGTTTGTTATCTGGGGTGTGAAATGAACGCTGACAACAATTAATACCTCCTCCCAGCCAGCATGGTGGCGCTCTGACGGGAAGCAGCGCGAAAGGTGGCAGGCCGGGCTGTCAGTCTTCTGAGTGACCGTGGCAGCTGACAGCCCCTCCCTCTGCCTCCGGAGAGGCCCCCATGATAAAGCGTCCTGCTTTGTGGTGTAATCAACTTGCTATACATGCATTACCTCCTAATGAGCGCCGTGTTTAAACAAGTGTATAGAACACATCTGTCCAGGCCTTGGGACTCGAGGCTGTGTGACCAATTTCAGCATCTGAAAGTTAAATTAATGGTAAAGGGTTTAATTGTGAGTAAACAATACCACATTAAGGAGCAGTAAACACCGCAGTGGGGACCCACTGACTGGCTCTGGCATCACAGATGTGGCTGCCTCCTTGTGACCATTAATAGTCTTCCCCGCCTGGACTCTGACAGTGGCTGGAAGCTCATTTGTCATCTAAATGGTCCATCCCCTTCTCAAACAGGATTTTGGCCCATGGTCCATTCACAGGACTGATGAGTCTGTGTTCCTTAGAAGAAGAAAGAAAGGAGGAAAGAAGAAAAGGAAGGAAGGAAGGAAGGAAGGAAGGAAGGAAGGAAGGAAGGAAGGAAGGAAGGAAGGAAGGAAGGAAGGAAGGAAAAAAGGAAGGAAGGGAGGAAGGGAGGGAGGGAGGGAGGGAGGGAGGGAGGGAGGGAAAGGAAAAGTGAGAGAGAAAAAGGGAGAGAGAGATGAAGAAAGAAAGATTGCCAAGACAAGTGGAAAAAGTCTGGAAAAGTTCCAGCTTCTACATTAAGACATGGACTGGGTAGGAGGGACCAATACCCAGGTGACCAATGGGGCCAGAGCCCCATTTTAACCCGGGGTTTTAAAACACCCTAGGGTGTCTCCAAGGAACAAAGGATACTCAAAACCAAATTAAGTTCCCGTTAATCAAAGATCATAACATGCCCCACAGAACGTTCTGTCATGGCAGGGAAGGAAGAGACTATTACATAAAATAAGTAGGGTTCTACAACCCCAAAATAAAAAAGCAGAGTTACAGTTTGTTAGTGAGCTTGGCCACTGATGGACAGGGAAGAGTGTGAGTTTCTCCCCAAGGTGGGAGCTGTGAGTTAAAAGCCTTTCATCTTGGGGAAGCCGGACTGTGAGTTAAATGACCTTGACCTTGGGGAAGGAGGCAGCCCAAGTGTTCCCTCTGCTTCCTCCATCACCCATCAAGACAGAGGACGCCTTGGTAGCCACATTCTTTGAGGGGCAGGTGCTGGGGGTTATAGGAGCATACTACCCAGCTGTCCTGGGAGCTGGCATCCTTCTCTCCACCTCCAACAGTGCCCCCAAGAAGGCCCAGTGGCAAGTATCTCAGCCACTTTCCCCTCATTCTGGCAACAGAGGGTGCTCTGTGGCCTGTCTCCACCGGGTGTAGAATGGGGTCCCCTGCAGCTGAAGGGTCCCCTGGAATAGAGAAACCCTCTCCTGCTCTCAGTGTGTATTTCTCTGATGTCCACGGGGACTTCTAGTGGTCAAACTCAAGTACCCAAAGATCTCAGGCTTCTCTCTCTTCCTTGAAATGTGGGTGCCTACAATCATGAAGGCAAATAAGCTCCTGGTGATACACTGAGACTCCCAACTCTGAGTCCTTTCCTCCTCCTTGAGCTCAGTGTTCTTCTCTGTGAACTAGGGATATTAAGAAGGTCAAACCCATTAATACAGGGCCTGAAACAGGGACACAGCACAGGGTAAGCCTTCCCTAACTGTGATAATGGGTGCCTCTTCTGATAAAACCTAATGCAATAGATAGACAAGATCAGCTTAAGGAAAATTGGGGACACCATCATGTCTGGATCACCCCTAAGGCACCAGAAGGCTGACTACACACACTAACTGCGCAGAGGAGTCCCAAACTCTCTAGACATCAGCTGTTAGAAGCAAAGGTGGATTCAGCACCATCCCTGTGAGAATCCAGAGACCTTCCGTCATCCATGCTGCTCAAAGCTCAGGCCAGGTTCCCATCTGCAGGAAAAATCAAGCCTGCCTCCGAAGCCATCTCTGGATGAAGTTTTCTGAGTTAAAATTTCTTAGAAAAGTTCCCCCAAGATCTTGACTTTTATTTTTTGCCAGTATTGGGGCTTGAACTCTGGGCCTGGGCGCTGTCCCTCAGCTCTTCAGCTCAAGATGAGCACTTTACCACTTGAGCTACAGCACCACTTCTGGTTTTCTAGCAGTTTATTGGAGATAAGAGACTCTTGGACTTTCCTGCCTGGTCTGGCTTTGATCCTTGATCCTCAGATGTCAGCCTACTGAGTAGCTAGGATTACAGGAGTGAGCCATTGGTGCCCAGCTCTTGACTCTTTTTATATGTCCTAAATACGGGAAAAGCTTGCATTTATTTCTGACAACTCTGTTGCCAGTAAGGGTTTGTGTGTGCATTTTTTTTGTCAGTTGTGGGGCCTGAACTCTGGGCCCGGGCACTGCCCCTCACCTCTTCAGCTCAAGGCTAGCTCTCTACCACTTGAGCCACAACACCACTTCCGGCTCTTTTTTTGGTTTATGTAGTGCTGAAGAATCGAATCCAGGGCCTCATGCATGCAAAGCAAGCACTCTACCACTGAGCCACTTTCCCAGCCCTTGTGTGTGTATTTTTAATAAACTGTAATGGTTTCCTCCACATGCAAGGCTCAGTCCATGTGCTTCTCTGGGACTCCAGAATTTCCCTCTCTTCATAGGGAACTGGCACCAGGAGGCTAACTGGATCTATGTGACAATGACTAGGACTGAAACCTCCGCCTCCTCCTTTTCCCTCTCCCTGTCCCGGGATCATTCAGATATCCGGTGTGGTTCCTTCAAAGGTGGCACTAAAAATAATCTCCTCACCTTGCCACACTGCTCAGTTTGATGACCCTAACCTGAGAAGCCTATATTGGCTGCCCCTGTCTATTGTTTCCCACTTGTCTCTGATCTGACTTTGTGCGTTCCCTTGTTCTGTTCCTGACTCCTCCCGTTGCCATTTCTGAGATGAAGACTAAGCAGGCTGAGCTGTTCTGGGAGTGTCCTAGAGGAGGCCTGGGTGGGCCTGCGTGCCCTCACTCCCAGGCCTGGCACCCTCTCCACTCCTGCCAGTTCTATATAGGAAGTAGAATGAGGCTGAGCTGGATGTTCAGCAATAATGAGGAGACATGCAACAGATGTCCACCATGCCTCAAAAGCGGAAGAAAACTCTCTCCTTTGGTGATTCGTTTCCAAACATTTGACTCAGTCATAAAATTCTAACTTCAAATGAGCTCTCTGGCGAGGGTCCAGAACGGCTGTGTGGGAGCAGATACGGGAGCCAGGCCTTTGCCACCTGACCTTGACTTCATCCTGTGGACCATCTGCTGTGTTTTCTCACAGAAATCTAGAAAGCACTGCACTACATCTCACTAGGTTTGTGATGGCCCAGAGAAGGGTACTGATTTGCAGAAAACAGCACAGCATTCTGTAAATGATATCTCAAAACACACCTCCTGTGGCCATAGGGGAAAATATACAGACCCATCCCAAATGCCATGGATCTTCTCTGGGCCTGATCAGAGGATGGCCTGGCCCTAACCCTGAGATCTTGCCCAATGGGTATCTCATATATTTTTCTCTGTCTTTCCCCCTCCCTTTAAAGACACAGGTCCCTAAGCCAGCCATTTTAAATAGCCAGGGGAAACATAACCCACTGGCTGATCAGACATTGTGGTCTCTCCCTCCTCTACCCCCACCCTGCCCCCACCACATTCTCCTCTGTGGCCGTCATCTGCCTTTAAAGCCCATTTTCACTATTTATTGATTTTAGTTTTCCACTGGTCCATGAATGACAACTTGAATTAAGACGACGCAGGTTGAGAAGACACCAGGCAGTCTAAATGGATGTCCAGTGCTTCGAGGCCAAGGGTCTCCTGACCTACACTGACTGTCTTCTCAGGCCTTCTGAGGAGCCAGGAGCCAGCACCCTGCCTGGCTCCTGACACCAGGCTGCTTGCTCTGAAAAGGGAGGCAAATGGGATGTGGTCACCCCCACTGAGCAGCCAGCCCCAGGCTTCTTTACTGACCTGGGATGGTCTGTTTAAATATACTCCATACGTCTGCTTCCCCTGGGCAGGAAGACAGGGGCTAATTGCTCCAGGTTCTTCAGACTCATCCTTGGAGAGAGACAAACCCACCAAGTCACACTGTAAGTCATTCAACATTCTACCACAGCTCCTTGCTGAGGAAAGAATACTTGGACAGAAGATGATCTTCATTGACACCTTAAGAGCTGCACAGAGCCAGGTGTAGAAGCTCCTGCCTGTCACCCTAGTAACTAGGGAGGTGATTGAGAAGATAGTGGTGTGAAGTCAGCCTGGATAAAACAATAACCATCAACAAGCCAGGCATGGTGGCATGCACCTATCAGGGAAGCATACGTAAGATTGTGGTCCAAGTCAGCCTGGACGTAAATGTGAGCCTGTTCCAAAAATAATTAGAGCAAGAAGTGGTAGAGTGTCTGTGAGTCTCTGAGTTCAAACCTCAAGGCCATTAGAAGAAGGAGAAGGAGGAGGACACAAAGATGAAGATGAAGATGAAGGAGGAGGAGGAGGAAGAGAAGAAGGGGAGGAAGACACAAAGACAAAGATGAAAAAGGAGGAGGAGGAGGTGAAAAAGAGGAAAAGGAAGAGGAGGAGGAGGGAGAGAAGGAAGCAGGGAGGAAGAGGAGAGGGAGGGTGCAGTGACTGGTAGGGGTGGAATCGGCAGAGGGCTCCGCCATCACCCTCCGCTGCAGATAAGGAAGGGTCATCTTGTTAGCCTAGCAGGAATGCCTCCAAAGCCAGGCTAGCTGTATGTTTTTGCAAGGGTGTTAAAGAGGGCAATTAAAGAGTACCACAGGGTGAGACCTCCCACACGCCTCCCGAGCCTGCTGGAGGCCCAGCCTTCCCCACCCTCTCAGCTGGTGCAGAACTGTGGCCAGTAACAAAAGGTGTTAATGGCCTGGTGAGGAGGCCATGCTGATAGATGACCCATTATGCTGATAGCTGTGCTGCAAATGGCAACTAGGTTTGATCAATTAGATTTTAATGTAAAGTGGGGCCTGGGAGGGGAAAAACAGCACCGGGGAGAGGGAAGACCCTTTGTTGCTAATGTGACTGAAAAAAGCACTTAATTGAGGTCATAATAATATTAGTAGTTCTCATCATCAATAATTCAACCTTATTTATTACTACCCGATAAAGTCCCGTCAGGTGGGGAACGCAGGGGCTTTTGTTAGAGACAGGATTCTCTCTCTCTCTCTCTCTCTCTCTCTCTCTCTCTCTCTCTCTCTCTCTCTCTCTCTCTCTCTCTCCTACCCCCCATTCCTCCCTCCTCCCTCCCTCCTCCCTCCCTCCTCCTCCCTTTCCTGGTCCTAAATATCAAGTTATCTTTAATTGTCAAAATATTTTCTAGGCACACTTTATGTACAGAAGTAGAGGATGTTGAACTTCTTAATTAATTTGCGAGAACACATCATTTAACCCTGTCCCCTCCTACTCCTTTTTTTAAGCAGGTTTTTTTTTTTCTAAAATACTAATTTTGTTAAGAAATCTGTCAAAAAGCTAAACAACTCCTAGCCCTGCATGATTTAGTGCCCAACAAATGACATACATTCTGCCTTTTTGCTCACTTTTAGTCACCTGTGGTTTATCATCTTTTAAAGCTAAAGAAAGATGGTGACGCTTGTGTTCTAAACGCATGTATAATTGTACTATTAAAGACACTAGCTCCCGTGTTAAAATTTAAAATGTATTAGTCTCATAAAACCACCTCATTAGTCCTGGTGTCTTAAAGGACACACTTGTCCATAATGAGAGGAAGGCAGGAAATGGCAGGGAGGGGGAGGACACCGAGGGGACAGAGGGGACATTTGAGCTGGCTGCCATTTCATTTTCAGAAGAGGGAGGGGAGGGAAAACACTTAATAAAGATAATTGGGCTGGTAGTGCCTTTTCCCATCTGGAATGGAAACACAGACAGACCCCAGGGCAGACCATCGGTCATTAACCTGGAAAACAACCTATTTGGAAAGGATCCGTTTGTTTTCTAAATGATGCTTTATTTTAGACCAGCTTCACCATCGTCAAAAGAAAAGTTCCTCAGATCCTAGCCAGAATTGGGGTTGTAATATTGATCAAGCTTCTGTTCGTAATAGCTGCCTGACTTTGCTTCTGCTCAGCGGCTACACAATGGCTTTTGAAGTTTTTGCTTATTTTTTCACCTCCCTTGGTTTTCTTCACTTTTTTTTTTTTTTTTTTAAGTCTAAATAGAATTTCGACTGCCCCTCCAGTGCTCTGTGGCTATTAGGTTAGGAAGGCTCCAGGGGTCAGGAGAGGAGGCCCAGGTGGAGGAGGGCTGGGGAACACAGAGGTCACAGCCCAGCTCAGTGAGAAAAGAATTGTAGCACGGGGGGGGGGGGGGCGGGGCGGGAGGCATGGGGGCACCTCAGGCACCCCAAGAACAAGGACTTGGAAGAATGGACGCGCGCACCCTCCAGCTGACTTGAGCCACTGTGCAAATCTCTACATCCCACCCCCAACACAGGGCATGTGTGGAACTCATTCATCACCTTCATTTGGAGCAGGGCAGATTAGGTGGTGAGAATCCTAGCACCTCATTCCACTGCCCTTCTGGTGAGGAGGATGAGGAGTGATTACAGCAATTAGAATCCAGGGCTCCATGGCAAAGCCCTCTGAGCCGAGTATTTCCAAGAAGGCTGCTTAGCTCTGCTTAGGAGGGCGTGTGAAAGCGTGAGCTTCAGGGATGAAGGGAACAGGAGGAGGAAGCCACAGGCAACCAGCCTTCCAAGGCAAACAGGAACCCACGCGCTACCCAACCTGATCTGACCCAGTGGCTCTGCAGGGGACCATTTTGCCTCCCAGAGAACATTTGCAATTGTCACCGCTGGCGGAGGGGGGTGCAGTGGTGAGATGGTTTTGCAGTGGTGAGGTATTGCTAGCCTCTGGTGGGTAGAGACCAGGGATGATGTGAAAACTTCCCCAGGGACAGACAGTCCTGCCCCTCCCCCTCCTGCCCTCATTTCACCCACGGCGGAAAGCCACCCAGACCCAAATGGCATGGAGCCCAGGGGGAGTCCCCTCCCATCATGCTCACTGATTAAGGTGCTAACTCGGGTTCATTCTGTCCCCAGAATGGGGGCTCCATCCTTCCTTCCTCTTCCCTTCCCCCTCTTCCTCTTCTGTCCCCCCTCATTGTAAATATAGCCCAGAAAAGCAGCTTTCCTGTGGGATTCTCAAGACCCAAGACCCAAGCTGGCATCTCCCTCCTTCTCATTAGGGGCTACTCAGCCTCAGCCTGTCCGTGCTCTGGGTATTCCTACCAGGACTTGGACACACCCTGACAGAATCCTGGGTAGGGTTCTAGGCCCAAGCTTAGCCACAATTTCCAACTCTGTAAAATGAACAGAATTGTGCTGCTTCCGAGAATTGGGAAAAGGAAACAAGAAAAGATTTCAACCTAGTAATGGGAATATATTAAGTGCTCAAAAAGGAACCAAAGAAGGAGATGGGGAGTGGGGGAAAGAGGGAGAGAGAAAGAAAACTTCCAACTTGTGTCCAACACTAGAGTAGATAAAGAAGCAAAGATTACAGCCACTCCAAACCCCAATGGCGGTGGGGGGTGAGACCTGTCCATCACTCACCATGAGATGGCCAGTTTGTAATGATGAGAAAGGAGGAAATACACAAAGTCCTTTAGAATTATCACCACACCATCTGCAAAGGTTAGGTAACTAAGCAAAGCCCATTCCCCTCATTTTTCCACCTGGATTCTAGAAGGAAGTGGGGTGGGCTTGCCAAATTTCTCTCTGTGTTCCTCCACTTCCTCCTGACAGCCTTGGACTGGGCTGATTATTCCCTCAAAGCCCTTATCACTTTCAATGTGAATTTCAAATCACACTGATCCAGCCCTTCTTAGCTAAAGTGAGCTTTATCAACCACAAGAGATGTGGGATTTGAGAGAGATCTGAGTAAATTCACATTGTTTGGATAAACTCATTCAGGGAGCTCAACAAATCAAAGCTGAAATGGATATGTATTCCAAAGAGACTGAGAATTGCTAGGGGGGGGAAAAAAAAGAAGAAAAAAAGAGAGGAAAAAAGTTACCATTAACATTTTTATTTCTTTAAAAGAAAAATCTAAACATACCACATCTCTTTTTAATGAGTGTGTTCTCAACCTCTTTTTGAGCCGCCGCTGGGGCTCTTTAGGACACCCAGGTGAAGTGACAGAAGTTTCCAGGGTGCTGACAAGGGAATCTAGTTGTTGAGGAAAGTCACATGACCCAGTGCCCCCTCCTCCCGGCTTTGGACAAGACTGCGATCAAATATGGTAATGGGTAAATTTATGCATTATCCCATAATTTAGGGAACTGTGTGTATCATGTATATTTAAAACTATTTCTCTGTAGTTTTAATTATCTCAGTCTGCAGGGGAAAGAAGGAAAAAAGCAGGCAGCTCCCTTGCCGGGGACCAAAATGAAAGCTATGCCTGCTGACAGCTAAGTCGGGCTGCCCTCGCTGGTTGAGATTTCCTATAAAATTTGCATTGGAAAGGCAGCTTTAAGTATACTTAAAATAAGAAAAGGGGGGCATTTGCATCTAATTTGCTACACTTGCAGTATTAGAGTTTTATCTGAATAAAGACACGTCAACTGGATTTATATAGTTAAGCTGATAGCTGGGGAAAGTCAACACAGAAAACCTCAGCTAAATTCAACAAAGTTGGGAAGAAAGCTAATAACACAAGTTGTCTCCCCCACCCCCGCCCCACTCCATTCACTGATGACTTTAAAACTGCAGCAAATCGTCTGCTTTTTTTACACAGCTCCTGTCATTACAAGGCATATATTTAGGGAAGGACCTCTTTCTCTTCCCTTGGCCCCCAGCACATCCAAGCATGCCCATAAAATAGAGTGGTGTTCTCATTGGCTTTGGAAATGGGTAGATGGTGGTTCAAATCCTGCCTAGGCTGCCTACTGGCCTGTGACCTCTATCTAACCAGTCCCTCTTGAGTCTCAGTTTCCTCATCTGCAAAATGGGGGAGGGGGTGTCATGGGATATGTTTCCCAAGATAGTTGTGTAGGCTGTGGACTGCTCAATGGCAACCAGGCAAGACACAGGAGCAGAGACCCAGTCAGTACCCACAGCTTGGCCAGCCGAGGATATAAGTCACCTCCCTGGAGGGGTTACCTCCTGATAGGCAACACCTTACTGCCTTGACCCAGAGGTGTGTGCAACTAGCAGGTTAATTGGGCCATCTAGGGAGCCATGAGCATCTGTGACAATGACATTGACAGTAAGACAGTGATGAATGCCACGCCAGAGATGCTTACTTCCCGTTCTAGGAAGAGCCTAGGCGTTCCCCCATCATCATGGCCTGTCCTCCCTCCTACCACCCCCCACCCCCACCCCCAGCAGCCAGTGTCAGCTGTGATGCAGTCCCAGGAGATTCCCTTGGGTGCACAGAAGGTCTCTTCGGCCCCAGCATGGGGAGGCAGGATGGGTGATGTCTTTTCCATCTGCCAGGTCCTTCCCTCAAACCTGCTCAGCAGCTGGAGGACAGTAAATCCCTGACTTTCAGCACAGCTGGGAACAGTTCCTGCCCTGCCAGCTTGGAGACTCCTTGGGGGCTACCTTTGCCTTCTCCTCTCCCAGCTTAAAAGAAAATCACTCAAGAAGAGGGCCAACACCCAGGCCTCACTGTCCCCTCCTTTCCCCCAGAAGCCCACCCTGCCCAGAAAGCCCAGCCCCTTTGAGAGTCCCCACTAAGAAACCCCATGCTCAGTGATGATGGCTTGTGGTTCCATCCCCAGACCCCATGCCCTTCCTTTCTTTCCTGAGTCATCCTGGCTTTCAATCAGGCCTCACACTCACCACCAGGGTGTGCCGGACCTGTGGCTTGCATACTTGCTTGGGGCTTCCTTTCCTCATCTGTGAGATGGGAGCAGTGAGACTTCCAGGGGTTAAGGATGCTGGGGACTGCAGAGCACTTAGCACAGGGTGAGAGGATGATAAATAGCAGCCCCTGTGACATGTCACAGAGAAAAGGACTCAGGCATGATGTGCAAATCTCAGTGCAGAAGAGCTCCTGCTGGCCAGCCTAGCCTTGACCAAAGTCCGCAGAGCCAGGCCCATCTCTACCCATTTCCATGGCAGGACATAGAACTCACTCTCCTCTCACATGCCTGTGTTGGCAGAAAGCAAAAGCCTGTCCTCGAAAGCCACCCAAAGCCACTGCACATCGGCTGCAGGTTCTGATGTCTCCGTGGAAACCACTTCTTAAAACACGTTGACATTTCACAGAGCAAAATACACAAACCAAGAATGCTGAGCTGCTGGGTACCCCTGTGGTTCATGCCCACAAATAATCCTCTCTACATGGGAGGCTATCATGGGGAGGATGGCTATTCTAGGCCAGCCAAGACATAAAAGTTCATAAGATTCCATTTCAAAGGAAGAAGCAGTGTGTGATGGCTCCTGCCTGGCCCTGTAGCTATAGTGGGAAGCATAAACCAAGAGGATCACTGTGCAGGGGCACATGCAGGCAGGAAGTAAGACCTTACCTATAAAAGAACCAGCATAAAAAAAAGAAGAAGAAGAAGGCTGGGCACTGGTAGCTCTCGCCTGTTATCCTAGCTACTCAAGAGGCTGAGATCTGAGGATCACAGTTCAAAGCCAGCCCAAGCAGGAAAGTCCCTGAGACTCTTATCTCCAATCAACCACCAGAAAACTGGAAGTGGTGCTGTGGCTCAAGTGGTAGAGCGCTAGCCTTGAGCTGAAGAACTGAGGGACAGTGCCCAGGCCCAGAGTTCAAGCCCCACAACTGCACAAGAGGAAGAAGAAGAAGGAGGAGGAGGAGGAGGAGAGGAGGAAGAGGAGGAGGAAGAGGAGGAGGAGGAGGAGGAAGAAGAAGAGGAGGAGGAGGAAGAAGAGGAAGAAGAAGAGGAGGAGGAGGAGGAGAGGAGGAGGAGGAGAAGGAGAAGGAGAAGGAGAAGGAGAAGGAGAAGGAGAAGGAGAAGGAGAAGGAGAAGAAGAAGAAGAAGAAGAAGAAGAAGAAGAAGAAGAAGAAGAAGAAGAAGAAGAAGAAGAAGAAGAAGAAGAAGAAGAAGAAGAAGAAGGAAGAGGAGAAGAAGAAGGAGGAGAAGAAGGAGGAGAAGAAGGAGGAGGAGAAGGAGGAAGAAGAGGAAGAAGAAGAGGAGGAGGAGGAGGAGAGGAGGAGGAGGAGGAGGAGAGGAGGAGGAGGAGGAGGAAGAGGAGGAGGAGGAGGAAGAAGAAGAAGAAGAGGAGGAGGAGGAAGAAGAAGAAGAAGAAGAGGAGGAGGAGGAAGAAGAGGAAGAAGAAGAGGAGGAGGAGGAGGAGAGGAGGAAGAGGAGAAGGAGAAGGAGAAGGAGAAGGAGAAAGAGAAGGAGAAGGAGAAGGAGAAGGAGAAGGAGAAGGAGAAGGAGGAGAAGAAGAAGAAGGAGAAGAAGAAGGAGGAGGAGAAGGAGGAGGAGAAGGAGGAGGAGAAGGAGGAGGAGAAGGAGGAGGAGAAGGAAGAGAAGAAGGAGGAGAAGAAGGAGGAGAAGGAGGAGAAGAAGAAATGAACACAGTATCACCCAGCTGGAAGCTTCATCACACACAGATATCACCAGATGAAAGCTGCTCGTAAGGGTGGACAGTGAGATGGCAACTGCACATCCAGAACCCTGGGAGCCCAGGGTCCTCCCACACCCACGCCACAGCATCCCATCTCAAAGCAGAGCCTGGAGCACCCCCAGAAGATGTGGGAAGGAAGCACATCAAGAAGGCAGAGAAGGTACTGAGGGGACAGGAGGTAGGAAGCGCGCTTGGCAGCGCCTCATCCCCTCCAGCCCCACCCCCGAACATGCAGATTTGAGGCAAGAATCTCAGTGCATAAGTCCGTTTGGAAGGGGGTTCCAGGAAGCACAGAGAGGGGGCGCAGAAGTAGGAGAAAGGTGGCGAGCCTCCCCAAGAGAGCCTTCGTGAGCAGTGGCTCAGTCCCGCTGGCAGCCCTTTGAAAGGCTACTGCAAGCACTCACAAGGGCTCACAATGCTCACACCAGCCTGGTGACCAGGGCATGCATAGAAGAGATGAAGGTGTCCATGCTACATCCACCCATGCTTGGTGCTCAGGAGGCTGATCACAGACCTGGAAAAGATAAAGAGAGCTGCACACTGGAGATGCAGGCCCAGACTAGGTTGGAGGATGGAGCCGGGGGAGAAAAGGTGCCAATAATGACAAGAAGGGAAGCAGGACCTGGAAATGCCAGCAACCCTGGAAGCCTGACTGTGGCACTAACTCAGAGACCTTCCCTTTGTAATAGCCTAATGGCTTAAAATGCTTCACCTACGAAGACCCAGGATGGTTCTAAAATCTGCCTTGGCACATTTCTATCTTCTGAAAATGCTTGATTCAGCTACTTGCCACTTTCTCTGCTGCCATCTCTACTTCCCAAGGAAGCCAACAGCACTGTCTAATTCTCTATCCAGTGTGAGTGGCAGAACCGCGGGTGGGCTCTTGCTTTGTGCTGTGGGCATCACCCCTGGCAACAGACCAGACTCTCTCCATAATGTGATTGCTGGGCTGGCTCAGAGACCTGGAGCGAAACATAAAGCTATCCGGTGCTCTGATTGCAGCAAGTTTTACAGGTAACAGAGCTGGGCTCTGTAGGTGCACAGATCTGAATTCAAATTTCTGCCTCTGTGATATACCAGCAAAGCCTCAGTTTCCTTACTTGGAAAATGGGTTAGTGATCTTGGAAGTTTGTTTCCAGGGTGGAGGGACATGCTGCATAAAACAAGCTTGTTCACTTGGTGCAGAGTTAGAGCAAAATAAATGCTATATAAAATAGGCATACACAAACAGATTGGATAAAATACTTTAAGGTGTTGTTTTTTCCCCCCCAACACATGGGTGAGCTGGCAGGAAAAGCAAGTGGAATTCTTGGAGCACAGAAATGATAAGGGTGTGTGAAAGAACAGAGTAAAGAGCAATGAACTGGTTGGCTCAGGGAGCAGCTGCTAACATCTGGTGGGCTAGAGACCTTGCTTTAAAGGGTCTCTGATGTTTCATTGGAGAAGACAAGTTCAGAACAGAAGCAACATGGCTATTTACAGTACAGCACCCTACATAAAGCCGAAAAGATGGCCCCTCCATGAGTGAATTGTGATTTTGTATGTGTGTGTGTCAGTACTGGAGCTTGAACTCTCAGGATCTTCCTTGCACTCTCACTTGGCTTTTTTGTTCAAGGAAGGTGCTCTATCACTTGAGTCACAGCCTTTGGCTATTTAATTGGAGATAAGAGTCTCACGGACTTTTCTGCCCAAGCTAGCTTTGAACGATCCTTAGATCTCAGTCTCCTGAGTAGTTAGGATTA
Organism: Dipodomys spectabilis; assembly: GCF_019054845.1. Taxonomy (NCBI): domain Eukaryota; kingdom Metazoa; phylum Chordata; class Mammalia; order Rodentia; family Heteromyidae; genus Dipodomys; species Dipodomys spectabilis. The sequence goes on along the minus strand of NW_024870807.1, from coordinate 1,103,810 downwards.
CAGGTATGAGCCACCAGTGCCCAGTGAATTAGGAGTTTTTTATTCCATATCTCAAAAAGCTATTCCTTGAAAACAAAAACAGCAAAAGGCCAACACCCCACAGAGCAGAGCTTATGGGATTTTTGCCCTTGGTATGTGGTTCTACTCACAAATTGACTTGAATTTGGATTTAGAATCCACTAAGACATATAAGGCATAAAAGCCCCAAGCCAATTATCTAGTGGACAGTAGTTTCACACTGAGAATGATTCAGGAAGCCAGCAGAAGCAGGTACAGATTTTCTCTCAAGTGATGCCCAGTAAACTAGACCTCAATCAGTCCCTACAACCAGTAGGCCAGAGGGCATGACTTCTTAAGCTGCAAATCACAAGGAAATAAGTCACTGTGAGAGAAAGACCACAGATTCTGCAGATATTTGGAGGAACAGAATCAGAATCCAGAACTAGGCATACCTAATATATTGTAAATACTAAATGAAAATTTCAGAAGTAGCTACCACACACGTCATTGATAAATCTCAAAAACATGCTATTGAGTAAATGAAGTCAGACACAAAAGAGGGCATTTGGCCATCCCTTAGAATCTGTGGGGCATAGGTTCCAGGATCCTGCCCCTGCCCTCCAGGATACCAAAATCCAAGAACGTTCAAGTCCTTTCTATAAAATGACATCACATGGCAGACAACCTATAGTGTCCTACATACTTGAAATCATCTCTGAGTTACTTATAGCATTTTATGCAATGGAACTACTATGAGATGGTTTCTATACTATAATGTTTAGGGGAAACTAGAAAAAAAAACTTATGTTTGGTCTAAGCAAGATATTTGTTAATGTTTTCAACCTATGATTCATTTAATCTGCAGATTCAGAAACTGGTGATGCCAAGGTTTGACTGTATTGTATTCTGTTGTATTGAATTGACTGTATTGTATTTTACTTATGCATAGTTGAAAACAGGCAAAACCATCTGTGGTGTTTGGAGGCAGAAGAGTGGCTCCCATGGAGAAGGTAGTAATGAAGGTGGTGATGGTAGCTCCCGAAGGGTGGGCTTCCCCAGGGAGCAGAGATGTTTGTTCCTGTTCTTGAATTCACCTCAGGAATATTCATAAGGATATAAGCCTGTGTTTCTGTGCTTCTCTTTTTGTGAGTTATACATCCATTCAAGAGAACACAGAAGACATAATTAAATTAGACATAGCTAACAGGAAATTAGTGCCCTGGATGACAACTCTGGAGGAATTCAATCTCAGCACACTGAGAATTAGAGATGCAAGAAATTAGAAAAGAAGTTAAAAAAACAGGGAAGGTAGAAGCAAAAAAAAAAAAAAAGTCTGACATCTATCTGAGTTCCAGAAAGAGATAATAAGAAATTAGAGAGAAGCACTGCTCAGCAGAAATGGGTGAGAAAGTTCTAGAAACAATGGAGGACACCAGTCTTGACATTCAGGATTCCCAATCAGAATAAACAGGTATCCACCCAGACAGATCTTAGTATAAGAAAACCAAAGACAAAGAGAAAGTCTTGAAGTCAACAAAATTTTATGTACGAAGGAGCAGAATTAGAAAAATAACTTGGCAATTCGACATCAATGCAGGAATAGCACATGGAGAACAGATAATAAACAGAATCTAATGCCCTGATGCTCACCACAGCACCCGTAGTAGCAGTAGGGTTGGAATGCCAGTTCTGCCACTGTCTTATTAGTGACCTGGGGTAGGTCAGTGGACCTCCAAAACACCTTAGCTTCTTGTCATTAGTAAAGACAAAATGAGGAAACGTTAAGTAAAATACTGGCACTAAATTCATGTTCAATTAACATTAATGACAAAAGCAGTATCCTTTTGGACCAGGTCAACAGGGAGTAATGAGGGTCGAATTTATCTTAAATTATTCCTAGAGACATCTACCTGAGGATTCACCTTTTAAAGTATAGTTGAGCTCTCTGATGGTAGAAAACAATACCTGGAAAATGCCAGCCCAGGGCAGACAAAGAAGGGTCAAGAAAGAAAATCGTTTCTACAGACTTGGTCCAAGGCTATGTCCATTCCTGGGGACCAAGGGCCCTGAAAAGCCACCCCCAAATGCCATTTGATAAAGATAAATAGAATCGCTCTCCTTACAACTGCATTGTGTACCAAGGACACACAGTGGGAACTCACAGGGCCTCTGTGATCCTAGCAAGAAACAGAATAACTTGCCCTGAAACTTGAACACTTGCATCCAGTGGGCTACGGTTCAAATCCTGGTCTTCCACTCATCCTGCCATCTCTCTTCTAGGGCCTCACCCAGAACTTCCAAGTTCTTCATGTAAATCTTGGAATAAACAGTTCTCTTCTTTCAAATGTCAGCTCATGGGTATCCTCAGAGAGTCCCTGGCTTACAACTGCCTGATGTAGCCATTCCAATAAATCTTTGTTGAATGAACAAACTTAAGCTGAATGATCACATCTCTATTGTTATCTCAAATTATATAAATCACTGTAACATCGCTTCCATTTCTTCTCCCAACCCTTCCTTACCCTCACTGAAACATACTGACTTAGATAAAAAGCACTGAATGAATAAAGGAAGCCTTGATGAGCAGGGCCTCATGTCTCTCCTGCCTCCTGGCTGTCTTCATTCTAAGTCACTCTGGAATTAGAATAGCTCCTAGACCATTCCAAATTAGAGTAAATCTACACTGTAAGGGCAACCGCTTATCTCCACGGAGTCACGTATCACAAATCTACCAGGCCCTAGGTGTTAGTGCTCTGGGGATGAGGAAGACTCATCACTGTCTTCCTAATGGAGTCAGATGTGAAACAAGCTTTCACATCTGTAAGCTGAAAGCTTTGGTTATAAACAGAGGAGGCCCACTGTACAGGGACCCTGAGCGAACCTCACCTGGTGACCCTCATTCAGGGAGCTTCTTCCTGGTTTCTACCTGTGTGTTCCGGCTCTAGGCCTGGATTGAGTCTCCTACCCTCTCTGGAGGGGGGCAAAAAGGGGTCTGGAGAGAAGTGAGAGGAGGGTGGTGGCAATGCATTTCAATGAAGAGAGGGCAAGAGCAGCAGGGTAAGGCTGGCCACACAGCTGCCGTTAAGGCCAAGCCGAATCCCAGTGTCTGTGTGAGGTGGAATTATCTCATTCTTTTAGCCCGTGAGCCTCTGTGATCCACCAGTCAAGTATGTGATTGGATTTCGGCTCGACAAAACCTTAAATTACTCACCTATTGTGCCTGAGTTAAGCCCAGCTTCACAGCAGTGGAGAAGCCCTCTTCCTTCCTCGGCAGTGTTCGATCCAGCACTGGGTGTCATCCACTGGTTGATGAATGAGTAATAGGATTAGAGAGTCTCATCTCAGGCCACACTGCAATTGGCACGTTGATGAGGGACAATGGCTGGGTGACAGATAGGGGCTGCATAGCAGAGACAGACCTAGCCCTCCCCATGTGCCACCGACATAGAAGCGGTGACCCAGGGGACATGGCCAAGTCCCAAGACAAGAACCTGCTAGCAGTTGTTAAGGGTCTGTCAGGGTCAGTGCCATGCAGGGCCCCCACACAGAAGGAACCCAGCTCATTAAATGCTCCCTGGCAGGCAGAAGGAGCTATCGTCTAAGGTTTTCTTGCCTAGCCTCCATTCCCAACATCTGGGTAGGGAATTCACCCTTTCCCATGAGAAACTCGTGCATTCTCACTTGCAGAGGAGGTTCTGGCAAGGGTAAACGCCATAGCCAGCTCCCAGAAAGATCATATGACCAAGCCAGGCAATCAGAGCCATTGGCTTTCAGCAGAGCAGGTGGTGGAGTCACAGAGAACCTGGTGTTTTCAGCAAGTGCTGTGAGGAGGACAAGTTCTCACAGGGAAAGGAAAGCAAGGTGGATGGAGGGATGTGGACAGATCAGAGGGAAGATCCTTGTTACCACTCACGCCTACCTCTAAGATGGAAACCAAGTCCATCTCTTGGGTTTTTTAATAAGAAACAACAAATTCCCTTCTTGGCGCAAAATAGCTTAACATATGTTTTCTATAGTTTGTAAAAGGAAAAGAACTCACTTGACAGTCAGGTATACGGAGGTTAGGCCAAGGCTGCAGGGACAAGAGTAGGGACACAAGGACAGACATTTCTAGTCCAGACCTGTGTGTTCCTGCATATGATGTCCCTCTGGCTGCTGCCAGCCCGCCCCCATAGGGGCTCTCAGAGACATGGGTTCTGTGTGGAAAGGAAAACTCCAAGAGTTAACAACAGGCAAGGTACATTTTGGGGTTAGAAAGGTCATGGCACATTTCCCCTTTCTATTGAAAACCTCTGTCTGGCTGCAGATCACAGTCTTTCCCTCTCTGAGGCCAGGGAGGGCAGAGATCTGGAACAATGACAGTGACAAGAGTTTGGATAGAAATGAACCTGAGATCAAATTCTGACGCATACTAAGCCTGGTGGTATATTCCTGTAATCACAGCTATGTGGGAGGTATACGTGAGAGGCAAAAAAGGGGGGGAGAGAGGGCCTGGAGTATGGCACAAGTAGTAAGTAGAGTACCTGCCTGGCAAGCATACCCAGGCCTTGAATTCAAATACCAGTTCTGCTCTCAGAAATTTTGACTCACCCAATTATTCCATTTGTGTGTTCTCCCAGCTAGCATGGAAATGAGGATATTTCCCCCGTAAGACAATGATGAGGTGACTTTTATCTGTTGGGAACAGGAAACCCCATTTATCACAACTTAAATAACGGGGGGCTGTATTCCAGGTTTAGCTCAGTGGCTATGGACTTGGCACTCCCTTTATGGTTTCAGGGTACATCCGTCACCCTGAATACAGGACCTTCCACATAAAGGACTTTAATTCCATTTTGTAAAGGACATCTCTCTCTTTTTCTAAGAAAAGCACTCAGCACATTTCTCCTTGCAGCTCATTGGCCAGGATTGGATCACATGACCATATCTCTAGTTGCAAGGAATCCTGGGAGGGCCAGCCAATCATGCGTTATACTGTCTCTCTAAATAAGAAGAATTTGGAAGAAAATGACCTCCAGAGAGACAGCAGTTGCCAAATAATATAAAGCACTTGGAACATAAGTTGGAACAAATGAAATACTGCATAACCAGAAGCATTATTATGATTAGACTAAGTGTTCTGCCAGTCATACCGGAGGTGGCTTTTCCAGAATGTTCCCCCTCACCCTCACCCCTCAGGGTAGCACTTCAAGGAGAGACAGGACCCTGGGGATTCCAGCCTAGCATCTCCCCCACCCCTCATAGTCTTGGAAGAGCCAAACGGGGCACCCTGGAGGGTGTTCTACAGTTGAATGCCTGCTACCTCTCCTTTGCCAAAGATATCAACAATCATGGCCGGTTCTGTAGAGAAAGATCTAGAAACACAATCAAGAAGAGGCCTGAAACCTAATCTTCTCCCCCCACCCCCCACCCACAGCACTTGGTAAACCAAGCATAGCAGAATAGGTGGACGCTATCACCCTTGTAAAGCTGTGGTCCTCGAGAATTAAGTTTGAGTCACCATCCAGCCTGCTGCTCTACAGGACACACCCTTCCCACTGCTAGCCTCTTGCCTTTGGAGACAGGACAGAGGATCATCATGGCTTCCCAGACTGACATAAAGACCAAGAACACAGCCCCAAGGCAACTACAGCTTTTCTGGAACACAGAAGATGGTGGCCCATTTCTTCAGCTGTCTGAGTACACCATGTCCCCAGGGACTGGGACTCCCATTTATTAATTTAACCACTTATCCCCATGTGGTTTTGAGTGTCTACTGTGTCAGCTGGGTGAGAGGTGCTGGGGCCATAGGAAAGCTTTGCATAGACATATTCCTGATCCACCGGGGGATGTTACCCAGAGCTTTCTTCACATCCCACTTCCTGTCCTTTAGCCCTCTTATGGCATCATCCATTTGTCCTGCCTCCCTGCTGCACTGCAATAAAAAAGCAGACCATAATAAGTGTTGGTCAGGATGTTACACTGCTGATGAGGATTTGAAATAGCATCGCTGCTTTGAAAAGCTTAGAAGTTTCTAGAAAGGCTAAACCTAGAGTCATTGTATGACCTACAAATTCTGCTTCCAAGGATATACTTGAGAGAAGGGAATATCATAGTCATAAAGTCAAGTAGCAAAACTGTCTGTTACAGCCCAAAGATAGGAGCCAGTGTCTATCCAGTAGCCAACCCTTAGGAGTGGAGAAGAAAATGCCTCCAATGATCCCTGGGATGTGACTCACCCACCAAAAGCAATGAGTTACAGGTGAGCTGTACAAGGAGATAGACTTGGAACATATTATGGTAAATATAAGAAGACTACACATTGCGCATGATTCCACTTGCTTGAAATGTCCAACAAGGAGCATCCCCAGAAACAGAAAGGAGATTCCTGAGGGGACAGGGGACAGAGGGACTGCTCTTGGACAGGGATTTCTTTTAGTGATGGAATTATACAGTTTGTGTGGGTAGCAAGATTGTATAAATTGACTCAAAGCCATATTACTTGAAAGTAGTAGAGCAGTGTGTCTTTGAACCCTTGAAGCCCTGACTGCCATGAGGTAGTGCACATTTAGTTGGGCAAGCAGCAACTGACCATGGCTTCCTGCTGACCTGCTGGTGCCAGCCCTGACCAGAAACTCCTGGGCAGCCTGGAGCCACATGCAAACTAACGTACCACCAGCCCTCAGCATCCATCCTTGACAGCCAGGCCGGGCCGCTGGCAGCCAATGCCTCTCTCTGTACTTTCCTCTGCCCTGAGTTCACCGCTTGACAACGGAGCCAGGCTGGACACTGGGCATGTCCTTGAGAAGGACAGGGAGTGGAGGGTTCAGTAGCATCCTGTCACCAGCCACCTCTGCCTGACTGTGTGATCCCAAGAGAGAAAGAGGAAGAGCAGAGAACAGCCGGTGGAGGTGACTGGTCATGACCCTTGCTCCCATCACAGCCATCAAGGGGTTTACCATCAGCTCCTTGTCTTTTGCCTTTGAAAAATTATCCTACGGAACCACACTGCAGCTAAGGCAACCAGGTGGGATTTTTCTTCCATGCAGAAAACTAGAATAGACGTGCCAGAGAACCCTCAGCATGATCACTTTTCTAGGACGCCCCTTAATAGAACCCATTCCCTCTTCAGCCCTCAGGCTTATGAGAGGAATTCTCTGTAAAAACATGGTCCCAGCTACTCAGGAGGTATAGGTAGAAGATCAAAGCTCACAGCAACCTGGGAAAAAGCATGAGAACCTCTCTGGGAAAAAAGAAAAAAAGCAAAGGGGGCTGAGGGTGTGGTTCAAGTAATAGAATGTCTACCTGACAAGCAAAAGGCCTTGAGTTTAAATCCCAGTACTTCCTGGAGAGGTGGGGAGGAGGGCCACAGAGATCCGTAGAGGTCCCTAAGCCCCTCAGGGAACAGGATGGGGAATAAGAGAGATAGGAGGAGAGGAAGAGAAGGAATAGCAGAAGGAGAAAGGAGGAGGGAGGGAGGAGGAGGAGGACAAGGAGGAAAAAGGAGGAGGAGGGAAGAGAAGGAAAGGAAGAGGAAGAAGAAAAAGAAGGGGAGGAGGAGCTGAATGCCGGTGGCTCACGCCTGTAATCCTAGCTAACTCAGGAGGCTGAGATCTGAGGATCGCAGTTCAAAGCCAGCCCAGGCAGGGAAGTCTGCGAGACTCTTATCACCAATCAACCACCAGAAAACTGGAAGTGGTATTGTGGCTCAAGAGGTAGAGTGCTTACCTTGAGCTGAAGAACTCAGAGACAGCACCCATGTCAAAAAGTGTTTTTCAATAATGTTAAAATCCTTATTCTGTTTTCTTGATATTCTATAGTCAGCTGCCAGAGATGAAGCTGCCTGATACCTGAATATTTAGCTTAGTTTAAATAATTTTGAGCCTTTTTTTTTTGTCGGTCATGGGGCCTGAACTCAGCCTGGGCGCTGTCCCTCAGCTCTTCAGCTCAAGGCTAGCACTCCACCACTTGAGCCACAGCACCACTTCCAGCTTTTTTTTTTTTTTTTTTTTGCTTATGTAGTGCTGAGGAATCGAACCCAGAGCCTCATGCATGCGAAGCAAGCATTTTACCACTGAGCCACCTTCCCAGCCCCATTGAGTCATTCTTTATTCAGACATTTGTTAAGCACCTACCAACCCTGAGCCAGATACTAGACTACAAGTATGAGTCACACAACCCTGGTCCCATGGAGCTTCCCTTCCAGCAGGACAAACAAAAGGACCTAAAAACAACAACAACAACAAAACAGATATTCTGGGACCCAAGTGGAAGACCTGGAAAGATGTTGAGGGTTTTAGGAACCCACCCATCTGCTAGGAGACCTGACCTACACCCTGCGCTCTGTGCTCCATACACTAATATTGCGTGTTCCACGCTCAACATTCTGTGCTCTGGATCCTGGGTTCTAAGTTCCATGCTCCACACTCTGTGCTGTGTGTTCTAGGTTCTAGGTTCCCTGCTCTATGCTCTATTCCTTTCTTAAAAAAATAATTTTATCATTATAATTAGGTTATAGAATGGGGGGGAGCACTACCATTCATAAATCAGGTAATGAGTTCATTTCTCTTTTACCTTTACCTTCTTCCAGTTTCTCCCTCCCATCCCAGTCCATAAGTTACGTAGATCATTTTCCACATAGTGTGGAACATTGAATAGCATGAATGCATTTGTTTACCCCATACTCTGTTCTCGGTGTTGGTGCTTTAAGCCGTGTGATATGTTTCCACCTCTGTAGTCTATGTTCTAGATTCCATGTTCCATTCTCTTTGGTCTGTACCCTATGTTCTAGGTTTCATGCTCCATTCCCCTGCTCTGTACTCTAGGTTCTGTGCTCCATATGTTATTCTCTCTATTTCGAGTCCCACGCTCCATGCTCCGTGTTCTAAGTTCCTTGTGTTCAAGCTCCATGTTCCACACTCCATACTCTGCGCTGTAGGTTGTGTGCTCCGTGTTCTAAGTTCCATGCTCCTTGTGCTGCTCTCCATGTTTATTCAGTGCTCCTTTCTTGGTGTTCCATGTAGCATGTTCTGTGTTCCATGCTGTATGTTTCATTATCTGTCCTCTGAACTCCACATTCTAGGTTTTGTGTTCCATGCTCGGGGCTCTGGGCTCTGAGCTTTGTGTTCTAGGTTCCATGACCCGTGTTTCACGCTCTGTGCTGTGTTTCTGCTCTATGTTTCAGGCTCTATGCTTTATGCTCCCTGCTCTGGGTGGGTTCCATGCTCTTGGTCTAAGCTGGGTGCTCCATTTTCCATTGTCTGTACTCTAGGTTCTAGACTCCATGCTCCTTGTTCTGTGCTCTGGGTTCCATGTTCTGTACTCTTTGCTTCATGTTCTGTGTTTTCTACTTGATGAGCTATCCTTCACGCTCCATACTTTATTCTGTAGACTCCATTCTCCATGCTCTGGGCTCTAGGCTTTAAGCTCCACACCCCTCCATGCTCTGTGCCCTGTGTTCTGCGCATCCTGCTCTATACTCCATGCTCTGTGCCAGGTGAGGAAAGGCTTTAGGGAGAAGCACAAGCCTGATGTCATGGAGACACTGGGGTGTGGTCACTTAAGCATGGGTTGAGTAGCAACTGACAACTGGGTGATTTGGAAATGTGACAAGGTTCTCTCACCTGATCTGCCTATCTGTGCATTAGAGAAGCTGCGGACTAGTGAGAGAATGCACGGGCGATGCAAGTAGAATTGAAAGCAGGGTCTAGTAAGGCATACACATTCCTGAGTGGAACATAGTCCCAGGGACTATGCTGCTGCTCCCTGTATAGACTGTGTTCTCCCTGGTGCAGGCTTGGGACTGGGGTGGGGATTGCGAATTAGAGGCAGGGTTATGGCGAACTGAGTACCCACTGCCCCATGTCTCGCAAGAAGTTACACAGTGGTTGGGGAGGTGGGGAGGGCAGGGATGGTAGGGGAAAAACAAAGGAGGGGGTAACATTACCTTGCTCGTGTAACTGTAACCCCTCTCTACAGTATCTTTACAATAATACATATATATATATATATATATATATATATTTTTTTTTTTAAGTGACAGTGCTGCTGAGGATGGATCCCCAGGACTGGAGCTTATTGAACCCTGAAGGACAATTCCACCTCCACAGGCAAGGCTGAGTTTCTTGATGCTGCTCCCAAGCACAGGGCCTGAGCTACACATCTCACCACAACATCAGCTTTGAGTCCTAAGCTCACCTAAGCTCAGCTAGTGTGTGTGTGTGCCCATGAAGTCCCATCCCGTGGGCTCTCCAGCCAGCTCCCAGAGCAGGTGGCCTGGAAGCTATGTAATGTGGTCATGCAAGTGATGTCCCAAGAATGTGACCAGGTCAGTAAGGGGTGCCTCAGGGGTAGCAGGAGGTGAGGTGTCCCTCAGACACACACACACACACACACACACACACACACACACACACACACGTTCTCCTTGGCCATAATAGTGATGGAATGAAACTATCTGGCTAGTAAATAACTTCCCTGAGGAAATTCTTCCGGGGTATTTCGCCACCACCAGCTGGTATTTTTTGGCATCTGGAACAAGATAATAACCATGTTGAAACGGCACCCACGGCCTTGTACGAACAGGGCACGACTTGTCACCTCCTCAGGCCTCCGCAGCCTCCACCTCCACAGTCCCTTATCTCTTGCCTGAGCAAGCCTGGGGCAGCTTACTCCCGGCCAGCTGCTTCAGCTGGGGTGATGGGACCAAGGGGTTCCAGGCCAGCCCTTGGGCAGATGCCAGAACCCCCCTCAACCAAACTAAGGAATCCAGCTCCCCCCACAGCACTACTCCACCTCTTTCCCCAGCAGCCCCTCCCACTTTCACTCCACCCAGGTGCATTTAGGTGCATTTCCAAGATCTGCTTAATAAATTACCACCTCTACATGACCTAACAATAGTCACAGATAATCCCAGGCTATTAGAAGGCTTGTTTACAACTCATATAATTCTAGGTGATGCAAAGCTCAACAAGTTTGGAAAGGTGTCGGCCTTCAGTCAGTGAATGGCGCAACTGGTGTTCACAAATTATATGTAATTGATCCAAAGAAGTTACAGACATTTGAAAAACAATGGGTTTGCCTCCTCCCTCCCAGCCTCTCCTTCTGGGAATTTACCCCTGAGGAAATTACAGTGAGCTGTGAGCAGGAAAAAAAAGAAAGAAAGAAATTAGCACAGATCTGTTCAGTGTGGTGTTGTTTAGAATAACAAAAACTTCAGAATAACCTCCCTGCTCAACAATAGGGAATTAGTTAAACAAACACGGGAACCTGTCTACAATGAGATTCTAAGCAGCCATTTAAAATAATATTATGTAGGAGACTGGATCACGCCCTGGGAAAAATGTTAATCATCTATTTGTAAGTGTAGGAGAAAAAGGCAAGTTACCAAGCAAAGGCTACAGTTAATTCCGTTCAAATACTTTGTACAAATATCTTTGCTTGGATGGCACTTGGGAGGTAAGGTGTGTTCTGCTCCAGCTTTTATTATAAAATGGCAGGCAGCTGGAGAGATTAAATAAAATTCCTCATATAAATCTTAGCCCTGTATTGGACATAAAATAACAGATTTTTTTTTTGTTCTTGTTATGTAAAAAGGGTTAGCATCAAGTGGGAATTGGGTTTCCCTCCATTTTTGTATTTGTTGTTTTGCTTGCCTAAGTTCTAGAAGTTACTCTTAGTACATTTTTTAAAAATTAAAGTTAAAGCCCGGCGCTGGTGGCTCACGCCTGTAATCCTAGCTACTCAGGAGGCTGAGATCTGAGGATCGCGGTTCAAAGCCAGCCCAGGCAGGAGAGACCGTGAGACTCCTATCTCCAATAAACCACCAGAAAACCGGAAGTGGCGCTGTAGCTCAAGTGGTAGAGCGCTCGCCTTGAGCTGAAGAGCTGAGGGACAGCGCCCAGGCCCAGAGTTCAAGCCCCACGGCCGACAAAAAAAAAAAAAAAAAAAAAAAAAAATTAAAGTTAATAAACTGATGTCTTTAAAGAGGGAATCCAGGATTACAGGCACACCTGTCCTCCTAGCTGCTCAGGAAGCTGAGACCCCTAAGATTCAAAGCCTACTTGGGAAGGCCAATCTGTGAGATTCTTATTGCCAATTTTAGTCAGCTAAAAGCTGGAAGAGGAGAGGTGGATCAAGTAGTAGAGGGAGCACTAGCTTTGAGAAAAAAAAAAGCTAAGCAAGAGAACAAGGTCCTGAGTTCAAGCCCGCCGTGGGTGCAGACATACACACGCATAAGGTGCAATGTGTTGCTGATCTCAGCAGGTGGGGCTGGGGAGCTCATTCTACTGGAGAGAAGGGGTGGGGGGTGGGGGCTCAAGAGTAGGCCATCTCACCTAGATGCACAGAGAAAACAGGGACCTGGAGAAATCAGAGCAAGATGCTCCCAGACGCCTCAAAACAATTTGCATATGCTTGGTTCTTCCCATCCCTGGACCCCACCCATCACACCTTTCCACTGAGCCCTAGGTGGGGCTCATAAATAAATAAATAATAATTGAAGAGGAGCTGACTTAGGGGAGCTCCATCAAACCAGGGCCCAAAGCTCTAAGGCGAGGAGAACTGGGGCAGATCTCCAAGGGAGCTAACTTCTACCTCAAAATGTTCTAGAACCCCCAGATTGCACAGCCCTGGCTTTAGCTAAGGAACCCATAAGTTTCCAAGCTCCAGGCTCCTCACTTGTGCCCAAGCATGCAAATCCTCCTGGCACAGGACAACCATTTCCTAGTCTGCCTCACCTCAAGTCCTGGCAAATGTTTGGGGCCCCACTGAGCCTCTTTAATTAGACTCCATCTTCTGGGTCACATGGGGTGTGGTAGCAGTGGCCAGGGGCACGGGAAGTACCAGGGCTTCAAAATCCAGACTCGGTCTCCACCCTTTGCAGGGTGGGGAACAGAGACAGGCACACAGGGTGACAGCAAAGCAGCCTGGGCAAGGGGAAGATGGTAGTGATGATGACTCCCTTTGCAGGAAAGAGGGTGGCACCCACCCCAGAGCCCTGAAGGAACGCTAAGAAAGGAGGAGACACTGGGAAGGATCTTAGGTCTTTATGGGGTGACGATAGGGCACCCTTACCCCACGTCTGACCTGGATCGCTTCATCCTCCCAGCAGCCAAGAGGAGCCCCAAGACTGTTTTGTTCTACCCAACACCCTAACAGCTCTACCACATACAGTTGTTGCCTTGGAGACAGTGATGGAAGGAAGAAAACGCAGGGCCCATAAGGAGCCATGGTGGGCCTGTCTTGTCAGTCTACTCTCCTGACTCAGGAAGGATGGAAGGCCGAGCCAGCCCTGGAGGGTCCCAGCTCCCCATAAGCTCCCAGCTCTGGTGGAGTGAGGGATGCACTGTGGGTAGGGAGGACTGGTTTGTTTCCAGAGTTTGGGGTAGGGTGATGAGCGCTTGTAGGCCACCCTGGGGATAAGCAGCGCTAGCGAAAGCCAGTCATCATGACGGGGCTATTTCTCAGGAATGTGCTCCGCCAGGCCTGCAAAACCATCCCCCTTTGCGTTCCTGTGAAAGACTGAACCATAGGCAAGACGCCACTTCATACCTGCTGGACCACTCAGATCAGAAAACCTGATACTAGCCAGTGCTGGTGAGGGGCCGGGAAAACCGGAAGCCCCACAGAGCACTAGTGAGGATGTCGATGGGTGAGAGCCCTTGGGAAAACATGTGTCATTTTCTCAACAAGTTAAAAGACAACTGTCATGTGACCTGGCACTTCCTCTCCTAAGGCGAGGCCCCAATGAAGTGAAAAGAAGCTCTTAAACAAGTACACAGATAAATAATCCCTCTTGAAAATAGACCAAGGGCAGATACAACCCAGCTGGCCATCTATAGAGGAAAAGATGATTGAAGGTCTTTATTAATACCCATAAGAGAGGATACCACTCACCACAAAAAGTTCACATGGGTGAACTCTGACACTATGTTAAATGAAAGAAACAAGACACGGAAGGTCATGGATTGCAAGATTCGTTCTATAAGAAAACTCCAGAATAGAGACCAAAGATAGATTAGTGGTTGAGGCTGGGGCTGGGGATTTGGGAGGGATTGCTTAATGACTATTAGGTTTCTTTTAACAGTAGTAAAAAATGTTTTGAAGCTAGATAAAGCTGCTGGTTACACAACCCTTCCAATGCCTGAAAGGAACACTGTATTTGAAGGTACAAAACGGTTCATTTTATGTGAATTTCATTTCCATATAAATAAATGGGTCAGAGCCCAAAAGAGATTTCTTCTTGCTGGGGCCTGGGTTTCACCCACATGATCTCATTTCATCTTCAAAACTGCCTACAAGGCAGAGATTTATTACCCCACTTGACTGATAAGGAAACTGAGGCTGGGGGGTGATATAATGTGCCCGGGGCCTCATGGCTCTGGCTCCGCTCCAGGCTGAGCCAGAGAACTCCTTCACCGTCCAGAGATGGGCTCAGGATTTCCCAGAAATTCTTCTGGGTTGAGTAAGATGGCTCCGCAGGGCGCTAGGGATGTGTGTCCTGACCTCGGGGGCGAGGGGGCAAGGGTCTCCGTGATTCCACGCAGCTTCGGGTCGCTGGAATTTGGATAACGACAGCCAGGACCCCAGGGAGGCATGCCTAACACCTAGTGTCGAACACAGGCGGTCCAAGAACTGCAGGGTACTAGGGCGGAGGTTGAGACTGGAGAAGGCAAATGGTCTACCTTCATTCAGACAGCCAAGCATCCTGGGCAGCAAACTGTCCTTCATTTTTCTGACCAACTCTTGCCAGGAGAACAGAGGCCATGTAAGAAAATAAAGAACATTGGCTTTGATGCCCTAGCCACAAGTTTTGAAAGATTCATCCCTTCCTCATCCACCTCTTCCTCCTCATCTTTTTTTCTTCCTCCTCTTTCTCCTTCTCTTCTTCCCCCCTCTTCTTCCTCTTCCTTTTCCTTTTCCTTTCTCCTCTTCCTTCTCTTCCTCTTCCTCCTCTTTCCTAGCTGAGATGTACAGAGCATTTACTGTTCCCTAGCACTTGAATGTGGATCTCTACCTCAAACCTTGCTGTAGGACAGTGATCCTGGTTCGCTTGATCCTGGTTCATCATCCAGACCCACCCTTTTCCCTCACACCACGTGTGGAATCTAAGCCATGTTTTACAATCCCACTCCCTTGCTCTCTGTGGGAAGCTGGCCGACTGAGGCAAAAACTCAGCTAAGAATCTGAGACAAGCAGTGGATGGGCCTTCCAGCTGCAGAGACAGGAAAGGAACTACATTGTTCCTCTTTGAAAGATGCCCTTGCTCTAAAGAAAGAGCTCCTGAGGCATGGGCTCTCCTGGTCCTTTGGATAATGCCACATCTGGGTGTGATGCTGAGGGCCCTGACAACCATCTCTCCTCCAGTCTGAGAAGAAAATTGCTATGGAGAGGGTGGAGCAGAGATAAAGGGATGTCACCGAACCCCTGAAGACTGGGCTGGCCTCTTGCAGTGATGGGAGACAACAGACTTTCCTGTTGAATCTGGGGTTTGCTGTTACTTGCAGCCTAAAGGACTTTTCTGTTCCACACATGAGAAGTCTGAGGCACAGAGACATAACATGAGAGGTCTGAGATTCCATAGCTAGTGGGTCTGGAATTTGAGCCCTAACAATCTAGCCCCAGAACTTCACTCTTCCCTACAGTAAAGACACTGTCCACCTTGGGGTTGCTGTCATTGCTTCAACCACACAGACATGAAAGTACTCACTCCATGCAAAGAAGTAAATCAAACCACACGCAGAGGAAGCCCAAGGACTATAAAGTCTCCCCTGAATTGCCCAGCACTGACTCGGTGTCTGTCAGGCCTCAGTAACTTAGAGTCTAGGTATTTCCACCTTCCCCTCAGCTTCGGTCTCTCAAGTGCCTGGGTCTTCAGCCTCCCAGTTCCAGGGAGCCTTTCAAGAGTTCTCTAGTGCTCCCCTCTCCCACTCCCTATAGCCTTCCAACCCTGGTCTAGCCATTTTGCAATAACCTACCACCCATATCCACACAGCAGCCAGAGGAAGTTTAGAAAGCTCAGGGCAAGACCGCATTACTCCCCTGCCCCAAGCCCCCGCGTGTCTTCCCATTGAAGGTGGAATCAGACCTAACTCATAGCCGTGACTCAGCCGGATGTACCTCTGGACCTGCCTTTCTTGAACTTCACCTGTACGTGAGCTTCTTCACTGCGGCCTATTAGCTCCTCACACCCGAGAAACTCCTTCCTAGCCCGAGTCTTTGTCCTTGCTAGCTAGGCCTGTAGTGGGTGTGATTCCCTAGCTAAAGGGAGTGTGTTGTTTCTTTTCAACACTTAGGACTCCTGGAGAGGGCCATCCTGCCCTCTCCAGTCTATCACCCAATTTTACTTCTCTATGCATATCATATGCTTCTTTGATGTTTCTTATTTTTGAACTGGTTCTTTGGTTATCTTCCATCACCCCCTAAAACATCCACCACAGGAGCTGAAGGAACATATCTGTGTGATTCACTCACAGAATAACCATGTTGGATACAAAGTAGGTGTTCAGAAAATATTTTCTGAAGAGATACAACTTCATCCCCAGGTGAAGGGTGCTGTCTCAGCAGAGGATGCTTGAAGAGAGGGGGTCTTGGACTCGTTCTTACCTTCACTGCAGAGGTTAAGTTTGCTTGTCTCAGACTCTCAGCTGAGTTGAGAGTCTTGACCGCAAGCTTGACCATGAGCACAACATGGTACCTCTGTGGGCCACAGTTGCCCGGGCTGTCAAATAAGTATAATGGCTTTCATGATATAATTGCAAGGGATAAGATAAAGTGCACTGATATTCAGCACAGGGGCTGCTGTACAGAAAACACTCATGAAAGGTCATGCCTTTGTTCATATGTGGTATCAAAACATAAGAGGAGGAGAAAGGGAAGAGGACACGACAAGAAAGGGAAGGTAGAAGGGAGAATGAGAAAAAGGGAGAAAGCAAGCAAAGGAGAGAGGGAGGGCGGGGGGAGCCTCAGTCATACACTACCTATAGGTTGTGCAGAATATCATCTCAAATGGCCATTGTCCTGGGACACAGAGGATTCCAATGGAATCCTTAAATTCTGGTCCAAAATCTCCAGATTCTGGTGGATTCTGTGATAGGCCAAGGCAGTTGGTCCCCCAAAAGCATTACGTCCCCCAGACTTAATCGAGAGTGAAGGTTGGGCACCAGAAGTGCAGAAAGGAAATCCTCTGGAGGCCAGAGACCCTCCACATCCCGAAAACCCTTACTGCCGGAGCAGCTGCATAGGGCCAAGCTTCCTGCCAGGATGAACTGGGTCTTAATAGCCTCTAATTGGTCATAAGGCGAATGGAGGAAAGGTATTAACGAGCAAACCATTTGGCTCCAAATGAATGGACCGTAACCCAGAAGGATTTTATCGGTCTGTCTGCTTTATAAGAGTTTTCATTAAAGGAGTGTCTTGGCCCTAAAATGGTCCACTAGGACCACGGCTTTGAGTTAATGGGTGCAATATCGAGGATTATGGAGTTTGAGCACAGGATCCCAGCCCTCCCCATCCTCCTCCTGCTGGGCAGGGCCACTCTAGGCCCAAAGGCTCCACCTGCCCACAATGCCCCACACTGTCTCCATCCTTCTCACTGGCCTTCCAGGAGGAATTATGCTTCCCCCTTTCCGACGCAGGATGCCACCCTCATTTAGCTTTGTTTGAAGATTTACCCATAAATGATGAGAGAATGGTAAGTTTCCTACCCTATCTAGCATTCATGGATTTCCAATTACCTTTTTTCTTTTTCCTTTCATGCTTTGTAAAGCCGGGTCTACTCATTAAAAGTCATATAATAAAGAAATATATAAAATAAGAAATGAAACATTCTTCTTTCCATAGTCTTACTCTTCAGAAATAACCATTGTTAACATTTTGATTGATAGATCTCCAAATTCACGAAGGACAAAGCTTTTTTTTTTTCAAATTACATATTCCAGAAGTTAACATAATAGATATCCTAGTTTATTCCACACAGTTTAAAACACAAAACAACACAGGCAAAATTGGTTCCTATATCTCCTTTATTTTACAACTGTATCATTCACTCCCTTCCCCAAACTAATCTTTTCCCAGAGAATATTATTTTTTTTTGTCTATATTAGACTCCTACTACATCTGTGTATACAATAGTGACCTCCCCAACCATGGCTTTCCTGCCCACATTTTCAGTTACCAAAAGTTACTCCTGGTCCAAAAGTAATAAATGGAAAAGTTCCTGAAACACAAATTTAACAAGTCTTTATTCAGGAGGTTTAGATCTAGAATCACGGTTAGAAGCCAGCCCAGGAAGGAAAGACCATGAGATGCTTATCTTTAACTAACCTCTACAAAATAGCCAGAGGTAGAGCGTTGGCTCAAATGCTAGCATTGAGCACAAAAGTTCAGAAATAGCACCCAGGCCCTGAGTTCAAGACCCAAGACCCGCTCCCCCCCCCCACAAACGCACATTAGCAAGTCTTAAGTTGTGCACTGTTCTGAGTAGTGTGATGAGATCTCATACCACCCTACTCTTCTCCTCTAGAACGTCTATCACCCTTGCCCAGCTTAGCCACACTGTGTGCAGTACTCACTCTCTAGCAAGTTATAGCTGCCATGGTTATTAGCCCAACAGCCAAGGTTTCACAGAGCTTGTGTTCAGTTAAACATTATTCCACTTGCTATGGCCCCAAAGTGCAATAATACAGATCTTGGAGATTTCATTGCCAAAGAGAAGCTGCAATATGCTTCCCCTAAGTGAAAGATTAAAATTTCTGCTATCATAAGGTCTGTGATTTCAAGCCTCTACTAGATTTTCTTTTTTTCTTTCCTTTCCATTTTGGATAAGGAAGGGACTACAATATCCAGCTAAAAGAATCTGTATGTCACCTCTTTTAGAAATGACGTTGTATTCCTTCAGCATTGTGTTTCCCTTACATCGTAGTGTGTGACCCCCTGCTTTTCCCGTTGCTTCATTGTCTCTGTGTTGTTAATAAGGTAGCACTGTATCTTTTACTTTTTAATGCTGTATCCCTTCCTTTCTCCCCTCACTTGTGTATCTCTTCTCCTGCTGAAAAGGACTGAGGTTGCTTTCACTCTTCATTTTACAAACACTGTTGCAGTGAGCATTCTTGTGTCCATCGTCTTAAACTTACACACAGGAGTTACTCCAGACTAACAGAGCAAGAGACAAAATGTTGTGGCATAGTACAAACACCTCTGGCTACTAAACATTGAAAAATTGTTTTCTAAAATGGCTGTGCTCATTTGTATTTCTACATTAAACATCACTCAGCCCAAGTTATTAGAAAAAAATTGGCACTATCTTCAAGTGCATGAAAGTTCCTGTTGCTCCACATTTTGCCAACCAGTGTTGTCAGACATGCATTTTTGGCCAATCTATTGGGTGTAAACTGATATGTCATAGTTGCTTTAATAACATTTCCATAACTGATGAGATTCTGCACCTTTTATATGCTAACTGGCCTTTCTAGATTCCTGTTCTGTGATTTGTCTGTTCATATTCTGCCTAATTTCAACAGACACACAGATAAATAGATAGGTATGTATGTACATAGGTAAGTAGGTAGGTAGATAGATAGATAGATGTTAAATATAGTAATAGAAAGTATTTATAAAGTAGTTTACAAAACATGTCCCACTTATGTAGTCTATACTGTACTCAATCTCTATCACATATATACATATATGTGTGAATGTGTGTATGTGTGTATATGTGTATATATGTGTGTGCATGTATATATATATATATGTATATATATATATATATATATATATATAAAACCAGCACCTCTTTTAAGGCTACTATGTTTATATTTGTCTTGCTCAGCATATGTATATTGTGTTTTATTACATATTCTTCTATGAGGATACATTTAGATTATTATCATTTTTTCATTAGGAATAGTAAATTTTGTAGCATATATTCAGATACAGTCATAACCATTTCTATAAAAGCTGATCAATTCTCTATTAATGCAAATAGTAACACATAACAAAGACAAAAAGTAGAATGCAATTTTTTAAAAAAAGCCAAATACAGTCAACATTAAATCTCTTTCAGGTACAGTTCTTTTTTTTTCTGAACAATTCAAAAAGTAATCTAAGAACAGCCACCTTGGAAATAGGCAAGACCCATTAAAACTAAATATATAGTCACCCAATCCCAGTGATGGCAATTGGGCGTGGATCCAAGGAAAGTAAATTGACAAATTCAAGAAAAGATGTGTACACAGATGTTTGCTCAGCTTGTGACTTACAGTTGAGCACAGTGGACATGAACAGTAGCCTGGATGGATCTGAATACATAGAGTTGAACCAAAGAATCCAGCCACAAAGAAAATATACCATTCAGTCTCGCTTATATAACGTTCAGGAAGGAGCAAGCCAAACTATGGACGTTAGAAATGAAGGTAATGGTTAGATTTAGGGGAAGGGATGCCGACAGCTTTCTCAGCTCTTGGAATTGTCCTCTACCTTAATCTGAGTCATGGATGTACTTAACTCGATTCACTGAGTTTTTCTTTTCAGAGTTGTACACCTCCTGTTGGTCACTAAAATTAGAGGACAGATTGGGTTGGTCAAAGGATACAAAATTCCAGTTTGACAGGAAGAATAGGTCCAAGAGCTTTTCTGTCTATGTGGCTACTACAATTACTAAATATATTAAGTACTTGAAAATTTCATATTGATGTACATGTTGTATGTGCACCCCCTAAATGTATATTAAAAAGTTAATTAAAGTCAATTAAAAATGAAAATAAACTTTAAAAAACACAGGTGTAAATTTTTTGGTCTTAAAAGAAATGCTCTTAAGTTTCTGGTTATTTGGGGTTTGCAGATTTTATTGAGATCCTATTAAGTATTCACTACTGAACTGAGCATTTTTATCAAAGCCAACCCACTTGACAGTTTTTATGGTAACCTCTGTGATAAAGGTAGGGCTGTTTCTTTGCTGTCCATTCAAGACTCCAGGAACAGCTGCTTGGATTATATTCATAATGGCCGGTGTTTACTAGGCACACTGGGTGTCAGACATTATTCTAACCGCTTTTACGTGTACTATCTCATGTCATCTGCAAACTGATCTTGTGCTACAGGCGCCATTATTATCTCTACTTTACAGGTGAGGAAGTTGCAACACAGCAAGTCACTTCCCCCAGGTCACACAGCCAGTAAGCAATGGAACCAAGATCTCCAGTTCTGTACAGCACATGGCCCACTTCTGACTTTCTGGCCCCAAGACAATGTGTGGAATTTGCCTCCTACGAGATGACACTGAGAATGTGTTGCTTCGATATTGCAGGCAGCTGTTTCCTTTGTTCCAGGGGTTTCTGGTGGAAGCTTGTGTTTATTTATTGACTATTTTTCACTCTCATCTGGTAGAGAGTCAGAAAACAGAACCATTATGCATCAAAGCTCAAACAATCTAACAGTAAATTAGCACATACACACCCCCAAGACATAGGGCTCAGGCAGAGGAGGGAGACAGAAAGTTCCTCTTGTTTTCCTGTGTGCAGAGCCCAGACCTTGACATCCCAGACTCCTGGGACTCCAGCATGGATAATGAGTTAGCAGCTAAAAGCTTGTGGTTACAAGATTTTTGCAGAATAGAGTATCACCTTGGGATCCTGTTTTAATGGGAATACAGCTGGAGGCCAATAAACTTCAGTGGTTGATGAAGAAACTGCAGACCAACCAGTTAGCCACTTTGGGCAGAGTAGATACAACCAAGAGGGGACAATAACAGAGGAAAGATGTCTGACCCACTGCCAGCTTAATGTGAAGCTGAGTTCTGGACAGGGCCACAAGAAACCCTGTTACACAGCCAACCCTCCTCAGTACTGCTGTCCTGCAGCCAAAGGCCCCACATCTCAGGCCATCCTTGAGCCGTTACCAGCGAATCCATATTCTCACAGAGGGAGGTGAGGCCTGGACAGAAGAGCATCCTTAAGCCTTGCATCCACCATCAGATGGAAGAATAAGCCACAAAGCATGTCCTCTTCCCCTGTCCCAGCAGGGCAGGCTTGGAGGAAAGAAGTTGAGCTGGATGGAAAAGCAACCCCAGGCTCATGAACAACAAAAATATTTAACTTAGGTTCCAGGAACTTCTATGCATCCGGCCTTTACACACCTCACCTCTAATCCCTCCAACTATCCTTCCAGGGATGGGTGTTGGCCTTGTTTGGCCAAGAGGGAAACTAAGCCAGGTGTAGTGGTTCACGCCTGTAATCCTAGCTACACAGGAGGATGAAATCTGATGTTGGCAGTTTGAAGCCAGGTCAGGCAGGAAAGTCTATGAAAATCGTTATCTCCAATTAAGCACTAAAAAATCCAGAAATGGAACTGTGTGACTCAAGTGGTAGAGCACTAGCCTTGAGCACAAAATCTCAGGGACAGTCCTAGGCCCAGGACCCGCTTACACAGAAAAAAAAAAGGAGAGGGGTGAGGATACTGAGACTCAAAATAGATTAAGTAATTGCAGCTCCAAGTTACGGCTTGGATGATGCCAGAGTCACTTGTAGTGAAACCCACAGGTTTCCCTTGGACAGGGGAGGAAGGAAGGAAGAGAGGGCAGGAAAGGCCAACACCAGCTGCGAATTGTAAGTGCTCACCAGAATTGACTAGAAGGATATGTATCAGGACTCAAACCACTCTGATCATGTCCTGAAGAAGGGCTCTCAAGTGGCCAGGTCTGAGTGTCTCGTAGCCTACACCGATGACATTTCCGGGAGAAAGGGCTATCAATGGTCATAGGAGCACGACTAGTCAGTCTCCCCTAGGAAAAGCACCAGGAGGCGGAAGCCAGCCTGAGAAAGCCATCATCTAAGTGGCACAGGGGGAGAGGCTGGGGGTTTGGGACTCAGACTACAGAGAGATGAAAGCCTGAGACTCTTGACATGTTCTGTGGCTGGGTCAGTTCAGCTTGAAAAAGGGAGCCATTTCCCACAACTAGGAGGGCTTTGTAATGCTGCTCAAAAGCTCTGGGTGTTTGGAACAGGCCTGGGGACTCAGGTGCTAGCTTGTGATCTAAGAAAAGTCAGGATAGCCGGGCGCCAGTGGCTCACACCTCTATTTCTAGCCACTCAGGAGGCTGAGACTTGAGGATCATGGTCCAACGCCAGTCTGGACAGGAAAGGCTGTGAGACTCTTATGTCCAATAAACTACTCAGAAAAAGCCAGAAGTGGTGCTGTGGCTCAAGTGGTAGAGTACTAGCCTTGAGCACAAAGACACTCAGGGATAGCACCTAGGTTCTGAGTTCAAGTACCAGGACTGGGAAGAAGAAAGAAGAGAAGGAGGAGGAAGAAGAGGAGGAGAAAGAGGAGGAGGAGGAAAAGGAAGAGGAAGACAAAAGAGAAGAAGAAGAAGAAGAAGAAGAGGAGGAGGAGGAGGAGGAAGAGGAGGAGGAGGAGGAGGAGGAGGAGGAGGAGGAGGAGGAGGAGGAAGAAAGAAGAAGAAGAAGAAGAAGAAGAAGAAGAAGAAGAAGAAGAAGAAGAAGAAGAAGAAGAAGAAGAAGAAGAAGAAGAAGAAGAAGAAGAAGAAGAAGAAGAAAAGGAGGAGGAGGAGGAGGAGGAGGAGGAGGAGGAGGAGGAGGAGGAGGAAGAGGAAGGAGAAAAAGCCAGGATCATGGATCCTCTATTCAGACACACCCATTTGGGCTTTCTTGGTTAGGGACTGTCATCCAGTGAACCATGGCCCAGCTCTGAGCCAGCATGATGGCAGCTCAGAGTTCTAGCAAAGCACTTTGTTCCAGTCCCCAGAGGCCAGCACCTGCAGAATCCTCACTAGATACCCCCTGGAGGTGAAAGCCAGCTGTTCAATTCCTACAGTGTTGGAGAAGGAAGGCCCTTCAGGGACATTATAGGAAAGAATTCTGGGAATATAAAAGGGAATCGGACTTCTCAGAATGCAGGTGGCAAGAAGCCTGCAAACTAAAGGCAGAAGTGGACATACGTGGCATTTTCAAGTAATTATTTACACACAGCTCAATCATACTTAGATTTGCAGGGCAACTGGATAGAATGCTATGCAACCTGGGTCAGACACCTGGTCTCTTTGAGCCTCGCTGCTTGATGGCCCAAATGACCAATCCCAGACTTGAGAGCTTAAGGCAGGAAGATGCAAGATTGAGGCCAGCTTGGGTTTCATAGTGAAACATTGTTTCAAAAGAATAAAAAGTGAAAGGCAGGGAATGTGGCTTAGTGGTAGAGTGCTTGCCTAGCATGCATGAAGCCCTGGGTTTGATTCCTCAGGATCACATAAACAGGAAAAAAGATGGAAGTAGTCTTGTGACTAGCCTTGAGCAAAAGACACTCAGGGACATTGCCTAGGCCCTGAGTTTAAGCCCTGGCAAAAAAAGAGAAAAGAATAAAAAGTGAAGTCTGTGTAGCTCCATCTTGACTCTGAATCTAACTAGCTATAGGATGTGGCTAGGTAACAATATTCTAGTTTCATTTTGCCTGGCTCCCTTATACCTCTGATTTCCAGAAGCATATCCCAGGCTGGCTTCCTAGAAGAGACATACAACCCCCTGCTGAGTTCAGTTGAACTCTCAGACTTTTTGTGAGAGGAGGTTCAAGGTGAACCAAGCCACCTACTGGTCTGCAGCCAGCCCCCAGAGCAGTGACCATGCCATCAGTAAGTTCCATTCAAGCAGCAGAGCCACTCAG
Source organism: Dipodomys spectabilis (assembly GCF_019054845.1). Lineage (NCBI taxonomy): Eukaryota > Metazoa > Chordata > Mammalia > Rodentia > Heteromyidae > Dipodomys > Dipodomys spectabilis. The sequence goes on along the minus strand of NW_024870807.1, from coordinate 1,079,162 downwards.
CAAACACAGACTTGGGGACAGAAATCAGTCCATGTGTATTAAAATCTGAAACCCAAAATGATCCAAGATCATGGCGCCTTACAATAAAAATACCCTACACACTTACCTTTGGGATGTAGGTACAAAGTACATGTGAAATGTAAGTGAGTTTCTTGTTTAGACATGGGCCCTCTCCTCAAGATATTTTATTATGTTATACATAAAAAATATTCCAGAATCTGAAAGAATCTGAACTGTAATTTTAAATCACTCTCACCCTAAGTGTTTCAGATAAATCATCTCCAGCTGTGTAAGAACTTGAGGTTTCTACCAGTGCCATGAGGCATCTTTGTGCCCATAAGGAACTGGCAACATGCAACACATCCAACCAACCACCAAACAGAAGCACAGTAGCTACAAGGTCATCACTGGAACCAGGCCTCCCAGTTTCTAGTCCATCTCCTCCCCCATTCAGCTGTGTGCCATGGATCTTGGCGTCTTGATGCCTTGGTTTCCTCACCTAGAAGAGGAGTTGAGATGGCAGAAGAAGAACTGACAAGAAGAGTCATTGTGAGGATGTGAATAAACAATATAAGATGAAGAAACAATTCAAGGACCTGACCTGGTACAGCCTCGGTGCTGAGAAGGCATTTGCATCGATATACTATGTGTCTCTAAATATCTTATGAATCTCTTTTTCTCTATCCTCTCAACAATCGCCCTAATGCAGGACATTTTCATTGGCTTGGTGCCAGCCTCAAACCCAGGGATTCTGGTTCTAGAACCTTCTCTCAAAAGCACTGTAACACAAAACCCACCCTTCAAGAGGATCAAAGCAGAGTTCTTCCCAAAGGACTCCTTGGAGGAGCTCGTTGAAGGGTTCCCAGACAGAACCCCAGCACCTGGGCTTGGTGAGGAGTCCTAGCAAAGGCTCAGGAAGCCGAAGCAGATCATTACAGATCATCAGAGTCCACCCCTCCTCCACTTCCAGACACAAGGAAGACTTAATGTCTGTCTCTGTCCCTAGTCAGGATGAGGACGTATGAGCAGGCTTGCCTCTCCAGTCCTTTCTTTCTCAAGCACAAGGACCCTGGAAGCCTACTATAGAGACACAGATGGTGTGAGATGGAGAACTCTCCCTTAGCTTGGAGACCTACATGATAGAGGAGATGGAACCATGCCTGCCCTCCTGCCCACCCCAGCTTTTGTGCCACACTGTGTCAGGTGTAATACACCTGAGCTAGCCAAGTGTTAATGGCTCAGGCCTATAATTCTAGCTACCTGGGAAGCTGAGATCTGAGATTTGAGGGTCAGGGCCAGCCTGGGCAGACCAATGTGTGAGATTCTTCCACTAACTAGCAAAAACAAAAACAAAACATAAAACCACCTAAAATCAGAAAGTAAAGGTGTGGCTCAAGTGGTAGAGTACCAGCCTTGAGTAAAATATTCTAAACAAGAGCTGAGGGCCCCTAGTTCAAACCCCCTAGTACAGGTAAAATATAAATACAAAAATGTAAGTATAAATGTAAAAGTAAATAATAAATAAGTACAATAAGCCTTAGCTTGAAGACAATGACATTTGTGGCTACTATCACCCTCCAATCTCACTTCTCCTGACTGGAGCAAATGGATCAATCATGTTCTTAAGGAGGTAATTTGGGACTTTCCAGGGATTCAGGGGTTATATGAGACAGGGAATGAGAAGCAGGGAGGTGGAGAAGAGAAATTCTAGAAATTGTAGTCTTGTTACTTAGATCTCGGTATTCTTTCTGTACAGGGGAGAGAGAGAGATCTTCCCATTTTCACAGGAGCTAAATAAACCCTAGTTGCAGGAAGAAAACATGATCCTTAATCAGACCAGGGACTCCACATTGCTCTCCTGGTCACTAGTTTGATGACCATGTTCTGTTCACTTGTAGAGCAGGCCTGGCCAGGCCAGGGTAACTTCCTGCTTTCCCCACCACCTTCCTGTGTGTGCCCCTCCCCCAGCTCCTCCACTGCCTGACATAATCTAGCCTCCTTGGCTGATCCAGTCTGCTTTACCAACAGATGTCACACAGTGCCTTTCAAAACCTTACCAATTCTCTGATACTATCAGACAGTTGGGAAATGTTAGTCCAATGCTTATTTCAATATTGTTAGCTGGCAGGGAAGGCCAGCCTGCCGATCATGGAGGTCTTCCTGCAGGCGACAACCCTATATACCAAATCTGGAATTTCTTAAAAAGAAGAAAGACCATCGCAGAAAGAGGGGATACACTATTGAAAGGCAATCGTCTTTGTGCTTTGATCTGAGGTTCTCACTCAGCTGCTCATTCCAATCCCCTGGAAGCTTGGAGGACTTGGGACACAGGACGTGGCCTTCCCACTCTGGTTTAATTGGCCTGGGGGTGGGGGCCCAGAGGACTAGAGCATTCGTTTGTCACCTAAGAGGCCTGGTGTCTTGCTCCCAGGACCCCTGAGATGCCCTCAGATCTCAGAGCAGCCACGAGGTAACCTGGGGACAAAGGTAACTGGCCCAGAAGCTTCAGGTTGAGCAAGAAGAGTGTGTTTGCAGCTGAAGATGGAGGCCTAGTACTGGTCCTGGGCTTCAAGTACCTATCTAGAAGTGAGGTAGAGACACTGCTCCCCATCATCCAAGTTCCAACTTCACTACCCGCCCTAGCCACACATGGTTCTTTGCTGTTTCGCTTTGCTAAATGTGATTCCCCCACTTTCCAAGTGCTGGGATTACAGGCAGGCACCACCAAGCCTGGCAGTTCAGTGTATCTATAAAAGAAGTTTCCGATCAGACAGATATGTATTTATCTTTTTGCTGTGGGTGTTGTTAGACCTTGAAAGGCACGAGGTGAAATTTGCTAGGAGGGAAGAAGATCTGGGAGGCCAGATTGTATGCAGTGGTGGTGATGCTTGTCATGGGGTCGAAGGGGGGACCCCAGGGCCTTGTACATGTTAGTTGTACCTCAGCCCCAACCTTTTGTTGTTGGTGGTGGTTGTGGGGCTTGAAGGCAGGGCCTGGGCACTGTCCCTGAGTTTTTGTGCTCAAGGCTAGTGCTTTACCACAGCTCCACTTTTGGTTTTCTAGTGGTTAATTGCAGATATTTCTCACGGACTTCCTTGCCCAGGTTGGCTTTGAGCCTCCATCCTCAGATCTCATCCTCCTGAGTAACTAGGATTATAGGTGTGAGCCTCCAGCACCCGGCTAGCTCCAATCATTTTATTTTTTTTTTCTTTCTGCTTATGTGGTGCTGAGGAATCGAACCCAGGGCCTCATGCACGCAAGGCAAGGGCTCTACCACTGAGCCACCTTCCCAGCCCCTCCAATCATTTTAAATACACAGTTTAGTGGCATTCAAGACCTCTCCTAGCATTCCATCTCCACACATACGTCTGTACATCCATCTACATCATGCCATCCATCTCTAAAACAGTTTTTGTTTTCCCAAACTGAAACTCCATACCCATGCAATGATCACCCTCACCCCCCCAGCCCATCCTTCTCCTGGCCTCTGGCAATGGCTGATTCTACTTCCTGTCCCCATGATTTCCTTGCTTTAAAAGAAGACTAAAAAGAGCTGAGGACGTGTGAAAGGTGAATTAGCACCAAAGGAGGACTCCCCTTTTGATCTGGTTCCGATGGGTGGAGTTTGGGGCCCCATGTTGCCTCTTTACTCAATGCACTTCACACTTGGCCTCAACCCTCAGCATGTGTCCCACAAGTTGCAAAAGCTGCACAAGGCATCCTGAGAACTGGGGTCTTGCATCACTCATGTGGTAGGATCTGACTGTCACATGTGAGGAGGGGAAAGAGGTAAGAGCCATGTCTGTGCCCCGGTGAAGGCTTAACACTGGGACGGACACCAGGAAGGCATTTACCAGTGTGGAAACATAGAAATCAGCAAGATAAGCTAGGAGCAGTGGCTCATGCCTGTAATCCTAACTACTCAGGAAGCTGAGATGTCAGGATCACAGTTTGAAGCCAGCCCTGGCAAGAAGTCCCCATTAAACTCCTCTCCACTTAGCCACTCAGAAACTACAAGTGGCGCTGTGGTTCAAAGTGGTAGAGCACTAGCCTTGTGCAAAATTGCTCAGGGACAGCACCCAGGCCCTGAGTTCAAGCCCCACGACCAACAACAACAACAACAAAAACTTAAAGAAAGAAAAATCAGCAGGACAGTAACTTATCCAAAGTGACACAAGTACCCCATGCCAAGGCTCACTTGTAGACCCATCCACCCATCCCTCTATTCCTCCCACCCCACACAGACTTCCCTAAGGCAAGTTGTAGGAGAAGACACAAAGCCAGACATGCACAGAGCCTCAGCCAAGTGGCTGGTCTGAAACTCTGGAAATATACTCACTCTCAGCAAGCAGACTCCTAACAAGTTAATCAAAATAAATCAGCATGGCGCATGCCTAGGGAGCGCTCTTCCTGGGGCATAAACAACACAGTCAGTCTCTGGTTATGAAAGCACCAAATTGGCCCTTTAATGAATTCATGGGAGAAGCTGGTTACTGAAGACGTGCCCCTCAGCGCCTGCCCGGGCCTTCACACCAGCAAATGGCTGTGCATATACTCTGGGCATTTGGGTGTTTCTGTAGGACTCTGATGCAAATGGATTTGACCCTTCCCCATAGCCTCTCCCTCCCAGCCCCATAGCCCTGTTTGCTGATGGGTTTCCAGCATCCTCCCTGGACTGCTTACCTTCAGATTTTGTATTTGTTTAAATAACAGCCAGGTAGAGCCCTTAGTTAAATATCTTCCAAGATGCCAAGATTGGAAGCATTTTCCTCCACCCCCACCCACCCCACAGCTGATTCTGTTTGCAGAGGCCTCCAGATCCGTCCTTTGGCAGCTCTCCATCTCTTGGCGAGGCAGGGAGGGATCCTATGCATAAAGCTCCTACATTAGTAGGAGTTGCATGCATTTGCAGGCTGAGATGCAACCAGGTGTCTAGCCTGACCCTTCTGCTGCCCGCATTTGCTTGACTGCAGAAGCCCTCCCCAGCATGAGATGGGCTGTGTGCCCTAGAGACACCTCACAAGCAAATACAGCAGGACCCAGAGTTCTCAGAGGATAGGGCCAGGAATCCCTTAGATATCTAAATCCACAGGTGCATAAGACTCCTATATAAAATGGGGTGGAATTTGCATAGGACATATATAGGTTCCCTGTAGACTTCAAACCACTTCTAGATTACATATATATATATATATATATAATATGTATATATATATATATGCTCTAGATAACATATATATTTGTGTATATACATGTAAATATGTATATAATTACACTTATATTATGTTGTACCTAATATGTAGATGCTGTGTAAATAGTTATTATATTACAGTGTTTAGGGAAAACTGTCAAGGCAAAATACATTTACATATTAAGCACAGACACAATTTTTTTTTCAACTTACTTTTTGTGGTACTGGGGCTTGAACTCAGGGGCTTTACCTTTGCTTGGCTTGCCTATGGCTGACTGACAATCCAGTACTTGAGCAAGCAAGCTTGGTTATTTTGGAGACAGCAGACATTTCTTCCTGGGCTGGTTTCTAACCTCCATTCTCCAAGTCTCAGACTCTTGAGTAGCTGAGATTATAGACATGAGCCACCAGTATCTGACCTCAACTATTTTTTTTATTAAATGTCAGTTAGATCTAAGGTGGCAGAATCTATGGACATGGCCAGTCTACTGTGACTACAAAGACAGTTGGGTCATTTTCCTATCTAAAACAGTACCAATATCAGGTATTGATGGTTCATGCCTTTAAGCCTAGCTACTGTGGAGGCTGAGGTCTGAGAATCTTGGCTTGAAGCCATCCTTGGCTTCAATTAATCACCAGAAAACTACAAGTGGTGCTGTGGCTCAAAGTGGTAGAGTGCTAGCCTTGAATGAAAAGCTCAGGGACAGTGAGTGCCCACACTCTGAATTCAAGCAGCCCAACCAACTTTAAAAAAAAAAAAGCAAACTGAAGAGATATAAGGCCCTGAGTTCAAATTCTGATACCAGTAAATGAAAGTTAATGCTTTTCATGACACAGTAGCTCCAGGAGTTCTGATAAAACTGCTCCAAAACCAAGAAGAATCCCCAACTCAGGAGTTGAACTGAGCAGGTGGGCGAGTCCTGGGCATCACTGTGGGCAGCTGGTCTCCTCACCAGATCCCTGTGACTTAGGGAACCTTGGTGAGCCACTTAACCCCCTCTGTGACTCTCTTTAGCTACAGAAGTAGGCTCTGATCCATACTTTACGCAGCTGTTGACTGGACCCTTCTCTAGATGGATTCCTCTACATTGCAAATGCAGTGCCCTGTGTGACCCCTGGGTTCATATGCACTGGGCACCTATTGATGCCTTGAGCCTGATCTCTTACTACTCAGAACCTCAGGCCTCCCTGGACTGTCCTTCAGACACATTGGCTTCTGACTCCTGCCATACCCATAATGCTCTGTCTCTGCCTGGAACTCTCTGCCTGGCTAGTCCCTAAAGCCTCTGATGATGTCACTTCCAACTGAAGCTCTGTTGGACTTGCTCACATGAGTGTGCATTTGTAAATACACACACTCACACACATACACACACACACCTTTTAAAGGTGTTCTGAACCGAAGTCCTTCAACCTGCTGGACAGCTGCTTCCCCTCTGGTCTGATGGCTACAAAGGAGAGATACCAGACCCTCCAGGATCACATTACATCTAATACAGACCTGACCCAGACTATGGATAAACTTATTTGTTAAAGGAACAAATACAGGACAAATATGTGACAAATTTATATCTCCCAAGAGAAACCCATAGTGCAATGGCTTGTCATCCTCCCTTCCCAACCCCCATCAAGCAACGAGTTTCAATTGGATCTAAGCTATTCGATAACAGTGTGACCCTGAGCAAGTCGTTTAATCTCTTGGAACCTCTGTTTCCTCATTCATAACAGCAACCTGTAAGGTTGATGTGAGAATTAAATAAGCTCAGAGGCTCCCCACTGTAATCCTAGCTACTCAGAGATCTGAGGATCGAGGTTCAAGGCCAAAATGGGCAGGAAAGTCTTATGAGATTCTTATCTTCAATTCACCACCCAAAAAAGCGCCAGAAGTGGAGCTGTGGCTCAAGTAGTTGAGTGCTAGCCTTGAATTAGAACAACCAAAAACAAAACAAAAACAAAATAAATCCTTAGGGAAAGTGAGTTCAAGCCCAGATTTCAAACTATAAGACCCACATAAAAGAAGAAGTAAAAGATAGATAGATAGATAGATAGATAGATAGATAGATAGATAGATAGATAGATAGATAGATAGATAGAAGCTAGCAATCATATTGCTAGCTATTTTTTTTTTTTTTTGTCAGTCTTGGAGCTTGAACTCTGGGTTTGGGTGCTGTCCCTGCGCTCTTCAGCTCAAGGTGAGCGCTCTACTGCTTGAGCCACAGTGCCACTTCCGGTTTTCTAATGGTTTATTGAAGATAAGAGTGTCACCGACTTTCCTGCCCAGGCTGGCTTTGAACTGAGATCCTCAGATCTCAGCCTCCTGAGTAGCTAGGATTACAGGCCTGAGCCAGCAGCACCTAGCTGTGCTAGCTATTTTTATTATTATCATCAGAACTATTATTATAACAGAGACATCTCAAATGAGGCCTAGGGCAGAACAACCACTGTTGATCAGAACTCCACTATTGAGATTTTCTCCACCATCTTCTATCCATGCTCACTCTGACCACCCCGTCCCCCATGGTCAGGAATGCCACCTATCCAAGGCTGGTCCTCAGACCACTCCCCAGCCCTCCTTCCCATCCACCAGCGGTCACCAGCACAACTTGCCTGATTGATAAAGTCCCTATCTGGTCATTTACGATCTGGCTGCTGAAGAGGAAGCTCCTGCCAGCTTGAGAAGCAATTAATCTGCAAACAAGCTGGGCAACAGCAGGCCTGGGCATTGCAGTCTCGGGCCGAGGCCGCTCAGAGAGCAGATAAGACTGCAATCGGCTATTTATTGTACGTTTTAATTAAGTGCTTGTTAACGACAGTTATTTTAACAGTCATAAAATTACTGTTGTAATGCATTTTGTTGGAGGGGGAATGGAGGAGCCGCAGGATTTTATGAAAGCAACCACAGATTGCCTTCACTTTAAATCAAAGAATAAATTCTGAAGAGGAGGGATGGTGTGGCGGTCCAGACCCACACGCTAATGGTTATTTAATGCGCTCATCAGTGTTTGTAAGTCCTGAGCATACGGCGCGGACACAACAGCCTCCAAACCCCTCTTTAACACTTATTTGAGATGACAGGAAAAATGAAACCGTTTGTGCTTTCAATGGAAAAGCAATCATTGGTACATTATATTCGCCTTGCCCTATCATGCTAATGCATGGTAAAAATGTCACCAAATGTATTTAAGGGCCTGATGGACTGTTAGCGTTGGATTCCTGGTACCGGGCTGATTAATAAAAAAAAAAAATCTTCAATTTGTATGTAAATGCAGTGAGGCCTCATATCATCGGTATACCTGCACCCAGCAAAAATAATAAACTGAAGTTTAATGCAGCAATTATCAGCATTTATGGAACTCTTGAAGCAGCGGTGGCCCTTAGAAGCAGGCAAAGAGGGAGACACCGGGGATGGGTAAGGCATTCTTGTGGCATACATGGGCAGGCTGAATGGGACACATCACACTCCGGTATCCAGAGTTCATCAAGGTAGTTGAGCCAAGTGTAACCATTCTGGACGGAGCTGTTCCAATGAAGTTCCATTAGGTGGCTCCTCTTGCTAACACCCCTCTTTGGAACACCAGCTGACACTCTCCCTGCTCTTGTTTAGAGGAACCTACTCAGTGGTCCCAACCCCCTGCCAGGCCACGCCAAGATGAGGAGACTTACTGTGAGCCAGCAGGGATACAATATCCTGATACTAATGGCAATAATGGCAAGCAACATACTGCGTTGCTGTACATCAGGCCCAGAGCTAGAGATTTCCTTGCATAATATCTTCCTTCTCATAATAACTGCACCAGAGACTGGCTCACCAGAGACTAAATCACTATTCACCAAAGTCACTTCCTTTTCCTCCATGATGCAGAGTAAAACAACATTTCCCAGACTCCCTTGCAGCTAAGTGTTGTCATGTGCTCCAGTTCAATTGACTGGGAAGTAGATATCATGATGGGATTGGACACTTAGATATGCAAGAGTCTTATTGATAGAAAGAACGAGAGTGAATTGCAAGAGCCTTCAGGCCACCAGGCATCTGGCTTCTATAAGAACAAAGCAGAGAAAGAGAATTGAGTGGGAAAAGTCTCAAATTGCATCACTCCAAGGAGTTGCCCATTAAAGTGTCCCCTGTCTTGCCAAAATTGGCCTAGCTTACTTCTTCCTCCATGCTTCAACATTGCTGAGGACAGTCCAGAAGAAGCATCGGCTTCCTCCACATGAATATGATGGTAAACCCAGAGGCTTAACATGTGTGGTGCCAATGAATGAGGATTCCCACAGTTAGAAATCTGAGAAAGGCTTTGCATGGCCACCACACCATGTAGCCGAGGTCTACCCAATGGAATATAGATAGGACTGACCTATACCCTCTCTAGGCCTAACATTGTTGTAAAACTTCCTATGGGCCAGCCCTGTGCCCACTGCCCTTTGTCAGCATGGGCAGACAAGTGTAGGACTACAGGGAGCCTGTATGCTCCTGATGCAGAGCAGGAAGAAGATGCTCCCATCACTTAAAGAGCTCTCACCCCTGTAGGGACATCACTGGAGTGGAAAACAAACTTCCATCATTTAAGCCGTTGAGATCAAAGGCTTTGTTGTTAAAACAGCTGAGCTTAACCCAAACTGCAGAAAACAAGAACGTAGGTCTCCATTTTTCAGGGAAGAAAATGAATCTGAAGAAATAAGTAACTCACCAGTTGCAAGCTCTGCCTTGACTCAACCATATTCTCCTTATTCCCCACCCAATGGCTTCTCTGAAATTATAGATAGGCTTCTCAGGCCTAAAGTAACCCACTTAGCACTTACCAGCTATAGCCACCCAAATACACAGGAGCCTAAGGCCTGTCTGGTCACCCTGGACCAACAGAAATGGAAACTGATGGAGAAATTCCCTTTCATTGCCAGGATAGTGGCAGAGATGTTCCTTTTTTCTTTTTGTCACTTATGGGGCTTGAACTCAGGGCCTGGTCACTGTCCCTAAGCTTTTTTGCTCAAGGCTGACACTCTACCACTTTGAGCCACAGCTCCACTTCCAGTTTTCTGGTGGTGAATTGGAGATAAGAGTCTCACAGACTTTCCTGCCCTGGCAGGTTTTTAACCACCATCCTCAGATCTCAGTCTCTTGAGTAGCTAGGATTACAAGTGTGAGCCACCAGCAATCAGTTGTGATTATTTTTATTAATTAATTTTTAAAAATTATTTTAATTTATTAAGGTGATGTACAGAGTGTGATGTTCTTCTACCCATTTCTACAGGTAGTATTAACTTCTTTAATACAATAGTTAACTACAGTTAACTCCATTTTACAGAGGGAGTTAAGCAGTTTATCCAGATTGAAATAAGTGAAAACATCTCTTGCATTTCCCACCCATCATTCTTCCACAGCCCTGCTATCACTACCCCACGTACGTACCCACTCTCTAGGATTTCCCCAAATAAACTTCCTGAACATCAACCTTTGTCTTAGGATTGTCTCTGGGGGAAATCTAGGCTCCATAGGGTTTTAATCTGAAACAATCAGAGCTCTTAAAGGTCTAAAAGTCTGAACTGAGTTTTTAACTGAGAACTAGAAATAGCTTGGCAGAGAGAAATGGACCACAGAACCCAGGGAAGACAGGGAGAAAAATGAAGCCCAAAGAGAAAGAGAGAGAGAGGAAAAAAATAAAAACCTTAATTTGCTATTGATGCTCACTGCTTGCCTCTCTTTCTAAGTTCCCAATCACCTTTCCTCTCTCAGTATTCCAATCAAGGTGCCTCCCCACAAAGCTATTTCTGCCAGAGCAGACAGGAAAAGATCACAACATATTTGCTAAAAGAATCCCAGAGACATTAGCAAATCAGTTAGAAAAAAAGACCAAAAAAAAAAAAAAAATCTCATCCACAAGTCACCGACCTGACACTCATTTTGAGGACTCTATTGTGAAGAAGGCTAGGCCAGTTGCTTTCAGCTTTGGCACAAAGGAAGACAGAGGTTTTCCCCAACCCAGGAATGATCCCAAACCAATAGCAATAGCAACATTAAGCAGAAATAGTAGAAATCAGAGATTTAAAAGAACTAGGCCCAAACAGGAGATTTCTCTTTTTCTTAACAGTATACAAGATGATAAGAAAATAGGACTTCACCCCCCAATTAATTTTTTCCCATTTGGAAGATCCTGGGCTGCTCGAACGGCCACTGGCTCTGGCCACTTCACAAGACAGGTTTTGGCCATGAGCTCCCAGCCAAGCAGGAGTGCTCCTGAATCATCACCACTCACAAACTCAGGACATAAACAAGACTTGGAGGTACTGCCTGGCAAGCAGAGTCCCCAGAGGAGCAACTCAAGAGTCACTGGTTCCATTTACCTCTCTTTCCTGAACAAGGCAAACTTTCTTGTCCACTAATTATTTCTTACTGAGATTAAAATAAATTTTAGTATCTTAAGCATATCTTATTACCTTTGGGTTGTGTGTGTGTGTGTGTGTGTGTGTGTGTTGTGTGTGTGTGTGTGTGTGTGTATTTGCTGATAATGGGGCTTGAATTCAGGGCCTCATGCTTTCATTTGGCTTTTTTGCTCAAAGCTAGGTCTCTACCACTTGGGCCATACCTTCACATTCAGCTTTTTTCTGTTCAAATGGAATTAAGAGTCTCATGAACTTTCTTTCCTGATCTGGCTTTGAACCATGATCCTCAGTTCTCAGCCTTCTGAGTAGCTAGGATTATAAGCGTGAGCCAGCAATGCCCGGCAATCTTCAGCATTTTTAAGTATACAGTTCAATGTACAATAGAATGAAACATTCACATTGTACCACCTTCACTACCAACCAGCACCAAATCTCTTCATCTGGAGAAAGTGAAAAACTCTGATACAATTCCCTCTTTGCCTCCTTACCTTCAAGTCCTGGACTACATCAAGCTGGTCTAGGACTCCATGAATGTGAAGTATGTGACGATGCTATTGCTTCCTATATGTGTGACCTTTCATACATGGCTTGTGCCACTTAAACTCCTCAAGGCTCACCTAGGTGGCAGCCTGTAGTCACCGTCTTTGCTTGTATTCCATTGTGTGGACCTTTGTCATTTCCTTGGCAGAACCCTGCAGGTACCCACCTTTTGGCTCTTGTGAATAATGCCTCCAAGCACATGTCTAACCCCCTCCAAGATTCTGTGTCCAGATCCTTTGGGTGTGTATAGAGAGAACATTTTTGCAACTTTAAGTAGTCTTACACAGCCCTGGGGGAGACAGATTAGCAGTTAGGGACACAGGTTCTGTATCCTGACAGGACTGGTTTTAAATCCTGTTTCTGCCTCTCACTGGACACAGACAAAATGAGAGACACTTGTTGGACCCCTTCCATATGCCAAAGTTCTTCTACCCATTTCTACATGTAGTATTAACTTCTTGAATACAATAGTTAACTATAGTTAACTCCATTTTACAGAGGGAGTTAAGCAGTTTATCCAGATTGAAATAAGTGAAAATGCCAAGATGTTAATTCAGACAGTCTGGGCCCAGAGCCTAATCTTAATACCAATACTAATACTTAGGACAATTTAAAAAAATGCAGGCACCAGTAGCTCACACCTGTAATCCTAGTTACTCAGGAGACTGAGATTTGAGAATCACAGTTTGGAGTCAGCCTCGACAGGAAAGTCCCCGAAATTCTTATCTCCAATTAAAAAAGGAAAGAAAGAAAGAAAGGAAGAAAGAAAGAAAGGAAGAAAGAGTGAGAGAGAAGGAAGGAAGGCAAGAAGGAAGGAGGGAGGGAGGGAGGGAAGGAAGGAAGGAAGGAAGGAAAGAAGAAGTGAAGTGGTGGCTCAAGTGGTAGAGCACTAGCCTTGATCACAAAAAGCTCAGAAACGGCTGTAGGCCCTGAGTTCACACATCTAGTACTCACATACAACAAGTAAACCAACAAATTTTTAAAAAAAAGGCGGGGCTGGGGAGAGGATATAGTGGTTGGTGCTGAATCAAAGTCAGTCCCTGTCTTAACATCTAAGTCATTAACTCTTTTAAATCAAAATGCTCTCTGAGGTGAATATATTAATTTTCTGTACAATTCACGTGGCAACTGAACTTCGAAATGTCTCCATTAATGTCTGCCAAGTCATGAGTTAAGCAAAAGAGGACCCAAGGTCCAAACCCAAATCTTTCCACTGATCAAGTCAGGGCTCTGCTCACTTGACCGTTGCTCTCAGCATGAAACCCTGGGTAAAGAATGAGGAAAGGCTGGGGGGCAAAGAGCACTCCTGTTCTCCTGTCCTTCTGGTGTGTTCTTTAGCCAAAGTAGAAATTCCAGGGACATCTGGGGGTGGGGGGGCAATAAAGTGTGGCACTCAGGAAGGAGGAAGAGGAAGACAGGCTGGATGGAGACAGATTTGGGGTGGGGAGAGCACATGCATGCAGGAGGGCCTCAGGAAGCCGTGCACGGCAGAGGGGCAGGATGAAGGCGCTGGAGAAGTGTGAATAGAAAACCATGCTTGTATTTGTTTCTTTGTGTTTGTTTTATATCACTTCCCTTAGCTTTTTTTGCACAAGGCTAGTGATCTACTACATAAAACATGCCTCCACTTCCAGTTTTTTGGTGTTTAATCAGAGATAAGAATCTCACAGGGTTTCCTGCCTGTGCTGGTTTCAAATCTAGATCCTCAGCTCTCAGACACCTGTGTAGCCAGGATTACAGTCTCTAGTTTCCTACAGACAACACTAAAGTTAAAATTGGACCACATGGAGCCTGGCCTTTATTTGGGTTATGCCAATTTAAGAATACAATTTTTTTGTTGCTATATTCTCAGTGTGCCAAGCACTAAGTTTGTAGCAATAGCCAAGATCAAGGGTCCCCTGTGACTGGCCCCTCACAGACCAAGAGGCCCTTTGGAGTAGCTGGCCACCATCAGGAAATGGAATGATTGGAGATGCTTGGGGTTTAAGGGGGTTACAATTTCTATTTCACCCTTCAACAACCAAGTCACAGAGTCCAAGTCCAAGGTCTCTCCACTGCCCTCCTCTGCTTCTTGTGGCCTTGTGTTCTCTACTTTGGATCTTCCCTGGCAATCACAGTATCCTGAGATCTGAGGATCGAGGGTCAAAGCCAGCCCAGGCAAGAAAGTCGGTGTGACTCTTATCTCCAAATAACCACCCAAATTCTGAAAGTAGAGATGTGATTCAAGTGTTAGAGCACCTGCCCTGAAAAAGCTAAGGGAAAACACCCACACTCTGAGTTCAAGCCCTGCTACGGGCACTAAACACACACACACACACACACACACACACACACACACACACGCACACACACACACACACACACACACGCACACACACACACACACACGCACACACACACACGCATCCACTCCTGCATGCAACACACACCTATTTTATTAACTATCCCAGATACTTAGTTAAATCCTATACTGACTGAAAGTAAACAATAAAATAAGTAAAATAAAATAGACTGGTTGTGTGGGTAGTCATGTACTTTCATAAAGTTGAAAATCCTAAGTGAAACTATGGTAAATCTGAGACACACAAGCACAGGTCTATGATAACCTGTTGCTTTGATGATTTGTTTCATCCCTGTCCCCTCCATTCACCTCTGGGCTCCCTAAGGGTAGAAACAGAGTGAGGACGATGCGTCCTTCTCTCCTTGCTGCATCAACGTTCCTCTCATGACCAGCCAGCCTAGACCTACGACCACAGCACACCTACCCTGAAGCCTGCCTTTGAACTTGGAACCCAGCTGGGAAGGCAGAATTAAACATCTCCAATCCAACATGAACCACCTAATACTTTAGCAGATTTGGTTGTTGGGCCTTGTACCTGAAAGTCAACCCAGTCTAACATAGGCACATGAGCAAGTTGCATGGACTTGAAGCATGCTGGTGATCCAGGATCTCTACCAATATGTAAGAATGTCATCAAGGGGCATGGCCTGCCTTCACTTCTCTTTCCTGCGTGTGAAGTACAGGAAATGTTTCTTCCTCCCTTTTCTGCATCTCCCTAGTTTAGTTGTTTTCCTAAAATAAACGCTTGCTAGACTGGAAATCCAAGAGGTCATCACAGAACATTCTCTCTCTCCCACCTCCTATCTTCCATGTCTTGGTTCTTTTTCTCTGTTTCTTTTCTAACTGAGATTTCCCCTGTGATAGCAAGGTGGCTCCCTCCACTGGAGTCTACTTTCCTACTGCTAAGCTTCCCCTGGTGGCTTTTAGGTATCATAGGACAAGTTAGAGTCTTGTGTCCATCTAGAACTAGTCTCAGTGTCTTGTGACAGTAACCACAGTTTTTAGTAAAGTCTGGGCCTCATGCCCACCCCTAGCCAGGCATCTCAAACTGAGACCCAAGATTGAGAGAAATTTGGCTCCAAAGGCTGGTAGGAGGCACTATGGCTGGAAATGGGTTAAGTCTTGGGCAGTAGGGACCGAGATTGTACTAGAGCAGATGTTGGCCACCCCAGCTTTGGACCTAACATTTCTCTGTACTCTGTGTGTTGTAGCGTTTGATGTTCACACAATACCAGAATGAAGTAGAATCATGGATGTTATTAGTCTCATTTAACGGGTAGGATAGTAAAACCCTGAGAGCAGAGGGACTTGTCTAAGGCCTCAGAGCAAATTGTCATTAATACTTTAAAAGTTAATTTAGGCTGAGCACAGTAGCTTACACCCATAATCCTAGGTATTCTGGAGATGGAGCTTGGAAGGATCAAGGTTCAGGGCCAACACTAGCAAAATG
Source organism: Dipodomys spectabilis (assembly GCF_019054845.1). Lineage (NCBI taxonomy): Eukaryota > Metazoa > Chordata > Mammalia > Rodentia > Heteromyidae > Dipodomys > Dipodomys spectabilis. The sequence goes on along the minus strand of NW_024870807.1, from coordinate 1,063,262 downwards.
TTTTAGAGGTAGCATTTCAATCAATAAAGGCTGAGCATAGTGGCTAAGCAGGAATCATGAATAGAATTGCAGTCGCTGCCAGCTCAGGCATAAACTTAATTTAAATTTGTTTTACTTTAAAAAATAAACCACTAAGGGCTGAAGATGTGGCTCGGGTGATAAAGCATCTGCCTAGCAAGAGCAAGGCTCTGAATTCAAACTCCAGTACCTCCAAAAAGTCAAAGCAAAATAAAGCTTAAGATTGCAAGTTGCAAACATGGCAGATGATCAGATAGATCCCAGGATCAGCCAGGTAGCAGCTCCAAGGTGGCTATGGCTGTACAAATATCGGATTTCCAAAAACAGACGTTGGGAAAAAATATTGAGTTCAAGAAATTTACCAAAGATGGAGAGAGTTTCAGGAAACAGAGTGAGGCAGTGGGGAAACTGAGGCAGAAAATGGAGCAAAGCCAAACTAAGCCGCCCTTGTGAATGAATGGTCTCCTGAGCCACCCAACTCGGCTACCCCCTCCCGAGGGCAGCTTGGCACAGGGCATCCCGCAGGGAGGTAGAAAACGGGCCTGTATATCTAAAATCTTGCTCTTCATTGATTAGCTAAGGAATGAGAAATATAAACATGAATGAGGAGATGAACATCCCACCTGTGATAAATATGGATCGCATAACAATCTCTGTGTGCTTGTTAAATACATTCCTCCATTGGTAGCAAATGTTTAAAACAAACCACAATCTTTCGGAACTTACGTTGTCATTTCTTCTTTCTTTGACACACCTGAGGAGCTCCTCACCCCCCTAGAAGTGGGGTCCTTCTCAGACTCCCAGTGGCCATGTTTGCAGCTGGATGCCCTCGGATGTAGGAATCAGCCCAGGATGTGGGTTTAGTGGTGTCCCGAGTCCTCAGAAGCAGTTCTCCGGGCCTCAGCTGTCCATGATGCAAGCTCTGATCATCAAAGCACAACAGCTGACCCCAGGTCACAGCTCAATGACCCGACCCAGGTCACTTGCCCATCCGGCTCCCCACAGTTCCCCAGGCCCGACCCCCTAGCTAAAGGTTCAACCTCCTTCCCCAGGGCCCAGCACTTGAACACCCTCTCCTTTTAAAGTGCTCTTCCTTCCTTCCTTCTGGCTTTCACAATGGAGAAAGCCTTGTTATCATTAATCACCCAGGGGCTTCCAGGGGACAAACTGCACTACTTTCCAGCTGTGAAAAGCCCCCATCAAAAGTCACTGCTCCATTTGGATCCTAAGTTGCTTCACAGCCAGGTTCAGGGCTTGTAAAATGTAGAGAAATGAAAAGGGAGGGGCAGGCTGGGCAGAGAAACTGAGGACCTGGCAACGTATTGCCCCTGGGATTGTTTACCAGTAGCTTTATCTTTCCCTTGTCCTGAAGAGATGATGGATTCTTTCAACTTTAACAACTTCAACACCCCAACAGGACCAACTGCAGAATTCACAGAGCACATAGGTCCCTTAGTTCAAAACCCATCCAGACAGGGAGAGTAGCATATTGAGGCAAGCATGCACACTTATACAGCCTCTGTGCTCAACAGCAATCTCTAAGCTGTTTCTAAGTGGTTGTCCCTGGATGGTCATGCTGTCTTGCCATCATCTTCCTCCCCAAAGCCCTCATCTCCCATTGTCCTAGCTTAGTTCATTTCCTTTAGCCTACTCTCAAAGGAAGTTGTAGAATTTGCTTGTGTCCATCTGTCAATCTGTGTCCCTCACTCAGGAGAATGTAAACTCAGAGAGAGCAGAGACTTGTCTGACCTTGCACACTGCTGTGTCACATGGCCTGGAGCACACAGGGAATGCTTCAGCCATGTATGGTGGGGAAGAAGATGAGCCGGCCACGTGATCACACATGTGGATTTGGAGAAACCCATGTCACTGTGTGCCTTGGATCCACAGTTAGACTTTTTACTAAAGAAGGAAAAATCCTGAATTTCCAGTAAGGCATGAGTTACACAGAGCCTATTGATTAAGCTGAATGTTCTCTAAGGCTGGATTCCTGAGCATGAATCTTGACCCTTTCACTTGCAACCTGTGTGAGCTTAAGTAGGTAATTTTAAAAAATTAAGTTATCTTCTAGTAGTCATACAAAGGAGTTTCAATTCAACATAACAACTTATGAGTATAACACATCTTGATCCATGTCACCCCTCCCATTGTTCAGATAGGTAATACAAAGTCTCTGTCTTGAATGTGTGTGGGGGTGTGTGTAAGTATGTGTGTGTGTGTGTGTGTGTGTGTGTGCGTGCACGTGCTTAATCTATAAAAATGAAGAAAACAACAGTCCCTACCTCATAAGTTCATTTTGGTATTAAAAAGATGTAGTATTTGCAAAGGGCTTAAAACTACACCTACCTCCTAGTGAGCATTACTACCTTACTACATGCATTCTGTATGGACAGAAAAGATACTAAATATACACTCCTGTGTCTGAGCAAGTAGTTAAATCTTATCAGAACTTTACAAGCAACAACTCATCAAATTCCCCTTATGGCATTTTACAGATGGAGAAACTGAGGCACAGATAATCACTTTCCCATTGACTCACCCCTCTACCCCCAAGGTACTTGGTCAGGAGCCCAGAGGCACAAAAGAAACCCCAATGGTGTCTCTGAAAAGTGTGTGAGTCCACAGATTAGGAAGAGGAAGAGAAAAACCACCTAATTCCTTCTAGTAAAAAGTCTCTGAATGCAGATGGTATGGGCTGGCATAAACCCTGTAAAACCATCTCTGTCTTTTTTGGTCTCTCTCTGTGTCTCTGTCTGTCTGTCTGTCTGTCTGTCTGTCTCTGTCTCTCTGTGTCTGTCTCTCTGTCTCTCTGTCTCTGTCTCTGTCTCTCTGTCTCTGTCTCTGTCTCTGTCTCTCTCTGTGTCACTCTCTCTCTCTCTCTCTCTCTCTCTCTCTCTGCCAGGGAAAGGGAGGGAGATAAGAACTCACACATTTCCCAACATGCCAGCCTCTACCCCACCAGGCAACTTGACTTGTCTACTGCTTCTAAACAGCTGGAAAAACGTCAAACTGTCATCCATGATTAAAGTGGGATTTTCCAAAGGTTTCAAAAATATTTCAGAATTCAAGACCTCATTCCTCTGGCAGAAATGAGTCCATGCAGCATTCCCCTAGCTGGGTGCATCATGGGACCTGGGTATCCTGCCCCATTTCCTTTCCAGGTTTTGATGGTGTGAGAAAGGCTTGACCTTTGCTGGGGGTTTCTTTGTAGCTTAGAGCTGCAATGCTTCGACCCAACCAAGCAGCATGGCAGCCTAGGTCCAAGTATAGAGTTGTACTGGAAGGCACAGAGGTCTGCTATGGTGGTGGCACCCCATGGCTTTCCAGAAGGTATTCAGGGCTCCTTGACCATATCCACCTGTATGTCCAGGACCAATTACATCATCCTTTGGGACCAAGGCAAACCAAATGTAAGAATGAAAATTTTAAATCCCAATCGATTTCAAAATTTCAAGATGGCAGGCTCAAGTGGTAGAATGCCTACCTAACAAGCACAGGCCCTGAGTTCAAACCCCAATACTACTACTACTATTACTACTACTACTAAATAAATAAATAAATGAAAAGAACCAGATTGTAAAACAAATCCAAGATGGTGGCAGCAGACCATTAAGCCAAGTGCAGGACCCTTCTATAGGTCACTCTCCTCAAAAACCAGCTCTGTCTGGATGCCTGTGTCCTACTCTAGAACCTGGGACCTACTTGGTGCTCAACCATCACATACAAGATGCCATTATTATTACTCCTCTGAGAATCTTGTTTCACCACAGGAACACTGGAATCTAATGTTTATGAGAGTTTCTAGGTACCAAGTGTTAGCTTAGACCTTTAAGTGGTAGCTTATCCCCTCTTAGTCACTAGGAGGTAAGAATTACTGTCTTACAGGAGGAAACTGAGGCACAGAGGACCAAGTCACTTACTCAAAGGTTATACAGGTTGTAGGAAGCAGGTCTGGATTTCAAAACAGGAGGTGAAACTCCCTACTGTGATAGGAGGGGTCATACTTAGACTTCCTGATGACCCTTCTCCATGTACCATGACCCACATTTTCATCCTCTTTGCATCCTTTTCTCTTGCTATAGACATATACAAACTCCACTACATGACAAGAGTGACTGAGCATCACTTCCGTACTAGACCGGAAGTCCGATCATGAAAATCAGCCATTTACCTTCCTTGTCTGCAGGTTCTAAGCCTAGATGGAGGAGTGGCTGGCAATCAATAGTAATGAAGGCTTTGTCCCTGTGTGGATCTGCAAAAATTAATCAGTGACATGGCCTGGGAACTGATCATTCAGTGGTCCCCAGACAAAAGCTTGGGCACCCCTGTAATGCCACACGTAGCTCCATTAATATTGCTAGATTCTCAGGCCAGAGAGGAAGGTAAGACATTTGGGGCCCTGAAACAGGAGGCCCAAGCTACATGGCCATGCACAAATGCAGCAGATAAATGTCCCCCTGCATCCTGCTCTCTTCTGCCAACACAGAGCTTTCTGCTGTACTCCTAAGACTATCTTCCTAACTCCAGGCCTTAAAATTCTATTTAAACCACAAACATTTGCATGCCACACAATAAGAACACATTGGTGGAAGTAGTGGATAGAGTAAGGAATTCAGCATCTCGAATATGGTTAAGACCATGCCTGGCACAGTGTAGGTACTTAGTTAATAGCCGTTAAAGTTAACTAAACTCCAGTTTGAATCTCTACCCCAGGACCAGGCACAGTGACTCATGCCTGCAATCCAGCTACTCAGGAGGGGGAGATACGGAGAATTAAAGTTCAAGATCAGCTTGGGAAAAAGATTGAGCATGAGCTCCTACAAAAAACAAAACAAAAACAGACATACAGTAAAGCAAAAAGGGGTGGGGCCATGGCTCAATGGTAGAATGTCTGCCTGGCAAGCATGAAGCCTGGAGTTCAACCCCTAATACCACCAATGAAAAAAATAGCAGCTGGACACCCGTGGCTCTGGCCTGCCTGAGAACTGTGGGTCATGGTTTGAAGCCAGCCAAGACAAGAAAGTCCCTGAGACTCTTATCTCCAATTAATCACAGAAAAGGCCAGGAGTGGTATTGTGGCTCAAGTGGTAAAGTGCTAGCTTTGAGCAAAAAGGAGCTTAGGGACAGTGCCCCTGCCCAGAGTTCAAGCCCCAGACTGGCAAAAGAAAAAAAAATAGCCATCTCTTAAAATGCAAGACCAGTGGGGTCCATCTTTCTATTGCTAGGTAACAACTGTTCCAAATATTACCAGCTTACAATAGTGATGAACAAACCTTTCCTCAAAGAGATGGACAGTAGACACCTAGCCAGGTATGGCATATAGTTTCCTTGCAGCCTCTTACTAGCTTCTCCTCTGACAGTACAAAACAACCATAAGTAATGTGTATAATTGTCATTATTATTCCAATAAAACTTTATTTACAATCCTGGTAAACAGACATTTGCTAATCCCTGTTTGAAAACAATACGCATCTATTACTGCATACCTTCTGCAGGTCAGCAATCCAGGTAGGGCCTAGCTGGGTGGCTCTGGTCCACTGCTCAGAGCGCTGCCAGCAAGTAGGGAGCCTAGGCTACAGTAACCCAAAGACAGGGAGGGCCAGGGAATGCACATGGCTGGTGACAGATCTCAAATGCTGTCCTTGTCAGGTCCTGTCTAGTGTCCTTGTGACATGGCAGCTGCTGACCCAAGACTGAGTGTGGAGAAACAACCTTTCTATGACCTAATATCACAAGTGGACTTGATCAATTCACTACAACCAAGCCCTAAACTCCACCCACACACATAGGGAGGTAACTTCCCAAGGTCATGAGCAGCGTCAGAGCTGGGGCTTCCCAGGGGCCATGGTGGACATGGTCAGCACTCGCACACCTCTCACCAATTATTCAGCATTCTTTAGGCACTGAGGATATACCTAGCTTGGCCTAAACGGTGAGGATACAGTGGTGACAAAACTCTCATTGTCCCAGTTCAATTTTTTAAACTGATCCTTTTGTAATAAGGCATAGAAATGAGAAACAATAAGAGTATTTCAAAAAGTGAAAATGATCCTGGTATAATAAAAAAAAATAGGCTTCTAAGAATCAAATATATATGATAGATAGCTCAACCTAGTCCCTAGAGCAGGCTTTTTTTCTCTCTCTCAAATGTCTGGTGGAGCCGAGCCAGCTGTGCAACAAAGGGAAAGCTCCTCACCTCAGATAGAAAATGATGTCCTTCAAGAACTTGGGTCCTCTTTCAAGGGAGCAATGACCTCTATTCTAGCCAGTCTTGGGTGCACTTCTAGACATGGTTCGGTGCTGCCATATTTGATTTTTCAAGTTCAAGGCCCACTGATTAATTCTTGCCTAGCTAACCCTAGCTGGAGGCATGACTGAATTCAAACTCCAGTATTGAAAAAAAATGAAATAAACTTTGAAGACTCTATGTTACTATAGTTGAGTTTAGGCTAACCTGATGATTTAACAACCAACCTACAAAGAAGTTGAAATGCATGCCAGATGGTCAGAATAAGTGGGAGTCAGCTGCAGAGTTCTGAGGTGTGGCATCTGTCTTAGAAAAACAAAAGTTGCTGGGTGCGGGTGCCTCATACCTGTGATCCTAACTATGAAGGAGGCTGAAACCTAGAGGCTAGCAGAAAAGTCTGAGGTTCTATCTCCTATAACCAGCAAAAAGCTGGGGGAGGCATGATTCAAGTGTTAGAGCTCCAGCCATGAGCAAGCAAGCTGTGCAGGAATTTGAGGCTCTGAATTCAAGCTCTGATATCAGATAAAGAAAGAAGGAAAGAAAGAAAGAAAGAAAGAAAGAAAGAAAGAAAGAAAGAAAGAAAGAAAGAAAGAAAGAAAGAAAGAAAGAAAGAAAGAAAGAAAGAAAGAAAGAAAGAAAGAAAGAAAGAAAGAAAGAAAGGGGAAGAAGGGAGGGAGAGAAAGGAAGGAGGGAAGGAAGGAAGGAAGGAAGGAAGGAAGGAAGGAAGGAAGGAAGGAAGGAAGGGAGGGAGGGAGGGAGGAAGGAAAGAAGGGAGGGAGGAAGGAAAGAAGGGAGGGAGGGAGAGAGGAAGTAAGGAAGGAAAAGGAAGGAAGGAAGGAGGGAAGGAAGGAAGGAAGGAAGAGAGGTAGAGAAGAAGGGAAGAAGGGAAGAAGGGAAAACATGGCACTTCTCAAGAGTTTTCATGACTGGTCTGTTGCCTTCCTACAAATACCTCTCTTGACTATGCTATCTAAAGAGCTCAAGTACCAGTTCATTTTCTTTTTACCACTACTGAGGCCATATGCTTGCTAGTCAAGTTCTCTATTACTTAGGCGATGCCCCCAGTCCTTTTATTCTTAGTTTGTGTTTCAGATGGAGTCTTGTGCTCAACTTTTCTGATGCCAGCTTTAGACCATGATCTTCCTGTCTCTCCTTTCTAAGTAGCGAGGATTACAGTTCTGCACCACAATGCCTGATAAAGATGTATCGCTAGAATTACTGCCTATCAGTTTTATCAGGTGACAGGGACTGACATCATACATTTCCACACCGTGGATGGCTTTAAATAATGGAAATTTCTCTTCCTGTGGTTCCAGTGCAACAATGTGAAATCAAGCTCTAGGGAACATTCTCTCTGAGGATTCTAGAAAAAACACTTTCTTGCCTCTTCCTACCTACTGGTGATTGCTGGCCATCTTTGGTCCTCTTTGGCTTGTGCTTTTCTCCTTCCTGTCTCTGCATATTTTCACGTGGTTATTCTCTCCCCCACGCCCTGTCCCTGTGTGGCTTCTCATAAGGACACTAGTGGTACTGGATGAAGATTTTACCCTACTCATGATGAGATAAAACCACAGGAAAAGTTTTATCTGAACCAATTAATCTGCCCTGTTTCCAAACAACCTTACATCCTAAGGTTCTAGAAAGGCCCTGACTTTGGAGAGGGCACTGTGTAAGCCACTACACCTCACAGTTATTGTTGTCCATGTTGTAGAATGTATCACTACATGGAGTTGTCCTGCTTGTTTTCCTGTGTAATAGAAGACTGTGGATAAATAGTTGGTGGGAAGAGAAAAGGACAAGGAGAGAGGGCAGAAACAGAAGGGAAGAAGCAGACACACTGAAGATGGTACTGGGAGTCAAAAAGGGCAGGGCTCAGAAGAGACCTCCAGAGAGAGCTGAGGCACACTCTTAAGGAGGAACCAGATTTTCCAGTGTTTATCCAGAGGCTTTGACCCTGCTGCAACTCTGGGGCCAGCTCACAGAAGGACAGTTATCCATTCCTGGATTTCTAGAAAATTGCCCTCAATCTTATCCCACCTAGGAAGAAGTGTATCAGAAAAGGGCCATGGAGAATGGTGGGAAGAGGCCCTGGGACGTCCTCCCTCAGTCCTGGTCTAGCCCTTTTTCTCAGGTGAGAAGCAGCTGTGTGGCCCACAGATGGGGGTGGAAGCAGTGAGGCCAGACTGGAGCCGGCTGGAGCAAGATCAGGTAGAGTTTAGCTAACAGCTGGCAGAATGGAATAATCACTTGTTTCTTAGCCTGTCTGTTTTTCAAACCAATGCCCAGGCCAGAATATTTCAATATTTTTAAATAAAATAAAATTCAAGCAATTCAATCAGGGGTAAAGGGAAGGTCTACTCTGAAAGCCAAAAGGAAGAAAGGAAGGAAGGAAGGAAGGAAGGAAGGAAGGAAGGAAGGAAGGAAGGAAGGAAGGAAGGAAGGAAAGAAAGAAAGAAAGAAAGGAAGAAAGAAAGAAAGAAAGAAAGAAAGAAAGAAAGAGAAAACAAAAAAGAAAAAGAAAAAAGAAGGATGTGACCGGAGGTACCCCGATTGACAACCTGAGGTTTGATGTAGTCCCCAATTTGTCTTTCAAAAATCTGAAATTTCCAGACTGGCATTAATGGCTCACACCCATAATCCTATTAACTCAGGAGGCTGAGATCTGAGGATCAGATCTGAAGCCAGCCAGGGCAGGAAAGTCTGTGTGACTCTTATCTCCAATTAGCCACCGACAAGCTAGATGTGGAGCTAAGGCTCAAATAGTAAGGCAACAGCCTTAAGTAAACAAACAAACAAACAGCAACAAAAACTAAGAGACAGTGCCCAGGTCCTGAGTTCAAGCCTCTGTACTCTCACATGCAAACACCAAAGAATCTGAAATTTCTAACCAGTGCGGACCAGAACAAAACAGAATCTTGGTCCATAAACTACATATAGCTGGAACTTCAATAAAAGGTAAGAAACATACGTGGACACCATGAGTACCTTCCTCCAACCATCCTGGACTCTAATCATGTTTGTCCGGCCCTCCCTTCACCATATTTGCATGAAGGCCAAGGGGACAGACTCTGGGAAGCCTGACTGTCCTTCATTATCAAGCCAGAATCTGGTCTCTCATTCCTCCCTCCCAAATCCCACAACTCCTTCCTCACATCCTGAGAAAATTCTGATCTTCTCCCAGAGACACCATGCTCCAGACAAGGCTCCCGTCTGGACTTTGTTCATTACTCTAAGTGCAAGTTTTGTGCAAAATGTGTGCAAATTAGAGAAAGATACTTTTCCTAAACTAAGACACGCAACTTGGTGAGCATGGGAAAGATGACTTCAGACCCTATTTGCCCTTTGGTGGGGTGCCCTTGTTTGGTGAGCATCCTGCCCAATTAAACATGGCATCCAAATGTTTGGAAATCCTTAAAACAATTGCTTTATCTTTATCAGATTCTCCCCCCCCCCAAAAAAAAAAAACTCTCAGAGAATCACTTCTAAACCAGGGCAGCTCTTGAGGTCCTTGCTCTGATTGAGCTAGAGTGAGGCCAGAGAATTAATTGATACTGAACAATAAGATGAATTCTCTTTCTGATCCTTCTTTCTTTCAAGACTCACCCCTTAATGCTTCCGTACTTGTTAATGACCCATGCCTGCCCTTAAACCTCAAGAAGTCTTTCCCAAGCAAGCTTGGGCAATATGCATTGACATTGTTTGATTTAAACTGTGTTTATCTTTTACAACTTCCTTTTCTGGAGACTAAGTAATTTGTAGAAGTGGTAGGAGTTTTCTTTCAAGAAATATGTATTTCCAATGGCCTCAATTTGAGGGGACATGTGAAGTCACTCACAGAGGCGGTGGTAGCAGAATCCTTGAAGCCTGTGAGACTTGACCCTAGACTATGGCGGGCCAGCTCAGACCTTCACATTCTTTTCACTTTGGAACCAAAAGCTCCCGAATTCCTATCAGCAAGTAGGAGAGGAATAGAGCTAGAGCAGCACGAATGGCCAATCTCACAGGTCTTCCTTGAGAGTGTCCTTCCGGGGGTTCCCAACAAGTTCGTTCCCTGGGAGTTCACCGCAGAGCTTAAGCCTCGCTCTCTGCAAATTTCCACTTTTTGAGGAGGGCGCCCAGGTCTAATCCCGGAGCTCAGCGGACTTCAGGGAAGGGTCGAGGCACTTAAATGACCCAGAAGGAACCTGGATCTGGACAGCTGAAAGACCCTTCGCATGCTTCCAAGCCAAGTGGTGCCAAGCACCTCCCCCCCAAGATGAAGGAGGAGAGCAGGGTTAGGGTACACAAGGAGGCCGGGTTGACCCCTCGACGATGGCTCTACTGGTAGAGCGCCAAACCATTTGAGAATCACAAGCCATTTATGGCCATTAGACAACATGATCATGCACTGATTTTTTCCATCACCGGCCTCCAACTATTGGAGAGAGTCTCAGAGGCCCCTCAGGAGAAAGGGGGGGGGGGTGGAACCGTGGCCAGCGAGGCTGGGGTCCCCGTAATGAGGCTTTAATGAGGGGATCACGGGCGTCCTTTGTGGAGAAGCCGGAGCAGGGGGAGGCCGGGCCGCGCCCCGGAGGTCACTTCCTCCCCCGGGTCTCCAGCGCCTGAGAGGCGGGGGAAGGGGGCGGAGAGGCAGGGGGAGTGGGGATCCGCGGCCTCGAGGCCGGGTGCCCACGGCGGACGCTCTCTGGGGTCCACCCCACCGGCGCCCACGCCGAACGGCTGCTGGAGACGCGGCATTTCCATGCAACGATGCAAACGCGCTCATTACCATATCCTCAATATGCATGAAGAAAATGCGCACCGCTGGCCGAGCCCCGTCACCCGGCTCTGGCCTCGGCATCCAATACCGCGACGTATTCATCTCCCTAGACGGACTCGGAGCGAGGGGGTGTCGGGGAGGCAGATGCACGCGGAGGGAGAGGGGACAGGTCCTGGAGAGCGAGAGGAGAGAGAATAAACCCGAATAGCCTGAGAAAAATTAAAAAAAAGAATGAGGCTAGAAAGCGGGAAGGATTGGGGGAAAAGGGAAGGGGTGTGTGAGTGTGTGCGCGCGTGTGTGTGAGTGTGCGCGCGCGCGCGTGTGTGTAGAAATACAGGTAGGAGGAAGGACGCCATCGCTGGCCTAAAGGAGAAGGGCGGGGCGGGGGAGGGAAACACAAAATAAGAAGAGCGGGTGGGAGCAGAGAGAAATGAACTAAAAAGTGATCGAGGGGGGAAAAGTATATAAACGAACGAAGGAATGGGAGCGAGGGGAACGGGATTAATAACCTAGCCATAACACCTCAGAAAGGGCAAAGAATCGACAGATAGAGAAAAATAAAGGTAGTGAGCGGAGTGGAGCCGCCCCAAGTCCGGTGGAAACAAGCTCATCCCGGAGGAAACATAAAATCATTCGCGCTAACGAGGAGGTGCGCCCCCCACCACTCCACCCTCCGCCCCTCCAAGCCGTTTCTCTGGGGGCGCTGCTCGGAGACCCCGGGAGCCGGCCGGGGAGAGGAGGCACCAGGGCGGAGCAGGGGAGCCAAGGACTGGCTGACCGGCCTTGGGCTTCTTCTCCGGGGCGGCCAGGCCGGCTCCAGGCGCTTAGGCCCAGCCCGGGGTCCCACCCCGAGCCCCCGCGGCCCGCCGTCGCTTGCAGCCAGAGGGCCAATCTCGAGCCGAAAAGCGAAGTTGGCAAAGTTTCCCCCAAAGTTCTCCGATCGCTTCTCCCGACCCAAGGAAGGCCTTAGAGGTCCAGGCAGCTCGTAGGGAGCGGCAGCACTTTCCCCGGCGGCTCTGCAGGCGCCTGCCCCGCGCCTCCTGGGATGCTCGGAGTCCGAAGCCCAAAGCGAGACCCTTTAGGTGCGTACGGCAGGTCGTGCCGGAGGGAATCGGTGCAGCTGCTAATAGCCAAGAGAGAGAGAGAACGCGAAAAAGAGAAAGAGAGAGAGAGAGAGAGAAGGAAAAAAATATTCTCAGCTCAATTTAAGTCTCATGGAAAGGGCTTACAACTGTAATTAAATCATTAAATTCTTGTCTACGCTTCACAGAGCGGAGAGAAATTAACTTCCCACCAACCTCATTTTCTATTTGAACATGAAATAATGATTTTCTGCCCGTCTAATTACAAAGCCAACATCTGATCAAGCCAGCATCCAGAGGGGATTATCGCATGCACGAGTATTAGACCTCATTACCAGCTTGAGTGCAAAATTATTACATCTTGTAATTGGATGGTGAGATTTATATACAGATCGGCCCGGTTTCTGTAAGATTGTAATTACAAGCTTCGTTGGTTAGCTACTTATCAGAACTTTGCAGGAAAACAAAACAAATGACTGAGGAAAACGAGCATTTCATTAACCTGTAACCCGAGCGCGGGGGGGAGGAAGCGGTGGGAGTGCGCGCCGCGGCGTGTGCAGGAAGCAGTGGCGTAGCCAGCCCTCTCTGCGCCGGGGGACTCCGGGCCTGGAGAGCGAAGAACAGAAGATGGGCCTCGGCAGGGAGACCCGGAGCCGCAGAGGCTCCCCGTCTTGGGGACCTGCACGCATCACGAGACTGGGCGAAGAGGGGGCAGAAAAGGGGCCTGGTGGCTTGTGGGCAGTGCGCCTCGAAACCGTCCGAACCTGAACCGGCCGGGCCTTCTCAAGGCCCCGGCCACACGTCGGGCACGATTCTCGGTGCGCGTGTATGGTGGACACACCTTTTCTGCACACTCTCCAGACCCTTGGCCGAGCTCGGAGAGCGTCAGCAGCGAGTCCCCGGCGCTTTGTGCGTTGGGGGATGTGGGAAGGAGAGCTGGTGGAGAAGCTTCTGTGCGCGGTGTATTTGTGTGCCGCGCGTGTCTTTTGCAAATCAACGTGTCGTGCACCTGCTTTTCTTAGCTGCGCGAGTGTGTCCCCCCCCTCCCCCCGATCTAATCTCTCGGATTAAAGATCAAAGGTTCAGCTACCCGCGGACCCGAGAGTTCAGTCTAAGAGCTGGGCTCCACTGGGCCGGGCCATTTTGGGGTTCCTGCGGCACATCAAGACTGGGTTACTTGGGACGCCGAGTCCCCGATACAGGGTGCAATTTTCGGGCCAGCCCAAGGCTGTGTCCAGCTGGAGACCAGGGCAACGAGAGGCTGCTCCTGTGCCAGGCCCGGGGCGCCTGTCTGGAGGGATCTAATTGAGCGGGGTTCTTGGGTGCGCGGTTGGGTCTGGAAGTTCACCATTTGGGCCAGGGGCGACCCTGGCCGGCATGAGTTCGTTTCTGAGAACACCCTCGCCCTTGCGTCCTCTTTCTGGCCGCCCGGAGCTCGGTGTAACCTGGTCGGTAGCTGGTTAAGTCCGAAGAAACATCATCTGGGCTCAGAACTGTTAGGGTTTTGTTTTTCCTTCTGGAAGAACTGGGTTAAATATCGGGAATCTCACTCCATCGCTCTCAGCGGTGCCCTAGGTCTCCTACCTCTGCCCCCCCATCTTGTTGCCCCCACCCCTGGTCTGGTCCAGCATTTTGTATAAACTAACTGGAGATCTGAGAATTGTTAAGATGGAGAGCAACACCCAGCAAAGAGTCTGGGAAATGATTCTGTAAGGTCTATCCTGAGATGAGCCCCAAACTCCCTAGGACACTCCTGACAGGTTTAACTGGAAACGAAATCGGGGCGCCAGAGATACATTTCAGGGCCGGAGCCGACCCTGCCCTCGCCTCCTTTGGCTAGGCGCTCGTAAGGCCAACGCCCAGCGCCCAACACCTGGCGGTGGCGGGTGAGGAGGGGTAGAGAAGAGGCTCAGACCCAATTTGAGAGACCTGTCCAGTTTCCCCCTTCGAATCCTAAACCGACTGGTTCTCAAACTTTCCTTAGCTTTTTTTTTCTCCCCCTAATTTTCTCTGCATCCACACCTATTAGAGTCGCCAACCGGTCCTGAGACCCATGGGTCCAAGCTGGGTGTCCACCACGGGGGCACAAGGAACTCTTCATTTCTGGGCTGAGCTTCCCGGAGCTGCTGTGACCAGAGACCGCTGGCATGAAGACCCTCGAATCCCTGTACTCTGGCGGAATTCAGATTCAAATCCTCAATCAATCAGAGCTGGACAGCTGGTTTCCGCCTCGGAGCCCAGGCTCTTCACTGTACCCCTCACTCCCTTAGTGGGTCCCGGGGCCCACCCGCTGAAGGCCTGGCGCGGGCACGATTTCACCTCGCGGCCTAAAGCGCTTAGCCCCGAGAGCCCATCCAATTCTGGGAATTTCACTGTGGCTCTCATCCACACGCCCTAATCCGTGAAAGGTGGGCGCTTAGATATTGGTGTTTCAAGTTTGATATGAATTATCCCACTATTAAAACCGAAGTCTAGCTTCTGCTTCTTGTCTCTTGGTCCCCTGGAGGTGGGTGGGAGGTGGGTGGGTGGTGGGTGGGTGGTGGGTGGGTGGTGGGTGGTGGGTGGGGTAGTCCTCGCCCAAAGAAAATAGGTGTAGAAGGGACCCCAGAGGCAGAGGGGGAGGTAAAATGAAGGGTATCAACACCTGAAACACCAACAGAGAAACTTCTAAAAGTGCTCTCGGAGAGTTGCTGGGACCTCGGGGTCCTTTCGCACGCCGCCCCCCCCCCATCTATTGGCTGGCTCTACCAACTGGTCACTGGCTCCCCAGGACCCTAGAGCGACCACTTTGGGCCTGGAGCTGAGCCCGCCACATCTAATGAGGGAATCGCGCCCCGACTCTGGGAAGGCATTCAAGTGGCAAATTGCAGGATTTGACCGTCCGGCCTGGGGGCCGCCTCCCCCGCCAGACCTTTTTAAGTGTCACTTGGACACACTCCCGCGCCGCACGCACACTCTCCCTGCTCCTACGCCACTGAGTGCAGCTGAGGGAGCGTCTGGGGTGGGGGGCTAAGAAGGGGATCTTGGCGAAGTCTAGCCCCCCCTCGGTCTTGGGGTCGGGTCCTAGCCGGGAGCTATCACTAGGGCGTGTGACCCGCATGGAAAAGCGGGAAGCGGGGAGGGGCGAGCTGACCCAGCCCTAACCCGCGTCCCCGCGCCTCGACTCACCCGCCCAGCCCGAGCAGCAGGGGGCGGGGAGGGACTCCGCCCCGCCCCGTCCCGCCCCGCCCCGCGCGCGGTAACCGCGGGGGTGGGCGGCCCAGCCAGTTAGGCGCCCCGGCGATTGGCGACTCCGAGAGGAGACTTGGAGGAAAACTCGAATAAGAGGGCGCAACGTCAGGCTCGAGATTTGGGCAAGGGGGAAGGGAGGGGGGGGAGGCGGGGACCGACCCGCCGACGGGGACACGCACACCTCCTTCACAACACCCCAAGTGTCCACAACTTTAGGCCGGGACGCAGTAGCCGAGTAGGGGCGGAGGGGGCGGGAGTCATGGGTGAGTGAGAAGAGAGATTGGAAAGAGAAGAGTCAGACAAAAAGTGAAGGGAAGCGCAGAGGGGTGGAAAGCGCAATCGTGAGAAGGGAAAAGAGAAGGAAAGGAAAAGGAGAGTTCTCCAGGGTCCAGGACGGTGTTAAAGAGTCCTGGGGGCGGAAGCGATCCAGGGTGGGGTCGAGGGGGGGGGGGAGAGGAGCGCGGCGAGGGGAGGAGAGAGGAAGGGAGAGGAGGGGGAGTGAAAACTAGAGGAGGGCGAAGGAAGCGAGGCGCGACACTGCTGGGGAGAGGAGGGCAGCGAGGAGCGCGGCTGGGGCAGAGGCAGCTCGGGCCGCGGAGAGGAGGGAGCGCAGCGCCGAGAGGAGGGGCTTGCGGCCCCGTAGAAATGTCAATCAGAGCCCCGAGCCCCGGGAATCTCCGCCAATCTGTTCCGACCTGACCTGGCTCCCCGCCGCCGCCGCCGCCGCCGCCGCCGCCGCCGAGCAGATCAATAGGTGATCGCGGAGCGCAGCAGCCCGGGAGGCAGCGAGGCCCCAGCTCGGCCCAGCCCCCGATGCCCACCGGAGCCCGCGGGCGGCGCTGAGCAGGGCGGCCCCGCAGGCTGGGCCCCCTCTCTGTCGGTGCCCCGCGGGCCACCATGTCCTTCCCCCAGCTCGGATACCAGTATATCCGCCCTCTCTACCCACCCGAGCGCCCGGGAGCGGCAGCGGGCGGCGGCAGTGCCGGGGCCCGGGGTGGACCGGGCGCCGGAGCCTCGGAGCTGGCGGCCTCCGGCTCCCTATCCAACGTGCTCTCGTCGGTGTACGGGGCGCCCTACGCCGCGGCTGCCGCTGCGGCCGCCGCCGCACAGGGCTATGGAGCCTTCCTGCCCTACGCCGCGGAGCTGCCCATCTTCCCGCAACTGGTAAGAGCCCAAGGGACCCAGGAAAGAGGGGTTGGATCTGGGGCGCCGGGTGCGGGGAGCGCACGGGACGAGACAGACCACTTGGGGTCCGGGGCCCGGAGGGTGGAGGCGGCGACGGCTGGCGCTCACCCGCGCTCCCTCTGCGCGTGTCCCCTTCTTTCTCCTTGTGCGTGCAGGGCGCCCAGTACGAGCTGAAGGACAGCCCTGGGGTGCAGCATCCGGCCGCGGCCGCCGCGTTTCCGCACCCGCACCCCGCCTTCTACCCATACGGTCAGTACCAGTTCGGGGATCCGTCCCGTCCCAAGAACGCCACCCGAGAGAGCACCAGCACCCTCAAGGCCTGGCTCAACGAGCACCGCAAGAACCCCTACCCCACCAAGGGCGAGAAGATCATGCTGGCCATCATCACCAAGATGACCCTCACCCAGGTGTCCACCTGGTTCGCCAACGCGCGCCGGCGCCTCAAGAAGGAGAACAAGATGACGTGGGCGCCCCGCAGCCGCACCGACGAGGAGGGCAACGCTTACGGGAGTGAGAGGGAGGAAGAAGACGAAGAGGAAGACGAGGAAGATGGCAAACGCGAGCTGGAGTTGGAGGAGGAGGAGCTCGGAGGGGAGGAGGAGGACACGGGGGGCGAGGGGCTGGCAGAGGACGACGAAGACGAGGAGATCGATTTGGAGAACTTGGACGGTGCGGCCGCTGGGGCTGAGCTGGCCCTGGCTGGGGCAGCACGTAGGGACGGCGACCTCGGTCTGAGACCCATTTCGGACTCTAAAAATAGCGACTCGGAAGACAGCTCTGAGAGTTTGGAGGAGCGGCCGCTGCCGATCCTGAACCTGGCCCCAGCGCCACCCTCCGTGGCCTCCACCCCGCCATCTCCAGCTTCGCCCCCCGCAGGCCTGGACCCCTGCGCTCCAGCACCAGCGCCCTCCTCCGCCCTGCAGAAGCCCAAGATCTGGTCCTTGGCCGAGACGGCCACAAGCCCAGACAACCCTCGTCGCTCGCCTCCCGGAGCGGGAGGGTCTCCTCCCGGGGCAGCCGTCGCGCCCACGGCCCTGCAGCTCTCTCCGGCCGCGGCCGCTGCAGCCGCCGCGGCGCACAGACTCGTCTCGGCGCCGCTTGGCAAATTCCCTTCTTGGACCAACCGGCCCTTCCCAGGCCCGCCGCCGGGCCCACGCCCGCACCCGCTCTCCCTGCTCGGCTCGGCCCCTCCGCACCTGCTGGGACTTCCCGGAGCCAGTAGTCACCCGGCCGCCGCGGCCGTCGCCGCCTACGCTCGGCCCGCAGAGCCAGAGGGCGGAACAGGTGACTACTGAGTGCAGGGTCCGGAGGGTGTCTGGGGTGGGGTGACGCTGAGATTTGGGGGGAGGGGGCAGGGATCCTTGGGGCTGAAGGTGCTTTCCTCTCGGTTCCTAGGCCCACGACCCTGGGGCCCTGATTTAAGTATTCTAAAGGCCTTCCTCTTTTCCTCTCGCTTCCCAGATCGCTGTAGTGCCTTGGAAGTGGAGAAAAAGTTACTCAAAACAGCTTTCCAGCCGGTTCCCAGGCGGTAAGAGTCTTGGGGGTTTGGGGAAATGGGTGGGTGGGGACGACTGCAGGAAAGAGGAGAGGACGCCAAGGCCTTTGGCCCCTGGGCAGACATGGCTGGAAAGAGTCTTTACGCAGGGACAAAACCCATCTTCAGTTACTTCTTGATGGACAGTCACAGCCCAAGCGCCCAGGCTGCGGCCTGTAGGCACAGAGCTGGGGGGGAACCCAAGCCTGACACGACCAACAGGCCGCTGGAGAAGGTGACCACTGTGATGTCCACCTCCTTCCAGCCTCGGACCTCGGATCCTGGCTCCTTCTCCCCGTCAGATAGTTAACCCGGACGCATACCTCCCTCCACTGCTGAACAGAATTGTTCCCCCTGGCAGCCCCAGTCCCAGGTAGGGTCTCCCCAAGGACCTTAGATGTCCTCAAATCTCATCTCTTGTGTGTGTGTCTCTCTCTCACTTCCAGGCCTCAAAACCACCTGGATGCTGCTCTGGTCTTATCAGCTCTCTCCTCGTCCTAGTTTTGTTTTGTTGTGGTTTTTTTTTTTTAAAGAAAACAATTTTTAAATCATTGTAATGATTGTAAAAACAAACCACAGTGTATAGTTACGAGTTTAAAGCATGTCCGTGTATGTATGAATACTTAAAAGAGAAAACTAAACAAACGAAAAAAAGAAAGATGAAGAAATAAAACCAGTCCCCCACAGCCCTCCCCAAATCGCTCCTGTGCCACCCCAGCCACAATTAGTTGCGATTGTGAGGTTGGTTTGTTGTGTTGATTGCGGTTGGGGGCGGGGGGAGAGGGCGGTTCAATAAGAATAAGTGTGTTTGGCTCTTTTTTGTATATACAGAAAAATGTACATATGTGTGAACCAAATTGTACAAGAAAATATCTATTTTTGGCTAAATAAATGAGCGGTTGCCACTTTTGACTATAAACTGGCCCGGTCTGCCCCCCCCCCCCATTCCCCAGGATCTGTTTGGTGTTTGGGGGGGTTTGGGCCATTCCCCTCCCCCTTGGTTGCTGGAAGAATTTCCCAAAACAGCAAAGAGGGGTGAGTGTGTCCAGGGGACAGCAATGGCGGAGGAGGCGCCGAGGTGGCGGGCTGGGGATACCTCAGGAGGAGGCGCCCAAGAGAAAGGGTGGCCGGGATGGGATTAAGCTAGGTAAGATTTCTGCTATGAGCTGAGAAACGGGGTCCTCGCGAGCCATCGCCGGGCTTCGGGGCCTTCTCTGGTGGCAGAGTAGAAATCCTCAGGGAAACATTTGCACGCCCAGGGCGTCGGCTGCAGCTTCTGCGCCCTGCCCACTCCCATTCTTGAACCCCGACAATTGAGATATCCTCGACCTCCTATTTCAGGGGGGCTATGCAGCTTTCAGCCTTTCTCCCCCTCCTCCAACCTCGCTGCCTCAAGCAGATGCCTCCGTTTAGACGCAATGATGCGGGTGCCAGGGGAAGGGGTGTCCGGAAAGAGAGGGAGTGCGCTTCGTTCCCTCTTGAAGGCCTGTGACCTCCCGGAGATCCGAGGATCCAGGTCCGACGGCAGCGGTGCGTCTCAGGCGGTCCAGGAGGCAGGAACAACCTTTTGAGGTTCTGGGGCAGGGTTTGGGGGGGGGGGTCACGTCGCGGCAGCTTTCAAGATGAGAAATGGGGGGGAAGGAAAGGGGGTGGGGGAGGATGGAGATCCTGGAAATTTGGGGCTGGAGCTCCCTCTACAGGACGCAAGAGCGGCTCGGCGCCTCGCCCGGTGGCCTGTGCAGCCAGGCCGGCAGCGCACCCTCTCCACGTCCTGCTTTGGTCGTCCAGCCAGCCAGCCTTGCACAGCCCTGACTCCAAGAAGTCCTGAGGCAGAGTGCGCCTGGGCGTGTGAGGCGGGAGAGCCTCTTTAGGGACACCCCTCTCCCCTCGTATTAGGTAGGAAATGTCCAAGCTCATCAGAAGGTGGGATGGACTTTGGAGGTCCTGTGGTGGCTTCCTGGGGGGAAAAAAATTGGGGGGGGGGGAATGGGGAGATGTCACCCTGACAAACCTGGAACAAGGCACAGACTGTATTGCCTGCTGGGCGACAGCAATAATACTCTGGTAGGATGTGTTCCGGTGGATGTGCCCCTCCGCCCCATGCAGCAGAATTTACTCCATGGTGGTGATTCTGAGGACCTCCCCTGAGGGCCTGCCCCCTCCCCTCCACACCCCTGCTCCCCCCCCCCAAGCTGGGATGTGGAAGACAGGGAAGATGTCTTCCATGTGCTGAGTCAGTCTGGCTGGCTGGCTAAGCAGAGTGAACCCCTGAAGAGGAAATGCTGAAACTGGGGCTCCCTCCTGCAACTCCTTCCTCCAGTACCTTCCCCCAGAGATGTCTCCTGTGCTCCTTCCTCTTCTCTGTTTGCTGAAGGTGTTTCTGGGATTCAGGGTTCTTTACAGATAGATGATACAGACTGAGGTTCCATTACTGAGGCTGAAGTATAGCACCCCCACACCACCTCCAACCGTGAGGCATAAGCCTGGGCCTCTGCTTAGCCAATCTTTAGGCAAGCCACATCCCCAACAAAGCTTAACACTGGGGTACCCCCAGCTCCCTACTTACGTCCTGTAAAACCCCAGGCAAAAAATTCATTCCCCTGTGTCCTCCTCTCCTTGGCCCAATAGGAATAGTGCTGCCTACCTAGCAGGGTGGGCGTGAGCATCAGGGCACATGCCCAGGGCCATCTCTTGATAGGTGCTAAGTGGGCACAAATGACCCTACTTTAGCATCTTTTAGAAGCCCTGATTCCCTCTATCTCCCCACACTCCCAGCCATATTCTATCCTACTTGCCTCTCATTAGCCAGCAAAAATGTCTTTCCTCTGGAAGTCAGGATCCTCCACTATCAGCACCATCCAGACAGAAAGGACGTTTTCCAGGGAGAAAAACGTGATGGCAGACTCCTCAGTAGTCAGGCAATCTCTATGTGTGTGAGGAGAGGGCTGCAGATCCTGCCTGTCCCCCAAGGGAGGGGAATGAAGGGACTGGGCCCAGGCTGAAGGGATCCTGACTTCAGGCCTCAAGGGCTCTGTCCAGTGAAGACCCTGTGTTGGCTCTTCTGACTGACCATCACATTACAAGGGCATGATCCCTGAACAAGTGCCATTCTACCTATCTGGCAAGAGCAGCCAATGTAGGTACCTCCCTGGGCCTTCTCGGCCTTGTCTTATTCCATTCTCAGGGATCCCAGAATCTGTCTCACTTCTTACTGAAGGGGAAACTAGAAGGAAGAAGAAGAAGAAGAAGAAGAAGAAGAAGAGAGAGAGAGAGAGAGAGAGAGAATATGAGTATCTCATCACTGGTTCTGATTAAGCTTCAATTAGAAATAAAATGTGTCAATCACCCTCCAGGAAGGGACTTCTGCTGTCGGTGTTGGTTATGCAAAGCACTGGAGTGTGTGGGGATAATCAGTTGGGTCAGAGGAAGGAGTGTGTGGCGTGCTTGCTCATTATCTGCTGCATGGAGTTGGGAGGGGGGTGGGGCGGGCATTGCGCTGTGGAGCCAGGGAGCCGGCAAAGAATAAAATCATCTCCCTAAGTGACCATCATCCACCTCTGAGACCCACATGTTAATGGTTTCCAATTGAATTTTTCTTCCGGGGGATACAGGGAGGAGGAAAGAGGGTCTAGCCAGAAGGTGACATGGAAGAGCTCTGGCACAGGCCATCCTTCGCCTGTCCCAGGAGAGGAGTGAGGAGTAGGCAGTCCCCACCTTCAAGACTGGTGTTCTCTACATGTGAAGGACAGGAGTGAGAATAGATGAATTTAATCAGCCTTCCTTATGTGTCTAACAATGTCTAAGATTAGGCATTAAAAAGAACAGGTCTAGCCAGGTGCCAGTGGTTCACACCTGTAATCTTAGCTACTCAGGAGGCTGAGATCTGAGGATCATGGTTCAAAGCCAGCCCGGGCAGGAAAGTCTGTGAGACTCTTATCTCCAATTAACCACCAGAAAACCAGAAGTACCACTGTGGCTCAAGTGCTACTTGAGCCATAAGTACTAGCCTTGAGCTGAAGAGCTCAGGGACAGCACCCAGGCCCAGAGGTCAAGCCCCACAACTGACCAAAAGAAAAAAAATGGTCTAAAGATAATGCTACGGGTGAGATGGCCCACAGGTTCTCTGAATGCTGCTCCCTGATTGGGCACTGTCATCAGACCCAGCCAACCAGCATGGACAATAAAAAATGTCCACCTATGGTATGGCCAACCTAGCTTTAATGCAATTGCTATTCCTCTAGGAAGGGGTGTTACTCCTCTGAGGGCTATGCCCATCATCTGGATGAAGAACTACCATAAACCAATCCACTCCTAGTTTGGGCACAGCTGGAAGAGGTCTTTAGCTAGGCCAGTCTTGTCTTCTCTCACACTTGGCCACATTTGACAATATCAGAGGAGAACTGGGGTTAGGGAAGTACTGGTATGTCATGGGTACAGGGCAAGGTCACTCCACATAGCAACTCTTCCCAGAGAGAATGACCCAGGCTGCAGTAAAGTGTTTCACCTTGGATGCCCTTGATCTACACCTGCCTTGATCTTCTCCACATATCTAGTACTGGATGTAAGAATTGTCCACAGGAAGATGTCAGTGTGTTGAAGTTGAGAATCCACGGGGCTGAGGGCTCAAGGTTTCTGGAGCAGTCCCAGCAAATAGTCTCTCCTCCAAACCACATCTCTGTTGAAAAGTGCAATGTGCAAAGTGCAAGGTTTTTGTTCTTTACAAACTTTTGGCCCTGGAAGGGGGAAGTAGAGGTGAAGTTGAGCCAACAGGAAGCTCTGTGAGCCTGGGAAAGAGAGAGGAATGAGGTAGAATATTCTCCAGCCAAAGGTGAGAGGGAAAGAATAACCCCAATCATGTCTGCAAAGTTAGAGCCTCCCTCTTTGGGATACTAAAGTCAAGAGGAGGGTACAGGAAGATTTTCAGAAATGAGAGCTGAAGTCATGTGGTTTGGGGTTCCTGATCACACCGCCCCCTTTCCCCCCACATGCTCTGGGGGCAGAAAAGCTGCTGCCACCAGCTCTTCTGTTTATTTATGTGCTTGTTCTCTCTCTGTCTCTCTGTCTCTCCATCTCTGTCTCTGTCTCTCATCTCTCTCACACAAAGACAGAGACACACAGAAAGAGATCATGTCAGGGAATAGGAGAGAGACAAAGACAGGGTCATGTCTGAAGCTGAACCTGAGGCAGGCAGGCAGTGAAGGCTGAGATTTCATGGCTTTTGTGTCGAGTGACCAGTCCTGCATTCTCTTACTGCACTCAGCCGCTAACAAGTGGGCCGCAGCCCTCCAGGGCCTTTGGAGTGCACTCATCTGGCAGGCTCCACTTCTCTCAGAGGCTCAGATTTATTTTACCAAAGTTACAGGGCAATTATGGAAATGCGCCCTTTGAAGCTGGGCTGATTTCTCTTTATTTTCTTCTCCCTGACAAAGCAGAGCTTCCCTGCCTCTTGTGAGTCTCTCCCTCTCCCCTTTCTCCTTCACTGTCTTTTAATCTCCCTTTCTCTTCTCTCTTTTATTTTCCCCGGATAATTCTTATGTAGTGGGAACTTCCAGAGGTGACATGGGGAAAAAAAAATCTTTTTTAAAGAGTATCAAAAACGTGTAGAGATTAAAATGTTACTGCGGTTTTAATTTTATTTTCTTAAAGGGGATTTGATGACCAGGAGGGGAGAGATGGATTAAAGACAGAGCAGACAGACAGGCACTGCTGCCCAAGTTGGGAGGGGGGGGGTCCCTCATCCTTACTTGGGGCCCACAAAGCCTAGTTCTCTGAGCCTGAGCCTGCTATAACCACCTGGAGTCATAGCCCCATCATTGAGTAGAGGAACTTTCTCCCTTTCCATACTCATGGGCCTCATCTCATGGAAGCTCTAGGCTCTGTGTGAACCAGCCTCATGTGTTGCCCTCCTCCACCTTGCTTTGCTTGATGTTGGGGCTTGTGGGAAAGTGTCTAGGCCAGGGGTGTGGCATTAGACCGGCTGCCTGTGTTCCTCATTGTCTAGGGGCTCATTTTCTATGTAGTAGAGCAGCTCTGAAGTTTTCTTTGTCCAGATTTTTGTTTGCTCCTTCCTCCCTCCCTTCCTGTCTGGAGGTGAATGGCTCATAATCTGGGCAACACCAACAGGAAGTCTTGTCACCTCAGGGCCTGGAGTCAGCCTCCGCGGTATCCATACAGAAGGCCATTTTAGTGTTACTTCAAGTAGTAGGATGGTGGTCTACCACTTGAGCCACACCTCCAGTTCTGGCTTTTGGGTCAACATTTAAAGACAAGAGTCCCATAGACTTTCTTGCTCCAATTGGCTATGAACCTCGATCCTCAGATCTCAGCTTCCTGAGCAGCTAAGATTATTGGCTTAAGGACCAGCACCCAGCATGTAGCTTTATTTAAGATCCAAATCTCCCTGGGGTGGGGGGGGGGGGGACAGTGCCTGGTATTGTCTCCCTTTTGTGTTGAAAATGGTTCATTTCATTGAACACCCACAGATACTGTGACAAAACACTTCAGACAAACACTCAAAAGAAGGAATGATCTCTTTTGGGTCATGGCTTCAGAGGCTTCAGTGCATGACTGGCTGGCTCCATTGATTTGGGCCTGTGGTGAGGCAGGGTGCCCTGGCAGGGAAGATGTGGCCAAGCAAAACTGTTCATTTTGTGTCCGCCAGGAAGCAGAGAAAGTGAGAGAAGCGAGGCAGAGAGGCTCGAGTCCCGATGACCCCAGTGACCTCACTTCCTTCCACCAGCCTCACCTCCTAAACATTTCCGTATCTCCCAATACCGACGTCAGCAGGAGGCCAATCCTTTGCCACATGTGCCTTTGGGTGTCACTTAAGACAAAAACCACAACAGACACCTCATTTGGCAGACAGTGTGCTTCGTGTGTGGGAACTAGCCCTGGAATCTGACTGCCTCAGTTCAAGTTCCTGCTCCACCACTTCATACCTGGGTGAACTTAGAGTACTAACTGCACCTCTATGAGCTGCATTCTGTCCTCAAGCATAAAAGATAACTATAGACCAGGTGCCTGTGCCTGTGGCTCACGCCTGTAATCCTAGCTACTCAGGAGGCTGAGATCTGAGATCTATGAAACTCTTATCTTCAATTAACCACTAAAAAGCAGGAAGTGGGGCAGTGGCTCAAGAGATAGAGGGCTAGCCTTGGGCAAAAAAAAGGTCAGGGACAGTACCCAGGCTCCCTGAGCTCCTGCCTCAGGACTGGCACACACATACAAAAGAAGAATCATTACAATATTACCTTCCTTATAGGCACTGGGATAATTAAGCAAGTAAATTCATGCTAAGAGCAATGCATCATGCATAATGATTTGCCTCGTGAATAATAATAATCTAATAAATTACAAACATCATTTTTTATTAATTATAACAATCACCCTAGGCAATAGGTATTATTAGTCCCATCTTATAGATGAGTGTATCCAAGCTCAGTCACTTGCTCAACACGACCAATAAATGCCAACACCATGACTCAGGTCTTTATGATTCCAGAGCACACACCTGTGAGTTCACCTGCCTGTGAGTCTAACACCTCTGGAGCTGGAGCAGACAGCCCTGCAGCTGTGACTCTACCTTCGATACCTAGTACTTTTGGAAGAACAAAGTCCAGATGTGGCCAGCATCCTAATGTTCCTACTGCATCCAACCCACTCCCACTGGGAAGGGCAGAATGCAAAGGTATCTGATTGGCTACAACTGAAGGATAATCCAGAACTTGTATTTCTCTCTCTCTCTCTCTCTCTCTCTCTCTCTCTCTCTCTCTCTCTCTGAAGGGAGTACAATACAGGATGAGAATCTCTGCCACTCCTTTAATTCCTTCTCATCTTCAGTCCTGGTGGAAGGGGCTTCCAGTGCATCTGTGCCACCCAAACTGGTCCAACTTCTGGGTCTTTGCTACTCAACATATATGCTCGGAACAGCAGTTATCATAATTAACCTTGGAGCTTATTAAAGACACATGCTTAGGCTCACTGAGTTTGAATCTCCATTTCCTTAGGAATGTCTGGGTGGCACCAATGCATATAAGTTGGGTGCCATGCTGGTCTCCAGGCTCTCTGGAAAAGTATGTGACCATACCAGGATGGAGTCGAAACCGTCCCTGAAACTTGGCCTCCATGGGAAATATGCAGGATGAAGAAGGGATGCTGAGGACGCTGGTAGGTTGGTAGGAAGGACTCAGGAACGAAGAAAGTCCACCACAAGATGCCAGGCATTGATCAAAGCTGAGTATGTCAGGATTAGAGGTGCACACTGCCAGCTTTTCTACCTTTCATTATGTCAGTGGTTGGCTGCAACAAACATCGGGCTCCTCATAGCCACAGCCTCTGACCACATGTTCTTCAGATTCTGCACAGCACAGCAGCGTGGGAGATTCACTGGAAACATTTAGTACTTTGTTCACAGTAACTGATACTTTACTATAGTATGGGTCACATCTGATCTGCACAAGAGTCGGATATATCTTATGAAGGAGGGCAAGACCAAATAGGAGACAGGAAGGGATAGAGGGAGAAAGAGGGAAGGACTGGTTAAAAGTAGATAGGGGCTATAGAGAACAAGGATTTATTTCATTCACTTCTTTTTATTTCATTCATTGACCAATACTTCTCATTTAAAGAGACATAATTGTGAATTCAGCAGTTCTGACCGTCTTGGAACTTTCACTCTACTGTAATAGTAATTTAATAACAACAAATAAGTTGCATTTGCTGGACCAGAAAAGACAAGATGCTATACTTGGAAGAACCTCAAGAAGTCTGGAGCAGTAAGGGGGAAGTGGGGTGAGAGACTTGTTTTTGTGGACCTTCCTACCAAGGAGGTATAGGGCACAGTAGGTAGCCTCTAGATCAGTTCATCCAGCACAGCAGCCACTGGCCACGCATGACTATTGAGCACCTGAAACATGGCACAATGAAACAGTTATCAATTAGCTCACAGTTTCCAGACCTCAGAAATTCAAGAGCCGCTTCGCTGGATGGTCTTGGCTCTGGGGTTCTTTTATAGGGACAGAGCAGTAGTCAAGTCAGTGTGGTCAGCCGGGGGCTTGAAGGGGGCCCAGAACATCCATGTAGTTGGTGGCAGGAAGCTTTGTTCCTCACAACAGGATGGCTTGTGTGTCCTTGCACGTGTCAGCCAGCTGTCCCCTGACAGCAAGATAGGAGCCACAATTGTCCTTTTAGGACCCAGCTTTGGGAATCCCAGTCCATCATTTCTGCAATATCCTGTTGTGGTTACCCAAGTCAGCCCTAGTCAATACAGGAGAGGCTTGCACAAGAGCACTCAAGGCAAGAGGCACAGCTCTGGGGCCATCTTAGAAGCTGGCTACTACAGTAACTGATGCATCCATGTTAATTAAAGCCCCTGCTTGCCTCTCTAAGATGGGTAGAAACTCAGTTCATGTTATCTCAAAATGAGTTGATTAGTTATTATAGCTGAGGAAAGCAAGCGTGAGATAAATAATTAATAATAACACCAAACACTTATTAAGTGCCTTTTATAACCTAAACTCATGTTGCAGCTCAACCTTTACAGAGACATTTTTGTAAGGCAGGTTCTGAATGTAAAGCAGAGAGCCAACCCAGCAATTCAAAAGCAACTAGACCTACATTTTCATGCCAACCTGGGTTCAGTGGAACCTTCTTTTCTCAGGTCCTCCAGTTGGCAGGCAGACTCTCTGTGGACTCTGTGCCTTGGCCTTAACGCTGGTGATTCAGAGGGAAAGAAATGGCTTCTCCTGGAAGTCTCACTTGTCAAATCCCAAGGAAGTGGTCTGATTGGCTCAGCTTAAGCCATGTGGTTATTGCTGGACCAATCACAATGGCCAAGGGCATGGTAGAAGGAGAGCTCTCAGTAGAGAAAGATAATCCTGGTAGAGGTAGACACTGTCAATGCTGTCTAGTTTGTGACAGGAGGAAGAGGAAAGCACAGGAGGTCTTGGAGAAGGAAATCTGGGAATTGGTTTGGGAGGCAGGTGAGAAGGGAGGGTGCTTGTGGTTGAGAGTGGGATACAGTTCAGTGGGGGCAGGGCATTTTCCTTGAGCATACAAAGCCCTAGATTTAATCCCCAGTACCACAAAAGAAAAGAACGAAGTAACCAATCATTTCACTACAAGTGGGCAAAGGCTGGAATCTGAGGTAGTGAACCTCTCAGCCCTTCCCAAGCCTCCAGGCCCTTGGTCTCCACCCAGTTGTATATTGAGATAGGACATGGGGCATGCAACAACTTCTCAAGCTTCCCATCTTAGCATTTCTAGGAAAAGAGGCAGGTGAACGTCACAGCCTGACTTATCTGAGGTGGGACCCAAAGCAACCTTTCACTGGGTGACTCATTTTTTTAAATCTTAAATGTATCAGAATCTGCATCTTTTCCCATGATGCGTTGTGCTTTGTGTGTGGTTTCTTATGAAAGCAGCTTTCCTCATAAAGATCTTCAGATAAATGAGTAGTTCATGGTCCTTATTAACGCACAGCAGATACTGGGTGGGATGCTGGTGGATCCCTCAGAGATCTTGGCGTGCCATTCAATTAGCCTGTACACATAAGGCTGGACCAGGATGGAGGTGGCAAAGGACACAGGGACCAGACTGGAGAGGGAGACTCTGAGGAGACACATACTCCCCTCAAAGCTATCAGAACTGCCAAGGTCAACATGTTTCTTCTCTTCATTGCCCCCCCATCTCTCTTCCTTCACTCTGAGTTGCTGGCTATGACTTAAGGCTTGAGACTAACCTGCTGCTTGGTGTATCCCAGAGTATCAACTACTTGTTGAATGCTTATCAAATACGTTTTTGCTTCGGAATTCGAAAACTAAGTTTCTTAAGGTTTCTTTCTTTTCTTTTTTTTTTGGGGGGGGGATCCGGTTGTGGGGCCTAAACTCTGGGCCTGGGCGCTGTCCCTCAGCTCTTCAGCTCAAGGCTAGCGTTCTACCACTTGAGCCACAGCGCCACTCCGGGCTTTTTTCTTTTTGCTTATGTGATGCTGGGGAATCAAACCCAGGGCCTCATGCATGCAAGGCAAGCACTCTACCACTGAGCCACCTTCCCAGCTCCTCTTTCTTATTTTTTCTATAAAGCCTTGCAATGTCATTTAGGATGGTCTGGAGCACCTCTGCTCCAGTCTCTGCCTCCCAAGTGCTGGGCTTTATAGACATACCACCTTGCCTGAGATCTTTAGGAAGACCACTGGCAAGAATTTTATAAAATAAGAACCCTAAGCTGGGCATAAGCTGGATATAGTGGTCCGTTCCTGTAAATCCAGCACTTGAGAGGCTGAACCAAAAGGATCACAACCTTGAGGCCAACATGGGATACAAAGTAAGACTCTGTCTCAAAATTTTAAAGTAAGTTAATTTGAAAACCTAGATGGAGGGGTACATGTTGTCCTCAAGAAGCTGGAACAGGAGGATCGTGAATTAGAGACCAGCCTGGGCTACTTAGTAAGAGCCTGTTTCAAAAAGGCAGGGTAGACACCCTAGGGTATGACTCAAGAAATAGAGCACCTGCTTAACAAGTGTGAGGACCTCCTCAGTTCAAACCCTAGTACTACAAAAAAAAAGAAGCTGTAAACACAATTAGTATACATATTTTATAGACAGGTTTTAATAAATATGAAATATTACATGTATCTTAATATAAGTACAAAATACATAAGTATACAGAACATAGCAAGAGTTGTCCCTTGTTCAGTTTTGCCACAGGGACTTGTCCTGGCATCTCCAGCTATGAGGCCAGCACAGAGTGTGGTTGGAAAGAGTGGCCACTCTATTTTTGTCATGTAACTTCTCCCCGCCACACCTGAGCACTCTAAATATATACCCAGCCCCTCTGACTCACCCAAGTCTGAAAGCACAGTTGGGACCCCTTGGGAGGCCAGCCTGTGAGGTTAGGGCTGGGGTGTCCTAACATAGGCTCCCCCTGGTTTTCCTAAGCGGCTCTTCTTTTGGCCCACGTGGCAATAAGGCCAGGAGGCCTGCACACAGAGTCTGTCTTCCCGGCAGGCCCCTGACCTTTCATGTCCTGGAATAGACGGAAGAACAGGATGGCTTGGCCCAGCTGGAAATAGGACTTGGGAAAAGGCCACAGACTCCACCACTTGTTCCGCAGCATGCAGAAAGACCATTGCCAAAAATATAATTATCCTGAAATGTGGAACAAAGACACTGCAAGAGCAAGGGGTTGAGCAGAGCGGCAGAGGAGCAAGGGGACAGAAGGGCTGGCAGAGAAGTCAAGGTTCTGAAGGAAAGGCAGGGGTCCCCTCCATAGTCTGGTGATCTCTGCCACTGGGGAGTAGGAGGTACCAAGCACTAGGCAGAGTGGTCTGCCCACTAGAAGCTTCTAAGAAAGCTGTCTTGACTGTTCAGCTTTCCAGAAAGAAAGGGGTTCCTCCTGTCTTGCAAAAGCATGGACTCAGTTTGCTAAAAGAGAGTCAGGCCACCTCCCCTAGAAGGCAGCAGAAGAACCAGCAGCTCTCTCTTTATTGCATAGAGTCAAACCTCCCAACCAGGCAAGATGGTCCTCAGAGGAGATATTCGTGGAAAGAGCCAAAGGTGGGCCACAAGTAGGCCTGTGGAGAAAGCACAAGTGAGTCCTCTTCTCACAGTCCCTGAGATCTTTGGCTCTGAGGCTGTCAGGCAACTGCTAAGCTCATTCTGGACCAGCACCCATGATTCCTCCAGCCCACTCTGTTACAGAACAGCTGGCATCTCTCTGTCTCCAGCAATGCTTTCGAGAGTCAAGACACAATTATTAGTGACCAAAATGGATCATCTCTAAGTTGATCTTAGTCCTCCAATCCCAAGAAAGTGCCACAAGGCACACTGTCACATGGGTGGCATGTGAAAGAGTTAACAACTGGAACCTTACCAATATCAGCCCCGAGGTCTGCTTATGGGACATCAGAATGTCCCAGAGGTTCCAGGGAAGAGCCAGAAGACATGTAGGGATCTCAAGGTCACACAATTTGACAACTAGCACTGAACTGGAGGCAGGCATGATGGCTCACACTTGAAACCCAGCTTAAGGGGTCTGAGGCAAGAGAATTGTGAGTTTGAGGACAGCCTGGATTACAGAGCCTCCAAAACAACAACAACAGAACAACAACCAAGTAGATAGTGATAAAAAAAAAAAACAGACAACTGGATACCCATACATTTCAAATGAAATTCAACCCCTTTCTAACACCACTCACAAATTTAAGTCCATGTATGACAGGCTTCACTGAAAGAGCTAAAAACTATAAAAAGCTTAGAAGAAAATATAGGTGCAAATAAAGGCTTCCTAGTCATAACACCAAAACCACAAAACAAATAGATGACAGTGTTCATAGTCACGTCTGAGTATTTAGTCATGTATTGGTGCACTTTAAACTTACTTTACCTTTCAGTGCCATGATGTCTAATCTGAAATGTCGTTTATTAGCTTCTACTTGCTTTTCGCTTTAAGCAATCCTTTAAAAAAAATTTTGTTCTATTTTCTTTTGTGTACATGGAATGTTAGCTTAGTTCCAAAGCCAGAACTGTATGAGTTTACTCAGAGAAGTGTCTGTTCCTCTGATACATCCTCTTTTAACCATATTCCTGCTTGCTTCTATAATAATCAAGTTTCCTCAGCTTTTGTCCTATCATAGATTCTAGAACTTTTGAACATATGAGAAAAGTCATATTTTTATTCTGGTACTGGGGCTTAAAATCAGTCCTCACAATCTCCCTTAGCTTTTTCTGCTCAAGGATGGCACTCTACAACTTGAGCCATAGCTCTACTCCTGGAGTTTTGTTAGCTAATTGGAGATACCCATCTTACAGTCTTCCCTGACCAGCCTGGGATCCTCAGATCTCAGCATCCTGAATAACTATGATTCTAGGTGTGAGCCACCAGTGTGTCTGGTTCATAAGTATTTTCTTTCTTATTACTCTTTCCTACAGAATAAGTAGCATCCTTCCTTGACAATATTTCCCAGGGGTCAATAGATTTCATCTGTATTATGTCTCACAAGTACACAAAGCTTCATTGAGTAGATACACAGTACTCATTTAAGCATGCCTCAGATATTGTATATTTAGCTTGTTTCCAATATCTTGCAATGGCAAACAATGTAGCAATGTGTGAACAATGTGTCCACTTTTATGTACTAGGTATTTGGAAGAGTTAGAGCCTAGAAACAGAAATATAACATGGGTTATTGCTATCTATACTATTAAAAAATCTCTTGTGCCAGGTGCTGGTGGCTCACACCAGTAATCCTAGCTACTCAGGAGGCTGAGATCTGAGGACTAGGATTCAAAGTCAGCCCAGACAGGAAAATCTGTGAGACTCCTTTATTTTGGTCAGTCATGGGGCTTGAACTCAGGCCCTGAGAGATGTCCTTGAGCTTTTGTGCTCAAGGCTAGCACTCAACCACTTTGAGCCAACAGCTCCACTTCTGGTTTTATGGTAGATATAAGAGTCTCCTGAATTTTTCCTGTCATGGCTGTCTTCAAACCACGATCCTCAGATCTCAGCCTCCTGAGTAGCTAGGATTATAGGCTTGAGCCAGGAACACCCTGCCCCATGAGACTCTTATCTCCAACTAATTACCAAAACTTTGGAAATGGAACTGTGGTTCGAGTGATAGAGTTCTTTGAGCAGAAAAGCTCAGGGACATTGCTCAGGCCCTGAGTTCAAGCCCCAGGATGGGCACACACACACAAAACAAACAAACAAACAAAAACTCCTAAGATGTCTAGGCTGTCATTGTAGCTCCATGGCCATCAGAGACCCAGGCTCCTCTTCCCTCTTGTTCCATTCTTACTACATCATGCTTGTCTACCTGAGGACCAGCAATGGCTGATGATGCTCTCAATATCAAAACATCTATGTTTGGGGCAAGCGTGGATTAGGGGCATAAAAGGTCTTCCCCAGCTGTCATTCTGCCATGGGGACATCCTCAGAGGGTCTGCCAACAATTTCCCCTTACATTTCCTTATCCAGAATTTAGTCCCGTGGTAATGAGGGAACTTGGGTAAAATAACCCTCTGGAGTCATCTGAAGTACAAGCTGGGAGACACCAGAGTGACAGGAAAGAAACCATTTAGTTGTGGGTTTGTAGAGAGATGATTTTGAGTGGACAGAGTCAAGACTCAAACATCAGACCTATCTATATCCTGGAGTACAGGGATGGAGGGAAAGGAGAGTTCCATGCTGGCTCAGAGAAAAGCACCAGGGTTTTAGAGTCCTCACAGAGCCTGGTTCACATCCCAGTGGTATATGTGGTAGCAGTAGTCACTGTATCCTCTGGGGGCTTAGTTTGCTCTGTGAAAAGGATTAAATGTTGGGTTCAAGATGCAGCAGCATGGGGTGGGAGTGTAGTTCAAGTGGTGGAATGTGAGGCTCAACATTCAATCCCACAACTATTTAGTTGTGGTTGTGGGATTGGCCTCAAACTCCTGATCCTCCTGTCTCAGCCTTCTAAGAGCTGGGATTACAGGACTGCATCACCACCCCTGGCTAGAATGATCATGATAGAAGCTACCACCATATCCTTGAGCGTGAAGGCCTCCCAGTTCTCTGGCTTGGACAGATTACCAACCACACAGGGCAGGCCCCCTGCTGAGAGCCCCAGAGCAATTCCTACCGGAGGCGCAACTCACACCTTTGAGTCCACCTGAGCTTAAGTGGACAGATGGTGCCTGGCTGGGTTTGGGGCTGGTACTGAGTGTTCTCTCCTGCTGAGTCTCTTTGAGTTTCCATTACTTCCTGTTTGGTGCAGGAGTGAATTACATACAAGCTGTGGACAAATGCAGTTCGGACCCCCAAAGCCAGACCAGGCAAGAAAGTCCATGAGACTCTTATCTCCAATAAACCACCAGAAAACTGGGAGTGGTGCTGTGGCTCAAGTGGTAGAGCATTAGCCTTGAGCTGAAGAGCAGAGGGACAGCGCCTAAGCCCAGAGTTCAAGCCCCACAACTGACAAAAAAAAAGGGCTTTGAATGCCCTGTGTTAAAACAAACATTCTCATTTTTGTTTCATTGAACACCTTCCAAATCTATTTGACTACAAACTATTCCCACCACCCCCCCCCCCCCCCCGGCCCAGAACAGCACTGTAGGATATATTCTGAGCAATATTGTCCTTACTTGGCAGATAGGAAACCACAGCACCTTATGTGCGTGAATGATCATCAGGAAGAGGCAGCCATGGAAGGACTCCCCATGGAAGTCCTGGGGAGTCACAGTGTAATAACCAGTTCTGAGATTTCAGGATGCACAGCTCAGGAACCTATGCTTACAGGTGACAGGAAAGCTGATATTAATTTGCTTGAACAAGAACCACCGTCTTCCACGATTTCAACCTCCATCCTTCCATTCCTCAAACTCAGCATGCCATCCCCAGTCTCCCAAAACACCCTTGTGCTCTCAGGCCCCAGGACATTTGCTTCGCTCCTCTGTGTACCCGCACCCCTCTCCCCCCATTCGCCAACCCCATGCTACCTTGGTCCCTGCACCTAATCAAAGGAGAAGTTCATTAGATTTCACCCCTGCATCTCTCTCTCCTCTTCTCATGCCCACTGCTTCCCACTGAGGCAAACCTGGCCTCTTAGTCCAGGGCTCCTCCCTGCCTTGACCTCCCCAGGGTCCATCCAACCTCCTGCAACTACGGACACTGCGCAGGTGCATTGTGACATGCTCTCCTAGGCATGTGTTTTGCACTAATTCTTGTGAACATCATTCCCACTTCCAAGAAAAAGAAGCACAGAGAGGTGAAGTGACTTCCCGGAGCTCACCCAGGAGGATCAGATGTTGGGCTGATATATGGCTCCAAAAGTTGCATGCTTTGTCCCTGCATGGCTTCACCTCCCATCCCATCCCGAGCAATGACACAGGTGCGGTGACCTTCCACAGCTGTGCCGGCTCTCCTCCCCTGAGGTGGAGTGTGACATGACTCTTCACCTCCCCCCGACAATGCCATCATCACTCTGCTCAAAGGCATGGAGGAAGGCACCCGAGGGGACAAAGTACCCGAAGGTTCTCTGTTGTCCAACTTCTGTGTGCACATGCACACAGTGTGCTCCAGCACCTGGCACGCTCACCCTGCTCACTCCTCTGCTCAGCCTCTATCATCTTCTTTCACCCTGATAAGTAGCTGCAGTTCTGGCTCAATATTCTCCGGCTCAGGCCTGTCACCCTAGGTACTTGGGAGGCAGAGATTGAGAGTTTATGTTTTAAGGCCAGTCAGCTTAGAAGAGTTCATGAAACCCCATCTCAACTGATTGCTAGGCGTGGTGGTCACTGTAACGGGGGGCGGGGCATAAATAGGGGGACTACACTTTTTCCTCTTAGCATGGTTTGAGGTAATCGCTGTGGTAGCATGTATTAGTACTTTATTCCTTTTTATGGCTAAATAATATTCCATCGCATGGCCATACCACCTGTTGTTTCTCCATCCACTGATGGACATTTGGTTTGTTTTTACCTTTTGGCAGTTGCAATAGCATTGCTATGCACGTTTGTGTGTGAAGTTTTTCTCGTTGTTGTTGTTTCTGTTGTGACTTATTTTTGCAGGGCTGAGAGAACCCAAGGGCCTTGTGCACACTAGGGTAAGAGTTCTGGCACACTTGGGTTTTTTGAGATAAGGTTTCAATATGTAGCCCAGACTAGCTTTGAACTCTCTATCTTCTTGGCTTCACTTCTCCAGAGCTAAGATTACAGGTGAGTGTCACCACACATTTTGTTATAAGGCAATTAGAAAATGAGGGTACATAGAAGAAAATGTTGAAATCACCCACCCAGAGCCCTGGCACTCAAAGGTCAATGTTGTCAAAGTCACTGAAAGTTTCCCATCTCATGAGGACTTGTTCTGTTTTTAGAATGCCTAAATATGTACATTATCAAGTCACTGTTCACTAAATGTTTATTTAAAAAAATAAAAAAAAAGAAAACAGAGTTATAGCCAGATGCCAGCGGCTCATACCTGTAATCCTAACTACTCCAAAGGTTTAGATAGGGAAGATCACAGTTTGAGGCCAGCCTGGGCAGAAAAGTTCATGATATCTCCACTCAAAAAAGCATGTGCCTGTCATCCTAGCTTCATGGATCAAAGTCCAGGCATGTGCCTGGGCAGGAAGTAGTACCCTAGCTCTAAATATGCAGTGCAAAGAAAGACTAGAAGCATGGCTTGGCAGTAGAGCACCTACCTACCAAGTGTGAGGCCCTGAGTTCAAACCCTACAGGGGGAAGAGTTGTAGAATGTTGTTTGATGCATACTTCAGTGCTGTGTAGTGAATGACAATCCTATTTAAAATTACAGTCCTGGGCATCCTGCCTCCTTCCAGGCGCTGTCTTGTTATACCATCACCCACCTTATTTAGGTTAGTTCAGTTCATGCTGGGATTGCTGAATCTTCTGTTCACTCTCCAGCAGCACACAGTAGGAATGCAATCAGGACTCCCCGAATGAATGATACCCGTGAATGAATGAAGATACAGCTGACTAACAATTCGCACCATTCTTTCACATGTGTTTTCTGGCGTGCGGTAGAAAGGGTTGAGACCTCATCCCTGTTGGCAAAGGTTGTTGTGGCCCACATTAGGATCGCTACAGTCCTCAATTGCCTTCAGAAGGCCCCTTCCAGGCACAGACATGGCTGGGAATCTCATTGGCTGGCATCAGGGCTCCACCTACCCTGAGCTTTCAGAATTTATTTTGTGAAGAGGCCCCTCATTCCCATCCCAGGTTTTGAGAAGTGGGCTGGAAAATGGGATCCTGAAACACTAACAGCCCAGAGCCTATTTATTCCTAATTTCAGAATGGGTTTCTTCAGAACTCCAAGAAAAGCCAAAATCCCCAAAGGGAGACCACGCCTCAGCCTCCACCTTCCCTCCCAGGGACGAGCTGCTGGCCCAGTCACCTTGTCACGAGCCGGCGGTGTGGCTCATATTAGTTACAGATGATGGCAATTAGAGGCCTGTTCTCCCTGGCTCCTGGTAGAATATTGAGACAGAACTACAGCTATTTTAAGATTTTAAGCAGATTTATACTTAGTGCTTCAAAGAAAGCCAGCCAGCAAGGAAAATATGGTAACTGTTGCTTTAAATTATAGCTATCATTACTTCAAAAGGATATTCAATCAGAAACCACCGAAGACTAAAACTATTTACATCTCCTGACACTTAAAAGCAAGCGAGCAGTTTTAGCCTGTCAGCCTGGGACATGCTGGCTACAAACAGTTCGGTACCTTGCTGGCCTGCAAAGAGAAACATGTCTGATGGAGCAGGAACAAGGATGAATCCTGGGAGTCATTTTGCTCACTTTCTCTCCCATCTCTGACCCATGGCCTTGGAAGGATTTGGGCTCTGGGGCATGTGAATCTACTCGGATCCAAACTGATGAATAAAACCTGGCTTTCTTCAAGGCACAGAGTGCCTCGCTTCTGGCCTTCAGGGCCCTGCCTTGGGGAAATCCTGTCTCATCGCATTAACACAAGTCCCAGGACAAGACCCTCTGTCCCGTGCTTCTTCCCAGGCTTAATTGTGTGAACTGGACAGCCGGGGTATGTACCCACCAGAATCAGAGCCAATGGAACCCTTGGTCAGAAGCACAAGTTTTGGAGATAGACTTCCTGGGGTTAGAGTTCAGGGTGTTTAATTTACTTGCTGTGTGACCTCACACAAGCCACTTAACCTCTCTCAGACAGCTTCCTCATCAGTTCCCATTTCATAGGTTTATGGAGAAACTTAAATGAGATGATGTATGTAAGGCACTTTATGAGTGAGGGTAATGCTAGATGCCGTAACAAGTAGCTCCCACAATTAAGTAGCTTAGCACATTAAAACTTTATCCCTCAATCATATAACAATTCAAAGCAGGTATTACTAGTTTGAGGGTAGCTGTGATGATTTGGGGGCTCAGAATCCTTTCAATATCTCCTGGGGCTTTGGAGATCTTGGCAAAAGAGACAATATATAACATTTAGGACAAGGTCAGATTTTACAGGTCACCGAGTGATGCCTTCCTACTTGCTGCAATAACACCTACACCCAGCCGTGCTAGTCATACCCACTGCAAGGGAGAGGCCCGAACTGTTCAAAGCCAGATTCCAGAAAAATCCAGCACCCCGTACATGGAGGTGTTCAATAAACACTGACCAGAAGGGATTAACAGTAAAATCCAGACACATTCTCAAACCCGGCAGGTACAGATTTGTAAATGTTACTGATCAGTCAGTGCAACTCATTGGCAAATCTAGATAAAAGATAATCAGCTTTTTTTCTATATCAAAAGCTAACTGCAGTTTGGCACACAGGCCAAATTCAGCCTGATATCAGTTTCTACAGACCCACTTCCATGTAAGGGAGGTTGGGGAATGTAGTCCCTGCTTGTTTATTCTTCTCATGGAGAACTTCCCAGTATGACAGGAGCTCAAAAAAATTGGTACGTGGGGTGGGTGGGGGGAGGTTTTGGGCCTTGAACTCAGGGCCTGGGCACTGTCCCTGAGATTCTTTTGCTAGGCTAGCACTCTACCGCTTGAGCCACAGTGCTACTTCTGGCTTTTTCTGTTTATGTGGTACTGAGGAATCAAACCCAACCCAGGGCTTCATGCATGCTAAACAAGCATTCTACTACTAAGCCATATTCCCAGCCCAAGCTCAAACCTTTAGTGGTCAGATAGTGTCATCTGATCAAAGCACTTCATGTAATTATTTATCATCATCATCATCATCATCATCATCATTTGAACTTATATTTTTTCTAATCCAAGCTTCCAATTGCCAAAGGAGACCCAGAAAATTCTGTACAAAGTTACAGCTAGTAAATGGCAGAGCTAGAGTTAGAACTGTCTTGGCCTCTGACTCCTCTGAGACCACAGGAAGGAAGAAGTTCTGCTTGGACAGTTTGCATTGATGGGCAAAGACCATGAAAAGTTTGCTCTCCAGCCCTTCAGAGCTGCTCATGGTTCTGCACGACAGAGATAGTCAGCTTTGCCATTCTCCAACCAGGCCTTCCCACCGTACCCTGACCATCTGGAGCCCCTCACCCACTGTCCTCTCCTGCCTCCTCAGTCCAGAACTTTCCACCAGAATGCAGTAGTGATAACAGACTAAGCCTTCAACGGGGAGCTGGCACCTACCCACCTCTGCTAGATGGGTACGGCTTTCACCTCTTTCTGAAGAAGCTCTGTCATTCTCAGTGGACATCCCTACAGGCTGTTGAGTGGGACCCAGGAAGTCAAGACAGCCTTGAGTCTGGGCTGTTATCCGAACAAGGGGCCAACAATAAGGTGTCTTCAGATGCCTGACAGCTGGC
Organism: Dipodomys spectabilis; assembly: GCF_019054845.1. Lineage (NCBI taxonomy): Eukaryota > Metazoa > Chordata > Mammalia > Rodentia > Heteromyidae > Dipodomys > Dipodomys spectabilis. The sequence continues at coordinate 1,023,922 of NW_024870807.1, read as the reverse complement.
CTGCTTTTCTATACCTGAAAATAAATAAGACCCAAGGGACAGTTGAGATGCAGGCCTTGAGGCATGAGCTGCTGCTGGCCTTGTCTTGTCTTGTCTTGCTTGGTCTGTCCCCATCCACAGGAAAGAGGCAGCCCAGAGACCCAAGGGTCAAAGAAGGTAGCAGCGTGATAGCAGGTGGCCAAGATGGTTCCCTAAACACAGGGACCTAAATAGAAGGTAACTGGAGACATCTACATACCCCACCATCAGGTCTGCTCCCACCTTGTACCAGGTGGTCTATGGCCCAGGAGGCTGATCCCAGGTTCATAATCAAAGATTGCCTTCCTCTATCTCACCCTCATACCCTCCAACACAAGCAGGCAATAGAGAGCTGGGCCACAGGAAGGCTTCAAGAGGACAGAAAGAGGGTGGACATTTGTTCTTAGGCTCCTTCTCTGCAGACACCAAAAACAGGTGATGTGCTCAGCAGAGACCCCCAGGTAGAACAAGAAGGCCTTGCCCCCCGCCCTTCTGCCTCTCTGATAACCACTCCTTTCCCTTGCCCATTTGGGTCTAGAGGTAGCAACAGTGCTCAGCACATCTTGGGTTTCCCTGCATGTGTAAACAGTTCCTTTTGTGGTCTGAACTCTGGGCCTGGGTACTGTCCCTCAGCTCTTCAGCTCAAGGCTAAGCGCTCTACTCCTTGAGCCACAGCACCACTTCTGACTTTTTCTGCTTATGTGGTGCTGAGGAATCGAACCCAGGGCCTCGTTTATGCAAGGCCAACATTCTACCACTGAGCCACTGGCCCTGAATCAAGTTGACTGTCACTTGCTGAGGATCTCAACAAAGCTAACCCTCACCACACCCTATTTGCCATAAGCCCCAGGATGATTCTAACTTTGTGAAAGAACTCCCTGTGAAGTACATTACCCGTGAGAAGGGCCCTGAGGAAAGACCAGAACCTTTCCTCTGCAGGTGATCAGAGGCCCCTGGTGTTCAAAGAAAGCCCACTCTGTGGGTAACTGACAACCATAGATCTTTCTAGTCAAGATTCTGGGAGCGTTCCAGCCCATAGTGAGTGCTGGGGAAGAGAGCAGAGAGGCAGTGAGGAAAAGGTTAGAGGAGGCAGCCAAGCCTTACCTAATCTTCCTCCAACCCTGGGGACCTCTAATATCCCAGAGATCATAAAGCACTCCCCTGAATGAGGAGGAAGTGGTGACACAAAATGCCACGACATGGGCGCTTTGCACGAGACAATCCTCATGATAAGTCATGGATGACTTAAAAGGTTGCTGACATTTTCCGTTATGTATCTTTTCATTAGAGGTAACTATTACTTTAAGCAAATTGTTTCAGGGCCTGGAATGCAGCAGTAAGTGATCTAATTAGTGTAGGTTGTAATTTAGGAAGGTTCATTATGTCACAGACATTATGACTCTGGGGTATCACTAAAGGACCCATTTGTAGCCCTTGAAATGATTTTCTCATGAACACACATAATGTTACCCTTAGAAGCAAAATGGAGTCTTAAAGTGATTTGATGTATGTGAAGCTGTCTTGGGGACTTATTTTTGAGACAATCACACCAACTGAATGGATAGTGTCAGATTGGGGGCTGTTAAAGGAAAACCCAGTTCTAACTACAGCAAGATTGGACTCTTCATCTCTCTTACTCAAAATCAAGTAATTCACTTAAAGTAAAGGTGACAAATAATAATCAATTAGTATGAGGTAAGTAAATATTTTCAACCCCATGCAGCCAGAAAGCTTGAGAAATGGCTGACTTTGAGTTTTTCTTAATTTTTTTAACCCCTGGGCCCCAAAAGAAAGCACATCTATGATATTTATATTCATAAATCATGCTTTTAACTTGGCCACCAAGTTGTGTTACTGGGTCATGCACGGCGTAAGCCAGCCAGTCAATCTACATGAACATTTTCCTCTTCTCTTTTTGGGTACCCAGCTGGACTACATTTCCCAGCCCCCCTTGCAATAAGGCAGCCATATGATTGAGTTTTGGCCAATGGCATGTGGAAGGAACTATAGGCACCACCCACCAGATACTCCATGCTTTCTATTCCCATAACCTGCTGTCAGATTGCAGAAACCAGGTGTGAGTACAGCAGGGTAGGGAATGTTGGAGTCACCAAATGGGAAGAGCCTGGACACTCCAAGTGACTGGAGCTAGAGTTCCCTCCTACCCTCTGTCAAGAGGACAGTGACATAAATGAAAGCCAAGCTGTGCATGCGTGTTGAGCTCTAAGCCTTGTGAACTGTATTTTACAGTATCCATACACTGGACTTACATAGGCTAGGAGCTTTTCCATTAAATTTCTGTTTCTCAGCCTTACCAGCCAAGAGTTTATGGGGCTACTTTCTGTGGCTTGTCTTATAAAAGCAATGAGGTTTGCTTTCAGGCTCCCAGATACTTTTAGGAGAATTACAGAAACCTAGTAACATCTCAAACTTCTAACTTACAAGCATTCACCAACATGGGCAAAGCTGAGCTTTTGAGTAAAAACACGAGAGTCCTGATCTCCACAACAGTGCTGGTTCCCAAGGAATTGAATTTCCTTGCTCTGACTAGATTGGAGCCAATCATAGGGTGAGAGAGATGCAACATCCTGGTTGGCCAAGTCTAAGTCACATGCCCATTCTTCCAGCTAATAGAGCCAGTTTCTCCAAACCAAATAGGCAGAGACCAGGGAAGGAAACCAAGAAACTGTTGTGGAAAGAAAGAGGGAATGGGTGCTGGGCAAGTAAGAACTAGAGGTGTCAATCACACCCATGTTGACAGAGAAAGCAGAAACCTCTGGACACATTTTCAAGATCAAACAGTCAGGAAAGGTGACAGCAGGAGCCATCTTTCAGCTCTGTCCCCTCACCCCTGAGCTAGCGCAGGGCATTGTATCCTCTGGGCATCTGTTTGGGGGTGAGACAGCCCCCAAATTGCCAGCAACAGTGGATAATTATAACCCCAAGGAGCCATGTTCCTTAATGTACAGACCATAAACCCATCAGCTGTCCTGGGGCTGTGTAGGGATTTATAAAAGGCCATTCCTCTCATTAATACCTGGTCTGCTGCCAACTTAAGTGCTCTGCTGCTGTTAACTGTAAGTATATTTTTAATGTAAGGAATTTATTCCCATTAGCTGTCTTCTCTTCTGAATATACGTTCAGGTAAAAGGCTGAGATTTCACAAGCTGAGAGAGCACCTGGCATTGGCAGGCCCCGAAGAGCTTACCTGTGCAGCCAACACCAGGCTCCAGAGGACAAAACCCCTCTTTCATGAAATCTACTTTGGGGGAAAACCTCACAATGGCGCTGGTCCCTTGGCATTTTATTTTGCTCCAGGCCAGCCCCACTTACATCAGGTGGATCACAGAATCAGAAGCTAGCTGTGGGTGAAGGCCTTTGGGGTAACACTTCCAGAAGACAGCATTGCCTTGCCAGTGAGTGAGACACTTCGATGCTTTGTGCTTCTTAATGGAGCACATGTCTTCTAGACATAGTTCTTATGGGGCATTTGCACTGGGTTTACTCAATGTTTTCATGATATCAAAGGGTAACTTGGTAAGACTATTTTGCATCTACAAGTTAACCTGATGAATATCACAGAGCTAGGAATAAAACAAATCCCTCTTCCCTTAAGGAACAAGGAGGGTTATTTTTTTTGCCTGTCTTGCTCTGAGCCTCAAGAATGCTCCTCTGGGTTGTGCACGGTGGCCCATGCTTACAATCCCAGCTACTTAGGAAGCAGAGATGGGGAGGGTTCTAGTTTGAGGCCAGCCCAGGCTAAGGTTAGAGAGATAGTATCTCAACCAACAAGCTGATCATAGTAGTGCATGTCTACAACCCCAGCTGTGAGGGAGACCAACGTACAAGGTTTCCAGTCTGAAGCTGGCGTTGGAGAAAACTGAAGACCCTGCCTGAAAATACTAAAAAGCAAAAACAATGGCCAGGTACTGATATCTCATGCCTATAATCCTGGCTACTCAGGAGGCTGAAATAGGAGGAGTGCAATGCAAAACCAGCCTGGGCAGGAAACTCCATGAGGCTCTTATCTTTAATTAACCACCAAAACACCAGAAGTGGAGCTATGGCTCAAGTGGTAGAGTGCCACCTCCGGGACAGCATTCAGGCCCTGAGCTTAAGACCCAGGACAGACAGACAGACAGACACACACACACACACACACACACACACACACACACACACACACACACACACACACACATCCAAAAAGGCCTTGAAAAATGGCTCAAATGGTAAGGCCCTGAGTTCAAACCTCATTACTGCCAGAAAGAAAAAACAAATTTCTGGGCCAGGCACAAATCAGAATTCCTCCAGCTGGTTGTGATTAAAAAATATGAGTTACTGAAATGTTTAATTTGGTCCAAAGCTTGTATGGATTGCTTGATCCGATGGATTTGAAACAAAAGGAGAAAAATGTAAAACTCCCCATAGGACTTTTCCAGACTTTCTCAGCTTGTGCCAGGCTGTGATTTAATCCTAGAAACCTCCTCAGGATGGTTTGCATCGAGGTGAAGTTGTTCAAGGCAGGCAGGCTGACTCAACACCTATCAATAATCAGATGCCTGGGCGCGAGTTGCTTCTATTTAAAGAGCAGCTGCTTTTTTGGTGACCTTGGGGTGGTTAATCCACTCTATAAACATTTGGAAGTTTTAGCAAAGCCCATTTCATGGGAAGAATCAAGCTGGTTTAGGGAGAATCGATTCTGATAAATCATTTTTTAAAATGTGAACTGGCTTAGTTCATAAAGATGTTAAGCACACTAGACGTTTTTGCTCAAACATCCAGCTGTTTCTTCTGACTGCTGCCAGTGAACCCAGACAGAACCAGACAGGCCCCAAGAGAAAGGGCCTCAGCATCCCTGGAAACAGAAACAACCACCCTTCCCCCACCCACCCCTAACTGGAGGTGTTCTGTGACTCATTGCCCACCTGACCAGGTGTGTGATCAGCAGAGAGGCTACAGGCTCCTTCCTACCTCTGACTTATCCACTACCCACCCTGTCCATCTCTATTTGTCTGCAGAGAGACCCAGATGCAAAACACATCACAGTGTCTGCTTCTTTAAGAGAGAAAACAAAAACACCTGTGTATCTTCAGCCTCTGCTGGCAGCAGAGCTAAGTGGGGTAAGAAGAACCCACAGGAGAATTAACTCAGACTTGGTCCCCCCCTCCTCCAACAGCTAGCTCTCTGCAGACAATGACAGCTCTGCACGGCTGGAAACATCTGGAGTGTGGAGATGAGGCTGGAAAAACACACGCAGCTGAATGGGCTGCCAGGGCCCAAGGAAGGCTACTCAGGAGGCTGAAATCCGAGGAGTGCAATGCAAAGCCAGCCTGGGCAGGAAAGTCCAGGGGACTCTTCAATTAACCACCAAAATGCCAGAAGTGGAGCTGTGGTTCAAGTGGTAGAGTGCCGGCCTTTAGAAAAAACAACTCAGGGACAGCACCTAGGCCCTGGTCCCTAGGCCTTGTTCCAAAAGCAAAGCCTTCATCTGGACACCATGTTGTCAGGAGCTTTTACTTGGTTGAGTAACTCATTTGTTGCTTTTTTGCAACTTTGAGACTGAGAACAGGAAATTTCTGCAGACAGGCAAGAGTCCGCCAAAAGCAAGAACCCACTGGAAGTAAGGGCCTAGTGGAAGCAACAGTTTCGCACATTAGTAGCATTGTGTAAATGACCAAATGCTTCTAAATGCATGCTTTCAAATATTCCCTTCAGTGAAGCTAACCATTTTATTAGTGAGAAAGCTGATATGCACAGTGGCTGTATAAAGGATGCTAAGGGGAAAATAAAGAATAAAGGCTTTAACTTCTCTTTCACATCTTCACCATTGAAAGTCAATTGAAAAGGTCTGTCAATATATGGAGTATAACAGGTTCTTCAAAGCTGGATGGATGGGCATGGGTGGACAATGATGGATTGGGTGGGATAATGGATTGGATGGATAGATGGAAGATGGGTGGGTGGGTGGATGGATAGATGAATGGATAGACAGGTAAATGGTTGGGATAGATAGATGGACGGATGAATGGATGGATGAATAGATGGAGAATCAATGAGAATAAGTGGATGGATGGATGGATAGATGGATGGATGGATGGATGGATGGATGGACAGAAAGATAGGTATTGACTTTAGTTATTTATCTACTAAATTGCCACTGCTTCACAGAGGAAAAATCAGAAAAGGTTGGTTTCTCCAGAAAGATGGGTCAAAGCCATCTGCTCATCACAGAGTTTCTCAGGGAGATGGGCCTAAGAAGATCATGGGATGTATTCTGGAATCCCTGGAGAAATTAACCAGAGAGAATCCCAAGTACCTCCATCCCATGTCCCCAGCCACCACTCAGCTCCTGGAGACACAACTAAACACAAACAAGTCCCCCAGCAACTCAGAGTGGATCTTTGCCCTTAGGCAGCCTACTAGCTGGGGGCTATACAAATTAAGACGATGGCATTTTTTATCAAGAAATAGAGTGCCTGGCCCACCAGCTGGGGTTGGCTCCACCCACCTGCCACCTGCTTATCTCTCCCCACGTGCCAGTCCACCATACTGAAGAGCAGAATGCTCCAGGCCTCCATCTGCCCAGGACCTTCTTACACCCTCTTCCTGCAGGGCTGCAGGGGCTGGGCTCTGTGCTAAGCTCAGCTCTGCAGGGATGGCTGGAATGGCTGCACTTCCCTCCTCTGAGTCGTCTCTGCCTCTGGCAAGCAGGCCCTTTAAGCCTGTCTTTATGTCCTTATCAGTGCTCCACTGCAGGCCCAGGTGCCAGGCCTCATTCACTCAATTACCGTCTTTGCAGGACACAATGCTCTCTTCTGTGCGCAGATAGAGACACTTTCATGGCAAGGGTTCAGAGCTAAATCCTCTTTTGATACTGTTAGAAACTCCCTGCCAAGCTGACACTGTATGTTAGGGGGAAAGAGCTCACCGGCGCAGAAAGCCGAAATTAAATTAAACAGGATATTAATACCTAGTAGTTAAAGGAAATGATATTTCCTTTTTTTGATTTCTCTCTCTCAGTGCCCAAGCCAAAATTGCATCCCTCCTTGGCAGAGCCAGTCAGCCTGAGTTTTCCAAGGCAAAATACCCACACGATTCTCTCAAAGAAAAGGCTCTTGCACACCTTCCTTGTTGCACCCAGCCACCCCCACCGGGCCCCAGGACCTTCCAATTTCCCTCTGTTCTATTGAAATGCAGTCTCTTTAATCCTCAATAGAAGGAAATTGAAAGGCAGTTCAAGTGGCTTGATGGTTGCCTGCATTTTTCTTTCCTTCTTCTTAATTTTTGACATTTAAAAAAATCAGAGGTAGAGACCTGGGGATGCGGCTCTGTATTCCAGCACTTGCCTGGTCCAAGTGCCATCCTTTGCACCAAAAAAGCAAACAAAAATGCTGAATGCAGAGGTGCAGACAGGGAAACGGTGAGTTCAAAGCCCCCCAGTCAACCTAACAAGACCCAATTAAAATAAATAAACAAACAAATTAATATGATAACTTAGTTGATGAGGATGAGATATTATTTACAGAAAAGAAAGAGAAGACGAAAAGGAAGGGAAGAAGGAAGGAGGGCGAGAAGAAGGAAAGAAAGAAGGGAGGGAGGTGTGGACAAAGGAAGGGAGGAGGAGCAGAGGGAAAGAAGAGAAAGGGAAAGAAAAGAAAACTTGGCACATGCCAGGTCCTGTGCTAACCACATGATGTGAATCACGTCATCTGATACTGAGGCAAGTTGTATCAGCCAGGTCACTCTCCTCATTCCCATTCAAACATGAATACACAACCATGTCACAGCAGTACTTACCATCATCTGAAGGAAGAAAACCCAGACATTCACTGCGGATAAATGGATGTGAGGATCTAAACAATGGAATAGTATCCAGTCCTGAAAAAGAAGGGACTTCTGATGCATGCAACACCATAAGTGTGACATTGTGTTCAGTGACAGAGGCTGGACACAAAAAGACAGTTGTTGTCTGAGTCTATATTGGTAAGGTACCAAGGGCAGTTAGGTTCAGACCAACACTGATTCTACACAGGTAAAGTGCCTAGAGCAATCAGGTTCTTATGGACAGAAAGTAGAGCCATGACTACTGGGACTTGGAGGAGGAGGTTGGGAAGTTGGTGTTGAAATGGGAAGAGGAAGAGGGCTTGGAAGTGGGTAAGATAGTTGGACCACAGTGATAATGTTCCTACTGCCACCAAACTATGCATGCAAAGAGGGTCAAATGGCCAGTTTTATAACAGGAACAGTCACAAATAAATACTATGAAAAGAGCAGAGACAAGCAAAGGCCCAGAAAGGTAGCAAGATGAATCATCCAAGGGTACGAGGTTGTAAGTCACAGAACCTGAGTGTCTGCACAACAAAGTCTTTGGCTCTACTTGGAAGAATCTGTCTTGTGTGTGGCATGCAGCAGGGGCTGTTGGGTGGGTCTCAGGGAACCCCTGACATCAACCACTATTCAGCAATAAAGAGAGATGAGCTCCCTTTGCCTGCTGCTGCCCAAACCATCACAAAAGGAGCTAGATCTCAGGGACAAACATACTACCTGTAGGATCTCACTACTATATAATGTCCCCCAAAGCCAAAGCTATGGCAGGGCTCAAGGCAGATGAGTGGTTGTTTGGAGTAGGGAAAGAGAAGAAAAGGAGTGAAGGATAAAAGGGTTGAGGGAAAGGCTCTGAATGATCTTTAGCATGGGAATTGCACAACTGGACAAAATCGCTTTAGAAAGGGCATTGGAAGGCACACTTGAAACTGTGAACCCTATTCTGTGGAATAGATGCCTCAAGAGTGTTTTGGTTTTGTTTCACATTTTCTAGTTAGTTGTTTATTTATTATTGGGGCTGGTACTGAGGCTTGAACCCAGGATCTGGGCACTGTCCCTTAGCTTTTTCATTCAAAGGCTGGAGCTCTACCACTTGAATCGCAGCTTCCCCTCCAGGTTTTGGGTGGTTTATTGGAGATAATAGTCTCACGGACTTTCCTGCTCTGGCTGGCTTTGAGCCACAGTCCTCAGCTCTCAGCCTCTGGAGTAGTATGTCTTGCTCTTAAATACATGTGAATTCCCACATAGCCTGCAGTGACCTGCAGCTGTGTTGCTGGCTTTGCTCTCCTGCCTCTTCTCTGGCTCAAGTTACTATGGCCTCCTCCTCCATCCCACTCCGAGCACACCAAGTCCATTTGTGCCTCTGGGCCTTTGCACTTACTGTTTGGTTCCCTCAGATATCCACAGGGCTCTCTCACTCCATCCAGATTCATAAGCATGTTGAAAAAACACCTTGTTTACCCATCGCTCCTTTTCCCTGCTCTTCCAACCTCTGCTGAGGTCGGAACAACTGCTTCCCCTCCTAACTCCCCAACTGAACAGGAAAGCAGGGGTACTAGCCTGTCTTTCCCATGGGACTCCCATATTCCTGGACAGGACTTTCCAGCCCTCAAGTACATTCTCCTTGTCCTCACTGATGAAGATCCTCAGACTTTGAGCTGAGCCGGTGCAAAGAGTTCCCCGGTCCCTCCTTGACCTAGAAGAATGTGCAAATGCTGTCACTTTGCTGCTGCAGGGAAAGTCATGATCGCATCCTGGCAAACCCTGAATGTCCCCCAATTCCCCTGACCTCCTAAGAGACAGAGCAAAGAGGCTCAGGAAGCAGAAACTTTTCCCCAGGTCACTCTTATGTCACATCTGGATAGAGAAATATGGTGGACAACATGTGGCAGGTCCAGCCAGTACTTCCCAGAGTGACTTTCTCAGAATGCTCTGCCCAAGATAGAGGCTCTGATGTCAGAGATCCCAGTATCAGGCTCTGAGAGGTATCAGGCTCTGAGAAGTTCCTCAAAGGAACCTGGTTTAACTGTTTCAATCAACTTCGCTAAACACCTGCGGCCACAGAGCCCTTCCTCCCCCTTCCTTTCCCTGCTGAAATACAAAACATGTCAGCACTGCTACACTGCCAAAGCAAGCTTGGAGAAACGCCACTTCCAGGCCGAACCTTCACCGCACCGGTGAGAAATCTGAGTCCCAGAGGGAAGCTGCGACGAGAAGCCAGATGTCCCAGCTCCCAATCCAACTTTTCATTAGTAACTTGCTTTTCTGATGCCCAGTAGATTCAAGACCTGTCAAGATGCAGAAGAGAGGGAGAAAGAGAATAAGGAAAACCAAAACAATCACCCCTCACCATGTCCTCTGTTCCCAGAGATCACCCTGAACAACAGTCGAGACAAGGGGAAAAACACAATTCTTTCTGTAGCCTTTGACCCTCTGAGGATGGACCAGCGCTCATTGTCTGTATACAGGTGTCTGCAGCTTCACACATATTGATTCTGTCTGCTGACCTCTGGCCTGGTGAAGAAGATTCCATTTTACAGATGAGGAGACTGAGGTATAAAGCAAGCTAACTGCCTCTTGCAAGTGGCATGTCTGCTGACTCTGAAAACCTAGATTTCCACAGTGACTTTAGAGCCTCCGAGCTGTCCTATTTCTGGGGCCAGCTCTTTAACTCCTGGCCCCAGTGAACTCTGAAGTGAAGGAAGCTATAGCCTCTTTGCTTAATATCCTTCTACATGTCCCTGAAGAAAGTGGGGATGTGGTAGAGTCCAGGTTTGTTCCAAAGATCCCCCTTCTCCTTGCTTGTGGCTCTGTGGCTTTTCACTAACTGGGGGTAGAGGAGGTGGAGGAACGGAGATTGATCTTCGGCTTCCTCATCCACCTGTGTGTACAGTTCCAGCCGCCTCCAGCGCATGCCTCCTGACACGAGAGCCTGGGAAGAAAGCCGGATCCCCCATAAATCAGTCCAGTTCAGTCTAATAAGTATAATGTTGGGATGGCAGCAAGCATTGTCAGGGCAGGCAGACCCGGGCCTGCCGTCTCTGGGCACGCCCGCCTGCCACATTAGATGGGGTGTTTATTCTTTCAAACAAAAGTAAGTCGTCAAAATTCATGGAAAATAAAATAAAATCAAGCCCCAATGAGAAGTACCAGATGGAATAGAGAGCATATCAGTAAGGCCTGGCTCAAGAGGAGGGGAGAGGAGGGAAGAGGCTACCTGTCCCCTGCAGCTTGCTTTCCTCCCTCCCTGACCTCGCCCCTCCCCCTTCCCCAGTACAGCAGATCACAGAGTCCCCACCAGGCCGCCCTGACAAGTCCCCTCCCAATTGATTAGGCGCTGCCCTTTCTAAAATGTGGACATTTTCATTGTGGATTTTTGCATCCTTCCTTCCTTCCTTCCTTCCTTCCTTCCTTCCTTCCTTCCTTCCTTCCTTCTTCCTTCCTTCCTTCTTCCTTCCTTCCTTCCTTCCTCCCTTTCTGTGGTACTGGGATTTAACTCAGGGACTTAGTGATCTACCATTTGAGCCCTGCCCTAGTCCTTTTAAAATCTGTTTAGTGTGTTTATCAGATAAGGTCTCACCCTTCCTCAAGCTGAAATCATGATCTTCCTACCTTTGCCTCTCAATTAGCTGGGCTTAGAGGCCTTCTCTACCCTCCTGTCTTCGTTGTCACTTTGTTTAACTCTACCAACTTAAAAGTGGCCATCAGCAAGCACCCCTTTGGAGACCCCTGCCTCAGCCTTTGAGATGCACAAGAAATCTGTTGGAATTCATGTTATAGTCACTTAATATGGCTATATGGTACCCAGAAGCAGGCTAAACTTGTATCTATGATGGTGTTTCCAGAAGAGATCAACACTGGACTCAGAAGACTGAGTCAAGATGATTGCTTTTCCAGATGGGTGGACCTCATCCAGCTGGTGAGGAGCTCAGTGAACCACAAGGTGTGTGTGTGGGGGGGGGGGCAGTTGACTTCATCCTCTGCCTGCATGACCTGGGGGGGTCTGTCTTTCCTAACCTTCAGCACACCCCATCTCTGGTCTTGGAGAAAACCACTGGATCCTGGTTCTCCAGCTTGCTTAGGCAGAATGCGCCCCAAAAGCAAAACAAAAGTTATAGTAATCTTCCCAAGCCAAAGGCAGGGTGGAATGTACTTGCCTTAAGCGATAAGGTGAACATTTGAGATTTGTTGAAGGTTGTATGACTTTAGTAGAAGTTGGACAGGGTTGTGGGGAAATTGAATCAAATATCCCACAGCGTGCATAGACCTCTGAATCCTGAGAACTCACAGTGCAACCTGTGACCTTTGGCCCATGGATAACAAGGGCCTGCTGCACATGAAGAAGCCCTCTCATATATATGTATATACACACACACACATATGTATATATATATATATATACACACACATGTGTATCTATATACACACATATGTATGTGTATATATGTATCCACATGTATAACATGTAAATATATATATATATACATATACATATATATGCAGGGATACATTGCTTAGTGCCAGGGATAGGTTCTGAGAAATGCATTGCTAGGTGATTTCCCCCTTATGCAAACATCACAGAGCAGGTGAGAATGGTCTAGCCTGCTATCTGTAAGCTAACTGGTGTGGATTATTGTTCTTAGATGAATTTCCATATGTGCTAATGTACTAAATACTGAAGGTGATCATCTGTGGTATTTGTGTAGATAAACATATGTAAATATAGAAAACAATCAATTATGCCCAGCACAGAGGCTAATACATGTAGTTCTAGCTATGCAAGAGGCTGAGATCTAAGGATTGTGGCCAGCCCAGGCAGGAGCGTCCATAAGACTCTGATCTCCAATGAACCACCAAAAAATAAAAAAGTAGAGGCATGGTTCAAGTAGTAGAGTGCCAGTGTTGAGTGAAAAAGCTAAGGGATAGCATGCAGGCCCTGAGTTCAAGCCCCAGGACCAGCACACACATGCACTCTTGCACACACACACACACACACACACACACACACACACACACACACTCTCTCTCTCTCTCTCTCTCACTCACACACAGAAGGGAAAGAAGAAAAAAGAAAGGAAAGGAAGAGAGAGGAGAGACAAAAGGTGCAATAAAAATCCCAGGAAATAAGGTTTTGTCAGCTCCATCATGGTTTTGTTTCCTTTATTTATTTTTGTTTCATTTGAACAGAGTCTTGCTAAGTAGCCCAGGCTGGCCTCAATCATCAGATCTTTCTGTCTCAGCTGGGATTACAGGCATGCACCACCATGCCCAGCCTCCATTACAATCTTATGAGACCACCATCATATATTTGGTCCATAGTTGATCAAATCAGCAGCATGCAGCACTGATCAGATACATACTGTACATGTGGGTTTGTTTCTCTGGAGGATGTTGGGTACCACACACATACCCATTAGATGCACGCAGTAAGAACAAACTAGTTCCAAGATCCCTTCCCTGCCCCCTTCCTCCAGGAACATCAGGACCCCAGATCCTTATCTGGTTCTCAGCAGGACTCCCACTATCGCCCTTTCTGACTGAGCACTTGCCACAAAGCCCCTGCATGCAGCCTCCGGCGGGGCGGGCGTGGGGGGTGGGGGAGAGGGCAAAGTCAAAAAGCAGCCCAACTGGCAGCATACAATTAGCTCATACCCCCCACCCACATTGCCAAGGCAGATGCCAGGAACGGGACTAAGACGTTCATATTCAAAGCTCCTTCTCAGGTAGCAAGCAGCTTCTCGCATCTCTGTCTTTTGTGCAAGCTTAATAAAACAAATTTTGAATATCAATCAAGTGCGCTCTATTTTTCTTGGCATGTCCTAGCCCCGCTCCCCCGCCCCTCGCAGAAGTCATGCTACAGATCATTGATGTGGTACAGCCAAGGCTGCAAATGATTTGCTAAAATGCTCCAAAGGTATTCAGATTTCTTTAAAGAAGAAATTCAATTTATGTGCATTTATATTACAATGTCTGTCAGGAAGAAAGGTTATAATCACCAGCATATTTTAGATTTACATTTTCTTCTGTCCATGAGGTAATGGTATTAGACGGGAAACGAGGAAGCCCAGAGTTGAATTGGACGCAGGGTCCTGTTTTCATTGCTGGGTAAAACATGTTTTTGAAGTCCTTGAGGAAAGCATATGTTAGCATATGTTAGAGAAATACCAAGACCAGGAGGCCGGCTGCCTGAGTCTTTCAGACGTTTGTCTCTCCTTCTGGCTTCTTCTGGGGTGCAGAGGCGATTCCTTAGCGCCTCCGACCCTCAGCGAGCCACGCGAAGTTTGCACCCCTGACACCCACTTGGAAATGGTGAGACCAGGGAAGACCCAGGGTGCAGTGCTTTCCCACCTGCACCCCAGTGGGCTCCAGAGAGAAGAGAGCAGGAGAAAGCAAGACACTCAATCACCCACTGAGCACCCCTTGGTCATGGCTGCTTTTAAAATCCCTTCCAGTGCTTTCTCCTAGGAAAGTGCATCAGTCATAGAGCCCATGAAGTGCTAATGATGGGACGGTGGACCACTACGACCCCAGCAAGATGATGGACCCGGGCTCCATGGCCCCATGGAAACCAAAGGCTCTGAGTCTCCCTTCCTGGCCTGGGGCGAGGGGTGAGAACTCCCAAACCAGGACTGATCCACAGCCTCTGTGTTGATCCATCGACCTCCAACTGTCCAGGGACACCATGTGTCAGTTAATTGAGTGATGATCTCCAAGCAGGGCTTTGCAGGAAACGAAATGGATGACAAATCCCTCAGTGACACTGAACAGACCTCTAACGGGTATTACACCTCTACTTCTGCCTCATAATCTCCAAAGTATGCATTCAAAGCTCTGGGGCCTGGGCACCAGTGGCTCACACTTGTAATCCTGGCAATGCAGGAGAATGAGATTTGAGGACCCAGGTCTGAAGCCAGCTCTGGCAGACAAGTCTGTGAGAGTCTTATCTTCAATTAACCAGCAAAAATAAAGCAGGAAATGGAGCTGTGGCTCAAGTGGTAGAGTACCAGTTTTGAGTAAAAACATGCTAAGTGAAAATGTCACACTTTGAGTTCAAAGCCCCAGTTCCAGCACCCACATGTATATGTGCGTGCACGCATACACCGTGTGAGGAGAAAGGAGGCAGACTTCTCCTCTATTGTGAAGAAAAAGTTTGGTTAAGTAGGTATTTTAAATTGTGATACTCTTTTTACTGTTTTTCCTCCTACTACAAAAATGATAACCACTGAACGTAGAAGATTAAGGAATGATGGACACGCTGGGAAAAATGAGCCTTAATTCTATCTCACAGAGACAAGCATTTTAATATTTTTGTATCAAATCTATTTGTATAAATTATTTGTGTATTTTATACATAAATCTACAATATGTATATCTTTTATTTTCTAGAAATACTTTTCTCCATAATAAAATATCATGTTATTGATGCATTGGTTCCCAACAAATATGCCACTAACTAGTCTTCTGTAGTTTAAATTTAACTATAATTTCTCTCATTGTCTGCATCTTAAAGTAATTAACTAGAGCTGAGCATGATGGTCCATGCCTGTAATCCCAGCTAGGCAGTAGATGTAAGCAGGAGTATCATTGGTAAATTCTCATAACCACTACAATTTTTCATGTGACACTTGAAAGCTTTTGGGGTCCAAGACTGATCTTAGGAAGAAAAAGAAAACATAAGACTATATCTGACAAATATCTAAAGCAAAAAAGAGCTGGAAGTGTGGCTCAAGTGGTAGAGCAACAATCAGTCTAGCAAGCTTCAATACCAACAAACCTAAAAAAATTAAGAAACAAATTTACCAATCACTTCATTTTGGACACCTAGGTGATTAGTAGTTTTTCCCATATACAAAAAAACATCATAGTAGCCAGCCACTGGTGCTCACTCCTGTAATCCTAGCTACTCAGGAGGCTGAGATAATTATAGTCAAAACCAGCCCAGACAGGAAAGTCTGTGAGACTGTGATCTCCAATTAACCACCAAAAAGCCAGAAGTAGAGCTGTGGTTCAAGTGGTAGAATGCTGACCTTAACCAAAACAAACTTAGGGACAAGGCCCAGACTTGAGTTCTAGCCCTAGGATGGGGGGGGGGCGGGGGGAGGGAGGAAGGGAGAGAAAGGGAGGAGGGAGGGAAAGGGAGGCAGGGAGAGGGAGGGAGGGAGAGGGAGAAAGAGAGCACATGTGTGCACACAAACAGTTACAATGTACATCTGTGAAGCTTCTCATATATATAGTCATTTGCTCAGGAAAAATTCCCAAGACTCAAGTGCAGGGACCAAGGGACATTTTTTAAATTTTTAGTTAAGAATTCTACACTGTCTCCAGAAAGAATGTCTTCAGTGGTGTGTGAAATCCTATTTCATTGGCCTGAACTCTGACTTGCCGGTTGGGAGAACATCTGAGTCTAGGAGGGATGGAATTCCCAGAGTAAGGAAGGAGGAATCCATCTGCAGCTAATGGGTGGGCGGGGGGAGCAGGGGGAGTGGGTAGGAAGACCAGGCTTACAAGGTACCCATGTGATCCCCGGAAGATTTGGGGGTGACATTAGGCTTAGGCGAGTACTCTACACTTTATTTTCTTATCTACTGGAGATCACAAAAGCATAGTAGGGTAGAAATTCTAGGCTGAGAGCAAAAGGAAGATAATGTTTTATGTTTAAAAGGAAAAAAAAAGACATATAGAAAAGTTGGGTGGAATAACAGATACCCTTAAAAAATACACATACACAAAGACTAGTGCAGAGAATTGGATGACTGGAAGGAAAGATGTGAGGATTAGCGTGGAGCAACCATCGATCCTTTTTCGGTGGGTGGCTAAAGTCCCTGTAAGTTTCTGCCTGCAGTCATCATGACCTGCAATGGCTGCTGGTCTGCAGGTTCCAGGTAAGACACAATGGCTACTGACCCCACCACAGAGCCTCTCTTCCGGGAGGCCAGGCGGGCTTCTCCACCTGCTATTCTTGGGGAAGCGTCTTCAGAGGCTCTTGGCAGAATCTCAAGGCCCCAACACTTTACTTCCAAACTTGCTCATTTCTACTTTCTCCTTTACACTTATCTATTTATTTAGGCAGTACTGAGGGCTTGAATTCAGGGCCTTGTTCTTGCTAGACAGGTGCTCTACCTCCGGTCCTTTTTGCTTTCATTTTCTGCTAGGGTATCTGATTTTTATTTTTTGGCCTGGGACAGGCTTGGATTGAGATTCTCCTATCTCCGCCTAGCTGGGCTTATAGATAGGAGCCCCCATACCCTAAATTTACTTATATTGTGGTAAAAATAGACATAAAACTGACCGTTTTAACCATCGTGAAGTGTCTAGTTCAAGGGCATTAAGTACAGCGTATGGTTGTGTGACTATCGCCACCATCTGTTCCCAGAGCTTTCACATCTCATGATGGGCCTCTGATCCCATTACGCACTAACTCTGCATTTAGTTCCCACCCCTCACCCAGCCCCAGCCCTTGGCTGTGTGTCGTCTACTGTACATGGTTCATGGACGCCACATCAGACATCTATTCCTTTGAGGCAGGCTTATTTTACTTAGCGCGGTGTTCTCAAGATTCATTCCTGTTGCAGCACGAGCAGACATGTCCTTTTCCTTTAAGATTCCACTTTGTGTCTGTATCACATTCTGTGGAGTCCTTTATCCTGGGATTGTTTCATCTTGCTTCACTTCTCCATAGCCTATAGAGTATAAGTAAGCCCCAATCCCAGCCAGGAAAGAAGGTGGCCATCATGTATGAAGAAACAAAGACACAGGCCAAATGATGGGAGGCTGTTTTGCAACACAGATTCATTACCCAAGCAAACATAGCAATGATAGCCAAAGGAGTGAGGCGATGTGTCTGGTGAATGAATCCAAGGCCCGGAACACTGGTTCGAAGAATGACTCCTACAGGAAGGGAACCAGGAGTTGTATTTGTGGCTGCCGATTTGGGCAAGAGAACCACTGTTCCCTGCCATTCGGAGATGTAACGAGCTTGGCACTGTGTTTATGAATTGAACACAAACAATCCCTGGCTCATGAGTTGCCCGAGCCATGGGGCACATGGACGGAATGAGGAGAGAAAGGGCAGAAATGGAAACAGAACCTGCATCCTATTCTTCTCTAACACCCAGAGAAACACTAGCCATGTGGTGGTGAATGCTTTCCCTGCCTTCTCTGTGTGTACGACCTGTCAACAGTGAAAGAGAAACAGTCATGGCTGCCTCATTGAGAGCAGCCAATGAAGTAATGTTGGTGCGAGCCATTTGAAGAAGGCAGAGCATTGTTACGTGTTGTTTCTTCCTTCTACCCTTGATCTCTTTCAAGTATCCACATGCTCTTTCCTGGTGTCCGATTCTCCCTTTTCTTCCCAGCTGGGGTCACTGACAATGGTCTTGTCTTTGCTTTATCTGATTTCTCTCTGAAGTATAGCCAGATGCCCCCGAAAGACCACAGAGCCAAGTTTACCAGGGCTCTTCCTGGTGCATTTTGATTTCAAAGTGCACTGCAGGCTCTTAATGCATGTTAAACAGTAACGGCGACCACAGAGGCGGACAGCCACTCCAGCATCTTTGTCCCTACTGTGGCCTTTCCAGGCCTGCCTGCCAGGGCTGATTCTCAGAGGTGCTTTGGCTACCAGAAGGAAGCGGAGCCCCAGGAAAACCCTCAGAATCGTAATGCAAGAGGAACTGCAAACTCTCCGAGCCTTAATTGCTTAATTTCCCTTCTGTGAAATGGAAGAGACACAGGACTAAGACTGGGGTGGGAGGACTGGGGCTCAGTTTCTCTACAAGAAGGGATGGTGTCTTTATTGAAAACTTTGTTAATTATTCAAGGTGGGAATTTTTGCATTCACTTTGATTTGTTCAAGTGGGGTGAAATATTATCTTGATCATCAAGGGCTTTGGTGCTCCTTTAACTTAATGTGGAGACTCTCTCTTCCCCCTTCCCCTTCCCTCCCTCCCTCCTTCATCTTGGCTGGGCCTAGATCATGGTGCTCATCTCATGGGATGTGTGCGCATGATTTAAATGAGATGATGCCCAGTGGTGGGCAGGGGCAGGTAGCAAGTGTCCAGCCCAGTGGCATCTCTTGCTCAGGTAAGAACACTGAGTCTGGGAGAGACCACACAGTCTGCCCTAGATTACCAACTGAATCAGCATGCCCCCACCCCCCACCCCAGCTGCAAGCAGGAGAGAGAAGCCATCTTTTTTACTGGCTCCTAACATTCTTCAACTTGCTGTCCCCCAGGGGGGGGGCGAGCTCCATCTAATGCTAAGTTGGGGTGCTTGCCTCTTTCTTGTAGCCTTCACTATAGCTCCCCAAATTCTAATTAAGCCTGGCCACCCACCACCCATCCTCTGGTGCCGTATGGCTTCTTCATCCTTGATCCCGCCCCTAGGCTGGAGCCAGGGTTCCTCCAAAGCATTCACACTCTGTCTCCCCTGGCCAGAACAGAGCCGGGCCCCAGACAGAACCCAAGGATATCAGCAAGATGAAAGAGCAGAGTCTGTGGGGGCAGAGAGATCCACTCCAGCTTCTGACTACTCTGCTTCCTGCCTGCTGTAAGGACTGAATATATCAAAGCACAAACCAGTGCCTGGCATGCGGGAGACTCTCCATAGGCAATAACCTGAATTTGTTTTTCTCTTAAATCCTAGCACCTTAAAGAAGCAGGGAAGCCTTAGTACTTTTTCTGGAGTAGATGTTTCTTCACTAGACTGGGCTGTCCTATGGGTCATAGGCTGACCAGCAGTATCTGTAACCTCAATCCACTGGGTACTAGCAACAGTCACCAGGGGACACAAAACCTCTTCCTTTTACCAAAAGCTCCCAGAAGGGCAAAATTGCCTTGGGTTGAGAATGACTGGTGTAGCTCATCAGTTTCATATTTTTGTTGGGAAGGGGGGGGTGGGGGTGGGAGGCAGTAATGGAGTCTGAACTCAGAGCTTCACAATTACTACATAGATGCTCTAAAACCCGAGTCATATCCTCCAGCTCTTGTGGCTTCATTTTTTTTCAGATAGGGCCTCTCATTTTCCCCAAACCAGCTTGGGACTGTAATCTTCCTACCTACAACCTCACCCATAGTTGGCATCACAGCTACCTGTCACCATGCCCACTGTATTTGTTAAGATGAGGCCTCTCTAACTTTATGCTCAGGTTGGTCTTGAATTACAATTCTCTGGACCTCTACATCCTGAGTAGCTGAGATTACAGATGTGAGCCACCACACAGAAAGCCCATCAAGTACTCAGCAACATAAGTTGAAGGAGTAAATATTAAAAAAAAACACTGATAATGTTAGACTAGCAGATGCTAGTAAGTGAGAAACTACTGGCTGCATTCTCCACTTGAAGAGGGTCCCTCACATCCTCGCTGAATCTCTGCAGGGCAGCTGTGATTACCCCATTTTTCAGACCAGGAGGCTGAGAGTCAGGAGAGTCAGCTGATTTCCTTCTGCCATGCAGCAGTGGCAGGCAGACCCAGGGTCCCACCCAGGTGAACCTTCGCTCTAGACAACATGTCTTCCCCACAACTCCATGTTGGTGTCTTTCAAAGATCTTTCTGTGCTCCACTCCCTAGTTGATCATCTCCAGCTGACTCAGTCCCTACCTCTTACCTTCATCCCCTAACAGGTGCTCAAAAGTGAAAAGATTAGAGAAAACAATGTGACATTCTAAAAGCATGCATCCAAGTGTCTGGAAGGATCTTGCACCAGGGGTTAAATTAAGAAAAGAAGTATGCTTAAACAGAAAGTGCCTCTGCCAATTGAATTTTCGCTTGCCATGTTGCTTTTGGGTGAAGAATACAACCCTCCATGGGAAGCTGGAGTGGAGTTTGTTTCCAAGAACAGCACGCAGGCTGGTCAGGGCCCTGTGGTGGTGTGGCACACTTCCTCTGCGTCTTTGTCTGGAGCTCCCTTGGGAAAACATCTAGGACATGGTGCATTCTTCTGCAGGTCTTGGAAGTCACCATCAAGAAGAGGAGCTGGATAAAAGAAATGCAAATCAAAACAACATTGAGATTCCACCTCACCCCAGTTAGAATGGCTATAATTAAGAACTTTAATAACAACAGATGCTGGCGAGGATGAGGCCAAAAGAGAATGCTACTACATTCTTGGTGAGAATATAAACTTGTTCAACCACTGTGGAAAAAAGTATGGGGGCTCCTCAAAAAAATAAACATAGAGCTCTCTTATGAACCGGCAATCCCACTCCTGGGCATTTACCCAAATGATCACAAACAAGGTTATATTAAATCTATATTTGCAGCATTATTTAACCATAGCTAAGATATAGAATCAGTTCAGATGCCCCTCAGTGGATGAATGTATCAAGAAGACATGGTATATATACACAATGGAAGTCTATGCTTCAATCAAAAAGAATGACATCTCCCCATTCGTAAGGAAATGGAAAGACTTGGAAAAAATATATTAAGCAAACCAAGCCAGACCCAAAGAAATAGTCTGTATGTTTTCCCTAATTTGTAATAACTATAATAAATATATGATATTCTTAGCAGAAGCTCACAATAGCTCAATAGCTAGGTGTACATGATATAAAATGAAGCTTATCAAAATGAACTCCAAGAAATGGAAACAAGAGGTTTTTATAATATACTGTTTGCAGTTTTTCTTTTTTTCTTTTGGTTTATGCCATGTTGTCGCTGTTTTTGATTTCTGTACCCTTTGTCTTGTATATATCTAATTTAATGAAAGGAAGGGGAGTCACAGAAACACTGGCACAAAGGTGAGCCAATGCAACGGTGATACTCACTAGACACTATGCTAGAAATGAACTTTACAACTTGGTGGGGAAGGAAGTGGCGGGGGGCGGGGGAGGGTTAGAAGTGGGAGAAAATGGGAGAGGGGGGAACACTGTTCGAAAAATATTCATGACTTTACTTAACTGTAACCCCTTGTATATCACTTTTAGAAGAAGAAGAAGATGGAGGAGGAGGAGGAAGAGGAGGAGGAGGAGGAGGAAGAGCTGAGGTCACTAGGCTTCTGGTCTTTGCTCCGGTCCACGTGGTCCCTGGGCCATCAGCAGAGCAGGGATGTGTTAGACATTCCTGCACTCAGGCCACCCAAAGGGAGCACCGAGTCTGAAACTCAGAGTAGAGCTCAGAAATCTATTTCCAAGCTGCCTCTGAGGACTGTGATGCCCTGGTCTGTCTAACATTGGACTTCAGAAGTTTCCTTTGATGGGCTTCACAAGAGGAAGAGCTCACTCCAATTAGGGTCCAAGTAAGAAATCTGGGATCCAAGGCAGACATGAAGATCATGTGATTCTTGCATGCAAGATCCTGGGTAAGCTGAGCCAAGACAAGATGTCTCAGCCATGCCATCCATCCCTGCAAGACAGCAACTGAAATGTCAGAACCTGAGGCATCTGACCGGCCTCACTCTGCTGGTCCCGTTCCTATAGCCCTGCCCTCAGAGTTCCCAGAGATCTCTGTAAGTCCCAGGTCAGTGACATCACTCCCTGTGAGGCTCTGCATGGACCTCAGGCCCTTGTTCCTTGTTACCATGTGGTACACTCAGTAGGTGAAGAGCAGAATACTGGGGCTTTGAACCAGGAGAAAACTCACTATCCTTCTTCCCACCTACCATCTCAAGCTCCTCCGACCATCACTGGGGCTGGCCTCAGTCTTCCCATTCTAAAGGATCCCTCTGCTTTCAGGTGTCCTTCTTAAGGCACGGACCTCACTGTTTAGGATGGGATAGCCGGCTGGAGATAGCTCAGGGTTACAACGTTTGCCGAGTGTGAGCAAGGCCCTGGGCTCAATCCCCAGTTCAGGACAAGATGAAGGAGACAGGGAAGAAGGAGGAGGAAGAAATGGAGAAGGAGGAAGAGGAAGGGGAAAAGGAGGAGGAAAGAAGAGTGAGACGAGGGAAGAAGAGGACAGAGGAGGAATGAAGAGGAGGGAGGAAGAGTAGAAAGAAAAAGAGGGGGAAAAGAGGGGGGAAGAGAAGGAGGGAGGGAGGAAGGAGGTGGAGGGAGAAGGAAGGGAAAAAGAAGGAAAGTGGAGAGAGAGAAAAGAGGGAAGAGAAGGAAGAGAAAGGAGAAAGAGGGAGGAGGAAGGGGAAGGAAGTGGAGGGAAGAGGAGGAGGAGGAGGAAAACGAGGAGGAGGAGGAGAAGCCATTTTCTAGAAATAAAAGTTCAAGGTTTGTGCTGGTCCTTCTCCATGCATAACGATGTCTGGTAATTATCACACAGGTTGGTTTAATACTTAGCCAGAATCTTGGTCAGGGAACACTCATTTTTCATTGGCTTTTACAATGTTTCTCCACGATCTAACACAACTATGACATGTCTTTTTCCAGCTTTCCAAAACACATTTGATATGTTTTGTAGAGTCTACTCATTGCAGCCCCAAAGCAAGGAGCTCCGAGTCCTGGGAACACCCAAGGCAGGAAAGACACTTGGCCCAGAGGGCCCCTTAGAGAAGCACTGGGGAGACTAGCTGCAGAGCCAGAGCATTGAATGGTGTATGTGGCGGGGGTACCTCACATCTTGGGAAGTGACACATGTTTTTGCTTTCAGCGATCAGTTTTTACTTTTAACCTTGAAGATTAAAATTAAGTGCATTACCATAGATCAGTTTACAGGGATTTGGTACATCTGTTTTGGAGATGTAAAACAAAACGAAGCAATATCATTATATGTCTTAGCAGACTTGAGAGAAAAGATCAGTATCAGGCTGGGGTTGAACCCACACTACCTCCACATTGTGGGGTGCCTCATATTTGGTTGTGATGGTTGGTGAGGGGGGAAAGCCATCCTCTCAAGGAACCTCTGACACAATCCATATTCCCTGTGGGTCAGATATCCGAATACCAGCCACAACTGGAGCAGGACAAGGGAGGGAAAAATGGGACAATGGCTGTTTCTAGAACTCAGCAGAAGCCCTGGCCATTGGCCTGAGGCCTGGGTTGACACCCCGTAGCATCATGCTTGCCAAGGGTTTTAAACTGACCTCTGAGGTCCAGCCCCAAGAGGGAAGACTGGCAAGTTCGATTAACACTCCAATAATGAGCGGATGGTTTCTGGTTTGCTATTTACACTGCTCTCTGGGAGAGAAAACAAGTCTTCCAAGTGAAGTACTCCAATTTCTACTATTTATCCAAGATTACACATATAATCCCATCATAAAACACCGGTCCTGCCCAGAACACAGAGTGATTGCCTACAGATGTGTTCAAAACATCTGCACAAACCAAAATGGCCACCAGCATGATATTTTATCTGCGTGGGGTTGATAACCAAAATGGCTAATCATTAACTTCTGAAAGTTGCTGAGTGGAAATCCCGTGGAGGTAATGAAAAGACACCCTGGATGGCAAAGCCTCTGGCGTCTTGGATGTGTTGCCCGAGATAGGCCACACTGTGCTCGACATCAAGTAACACCTTGTAGTCTGATGAAGTTTGGCCCCAACAGCATGCCGTCACTGACACATAAAAATAAAATGCTCTCCTAATGGTGCCTGGCACAGCATCAGGAAAATACCTCATCTGAATTTTTATTCAGCTGACAAATGATGTGCGTCGCTGCCTTTATCTGACTGCTTCCATTAAATATCTGAGCGCAGTAAAGATTGCTTAATTTGTTCATTTCTCTTGGTACCATCAAAGCTTAGAATAAAAATATATCAAGAGGCAAGAGAGATGTCTACTTGCTTCCCATCAAGCCCCTGGAAATTTCAGGGACCTCTTTTCATTGTATCACATGATCACCTCAGCTCTACTTTGATTTGTCTCCTCATACACTATTTGAAATGTAACCCAATCACCAACCCTAACAAGCGGTCTGTTTATTACTACTTTTGATATAGTCATAACAACTTGCAATGTGTGTGCATTTTTTATTCCGTTTGGCTAACTGGACTCTGAAACCATTTGGGATATTTATTAAAATGCATCCAGCCGTTCTTTAGGATGCGGGATTTGTGCCTCTGGGTCACAGCTTACACACAGCTCTAAGAATGCCCATTAAGGGTTTGGTTTACATACAGAAACTATCACCTACAAAATCGAAGGGAGAAAAAGATGAGCTAGAGAAAGTACAGATGGGGGAGTGATGTCTTCAAAGTTGGGGACTTACAGGTGAACCCAGAGGAGGAGGGGAAAAAAAGTTTACTTTCATGGAAAACCAAATTCTCCCATTGCATGAGATACAACTAAGAGAAGAGCATCTTGCAGTGGGGGGGGGGGGGGGGGAGTGGAGGGGGAGGGAGGATGGCGGAGGTGGGGTTTTGTGTCACCCAGCTAGAGCTACTAGAGTTTCTGGTGTGGTTACAGTCCCCACTGCCTCCCTCCACTTTCTAAGCCCTTGTGGTGTAAAGGTCCACAGCCAGTACATAGACCCAAGCCTGGGCTTCACTGCTATCAAAAGCAGATGGTCGCAGCAAAATGGAGATAAAAATTTCCGAGCAGCTTCCTCACGGTTGACCAGGTGTCTGGGCATCAGGCAGAGCGTGCCTGTTGGCTACACATGGTGGGGATCCATTTGCTTCCAAGAACAGAAGTGATCCAGAAAATCCCCTGGAAAGCCCCCAGCTCCATCCCTGGGAAATCCCAACCATTCAGAGAACTGCTTCCCAGTCTGGCAGCTGGAGCCCGGGATCCAGCTCATGACAGGAAAGTGGGAGCTCCAGGACCCGTGACTAGCAGAGGATACACACTTGGTGCATCCAGTTCTTTCCCCAGCTACTGTGGTAAGGCCAATGGCAAGGGCTGGGGTGCTTTCCTCTTGATTCTCATCCCAGGGGAAGAGAACTGAAGGGAAGTCACCAAGGGCATCCTGGGCTCCCTACCCCCTTCTTATTCCTCTATTTCTTTCTCCGACAGTCACCTCAGCACCTGGTCAGACCTTCCTTCTGTGTCACACAAGCCACTCAAATCATCTAAAGGTCTTATCAACATCTGCATGGCCTACATGACCAGCTTCCTGCCTGCCTGTGTCTCCCAACAGTTTGTTGTTGTCGGGTGTGGTCTTGAACTCAGGGCCTGAGCACTGCCCCTGAGCTCTTTAGCTCAAGGCTAGCACTTTACCACTTGGAGCCACAGCTCCACTTCTGCTTTCCTGGTAGCTAATTGGAGATAAGAGTCTTACAGACTTCCTTCTGCTTGGGCGGAATTGTGATCCTCAGACCTAGGTTTCCTGAGCACCTGGGATTACAGCACCCACCTTCATAACTCCTTTTGCATTCATTTTTGCAGCAGCCACTCTGGTCTCCTTTCTGTCTCTTCCATACCACACTCCAGACCCAGGGCTTTTGCATATGCCAGTCCTGGGGAATGGATGACGATTTTGGGTTGCACGCATGGAAACAAAGTCAAAGTGGTGAAGCACTTTACCCTAGGGTACCCAATCCAGCAAGGTAGGGTGGGTGGTAAGGAGTTCGAGCCAGAGTTGGCATGCTTGTTTCCAGAGATGGTTAATACACCGCAGGGTGCCCTGCCTCCCAGATAACCCCAGTAAAAAAGAAGTTTTACAAGAACTTCTTGGGCAATTGGTCCTTGTAATCACTTCTCTGTTTTCTCCACCCTTGACTTGTTGAGATTCCTGGCACCGAGGGTTGCCAGGTATAAATTTAGCTTATGTGAGATCCAGCAGAGCTAATTCAAGAGGGAACAGCTTCTTCCCTGCCCTAGCCCTGGGAGACCCTCACTCACTGCAATCCGCATCCACGCCACCACCCTCACGCATGGGGACCCTCTTTCTTCTCCCTGCCATCTTATCCATTTCTGCCCCTCCTCACCTCAAAAAAGAAATTTAAAAAAAATCCTGGCCTTCACCACAAAAGAGAGCCATGGAAAGAGCAAGCTTGATTGACAATCGCTTTTCTGTAATGGCTCCTCTGGCTTCCCCCAGCCTTGCCTACGTGCCTGTGGCTCATTTGGGGAATTATTCTCGGCACCATTTCCACTCCTGGCACTCCCCCATCGCATGTGCATTCGACGTGTCCCAGGGTGGGGTGTTTCGCTTAGTTACACTGGATGACGAATGTTTCCACAGCTGTAAACAAGGCGCTTGTGGTAAGAAGTCAGGGCTGCTGGAGGAGGCTGCACCCTCATCCCTGGCTCCCCAAAGCGAGGCAAAGACTGCAGGGATTCCTCTGGGTGGCACCGGCAGAGGGCAGGTCTGATGGCCAAACAGACCCAACCATTCCAGGCCAGGGATCTCTCTGGAAATCCACCAAGCAATGTGTGCTGCACACACCGCTCGAAGCAGGACCCTCAAGGCAGGCTGGTGTGTTGAGGGCTTGCTCTTTCTCCCTGCATGTGAATTACCAAGTGTGAGCCTCAGAAATGGGGGGAAGACTAGGGCAATTGCTGTACTGGGAGTAAAGCAAAAGGTCAAAGGAAAGTTGTCAAACGTCAGCTCTTCTGCCTTCTCATCTTCATATGGCCACAAAGGAAAGTGCTAAAGAAAACATAATTGCTAGTGAGAATCACACAGGTGTGTGTGTGTGTGTGTGTGTGTGTGTGTGTGTGTGTGTGTGTGTGTGTGTGTGTGTGCCAATACTGGGGCTTGAACTTGGGGCCTTAGCTGTCCCTTAGCATTTTTACCTCAAGGCTAGTGTTCTCCTAATTGAGCTACAACTCTACTTCCAGCTTTTTGGTGTTAATTGGAGAGCCTTACAGACTTTCCTATCTTGGCTGGCTTTGAACTTCAATCTTTAGACTTTGCCTACTGAGCAGCTAGGATTACAGGTGTGAGCCACTGTCACCCAGTCTCACCACGGTGCCCTTAAAAACAAAGCAAAAACACCAGAACACTCCTCATCCCCAAAATCAATACACCTCAGCTCACACCAATGTGTGACCTCAGCTCACACCAATGAAGGGATCCAAGCATAGTTATTGTTTGAAAGATGATCCCAGGCTCTCCCTAAACCTGGTATATACTGCAGGAAATAATGTAGCTGTTCTCAAAGTGGGATTCCCTGGGACAGTTCCCTAGGCAATTCCTGGGGACATGCTAAAAATACAAATTCTGATAGAACTAAGGAAAGGGGTTGAGCCTAGAAATTAATGTTGTACCAGTCCTGGTAATTTTGATAATAATAATGCATATGGCAGCTGGGCATTAGCTTGAAAAATCATTGTTTTGTTTTTTCTGGAATATAACCTCCATGGAAGGCAGAATGTTGTCTAACATTCTCAGTGTCTAGCATCAAAATAAGAAAGAGGAAGAGGAGGGAAAAGAGGAGGAAGAGGAGGAGAATGAAGGAAAGGGAGGAAGGAGGGAAGGAAGGAAGGAAGGAAGGAAGGAAGGAAGGAAGGAAGGAAGGAAGGAAGGAAGGAAGGGAAGGAGGAAGGGAGGGAGGGAGGAAGGGAAGGAGGAAGGGAGGGAGGGAGGGAGAGAGGACACGTGCTGCTTTTAATCTGATGTGGTTACTGTTTCCATTATGATAAGAAAACACAAAATGGTATTTAGATCTTACTTTGCAAAGTTAGTTAAGAACTCAATTAGTTATCTATGCTGGTGAGATCAAAAGCTTTGCAGTCCAAGCCAGGCACTATTGGCTCATACCTATAATCCTAGCTACTTGGGAGGCTGAGAACATGAGGACTGCAATTCAAGGCCAGCCCAAGCAGAAAAGCCCACAAGACTCCATCTCCATGGAGGAAAGCTGGGTGTGGTGGCTTGTGCTTGTGATCCTAGCAACATCATAAAGTAGTCTAAGCAGGTAGACTATGGCTCAGGGGTGTACCCTGACTGGACATGAGACCCTATCTCAAAAAAACATAACCAGCAAGAATTAGGTCTGGAGGTACCATGCCACCAAGCAAGCACAAGGCCCCGTGTTAAAACCCTCAGTTCCACTGCCACCAAAAAATCATATTTGTAGTTCAAAAGGGGTCATCTGTCAGGTTTTGTTCTGTTTTGTTTTGTTTCCAAGCTACAGAGATGATGCCATTAATACCAACCACAGCAGTAATCTCTGGCCTGACTTCTGCTGCTGTGAACATTGGGGAAGGAGGTAGGTAGCAAGGCTACTGGGTTATTTGTTTTTACATCTCTACAGGGTTAAGAATAGGTCCATTTTGACAAAGACAGGAAAATTTCCCTAGCCACTGAGACACAACCCTCCTCCATTCTTCTGCCAGCCCAGCACAAAGACAGAACTGTGGTTTAATCAGGAAGAATAAACTACCCTAGCAGCCTGGTTCCTGAAAGGATAGAGATTTGTTGTGGTGCTCTACCAGAGCCTTCTATACCTCACAATTCTCTTTCCACATCCTGACCACAAGTCTTGAAAAGCGGCTTAGAATCACAACAGGACTGCAAGTAAGCAATGATTAAATTTATCCCCACAATTAATGTGCCGGTGACTGGCAGAGAGGAGGAGGTGTTGGAGAGCAAATCAACAATCAATGGGGAGAAGGTGACCCCACACACCAGCTCCTGCGTTGTAATCAATATCTCTGGCTTCAGGACAGCCCTTCTGCGTCCACACTGCTGCTTCTCCATAGAGATTATTCTTATATAAATACCTTAAATAAATAGCTCAAGCAGAGCACTCAGGGAGCCTTTAAATTACATCCATATCATGCAAAAGCAAAAATCGAGTTCCACTGGGGAGAATCTGTCTCTCAGAACCACACAAGCTCTTCCTTTTAAACCCTCATAATTGGTTATTTACACACTTCCGAAACTTAGCATTTATGCCGCAGCTCGATTATCATAAGCAGTTCCGATTCGACAGAGCTGCACTCCGGTGACTGCGCTGGCTCTTTCTCATTTCCGAGGCGTTAGCTAACTGGCGATGGTGATGAGCTGACTTGTTTGCTTGTGATTTGAATAGGATAATGCCTGTACTAGCTGAGAGCCCAGGGCTGAGTTCTGCGAACACGTGTTCTCATAAAAACCCTGGCTGACTCATGAAAATTCCAGGGGCCAAGTTGTTGTCACAGACCCATGAGTGTATATGTGGGGGGGGGGGTGGGAGAAGAGGACGGGGGTGGAGGAGGTTTGCTCTGGGTGTCTTGGTCTGTATGGGAGGAGGAAGAAAGGATCTTGAGCTATATAGAAAACAATGTGGACCATAGATGTGGGTCCAGTTCCCGGGACTTCGAGAAACAACATCAATTATGTACAGATCAATTTAATCACAAATTCCAGAGCGGATTGAAGACAAAGGCTGAGTTGCCAATTTTCTGGGTTGCTGGCCTGTTGGGGACTTGGTGATGCAGGCAAGCAAAGGAGGAGGCTGCCTTTAGGGAGCCTGGGGAGCTTCCTGATCCTCAGAAACTCTCCAATGGAACAGGACTCATTCACAGCCTGCTGCTCCACTTCCAATATGGATCCAGAATCTGTCCATTCCTTTCTAAGCCCCGGCTGCCACCAAGCCTGAGCTACCTCAGCCAGGACAACTGAGAGGCTCATGGCTCTTCTTCTCTTCTCTTCTCTTCTCTTCTCTTCTCTTCTCTTCTCTTCTCTTCTCTTCTCTTCTCTTCTCTTCTCTTCTCTTCTCTTCCCTTCCCTTCCCTTCCCTTCCCTTCCCTTCCCTCCCCTCCCCTCCCCTCCTCTCCTCTGCTCTCCTCTCCTCTCCTCTCCTCTCTCCTCTCCCTCCTTCCCTCCCTCCCTTCTCTTCCTTCCTCCCTCCCTCCCTTCCTTCCTTTCTTTCTTTCTTCCTTCCTTCCTTTCCTTTCTTCTTTCTCTTTTTTCTTTCTTTTGTCTTCCTTCCTTCCTTCCTTTCTTTTCTTTCTTCCTTTCCTTTCTTTCTTTCTTTCTTTCTTTCTTTCTTTCTTTCTTTCTTTCTTTCTTTCTTCCTTTCTTCCTTTCTGCTCCATTCTTTATGGGACAACCAGGTACACTTTGGAAAGTGACCAAACAGGCCTTCATCGATCTGTATTTTAATGTCACATCACACGCGATACGAAGACTCTATAAGAGTCAATTGTACCCTACAGAGGATAAGACTTTTGTACCTAGACCAGTTTACTCTGACCTCAAGACCTTTGCCAAGGCGAGTTGCATTTGCCTGGACTGCTTTGCATAGGGTGGCCATGGGCCTGTGGCTATTTGCCCCAGCTTAAGCTTGGAGCGTCTTTGGCTTCCTTCAGGGGCTGTCAAGAAGGATGTCCTCACATCTGAACCTCTTGTCCCTACCCTTTGCAACACAACCACCCCCCAAAAAATGGTCCTGAGGAATAAGAGCCGCTTTTCAGTGTCACAATCCTGGGTTTGGTTCCTAAATGGTGTTATGGGTCAAAGCATGCACTCTGGGATCAGAGCACTGGCTAAATTCAAGTCACAGTCCTTCTGCTTACTAGCTGTGTGACTTTGATCAAGCTATTTAACAATCAGAGTCTTGGTTTCCCCATCCCTAAAATGGGAATAAAACATGTTTAAATGGCTTTAATTTTAATGACATTTACAAAATTATGATCGTAATAGTGCTCAATAAAAAGGCAAACACTCTCACATATATACATGCATATACACAGACACAGACACACACACACACACACACACACACGATTTGTTATTTTTTCCTTGTTAACATTTATTTATTGTATCTCATGCCCTATGAAACTCTTTCCCATAGCTATAAATCCTCAAGTTTTCAACATGATAACATTTTGACCTGTTAATTTTTCTTTAGTGGTTTCAACAACTCATCCATTTATTCAACTGCCTGAGGGCCTGTTTATACAGTACCCTGGCTAGTAAATAAGGACTCTTGTGGGTATGCAACAGGTATCATTTCTTCCTCATGGGAGAAGCAGAGGTGTTTGAAGGAAACAAGTGATCACATACATGAGAACAAACAGGACACGTGTCATGAAGGAAATATGCAGGAGACAAACTGCAAAGTGAGACTCAGGTAAGAGAAAACACACTTAGCTAGAGCCACCACCATGATGTCCCTGAGATCTTGGGAGGGGGGCGGGGAAGGTGGTTGTCTAAGCTAAGCCAAGAGAAGGATGGGGAACTTTTAGCCAAGAGAATGACAAACAGATAGATGTTTCCATGTGGAAATTCCCAGTGGAGAAGAGCTGGGGTACATCAGGGAGGAAGAGCCTCTGGGAGAGGGGGAAGCCCTGCTTTAGACCATTAGTACTAGGACATGTCCTATTGCTCCCGATTGTCTAGGACTAGTTTGAGAAAAGGAATACTAAGCAAGCTTGCCTTCTGGAGTCTCATCTGCCCCCAAACCACTCCCCCCCCACACACACAAATCTAGACATGTCCAGGTCTCTAGGCCTTCTCGCAGCTCCATGCTAGTCTATGAAGGCCCCAGGAGATGGCTGAGGTCCTAAATGCCAATCACAAGCAGGGAGCCAATCACAGGGATGAAATCAGTCACAGAGCAAGAGCAGCCTCACCTAGCTTGGGAAGGAGGAGCAAACACCAATGGCCACCAAATAATGAAGATAAGGCCTCCAAGATGAATATCTCAAAGAATGACCAGATACCTTCCTCAACCTCTATTTATAAGGAAGCACAGCTAGAGAAGCACTGAACCCAGGCTTGCCAGAGATGTTCTAGCTCCTAGGGATCATCCAATCTGACAAGTGGAGGTCCTTGGTCAGGCTCAGGAAACCTGTCCTTGGCAACGTTGAAATGTACCTGGGGTACATCTTGGAAAAACTTGGGACACCTTGTGAAACTCCCTGGGCCAAAACCCCTGCAGTGAGCCCCCGTCCCAGGCTGCCTCTGACACAATGTCAAATGTCGTGGCCAAGAATTCCTGCCACATAGGCAGAGCTCCACATTCTGAAGTGGTAAACAAAGGAGCAGGAAAGTCAACCAAATCCCCTAAACTAAAGAAGCACCCTCCTCTCCTGCACCAGGGAAGGCCACTGCTCTTGGGGCCTGTGTGGTATTGCTCAGGGCTGAGTTCTTCTCCGTGGGCACTGTCTCTTAGCCAGGTATGCTCATATTTTACTGTGTTACCTTGATGCTTTTAGGAGATGGGCTGGGGCTCAAAGCTTTGGGTTTTGTAGGAAGAAGAGAAGAACTAGCTGATGTATGCGAGAGGAGGTGTGGCTAGGACACCAAGCATAAAATGCACAGCCAACAGGCCAAATGTCCTCAGGGGAAATCAGATGCAGGTCATTGTGGCCTGTTTCCCTGTGACACAGGACCCAGTCCCTGTTGTCTGGCCCCACACCTGCCTTGAAGAAGCTAGAGAAATGAAAATTAATGGGATGGTGAAGGGAACCAGCAGTGAGCCCCACTTCTGTTAATAGCCATTCTCCATCATGGGGAAAGTCAGCCAGGGCCTGTCCAAGGTGAGGGTCACCTTGGAAAAGGACAGCAGAGCTTTTGAAGATTCTCTTCTATGCAGAATCTCCCCAGACTGTGAAAAGCCTCAGAAATAGAAATGGCCCCTTTAAGTTTTCTAAACATGAATATACATTTTTAAAAAGAGACAAGGTCTAACTATATGACCCAGGTGGGCCTCAAAATTGGGATCTCCTGCCCTAGCCTCCTCAGTGCTGAGATTATAGCTGTTCTCTACCATGCTCAGTCTGAGCATACTAAAAATCAGACTTCATGAACTGGCCGCAAAGTATTCTGGACTCTGTGGAGGTGCCTTCATCCCCCTTTCACTGAATGGCAGCCATGCCTTCCACCACCCTGCTCTTGTTCAGCATCTTAAGTTCTCATCTAACTCACCTGACCACCTCCCACTGGTTTCCTCATCACCAGGAACAAAATTTGAGGCTGAAGCTCCTGTCAGTCAGTGGAGCTACCATTAGCATTGACCCTGAACTGCCATCACAGTACCCACCGCGGCCTACTGCCAGTATCCCAAAGTCATCTACTCCCACCTTGCAGAAGGTCCTGTGGACAAACACCTCTCATCATCAGCTTTGTTTCCAAAAACCCATTGGCGCTGGCTTGGTCCCACAGCACCTGCATTGCTGGGAGATGGAGCAGGAGGCAAACAGGAAGGAGCTTTGGTTGTCAGTCTTTGGGAACTGGGAATGCAGGGTAGCCCTGCCTGCTATAAGAACCAAGCCTGAAGCTCCTCCTCCTGCCAGCCAGGTCCCAGTCAGCAGAGGGAAGGGACTGCAGGCATTTCCTGGGCGCCTGCCTATGACAGGTCCCACGGCAAGGTATCTAGGTAGGGTACCTCACTTGCATGGATTGCTAATCCCATCAAGTGGGATTACTTAGTGGTTCAAGCTCAGATTCTAGAGCCAGAGTACCTCGGTTTCAAATCTCAGCTCTGTTATTCACTAGTTGTGTGACCTTAGGTAAGTGACTTCACCTTTCTGGGCTTCAGATTCCTATCACTTATCTATAAAAGGCACAAATGAATAATAAAATAAATAAATGAACAGCACCCTGTATCATAGAATTGTTGTAAAGTCTCAGAATGGTTTTATACACACACACACACACACACACACACACACGCACCCCACAGGTGCACAGCTTGTTCTGTAAGTACTCCCTGTCATTATTACCATCCCCTCTGTGTCAGTCCCTGAGAGCTCTGGTGTACATAGATGCTTTCACACTTGCAATCTAACCCCAGCTCTATCTCACTTCAAAGGCTGAAACTTGATGCTAAATGCTTGACTCTCGATGCCACGCTCTCCTAGTGCCCCTTTTTCCCATAGCCACACCCCTGTGGGTACCAAAGAAAGTATAACATTTCTTGGCCAGGAAGCTGAGATGGGCAGGTGGAGGGCAAGAACGGAGTGCCAAGCACAGGAGAACTCTTGAGTAAGGGAGCTAGTGAAGGTCTCCTGTGTCATGTGCCTTTCCCAGGGGCCTTTGTATTAGCTGCTGGCAGGCTGAAGCCAGGAGGGTTACACAGGTGGGCAAAGGCAGAGTGCTCACCGTCTCCGCTCTTCAGCCACATGGCCCCATTTGCCCCCTCAATAGCAGAACCAAATTCTGCTATTGGATTAGAAAGAGCCAGGAATATGCTTTTACCCTATAGCTAAGGCTTTGGTGGTATGGCATTCAGCAGATGCCTGCTTGCCCAGTACCTAGCCCTTCTTCTAGAATCAACACCTGATGCATTCAAGAGCCACCACTCAAACATCTCATTCAGGTGTCCTGAGCACAGCTCCCTCTGAGCACTATGGGACCTCACTGTGATCCATCAGAGCCTCAGAGCTCTCCTGTTATTACAGCTGACTCAAGAATAAGCACGTGTTGAATTGGAGCAAAAGCCAATCAATTCTAAGATTTATCATGAATGAAATTGGGAACATTCACTGAACATGTTGGACACAGGGAATGAGCCTGAAGTAGCCACCTTGCTACCATGAGAATGACACCAACCAAAGAAAAGGCTGTGAAAGACAGAGTCTTAATAATGTTGTTTTAACTCCTGGATATAGCCATACCTGAAGTCAGAATCCTTGCCAGTTTGGCTTGAGTTTAATCACTTGTAAATGATCCTTATGACAGAAGAAGAGAGAAGAGCATAAGAAATTCTAAAGGGGAGTTGGGGAGGTTTAAGAGCTGAGACCTTTACACATGGTGAAGATGGCATTGTCATTGCTGCTTCCCTCTCACACTTCCTCAGAGAATGTTCTAGCACTAGATAGAAATAGCAGAGTTCCCAGAGAAGTAAGGAGAAATATCACATCTGGCTCCCAACTGGGCCAAAAGAGACAATGGAAGTTTAATGCTGCAGTATAGAGACACCAGTTTCTTTATGGCTCAGAAATCAATGCGCCTTCACAGAGAGCCTCCATTTAAAGGGAACATGGCATTGATTTGGGGTGAACCCGGCCACAGATATATCAAGCTGGCCCCACTGGTTTCAGGGCTGCATGCCCTCCAAAGCGGATCATGAATCAGGAGTTGATAGCAAGCAGGATGGAGACCAGGCGACGCTCACCCTTCAACCTCAGCCTAAAGCAAGATCAGAACTAGAGCAGCTGTTCAGTGTTGGCCTGGGCACTATGAGGACCCAGAAGCCTTCACAGACCCAAAGGAAACAGCTTTTCAGGCTGAGAGGCTGGGCCTCCTATGGAGGAAGAAGAGGCTACTTCCCCTCTCTTTCCCCCAAACACATGAACTTCACGACTCCAGGACTTGGGGAGCTTTGGGAGAAGAGACTCACAGCGACTCCCTTTAGCTATGGGAGCTCCTCAACCCTCCCTTACCAGAAATTAGGGGTAAGTGCTGCCAGAGGGGACAAGTGGACCTCACTGCATCTTGGCAAATGGGAGTGAGAGAATACAGAATCACAAGAAAAGCAAGCAATGGTAATGACTAATGGACTGGGCAGAATGAGACAAAGGACCTTCAGGGTCAGAAAAGTCAGGCTGAGGTTGCTCACAGGTTCTTGGCTTCATGAGGGCTAACCCATCACTCTAGGATGAGGGAGAAGAAATGAGGGTAAGGAAGGGTCCTACTTACCATGGATAGAGATGCTCACTTTCCTTCCATTAAACTTGAGGCAGACAGCTTGGGTCTGTCAGGAATCTTTGGAGATAAGCAACAGAAACCAACCCTAGTTGGTAAAACATAGGGGGAACTGTCTTGGAAGGTTGGGACAGTTCCCCAAATTAAAAGAAAAGCCAGAATACTAGGCTCAAAAAATCCCAGGAGTGAGGGAAAAGGAAGCAAGAGCCTATAAAGAGTCTCCAAGATTGGAAGAGAACTCCAGATCATTTTCATCTTAAGAGGGTGAGTCTTATTGGCTGAGTTCATCTCCTGGGCTCACTCATTGGCCAGAGGTTCAAATAACAGGAGAATTTCATTGGCTAAGTTTGACTCACTGCCTCACCCATTGACAAAGCACTTGATTGATTGTCCCACCAAGCAGGTTAGAGCCGAAATGATGGATGTTAGACAGATAACAATCCACCATGGCAAGGTGGTTCATTCTCCAGCTCAGAAAAGATTATTTTTTCCAAGAATCCCAATTCACTAAGCATCTGTGTTCTGGATTTTTATTAAGTGATTAGAAAATTCTCTTCCAGGGCTTAAGATGGAGAGAGGAGAGGGTTGGTGGGACCCCTGGGATTCTGTTAGGCTAAGCATTTTGTACCCATGATCCCAAGTCAACTCCCACCAACCAACAAAGTGAAGCGCTTTGTAGATAATGCCACCTCGGCTCAGCAGAGGACTTAAGCAGAACACATGGCTCCTACAACCGTAATTTGTATGTCGCACTGTCACACACTAGAGCCAAACACAACACAGGGCCATCAATCTCAAGAGGAAAGTGGGAACTTGGAAAAGGAGAGATTCAGGGACGATAATAAAGAAGACCAAGAAAAGTAACAGGAGAGAGTCTGGGGAAATCTCCATTTGCTAAGGATGCAAGACAGGAAACAACAGATAGACTGGTACCCGAACTACCACGCTCATTCCTCTTGCTTCTCACACCTTCTCTCCTTACTCTTGAACTCCCTTCAACCCCCATTTCCTCTCTCTATAGTGGAGAAGCCACAGCACTATACAGTAACTGGGCATCCAGTGTCATTGGAGGCCATTGTATCCCAGGTGGATGTTCCCAGCAAGCTAGGGGCTAGAAGAGATGGCAGACACATAGCTGTCTATGTGCAGGGAAATGTCAATGGCTGCTTTCTACTCTTCTCCACTCTCTACCAGATGTATTAAAACCCAAGAGTTAATAATCAGGGAAGCCAGGTGTTGGTGGCTGATGCCTGTCATCTTAGCTACTGAGGATCAAGATTCAATACCATTCTGAGCAGGAAAGTCCATGAGTCTCTTATCTTCCAATTAACCAGCAAAAAAATCCTCAAGTGAAGGTATGGCCCAAGTGTTATAGTATTAGCCTTGGCTAAAAAAGCTAAGGGAAAGACCTCAGACCCTGAATTCAAGCCCCAGTGACAGCACACACACACACACACACACACACACAATTAACCAGAGAAAATAGAGTGGCCTGCCCATTGACACTGTACCTATTAATAGCAGGGTATGTTTCCTACACTTTCTCTATATCTCAGGATAACCTGAAAGATGAACATGCTGATCTCCATTTTATATACAAGAAGCCTGGAGACTGCGGTTCAGAAGAGGAGCTCTGTGTGTGTATGTGTGTGTGTGTGTGTGTTCACACACCAGGGACACCTACTTGAAAGCTCATCTTTCCATCTGGCCCTGGCGCCAGGGCTGATGGTGCCGGGTGGCCTGGCCCTGCTTTGTCTGCTGGGCTCTGGGTCCCTGACACCACAAAGCTGCCCCGCTAAGTTACGGCCTCACTTAAGCAAAGTTTGTAAAAGGGCGCCCTGGGAGAAGAAACAGTCTTATCTAGCCAGAGCCCTGCTGAAATCCCAATAAGCCCATTGCGAGCTAGAGATTGAAGTGCGATTTTGGCATCTCTCTGGTGTGGAAAGAGATTACACTGAGTCATATTTCAAAAAGACACCACTGACACAGTATAATCTCTGGTCTTAACTCCCCCTGACCTTGAGGGAGCAGCAATAATGCACAGGGGCTGCAGAGCCTGGGAGCACGGATTTAGCCCATCGCGAAGAAGCTCGGCTGCCAGCAGTGTAGCCCCATCTGGGGCTGTGTGAAGAGGGCGCTGGAAATACATTCGGACGAGGTTTCCCCTCCACCACCTCTAAGTGAAAGATGGGGGTCCAGTTCCATCCTACAACCCCAGGCCAGACAGCCGCTCCCCACCCCTATGCCCAACCCAGGGCTGACTCATCTCCCTGACTTCAGATCCTGAAGCACTCATCAGAACCTTGTCTCCTCTTTACTCCACCCTATCACTTTCGCAGTGACAATAATGAAGCTGAAAATGTCACCAGAAAAGGCATTGATCTGTTTCTCTATCACTCACTAATCAAAAGTTTCCTACCTCCTGTTAAAGCACCAATGATTTCCTTTGCAGAATCAAACAGGTCCGTTCTCAGAGACCGAGCATCAGTAGAGACAGTTTAATTACTGACTGTGCTGTTCCTTCCCTGAATACCAATCTCTCCTCCATTCCAGGATGGACACACATTAGAGGAAGAATTAAATAAGAAAGCAATTAACTGACTCCTTGAAGGACATGGCTGATGGAGCTGGTGACCTTGTCTTGTGTGGACCCTTGTCAGGTGTCAGCATGCCAAAGCAGTGACCCAGGAACCCCACGACTGTGGATGGGTACCCCCATTATTTATCCTGAGTATAGTAATAAGTACTATGGTTAGGGGGCTGCCGTTGCCAAAGTCCAGCCCTAGTCTCCCAGCCACTTAATTTTGAAAAGCCTCTGTTACCTCATGTGTAGAAGGAAGGTGTTAAATATCCATGAAGATATTACTATGAGGATTAACTCAAATGCCAGATCACACTTTATTAGCAGTAGCTCCGTTACACGTAACAATAAGCAGATGTTTATAAGAGATAGTATGTTTTGTTATAAAGTCTGCTATGAAATGCATGACTGTTTATCATTTTAGATTATTATTATGGAATACAATGAGCAGATGTTGGCCCCTTCCTGCCGGTCTTCCCTGGGGCCCAGAGCCAGGGTTGAAGAACATTCTATAAATATAAAACTTGAATTCTGAGGATGGCTCTGACAATGGTGCACAGTAGCAGGCTTGGAGGCTTGTTCTTCTTGCTCGACTCTGTAAGGAGAACATGCAGTAGATGTGGTCAACACACAGAGGTCCCTCATTGACACCCCCTCCACACCCTGCTGGCCTGGACTGCACTTCCAATTCCCATGCTGTCCACAGACGCCTGGGATCCCCGCCATCTATACACCAGAATAACCAGAACGCTGGAGATGTCCCCTCTCCATAGCCAGACAGCTGGACAGGAGAGACTCAGATGGAAAAGAATACACGCCACACCGCTTTTACATTATACCTTCTCTAAGAAAAGTGATTTAAAAAATACTCCCCCAAATAGATGAACTGGGCATCAGTGCCTCCTGCCTGAAATCTAAGCTACTCAGGAGTCTGAGAGCTGAAGATTCAAGTGGAAGTCATCATGGGCATAACAGTCCATGAGAATCTTATCTCCAATTAACTGGCAAAAAGCCTGAAGTGAGGGTGTGG
The DNA here is from genome assembly GCF_019054845.1 of Dipodomys spectabilis. Classification (NCBI taxonomy): domain Eukaryota; kingdom Metazoa; phylum Chordata; class Mammalia; order Rodentia; family Heteromyidae; genus Dipodomys; species Dipodomys spectabilis. The sequence continues at coordinate 984,114 of NW_024870807.1, read as the reverse complement.
TTCAAGTGGTAGCACACCAGCCAGCCTTGAGCGAAAAAGCCGAGGGAAAGCTTGAGGTCTTGAGTTCAAGCCCCAGTACCACACATACAAAAAGAGAAAAACCATTCAATTTTACCCCATATTCCTCACTTCCATCTCCAGGTTTTTGTTTCCCCCATGTGCATACATGCTCACAGTCCCACATACAGTTATACATGCTCTCTCTCTGTCTCTCTGTCTCTATCTGTCTCTGTCTGTCTGTCTCTGTCTCTATCTCTCTCTCTCTCTCTCTCTCTCTCACACACACACACACATGCACGCACAGCTCCCTGCCCTTATTTGCTGCCTTTCCATGAGGGTATTCATTATCTGCCTTTGACTTACGCCACGTGGGGCTCCCCAGGCCCAGGACCTGCTAGAAACCTTGTCCCCAAATTGTTGGTTCTCACATTTTGTTATCAGTAGCATTAAGAAGCATCACACTGACTGAGGACTAGAAGTTCAACACACCCAGCCTCGCAGAGCATCTGGTTGGCCATCACCCTACTGTGGAACCCCAGGGTCCTGTTGGCTGCTTCCACCCTTGATCCTGCCTGGTATCCTGGGCCATGGTGGAGGGAGACTCTTTTCCCCCGAGTCCTGTCCACATCCTGGCTTTCTGGGGCTCGAGGATCTCTCCTGTGGCCTCTCTTTGCTTTTCCATTCAAAATGCAGCTGGTTGGCTCATCCCCTCCTCACAGGTAGGAACCTTCAACAGACACCAGCTGCTCTGCTCCTTCAAGTCTTGGGGAAATGCTGCAAATCCCTGAAAATAATCACACACACACACACACACACACACACACATACACACACACGTGACTGTTCATACACACTGTAGTGGGGTACCCAGATACAGATTCCCAGCCCCAGGGAACATAGATGGCTCAAGTACAGCCATAGCACAGGTGACAAGTCTTGGAGGAGGAGCTCATGACAGGAATCTGGTAGGGCTGTCCAGAGGTGGCGAAAACATGCAGGGCAGAGGCCTGCAAGGGCCAGATCATCCAGGGCCCAGGGAACCATGGGGAGGGACCCTGTGGGACCCTGGAGGTCAGTGGAGTACCATAAAATGACCCTAGACAAGAGAATAACCCGACCCAGTCTGCACACTTCCCTTTAGCCATGTGTGGCTATTTGAGCCGTGACTTCCACATGGGGCCTGGTCTACCCACTTCCTGATGACTGGCTTTGCAACCAGTGTAGTCCAGCAGCAGAGCATGGATCTCCACTGGCTGCTTGTGCTGTCCACCTCCCCCATCTCTCTTTTTAGCCACTCTCTTTCCCTCTCTGCACCCTTCCTCTCTCCCCCTACCTCTTTGTCTTCCTTTGCTCCTCCTACTCTGCCTCTCCGGCTCTCCCTCCACCCCTTCTCCCTGTCTCACTTCTCAGGCCCCAGCGCATCACCTCTATATCTTCTCAGCAGCACACGGAGAGCTGGATGTCATTTATTCTTATGATTTTCCCCTACATGCAATTCCCACCCAGCTCACAATGTAAATATGACCTTTCTCATATTCATTATCAATTAAGGGAACAAATCCCTTTCTGGGAGTATCATGAGAGACCTTGCTAGCCAAGGAGTAGTAAGGGTGGTTGGAGCTGGCTGCCACATCCTCTCTCTACACCCCCAGGAGGCTGTGGGAGCGGTAGGCAAGCCAGTGATGCAGGGAGGATGGGAGTTGAAGTCCCCACAAGTCATTTTGCACACGGAGCCCCCAGCACTGCAAATGTCTAGGCCTTCCCAACCATCATAAAACCAAAGGGGACAGGGCAGTCCACAGGCTTCTTTTCCTTCTCTCCTGTGTGTGATAGGCTGGTGTTCCCCAGATATAAGCCAAGCAGAGCACACAGGGCCCCTCTCCCAGAGCTGTCAGTCCTTCTGTCTTAGGTGGTTCCCAGGAGTGCCCTACCCCCAGCCAATATGGAGGGTGGCACTTGGGGCCATATTACTCAGACTTTTCCATCTCTTTTCCCTTACCATCTAGCTTCTCTTCTTTCTGCCTCTCCTTATTGAAATTTCCCTCCACCCCACCTCAGGACCCCATTGTTCATGGGAGCAAAACAAGGGGTATGAGAATAACGGCAGTGCTCATGGTAAGCTGGGTTGAGGGTTTGGTCTGGTTTAGCTCATCCAGGTCCTTTCCAACTTCTTCTCTAAGAATGCTGCAGTCATGGTTCAGAGCAACATTCCCAACCCTTATCCTTCAGCCAATAGCACACAACCCCTACCCCCCAGGAAGAGTGCCCCAGACAACACCCATCCCCCTAACTAGCTGACACAGCAGTGGATCTACTGCTGTTCAAGAGGGCCAGCAATTCCTCTAAGATGACATGGCTCCACAGGCTGCTGGGCTCGCCACACCCATTTGGATGCATCTGGGGCCACATACTGTGTGCATTAGCATCTCTTGGTCACATGCAATGTACATGGTGGTGGCTGGAGTCTGTTTCCTATTCCTAAGACAATGTGCTCGCCCGCATCCATGGTGGGACAGGAAGTCAGGATGATGACTGGGGTGAGAGGTAGCTTGTAAAGGGGGATGGAGCACAAATAAACAAGGGACACAGAGGGAGAACACCAATATCTCCAAGTTGTTGAATAATTTAGCCTTCGGATCTGAAGGGCTGCGTTTGGGAGCTGTCCCAGTTGGCCAGTGTATAATTCACTCCAGCCAGCAAATGATTTCTCAAACCGTAACCCAACAGAGAAAAGGGGATCCCCAAGTCAGAACTTCCTCTTGTGTTCTGAGCTCAAAATACTCATCCCATGGCTGCTCCTTTCATGCTTTTCCAGGAGACACAGGACCTGTGTTCCCTGGGCCTTCAACCACTGCTCCCTTCTGAGGCCCACCTTGATTTGGGAAGGCCCCAGGCCTGCCAATTGGCTTCCTTCAGGAAGGGGTGCTCTCTGCTGACACAGTAAGGCAGCTTGGGGCAATACAGAGAAAGAAACCTGGAGACAAAACTCAAACTCAGTACACAGACATGTGCCCCCACATACGCGCATACACACAAGCAATGGTGTGTGGCTGACAAGCTACTCAAAGAAGTAGCACAGAGTTCTTCCCCTCATGATACCTCCCCCCTCCTTTGTTTACTTAGAACATAAACCGGACTTAGAGGCTAGCAATGAGGTAGGGGCTCTAGAAAGCCCCCCGCCCCTCAGGATTGACTGTCACCCTCTGACTGGGGTATCTATCTGTTTGTCCACCCTTTCCAAGTCTTGAGAGTATTTGTCTTAAGTTCTCAGATTCAGAATGTTAAGAACTATTGCCAGGAATTTACCCCTTGCATAAAACAGACTCTTTCCAGACTATGTTCAGCACAGCTAGAAATGATCATACTGTCCACCACCAGGGCCTGAGTCCATGGCTGTGCATCCAAGATACGGATAACAGAAGGAGAGCTAGGCAATTGAGACAATGAGTCTTGTCCCTATTGCCAAAAGAGCTCACAGTGGACTGAGGAAGTCTGGAGCTGGAAAATTGGAAAGGAAAATAATTTCTTTCCAGGCAACTCTGCGTGGCATCCTTTATGGAAGCTTCCATCCTGCTCCTGATGGTCTCTTTATCTACAGGGTACAGCCATAGCCATAGCTGAGCCACAGCGAGGTGAGCTCCAGGCAAATGGTACAGTATCAGCAGGAAAGGGTTATTCTGGGTTATTCTGTAGTTTTCTATTTTTCTTTTTTGTCAGTCGTGGGGCTTGAACTCTGGGCCTGGGCGCTGTCCCTCAGCTCTTCAGCTCAAGGCGAATGTTCTACCACTTGAACCACAGCACCACTTCCAGTTTTCTATTTGGATATGAGTCTCATGGAGTTTCCTGCCTGGGCTGTCTTTGAACCGTGATCCTAGATCTCAGCCTCTGGAGTAGCAAGGATTACAGGCATGAGCCACCAGCGCCCGACTATTCTGTAGTTTTCTATAATATTTATATCTGCAATAAAATATTCCTTAAGCTCAAAGTTCAGTTTTCCAGTGACCCATGCATTTTTCCATTCTGATTTTGAAACATTGTTAACAAGACAAAGGGAAGAAAATATGTTTTTGGTTATTACATTAGCTATTCATTGCAAATATGTTATATGGGAGTAATATGAGGAGTTATATATAAGAGTCATTTTTTTCCTTATATCTCACAGACTTTCTGCCTGAGGCTGGCTTCAAAACACAATCCTCAGATCTCAGCTTCTTCAGTGGCTAGGATTATAGGCATGAGCTATTGGCACCCAGCTTGTATCACATTTTTAAATAAATATCTTTTGTGTATTATAGTTTCGTGTTCCTATTTGTAGAATCTACATGAAATTTCCTCTGAAATAATTCATCTAAGTAAAGGAGTAACCGCTTGGATGAAAAGCATTAAATAAATAATAATGATAGTAAAAAAAAAGAAAAACACCATCAAATCTGTCACAAGGATGGATAGAAGTGAGGCAGTCATGTTTGGGGAGAATGTCTCTTGGGGAGAATGACTTCCTCTCATTTATTCCTATCAGGTAATGAGTACACAGTCCAGTGCATAGAGTCAATTCCAGCTCTGCTATCCTGGTTGGTTGTTAATCCAGTCTGACCACATCTCCTTCAACATCTTCCTCTAAATCACAAACTTAGATAAAAGAACTACATTTCCCAGAATCCTCTTGTCCGCATGGGTCCCTCTTCAGAGTTCACCTATGAGAACACAGATGTGACATTTGGAAGATGGGAAGGAAAAAGCCACTTTTCTTTGGAGGTAGTTATAGCCAAATGTGTAAGCTGATGGAGATTTATAGCAACTTTCTGGAGAACCTGGAGAAGGAGCCACTCCAAAAAATGCCTGGGCCTTTTTTAGAGCTGTTGGAGAACCAGTTACTTCAGTGCTTCAGGCTGAGAACTTTTCCCAGCTTTTCCAACCTCTAATCAAAACATTATTAATCTCTCTATAACCTGAACACATGGAATGGCTTCAACTTTCCTAACTAATGAATCTGTCTTCTGAAACCTAATCCACTAGTTTAGCAGATATGACACACAATTAGGAAAAATATCATTGGCTGTCATCGAAGTTTAGAAAGCAACAGTCAGACAATATAATAAATCCCATGCCAAAGCAGAAAAAAACAACAGACCTTGCCAATATTGGAGATTGTGAGTCTGTGCAGGAGATTTAAAATGACCTAGGAAATCTGATTTGTAGAGACCATGGAACAATCTAGTGCTTGAAGTAAGCATGAAACACTTGCCTGAAAATATTTCTTTATGCCAAACTGCAAAAGTTAATGATAAAACAGTGCACCATTTTCAAATTAGACCAAAACTACAGATCATATGTATATATATGTACATTACATGTATATAATTATCCTTAAGTAGTTGTACAAAGAGCTTTCAATTGAACATGGCAATGTATGAAAAGAATGTGTCTTGATCAGCGTCTCTTCTATTTCTACCATTCTCCTTTCCATCCATCTCAACCCCTCCCATCCTTCTTTCGCAAACCCCAGTACCATCACTTTTAAAGCAATGAATTAAGGTAGATTTTTTTTTCCTGAATGAATGATTTAAGGATGTCTCCCTTTTTTTGCTTCTATATAAAACTATACCCTTTGTAATAAGAAATTGAACGATTTGTTTTAAAGTTATCACATACCAATTAAGTGTCAGAGATGGGACTGAAACTTCCCATCAAGCCATACTGCTTCTTGACAGTACCGTGGGTTACTCTTAGATCTCTTTTCACTTGGAATGGCTTTTCCCTGGGGATGCCCCTAGCCTAGACCTCATGGAGGACCTCCAGTTGTTATTTCAGGTACTGTATTAGATCTAAGGACAATTGTTAGGTTGAGTTGAAATTTCATCATTCAACTGGCTTCCTAGTCAAAATTATCTGCCAAACCAGACTTAGCTTTTCTGATTCAGGACACTAAACTTTGACCATCATTTCACCTGCAAATAAAAAAGCCACTTACTTCCAAACATACCTTTCCTGTGCCCAATCCAGACCTCATTCCTTAATCAAGAATGCAAGAGCCAAATTCAGAGTGCCCTAACAGTAACATCTCAACTTCCTTATTTGCCCAGTTTTTCAAGGCATCTTGGTAAATGTTTTCTTTTATTTCAGCTAGCATCCTTCTCCCTTAAGGGATTTTTGGATATCAAATATCAACAAGTCAGTCTCTTCACCTGTGCCAAAACCAAAATGAAATCAAACTTTGAAAGTAATAAAATAACATGAATGATAGTCATTATCCTGCTATGGTTATTCTCAGTAACAAGGTCTGACACAATACAGCTAGATACAGACCCAGACTCTAACAAGCCAGCCACACTTTCTGGGGCTGCAGATGAAGATGTTCCATTCCATAGAATCCTCATAACTTATGCATATGACTTGATCTATACAGTCTGCATGATTGTAATTCCACCAGAAAAAAAAAAAAAGCTCCAGATAAAAGACAATGGATACAGAGGTCTACCAGGCAGTTCTTACTTTTAAAAATAAAACAGCAAATACCTACTATCTTGGCTCTGAGGGAGGAAAAGGGAAGAGGATCATAGTCTGAGGCTTGCTCCAGGCTAGAAGCAAAGACTCTATATAGAAAATATTAAAGCAAAAAGCGCTGGGGGGACATGGCCCGAAGAACTGGTAGAGTACTTGCCTAATCCTCAGTACCACAAAATAAGTAAATACATAAAATACCAAAAGATTAAAAAAACACATCTTGGGCTATGAATGTAGCTCAGTGGTAGCTCACTTGCCTAGCACAAAGCCCGGAATTTGAGCCTAGCACTGCAAAAAGTAGTTAATTAAGTAAAGTTAAATAAATCTTATCACAAAGCCTGGAATCCTTTGCCACCAAGTATAGAAAGTCAGAACTGTGGGAAACTTATGTGCAGGCCCAAAAGATATTAAACCATCACAATCAATCACTTAGAAAAGAGAGAAGAGTTCAGATTATGTGAGGGATGATTCCTTTTCTGGCACATTCTTCCAAGTTTCAAGAAGCTGCAATACACACAATAGAAATTCCTTGGTTAGAAAACCAAACAGGAGTCCAACAGAGCAGAGCAGGGTAACAACGTACCCTAGGCCTCACACCTTCCTGAAAAAGCTTGTCCTACCTGAAGTGAAAACTGAACTACAGACCTACAGGGCTGGGCATGGGTCATGGAAGGAGATGAAGAGTACCCACTGCTTTGATCGTTGGCCAGCCCAGCCCCAGAACTGACACCTGAATTCTAGAAAAAGAAGTTCACAGGAAGAGTGGTGAAAGGAGGAAAGCTTGCTCCCTGTGAACTATATAAAATACTAAGCCCATGGCAGTGTGGGGTTAAGGAAGGAGCTGCTGCTACAGGAAGAAGCAATATCCAAAGACTGACCAGCCGGGGTGTAGGTGGAGACAGGAAGGACATCACTTGGTGGCCTCAGCAGCTGAAGTGGCAGAAAATAACTGATAGTGGGAGAGAAGAAAAATGGCGGACTCCTGAGGGGAGCTGAGAAGAATGGGGTATAAGTACAGGTGAACCACTTTCTGACTGTTTCCAAAAGAAGCTGGGATGCATTATGGGGGATCCACAGTACCATTCAGGGAGCCTGAGAGAAAGGTAAGTTGCTTGTACACACCCACCTAGCTTCACTATGTGGTGGAAGATTTGGCTGGGTTGAGCTCTGTTGGGAGTTTGTCAATAGATGGACTCTAAGGTCAAGTCAATCATTGAAATGAGGTTCTTCACCTTCGCCGAGGTGTGAAAGTGAGCAGAAGCATGGGTGGGAAGCTGAGGGGAGGAAAGGGAGGGATGTGTACATGAAAGAGAACTTAGTTGTACAAGGACCTGAAACTGGAAAAAGAATCCTAAGCCTTCTTATCACAGACCCTCACCTCTTCCTTAGCACATCACAAATCTTGAAATAATAATAATACCATAAGCAAGTTTTTTTTTCTATCTTTGATCCCTGGTTCCATTCCCCAGTCTTCCCAAACTGCACTCAAGTACACATTCCAAGCAATCTTATTACTTAAATATTAACTGGGATTTGCATTTTAGTAAGAGATTCTAACTAGTGTAAAAATTTTCAGATCTCAAAGGAATGGAATTTCTAATAGTTGGAACTCCAACACAGGTTTCGGAGAGAACAAAGTGGGCCTATGCCCCACTCCCTCTAATTCCAGCCATGCGCCATGAAAATAAGGGACTGGAATCCAAGTCCCAAAACAAGTTGATGTCTGCCAGCAAGCAAGAACTAGTTTTTGATTCCTAGGAAGCTAAGACCTTAAACAAAAGCTTCTAGAAGGGAAAAGGCACAGGTCAAGTCAATACTAAAATAAGTCAAGCTATTCAGCAGGAGAAAAAAATAAACGGGCTTCAAATAAGAAAGGTATAATTATTTCAAGACTTGTGATGTGCTAAGGAAGAGGTGAGGGTCTGTGATAAGAGGGCTTAGGATTCTTTTTCCAGTTTCAGGTCCTGGTGCAACTAAGCTCTTTCATGTATACATCCCTCCCTTTCCTCCCCTCAGCTTCCCATCCATGTACCTGCCCACTTTCACACATGAGCAAAGATGAAGAACCTCATTTCAATGATTGACTTAACCTTAGAGTCCCTCTATTGACAAACTCCCAACAGAGCTGAACCCAACCAAGTCTTCCACCGCATAGTGAAGATAGGTGTGTGTGTGTGTGTGTGTGTGTGTGTGTGTGTGTGTGTGTGTGTGTGTACAAGCAACTTACCTTTCTCTGAGGCTCCCTAATTTCCTATTTGCACATGATATGATCTTATACTTAATAGATCCTATGGACTCCACCCAAAAAAATCCCCTAGAACTGACAAATACTATTGGAAATGTAGCCAGATATAAAATCAGCACTCAGAAATCAGTAGCTTTCCATATACCAAAAATAAACAGACTGAGAAAGAAATCAGGAAAATAATTCCATTCGCAATAGCCTCAAGCACAGTAAAATACCTAGATTAACTTAACCAAGGAAGTAAAAGACCTCTACAAAACTCTGAAAAAAAATTGAAGAAGAATCAAAAGATGGAAAGACATTATATATGCTCTGGTTGAATTAATAATATCATAGCAATGTTTTGGCCATATTGCCAAAAACAATCTATAGATTCAATGCAATATCCATACAAATTCCAACATCATTCCTCACAAAATTAGAAAAATGAATAAAAAAATCCATAGGGAGCCATAAAAGACCCCAGATAACAAAAGCAACTCTAAGTACATAGAACACTACTGGAGCTATCGTAATACAAGACTTCAAATTATACTACAGAGTCACAATAACAAAAACAGCTTGGTACTGGCACCAAACAGACCCAAAGACCAATAAGATAATATAGAAGGTCTAAGAATAAAACCAGACAGCTATAGCCAGCTAATTTTATTGACAAAGGAGCCAACTATAGGCAATGGAGAAAAAGGATAATCTCTTCAACAAATGATGCTGGAAAAACTGATTTCACATTTACAAGAGACTGAAATTGGTTCACTATCTCTCACCTTGTAAAACAATAAACTCCAAATGGATCAGAAAACTCAAAACTTTAAAACTATTACACGAAAATGTAGAATAAAGCCTGAACTTATAGGCATGGGTTAATGTTTTCTGAATAGGACTCTAGTTGCTAGTTGCTCAGAGGATGGGAGCAAGAATTGACAAATGGGACTATATCACATTAAAGGTTTCTGTACAATAAAAGAAACAATGACCAGAACCAACAGACAACCCAGGAAATAGGAGAAAACCTTCACTTGCTATTCAACAGATTAAAGGATTAAAATGAAGAATATTTAAAGAGTTCAAAAAATTAAACACCGAGGGACAAGTAATCCAATGAATAAATGGGCAAGCAAACTGAACAGACAGTTCTCAGAAGAAATACAAATAACTAAGAGATACATGAGGAAATGTTCCATAATATCCTTAGGCATAAAGGAAATGCAAATCAAAACCACACATAGATTCCATCTCCCCTCAGTCAGACTGGCATCCACCAAGAAAACAAACAACAACAAATGCTGACAAGGATGTGGAGAAAGAGCACCCGCATACTGCTGGTGGGAGCCTAAACTAGTGCAACTACTATGGAAATCAGTACGGAGGCTCCTCAAAAGGGTGAAAATATACCTTCCCAATGACCCTGCCGTACTACTGTTAGGTGTATATCTGAAGGAAAGCCAATGAATGTACCAGAAAGATAGCTTATCTGTGTTTATTGAAGCTCCGTACATAATAGCCCAATGATGGAATCAACCAGGGTGCCAATATTAGATAAATGGATAAAGAAGATGTAATGTGTATATATATATATATATATATATATATGCACATATGTATATATGTATATATAGAGAGAGATGTAATGTATATATATGTATATATGTGTGTGTATATAGAGAGAGAGAGAGAGAAAGAGAGAGAGATGGAATTCTACCCAGCTATAAAGAAAAATGAAATCATGTCAGTTGTAGGAAAACAGATGCAAATGGAAGACTTTATGTTGAGTGAGACAAGATAAGCTCAAAAATCATGAATCTAACTAAAGGAATCCTTTGGAGGAGAAAGGAAATAAAAAAGGGGGAGAGGAAGAGGAATAATTTTGAAAACATTGCAACTCTATATGAAAACAGCATAGTGTATCTCAACGAAGTCTTTTGATCAATAAGGGTTAGAAGGGCAGGAAAGGAAAACAGGCTGTGTTTGTGGGGGGGGGCGCGTATTATCAGGAGGAGGTTAATAAGAGGGGTGAAGGATATGGTGAGGTAGGTTGTTTGCATATATGAAAACAGGACAATAAACCTGTTGAAATTATTTTAGGAAGTAGAGAGAAAGATCACTAGAGGGGGTGAGCTCCATTGAAATGCATTGTACATATCTGGGAAAATGTCACAGTAATATCTCCCCTATATAACTACTGTATGCTATTAAAATAAAATAAGGCAAGCACCAGACAGGTACTATCAGGTAGCTGAGGGACCAGGTGTGGGACCAGCTTATTAATATTGTTTGAGACCTAAAAATACATATTTATAGGCTCAAACCTATGAAAAGAAAACCATAAAATTGAAACTAATAGATGCTTAATTAAACATCAACATATATGCCAGCCTTCCTATTATACTAATTCAGTTAATGGCAAACAATGGGAAGGTTTGGAGACTGATAGATTTGCAAGAATTCCTAAATTCTGGTTTCTGGGGGTGGAGGGTTCACCCAGGAATGCCCACATCACAGCAAAATGAGGTCCCTAGAGCTAGACCACTTCACAGGGAGAAGGAGTCTTAACAACCTCTTCAGTCATCTTAGGAAAGTGGGTGGGTGGGTGGGTGCATTCTAATACTCAAGATTATGTAATATGAAAAGGGAAGACCCCAAAGAACAAGGCTACCTGGGTCACTCATCCTGGACCCCATGGAGCTGGGGAGGTCACAGCCCTTGGCACCATCCCCCCTCCCTCCCTGGCTGAGCCCTCACCCTTCTTTTAAGCCTTTATCTAAGTAACAGCCCCAGGGCCAAACCCCTCATTACCAGCTTCTTCTAAGTGCCAGGAGAGGAAAAAAAAAAAAAGAAAACTCCTCCAACCCTGCCCCCTCCCCCATCCCAAGCCCAGGGGGTCAGGCCGGTTCAAAAGGTGAAAGAAATGAATCTTTACACATTATGAGGACCCAAGCAAACATTCTCTGTGGCTTTAGTCTCTGAAGGAGCAGCAAGTAAAAGCAGGTGTGCCGGGCGCCCTGTCAGCTAACGACACTGATAAGCCTGCCATGCCCGGTTCTGCTTCATTTCAAACAGACTGCTGGAAAAAAGGAGGGGAAAAGCCAGAGCAGAAATAATTGCCGGGGCTTCCAATGTGCCGAGAGAGCCTGCGGGCAGAGATCAACCGGCCTGATTTCACCCTCTCCCTTTTATTTCTATAACCTTAAACGTTCTGCCATTATAAAAGTCATCATGTCAGCTTTCTCCCCAGCCTCCCCAGCTGCCCATTTTCAAATTGTATCAATTGGTAAGGCTTTGGGGGGCGGCAGGATTTTCATCTTGATTTATGATTTCTGGGTTTTAAAGATGAAGTCGGCTCTCCCGACCTGATCCAAAAAGAGAGGCACTGTCCTGGGCATGTGTTTATAATCCGATCCTTCCGGAATTGCTGAAAACAAGGCTAGGCTAGAGTGTGGCTCTTCTTTCTCTCCTTCTTCTCCTCCCCCCCCCACCTCCTCCCAACATAATAGATATTAAAGCAAATTGAGAATGACTAGTATTTGTCATGAGGCTCCTGCTGGTGAGGCAGGGAGAGCCTGATGCTTGGCAGTGCTCTGGGGATGGCAGCCGGCCTTGTGCTATTAGGGGAAGGAAGATGGTTGGTCTCCAGACTAAGGAATGCAGAAATAAGGGGTGCAGGGACAGAACTGGGTCTTCCATGGGTTCAGATGGACCATCATTTTGTAAGTAAAGAATGGGAAAGACTGGAAAACAGGGACCCTGCTGAGCATTTTAACCAGAGACCTGGATGAACGTGAAAATGAGTATGTGAAAATTGCAGGCGTGAACTGCAGGTTTTCCGAGAGATCACGCGTTTGCTTTCTGAGGACACCCGTGGTGGGTTAGGTGCTTGGCAGAGTGCATTATTAAAATGTTTAGGTGAATCATAGGAGTGCTAAGGAACCAACACCTTCTGACAGTCCTTTTCAGGCTTCGTCCATCTGGAACTCTGGAATAAATACAAGATCCATCCACTTGGTGATGCAATAAAGATATATCCCCATTCCACCACTGGTTACCTGCCACCCCAACAAATAACCGAAAAAGGGGGTCAAGGAGTGGAGATCAGACACTGAGAAAGATAATTGGGCTCCCACCAAGGGAAGGGGCTCTCTGGGGAGGGCGATTTGGAGCAGTGAGGAGAGCTACCTGCGTGACAGTGGGACTTGAGGAAGACCAGGCTGAAGGAATCATGGGCAGAGACCAGCCACGTGGCTCAGATACAGAGAAAGGCTTAGCAGAAACCAATCAGACACCTGCAACAGGAATTTATCAACAGGACTCATGGGGGAGGAGGTGGCAAAGACGTATGAGACCCCATCTAGGAATGTCCCCAGGAATGATGGCAGAGGTTCCCCGTGGTCCCCTCCATAATTCCTTCCAATTAATCTAAGTGTGCCGACCACAGGGCTACTAAGTTACAGCATCACTTTCCCCGGCCTCTGCAAAAATGCACTTTTCCTGAGACCTTACAGCCTTTAAAAATGCTGTAACAATAGAGGTAGTTCTCCATACATAGGTAAAGACCTGGTGAGAAATGTGGGGGCGGGGGGGGGGGGGGAGAAGAAGAAGAGAATGCTAATTGTGCCATGGATACTGACAGATGTGACAGAAAGTGTCTTCATTGAGAAATTGCCATCTGAAGTCCCCCTTGTTCCTTCAGAAACAGAAGAGAGGCACTAGGGAGCCTGACAGGAAGTGAAGATTCGAGACTTCAAATACAAACATTATAGAAAACAAGCAACACCTGCAAACAGGAAGTACTTATTTATATTTTATAGAGTGTGTGGTTGGGATTCTGACAGGTTTTTAAACAGAGACCATATTAGGCCCATTGAAAGGCGAGAATGTTCTCTTTTAAAAAATGTATTACCCACTGCTTGGGCAGGTCTGGGCTGCCACTGGCCTCAGGTGAGTGGTGACCCTGGTCCGACCTGGTCTAACAAAACACACATGCCGGTTTGCAATGGGACCGTTTAGTCCTTGTCTCTCAAGGTCAGTGAGGGCGGGCGCTGGAGGGTTAGTATTCAGCGAGCTTTTCCCTCAGCTGACAGAGCCGCTTTGAACTTCTCCCTTCTGAACAAATAGGAAGGGAAACGGCAAGGAAACAGTGCTGGGAATCATAGAAAAGAACACACAGCAAATAAATAAGCCACAAATAAATAAATAAGAGGCCAGTCTTGTCCTTGGAAAATAAAAGACACTCCTCTCAGGCTTTCAGGGTTGTTGTTGTTGTTGTTTTTTTTTTAATGCATTTTGGTGTAGGTGGAAAAGAAAACTTTCAGATAAAAACAATAGAATAAACCTGCTATCTTTTCCCCTTTCTGAAGGAAGAGCCCTTTATTTTTTGACAACAAATAAGAGGCAGCCGGCAGGTACTGTGTGCTGTGCACATGAAATATTTAGTAAAGCAATAAGGACTCCCTGGACAGCTTAAGAAAACCACGATTATATTCAGAGAGAAAGCCATGCGCAAACAGAGGGGAGAAAATACAAAGAAAGATAAAGGAAGGCCTTTCATCAGGACTTCCTGTCCAATAATGCAGCCAGGCTTGATCCATATGTTTTGAGAAAAATCAAAGTGTCACAACTATCCAAAATGTCAATAGCTCCGGTAAGGAATATTGTCTAACATTTTCTATTACACTGTTCAAGAATTTGCCTCCCAGCGCAATTTGGAAGGGGGAAAAAAATCTCTTTCATTTTGAAAACACTCCGAGGAAAGAAAGGAGAATGGGAGGTGGAAAGGCGTGCCAGGCACATTTCAAGACGGTGTGTAATAGAATCGTGCCCTGGGCTCCCGAGCATCTGATGAAAGTGAGTCTCTTACACACCTTTCCCTCGGCCCAGCCCTTTCTTCCCAAACCCTCTCATGAAGGTGCTTCCCGGACATGGGGAGATGAAATAGAATGAGCTGTATGCATCAGGAAAGCAGAGAAATGAATTTTCAGCAGCCTGGATACCTAAAGAATCCTACGTGATGATCTCAGAGTTGAGACACAGACACCACTACCAGCCTCTTTAGATGCTTGGGTGCCCAGATGGCTGGCTGGGTGACCCACTTTGGGAAAATAAAAGGAGTGCGTGTGTATATGGAAAAGATTCCCCTATGTAAACAATTTCTTGCTGTCTTGGCAAAACGTAAACAAAACCCACACACCTTGCCCGGGGGATTGGCCTGGCAATATATCGCGTGTCAGAACTCACTCCACAACGTCCCCCTCACTCGCCTCCTCCATATCCTGGGAATTTGAGGGGACAAATCATCCATGAGTGGCTGCTATCTGTGCCTCATGGAATCTTAACTAGAAGGAAGCTGGCCCCTCGACAATCAATATTACTGACAAATTAATCTCTGCGAATAAACTGGTGTGCTTCTAGGCTGTCCCAAGTCCCTAGAATAGTTGTGTAAATGAAATGGAAGCCTTTTGCCAGTGTGTGGGTATTTTCCCTGACTAGCTACCTAAGGGGGTCACTCTGGAGGAATTCAGTTGTAGAAAATCCAGCTTTAGAGTGGCCCTGACCTGGCTCTGTTCCTCCGCTCCCAGTTAAGGCCTTGTTTCCTCCTTGCTTCTGGACCAGCACATGTACTGAGAGTATGCCTGGAACCTACCTTGAGAGAGGCCCAAGACAAGAGGGGAGCAGGTGGTGGCTAGCTAGACTCTGTCCAAACTTAGTATATACCAGAAATCCTTTGGAAGGATTTAGCTTAGGCAAGGATACCAGCGTAGGCAAGACACTCAATGTGAAACTCTCAAAATCCTAGGTTATTTTTTCTTAAGGAATAGGAAGGGCACACCATACCCCTACAGCTTTCCCCGAATTTTTAAATTTGTCTAGAAGGGGGCAAGAACTGAAATCCATTCTGGGTATCCTGCTATTGAATTAGGCAGCTTCATACCAGCTACTAAACAGACATTTCTCCCTCTCACACACACAAACCAGCCAGCCCTCTGCTGCTGACTGCTCTTCTCCAGGACTTCTTCCTCTCCTGTGAATCCAGCACCGAAAGGGTTAACATCTGCTGCAGCCCAGCCAGCCTCCACAACACCTGCTTGGGTCTGGGGTTCTATTCCCACTGACCTGGGATCTGAGACACTTGGGAATCTCAGAGCAAGCAGACGAGACTCTTTCCCAAGCCATGAAAGTAAACAGCAGCAGGACTCAAGAGCCACCAGGGTATAGTTGTCATTAGTATGTAAATTTTAAAAGCTCAGTCAAAACTATCAATACCTCCCACTTAATTTATTACTATATAAAGATGGATCGTGGTGAAGCATGGCATTGATTTTTCAGAGCCCTTTAAAAATGGCGAGGAAGAAAATAGTCAGAGACAACACAAAACGCTGTCTCAAAATTAATCACTGTGCTTTTAAACACACACACACACACACACACACACACACACACACACACACACACACACACACACACGACAGCTCGCACCATACAGCAGCCCGTGTGGTTCAATCCTATTTGATTGCCTTTTCTGAAAATGAAGAAATGGCATAGGCCATTTATGTAAAGAGCCCTCTTGGAATGGATTAGATGTAAAGACAGGTTAGCATTTTTACTCTATCGACAGCAAACCATTAGGCAGCCACACTCCAGCTCTGCCACTGAGAGGAAATCGAAGAGAGCGGTTCCTCAGCAGGGCCAGGCAGCACAAGCGATCAGTCCCTGGTCCTTGGCTGCTGACAGGTCAAGCCCAGGCCTGGCGCCTCATTCACTTGGTACAATGACACCATCTTCTCCTATTTACTAGAATGTTAGTAGAAATAGTCCTGACCACTGAGCAAATCTACTGACTCGTCATCAGGTTTAAAGCATTCTGGAAAGTCTGTGACCTGGGAATTGTGTGTGTATCTGAAATGACATGAAAATCAGGAAATCAGGGCCTGATGGTTCCCTGTGCCACCCCCTCAGGATAGGTCACCTCCCTCTATTTGCCTTTAGACTAAGACAAGAGGGCTGGAGAGAAAAGATTGCCAGAGAGTAAAAGGAAAGAAAGAAAGAAAAAAAAAAGAAAGAAAGGAAGGAAGGAAGGAAAGAAGGAAGGAAGGAAGGAAGAAAAAAGAAAGGAAGAAAGCAAGCAAGCAACAAATGTTGCATTCGTTTTTATAAATTGCACTATCAGCCACTTGTTTTGTTGGCTTTCTGTTTGTGTTTTGGAAGCTTTTTGGCTTTATGTCTTTTGTGAATAAAGTCTTCTGATTGAAGCAGATGAGTTTTGATACAGTCCAGATAGGAGCTCCATCCCTCCCCATTTCCTAAAGATCCACGATTTCCAAAAGAACAGGAGTTAGTGCTCGAGGTTTACAATATTCAAATTAGGATGTTGTTTATTTCCCAGGAATTCCTGAGCTCTATTTCCCACCCTCCTTGGCATCCTTCATAAACTGTGGGTAATTGTCTTGTGTTTTCTTAGGTAGTGAAAGAAACTTGTTTTCCTATAGAGGTGGTCCACCAGTAATCAGTCTGTAAGCCAGATAAAGTATTTTTATATTTGTAGCACCAGACATAGGCAAGCTTGCAGGGAAGTCCAGTCTGTAGTGAGGGTTGTTCATTCCTGATCGCTGTGATCTCATTCATCAGAATGCTTTCACTGGACTAAGCATATCATAGTTTGCCTCCTTGCTTTGCTGATGAAGGGGAACTGCGGTTTAAAAATCAACATCCAGTTCCTAGGTGTCTTCCTGACATAATTGGATTTAATTCATTATC
The DNA here is from genome assembly GCF_019054845.1 of Dipodomys spectabilis. NCBI lineage: Eukaryota > Metazoa > Chordata > Mammalia > Rodentia > Heteromyidae > Dipodomys > Dipodomys spectabilis. The sequence goes on along the minus strand of NW_024870807.1, from coordinate 966,617 downwards.
TTTCATTTCAATAAAATCACAGGAAAACACAGGGATGTAAATGTGCGAGCTAATTGCTTATGGAGATTCAGGTGCCACATTCCATATAAATTTATCCCTTGCAAGAAAAAGACACAGTTGTGTCATTATCACAGAAATTTTACAACAATATGTAATTATAGAGAAGAAGCAGGTATAATTAGCCAGCCTTTCCAAAAAGCAGGTAGCATTCTTGGTTAAATATTTACAGCTACACAAACAGCCGGTAATAAAGAGCCTCCCACAAATATTATGAAAAGCAGTCATTATCAACACAGCAAGCATTGCTTTGCTTCTGGCTTGCCAGGAGTCTTTCCACAGAATTTGTAACAGGAATCCAGGCCGGATTCTTCTTTGGGTGCCTCAGTTAGGAGCAATTAAAGCTGCATATTTAGAGAGATGACATCAGTTAAAAGTCCTACACAGAAAGACAAAGTTGTGGCTCGTGTCCTCCCCACCCCCTACTTTCTTTCTTTTCTCATTTCCCTTTTCCCTCCAAAGGAAACCCACCACCAACTGCACAGACACTGAAAGCTTCAGGCAACATGAACAAACGCCCAAGCGCCCATCAAGGGTCAGCCAGACCTGCAGCTGTTGAACAAAATAAAATCAACTCAGCCTACTCTGGGCAAACAGCCTCTGTGGCTCTTTTATTACCAAATGATATGAACTTTGACCCAACCTGCACAAAATTTCATCATAATACGGTCTCCCAAATATTTAAAAAATTCATTCTGGGGCTCTGAAGGAGTCAGAGAGTCTGCGAGCCGTAATTTGACATCTGAATTATTCTGAGGTTAATACGGAAAGCTATTCAGAAGCTTATTTGGAGATGTGTCAATCAAGATAGCGCTTGTGCAGAAAAGATGGACCCTGGCTTAGGAGTGCAGATAGCTTTCAGGGAACCACAAAATAAAAGGCAGGCGAGCTCTGATGAATACGTTACGTCTTCATTCTCAACAATGACATTTTTCTTTTCTTGATAGAGCAAGCGTACAGACCTAAGACAGCCACATCCCAGAGACCACACCTGTGAAAATATTTTAACATTTATTAACAATGATAACCATAAACAACAAACATGGTGTTGAAACTCGCCTCTGTTCATTTCAACATGCTGATTAAGATTTTAAGCAACAACTCCTAAATTAGACTGTCAAGGCTGTCATCCTAGAAACAGGGTTGGGGTTCTGATCCTGAGCAGGATTGTATGAGCAAGCAGGCTTTTCTGGGTTGATTGTGAACCAAGCTAGCAAAGCTCAATGTTTCTCCATTCATTTCTGATGAGTTTGGGGTGATTCAATTAGCCCTGATTGTCCATGAGATGTGGCCCAAAAGGAAAATGGCTGAGCTCGGATAGCTTCTTCCCCAGGTATTTTCTAGCTGACAAGGAACAATGTTAATTACCCATTGTTCTGATCTGAAAAGACACCAACCAGCATTTTAATTATGTAAATTCAAAGCCATTTTGTTCAGATGAGCAAGAAATAAACAGCAGGCAATGTGGGGTTTTTTTGTTGTTGTTGCTGGGTTTTTTTGGTGGCATTTGTGTGTGTGTGTATGTGTGCGTGTGTGTGTGTGTGTGTGTGTGTGTGTGTGTGTGCGTGCAGGATTGTTCTTCTGTTTGGAATCTTTGCAGACATGGCTGCAGATTGAGTAGGGTGGCAGGGAAGAAAGAGGTGAAATCATCCACCCATCCATCCCTAGGCATCATGGGTAACTTCTATCTCAAGACACAAACAAGATGACATTGTCTTTAACGGTCCATTTCTGGGGCATCATTCACATAAGACCATCTGCTACTGTGGCAGACATCCGTAAAGGATGAATATACCTTCACCTTCTATATCTGTGAGGACCAAACCATTACCAAATATAAATCACACCACACATCTACAATGGATTTCCTCCCAAATACTTTGGGAACTTCTTCTGCTATCAAAGCTCTCTTTAGAAAAATCCTATAAGCTTCTGGGGAAAAATTAAGATTCTTTTCAATGCTGCCCATTTGAGAACTCTGTACTCTGGAATGATGTTCTCACGGCTGTTAGTATTCATCTGCTCATCCCCACTGCCCCCCACTCTCCCACCCCCCCCCCCACCCCCGCCAAATCCATTAGGAATTTGTCATACGTCAAAGGAGGCTTGTGCCCAAGAGGCTCATTTGACTGTTTGATGTAATTTGAAGTTGGGTTCCTCCTATCTCAGGAGTTATAGGGGCCATGGCTCACTCAGAAATTTGGAAGAATAGATGGGGGAGAATGTGTGAAAAGTCCAGGTATCATGGCTCTCAAAGGGTGTCCATGAAGATAGCTCTTTTCCTACTTTATATTCTTATAACTAATGAGCCAAACCACTGGACTTACCTACCATGCAATCAAGGCAAAGAATCTAAATGAGGGGAAAGAAAAGGTGAGGTAAGAGGGAATAAGGAGGGAAAGGGGAAGAAGAAGAGGATTTTCCCCAATAGGCTATGTAGCAGCCTATAAAAACCACCAGCAGAACTTTACCAATAAGATAAGGAGGCAACTAAAACCTGATCCCCAAACCAATCTTCTTTTTTTGTTTTGTGTCATTTTTGTTTTTGTCAGAGATGAAGATGCGGGGGGGGGGCGGGCGGGGGGAGAAATCTAAAAATAACCTTTAGGCAAGCCTTGTCAGAGATGACAGAGGAAACGGAAAAAGTGAAACCCACTAATTAGACACTGACTATGTGCCGTTTATTATCTTCTTGAGCATGCTACAAGCCCAATTTCCTGGTAAAGAAACTGAGGCTCAGGGGAACTGAGCAGCTTGCCCAGAAAAACATAGATAGAAAGTGTGTAGCCTGAGCTCTTCCTAGTCATGCAATTCTGCATCCCAGGTGCTTGAAATTTGGGGCACCCATAGGTCCTGACTGGAGAAGAACAATGAAAATGGAAATGATCTCAACTAAAAAGATGCACTGGAGTAACCCCATCAGATCCCTGAACTTCTCAGAGCCCACTACCAAGTGAATGCCTCCTGCTTGCAAATGAACCGCTTCCTCCTTTCTCTTTGCATCTCTGACACCTTTCTTGGTGGCTCCTTTTCATGGCCATTTGCTTGCTTTGAATGCTGGAGTATCTAGGTGCTCCCTGTGAGGTTCTTCTCTCTCTACAGGTCTAGAGGATCTACAATTGCTGAGCCTCTGCACTGTTTGTTTGGTTAGTTGAATCTTTGCTGCCCAGTGTCCTGTGCACAGTAGAATCTGCACATCTCTGGCCTCTTCCTGTTAGATACCACTAGTGCTTATTTCACATTGGAGCAACAAAGAATTTCTCCAGAAATTGCAGAATGTCCCTGTTGGAGAAGAGAAACTCTGCCCTCAATAATGTTATCCATTTCCATGTTTGTTTGTTTGCTTGTTTACCACCAATCACACATACCCATACTGACCAGCTCCCAGATCCTGAAAACCACAATTCTGTTTCCAGGTACTTTTCCATCCTAAAAAGAGCACCAAAGGGCTGGGAAGTGGCTCAGTGGTAGAAAGTGCTTGCCTCACATGCATGAGGCCCTGGGTTCGATTCCGCAGCACCACATAAGCAGAAAAAAGCCGGAAGTGGCGCCGTGGTTCAAGTGGTAGGGCTCTAACCTTGAGCTGAAGAGCTGAGGGACAGCATTCAGGCCCAGAGTTCAAGCCCCACAACCTACAAAAAAAAAGCACCAAAAACATAAGGGTAAGCTTTATTTTAAAACCATACCCTTCCCACCTACACACACACACACACACACACACACACACACACACACACACACAATCTATGCTAATATCTATGCTAATAGCTAATATCTCACTTTCCCCTGCATTTATTGACTTGGTTCCATTTCCAATGCATCTACCCTCATTTTCACCACCAGTATCCCATGCTAGATTAGCTGCTTTAGAAAACTGGCTGCTGGCTCCATCTTTCTCACCCCACTTACCCACAATGTGCACAGCACCCACCCACAGTGATCTGGCCACAGTCATGTTGCCATTCATGACCCTCTGGTAGTTTGCCGTGGCTCTTGCAATAAATGTACACTGCGGTAATAGTCCTGCCTCTTCATCTCAAGCCAGCTCTTCCTGGGCTTGGAGCAGCTCAGTAAGTGTGGCCAGAAGCCTGTTGTACTGTTCCTTCTGGTCAAGGACCCTCTGATGTATCTGTTGACTTTTCCAATTCTGGTCGTTCCTCTTTTTTTTTTTTTGGCCGGTCCTGGGGCTTGAACTCAGGGTCTGGGCATTGTCCCTGAACTTCTTTTGCTTATGGCTAGCACTCTACCACAGTGGCCACAGCGCCACTTCTGACTTTTTCTGTTTATGTGGTACTGAGGAATTGAACCCAGGGCTTCACATATGCTAAGCAAGCACTCTACCACTAAGCCACATTCCCAGCCCCATCCAGTCATTCTTAAGGACTACGTTTATCCCTATCATCCCTTAGAGATCACAATTCTTCTCTTCACACTGTACCACTACTCTTTCACTGTGTTGTTTTGTTGGCTTCTTTAATTCTGAGTCTTCTCTGCTACAGAACCACTTTGCACTCATTGTCCAGCCTTGTGTCCACTGTGCAGTGTCGCAGCCACTGCCCTTGTGTGTGTGTGTGTGGCTTCTAAGCACTTGAAATGTGGCCAGGGCAGAGTGAAATGTACTTGGAGAATAAAATACATCAGGGATTCCAAATATTTTGAACAAAAAGGTTGCTATTTCAGATGTGTTGGATCAAGTAAAATATATTACTAAGTTCACCACCTGTTTCGTTTTACTAGTTAAATAAAATGGGGCCACCATAAAAAGTTTAAACTACATATATAGTCCGCATTATGTCTCTCCTGGCCAGGCCAATCTAGAGTCAACACAATACTGTGTTTACAGTACAACTTTGTTATAAAGATGCAGTAACAGATAGCATGCACAAACTCATCCTCCACAGAGAGGACACGAAATGAAGATCAGATCTGTTGCTTTGCTACTTAAAATCCTTCAGGAGTTTCCAGAAGGAATCGAATCTCTCACCATACCACACAGGTTCTCCACCAAGATCCTTCAGTTGCCTCCAGACTCAAGCCTGGGGCCCGTTAGGCCTTAGCTACCAGACACTGGAAGCCCTGTTAGCTCCCAGCCATGCCATGGCTCCTTTACCTTCATATCTGCCTAACTGTTGCTTCTATTAGGGTTGTCCTTCCTTCATGTCTCTACTAACTCTGACTTTAAGTCCGTCTCCAGGAAGTTATCTTCAGTCTCATGAGATGGGGTGGAGGGCTCCTTTGAATTCATTCATTCATTCATCCATTTGTTGTGTAACTGTGTGTACCTCCAACAGTAAACAAACACTGAGATCTTACTTGTTCTCAGGGAGTTTATGGATTGGTTATGTGATCAAACTCTGGACTCCTGAGAAGGACCGTATTTTTCACCTCTATTGCCTCATTCCTAGCTCAGAGCCTGATATACAGAGTTTTTCTTAAGACTGATATTATAAAAATGTTGTACACCCCGGTGTACCAAGTCACACAGCTAGATGCATTCCTTAGCATCTATGTCCTTCCTGGACTTGAGGCCCTTTCCAATTTCATTCAAACCTTCACTTGGGTGCAGGACCCATCTTCTCCCTTCTTGCCTATCCCAAGGGAGCTGGGCTGGCTCAGCCAGAGTTACCAGTTAGGCCAAGTATTTGCTCAGGGATTACTGGGCCCCTTTCAGGAGAGGATTACCTTGTGTCCAAACCCACTGGGCAGGGGGAACAGCCCTCCAAATATTTGCTGAGAGTTCCTGACCTTTACCTTCTCTCCCACAGCTCCACAGGGCCTGGCAGATGAGCTGGGTGTCAGAAATTGAGTGGCAGCTCAGAGCTCCTCCTCTCCTCTTAACCCCCCCCCCCCCAACCCACTGTGTCTTTGGTATTCAGACCAGGCCTGGCTGGAAGGGCAGTGGCTCACTTCGTCACTCTTCATATTAAATAGAGAGTGCATGATGCTCCTGATGTTGACTCTGCTAAGACCTCTAATGCCCTTGGTGGCATCACTTTAATTTGTGCTCTTGAAGCAAACTGCTGTCGGAGGAGCCCCAGTGGGGAGGATATTGCTTATATTAAAGATCAGGAAGGAGGAAAAACAGCTCTGACCTGCAATAGCACAGCCAGGGACAATTGCCTGGAGCAGAGAGGTCCAGGAAATCCGAGTCCTTTATTGAACATCTGGAAGGAGGTCTAGGATATGGAGGGAAGGGCTGTAGTTTCTGGAAGTCCAATATCTCCTCACCCCTAAGCCCCTCACGAACCACAAAACTGGTTCAAAAGGCAGGTGGGAGATTCAGCAATGTTGGGGTGGTTCTCCCTGCAGGCAAAGCCTAGGGGAACGGAACAAAGTCACTGATGACCAAGAAGCAAATAAGCAAGAGAAATTGCTAAGCAAAGTATCCGACAGGAGGAGAAATAGGTGGACTGTGATTTGAGGCTGGTCCATGCAAAACATTAGTTGGGCACAGTGGTATATATCTGTAATCCCAGCTATCCTGTCTACTAAAGAGCAGAGTGGCCAGGCGCTGGTGGCTCATGCCTGTAATCCTAGCTACTCAGGAGGCTGAGATCTGAGGATCACAGTTCAAAGCCAGCCCGGGCAGGAAAAGTCTATGAGACTCTTTATCTCTAATAAACCACTAGAAAACCAGAAGTGGTGCTGTGGCTCAAGTGGTAGAGCACTAGCCTTGAGCTGAAGAGCTGAGGGACAACGCCCAGGCCCAGAGTTCAAGCCCCACGACCGACAAAAAAAAAGGGCAGAGTGGAGTAGTTTCAGGAGAGAGCAGAATCTGCCCTGGTTGGGGGCAGCTTCCAGGGACCAGAGAAGCCATCTAGATAGCCGTGTCTGGAGCCATTAGAGTTCCAGATGCAGCCACATGTAGGCTGGTGTGCTGGAGCAGGGGTGCCTGATAATAAAATGAGATAGCCAGTTAAATCTGAACTTCAAAGGAAAAAAAAAACAGTATTTTTGAAAATGGTAGACATAATCAAGTGCACAATTCAGCGGTGTTGAGTACATTCCCTGTGGTCTTACAGTACCATCATCACCAGTCTCTAGTTTTTTGTTTTCTAATTTAGTTTTTTTTTATTGTGAAAATACTGTACAGAGGGGTTACAGTTACATGAGCAAGGTAATGAGTACATTTCTTGTCCAGCATTGTTGCCTCCTCCTTTGTTTTTCCCCTACCATCCCTTCCCTCCCACCTCCTCAGCTACACCCCGCCTCTCCCTCATCCCCTGCCAGGCTCTAGTTTTTGAACAGTTTTATGGCTCCAAACAGTGGCCTGTTGGCCATTCACTCCCCATTTCCTGGCCTCCCCACTCCAGGCATCCACTAACTAATCTAGTTCTGTCTCTATGATTTGCCTGTCCTGCACATTTCATACAAATAAAACCACACAATATGTGATTGGGAATGTCCTTTTACTGCGCATAAGGTGCTGGAGGCTCAGCGATGTCATGATTTACACATACCATCACTTCACTCCTTGTGATAGCTGAATAATATTCCATTGCATTCTTCCATTGATGGATGGATGGGTGCTTGGTTGTTTTCGAGTTGCGTGAACATGGGTGTCCAAGGCTATGGCTGATTACCCATTCTCTGTACTCCAGTATATACCTAGAAGTGGAATTATGAGGTCCCATGGCACCTTTCAAATTTCTTGGGGAGCTGCCCCATTTCCCACAGAACCCCATCATCGGACACCCTCACAAGCAAAGGATCAGGGTCTCCAGAATCTTGTACATACAGCAGATCATAGGAACAGTTGTGGAGACTAGTGTAAAACAGAGTGCACAGGGATGTGACCAGTGTGTGGATTATGGAGTGAAGGGAAAAAGAGTGTCAACACTGGTAAAAAAAAAAAAAATGATTCCATATACCCCATAAACACTCTAAAAAGGATCATGGACTTTGCAAGGTGGTTCCTGGGTATAATTCCAGCTAGTCAGGAGGTAGACATAGGAAGATCACAATTAAAGCCAGTCCAAGTAAAAACTTAGCTGGGCATGAGGGCACATATTTGTACCCTCAGCTATTCTGGAGATGAACAAAGGAGGATTGAGGTTCAAGTCTGGCCTGAGCAAAAGCATAAGACCTTATCTATAAATGCACTGATGCCAAGATGGGGGCGGGGGGCACATCTGAGGGCCATGATTCAAATGGCAAGGCCCTAGATTCAAACTCTAGTATTGCTGATAAATAAAACAGAATGCTAGATTCGAGAGAGAAAGGGAACGAGAGAGTGAATGAGAGAAAGGATTTTGGCAACACTAATATTTCCAGAGTACTCACTCTGTTCCAATTCCTGTTCTCTAGGATCTACCTCCATTACTTCCTTTGGTCTTCACCAAGCCATTTGAGAGGAGCAGTAACTTGCCGGAGGTCATACAACTGGACACGGTACAGCCAGGACCTGAATACTGACCATGGGCCTGGTCTAGGTGGCCTGTCCTGTCTAATGACAGCCCATACAGATAACCCCACAGAGGCTGATTCCTTCCCACCAGGAAGACCCTCTTTTTTTTTCAGTACTGTGATTTGAACTCAGGGTCTTATACTTGCTAGGTAGGCACTCTATCCCTTGAGCCATGCTCCTAACCTCCTTTGCTTATTTTTTGAATAGGGTCTCAAGTTGTTGCCCAAGGCTAGCCTCAGACTTTAATATCCTCCTACCTACATTTCGCACATAGGTGATATTCCAGACATCCATCACCATGTCTAGCTCAGTTGAGATGGAACCTGAGTAACTTTTTGGCCCAGCCAGTCTTAAACTGCAATCCTCTCCTCTCTGCCTCCCAAGTAGCTGGGATTACAGATCTGAGCCTCCTCTCCAGCTCTGGGCAAGGATAAGATTGCTCTTCTTTCAAGAAGATACAGGCCATTCTACCCACCCACTCCTTGTGTTCCCCAAGACCCGTATCTCTCTCTAAATGCACCAACACTACCTCATCTGGCCACTGTGTCCTCATTCTGCCCTGCCCTGGGCTTAGCCCAGACACAGGTGCTTTGTTTTTCTTCCTTCGTACACAAGTTTCTGGAGGGCCAGGATGCTGGAAGCCCCACCAGGGCTGAGGGCTCAGCACCTCTCATAATAGGAGGTCAAACAAAATGAAAACCCACCACTCCTGCCCCATCATCTGAATTCCTACATTGGCTACGACATGGCTAAGGGGAAAATATTGGATTTATTTTTATGAGTTAGTCGTAACCCTAAGGCCCTGAAGAGGAGCCGTGCGAAGTGAATCTATTCAGAAGGTTGAGAAGGTCACAGCTAACTTGTAAAAAGAAATCCAATATTTTTCACTCTGTCTTATTAGATTTATATGATGCAGACATCCGAGAGAAGTTCTGTGTTTGGGGTTTCTTTTCTTTTCAACTGATCATTTTCTAGTGCTATTTAGAGTGTTGCATCCTAATCTTAACCAAATGCCCACCCCACAGCAGATCTTCTAGCCATAAAATCAACTTTCTTGATTTTTTTTTCCTTAATTGAAAATGCATACCTGGAATTCCTCCCATGCCCTTCCCTTGCTTCTCTGCGCCTGGAGTCAGCATCATTGTCTTGGGGGCTGAGGCAGCCAAATGTAGAGGTCGGAAATAACTGAATGGCAGGCTCACGAGTCCACTTTCCATCCCGAGAAAAGCTCCGCAGTGGAGGATCAAGTAGACTCATTGCCAACACCCAAGAAACAAGCTATGCTGCCCACATGCTCTCTCTAGCCAGGTCTTCAACTGAGGTCTCTCTTGCCTGCATCTCTCAATGAGAATAAGCAAGTGTTGGTTGCACAAGGGTTTGGGGGGCAAGATTGTTAGGAGTGGGGAAGTACAAATCAACTCCCCTAGGGTTTCCTTTCTTACACCCTCCACTTGAAATTTCTCCCTCAACAGTTTTAGGTGACCTTCAGTGTGTGCATGAGCACTTAGGTTACCTGTGCAAGGACACAAGTGTGCACTTACGTTGTCTCTACCGGTGCTCACAAGTGCACCTGATACCTCCAGACATGCACATGCGCACCAAGCTCCCCTCGCTCCCCTCACCCTTCTCTACCTGCAAAGCCTCTTGGGCAGCAAAGGAAGGACCAGAACTGACATTGGTTTTAATTTGTCCTTGTGAGTGGTGGAGACATTGATCATCTCCACGGTTTAGCTGAACTTGACTTCTTTCTGAATGTCAAATTATTGTGTGTTCTCAGGAGAAAAGCCGTTAGTTTCTGCTCAGAATTTCCAAGGCCAGTTGTTTCCAGTCCATAATAAATATCTAAAGGTAGCCAGGCTGGTTGTGCCAGGCTGTATGTGTCCCAGCTCCCCTGGGAAGAATGTGAACAATGATAACAGCCCAACTCAGATTCCCCATGATTCTTCTGGAGGATTGAATGAAGAGGCCGTGGGCCGTGCCCCCACCCAGGTGGCTTATGGGCGTTGGGCAATCTTCCATGACACATCCGCCAGTGTTTTAACTTCTCACCACCCATTGCAATGTCTCTCCAAATTAGGTCTTTTTGTAATCCAAGAAGGCTGCTCTCAAATGGATGTGAATTTAAAAGCACTGAAAACAACCATTACATCCACTCCTCTGAGTTACAGGAACTTTCCCAAAATGTGCTCTGTGGAACCCTAAGTCCATATGAATCAGGATCTTGGAGAGACTGGAGAGCTCTTTCAGGAAAGGGTGGATGATACCTTCTTTTCCCAGTTCCTAACACACAGTCTGCCACATTCAATAGAGCTATGTAGAGAAATTGTTTCAGTGGTCAGAGAAGTTGGGGAGACACCCTGCAAAAGCCAACGCGAAATGGATTTCCTTATTTGGGGCTTCCTGGGAGATGTACTGAACCCTTGTACTTTAGGAAAATGTCAAGACAGGGAGCCTTTCTGCAAATACATTTATTTGGATCCAAAAATTCCCAAACACAGTCACACCAGGTGGAAGCCAGCTCCTCATGGTATAGCAGTTCCCAGAGCCACAGGCTTCCTATGCTGTGTTGAAGAAGGACATTGGAGTGGGGAACAAAAATGGCCTTGGGGCTTGACAGGGGTGTGGAGGCTCTAGAGCTCTGACCCTCTTGAAGCCCAAGTTGGGGAAACACTAGTTGAAGGTGCCATCTCTAGCAGCTTCCTGATTTATCATGCTTCAGTTACATCAGGGGTGGAAAAGACAAAGGTATCATAGGCAGAAGGGGCTTCAGAAGACATTAGTTTGCATAGCCTTGGTCACAGGTCTCTGGCAGAGTGGTGGATATCTGGGGCTTGTCTCTCCCTCTCTATAGGACTGAAGGTAGAGAAGGACCAGGGGCCCAGGAGACAGCAGAGGTGGAGAGTGAGTTTCACTGTCATGCCAGAGCCAACTCTGCTCCCTGATGCCATCCCAATAAACATCAATTCACTCTTGGCATCTAAGTCCATTCTCTCTATCCTGGGGGAAAGAGAGAGGTGAGGGAGAGAGAGACTCAAGCAGGATTCAGACAGACAGAGAGACAGACACTGAGACAGCAGAGCTCTCTTCCCATCCCTCCGGGCTTCAGTTGAGCCTTCCCTCCAATGATCAGCTACCATGATCCTCACAAACAAGTGCAATTTAAAACTCGGGCAACTCGACTTTCAATAATTCCCTGCTAGGTTTCTGTCTGCCAAAGAGTAAATTACGCAACAGCTACAAACGCTGGGGGCCAGATCTCCAATAACAGCTCTGCGCTTATGATAACTTTCCCAATTTTCTGCAATCTCCACCGCTTCTCTCTTGACTTGGGTCTGTATCAGATTTTTTTTCCCCTTTATTGAACATCTGCCTTGGGAGCCACTGTCACAAAAAGTAATAAACACATCAATCCAAAAGAAAAAGAGAGGAATTTACAGTCCAAACTACTTAACCAATCAAGCTGGCAGCTGGTAGAATGAACCAGCAGACAGGAGCAGAGAGACCCTCTTTCTAGAGGATTTTCGGATGATGGTATCTACCCATGGTGGAAGGGGACCCCATACTGCATGGGATTCCTCACAAGTTAATTACAGTTTCTAACTCTAATGATAGGTTTCTGCCTTGTCTGAGATTTCATTTGCTGGGATTCATTTGTAAATATTTCATTCAGCCAAACCTTAACAGATTTTTGTTTGCCCTTTGCATTCTCCAAAATAGAAGGGAACAAGGGACATATCTGCCTAGGAATAATTTTTTAAAATCTCTTTTCTTAAAAACATAAACCCAGCCAAATCATATTATCACCCATGGAGTCTGAAAATGCGTATCAGAGACAGCAATCGTGTTGTTCGCCATCTTTGAAGGTTCCCCCCCGCCCTTAACCCAAAGAACAAGAGCTAAAAATTATGCCTGAAAGGGAAACAAAGCAATTTATGTTTTCAAGTTATAGTTTCAGAAATAGCTCAAGATTACTTGCATACCGAACAGACCAAATCAAATCATTCACTACTGCTTAAAAAAAAACCCTCTTACAAATTATATTTAACTCAGGTGTGTATAGTCTGCCAGTTTTTATCCAATTGTAAATTAGACCGAGGTTGCCTGTTGGGAGGGAAAAGTAGCTTTTGAAACATGTCTTATTGACTGGGTGTGAATTACCTGTGGTAGATTTGTGAAGCAAATTTGAAGCAAGAGATGCCTTCAGGCAACACTGTATTGATTGAAGATTGATATTCCGCTGATTTTCAGGTGAAAAAATAAATATTGTTTTAGCAGCGATTTAATTAATAAATCATTGCACAAGTAGTAGGAATATTGTGTTGGCTAATGCAGTGATTTAAGTTGCCTTGTTGTTGTTGTTGTAATTATCTGAGCAAAGCTTAGTTTCACATGTAGATTAATTGTCTTTACTTACCATTCTGGGCCTCCATGTGAATTCATAGAAAGCAACGTAATATTTGTGTACACTCTGTTCATTTTTCTGAAGAGTCTGGAAGTTAAGGTTTCCTTGCTTCCTAACAGCAATAAACATTCAGGCTCCCCTCTGCGTTAGGCCAAATCAGAGTGTGTTGTTTGTAGTAGATCACTCTGGGACAGTGGGGAGCTGAAGTGCCTGTTAGGCCAGCTCTGTGCTCAAGCTGCCCTGTGACCTTAGGCAGGCGATCTCCCTTCTCCAAGCCCCCATTTCTTCATGGATGAACTCATTTCTAAGGCAATGCTGGGGCAGCCCTGATTCAAAGCACTTGCCAATTGCTATAGTGTAAATACACTCTCCATATCTAAATTGGGGCTATTAATTTAACATTATAAATAATTTTATTGTGATTATTGAAGTATTGTACAGAGGGCTTACCATTTTATAAGTCCCCCTCCTTTACTTCCCCATTTCCCCCTTTCCGTCCCTGTCCACAAGTTACATCGTTAATTTTCCACATAGTGTATACTGAATAGCATGATTGCATTTGTTCATCTTCCCTCCCTCCCCTTCTGTACCCCCACTTACTTTATCCCCTAGAAGAAGAAAAAAAAAAGCAAAGCAAAACCAAACAGCACCATCACCACCACAAACAAACAAAACCCATGTTTCCATTTCTGGAGTTAGTTTCCATAAATAGTATTTGCAATACTCAGAAAAGTTTCGCCTTTGTGTTCCTCTTTTAAGGCTATCCTCCTTTAGTCTGACTGTGTGTGAATGCCCACAGTCCAGTATATGTTATCATGTCCATTGTATTTTAGATATAGCTTTCACATACAAGAGAAAACACACCCAGTTTGCCTTTCTGATCTTGGCTTACCTCACTTAGCATGATTTGTTCTAGGTCTATCCATTTCCCTGCAAATGAACTTAACATTTTTGAATGTATGGTTGGCAAGAGATGCCTTTAGCTACCTCAGACCAACTCCACCTGACTGCTTTCCCTAAGATTCCTTCACAGTTCACCAGTTCCATACATTTAGGAATATTACATAAATAAATACCTCACAAGAGTTCAAAGAATTAAAAAATCACACGTATATACAGAGAAAGAAAATCACACTTTTCTTTAAAATAATATAAAAGTAATTTCAGAACCTTCCAAGAAAAAAAGGATTGGAATGGTGAGCATCAGTAGCATTTTCTCATTAATATCCTATCTGGAAGAGCTAGCTTTTCTTTTAAGGAAGATAAAGACAAGATAATAGACAATCATTTAATATGGAAGGGATGTCTATGAGGATTTCCAGAAATCTTTCAATGAACTGATTTTTTTAAATTGAAACAAAACAAACCTCATTTCTCTTAATATGAGTACTACACCTGCCTTGAAGAAAATGAAGCAAAATTCAGGAAAGTAAAATGAATAAAAATGTTTAAATTTATAATTGCATCTTCCAAAGCTAAGCATTTTGGTGTTTTAGTGTCTACTTATTTCTCTGTCCTCTTTACACACACATACACACAGAAAGTTTTTTGTTTAGTTTCATTTTGTTACATAGTGCTAAGGACTCAATCCTGGGTAAATGCCCTACCACTGAGCTGCATCCCTAGCCCCATGTGTATTATTGTTGCTTAAGTAGAGTCAAACAAAGTTTTCTGACTCTTAAACAACAAAAACTATTGCCATGCCACTAAATACCCCTGCATTATTTTTGAGGGCTGATAAGCAAGCCCTCATCAGTCCATCAGTCTTCCCACTGCTGGACCTCTAGGCTGTTGTGGTCAATGTGAGCCACCTATGATCCAGCCTCAGCGATCATTCTGTCCACTACCACAGGCTTTCCTGATTCATTCATTGCCAAGAGTGGGAGCTGTTGTGTCTACTGCATTATGTTGTAAAATGACTGCCATTGGCACAGAGAGAAGCCTGTTGTTAATATCTCTGAATGTCATCAGAGAAGACTCATGGGGAATGGATAATCCCAGCACGAACTGAATGGCATTATAGGGTTTATTTTATTTCTCCCATGAGGCAGGGAATGAACACCCAGTGATGAGTTGGTGGTGGTTGTCTGATGGGTTATACGCCACTGCTTTTCATAAAGAGGTCCCTTGAAGCCAGGCACCAGTGGCCTACACCTGTAATCCTAGCTATTCAGGAGACTGAGATCTGAGGATCAAGGTTTGAAGCCAGCCTAGGCAACAAAGGCTGTGAGACTCATATCTCTACTACCAAACAATAAAGGTGGAAGTGTTTCAAGTGGTAGAGTACTAGTCTTGAGCAAAAAAAGCTCAGGGGCAGTGCTCAAACCCCGAGTTCAAGCCCCAGAATAGGTACAAAAAAAAGTTCCACTGGGGCAAAGTATAGATGATAAACTTACAACCCCTGGTGCAATTCCTGAGCAGCCAACCAGAAATAAGTTGGCAGTCCTAACAAACGTCCACAGAGGAAGGAAGAAGAGAGAACTGGCTCCTGTGACTTTGGCAAAGGGCCCCAAGCACATGAGGAGCCCTAGCAGATCTGAAGAAAGAGACTACCTAACACCCATTGACAAACTGTCATTTACTGTCTCTGTTAGAAGAAGGCAGCTTGGAAGAAGTTCTGATTTGTTTTTTCAATAATATTCAAGAAGTGCATTGTATCTAGAAGTGAAAGCAATCAGGAGGGGAAAAAAAGTGTGGAAGATAAGGGGGAAACCAGGTCCCAGTGGCTCAAGCCTATAATCGTAGCTACTCAGGAGGCTAAGATGTAAGGATCACTGTTTGGAGACAGTTTGGGAAGACAAATTCAAGAGACCTTTATTGCCAGTAAACCAGCAAAAATCTAGAAGTAGAAGTGTGGCTCAAGTGGTAGAGTGCTAGCCTTAAGCAAAAAAACTATAGGACAATGCCTAGGCCCTGAGTGTACCAGCATACACACACATACACACACACAAATGATAAGGGAGAAAATAAATGGAGAGGAGACACAATTGATTAATTAAAAACTCATATGAACAGCAGGTTTGGTACTGCAGAAAATCAATTTAATGATGTAAAAGACAAATTCAAGACATTCCCCATTATACACATGGGAAAGTTTGATAGATACAGATTTATAGTAATAGAGAAAAATGATCAAAGGTGTGTTTGAAAAACCTAAAGGTTGCCACTATTATAACAAAAGTGGATAATGTTCTAAATTATTTTTGATAAAAGGAAGATAGTAAACAGAATTCATACCAAAAAAAAGGAATGAAAGGGAATATTTAAAAGCCTAAAAAAACCAAAATGATGGAAAAGCATACAGTATAAAAAAGATTAAAAATGAAAAAACTCAAAAAAGAAAAAAATACACTATTAACCTGATAAACAGATTAACTCCTAAATAAAAACCCATGCAAGCCGGGTGCTGGTGGCTCATACCATAATCCTAGCTATTCAGGAAGCTGAGATCTGAGGATTGCAGTTTCAGCAAGAAAGTCCATGAAAGTCTTATCCCCAGTTAACTACCAGAAAACCAGAAGTAGCATTGTGGCTCAAAGTGGTAGAGCACTAGCCTTGAGGAAAAGGACTCAGGGACAGCACCCGGGCCCTGAGTTCAAGCCCCATGGCCAAACAACAACCAACAAACATGTAAATGAGTTAGCATTACTAAGTTCAATTACTGTTTAGGCAGATAACAAGCAAAAGGAGTCTATAATATTAAATACAAGTTAAGTTTGATTTAACATATACATATTTAATCCTACAAAATAAGAAGATATTCTTTTTTAATTTCCATACAAAAGTTACAGAAAATAGTAACTTTTAACTTCCAACTTATAAGACAATCTTCATAAATTCCAAAGGCATTAAATAGCTTCAAGGGGGGATGACTTTAAAATGGAGACTTTGCTCAACTGTAATCTTCCCTTCATTTCCAAAGTGTCATAGAAATTTCTGAAAACAGCTGAAGATAATAAACCATCAGTAACTATTTCAGAAAAGCAAGAAGACTACAACTAATGGGCCCCACATTGTAAAGGACTTCTGGAAACTCATGTGAAAACCCCAGAAGTAGAAAAGAGACTGTACTCAATTCCAGACACAAGAACCCAGAAAAAAAAATCTGGATATGTCAGGAACACTGGAGAATCCTCAATATCAGAAAAATGGGGCCATATGCAGCCAAACGTATGTCACAGAGCTCCTGAAAATATGACAACTCTTAGACAGCAAACAAGTAAGTTACCAGCACTGGGTGAAAGGGGTCCACTGGGGAGACCATTGTGTCTGTCCTGTTCTACAGGACTTCCTGCAGCCCAGGCATGGAACTCTTGCCTTGAAGGTGGCGAATGCTCAGTTTCAGAAAGTGCCAACCTATCCAAACAATATTATGTGAATTATTGTGTGATAAAGACCCTCAGCAAAGTTACTTCTGAATATTTTTGCAAAGCAAGGATTTGCCACCGACTCCAACTGAAAATGCTACGTACTCTTGTCTTCAGCAGCTGTAACAGCAATATCATGTCACAACAGATATTTCTGCTCACAGTTCTGTAAGCTGAAAGTCCAAGTCCAAGTCCAAGACTCAGGTGTTGGCAGACTCAGTGAGTCCTCTGGAGAAGATTCCATCTTCTCCCTGAGCCCTCCAGTGGTGGGAAGCAAAAGGCAATTGACTAGGGCCTCCTTTTCTGCGGACACTAATCCCACGCAAAGGGGCTCCAACCCCCGTGATTTACCCCCCTCCCACCCTCCCAAAGCCACTCTCCAAGTTTTCAGCAGAACTGTGGAGGGACACACACACTCCAACCACAGCAGTCTCATATGGCAGGCTGAGTTTCAGAAGTTTAGAAAGCAAAGGGAGAGCAGAAGGTAGGAACAGGAAGCTGAACCACAGATGTATTCTAAAATGGAGGTCACACCAGTTTCCTCTTCTCCTTTTGTTTTTCCAGGAAAAAAATTATATGCTGGATTTTTTCTAAATTACAGTTGAATACAAATAATAAATTCTAGAATTGTACAGTCTTTTGAGACACGTGTTCCCCCCACAAATGCTTTTAATTTGTTACAACCATTTCACAGATGACAACTGAGAAAACAGAGGCCTAGAGAGATTCATCATTTTTCTTAAGGTCACAAAGTACAAGGTTCGGCCTTTTGTGTTCATAACCTGTGATCCTTCATCTAGTTCTCTTCTTGCTCCTCCATCTTTAGCTTTTATAAAACCTTGATGGATGGATCCACAAGCTTTCTAAGAAAGACCCTTGGCCAAGTACAAGGGAGCTAGGATGGTTGTAAAAGAACAAATGTAGCTAATAGGAGCAGCTATTGCATATGAACTTTTCTGTACTGAGCTGCTCTGATCTGTGGCTTGCTCTTCTGGTTCATTAAATGTGAGAAGAGCCTGTATTTGGGGGCTCTGTTCAGCCCCATTCCCTCAGCCTGGAGCCAAGAAGGGATGCAGCCCCAAAGCCCACCCCTCAAGCAGAGGGAGCCAGAGTGAATTCACTGGCAGAGGAGCCCGGCTCTGAGAGGACAGGGACTCTACTGGGGGTTCATTTGCCCCTTACACACATGAGGTCTCTAGACTTTTCCCATGCAACATGCTCATGACTGAGGACAAGTCTTTCTGAACTATGGAGTTCGTTGGTTTTTTAGTCCCAGGCTTGGCACAAAGATTTATGTCCTGAGTGTGACCACACTCACCATCCATCACGATTAGTTACAATAAAATCTCTCTTCGTGTTTTTAAAAGCCCTTCGAGTTACATTCCATTATGCAGTTAACATCTCGCAGATGGTCAGGGCATTGTTCAACTAGGGAACCATTTTTTGATCTCTGAAAAGGAAAGGCAGAGAACTAGCGCTTGACCTTCCCACAGGCCCTGGAGCCCCGAGCCTGGTGCTGAGGAGACAGAACAAAGGGGAGGCGGGAGGGGGAATCCTGGGTCACCCCCGCCCAAACCCTTCCCAGAGCTTAGGGCTTGGACGGAAATAGGCGGACCAACCAAGCGTAAGGGGTCTGTAGGGACTTAGCCGGGACGCCCTTAGGCCTCCAGAGCACCCGGGCTGTCTTCTCTGGAACACCTCAAGTGCACTGGAATGGCTACCGAATTTGATCCAGGTCTCTGAGGGGTGGCGTCCTGAACAGCACTGGGCAAAAGTTCTGCCCTCTACCTCCCCTTGCGCTCCCTACCTGGGTCGTACCAACCAGCGCATGGCACTAGCCTGCGCGTGGCACTAGCCTGCGCGTGGCACTAGCCTGCGCCTGGCACTAGCCTGCGCCTGGCACTAGCCTGCGCGTGGCACTAGCCTGCGCCTGGCACTAGCCTGCGCGTGGCACTAGCCTGCGCGTGGCACTAGCCTGCGCGTGGCACTAGCCTGCGCCTGGCACTAGCCTGCGCGTGGCACTAGCCTGCGCGTGGCACTAGCCTGCGCGTGGCACTAGCCTGCGCCTGGCACTAGCCTGCGCGTGGCACTAGCCTGCGCCTGGCACTAGCCTGCGCCTGGCACTAGCCTGCGCCTGGCACTAGCCTGCGCGTGGCACTAGCCTGCGCCTGGCACTAGCCTGCGCGTGGCACTAGCCTGCGCCTGGCACTAGCCTGCGCGTGGCACTAGCCTGCGCCTGGCACTAGCCTGCGCGTGGCACTAGCCTGCGCGTGGCACTAGCCTGCGCCTGGCACTAGCCTGCGCCTGGCACTAGCCTGCGCATGGCACTAGCCTGCGCATGGCACTAGCCTGCGCCGGGTAGCCTGGGCCCCTCGCTAAGTTTTGTTATTGCTCTCACAATCTCAGGACCCTGCAGGGAAACCACACAGTCCCGCCCCTCTTGGTCACGTGGCTGGCTTCAGCCAATGGCGTGAACGCTCACGCCAGGCCCTGGAAGTTCACCCAGACCTGTGTGCGCTCCCCCTGTACATCCGGATCCACGCACGTCCTGCCCTCCCCACCCTCAAGCTATGTCCGAGGCCACGGCGTACCCCCGGGGAAGCTCCCACTCTGTCTTCACACTCTTCTCTATTCTGCACTGGACTGGTTTTCAGAGAGCAAAAATCAGATTGAGAGTTTGGGCCTGGAATGTTCCCTGAAGGTTCACATGTGGAAGACCTGGACCCCAAGGCAGCAGAGACGGTGACCGTGGGGGGCTTTTGAAGAAGGGCCTGGATCAGGAGGACTCTCGTCTTCTAATGGATGGACTCACTAATGCTTTCCTAAACGATGGACTATGGGGAGGTGGAGGGCAAAACATGGATGGAAGAAGAGGGTACAGCTTGAGAGTGGGCCTTCTTCCTCTTCCTCTTCTTATTCCTCTTCCTCCCTATCTCCTTCGACCTGACTTCCCCCCTCCCTCTCTTTCTCTTTGTCTCCCTCTTCCCTTCCCCATTACTCCGAGGTGAGCAGCTTTGATGTTTCTGACTTTTGCAGTTGCAGAAAGAGTAGAGCCAACCAATCATGGACTGAAACCATAAGCCAAGATAAACCTTTCCTCCTTTGGACTGGTGTGTCAGGTATGCTGTCACAGTGGTGGAAAGCTGACTAGCACCCAGATAATTCACTTCTGTGCTTAGTCCCTGTGCAGACTTCCCATAGTTCCCCACAACAAAATCGCAAACTCCTTCCTTGGGCCCACGCTTTCCCATCTCCTCTCTGTTGCTTGTATTTCCCTCTGTGTTGTATACCTCCATCTCCCATCCAGAACTCCTGTCTCCTCCTCTAAAATGCCTGTTCTCTGTGTGTGTGTGTGTGTGTGTGTGTGTGTGTGTGTGTGTGTGTGTGTGTGTGTGTGTGTGTGCATGTGTGCGCGTGCACATGCATACATGCCAGTCCTGTGGGGCTTAGACTCTTGGTCTGGGTGCTGCCCCTGAGTTTATTTGCTCAAGGCTGGCACTCTACCACTTGAGCCACAGCTCCACTTCTGGATTTTTTTTTTTTGGTAGTTAGTTACAGATAAGACTCATAGACTTTGTTGCTTGGATTGGCTTTGTTCATACCTCCGCAGATCCCAGTCTCCTGAGTAGCTAGGATTACAGGCGTGAGCCACCAGCACCAGCTCAAAATGCCATTTCTTGTGCTACCCCAGAGCTCTGCCTGGAACATTCTCCGACAGTCCTGATCACTCTCCAGGTCTGGCACACATGTGTATCTCCCCTTGGTGGGGCCTGCCCTGCCTACCTGCCCACAGCACCAGTACAGTGCAGAGGCTGTTGCTCTCACTGCTAATCATCTTTCTGTTGGGTTATTTACCTCCTGTCTGACCCCTACACCTCAGGCTAGAATGTAACCTCATGAAACAAAGGACAATGGTCTTTCCTCTCATGTGTTCTAGTGCCTGGCACATAGTGATTGATAAACATGTTGACTTGAGTCTCATAAGTATGGACTTGAGTCAGTCTTCCCACTTTATGGATGATTCCCAAGGCTTTGGTGCCTGGTCATATATCCTATGGATCTAATGGATGAGCCTGGAGGGGAACTCTGGTTTCCTGACCAGAGTGCCTTCTATACCTTCTTTATTCCTTCTTTCCAGGAATAGCTAGTCACCTTTCTTTGCTTGTTCCTGTGTTTAATGTCTAGTGATTCCAGAAGCTTCTTCCTGTTGTTTGTTATATAGTCCTCAAGTAGCAGCTTATATGGTCAAGAATTTATCCATTGACCTACTGAAGTCTGATCTTGATTCTGTTCCTCTCCTATAGAACAATGATAATAAGAACAGCTAATGTTGATGGCTCATGCTTGTCATCCTAGCTACTCAGGAGACTGAGATTTATGGATCAAAGTTTGATGCCAGCTCAGACTCTGAGACTCTGATCTCCAATTAACCAGCAAAAAAAGCTAGAAGTGGAGGTATGGCGCAAGTGGTAGAGTGCCAACCTTGATCAGAGAAAAAGAAAGCTAAGCAAGAATGTGAGAACAAGAGTTCAAGCCCCATTACTGGCACATACACACAACATCAGCTAGTGTTTCTTGAGCATGTGCGTGGGTTCTCTCACTTTACCTCCTGAGCTACCTATGAGAGCAGTACTACTATTGTCTTTGTTTCTTAGGAGAAACAAAGTCATACCCAAAGTCATACAGTTGATGAGTGGCAGCCTTGCTCTAGAACCGGGGGGGGGGGGGGTGGGGGGCTCTGTGAGATGCTGAGAAAGTCAGTGGCTCTGTGGGCCTCTCCCAAGCACCTGCAGCCACCAACAGTCCCATTAGGCAGGGTATCTTGCAAGGAAACCTGCACATTTGTAAAATCCAACTATTCTTCCTTTCTTAAGTTTCCTGTGAGACTGTAAAAAATAACAGGCACCCTGGAGTTTGCCAGACCTGGGTCTGGCTTTGCTGAACCCTGATTCTGTGCCAGGCACAGATCAGGAGGTTGGTAGACCTCAGTCTCCTAGAACTGGTAAGGCTGGGGAAGGGGAAATGCTCACAGCAGAGGAAACACCCCAGTTCCTCTGTATGACTGTGGCCAGGATGCTTTATCTCATTCACAGAACGATGCAAACAACTCAAGTCATCGCATAGTAGGCCAACAGCTGGCTGCAGTCTTCCCAGCCATTGGGCACAATGCTTAGTTAGAAATCACTGCCTTGGCTCAACTATTAAGCAGTCAGGGACTTCAGGGACTCAGGAGAAAAGTATTGATCCACTAACGACCTACCTAAATCACTAGAAAGCCATCTGCAAACAAAACGCCCTGGAGAAATCAGCAGTTGTCACCCGCTCCTTAACCTTCGTGGCCAGCGGTGTCAGACAGCAAACTTCATTCCCTAATGCTGTGGGCCCCTCCCCACTCCCCTCTACTTCTCTGCACACTGGTTAACAGCTCAGGGACAGGATGCTAACCTTTGCAGAACCTCCAGCTCCCACCTTGAAAGGAATGGAGCTCAGTGCTGACCCCAAAGATCCCCAAATCCGATTCATTTTTCTCTAAGTCCTAATAAATGAGAGGGAGGCAGGGAGTCTCTCCAGGCTCACTTTTCAATTGCATGATCCATCCTGGGTGTGTGATCTCGAGGCTGTGAGCGTGACAGATCCGTCTCATTAGGCAGTGAATTCATCATAGCTTCCATCCCCAGTGCCTTCCTGTCCTGCTCCTACCTCAATCTCACTACTCAATGGTGCATCCATGGCCAAGCCGCAAAGCACTGGACTCCAAGTCTGCATTCGACAATCTCCAGTGTTTTCCCCTTGGAAGGTCCTGTGTCATCTATTTCCATTACAAATCTGTAACTCTGGCTGTGCCTCAGCTGCTGGTTGGAAGCTGGCAGAGAAGAGAGGACCTGGTAGAGAGATCATTGAAAGCAGAATTTAATAGACTTCAACTAGGATGACTTCCTTGAACAGAGTGGAACTTCTCCAAATCGTAGAGTGCCAGGATCTACCAGAACTCTGTTGAGTCCCTCCTACAATGTCTTCTGTGGGGGACATGTCACTCTGAGTGCAACACAGACACTCCTGTGGCACCACAGGAGGCTAGCATCAGGAGGATTCTGGTTCTAGGCAAAAGAAGCTCACAAGATCCCATCTCACAGAAAACCTGGAATGTGGTGGCATGCACGTGTCAAGTGTCAAGAGGAGGATCATTGTGGGAATAAATGTGAGAGTCTAGCTTAAAAATAATTAGAGCAGAAAGGACCGGAGGTATGGCTTGAGCTGAGGAACACCTGACTAGCAAGGGTCAAGTCCTAAGATCAAAACCCAGTATGGCCAAAAAAACAAAAACAAAACAAAGCAAAACAAAAAAAAAACAGTTAAGTGTATGTTTTAAGCCAACAGTTTCACTATCAGGTATAATGAAATGAACACAAAACACATGTCCCACAAAAGCTTTTCATGAGCTGTTCTTAGAAACATTAGTTCTAGTAGCCTCAAATTGGCAACTACTAAAATATCATCCATTGATGGTGGGCCAATCATGTGATGGAATATGATTTAACTGTAAAAGTGATGGCGTGCTGAAATACGCTACAGCATGGATAAATGTTCCAATCATGGATGGAAGCATCATGCTAACTGAAGGAACTCAAACACACAGGGCACATTTTATATGAGTCTATCTCTATGAGCGTCGAGTAGACAGAACCATGCATACACGAAGTAGGCAATTGGGTGCCACGGGCTAGGGAAGGAATTCTGAGATCTATGGACTAAAAAAAAAATGACTGAATAACACATGTGAAGTGGGTGGATTTTATGGTGTATGAATTCTATCTCAAATTTAAAATCTCTTCGAAAATGATTAAAAGGATGCTGTAAGACTTAAACGTCAGACAGGATCCCATCTACAGGTCTCAAGAAGATGTGGCCATTGACATATGACCTTGTAAAGGCCTAAAGCTGAGTGTTAGGAAGATTGCTGGTAGACTGAGGGCCTAGCATCAACCAGATTTGAGTGTCAGGAAGATTGCTGGTGGACTGAAAGATAGAGGGGAGGAGACAGGCCAGGGTGTTCTGGCTTCCTAGGGAAGTAGTCCCATCCAATGAGTCAGGCCTGGGTCTTCAGAGGAAGAGAAGAATACTTCTGGTTCCAGCCACTGTAAGCCTCCTTCATCTTAGCCTGAACTGCCATGATGGTTTCATTGCCATAAATGTCCTTTACTATTGCTGCTCTCAACAAATGGCTACCATTCCTCCACAGAGAAAACCAGGCTTTCAGATGGAAACTACCCTACCAATATGGTCTCACCTCCGTGTTACCCCTGTGGCTGCCCCTCCTCACTGCCTTCCCTCTGCCTCTGTTCAAGATAAAATCTCTGTCTTCTCACTCAGCTCCCACACACTGTCCAGAACCAACACATCTTCTAGTGTTTCTTGAGCTGTCTTGAATTCTAGAATCTTATTGTGTGTGTGTGTGTGTGTGTGTGTGTGTGTGTGTGTGTGTGTGTGTGTGTGTGTGTGCTGGTCCTGGGGCTTGAATTTAGGGCTTGAGTTTCTTTTGCTCAACCCTGGAGTTCTACCACTTGAATCACAGCACCACTTCTGGCTTTTTCTGAGTAGTTTACTAGAGGTAAGAGTCTCATGGACTTTCCTGGTGAGGCTGGCTTTGAACCACAATCCTCAGATCTCAGCCTCCTAAGTAGCTAAGATTACAGGTGTGCCAGGTTTCTATAATTTTATAATCTGACTTTTACTCCCCCATCTCTCTGTCTCTGTTTCTGTCTCTCTCTGTCTCGCTATTTCTCTCTGTCTCTGTCTCTCTCTCTCTCTCTAGTGCATATAAGAGCTTGAATTCAGGGTCATATACTTAATAAACAGGCACTCTACCACTTAAGCTACACCCCAGTGACTCTTTTACATTGGTTGTTTTCAAGATAGCATCTCCATACATGATTGGACCAAGTGAGACCACAGTTCTCCTATTTTTGCATCCTGACAAGTCATGCACAATAACACCCAGCCATAGGTTGAGACAGAATTTGATGAACTTTTTGTCTGGACTGGCCTGGTACCTCAATCACCCAATCTCTACCTCCCGACTAGCTGGGATTACAGTCTTGAGACACTGTGACTACCAGCTCAGCTCTGAATTTTCAAGCACATTCAAGATGGCTCTCCCCTAAAAATTAGCATTTAGAATATGAAAAAGATAGATTTTCAAATCAGTTTGAGGTAAAAAAAAAATAAAGCAAAAAAAGTCTCTGAAGAAAACAAGGGTTGAATGAACCTTGAACGGATTTGGCTAATGAAAACAAAATGATCTAAAAATCATTCTTTATTGTTTTTAAATAGTTACACAAGGGGTTTTGGAGTCAACATGTCATTTATGTGTACATCTTGGTCAGTGTCACTTAGTCCACCATTTAAAATAAAATGTTTATATGTGATAAAAGATGCTATCTAGGATAAAGACACCAAAAACAACCTTTAAAGATAAATGATAGAATAGGTAGACGACAATATTTGTGACATAAAATAGAGGGATAATTTCCAAAATACACAAAAGCTCCCACAAATCAATTTTTCAAAAGGGCTAAATTTAACAGGCACTGGTGGCTCAGGCCTGTAATCCTAGCCACTCAGGAGGCTGAGATCTGAGGATGGTGGTTCAAAGCCAGCCCAGGCAGGAAAGTACATGAGACTCTTCAATTAACCACCAGAAAACCAGAGCTGTGGCTCAAAGTAGTGGAGTGCTGGCCCTGAGCACAAAAACTCAGGCCCTGAGTTCAAACCCCATGACTCACAATAAAAAACAAAAACAAACAAGCAAACAAAAACCCATCCAACTGGAAGCAGCACTTGGCAGCGCTGGGCCAGGAGTGGTCGGGTGTAGAGAGAGCGAGATTAGAGGGGGATCTGGTACCTCGCAGCACTGTGCGCCATACATCTCTTCTTCTATGGGAAGCTAACTTTGATCATTTGAAGGACCAAGACTGGAGGTGGGAAGCCCGGCTAGCAGGCTGCTCACAAGGTCCCGGTGGAAATAACAGAGCAGGAAAAGGAGTTGGCAATTCAAGGAAAGACCAGGTTTTTGAGGCAGCTATGGGGATGTGGGGTCCTTGGATGGAGGAATGGAAATGGGTGAGGGGCAGTGGAGCCAAGGTCAATGCCAAGCAGCTCTTGAGGGGAGGGGGGTGGCTGTCACTGTAAGAGGGGCTCCGGGCCTGAGACGCCCCCAGCGACCATCTACTCACAAGACCTTCCTAGTAACACCTAGGGTGCTTTGAGGTTTGGAAGAAAGGATCACTATGTAGCATGGATTTCCCCGGGCTCTGCCTGCACACGGTCAATAGAAATCTGGATGCTGACAAAGTATTATTTGGGAGGATGTTGGAGCAAAAAAAGCCAATATGAGTTAACGTTCAGGTACCCTATAAAGTAAGTCTTTAAATATGTTATGGGGTCTCTCCCCACCCCCATCTTTATAACTCAGTGCCCCAGAGAAAGAGGGTACCGGAGGACACACTCAGTGGGGGCCTCTGCCACTGGCCAAGTGCATTGTGGGTCTGCTGGATGATGATGGTGCTGCCCCAAGGAAATTGACCTTGTTCTTGCTCTCCCTCCCCTCCCTCGCTAGTGTGTGCTGGGAGAACAAAACAAATCAGGCACAGGAATGAATGGCTCTTAGGAATAAGTAGGTCAAGACACAATCAATTTCCAAATTTATGTTTGAAAAATGTGTACCTTTAATACGCAGCACCCTGCTCTGGGCCTAAGGGCCAAAGCAGGTAAAGTTTGAGGTCCTGAGTGGTGGCTTTCTTAGGTAGCCTGAAGTTTACCCTAGAGGTTAAGCAATAAAATGGAAACAAAAATAATTGAGCAGTTTTGCAGTCAGTTGAACCCAGCAACAGCTCCCTAAATGGCTTTTACCTCCGTGGAGTTTGCCATCCTCATAAAGCTACGAGATGCATTTCCAAGCTATGAATTTGCTAAATAGAACTTCATTTCCTCTTCTTATTAGGCATAATTAAATTTATTAGACGTCAGTGAAAGCCTTGTAAACAGAAAATATGAATGTGTATAAAAGTCTGCCTTTCTTTTCAACCTAATAATTGATATGCAACATGAAAGCAGCTAATAACAACTTATAATTTATGAGGTGCCATTCACCCCTGAATCTGAGACGTATTGTGGAGGTATTAACACTGAAATGAAAATAATACCCAGTGAAACGCATTATTTATTAAATACATAACCACTCAGAGGAATAAACACATCATAGAAAGAACTTGATATTTCGGATGGAAACGGTCTATACATCATCTCCTACTTCAGATCTATTACCCTGCAAGTCAAATTCTTAAACTAAAGTCACAACTTGTTTAAATGCAAACCGCCCAGGGCAGCCAGCAAGCCCCAAATCTCCACTAGAATTCACTTCGACGATATCGGTTTTCAAAGACAGAGTTGCTGTGGAGGTTTTGGAGAATTATTGTATTTTTTTATTTCTTTTAACAATCTCAAAAGCAAAGAAATCTCCCAGCAAGCATCAGAGAGGCAGAAACATGAGAAAAGGAAACAATCCTAAAGAGTTGTGAAAAAAGGTGGCGCATGCTTAGCTACTCAGGCTGAGATCTGAAAGGTAGGTTTGAAGTCAGTCCAGGCAGAGAAGTCTATGAGATTTTTACCTCCATTTAATGAGGAAAAATGCTAGACTGGAGGCATGGTTCAAGTGGTAGAGCACAGCCATATTGAAGAAAGCCAAATGAGAGCATGTGGCTCAGATTTCAAATCCTGGTACTGGCACAAAAAGAAATCACCAGTCTAGTTTTCAGGGTGGCTAGACCATCACCTGCACCCCTAACAGTGACACAGCAGGGCTGAGTCTCCCCCCTCCCAGCTTGCGTAGAGTTAGTCACAGCTAGTTAAGTGCGTGATGCTCACTCACGGTGGCTTTAGTCTGCATTTCTTCAGAGGCTCGTGACGTGGCCCATCTTTTCCCATACTGCTGTGTCACTGGTTTGTCTTCTTCGGTGAAATACCTGGATGGGCTTCGCCCAGCACTGAGCAGGATCGCCGTTCTTCAGGTGGGAAGCAGAGGCGGCTCCTGGCGTGTACTTAGAAGCCACGGGGTGAAAGGTGAGTGAGGTTTGCGTCTCTCATCCCCACCCCAGCCCGGGCAGGTGTGCCGCTCACTTGTATGTGGTTGCTGAGCACAAGCAACGGCTAGATGTTTCTAAAGGATCCTCACTGTCCGGGGAGCCTCAGGAATCCCAGGCCAGCAGGGTTGGAACTCAGTCTTGTTGACCTAAGCCCAGTGTCCCAAGTTCATGCTTCTGAGCTTTTCCCAGCCTCCATCTACCAAAACTCTGGGAATTTTGTTCTCTGGAACTCTCCTAAGCCCTCACCCCTCATAGGGGACTGTGTTCCTTCCTGGGGTGTGTCCTCTGCTCCCTTTACCTCCAGACATAGCCCAGAACATCTAGATTCAGAGTGTGTGTGTGTGTGTGTGTGTGTGTGTGTGTGTGTGCTGGTCCTGGGGCTTGAACTCAGGGCCTAGGCACTGTTCCTGAGCTTTTTTTTGCTCAAAGTCAGTGCTCTGCCACTTGAGCCACAGTTGAACTTTATCTCCTCCCCCCACTCCCCTGCCTGACTTATCCAGGTTGGCTTTGAACTGCAAACCTCAGATCTCAGCCTCGTGAGCCACCGGTGCCCAGCCTGGGGATGGTTTCTAGAGCAAGAGTGGGAACCACCAGATTACTTTTGGCTCAGCCAATGGTCAACAAATAGTTAATGAGCACCATGATGTATGAGACGAAAGTTACCTATGAATGGCTAATAAATATTGAGTGATTTAGTGCTGTGGACTGTAATGGGTGGAAGGAAAGATGTGATCCTGTGATCTTTGCCCTCTGATCTTTGATAGTCTAATATAGAAACCAGATTTGATACATAAAATGGAACACTTTGGTGAGTGAATAAATGAAAACGAGCTGCATGGAGTGGGTTGAGGGGTACAGCGGTAAAGGAGGTAGGGTGGTAGTGGGCAAGGCTTGAAGGGGCGGGGGGGGGTCACGCTGTACACTGCAAGCTGGAGAAGCAATGGAGTGAGGCTCCTCACGCAGCCAGCTTGCTCTGGATTCTTAGCTGCGACTACGCTGTTGGAAGGGAACTAACTAAAGGGTAGTCATTACAACCCAGAGCAAGAAGGACCAGTTTCAGCACCAACATGCCCTCCACTTGGAAGATTGTGGAACCACAGACCAGGTGGCCATCTCTCCTAAGGAGACATCGGACCCTCTGAGCGGTGCCTCAATACGAGGCAGCTGTTCAGTTGTTCTCTGCAGAGAATGTCTTCACTCCACTTGTCTGCAGAACTTCCTTCTGTCCACACAAGAGGTCTGGGGCTGCAAGCCAACAGGGCTTGCCAGTCGTGGGGCTTGAACTCTGGGCCTGGGCGCTATCCCTGAGCTCTTCAGCTCAAGGCTAGTGCTCTACCACTTGCGCCACAGCACCACTTCTAGTTTTCTGGTGGTTAATGGAGATGAGAGTCTCATGGACTTTCCTGCCCAGGCTGGCTTTGAATTGCAATCCTCAGATCTCAGCCTCCTGAGTAGCTAGGATTACAGGTGTGAGCCACCAGTGCCTGGCTTCTCTCTTTTTTTTTAAATATAATTTTATTGTTATTAAGGTGTTGTACAGAGAAGTAACCATTTCATAAGTCAGGTAAAGAGTTGTGGGGTTTTTTTGGACAATATCACCCCTTCCTTTGCTTTCCCCCAGTTTTTCCCTCCTGCCCCTGCCCTCTTGAGATACTGCCTAGCTCTAGCATCTCTATTTCAGACATAGCCTTGAGCATTGCTCCATACACTATTTTTTTGAATGCTAATAATTCTTGATTAGTTTTCCTTTCATTTTCTTAGCATGAATATTTTGCTTGAGATATCATGAAATACCTACCATTGTAATTTACATGCATTGAACAATTACTAAGAACTAGACATGAGGTTGGCTAGAGTGGTTCATGCCTGTAATCCCAGCTATACAGGAGGCCTATTAGGAGGATTGTGGTCTAAGTCTGGTGTAAGTAGAGGCACTATCTCAAAAATAATGAAAAGAAAAAAAAAGAGCTGGGGGTGTGTGGCTCACATGGTAAAGCAGCACCTGCCCAGCAAGCATGAGGCCTTGAGTTCAAACTCAGTACTACAAACAAATGCATTCAATTTGACACCTGTTACTCACTTGGTATGATTATGAGCGATTCAGCAATCCTCTGGGTGATGTTCTAGATTGGCAAACCTGTACAGGACATGAGAGTGACTGGTGAAGGCTATGCAGATGATTGCAAGAAAGCTATGTCCCAATAAAACTTCATTTAATCCTAACAGGCTGTGGATCCTTCTCTGACTCCTATTCTAGCTGTTACTACAGTGGCTTCTGCCTGATCTGAATTTGGCATGTTCATTCCTGGTGCCTATCTCATGAATTCTGATGGTGTGTCGGGGATAGTTGAAATCACCCACATCATGTAGGTCTTGTGTCCCAAGGAGGGGAAAAAAAATAGCATCTTGTTTCCCAGAGTGACAGAATTGCTCCTTTGGGGGCCAGAATTCGGAGGCGGAGGACCCTTCCTGCCAGCAACCCAAACCCAACTCCTACAGACCTGTGGCTGAGTCTGGAGGTGAGCTCGAGAATGTTCCTTTTCCTCCCAAATTTCACTGCATACCAGACAATTGCCCGCCAACTTCCCTAATTCACCTTAACTGGCTCACCCTTATCTGGGCCTCCAAGGCCCACCCAGGACCTGGATGACACAAAAACGTTAGGAGAGACCTACTTGGCAATGGAATCATAAAGCACTTAGCCAGTTGGGGGTTAGAGCTTGGAGGACAGGGTGGTGCTACTTCCAGAATAAGGCCTAATATTTAGGAAAAAGCCAACAAGCACTTACTAGACAAATCTACCGTAGTGAGGGCTGAACAGGCACGAGGAGCGAGAACTGGCAAGGGAACAGAGTGGTCTTGGCTGGCTTCTTCACCTGGCTCTTCTCAAATATCTTCAGCTCAACAGGCCAGGCCCAGCACGAGGGCTCCAGGTCTCTTGCCTGGTGCTGGGCACAGATTTTTGCTGGCCCCTTGCTGTCAAACTCACTTGGATTTTAGCTTCAGCTAGGCTTCATGCTTTCAGAAACATTTCTCCCATCTCCTTTTCACGTGAGGCCCTGGCAGGGAGGCCTCACCCGCCCTGCACGCACGGCTCACATAATGGGTGCAAGGAAATGGGAGAAAACTTGGGGAAAAAAAAATTAACAAAAACAACCACTGACCCCGTGTAGCTGTTGGGAATGCTAACGGGGGCTTGTTGCCCTTTGAAAACTAGACACAGACATTTCTGGCCAAATGAAAGCAATGTTCCTCATGGAGGGCTCGAGACAGCAAAATGGAGCCGGAGTCACACACACTTAGTTTCAAACTTATGTTGCCGCTCCCAGGGAGAAATCAATGTACAGTATATTAAAAACAATCACTGCGGCCTTAAATGATCCAAGGGCTTAGCTTTGAATGCATTCAAGCTAATGGCGGCCTTAATAGCTTCTGACAGATCATCCCATTGATCAAGGGGCATGTATGAAATACGCTGTCTGCTAAACTCTGTTTTGATTTGGAGAAGAGAACACAAAACGTCCCTGGTAAACAGGGCTTGATTGTTCATATGTCCACCGGCATCCTCTCGCCTGACCCCGGTCGGGAGCACAGGAGGGCGGACAATGGGGCCCTATCTACCTGGGCGCTCTGCCCTCAACGGTAACCAGGGCGTAATCAAGTGGACATCTGTCTGAAGAGCTGGCGGCAGGGGTGGGAAGGGGGAGGGAAGGAGGTGGCCAGAGGTCCGGTTTTCAGTGTTGGATGAGTTACCAGTGATCCCTTTTGCTGCTCTGAGAAATTGATTCATCCCTTGTGGGCTCTGGGGGTTGGCAGGTTAACTGCGCTTGCTCCGAAGTGAAAAACCCAATCCTCTCTTTGAAAGCTACCCTGGGTTTCCTAGTGGGGATGGCAAGTTTAGCAAAGAAGCAAATGAAGTTGCTCCCTCACCTGTGAGTTTGAGGTTCCAGGATCATTTTACAGAGGGCCGAACATACCTGTACTCAAGCCTGGCATTTTCCACAGACAGTATGGAGACTGAAGAAATGAAAGAGGAGCGCTTAGCTTAATTTGTTGTGACTGCTCCTGTACAAAAGGTACTCTGGTTGCTTGTCGAAGCCTCAAGAACCAGCCATCGGCAGCTCTTGTCAGATGGGCCTGGCATAATCAGAAGTGATAAACATGCAGAAAGCCTTCCATGACACAGATAGTTAGACCGCTTTATTGTTTTGGTTTTGGTTGCTGGTACTCAGGTTTGAACTTAGGGCCTCCCCTTGTTAGGCAGGTGCTCTACCGCTTGAGCCAGGCTCCCAGTCTCCAGTCATTTCACTTTTTTTTCCAGGTAAATTGTCCTTTTTATTTTTTTTCCAGGTCCAGCTTGTACCATGTTCCTTTCTCCCAAATAGAGGGATGACAGGCACACACCATTACACATGACTTTGTGTTGAGATGGAGGTCTCACTACCTTTTGGCCATAGTTGGCCTTAAACCCTTAATCATCCTGACCTCTGTCTCTCTTGTAGCTGGGATTACAGGTGTGATCCACCATACTGGCCTCATTATGGTTAATGGCCATCATCGTTCTTTGGATTTTGCACTTCTGATATCCTTCAAATGCCAGAAAATGTCCGGAGTGCACAGGGCTGGGGTGAGTTTTACCTGTGGGATCTCTTTGTCTCAGAGGCTGGGCAGGGCCAGAATCCCTTCAAAATGGTACCAGGAAGGCAGAGGCCATCACTAGTGGTCTCCATCTGATCTGCAACACCAAGGAAGACTGTGGAGGGATCACATGACGTGGCCAGCAACCAGTATCCAGGACCCCTGCACTTGTCCTAAACCCCCATGGATTACATAGACTTGGCCTTTGTGTCCCCATCAGGAGGGCACAGAGCGTGTCCCAGGCCAGCACTTCCTGTCTCTCAGCAAGAAGCCACCACATTTACAGATTAAAACACAGGGGGAAAACCAGGGCTAGAAGCACTTCATTAGTATGAGTGCCATGTTTAGCCCGTGGCTTTTGTAAAATTGATGAATTTTGTCTAAAGGCAAGTGCAGACAGGCAAACAGATCTGTATCTGCTGTTATCCATTTAGCCTGACATATGTGTGCGGAGGAACTATTTCACCTCGATTCTTTCAGGACTGATGAAAAGTAAATGTGAACAAAGTCATGAACTGCACCATTGGAAAAGAATCATGGTTTCTGATGCCGGCAGTTAATTAACGCTTCCCTCCCCTCGCAATAGCCTGACCCTAGTACTTAGACATTCTCAGTCAATAAACAATTGTTGTACACAGATTATCCATTAGAAGGTGGTGGCAGCAATGTTTTTAAGCAAATCTAAAATTGCAAGGGTGACCTAATCTCCCTGTGGTAATGGGAGTTCTGGGGAATCATTTTTCATAGTATCTCATTTATAAGATGTTCCAGGCCATCTGCCTAGGGGAAAAAAATGGAAGCCATGAATAGCAAATTGGATAACACAAGATGGGGAGACACTATCCTTCTTAACAGTCTACAGCTCTCTCATCTCTACTTTGTGACTGTTGAGCGTCTCCAGCAAGATTCTACTGACGATCATAATTTAGATGCATGGCGTGGTTTACTAAGTGGGGCACAAGTGAAAATCTCCCTGCCCATGGTGGTCACAGGTGACAGAGATCATAATAGGTGGTAGTGATGAGCCTTATCATCATTCCCAAATAGGAACGCTGAGAAGTGAGGCAATCTGCCTGAATTCCGAAGCCTTCCTCGCAGGGAGCGGTGAATGATAGCAGTAGGAAAACAGAACAATGAAGATTATTAACCATTTCAAAGAGAGGTAGGAAGAGGGAGAAGAAAATAACAGAACCAGATGCCAGTGGCTCATGCCTGTAATCCTAGCTACTCAGGAGGCTGAGATCTGAGGATTGCAGTTCAAAGCCAGCCTGGGCAGGAAACTTCAGGAGACTCTCATCTCCAATTAACCATCAAAGGAAAGAAGAAGAAGAGGAAGAGGAAGAAAGAGGAAGAAGAAGAGAAGGAGGAGGAGGAGGAAGAAAAGCTGGAAGTATAGCTGTGGCTCTAGTGGTAGAGTATTAGCCTTGAGCAAAAAAAAAACACCTCTCAGACAGCACCCAGGCCCACGACCGACACACATAAAAAATAAATAAAATTTAAAAAAGAAAGTAACATATGGGGTGAATTTGATCAAAGGACATCATACATGTATGGAGAGAGAACAACAAGACTTTTTTGTATAATTGATATGTTCTAATGAAAACAACACAAAATTAAAGATAGCAGCTGGAACCTCATGGCAGACCCATGTGTGCTGGGTCCCAGAGGAGCTATTTCATGTGCACGTTGACGTACTGAACTTCATGACTGCCTGAGGTTCTGACTCCCACTCCCACTTCCTAGATGGGCAAACTGAGGCTTGGAGGGGTGGTGCCTTTGCAGCCTCAGAACCAGGCCACACGGAAGAAGTCCACAGACCACGACCTTCACCGCCACTCAGATTTGGGGAATCTGAGGGATAGTAAGCAGATGGGTGGACGTTGGGGATGGGTAGAAGTTGTAGGAGGATCAAGGCTGGGCGTTAGGAAGAACTGGCTTCTGCCAGGCAGGGAGGGGGTCAGACCTGAGCTGTTTGAGAATGGGGCGGCAGGATGAGAATCATGGGGGCTGGGTGTGTGGGGCTGTGCTGGGGGCAGTGTGAGAGAACACAGCATTTTCTTTGTTCATAAGACACTCAAGAAAGAGACCTGGACTTTCCAGCTGTCTCCAGAATGTACTGGGGTATCTCAGACTAGCGAGAGAAGCAAGGTATTCCTTTCCCTGAAACCAACTTCCCTAGCACAGCTACAGCCCCGGGGACCTGGTCACCTTGCTGGGAGTCATTAGGACTCCTGGGCCCAACTCAGAGCTGCTGGCGCTCTTTCTCTCTCTCTCTCTCTCTCATTCTCTCTCTCTCTCTCCCTGTTTCCCCCCACCTCTTTCTCTCTGCTGCAGTCAGTCCCAGCTATTACAACCAGCCTGGGCCTTCCCTCCCCCTTTATGGTTGTCAAATTGATTTCACCACGGCGATACCTATGGCTCCCAATGAAACTTAATTAAAAATACCATTTAATCACAGAGTAACAAAGGCAAACTGGATCAGCAGCATTACCACCTCAGCGCATTTTAATCCGCGCCGCCTCGCTCCATCTGAATCTGTTCGGATGAGAGTCGCTTTTTCAAATCAGAATCCTCTTGTCTTCATGTGCTCGCCTCTGACAGATCTCCAAAGTAAACAGCATTTAGTGTGGCACAGATCCAAATGTATGCAATTTGCCCAGTGGTTAAAAAAAAAAAAATCAGCTTTAACTAGAGCAGAGGAAAAGAAGTTTCACTGGAAAATAACCTTCCCTGAAACACACAAAATGCTCCTGAGCACGGGCGTCCATTAACAGGGCCGATGGGATCTCATTTCCAGCATCCCTCGACCGACTCAGTGATGATTTAGAAGCTTATTACTGAAACCGTGTCATAAGCAGTGCCATGACCCGGCCCTTTGCTGTCTAAAAACCTCACTTGGGCTGGCGGCTGCTGGAGAGGAGAAATGGCCGTGGCTGTGGCCGAGTGGGTGATGCTCAGCGGGAACTGCAAACAACAGGTACTCACTGCCAGCAGCCTTCCCCACCAATGGAACTCTCAACTGGAAAGGAGGCTCCTTGGCCTGGGCTGGAGCTGTCTTCCCCGCCCCCACCTGCCCAATGTCTCTTGAAATGGGGAAGTAGCCAGAGTGATCAATGACAGTATAAAACTACCTTGTCTAGTCACCCTGAGCATGCTCTGCACGAAGCCTTCTGCATTTCCCAGGGCAGGAGAAAACAAACCTCAGAGCCTGGTGCCATGTCTATCCCTGCTGGGCTATATCACTGGCTCCTTCCCTTTGGTCACAAGGGTCCTTTTCTTTTCTGGAGCTGCTCTAACCCTCCAACTCCCCTGAGGACTTTGTGCCTGCAGTCTCCCTCCCCGCCCCCCCCCCCCCCCCCTGCAGAAAGCTCTCTTTTCTCCCTCCTCTGTCTACTGATCACTGATCTACCAGCTTTTGGATTCTAGATTATGCCATACTACTGGTGTTGGGCATAAGAAAGGCAGGACTGAAGCCACTGAGGATGAAGGAATGTCTCAGGTTACTTTTCTCAAGGGAACTGGGACTCCACAACCAGGGAGCCCCATAGGAGGAGGGGGAGGAGCTGGTGCTGATGCCACATTGCTGGCTCCTCACCTAGGGCCATAAGGATCTCTGGGCCCATGTTCCCAGCAAAGTCTACCCAGCTTACCACCTGGCAAGATGGAAGTTGACAGTCAGCTCCCTGCCAGCCACCGTTCTATTGTCTCCTGCCTCCAATCCTTCTACCACTTCAAACCCTACCCTCCACCTCCTTGACCATTAAGGTTTAAGTATGCCTTCTGGAAGCCATCTTTCTTCTGGAAAATGCAATCTTGCCTGTTGGATTCAGTTAAGGTCATGGCTTCTCCAACTCCTCTTACATCACTTGGCTATACCTGGAGAATCTGCTAAGGGCCTCCATCCACCCCGGATCCACCCAGGAGAGCACAGCAGGCCCTTTCACTGATGAGCAAGAAAAGCACAGAACCTCTCAGGTGTCAGAGCTGATCTTTTTCTATCTTTATTGTCTTAGAATGCGTAACAATGCACATAACATATTAATACAAGCAGCTCGTGAATACAACTCATAAGAATATGCATATATTGGGGTGAGCACTAAACATTACTGATTCCTACTACAGAGGCACAAGCAAGCAGGCTCAGGGAGCGCTGATACAAAGTCGGGGGGGGGGGGGAAGGGAGCAGGCCAGGGTTACAATAAATGATCACAGGGAGCAACAGAGTCTCAGCAAACCCCAGAAGGTCCTGGCTGCTTTGGAGCTGCTGCCATGCTAGGGTGGAACCTAGGACTGCTAGGTGTTCTGAGATTTAAAGAAAATACAGACATTTTCATTTTTATGTGAAATCTCCCAATTTTTAAATATTGGCATCTAATGGAATATAATAAGGAAGAAACACCATAGTGCTCAATAAAACACTGAGTTGGAGGGCCAGGGACTCTGTGTGTACCTATGTATGCCTGTGTGTGTGTGCATGCGTGTATGCCTGTGTGTGTGTATGTGTGTAGTGACTCAGTGTGTGGCACCTGTGTGCCTATGTCATTGCATCTACTCTCTGCAAAATCCCTGTGAGGTCCACATCACTTTTCTTTTACTGATGAGGAAGTTGAGGTCCAGAGTCGTCAGGAATTTAATCCAAGGTCTGAGAGCCCCGAGTCTCCCCATGATGAAACCCTGGCTACCTGGTGAAATGGGGCTTGTCCACAGCTGACTCTGTGGGCAGGGAGGAGTGCTTTGAGCCAGTGAGTCCTGAGAGCAGGAAAGCATTTGTCCTCAGCCTCTAAACTACTGCAAACAACTACTAGAGAAGTCTACGGGCTGAAAAGAGGGGCTCACTGCTGTCACAATTTCTGAGGACAATAAAGGACAGGAGTCAAGCCAAAAAAGCAAAAGGTCAGTGTACCATGAGATACCACTGGCACAAGCCTGGGAAGAGGGAGAAGAGCATCCAAAGTCAGCTTAGTGATACACAACAACACTCATGTTCATGGGGTAGGGAGCCAGATAATCATGGCTAGAAATCATACCAGACATTGTTCAAAGTCTGTAGCTAGATCACTTAGGTCATCTTGGGAGCTGGTGTCCTTAGCATCTCTATTCTACAGATGAGGAAACCGAGGCACAAGCAAGTATGGAAGATTGTAAAACTAGTGGAGTCTTAGTCCTGCCGCTCTGGAACTACAACCCAGGCTCAACCCCTACTCTGCACCATCTCCTTGATGCCCTGTCATTACCGACAAAATGGGGGTTGTCTGGGAAAACCAAAAGGTACTCCGCCGGTTAAATCCACAAAGCAACGTAAATAGCACTAGGTCTCTGTCATCAGATCAGGGGAACTCTGCAAAGACAGGAGTTTGGCCTTGTTTTCTTTGTTAACGCCTCCCCGTTCCTGTGTGTGGAGCACAGAGCTCTCAGGTCAGCCCTACTGAGCCTTGTTTCAGAGAAGAGAAGAGGCTATTCTTCAGTCACTGCTCCTTTCATTTCTCACCCCCACCTCCATGAGAACAGTGGCAAGAGAGGACTGGAAAAGGGAATGCCTGTTCTCAAACTTTTTACAGACATCTTGTCCTAGGGGGCTTTGTTCAATGATGAAAACATTTCATGTCTGTGCTGTCCAAAGCAGTAGTCACCAGCCACAAGTCTCTGTTAAGCACTTGAAATGTGACTGGGACAATGGAGGAAAGGACTGTCAGTTATAATTAACAGCAGTTTTAATTCCGAGTAGCCACGGCTAGCTGGTGGCTACCCTGTTGGATGGTACAGCCTCTAAAGAAATTGGGATGGATGTGTCAAAACCCTGTCTTGCCCTGGGTAACTGGGACCACTTCAAGACTCCAGGGCAGCTGGCTAAGGAGGAAAGGAGGTCACCCTGTGTCCCAGGCTGGGGGTATTCATGTTGCTACCCCTGGAGGGTAAAAGCCCACCCCCCCACATACACAAATCCCAAGGGGCAAGAATTTTCTAGAAGTTCCTATTCAGTGCTAAATAGGACTATGATACTGTGTCATTTTTCAACATTTTGACATTCACCGGTTTTGTTTCCTAGCTGTTTTGACCTGGGACTTGGTTCTACAACCTAAGGGCCAGGAGAAGCCTCAATGTGCTTGACCAAGACTGGAGAAGAAAGTTCAAAGATAACTTCTGTTCCTTCACCTAAGACTCATGCTCCTTCTAGTGTTTTGCTTCCAGAAGCTGACCTCTGAACTCTGAAATGATGTCAGAGAGGTCAAAGGGCAGAGGCATGGCAGGGTCATCCTTCTCCCAATATGGTCGGCAGTCTGGTCTCTGATCCACTGGCAAATTCCGGGCGATTCGGGCCTGGCACCTGGGAGAGTAAGAACAGGCAATTAAGCATTATGGGAAATTTCTACAAGGTCCAAACTCATGGAAAACCTGGAGATAAACATGGGCAAATACTCCCCCAAAGGATCGTCTGTGGGATGATGGGAAAAGTTAAGTTTGCTAGGCAGGAAGTAGGTGCTTCTAAGAAGGAAAAACAATGTGGCTTCAGAAAGGCCTGTCATCAGGGAAATGCAGGGACTCTGCCTTTAAAATGGTGAATTATTTTTTCATTATCTCAACTGTTATTTAAAGTGTGTGATTAAGCCATTATCAGATTTAAATGTTTGTGGGATTTCAATGTATTACTAGATTACTGGGAAAGATTAAATTGAATTTACTGCATTAAAACGTCCAAGAATAGATTAAACAATATTACAGGCCAGGATTGACTTTGGAGATCCTGGAGATTTACAAGTGTCCCAGCTTGCTAGGCTCAGAAAAAGGCACTCCAAGGAGAGACTGGTTTATAAGGATATATGCAAATAGAGGTTAATAATCATTTCCACTGATGAATAGATGAGGGAAACTTCCACAAAATTAAATTAAGAGGCTAGCAAGAGTTAGTCCCTAAGGAAAACACTTAAATC
This sequence comes from Dipodomys spectabilis, assembly GCF_019054845.1. NCBI lineage: Eukaryota > Metazoa > Chordata > Mammalia > Rodentia > Heteromyidae > Dipodomys > Dipodomys spectabilis. The sequence continues at coordinate 926,676 of NW_024870807.1, read as the reverse complement.
ACGCTTTTTATTAAATGGATTATTCATCAATAGTAGAGAAATTAATTATCATATACGGCTAAATTATAGCCTCCTAGGAAAAAAGTTGGGGCATGATCATCAGGCATCTACCTTCAGAGTTGAGCTTATTTAAAATTGGGCTTCTACTTCATTTATCTGAAAAAAAAAAAAAAAAAGAACCAAAGAGAAGGAAGTAAATTGCATCCAAGAAGGAGCACCTCCTCTGTTCTGTGGGAGCACTTTGCAGTGAAAGTGTATGTGTGCAACCCAAACCAAATGCCCAGTCCTCAGGAAGGGGCTGCATAGGCTCCACCTTTGCGCCTCTCAGTCTTCAGCAGTTAGAAGTGGTCATCATTTCCATTAGTCCTTTGCCTGTGCTAGTGTGACTCTGAAGAGATCAAAGAATGGGATAGCCTAGCCCCACTCGGGGCCTGATGGCAGAGAAGATCCCTAACTTAAAGATGTCTTCTTCTCTAGGGAATTATTAATGGTGAGGGGACCCCAGGGGGTGGGGGGAATATACTTCAACTTTACACCTATTTTCACATGTGGTTAATTGCTCTACCGGCATCCTATGCACTCAATCCGTCGTACATTACAAGTAACATTCCAATATATCTTCAGCTCTCTGCATCAGGCCCTGATAATAGCGTCTGTTAACATGCACTAAGTACTATTATGTAGCACATCACTTCATAAATAATAAGATTAGCTGACCTCAGGGCCCCAAGAAGAGTAATGTGTTTAAATGTTCTCATTATTTATTTAAAACAAGAATTAAAGCAACAGAAGCTGCTTCTGACAATCCTCTTAGCATAAATATTAAAGTGTTTGCCCTGATAAGCACGCCCCGCACGGAGGGACGGAGGGTGCTTTCTGCAGACTTCTTCCTGATAGGTGTTGGAGGCCCAGCGCGCTCTGTCATCCTTCTCAGGGTGCATCTCTGCCGTTCTCGTGACAGTCTCTAAATCACTGGAAAGTGACGAGGGGCAAATTAATATTCAAGGGAAGCTGAGACTAATTACAAAGGAGCTCTGCAAAGCCTTTCAAATTGTGCTTTCTCCCTGCCTCAGAATCACAGAGTAATGCTCAATTTGCTGGGTAGGGAAAGTTATTCCAAATTGAGCATTTCAATCTCACAGTGGATAAATTATCCGCGCACACATTATCCTGCCTGGCAGATTAAAGGGCTATGATAAGTGTCGACCCACCTAGACTATCATGAGGTTTGTAAAAAGTCAATAGAGATGTGTCTTCTCTGTCAAATGGGCTTTGCCTCCTCACTCGGGGAAAGTATTCAAAAAAGCAGGAAAACCCATGCCAGGGGCTGCTTGTGCATGTACTACGCCGCACTCCTAAAGACTGGCTGTGCTTTGGGGCACAGCTACTGTCCTGGCTACTACCAGGACAAGGAGCAGCTGCTATGGGAACTACCTTCTCCTCAGGTGAACCTGTGCTCGCCTGACTCACCACCTCCACCACTTCTACCAGGGCTAGGGCGAGAACCTTTGGCTGAAGCCAGTAATGGAGGAATGCTATGTAATTCTTCCCTTGATACTCAGTGCTCACTGCCTATTTCCAAATGGCAATAAGAGGACTCAGGAGAGTCTCTGCACTTGATAGAATGAGCCAGGACAGATGCCCCATTCACACTGCAGTGTCTGACTCAGCATCACACTGGACTGTGGCACTGGGAAAGAGAGGCTGGAACGACTTAGAGGCATGGCCCCTTTAGCTTCCTATTTCCCTTCCTCAAATCACTCGTTCTGCCTTCTTGGATCTCAAAGTCCTAAAATGGGGAAATTGGGAGATTGCCACACCACAGGGAAGGTGTGTTCCCCGGGCTCTCTGGGCGGCTGCTTTCCAGGGACATGGCATGTGGGCCATGTGTCCTTACCCCACTTTGCCTCTGGTGTGTCAGTAAGGGGATGAGGAAAAGAATGATGACAATGACAACAACCCAGCTGTTCCCCCCCATCTGTGGCTATGCTTTCTGTGGTCTCCGTGATCCATGGGCAGCGGTGGTCTGGAAATACGCGGGGGGAAATTCCAGAAATAACTCGTAAGTTTTTACATTGTGCGCTGTTGTGAGGAGTGTGATGAAATCGCGTTACTCATCTCTGTCCCGCCCAGGATGTGAGTCATCTCTTTGTCCAGTGTAATCATGTTGTCTCTGCTACCTGCACACACTGTCATGGCTCAGTGGACGCCCCTCCTGACATATCATCAGAGGATATGGTCACCAGTGGCCTCAGGCCAGCTCACAATGCCTGGGCCGCTCACCTCTGTCCGTCTCATCACGTAGGCCCTACAGCAGCTCACTGCCTTAGCCTCCGAAGGGTGAGTGCAGCACAAGGTATTTTGGAAACAAGAGAACATCCATTCATGCAACTTTCATTTGGCCACACTGTTCCAACGGTTCTGTTGGATTAATCAGTGTTCATGTCTTCCTGGGGCTGATTTATAACTTATAGGTGTGTTTGTAGGGGTAAACAATCTATGTAGGGTTATAGTGGTGGTTTCGAGCAGGCAGTCAGGATCTTGGAGTACATATCCTACAGATGAGGGGACTAAAGTAATAGTAAGAATACCTTATAAATGGGGCCACTGTGAAGATGAAGTGAGTTTGAGTTAATTCGTAGTATTTAGAACGCTGTTCCACATATAGCTCAGTAAATATTAATTATCATTATTGTAACGACTTCTGCTGTGCATATGGTGACGGATGGGAGATGGCACCAAGAGTGCTGTCGCTGCATGGTGGCCTCCAGGCTGGTTCTTCCTCGGAGATGCTCTTGAGATCCAGGCAGAGCACTTCCTAGCTCCAATCTAACTAAATGCTCTCATGCTGTGACAGTCTGGAACAGTGAAGCGTATGTATTCAAGTGGCTGTGACTTTGCAGTGACAGGCTAAAATGTTCACACTCAGATAGGATAGGCAGTGGTTCCTGAAAAGTAGAACTAACAAAAGGCACTGCTGTCGTATCTTTCAGACTGACTCGGCATTTACAAGAAGTACACAAACTCTAGAGTTCCTCACATAATAAAGCGGGCCCAAAGCTGTCAGAGACTTGGTTTAGAAACACTGACTATGGTAGGTGCTTATGGTCTCATAGACATGTTCCCCCCACCCCCCAGGAGGATCCTGATATTTCTGTGGGCATTCTCCCTTCCTCATGCTTAGCCTTGTGATTTGGGTGGGACTGCCTCCACCTCGAAGGCCAGGGCAGATCTTTATTGGCATAAATTTAATCAGCAAAAGCCACTCATTGAGCCTCAAGCTGTGGTTTAGGAGGAGGCAGGACAGATATCAATCTGGGGCAAAACTGAGGGTAAATCAAGAGGACTGGTATAGAAGCTAAGGGGAGAGACTCTTCTGGTCTGTGAATTGTTAGGACGTGTAAGGTAGACATGCCTCTCTCCTCTGGCTACCATGCAGCCAACTTAGATCTTAAATGATACTTAGTAGTTCTACCAGGCATCACTGAAGCTAGCTCTTTTTTTTTAAATCCCTCTGAATTCTTAAAGTCCTTAGTGTCTGAATTAGTTTTTTTTTTTCTGTCATTTACAACCCAAAGAATTCTAGCTGATTATATTAGTCACATTTCCTATCTCTGTTACTTCCTGTTACTTGCAATGTCCATGGCCAGGTCCTTCCATGGACTCCATGTTGCTGCTGAAACCATTCAGTATGTGCAGAGATCATTTGTGTCTGAAAGCATGAAAATACCAGGCTTTGCCGTTGGTTCGAATGAAATTTCTATTTGGAATAAACCTCTAGCCAAAGGCTATGGGAATGCTAGTGACAGTCATGTTGGCCTTTGTTAGGGGGGTGGAGGGAAGAGTTAGTGTTCATGACTAGAGTTGGATGATCTTTCTTTAAAAATGTCTAAGCGATTGCCCCAATTCAGTGTCGTTCCCAAGGCCGATGGCTTGGGAATGTTACAGCTTCCCCTTTCAACCTTGTCATCTCCGCTTCTATCCTGAAGGAAAATCTGTTTTGGTGCTTGTAGTGTTGCCAAGTAAACTTGGATCTACTTGAAAATGCTACTCCTTTCATGAAATACTACAAAGAAGCAGAGGAAAATGACACACATCTCTACAGGTATATATATTTCACCTCTCTCCTTCTGGACTTCACGTTATTTCAATTGAAAGGACTCTATCAGTCATCTCCAAAACTCTGTTACTTAGGGATGGTTCTCTCTGAATGCTGTAGTGACAGAACAGGAAGTGGCTAAAAGGTGTCATACGGGCTGGTCTGTTAACAGGTTGTGTAGAGAGGTGCCCCTGACCCCCACCTCAAGGTGTAAGTCATAGGGGCCTCATTGCCCACTGATTTCCCTCAGGGCTGCACTTACATTTGGATGATCAAGATTGCAGCTACATTAGTGAACACTGGTTGCCATGCTAAAATTAACCACTTTAGCTAAAGTGTGTGTTAATTATGGGTATGCAAGCAGTCAATAAAAGGTTAATGCAAAAGTCAAAGGATAAATTTCTTCTCTTATTGCATCACTTCACAGACTAAATGACTAACATTATACTTTGTGTTTTTAATCAATAGGTTTTACAGTAATGTGCCGGCCATTGATTTTAAGAAAACATATACGGTCTTCTTCCTTGTCCCTAAATTTTGCAACAAATAAAGAAGGACAGGTAACATTTCCACTACCCAGAGGCAGTGATGAAGACAGGAGAAATCGTTTCTGCTAGTAGATTCATCTGGATAAACAAGCAACTCACATAACAGACAGACAGACAGACAGACAGACAGACACACACACACACACACACACACACACACACACACACACACACACACACACGCAACATGAACTTCATGGAAATATATTTCCAAGCACAGACCAAGAAGCAAGAAGAGAAGAAAAATGAGAGAGTTTTATACTTGGAAAGAAGAGAGCAACTCCTGATAACAACAATGACATTTTGTGTGCTGTTTCAATGTAAAGAATTTTGACCCATAGCACTATTTTATCTGACATTCGAGATACACCTGGGAAAGAGGACAGAGGTGGCATTTGGATCCTATTTTGCACAAGGCTGCCTTACCCCACCCCAGTTCAGTCTAATGGGATGGGACAGACTCTTGTACCACTGGCTGGCAGCTGTTTCCATTTAAGTTCATCTTTGTCACTGACATCCTTTTGGACCAATGGATCCTGTCCACTGATTAGTTATTCTTTCTAAATTTAGATAATCTAGAGATTCCAAACCATCTTGGCTTTTTTTAAAGGGCATAAGTCATCTTTAATTACATTTCCTGGGCTACTTTTGAAAAAAATATCTCAACCTTTCAATATCTCATTGCTTAACTGGTACATGAGGTTTAACCTCCTCAGCGTCACTAGGTGACACGGAGATAAGATCAGATAATGTGAATAAGGCAAGAACAGTTTCAATAACAACTTCATGTAACAACTAAAAAAGTGCACTCTTTTTTGACTCAGATTTGTTTGCATCTCTGTGTGTGTGTGTGTGTTGTGTGTAATTTTCATCTACAGAGTTAGACAGGTGTCTACTTTTAGGGATCAGCCACGTCCCTCAAACAATACAAGCCAATGCCAAGGCTTAAGAGGCCTCAGATAGGAAACACTGGTGTTATATCAGATCCACATTAACCTACAGAAACCTGAGTTCCAGGACAGGCATGATGAAAGCAGGAAATGATGAAAGGGGCAATGACTCCTTCAAGGGCCTGAGGCTTTGGAAGGAGCAGGAAACCCACATAGATCCAAATGTCTCAGTTCTACTCAGCCTCTAGAGACAGAGTATCTGCTACAGAGCCCCATGTTTACAGGTAGGTATTTTTCATACGAGATGGTTATCTACATCCCTGACAGCACTTTGTATACAGTTGAAGGAGCTGTCACGTACAAGTTTGACTTTCCAAGTTGTCAACCTTCAATTCATCATTTAAAATCTAACCTGGAGAAAAGCCACTGATTGTACTGCTTTTCACATTTCATCATGGGTTTTTTTTTGTTTTTTTTTTTTGTGTGTGTGTGTCAGTACGAGGGCTTGAACTCAGGGGTCTGAGTGCAATCTCTTAGCTTTTTCCACTCAAGGCTGGTGCTCTACCACTTAAGCCATAGCTTCAATTCTGCTTTTTTGGTGATTAGTTGGAGATAAAAATCTCATGGACTTTCCTTCCCCGGCTGACTTTGAACCACAATCCTCAGTTCTCAGCTTCCTGAATAGTAGGATTACAGGTGTGAGCCACCAGTGCCTGGTCACATCTCACCATGCTTTGTTCCAAATAGTTCACTTCAGTCAATGGTGAGAGAGCACATGGTTCATAAATAATGATCAGAAAGTCTAGTTTATAAATAACCTTACCCTATGCAATAAATCCTCTGAAAAAAATAAATTAATGAATTTATACACTGCTCTCTGAACTCTTCTTACTGCTGTTGTGGTGCCAAGAGAACTTTACAAATAATCAGCCACCGTGTCTTACTGATACCTATCAGGATGGACTATGTTGACAAAGGCAAGATGTATAATACCAGCTTGCCGAATTTGTATAACTCAGTTTACCTATTTACCCAGTGCAGAACCACCAAGCCACACCAACTCCTAAATGAATCAACAAAGGACACATTCTTTCTTTGAAAGGCTTTTAACCTCTTGCCTCTCTACCATATGTTACTGTTTCCAGATCAGTAAAGTCAATATACATTGTTCAGGTCAAGGGATCTTTCCAGCAGGTGGTGCCTTTTAAGCCTGAGCTTGAGAACCTGGGCTCGACCTAACTTCTAGTTGCATGAATATCTACCTTGGGCCTACACTTTCAAGAAGTGAGGAGTCTACATTGAATTAGCCTGCTTGGGTGCCTTAGAAATGCTGTGGGTACCGAATACACCAAAAATGCTTTAATATATCACAAATTGGATACCACTGCTTTTTGGTGATTAGTTGGAGATAAGAATCTCATGTCATATGGCAATTCAGGCATTTCCCAAGAAACAGGCATTCCATCCACATACATTATCCACTGCCTGGATCCTGGTCAAACAACACATTGATATTGTGCTAAGATACTGTTCTCTCCCCAGGAAAAGGAAGAGTTCAGCTGCTGTAACTGCCTGTGTTCTCCACATTTATTTGAAACCCAACAGCATTTCCTACATAGAGAACAGCCGTCATAGTTCCCACCGTTTCTCTTCAGCTACTGTATGACTTACAATTTTTCTGAACACTGACGATACTGTATAGACCACTAATCATGAACGTTTTGGCTAGTCATGAAGCGACCTCCCAAAAGTTCATCCCTCGGCTTCACCCCTGATACTGTGCTTAGAGGTGGGGTATAGGGAAGTGACTGATCATTGGATCTCTGACCTTGTCAATGGATTATGCATTGATAGATTCATAACAGAGAAGGAAGGCTGCTGGGAGGTAGGAGATGGGGACTAAAGGAGGAAGTTGGTCACTGGGAACGTGCTTTGGAACATGTATCCTGTCCTTACCTCATCCTCACCCCCATTCCTGGTCTCCACCACGTGAATAGCCTCCTGTCACATGCTCCCACCCCCACGAGGCTCTGCCTCACCACAAGCCCACTGCAATAGAGCCAGCTGACCATGGACAGACACCACGGAAAGCATGGGCCTAAGTTCGGCCTCCTTTAAGGTACTCATCTCAGGTATTTTGTCATGGTGATAGAAAACAGACTAAAAAAAGTCTAAAAGGGGTTTTGTTGTTTGCTTATTTGTTTTGTTTTTTAAAAAAGAGAAATAACAGAGCTTCAGCTTGGGATTCCAAAAGAGATTTCCTTGATAAGGGCTTCCTGTCCTGTGAGTTTATGGAACCAGGGCCTCTTCCCACTCCAAAACACTGATGAAAGTTCCTTTGGCCTATGGCAAAGGTTTTTACCAAGAACAAAAGACCCTGCGGGGAGAGATAAAGATGCTCAGATAGCAGCATCTCCAGGAGATCAGGAGATTGTAGACTAGGTATAAGCTTGGCGCCAGGGGCTCCTGCTTGTAATCCTAGCCACTTTGGAGGCTGAAAATGAGAGGATCTTCAGGGTATTCTCTGCCTGGGTATAACAGGAGACTGCTTCTCAACCAACAGCTGAGTGTAGTGGTGTGTGCCTGTCATCCTAGCTGGAGGCAGAGATTGGGAGAATTTAGTTGTAGGCTAGCCTGAGCAGAAAAATTCATGAAACACTATCTTAAGGGAAGAACTATGACAGGAAGTGTAAAATAGGCAAAAAAAAAAAAAAAAAAAAAGAGAGAGAGAGAGAGAGAGATGGTATCTCAAAACAACCAGTGCAAAAATGGACCGGAGGCATGGCTCAGCAGAAGAGCACCTGTCTAGCAAGCAAGAGACCCTAATTTCAAATCTCAGTAGTATAAATAAATGAATAAAGAAATAAATAGATAAGGGATGTAGCACCCACATGCTATGATAAACATTAAAGACATTTTTTGGTCTTCGTATGGCTCAAAACTATTGGCAGTCTTTCTTTAGGCTCTGGAAGAGTGCTATGGCCTTTCCCTTAGAATGTGCTGCCTTTTCCAGGCCTCTTTCCTGCCCAGGTGATGATACTTTGTGGTGCTCACAGCATCTCTTCACTCATGTTCTTTTTTTTTGTCGGCCGTGGGGCTTGAACTCTGGGCCTGAGCACTGTCCCTCAGCTCTTCAGCTTAAGACTAGCACTCTACCACTTGAGCCACAGTGCCACTTCTGGTTTTCTGGTGGTTTACTAGAGATAAAAGTCTCACGGAGTTTCCTGCCTGGGCTGGCTTTGAACCGTGATCCTCAGATCTCAGCCTCCTGAGTAGCTAGGATTCCAGGCGTGAGCCAGCGCACCTGGCTCACTCAGTTCTTTTGAAAACCATCCTTTGAGGCTCAGTAGAGGTTTATGTGGCCATTCAAAGATACTACAGTTATCCTACTCCTGCTAATGTCATTCCAATGTCCTCTCAGATCAAAACAATAGTGAGGATGCTAATAAAAATACAAAGGTAGCTAATAGCAAGTATCAAGTGCCAGGCATTTTGTACTATTTTTTTAAATCTAAATGTTTGTTCTCAAAATGGGAACTGAGGCCTAGAAGATTTACTAACCTGTCTAAGATTTCATAGCTAAACAAGGGATAGAGTCAGAATTTAAGGCCAAAATTGTCTGTCTCCAAATCTCAAGCTCTTCTTGCCATTCCAACAGCAAAAGAATCCTTATAGGCTCTTGTTAAAAATAGTATCCTGGGAGCAGTTACAAGGGTGGCAGACACTGGAGAATCACAAGTTGAGGTTATCCTGAACAAAAGTTAGCCAGACTTTTAGTTAGCCAGGTGTGGTTTAATTTCAGCTACTAAAGATGAGATACAGAGGTAGGAAGACTAGGACCTGAAGCAGGCCTGGAAAAAACAAACTAAAAGTGAAAGAACTGGGGTCTACACACAGCCCTGTGTTCAATGCCCAGTACTACCATCAACAAAAAAGAAAAAGTTCCCCAAATGCACTAATCCCCAAGTCAGGCTGTCCATAGAAGTGTCCTGAGATTCTTAATTTCCATAAGTGATCAGGCTGTACAATGTCAACCTGCCTGAAAAGATTACAAAGATACTGATGCTGAGATGTGGCATTGTATATGAGCAGCTGATATTAGGTTCATCTTCATTTATGACCTGGCTCTTGGAGGTCATCTGTAACTTGGCTCCCCCCACCCCTTGCAGGCAACTGGTAACCTCCCAGTGTCCAGCATATACTAGGGTCTTCAGAAGTCCTTCCCACTACTACAGAGACCTCTGAACGCCCCTGGAGCAACTTCATATGTGAAACTGGTTGGCTCACCACTGTGGTGTAAATCCAAGGGGTAGAAAGTTCATAATAATTTTATCCTCAGGTTCATTTGTCAGCTTGTCAGTTACATAATGAGAGTGATGAATGGGCTACCCTGACAGCTGAATATTTAGGAGCTGCTGAACTTTGGTCTCTGGTCACATGATAGGGTCACCCGAAACTTGCATGACTTCTACCTGCCCAAGGGTAACAATATAAAGGTCGAATGTGCCTGCCGATTATATGTATCAAGTCTGAGGCAGCTTGGTTGGGAGTTTTAAGAGAGGCCGGGTTGGGTTCCCCAACATACAAAGCTGGGGAACCACTGTAGAAATGTGCTCAACAAAAGATCTACAATTTCAAAGCAGTCTAAAGTAACTTTCCTTGCAAGGGAATAGAATGAACTCATTATTTTTAAAGGGCAACGATGAAAACAAACACTTTGGAAGAAAATATATATTCTGTCGGTGCCTGAGCCACTGGGAGGGAAAGCGCACAGGCGGATGACTTAATGAGTGGTATTAATGCCGGACCTGCAACATGGCAGAAGGTCCGATTGGATGCAATTACTGGAACAGAATCCTCTCTGGGTAGCAGCAAACTCTCCTTTCAGCCATGAAATATGGTCTCTCCACTGTCCCCTGTCAGCACAGTACCCATAAAGGACCAGGACTGACAAAAGATAACCCTTTCCAAATTTCATGACTGCTTGAAACTTAAGTTTGCCTGAAACAGTCTCAAAACTTCAGAAAGATTCCAGAGTAACTTGCAATTAGAAATTCAAGGCGGCTGTGGGTTTTAGATGTACTCAATATTTTGAACAACATTTCTTCCTGCAAATCTAGACTTACATTTTCACTATCTGGTTAAATTCCATTTACTCAGAATCAGATAAATGCAGTCACATGGGTATGAATACAATTATGAAAATAGAAGCTAAAAAGCCAATGTCATGGATTTCTAGAGCCTAGGAACTTCGTAACTGGTAGAAATAACAGACCTTACACAAAAATCTGATTTAAACAAGGCGTCTGTTTTCTACAAATGATTTTTCCCCCTGAAAGTCTGACAGACAGACTGCCACTGGAAAAGACAGACCAACAGACTGGTACCAGAGCATAATCTACTCAGACTCCTTAGAGATGAGCAAGGCAAAGGACAATGGCTTACAGAAGAAAAGGCCAGCTGTTCTGACTTTGGGATGCTCATTTGAGTTGTAAGCTGTGAAATAAATTTGAGTTGATGGTTCTCCCATCTGCTCACCTGTCAGTCTGTTTCCAATGCACTGCTGTTTTTAGAAACACTTCTGTGTAACCTGCTTAATTGGTGTTTGGATTCTGAGAAATACCTCCCCAGCTTATTTTAACCTGATGCAGAACTTTGGGTGTTCATTTCTTTCTTCTTCCCTAAGAACTTTCACTAAAAGCTCAACAGTTCTTGTAGTAGAAAACTCAATGGTAACCTGATATTGTGACCCTATGATATCAAGTACGATGACATAATCCAAACTTGATACTAGAGAGAGAACCATTGGCGAATTTATCAAGCACATTCCAATCTTCTGATGAATGCTTTGTAATGACTTGAAAGGTGACTAAAAGCCAAAAGTCTGCTGGGGATGGTGATGCATGCCTGTGACCACAACACTTTGAAACCAGAGGCAGAAGGATGGTAAGTTCCAGGCCAGCCTGGGCTAACTAGACCCTGTCTTAAAGAAAAGGTCAAAATTCTTTCAGTGGTCCACATGATCCTATGTGATTTGTCATTTGCTCGTTCCTGATCCTCAGACTCTTTCCTTCCATCATCAAGTGGCTGCACTTGTGCTGGTTTATTTGCTCTTTGAAAAGGCCAAAAGCATTTGCAGGGTCTTAACAGCTGCTCTTCCTTCCACCTGGAGCTCTTCCCCCAAGATGCCTATGTGACTCACGTACCTGCTCCATCAGATCTTGCTTAGAAGGAATCTAATCAGAGAGATCTTCTTGACACTTCAATTTAGGATAATACTACCACTCCTCTCTCACAAATCCTGTTTTTCTCTATAACATAAAACATCTGGTGTGTGTGTGTGTGTGTGTGTGTGTGTGTGTGTGTGTGTGTGTGTGTGTGTGTGTGTGTGTGTGTGTGTGTGTGTGTGTGTGTGTGAGTGATTGATTGAGAGGAAGCTAGGCTCCCAGAACAGGACTTCCTGTGTGTTTTGCTGACTTCTGTGTCCTCTGTGGAGCAGAGTTTGGCACATGGTAGCCGCAATACAGATTGTGGAAGGGGCTGCAGATTGACAACACCTTGCATCTGAATTGTACTGTTTAAATGGAATGACCTTCCCTGCCACATAACACCATAAGAAGGACAAGGGAAAGTATGAGGCACAACCAAAGGGATGATATCAAGAGTACCATTGTTACCCACTAACAAGTAGGGTGGCATGGTAGGAAAAATGATGGTCTGAGAATTCAAGACCTCATTGGGTCACTTCTTTACTCTGTAACCTAGGATATCTTGACTTTCTGTCACTACTCAGATCTATATGATGAGGGGTTGGGTTAGCCAACCCCTAAGGTTCTTACAATATCATAAATACATAGAGGACCTTATGCAAAAACATCACAGTTCACTTCCTCATATGTTATCTCCTCTGAGTCTCACTACTACAGTAGAAAAGAGGTTATCTCAGTTTTGGAAATCAAGAAGTAGAGGTCTTGCTCCAGGTCATACAACCACTACACCTTATGCTCCGACTGGAACTTGGGTCATTATTAACTCCAGCATGTTTCTAACTGCACCACGCTTCCTTTCCTGGTGGAAATCACTGCTACTGATTTCCAGCAAGTTGTGTATCTCATGTCACCACAACTTCCTGGACCCACTCTGTCTTCACTAGCCAGAGTCCATAGACTCTTTAAACTGCCATTGCATTTCCAGGGTAGAAACACAGAACTGTTCCATTTGTCATGAGCATATTGTGGAAAGAGTGGAGTTACATTTTGGTGTAGTGCAAGGGGAAGATATCCTAAAAATCCTAATGTTAAACCTAAAGGTATGAACAAATAAATCTGTACTCCTATCCCTCCAGGAACTGAATGATGTTTTTACAGCTGACATTTGGAAATTAAGACTGCTTTTGCCACATAAATACTTAGGCCATTGGGCAGTCATCAAAAGGGATCAACACCATGCTGCTTACTAAGGGCCTAATAATAAAGCTAGGAGTTGGGCAGAAGGACTTCTGCTATTGTTTTTAGTATTTACTCATTCATTCATTCATTCATTTGCTCACAACAAATAGAATGTACCAGGGTCTGAGGATACAGTTGTGAGCCAGACAAGGTTCCAAGGTTTGTGGAACTTCTATTCTGGTGGGAGCAGCCAAACAATAATGTGTACCAGTTGGATCTCATCCTCAGCTGCTAGCAAGAGGGCCTAGAAATGGTAGTGGTTAAACAAGATCAAACCTTAGAGTTAAGCCGGGCACAGGTGGCTCATGCCTGTAATCCTGGCTACTCAGGAGGCTGAGATCTGAGGGTCACAGTTCAAAGCCAGCAGGCTGGGTTTTATCTTCAGTAAACTACTAGAAAATTGGAAATGCTGCTGTGGCTCAGCAGTAGAGCACTTGCCTTGAGCTGAAGAGTGGAGGGACAGCGCCCAGGCCCAGAGTTCAAGTCCCACGACTGGGGGAAAAAAACAAAACAACAAAACAAAACAAACCCCCTTAGCGTTAGCTCACATTCATGAAGTCTGAGCCAATCACGTGACAAGTCTGTAGATATCTGGGACAGAGGCTGCTCTGTCTACCTTTGGGCTCTGCCATCCTTAGCAGGTAGCTGCCTTCCTTGAGACCACCTCGGAGCCCACCCACTATATTTGGGTCCCAGACAGACAGTGGGAGAAGGGGAGAAAGGTAAGCTATGTATGCCCTTCTCCCCTCTTCCTTCAGAGATGCTTACCTGCGCCTCTATCTCAGACTACAATGTACTCCCTGGGCTCAAAGGGAGCCTGGGATGTGGAATCCCCTCAACTGGGATTCTATGTAAAGGGAAAAGGAAAGAAGGGGAAAGATTGAGAAACCAGTATTTTTTTTTTTTGCCATAGGATATAAGTAAATCGACATTAAGGCAATTTTTGCTCTGGGACAACATAAGTAGAAGAGTGAGTGGAGAGATGAAGGAGGGCTCTGGTCAGGGTAGCTGTGGAGTGTTTGCCGAGGGGAAGTGTTTCAGGTGAGCAAACTTTAGGTGTGCTCAGAGGATGAAAGAGGCCACCATTGCTGGAGGACATGGAGGAAGAGGGTGGAGGCAGTGAAGTCCAGGGTACTGAAAGATGGTGTGGAGACGGCATTTTATTATTTAAAAAAATTTCCCCTAAGATCATAAACTCCCGAAAGGATTGAAGCACAGGAGTAAGATCTTTGTCCCAGTACTTTGTAGAAGGCCTCCGCTAGCCTCCTTTAGGAACTGGGCTGTTTCATGAGAGGAAACTTCTCTGCTCAATATACTTGATATTACTTGGTATAACAAGGCACAGGGTCTTCCTTAAGTCTTGCCAGTGGCTCACATGCTTTGCCTCTCTGAGATGGAGAGAGATGGCTCTAAACCTTATTGTCCTGTTGGTGACATGAAACCCTGCTATGTACCCAGTCCACACAACACACAACACACAACACACAACACACACACACACACACACACACACACACTCTCTCTCTCTCTCTCTCTCTCTCTCTCTCTCTCTCGAGAACTCAACTCAGTGGACACCGATCTGCTTTTTCAGTGCTGAGGTTTCAGGCTGAGGAAGAAGGGGATCCTCTTTGCCAAAAGCCATGGGGGCTGAACAAACTTCAGGAGCAGTCCTGTATCTCTTCCTGAAATGACTTGGCTTGGAGAGAGTTTTAAACAGAGTGCCCCCTTCCTAAGCAAGCACAGGACCCTGAATTCAAACCTGAATGATTTCAAAAAAATAACAAAACCACGGAACAAAACTACATTCTATAATCCCCAAACAGGCAGGATGGAAAGTTCAAGGCCAGCCTGGGCTACATATTGAGATCCGACCTCATAAGAACAAACAAAGGAATTCTAAAATCCCCCAAATGAAGGCTGTTTTTTTGGGTGCTCTGGTGACCCCAGCACTGCCCAGTGTGCCCCCAGGAGCCCTGGAAAGAAAGGCCAGGCTGTACAATGCTGGTTAGAGGGTGGAAGTGTAGTCTTCCACCTTCCACATAACTGATGAATTAATTAATCCATCACCACAATCCCCACTTTCCCACCTGGGCCTCTCAGAGATGAAAGGAGCAAGCCAAAGCCATTATCTATTTTTACAGACTATGTTCCCTGGCTAATGGCAGGTGCCATGTCCCTGATTTCAGAGTCCTGAGCCTGGATGTGTAGTTCTTCCACTGTCTGGGGTGACCTCATCCTCCAGCACCAGCATTTGCTTGTGGGGTGACCTTGGGAAGGGTACTGAAGCATTGTTTTCTCATTTGTCAAGCTGCCACTACCACAGAGACCCGAGTCATGTCTGGAAAATGCTGAAGTGTGGAGGCCTTGGCTACCTCCCCTTACAGACCCTGGCTCCAGGAAGAAGGTTTTTTCCCCCCACTCAACAAATGACTGAGGCCACGTCCTTGCCACATTGTCTGGTATCAGTGGGGTGAAGTAGGGTGGGGTGGAGGATGACAGCGACTCTTTGCAGAAAGACACCCTTAGGTCCTCACGGTGAATCCCACGTGCTCTCTCATTTGCCCAAATTCAGAAGGTCATAAGGAATCAAAGGACGACATCTGCTTGTGCAGAATGTCATTATAGAGGAGCCTGGGAACAAGAGGCCTGCTACAAGTCACCTTTCCAGTTCCTGAAAACAGGCCGATTAATGGGCAAGTTCTGCTCCTTACTGAACAGAACAGGAGTGGGGTCAGCTGGGAAAGGGCCAGGGCTCAGTGGTGAGTCAGGACAGCACAGTGAGGACTTGATTAGCTGCTGTGACCTCCTGCCCCGTGCCTGGCCTGCCAAGGAGCCAGACTTCTCTGCAGACTGCTAAGTTAGAATTTACACTTTTGGAAGGACCATTCTGCAGGCGAGATCACGGGGGAGTTGGCTGAGATGGTTAAACCCAGGGTCCATTATGCTTTCTTCCTCAGCTGGGCTGATAGTTAGCTCACACTGAAAACCTAGGGAAAACTCACTGCTCCTGATTTAAATTGCTTTTTCTGGCTCAAGATTGCCTTGAAGAGGTCCCAGTACCCAAAGGTAGCAGGCAGAAAGTTACAAGCCCAGGGTGTGGATGGCTCACATTTTGCAGACGCTCCCTCCCTAAATGGCTTTTACTCTGGCCTCTGACCAGAAAATGTACCCGGAACTATTTTATTCCAATTGTATGGAAGAAAAAAAAGAAGGCTAGGTATTTTTAGAAATGCAGTAACTTTTAAGTCACTTTTCAGCTAGACTGTGCAGCTTCTAGGGTGATGAAAAACATACAATGAGCTATGTTCCCTGGGGTGGGGAGAAAAGTAAACTTCTGTCCATTCTCAACGAGAGCCGACCACATGGACAGCCTTCTGGGAGAGATTCGTTCAGAAGGGCAAGAGATACACACGCCAGGAGCATCTAATTGGCTCCAAGTTAATGTCCTTTTCCAGTTGGCCTCATGTAAGCATCTGGGAGTTATGGTCACTAACTCTTTTAAAATGATTTATAAAGTTTGTTCCCAGGAGGAAAGGTCTTTGAGCAGGCAGCGAGTTAAGTGTGTGAGTTATTTCTCAAGTGGTCAGAGTGAAGAAGGGACAGTTCCACTGCGGAGGCTCTGAAGCTCTCTTCGGCAAGAAGGGAATTCTCATTTTTCAGCAAGGTAATTTTTTGACAGCCACGGCTTGCTCTTCCAGACCTCAAATTTGATAGAACTTCTGTCTTTGGGAGCTAATCTGATCTCTTCCTCCCTCCGTTTAAAGATGACATTAATAGACTTGCTCAACACACTTGTGACAAAGTCAGGAGATGAGGATCCAGGTCTCAGGGTATCAAGTTTGCTATGGGAAGCTTGCGTTTGCTTTTTCAAATGTTGTAATTCTTTGCACCATCTACCAAGTTACGTGTTTTCCCATGCAATCCTAACCACTCCATGTGGTTGGTATGCTGATGACCCCATCTTACAGATGAAGACACTGAGGCACCGAATGGTTAGGGGATTTGCTCAAGGTAACAGAGCTCCTGAGTGGTGTGGCTAAAATATAACCCCAGGCAGTGTGGCTCCAGAGCCTATACGCCAAACCACTAGCCATGTTATTGAAATGTTCCACATAAATAGTTTGCTGTTGTTGTTGTTTTTCCAGTACTGGGGACTAAACTCTGGACCTTCTACTCACAATTTTAAATCTAATGATATTAAAGGGTTCATAATGAAAATGTAATACTGTCTCACCCAAGCCCATAGAGCAATTCCACCCCATCTGTGACTCATGGAGGTTACTTCTGTGTCAAATGGCATGTATACACTGCTGCTCCTTGGTTTATCAGCTTCAGATACGATGTTAGTTCTCTGAAGTGTTATCTGGAGATTTAACCCATATTTACACCATACATATGCATGTGGTGTACATGGTAGCTGGCCTCCAAACCTGTCCCCCATAGACTGTGCTGCCTGTACTCACTCCTACACTGAGTCTGCGTTGGCTTTCTCTGTGACTTGCTCTTTATAACCAATTATAGCTGAGGTGACACCAACCTAATTTCCTGAAAGTATGGCAATTTCTGCTTTGGTGCTCTTCAGAGTCTTGAGTCACCATAATGACCATAATGACTGGATATTCTGAGACTGTAGAAACTGTCTGTGGAGGGGAGAGACCCAGATATACCAGAACCATAGGTGAACCAGGACCTGTGCCCCAGAAGCTATTTGACTATAGTCACAGGTAAGACCCCTGTGGCTCAGCACAAGAACCCTTGTAAGGTTGAGTCCTGGCCGACCCACAGAAGACCAGACTCTACATGAGAAATAAGAAGGTGTGAGTGTCTTAAGTCACTGGTTTTCATGTGATTTACTGTGTGCCAATGGATAACTAAAACAGTGTTTTCAGTCCTGGTAGCTGTTTGTTGGCTGCCTTTGTAACTTTCCATGATATGTTTAAATTCTGTTTATGATTGCAAGAGCTTTTTCCTTTGTGATCAAACATATATACCAAAATATGCCACCTAAATCATTGTATATAAGCAATTCAGTGGTATTAATTGCATTTCTGTTGCACAATCATCACCATCTATTTCTGTCCTCATTAAGGAATAGCTTCTTACTTCCCTCTCATGCAATTCCTGGCAACCTATTTTTTAATCTCTATGAACCTGCCTGTTTCAGGTATTTCATATAAATGGAATCGGTTCGTGTATCAGTTCTTTTCACTTAGCATAGCATTTTCAAGGTCCATTCATGTTATAGTAGGTATTGTAATGGCTGAGTAATATTCTGTGACATTTATACTGCACATCTTGATTAGCTGTTAATCTGTTGACAGACTACTATCACCTTTTAGCTCACGAAGCAACAAACACTGATATACACATACCTGTTTGAGTCCCAGATTTCAATCATTTTGTGTACATCTAGAAGTAGAAATTTTAAGTCATATAGAATGCCATGTTTGATTATTTGAGGAACCACCACAAATTGTTTTCCATAGGTATTTCTCTAATTTATATTCCCACCAGTCATGTATGAGGATTCTAATGACAGAATCTGAGACCTTAATGAAAAACTTTTCATGGGCTCCAGTGTTGCAAAGTTCTAGCAAAAATCTTCTAGTCCTTTAAGAAAAAAACACTCACCCTATCCTCTCCTGTTGAATTTCTAAGGGGTGGGGGAAACAGATCTCTATGATATGGGTGTCGTCAAAGGAAGCCAATGAAAAACTCACTATTATGTGGGAGCATGCTATCACAAAGGCTTTTGCTTTCCCAATATGCAAGTGTAGCTCAGAGGTCTTAGGCCAATCTGAATAACCAAATCTGTATAACAATTAACTTTCTGTAATGATGGTTTCCTTTACTAAGAGTCTTACTTAGGTATATTTGATATTAGGCCATCAATTTTTATTTGGTTCACTGTTATGCTTAGAATGCCTATTTCAGGTGACACTAGGATACTAAATATCTTGTGATTGTGTTTGTTCTTGCCATCAGAAAAGAAATGTGGCTTGGTAGAAAACATTTTTAAAAGTATTTTGTGTCATCATAAACATTTTCACAACTATCTGTGACAGACAGCATGCTGTTAAGACAATTATACTGAACTATCTCAGTTTCAAATAGATTCTGATACTTTACAGAAACGCTTATACTTTGAAAATCTGGATGCAACTTAAATGTCCACCACTGAGAAAATGGTAGCCATCTTCAGTATATCTATAGTATGGGCTTCTCAGAAACAATGAAGTGTAGTAGATTCTCAGTGTTCTAAGAGGGAAAGGTTTCTAAATGTAAGATGTATTACTAAGCAACAGGCAGCAATTTAGGTATTGATTTGAGTGTCACAATAACCTCTATGTAGAACAAATAAGACATTTGCCTGTGGTTATGTATGTGTCTGCAGAAATGCAGAAGGGTGAGAAGGTCTGAAACTGGGAAGAATGGCCAAAGAGACTTTTCTATAAGGTTTACATTTTATAAAGGGAATACATTTGTGTGTTACTTGTATAATGAACATAGATGAGAGGTGCTAACAGTGGTGGCAAATAAAACTGAACTCCTTAGCTGGGAATGCACACCAGTTGTTGAAGATTATAACTGACTTGAGTTCTAATTTCCTCTCAACCAATCAAAACTTCTGGGAACTCAACAAGTAAATTAGTTCTTAGCATGGTCAATAAAAGGCTTTGAAGTCAACTAGGTAAAACAATTCCCTTGTATCTTAAGGGAGAATTTATCTACAACACATTCTTTGCTGTTTTAACAAAGGATTAATCCATTGGAGGATTAGCATAGACAGTAAGAGAGTTCTTTTGATGGTTTTTCTCACTATCCCCACATTTCTGCCATCAAGATGAAACTGAGGCCTTGCAGGAGAAAAGTGAAAATAAAGGACCAGGACTCAGTTTAAACACCTTAACTTTAGAAGGCTCCCTGCCCCCTCTTCTGTCTACATGCCTGTTAAGAAAACTTGTCAAAGCAACAGGGATACAAAGTGGAAACAGATGTTTTCCTACCAAAAATGCTCTCAGGAATGGTTTCAGATATTCACATTTTTTTTCTAAGTAACTGTACCAACCAACTTCTCTTGTCCACCATTCTGCCCTTGGCACGTTTCTTGGGCCCCTCTGGGCACAAAATGCTCAAACAGGGCCGGGTCACTGTGGCCTAAGTTCTGGGCAAGCCCTGAAGACAGGGGAAGGCCTGGGGCTTAAGAGTCTCAGATCACCCAGCAAAATAGGACTGAATGCATTCTTACTGGGGCCAGAAGAAAGCAATAAATGTATTTCATTCTCTGGCTGATTTTATTTTTCTCTTCTCAGGAAGGGCAAGCTAGAGAAATCCTTGGGGATGCTGAGGGGCTCGGGAATATACACTTTTCCCCTTCAGTTCACGACCCCTCCCCTAAGTCTTTGCTTTTAGGCACCTCTGTTGCTAAAGGCATTTAACTTTAATTCCATTTGACTTCAATTGTGTCCAAATTACTGTAAAAAGGAAGAAGACAACAAGCTGTAAATATGAAGAGAGACAGAAAATCATTGAGAATCCTGCCTTTATGAATATTTGATGAAGAAAGGTTAGCTCCATAGCTGGTAAATTATAAGAAATTATGTCCATCATGTGACTCTGTCAGCAAAGGTTAATACAAATGGGTTGAGACTTCGTTGGGATGACAATGCAGATTAAAAAAGATTTGTCCTGTCCTCTCTGCAATTAGTTTTTCTCCTACTATTAGTGTAATAGAGTTGATCATTAGGATTATGGCAACAGAACAACTGCCCGGTGCAATCGTTTTGGTTTTCTGACTATCATTGCGTTTTCACAATAAATTTTCCATCTCTGCTAATCTTGGCCCTTAATTGTGTGGTTGCTGTGGGCAGGATCCAATTATTAACTCTTTTGATCCTACAATGCCCTTGCCATTGAGTTTGCTGATTATATGCAGACTGAATGGCCAATCCTACATTTTTCTGCAGCTGAATACAAGGATCTTGTGGTTCATTTAGTGCAAGCAGAAAAATGGTTATTTTGCTCAAATAACAGTTCCAGTCAAGTGTGAAATTGTATATAATTGTGTTATAGGATTTTGCCCAGGTTAAAGGGCTTCTTGGGGTTTTCATTATGAATCTCATTTCTCAAGTATTTATGATTTGTTTTCTAGTTTTTTAAAAGTCTGAATTAGGCTGAACGTGCTCTGCATGGAGGCCTTGTTGTTGTTGTTGTTATTATTACTGTTTTGCAAAGAGGATTAAAGTAGTAAGCCTGTATTCTTTGCACCAAGGTGGAGAATGTTCATTGTTGTCAAGCACAATACACTAGAACGTAGAACAAATGGCCCTCAAGGACCCTAACAGCTAAAGGCATAATTTGTCTAAGTGGTAGTGTGGATTTGAAAAGCTATCTTTGTGCCATTCCAACAAGGCTGAAGAAGTTAAGGATTAAAGCTAGAAAGAGTAGGAGCTGAATAACCAACAACAAAACAAAGACAAACCAAGGGTATTTAAGTTTGTAGATATTCCAGCTCAGGATCTACATAAACAAAACCCAAAAAACTTTCATGCTTATTTGCCCTCACTATGTTATTTATCATCGCTTTGTGCCTTATGGAAAATTCCACTGACATATCATGAATTGTACACCTTTCCTAAAGTGGGCGTGTATTTTTAAATATATGAAGTGGAGTGCTAGTGGATCACACCTGTGATCTTAGCTATTCAGGAAACAGAGTTCTGAAGGATTTCGGTTTGAGGCTATCTCAGGCAAAAAAAAATTGCTAGACCTGATCTCCAAATTAACCAACAAAAAGCAAGACTGAGAGCATGGCTTAAGTATTATATAGTACCAGCCTAGTAACTTCGAGGCCTTGAATTCAAACCCCAGTATTGCTAAAACAACAAATAAATAAAAACCCAAGGGTTACAGCTGAAGGAATCTTTAAACAAATGGTATAAGACAAAGACATAGGTAAATATGATTTCTTCCATGGAGAGCATTGGAAGGAGGGAAATAGCTAGAAGATGGAGTATACTCCCAATAGAAAGGTAAATTAATTAAAAAAAAAACCCTAAACCCATTAATGTAACACTTGCCAATAAATCAAGAGACCCTGGAGGCCTGATGCACAAAGACGAGAGTGGAAAAAATGGCTAACTGGGAGAAAATTGTCTTGGGAAGGGTTAAATGTGACAACTACAGGAGTAATTGGAATTGTCATGTCTGTAGCAATCTCACAGTGGAAGCAGTCTTAGCCAAGCCCATTGAGAGTTCCTCCCAACAGAAGCATACACTCTGTCCATATTTATAGTCATCCAAAAGTAGGAAATTTAACACATCAGGAAGCCTGCTGGATTATCAGATCAACTAATCAATACCATTGATGATATTTCTGCCTAAAAGCATGGGGAGGCAGTAAGTAAGGCACCAAAAGCAGACAGGCTCTTTGCCAATACATTACCTTGGACCTTTGACTTCTGCCAAGGGCCCAAGAGGCACATGACTTTTCTTCCCAAGTCCTAGGATTTTCTGCCTAGGTGATTTTTGTCCTGCTTGAGTTGAGTGGATTGCATCCTTCATCAGGAATTGGTACAGGGGACAGAGCACACCCAGTCTCCCAGGCCTCTGAAGCAGAGTGCTGGGTCATGCCATTGCCCTCTCTGCACTGTCCCTCCCACTCTGTAAATCTCAGCTGTGTGAACATCACTCCACTCGGTGGGATACAAATGGCTTCTCCATGTATCTGAATTGCTCCTGAGACTTGAGTCACCTGAAGAGTTCTGTCCCCTCTGTGTGACCTACACCTGGTAGCTCTGAAGAGACATTTGGCCACTCTTGATTTGCTGAATTTAATGCTCTAGAAAGCAACAAGATTTCATCACTGAGAATAAAGCTAACTTGGAGAGACAAAGAGAACACACTTACCCCTGTCCCTGAGTTTATAAAAGAATCTTTGGGCCAGTACAATGCACACCAAATATTCAATGTAGAATCTGCTCATCACCCCTAAATTGATTTTTGGTGTAGTCATGATGTGTGCAGGTGCATTGAGACATATGATAAAATCATTTTCTACAACACATTTGTAATTGGTAAAGATAGAACAGAATTGCCAAGAGGAGGGCACTTTAGTACCCTGTATAAACCGATTACTTCATTTTATCACATTTATCACTCTACCACCTGAGTCACACCTCTGCTTTCTGGTTAAATTGAGATGAGAGTCTAAGGATTTTTCCAGTTCCAAACCAGGAACGGTTTGGAACTGTGATCCTGAGATCTCAGCTTGTTGAGTAGGGAGGATTACAGGTATGAGCCACTGGCACCCAGCTCACTTTTAGTTATCTTTACATAGTCATTCCTCATTTACTGATGAGGAAACTGAGGCTCAGAGAAATTGAATCACCAATCCAAGACCACAGAGCCTGTGCAAGGAAAGGCTGGGATTCAAATATAGGTCTGCCAACACTACTCAAACCTCTTTGTACCACTCAACATTGTCATGTTTCACCTGAGGAACAAAAGAAAGTTTACCAAATGTAGTCAAGGTAAACATACAAAATGCCAAACCACTGAACCTCCCTAAATCTCAGAGAACAGGATGGCTGGGTAGAGACACACTTTGAAGAAAAACTGCTCTGGTATGTTTCATTCTCCAATGGGAAATGTAATGGGGTTGGAGAGTGAGTGTGAAAATGGGACTGAAAGAGAGGAAAGGCAGAACTTTGAAAATGGATCCACTGTAGTTCACATCTGTACCCGTCATTGCACTCTCTCACCATGACAAAGCCAAGGTTTTCTTGAACTGGCATAGTATTGTAGTCTGCCCGGCTGTGCTATAACTATTTCAAGGACTATTAAATTAAGCCCTGGAGACAGTTTTCCTTAAGATAAAGAGCATGCTTTTTATTGTGTCATCAAAGGAGACCAGAAAACCTGAAGCTTTCAGCTTTAAAGACAACATAATGAGATCAGAGATTTTGCTTGCAAAGAAATTAACTTTCGGTTAATTAATGAAAGTAACCTTAAACAGCGGGCGTGTTGCCAGCAACCAGGACACTGTAATAAAAAGGGGGAAAGGGGGAGATAATGGGCTGCTTTCAAGGGGCCAGAGCTCAGAAGCCCAGAAAAGAAATTTGATGAGGATGCTGCTTGTAAATTCGATCTCAAATTCTTAAGATGAACAAATAATAGCCTTATCTGTAATAAAGTCTGCTACAAATGCTTTCTTTTCCCCCATAATTTTCTGTTCAATTTAGATAGAAGATTTAATTAGATGTTGGTGAAACACCAGTTATTTAATAAAACTCTTAATAAAAATCTAATCTATCATACCTAGAAACCACTGTAACATAATCACAGTTTAAAATACATTTTAGAGTATTTACTTTTTATAATTAAGAAAATATATGTACATGACATGTTCCATTTTTCCACTCAAGGTGAGGGGTAAGAAGGCAAGCCTAATAATAACAAGAGTTCCAAAATTACCACCCTTTTTCTTTTGAAATAAATTTGCTTTTAAAGGGTTTCTTTGGCTAACTGCAACCAAAAGGGGTCTTTGAGTCTAGCTGAAAGCAATGAGGGATGATCTGGCCTATCTCATAGCATTCTACATGCAAAACTGTGTCCTCATAAGTAGACTTTTAAGGCTTTCTAAAATTGTCTGACCAAGGTAACTAATATGATCATTATAAACAATCAGGTAAGTCTGGGGTAAAGATAAGAGCTCATCTCTGACTAAGCCCAGGAGAATATGTCTATTCCAAAGGGAGATGACAAGGTATGGGGCAGCACGAAACATGAGTGGCCACAACGGGTATTAAAGCCACATTAGGGTCACTTAGGCTATGTCTGTAATCTTCTTCAACCTCAGGTAAAACAGAATTCTGGACTAGTTACCCTAACTGCAGGTTTCACTATGGTGGCCATTCTCAAAGGCTATGCCTCCAAAAGAAAACTTCAGTTCTATATGGAACTGCTGTAAGTTCGCAGCCTTGGGAGCAAAACTCAGAATCAATTGGGATCCAAATAGACACATTTGGTTATATGCATTGAGTGGATAGCTTGTAAGGCAAGACACTGTCTACTCTTGATCCAACAGTTCAAGTTGAACTCACAAAAGGCCATATCCTGGTACTGGACACTGTATAGTTTTCATTCTTCCTTGTGACTATTTAAATAGAAGAATTTGTTTGAAATAAATTATTGGATAAACAGGGTGGTGGGTGGGTGGAATTAAGCTAGGAGAGAAGAGCTAAATTGCCCAAGGCTGAAGGGACAGGTAGATGCTGGTAGAATTCAATCTGTTTTCTGCTGTGTCTCCACTGACCTGGCACGAGGACTAACAGGCCTATGAAACAAACTCATCATGTCCTTGGCCTGTCTGGCATCTCTGTTCACGTATGATTTGAGAAGGTCACTGCTTAGTACATCTGGATGCTCTGATCATCCGGATTTAATCACCAGCATGGGGTTCCAGAGGCTCCCACTGTATATAAATTTAAATAATGGCCCCTCCTCCATGAAGGAAGGAAAGTCCATAGACTTTGCCCATCTGTTCCACAAGGCTGTTCATTTTGAGTTTCTGATTACATGCCTCCTGCTATTTCTACACACGCCATAATCTCCAAACAATGCCACAGTGTTTGGGGGCATTTAATGATTTATAGTGCTTGTTATTTTTGCTTCAAATCTGATTCCTCTTTGGCGATGACACAGGGCTTGGCACAGACAGAACACTGCTAGTGTGCATTTAGATACATGGTGCATAAGAGACAGCCAGTGGGACCTATCAGGCCCTCTGGGGGCCACACAGTTGGTCATGAATGTGTCCTCACTGGATGTCAGATTGAATTTCATTCCTGTGTCTGCCACACTAATACCTGTGTGGCTGACAGAGCCACTCACACAGCCCGACCCCAGATTGGCCATGCCATGGGGTTTGTGGAAATGAATGAGGATGCAGTCAGGAAAGTCTCTGGAATGGTATCTAATTGCTTCCTGTGGGGAGGGGCTGGGACTACACCACAAGTCTTGTTCTCCAACTCTTTCTAGTTGCACTGACTAGGGCCAGTCACTTTTCTCCTCCCTCTCCAAGTTGGTCTCTTGCAGCCTCACCCATACCCAGGGACAGGGACAGGGACAGGCTTTTTGTTAATAATGTTGGTACACGTTGAGGTCTGTAAAGCGAAGAGGCAGAGGAAAAAAAAAAGACCCTTTTATTGTAGAAGACACAGAGCCAGACTCTGACACTTTCTTAAATATTAACATTATAATTAGGAGACCTGGGGCCTTTCGGGTTTCACTCAACATCCTGCCTTAACAGGATCTTCTGGAACCTGTGACGCCTGTAAACACGAGCTGTACTTCCAGAGGGATGTTGACTTTTGTGGTCTATTAAGTAAGCAATGCGTAAGTCAAAGCACACTCTTCTAGGAGCAGAGCAGCAACACAAGCGCTTCAGGCCAAACTGCACAGAAGTTAGCCCCTCTTAACAAAACCCGAGGGGTTTTAGGGAGAATTCTCCATAACAGGACAATATGGCAACAAGCTCTGGTGTTGAAATAATTACTGACCATTTAGAAAAAAACAACTACCAAAGGAATTTGTTTATCTTGCATTGTTGAGGAAGCCACCAAGGCTCTTGGGATGATAGGTTCTGATTGCTACTGGAGGCAGCTTGGCTTGTAGCTTCTTGCTCCCCATAGTGGCTGAGACTCTGAGCTTTGAAGTCCAATAGAGGCTCAGGTTAAAGTGTTGATTGTATGGATGAACTTATGGAGAATTATGAAACCCTGCAATGTTTCCATATTTGTATATGAGGACACAGATGTCTATTTTATAGAGCTGCCATGAGGAGTCAATGAGATTATGAATGCCAAGTATATGGCACAAAGCCTGGTACTAATAGTTTGTCTTCCCCAGAGTTGTGTCTGTTTTTGTGGCAGTAATTCAGCCTTGGTCTTTTACTGTTCAGGAACATTCCTACTCTTAACAGGTATTGTTATTAGCCCTCTCTAATATTCTAGAACATGAAAATCATACTGTAGTTGGTACTGAGAGCCACTGGTAATTTTAAAATGAAACAGTTTAAAACTATGGCCAGAGGTAAGAAAATGGTGACACAGTATATCATTTTGCAAAAGGGGGGCATATTCAGGCTCATTTATTTTGTCCTAAACTTTGGACTTTCATTATTTTTTAAATGTGAATTTTTAATTACTAGAGAACAAGAAGTGAAAAAGAAATGGATTTAAACATCTAGCTTTTGGCTTCTCTCAAGAAATGAGAAAAACTTGATCTGGGTCACACCTCCTCCTAAAGATAGCTGTTGAGCTGAGCAGTGGCTGTCTTCTAGAGATAGATAGATAGGACACACAAGCTCCATTTTGCAACAAGTCCCACCTCTCTGAGTTGGGCCTGCCTGTTCATCTCTGTGACCAGGCCTTGGTCAGTTCACCAGACTGCCAGCCCATTGGTGTTGCTTTTAGCAATTTACTGAGTGTTTCTCCCTCTCCCCGCCCCCACTCTTTCTGCATTCTGCCGTCATTTTACCATTCTGCATTTTTATATCAGGGTCTTGGAGCTGCTTCAGCATAGTGTCATGGGTTCCCTACCCCACACAACACAATGGCTTGGGTGACATCTACATGCTATAGTGGCCATATATTAAAAAAAAATCAATCACTGTTGATATTCCCTAACTTTAATAAGATTTACTTATATATTTCTTTTTTGGCTTCTGCCTTGGTTTCACTTTGAGGGCAGTTCATACACAGAATAGGTGTAACATTGTAATCACTGATCATGTTTGCAGGCCCTGAACATTCTTACTACTTGTAAGGTCTACCTCACCTCCAAGCATGTGCCCAGCACATGATTTGTACATCCGTCTCTGCTCTACAACAAAATTATTTTCAATAGCAATCATTTAATAATCAGCAACAGTTATTTTGATTTATTCCTCAGTTTAAACTGACTCACAATTAAATAAAAAGTAATTTCAACTCAAAATATTATTAAAATTCCTTGAGATATTTCAAGGTAGTAACTAAAATTTTCATTTTCCAGATGAACATATTATACTCAATAGAAAGGAAAACTTCAGGCGGCCTCATGGTATGACATCTTCACCTTCCTCACCAGCACTGTTTAGGTGCAGGGATGTGTGGTACTGTGGACACAGAAACTACATCTGATAACACCTCAGACAATTCAAAATGGTAATGAACTTATTCTAGAAACAAACAAATATGGGCCAGCATATTTGTTCACAAGGAATTCTTGGGATTAATGTTTAAGAAGAATTCAATGTTTTCAAAAGATATGTTACAGCTGGGAGCTCCTGGCCCCTATGAAGGCTAAGATCTGAAGAAGGTGGTTTGAAGCCAGCATGGGCAGAAAAATCTGTGAGATTCTATTGCTAACCAACCAGGGAAAAGCTGGATTGGAGGTGTGGTTCAACTGGCAGAGCACCAGCTGAGAGCAAGTAAGCTATTCAAGAGTATGAAGCCTTAAATTCAAGGCTAGTAGAACTACAACAAAAAGATACTTTACTAAAGGACATTAGTTTGAAGCATACACATAACACATGTATGCACATACACATGCATACATACACATACTCTATTAAACTTTAGGAGTAACTTTAGAAACTCGCACTATAATCGATAAAAGACTTATTAAGGAGTAGTATTCTCTCACTGAAATCTCTTAGAATTGTTGGCAAATGGTGATAATAAAAACTCTTATGATTGTTTCAAAAATTTCTACAGATAGCACATTCCCGGTAAATGATGGTATGTTAGGGACTCATCTCTGAACTAGATTTATGGTTTGTTTTTTTTTTATTGTTAGGAGATTCTCTGTCTGGTTTTCGATGTCCTTTTGCCCAGACCTTTGCTCTGAGTCTTTAATCTTCTCACTCTAAATCCACTAATCTGGATTCTTGTTTCAACTGCCTGCCATTCTGGCCTGTAGGCTGGGCTTGCTTCTTCCTTCTGACTCAGTTCCATGTGTCAAACTGGTTGCCCACGGGCACCCTGGCTATCTGGCTTTTCTCAACTTGCAATCTCCACCTGTGTCCCTCCCCCTCCCAACCTCTGATGGTTTCTCCAAACAGGAATACTAGCCTGCCTAGATCAGGGAACTCAATAAGCTTTCCTTCCTGTCTAGCTTGAGTCTTGGCACAAACTCCATGCTGTCCTATTGTGGCCAGAACCTGGAAGTGACAATCATATGATAAGCATCATTTTGATGATAGCTTGGTGGGGGAGGTGGCTAGATGGACACTTAGCCTTGTGTATGACTCACAGGTAAAACTAGAGAAAAACTGCCCAAGGGAAGGGATATGTGACAAATGACAAGAAGGCTCACAATTATCAGCTCAAGATGATAACTGCAGGTGCTGGGCTTGGTTGGGGTGGGGTGGGGGGAGAAGGTTTAGTGCTTCGCATGACTCTGCACTGCAGCAGTGGGCTCCCAGAGGCTGCTTCAACAATCAGGATGTCCTTTCCTAGGACATCAGCCCCACCGTGGAATTCGTGGGCCTTAGTTCTGAGCTGTCAGTAAAATCACATGGTCACACGAGGGCTTTCTCAAGTACAGACTAATATGGAATGACTATCTTATTCAGGCACAACATCAGCTCTTAATACCCTACCCAATCTACAAATCAGCCTATGATTTTTAAGATTTGAATTGTCTAAGCCTCGAGTGCCTTTCTCTCTTTCTATACCAAACCATTGCACAGATGGGTTAACCTGCTTTTGCTTAAAAATTTAGCCCATTGCTAGAAAAGACAAGACCTTTTTAAAAAAGTGATGACTATGCTTCATCATCATGTATGTATGAATGTATGTATGTATGTATATATGTATACATATATGCATGTCAATATACTGTCTTAAAGCACAGATGCCTTTACTCACTAGCAATTAAGGAATAAGAATCCTGGCCTTTTACTTCATGTGAAATGAATATTTTCAAGTATGGTTTTATGGATGAAGGTAATGATCATAACTGTTTATTTAACTCCTAAACTCTAACAAAGCACTGCTGCTTAACTCCATATGGTAATTTATCTATACATATTTATATGTATATATAGAGATAGTATACATGTATAAAAGTACCTATGTGCATAAACATAAAAACACACGTGTGATACCAACATGTATATAAAATGTAAAGGACAAGTTTTGATAGACAGTTTTAGTGGGGGTACATATTGGTGTGCTAGAGGAATAACATTCAAATTATTTTCTGCTATCTTTTTTTCTGTACACACTTGCTTCGTGGAATTCAAATGCAGCGCATTTCTACAAAGCAATTATTACGTGTTTCAAGGATGCTGCTCTGAAAAATCTGGGCCACCTGGAAAGATTTTATAAAGTGACTCCTTTATTCTCATGAAGAGGAGAAAGGCAGGTTAATCATCTATTGACTTCTCAGTCTTATTACTGGCAGAAAGCTCTGGCTTTGCTAAATTTCCTCTTTGGAGTTGCCTAACAAACATGCATCACCAGGAGGTGCAGATAAAGATCGAAAGATTAAGCTTTGTCACTCAAATGATAATTAAAAAGAGTATTTTAAACACACTGTAAATATACACAAGCCATCAGAAAATCATCAAAAACCTGCCAGGGCTCACCACCTCCAGAGTGTACAGATTATCAGGGAGTGGGATATTGATGTTAAGTCCTGCTAGTCTTGGAAGATTGTCATTAACTGTCCCAAGCCTGAACTCAGCCAGCCACCTGAGCTGGGGGAGATGGGGGGATCCAGCCTCTTGCATTCAAGTGGTAGATCAGTAGGATTTGGAGCTAGCACCTTCATATGCATTTAATTGCAATTTTTTTCCCAATCCAGTTCCAAGATTACTTAAAACCTATGATTCTAAGAATCATAAACAAAAACAGAGGTCCCTTTTAAAAAATAATTTTATATGCAGAAAAGATTTAACAGAAAAATTATTTTCTTGTAAAAATTTCATTTATAACGTATCATAAAAAGACACAGGAGCCCATGTATATTAGAAACACACAAAAACATCACCTTTCATAAAAAGAAAAGCTTGTCACCACAATCTTATTAGGATGTCATGCATTGTTAAACTGGTAAAATATTTCTGTATATTCCAATTAGCGCAACCATTTACTGGCAGACATTACAGAGAAAGCGATCCTCTTCCTTTTTTATTTTTTTTTAAAGTCCTTTCTACTGGGAACAAATCCTTTGTTTGACAATTCAGAGAATGTTATTTAGAGATTTTAATTGCTCAGTTGATCTGTGGCTGGATCTCAATAATCAAAACAATAAGATTGTTGGTCTGGTTTTTGTTGGTTTTTTTTTGACAACTGTAATAAAATGCTGGTGGTGTCCTGGGATAGTTAACCCAAGCTGGATTGACACCGTCAGATTTTTTTTTCATATATCTTTTTCAGAGGCAAAAGAGTCATTTTTCAAAAGTAAAAACTACATTAAAGAATATTGCTCTTACCAAAGATATTCCAAATATTATTAATGGCTACAAAGAATTCAATGTGATTTTTGTAACAATCTGATTATCTCTAAAAAAAATGGGCTGTAATTGTTAATTTAAAAGAAATTGCCTTTAATCAATTTGAAAAAGGCAACATTCCAATAAAAATGGACAAAAGCTTAGGACAAACATTTCACAAAAGAAATATAATCATTTAACATTAGGAACTATTTCTATCTCATTAGTAATCAAAACAGATTAAATCAAGATACCAGTTTTCTTATCTGTCAGACAGTCAGAGACAGGCAGACACAGACACAGACACATACACAGACAGACACACAGACAAAGACACAGACAGATAGACAGACAGACAGACAGACACACACACACACACACACACACACACACACACACACACGTGTTCCCACTTCCCAGTGCTAGTGAAAGTAGAAGAAAGTAGTTTTGCTTAAAGGTTTCTGGGAGAGCTTATGTAACTGCTCATACTTTGGAAGAACATTTTGGCAATATATGTCACAAACTGTAGAAATGTGTGTATTCTTGACTCAAGTCATAGATTTCTACGGATTTATCCTAAAGCGGTAAAGAACTGAGCAAAGTTTTTAGATAAGGATAATCACCCCATCACATAGAGAAAAAATAGGGAGCAACTCAAATGTCCAACACCAAAAAAAGGTGAAATAAATCACAGTTGTATCCATATAAGGAAATTCTAATTCCCATTAATGATTATGGTCCTGAAGAAAATTTTAAAATCTTTACAAAATGCTGGAGATGGGATGTGGCTCTGAGATAGAGCACTTGCCCTAGCATTCATGATGTCCTGGGTTCAGTCCCCAGCAGTACAAAAAACAAAGCAAAACAAAACCTGAAAAACTGCTCTAGCTATATACAGCAAGTGTAAAGAGGAAAATTACAAGCAGGGCGCTGGTGGCTCATGCCTGTAATCCTAGCTACTTGGGAGCTGAGATCTGAGGACTGCAGTTCAAAGCCAGCCTGAGAAGGAAAGTCTGTGAGACTCTTATCTCCAATAAAGTACCAGAAAACTGGAAGTGGTGCTGTGCCTCAACTGGTAGAGCTCTAGCCTTGAGCTGAAGAGCAGAGGGACAGCACCCAGGCCCAGAATTCAAGCCCTACGATCAACAACAACAGCAACAACAACAACAAAAAAAAAAAAGGAGGAAAATTACAATATATTATGCCCCTGCTTTTGCTTTGTAACAACATACAGTGGTCTGCTAGAGTGGCAAATTTAAGGAGTTGCTTCTGTTTTATATTGCTCCAAGTTTCAAAAAACATATTACACACTAATTTAAAACACGTTAATTGAAAAAGCCAACCTAGAAATACTGAGACTTAAGTTTCCCACCATATTTTAGAAATCATTTGGCTTATGAAACATATACTTAGGTTTAAATAAGTTTCTTCTCTTTTTATAAAGAAGAATTTGGAAGTATCTTCATAATGACAAACTTTACAAAATTTGGAAAGTTTGCAAGGGTAAAATGGCAGTTCAGAAGATTGCCTAGGCATAGGAAGTTTATTATATAGTATGAAATGGGGAAATTTTCATTCGGTATTATGCTTAAGGAAAAAATAAAGAAGGCTCCTCACATAAACTACCACTTTCTCACCCCCAAAACATGGGGGTGAGACTTTGACATCCTTTCTCAGGGAGTACAAAGAAGTGGCTGGCATTCATTCTGGAACAAAACACTACTGAAAATCCAGATGTGATGGGCACTTGCACACTCACACACACACACCTGCACCCTATCACGAGGTTGCCTAGGACAGATGTTTGAGGCAGGATTTTTTATTCTGAGAGTGAAAAGGAATTTATTTGCTTACTAAAACCAAGCAGAGATCTTACATTTAACTTAATCTGCTTCCTGATTATCACCTGCTTCTACATTTTCTCTGTCTGTGTATTCCTGTGAAGGCCTCTTCTCTGTTCTACTTGAAGGATGAGCAAGGAGGTAGAGAATGGCTGGGGGATACAACGGGGAATGTCTGAGGGGTAGAGAAATGAATTGTTGGTGGACTTAAGTTGACCTGAGATTGACTGAGCACCTATTATGTACTGTTCGTGTGCATTACAATCTTTCTCTAACCATTCAAATTTGTTTGTTTGTTTTTTTGTATTTGAATCAGAACCTCATGCTTGTTATGCAGATACACTACCAGTTGAGTCATGTCACCAGCCCTCAATTGCTTTAATTATTTTTCAGATACTATCTTCTATTTTTGTCTGGGGCTTGTGGTTCTCCTGCTTATGCCTCCCATGTTGTTGGGATATAGGAATACGTCACCATACCCAATCTACTAAGAGGAGGTATTGCTAACTTTTTGTCCAGATTGTGAACTGTAATATTCCTGATCTTCATCTCCCAAGTAGGTAGAATTACAGGCATAAGCTAGTATGTCCAACCTCAACTAGTATCATTGATTTTCAATATTAAGCAGTATTCCAAAACAATATTAGGAAGTAGTTCAAATTTAAGACGTGGTCTGGATGTAATTTCATTTTTAATAGTAGGGGAAAGTCAGATACATATCCTGTGGCAAAAGGTCAACAAAATGAGCAGCTTTTCCTTCTGATTTGTCAAAGGAAGTATCTCTAAACCAGGAAGCCTCATGGTCCCTCCTACAGTCCATTTCACAGGCTGATAAGGCAGGAGGAAAGGGGCTAAAGCTACAGCCTGGGGGAGGGATGACGAGATGATCGAGATGACCGGCCAGCCTCAGAAGCCTGCTTCACACCCTGTTTTCTGAGGGTACTTCTCCACCCCCCCCACCCCACCCCCCACCCCCCACTCCCCCCCCCCCACCCAAGCTCAAGACTTTCAAATTCCAATGCAGAGCAGACTCCTTCCCTATCCCAAATTAAGAATGTGGGTGACCCTGGGCTGTGAGCTAAGTGGCTGTAGGACAGATGACTGGAAGGACTGGGAGGAATGGTTTCTGCTTGGCCACGCTTTCAGCAGAAGACAAGAGGCGTTCTCCATTTGCCTTGGCATGCCACCCTGGATGCCTCATTAGAATGCAAACCACTGCTGTCAGCCTGGGCACTGGCTGCTGGCTGCCTGTGGCCTGTATCTGCAGTCACAACAGACGCCTGCGTGCTGCCTTCCTATGAAGACCAAGTACATGATCCACTGCAGTTAATCAATAGGATAATGGAATGAATCAATAGGAAAGATTTTTAGAAGGTCTTAATTAAAGAAACACTTGCAGATACAAATGATGTCTTCAATCTATTGATAGTGCCAAGGTGAAGGGTTAAACACAAACAAAACCATCAACTTTATTTTGCCGGCATGCCTTCCACAAGAGAACAACCCAGCAGCCTCCTGGCCCCAGGGTCGGCCCATTAATCAGTCCCTTGTCAATTGCTTGACCACAGTATATGGGAAAATGAGTCTATGATCAAAAATTTTAATTACCATACAGCAGCTCAAAACAACAATGAAAAATACACTTGGGCACCCCGCTTGACCTGCCTTTGCTCTCAAAGATGGGGCAGTGTCCCCATAAAAACAGATTCTGCAGACAAACTCTCCTTTAGAGGCGATACACAGAATTAGAATAATTAACAAAAGCCTAAATTGATGGATCCCATTTAGGCAGGGGAATTCTCTAGTGGGCCTTCTGCTCAAACATGTTACATCAATATTTTTGATTCCCTCGACAGTCTTGCACAAGGTACTGGTTTAAAGAGACATCAATCTGTGATGTCAGCATTTATCTAATGAACCTTCAAAAATCAATGTCTAGGATGGCCTGTTACATGCAGGCACCCAATTTGTCCACTCTTTTAGCAGTGCTGGTTAAACCTAAGGCCATAATGATCGTAAAAGGGGACTCAAGTGGTCAGAGGGTTTGGTCAGACCAGAAGAAGCTAAGATTATGAAATCAGGTTCAACCTGGAGAATTCAAAGGATGCAAGAACAATAGGAGTATGCCCAGATGCCCTTCCCAACCTTCCACTGGCCTTCTAATGCTAGACATGTACATCCAGAAACCATCTGTTTCTTCACATCATTCCCCCTCCAGTCTCACTTTCCCTTGCTGTTTCTATTCCTTTACTGTGGTCTGACAGGATTTTGGTCCCACTCCTGACAGCTATGGTAATTTTCTGCTTTTTGGGTTACTCGACTGGGATTCCCATTTAGCTCCACTCAACAGGAGGCCATGCTTAGTTCTTCTCTTGTTAGTGTTTATGCTCAACTCAGCTCCTGTTAACAGGACTCCTTGACACGGATATCTTGACACCCTAACAGGCAGAAGAGAGAGGGCCTAAGTTTGTTTCACTCCTTTTTGCCTCTTTAAAATAAATTGGCCTGTACTGGCTGCCATGGGGCTGAGCTATTTCAAATGCATAACTCAGGGTGACAGCATGCCATTCACAACGCCAGTGTTTGGCCTGCCTTGTAATCTCGGCTTTTGTTCACTGCAGTTGTTTCTCTCTTGACCAAAAGAGTCAGTCTTGAGCACAAGTGTGGAGCTTGGACAGTTGTAAGATGTGTTGTGTGGGCTGACTTGGTTGTTGTACGATTCCTGTCTGTCTCCTTGAATGCAGCTTTCAGCAGCCCCTCTTGCAGACTTTGAGTCCAATTAAACAACAATGAGAGGTACCATGATTTCATTTGCTTGGATTGTCACATTTCAGAAGTTCAGTAGCCTGCAAAATGTTCGCTGTCTCTCATTAAGAAGGTTTCAGCAACTGTGTAAAGTCTCTAATTTAGCTGCTTTTTATGCTCAGCTTTCAGCTCTGAAGATGGCTGCCTGCAGGGAAGAATCCCACGCCATTCACTATTCGTGCCAGTAAAAAGAGCCTCTGACCCTACAAACTGAAAACCCCTGAGAATGACCAGACGGACTGTGACAAAATGAGACACTATTCCTAGGAGTCCTGTTATGTCTCCAGTGTTTTTCTTGATGAACGCTTGCTTTGGATGGGAGGCATGTATGTGATTAATGCTTGCTCTGGACAGGAGGTGAGTGTGCATACATGTGCATGAGTGTGGGGCACAGTCTGTGTGCACATGGAGATATTTTCAGAACCAGGAATAAAGGCTTGTAAGGTATTATCCCCATACAAGTATTTATTTCTTTATTTTAAAATTCTCAAAAAGTTTTGATTTAGCCGGGCTCTGGTGGCTCACGCCTTTAATCCTAGCTACTCAGGAGGCTGAGATCTGAGAATCACGGTTCAAAGCCAGCCTGGGCAGTCAGTCTGTGAGACTCTTATCTCCAATAAACCACTCAGAAAACCGGAAGTGGTGCTGGGCTCAAGTGGTAGAGTGCTAGCCTTGACCTGAAGAGCTGAGGGACAGCACCCATGCCAGAGTTCAAGCCCCACAACTGCCCCCGCCAAAAAAAGTTTTGATTTAGATACATATTTAAAAGTGAAGTACCTTGAATCAAAAAGTATCATATAAAGTCAGGTTTGTCCTGAAAATCTGGTATTATTAAATTGATAGACTAAGAAAAAAAAGCAGGCCGGTTTTGTGGACTATGTCTAGGCTAATCTCATGAAGACTCTGATTGGATGAGGAAATTGTTATAAAGATACAGAATGACAAAGATCATTTATGGGCTGCTTGCTACCTGCAGGTACGATAGGAGGAGCTTACATACACTGTCTCACTTAAGCCTCTCAGCCCGTTTTCCAGACGAAAAGACTAAGGCACAGAGAAAATTAAGGAGCTTGCTCAAAAATCACAGCTGGCAAGAGAAAGAACTAAGAATCAAACCTAGGTCTGTCTGATTCTAAAGCATTTAGTATCTCTGTTTCAGTGACAAAGGCTGGTGTAATCTCTGCTAGATTCACAAAATGAAAACTGGCAGGTGCATGGTGACGGTGGGGGGGGGGGGGTAGCGTCTGCTCTACATCCCCAGGGGCAGAGATTAGCATGGCCAGAGAGTCAATTTCCACCCTGGCAAATGCATTCATTCTGGTGGACAAGGATCTTCTGGAGTTCCAGTCCTCCTAACTAATCTTTTCACTTCCAAAAATAACACTGATGAACAGTTTTTTCTTTCTGAGTACAAAAGAAATATTAGGAAACAGAAACACATAAAGAAAAAAAAATTACCTGCAATTCCACCTTACAGACTTAATCGCAGTTGGTACAGATTCTCGAGTGCTTTTTTTCCTTCTAAGAAATGTATGACGTCCAGTGTTATTTGCTCTGTTTGATGTTTTTCTCAATGAATATGCAAACCTGCACAAACTATGTGTCATGTCTTTCCCACAGACCGATATCTATATTATAATCACTGAGTTCTGTAGGGTGCTCCATAGATGTTAAGTGCTTGGCTTAAAACACACACACACACACACACACACACACACACACACACACACTCACACACACACACACACACACACACACACACACACACACACAAATACTGTGCCTTCTCATCTGACTCCATGGAGTCAAGTCATGGAACTTTGCTTGGAGCAGGTGGTAAGAGCTGCGGGTCAAAGAAGCTATGGGTCTGGCTGAGTGTGTCAACCCTGAATCCTAGAAGATTAAAATATAATCAAAGTTCCTCCTACCAACCAGCTCAGAGCCTAAAGATCTAGCATTCCTTAAAAAAAAATAACAGCAAAATCCCAACACAATACCAAAGAGATCAGTTTAATTATATATGATCAAAAACCTGTTCTCATTTTCTTGAGTAATATTTTCTGTGTGTGGGGGTGAGGGGACCATATATGGTTGATATTCTTGCTTGAAAGATGGAAATGATATTTCAGCCTGCAGCAGTCAAGAGTTTACAGAACTAAGGCTGCCGCTCTTTTCCTGGCCCGGGGAAGGGTATGATGAACACAATCTGAAATCAATATCAGGGAACAGTTACTGCATCTCAATATTATTTGCTGAGATGGGCTGCTGGCAGAAGAGTGGGGAAGAGAGATATATGTCAATAGCTTTAACGAA
The DNA here is from genome assembly GCF_019054845.1 of Dipodomys spectabilis. Classification (NCBI taxonomy): domain Eukaryota; kingdom Metazoa; phylum Chordata; class Mammalia; order Rodentia; family Heteromyidae; genus Dipodomys; species Dipodomys spectabilis. Next base: position 888,245 of record NW_024870807.1, on the reverse strand, counting down.
GCACTTCACAGCCATGCACAAAGGGAGGTCAAATAACTATCAGCCGACCAATCCCCATTGTAAGTAGTAAAAATGATAAAATCAATATTATTAAATAAAAAGTTAGCACTGCTATTGAACTCTCTCATGATCTTGGCAGAGCCTTGTTGAAAATGAAGGAGTCTGTTTTCTATTCTCTTTGGAGGTGAGTGTTGATAATCAGTAACATTGGCCAAATATGGGTGCTGATATTTTTCTCACATGAACTGAGCCACAGGAGCATTTGAACAACTGCACAAGGTAACTGTTACCTCTCTAGCAAACAGTAATCTTTCCCACCCCTGGGTCAACATAGAATTTGAGGCCACCAAGGGCTGTCTCTCTTAAAATCAGACTTTGTCCGTCTGTCCTTCTGGGTCACAAGCTCAGGGATTTCAAGGAAAAGAAAAGAAAAGCCTTGTGTGCTGCCCCCTCTCTTCCTATCTTGAGATTTAGAAATCCATCAGAAAACAACAAAAAAAAATAGGAGAAAAACAAAACAAAAATGGAAATAAGAAAGAAAAAAATTAGAAAAGGAAGAAATTCAGGACATTCCAACAGCAGAGGATAGACCTGCTCAAGTTAGCGCAGAGGACTATGGGGAGGTGTCTCAAAGCCACGGTTTGCTCCTCCCTGCAAGGGTTAATTGTGCAAGTAGAAGGTGTCACACAGGTACTGAGAAAGATGAATTTTAAAAAGATAGCCCAGCCAAAAATGCCTATGAAAGCAGCAAGCTCCAGTTCTATCGGTATGAGAAAGAAAAGAAGAAGAAGAAAGCAGAGGAATATGTAAAACTGAGTGACAGCCCGTCGGCAAGACTGCATTTGCTGTTCTGACCTGCATTTAAACACAGAGCTGCTTAGCCTTTTGAACACCCAAAGTTGGCTCCCTTGTTTGCATTTCATAGAAACTACTATAGAAAGTAAACAAGAACCTTTGGTGAATTATTTAGCATACAAATAAACGAGCAAAGAAGGCTAAGTAGGCCTATATGAACTAACTGGATTGAAATATTCATCTGTAAATAACCCTCCAATCTGGTACTTTCACGTACAAATACTACATGGAACATTAGACACAACTAGCTTCTAGGGATATTTAGGCTCACTAGAGAGCAATTTTTATGTCTACTGGCATCTGTGGGTAGTGATATGGACTGACTGTTAATATAACCAACATAAAATTTATGTGAACTCTCACCGAAATAGCAACACACTGTCAGACAGCTGGTGGCTGATGCGGAGCACATGCGGATTTTATATGCACTGCGTAAACTAACCTTTGCAATAAAGATTTAGCAGGTTTATTAGTTTAGGAAATCGCTATAATTAAGGATAATTCATAATGGCCGCTTATCCACTCTCCAGCAATAGCTAGCTTAATTTAGGCTCCATTTCTTTGAGTCATAAATAAGTGAGCTGCTATCTTCCGCACAGATGTGGCATTCAACCTGTTCATGTTGACTGGTTTTTGCTTGTGTTTTAATCAAAAGCATTAGTAGATAAGACTATAAAAAGCACAAGGTTTGAAATAAATTAACAAGAAATGCATAGCAAAGTTGTTTTTGTTTTGTTTTGTTTTTGTTTTTGTCTACTAAGTAAAAAAGTAACCTCCCCTTGCGGAGGTAAAACAATTAAAAATAAATAATCCTTTTAAATATACTAAAGGAACTTTCATTTACAAAGTCAAGGAGAGAGAAAGTGACAGAGCAATAACATTAATGAAGGCCAAAGAAATATGAGTGTGGCCTCGCTACAGTTTTTCCATTTAACCGTGCATGTAATTAAAGCCTGACCTTCACAAATGCAACACACTCGGTCCTGGAGTAACTTCCCTGTACCCCAAACTCTGGCTGCAGAGGTGGAGGTTTCCTCAGCCTCAGTGGTTTTCCCTGGGTGCACTCTGGCCCCCTGTTCCCACTGATGGCCTTTTGCTATACCTGGTTCCCCTGCATCTTGGTGGTATAGCCTATGTTCACTGCAGTCACCCAGGATACGAGGCAACAAGAGGCCAGCAGTGTCAGAACTGGATGCTTAGCACCTTTGAAGTCAAGTCTCACTGGGTGAGGTGCAGGGCTAGACTCTCCTGGCCTAGTCTAAGCAGCTAGCCAGGGAAGCCTTTCCTGTCAGTCTCTCTCAGGGAACTGCAGTGTGATTGACATGGGAATTCGGAATCATATTAAGGGTGAAGCTACAGGGAGATTTAAGATTTGCTTTGTCTTGAGATTTTCATGATTGTGGAGTTAATCCTGGTGTAATGGAAAGGGTGTTGGTTAAGAGTTGGAAGATCGGGGATGTGTTCTCACTGTGACATTCGTCAGCTGCCACATTCCGAAGAGAACAAGTTACCTTCCCTGAACTCGGTCCTTCCCAAGTGCAAACCAACGTACACTACCTCTGCCACCTGCAGCTTGGTTATTGTAAGGACCCAGGGAAACAATGATCACAAAAGTCTTCTGGGTGAGCACAAATCCATCCACTCACAAATCCATCCAGGCCTGTTCCTCTCAAAAAGGGCTGGCACTATCTGCTTTGCCTCCCTGTCATGTGGATAGGCCAGATTAAGTTCTTTGAAATAGGTAACTTCTTGATGGCTTCCATAGGTGCTTCCTGAAGGTGGGTTCCAAACAGACTAAAGCTCTTCAGCCCAGAGGGGGTTAAAAAGAGGACCTGGAACAAACAGGATGTCCTAAGAGGAGATGAGTACAATGTCTTGACTCCTAAAAAAATGTTGGGCACTTCAGTCTTGTGTGTGTGTGTGTGTGTGTGTGTGTGTGTGTGTGTGTGCTGGTCCTGGGGTGTAAACTCAGGGCCTGGGTGCTCTTCCAACTTCTTTGCTCAAGGCTAGTGCTCTATCACTTTAGCCATAGCCCCACTTTCAGCTTTTTTTGGTGATTAATTGGAGATAAGATTCTCATAGACTTTCCTTCGTGGGCTGGCTTTGAACCTTTATCCTCAGATTTCACCTCCTGAGTAGTTAGAATTACAGGTTTAAGTTACTGTGCCTGGTTTGGGTACTACAGTCTTTAACTGTACTGTATTACTGAAGTAACATTTCTAATTCTGGAAGGGAATATGATTCAGATTTCTTTGTGAAGTTTTACCTGGTGAAATCAGAAGAGCCAAGGACAAGTTAAATCAAATTCTTCAGAAGAAACTTCTCTCCCATAGTACACTCACTGAGGAATTGGGTTTGGAGCTAACACAGTAAATTGGTAACCTTCTATATGTTTCATTGATGAGTGTTGGTTCTCATGTATGAGTACCAAATGGGTATATACTTTGAAGAGCAGCAAACAAGCAGGAAGGACAAAGAGTTACAGGGGACAGGCACGGGGATGGGGATGGGAATGGGGGGAGGAGGGAAGGAAAGAAAGAGTGTTAGCACCAGTCACCAGTCAGCCAACCCTGACTCCGATGTCCTTGCCTTGGTGGCCAACACCAGTCATGCAACAAGAACAGACTGGAAGGAGCAGGACATTTCTGGGAGAATCCTTAATGAATCAGAGCAAGGAAATCTGATCAGACATACTTCTGGGAGAATCCTTAATGAATCAGAGCCAAGGAAAGACCTCAAGAAGCAGTGTGACGTAAGCTCCCAAGTGAATAGAACCATCCAGAGCTCCCTAGAGTCACAGGAGCCACAGTTATCTGGCATGCTTACTTGTCACCCTTGATGGCAGCTGGCTCACCCTCTTTTTAATGCATGTACAGGCCTATTTAATCAGGTGTGCACTGGGAGATTTATATCCTGTTACAAAAGTGTTCTTGGCAAATCGAACGCTGTGGATTGTAAAGGAGTACTGCCTCACAGAAGGTGGGAACAAGCAGGGTCAGACAACAGTGGAACCCTTCCCCATTCCAGCATTCAGACTGAAAGTATTAGCCCAAAATGAGGAACATATTTATCAGGAAAATCTCTTATTCTTTCAAAATAGAGTTTCCTTTAGGAGTCAAAGTTCACAAGAACATTTACCATTCTGGTGCACAAATTGACATCTTTAATAAGGGCTCTTGAAATTCAGAATTTAAATCATGGTTAGAATGGTAGGGTCAAAACATGTCAAACTAAGAACCTAGGGTCAAAAAAATAATGTTTTCATTATAGCTGAATTGCTCTAAAATATTCACAGCCTCTTAAAGTGATAAAATAAAACAAAGAAGCTTAAAACCAACAAATAGACCCCAGGGTTTTCTAGAGAAATACCTGATTGCAGGGGCTTGCCTCGGCAAGAGAATAAATGTTTAAATATAAAGTGCTCAAGTAGAAGGCATACTGGTAATGGCAGCAATAATAGGAGAGTAGTTTAAGCTATATGTAGCCATTTGCGGGGGGAATCCAAATTCCAGAAGCATGAGTACCCCCATGCTAAGCTCCTGCAAGCAAAATTAGCAGGAGATGGACAGTTGACAAAGATCAACATGATTAAGACAGGTGGTAAACGTGACAGCAAAGGAATAGGGCAAGAAGATGCATTTGGGAAAAAGAAAGGTTATTACTACACTTTCACTTTTAAAAGATACTGCATTAAAAACATTCAGGACTTGATGGAGGAGTCTCTACTTCCCCTGTCTTATTCGCACCAGCTATACTGTTGCTGTTCTAGAGATAAATGCTTGAAAATTCCATTCCTTCCTGCCTCATCTCCAGTGAACCCACTTGGAAGGCCTAGGATCTATCCTGGCCTTTGGGTCCTGATAAAGTTAGGCTTCTCTCTGGGGTCAAATACTCTTTCTAAGCAAAGAAAGCAGAGTGTTCTAAATGACTGTGCAAAATCTCTAGGCTTCTGTTCAAATCCCCGACAGTGACCTAAGGAGGTTTTACTCTTACCACTTATGTTTACTTTTCACTTCAAATCTATTCTATCACCCTCCAGTAAGTTGCAAGCACATCGCCAGGCATCCACACATCCACGGCTTCAAGTAATTAAAATAAAGATGGTATGATGGTATGATCTGCCTACCAACAGCTCTCCAGCCTGAGCAAGGAAAATAGCAGATCCAGCATTGAGCCTATTTTTTTCTAGTGATTCCTTTAGAATTTCTTTTGTTGAAGCAAAGCAGATTTCCAAGCAGAAATAGCAAACCTTGGCAGCATACAAGATAAATATGAGGCTCTGGCTTCCTCTTGCCCTTTGCCTGATACCATTGACACCATCGGCTTAGCAGTAATATTTTGCTCACTATCATAACTTGGATTCATTTGATTTGCAGATGGGGACCCCTATTGGTATAAGAAAAATCCCAGGAAAGTGGAATCTAAGCATGGCTTCACCAAATGTGACTGAATTTACAAATGAAAACACAGGAGCCATAGTTCTATGTCATAAAGAAAAATCAGTGTTGAAATCCTCCCCTCCTCTTAGAGTAGCTCACACACCTCTCAGGAAAGCCTGCCCTTCCCAAACAAGCCTCAGAAGTTAACCCTCACACATCACAGGGGCCCATGTGCACACACACACACTTCACTCCCTCTGCTTGTGTCACCAGGGTTGCAGTCCATCTCCTGGCTGACAGATCTCCGTGTTGGGCAGGATTTCCAATCCTTCATGACTATCTATTTGTCACTGCAGGTGAGTGGTGGCACTCAGCCTGATCCCCAGCCACTTTCACAGTTACTTATCTGTCTTTATGGATTCATCCTGTGTGTCAAGCCAGCGCATAACAGCATTACTGTCAGGGTGACAAAATTGTCCCCAGAGTGCCACAAATGATTCTCACTCCTTATGGCTGCTAGCAGGGGGAGACACAGTGACACCACCTCCCCTCACTCCTTTCCCAGCCCCAGCCTGGTTCAGCATCTCCTCCTGCAGGTAGAGGTAGCAAATGATGGCTTCTTGTAAGAGCAGCTTCCGTGGTTTCTCAAAATTATAAAGAAAAAAATGGGAACAGGGCTGGAGTTAACTGCAAGGATTCAGGCCAAGCTCTGGTCACCTGCTCTTGAATGCTTAGATGCTTACTGCCCAGGAAGCCAGAGTGTGGGGTCCTCCCTCTTCAGAGCCCAAGGCTGTCACCTTCCCGCCTCACACGCATGATACCCAGTTAAGGAACTGAAAGGCTGTTAACAGCTAAGCCTGTAAGTCTGAACTGAAGTGGTAGGCTGAGATTTGAGGGTTGTCATTTGGTGAGCAGACATATTAACTGGAACTAATATTAATAATATAAAAAATAGAATTCCAAGAGTACTTTGGGTTTGCCAAATGATTTGTAATCATTTTCGAGAGTTGAGTGCTTCCAAAAGAACATCTCATTTCTTCTCTGATTTTAAATGAAGTCTTGGTTCCATTTTCCTTTTGCACGCTTCTTTCAAAATGTAATTTTGACAGCAACGTGATGCCTGTGGCCATGTTCTTTTGGAAGGAAGCGTTCTGCTTTTCCTTTATTTTAATCCCACAACAGCGTGCCAAAATTAACACATCAAGGGAAAACACTGGAGTTTTATTGCCACCAGGAACTTGCTAGAAGAGGAGCCCACATTAAGAAATGCGGGTCCAGCTAACAGCTCTGAAATTCTGACACCCCCATCCCCCACCCCTACCTGCAGGATGTGACCTTCTAATGCTGTTCACCAGTTTCACAGATCCTCCCCAAATCAAGGTCAGTAGAGCAGAGCTCTGTTCAGCAGGGCAGCCACACTGTATTTTGGGGCTTCACTAAGTATTAGAAAAATACTATACTCACCAGGTGGGGTCAGGGGCAAAATCGAGTTGGAAGGCTTGGCTTTCCCTTTGAAAGGTCAACTGAAATACAAGCATACACAAGCAGGCGTACTTTTGCGCGCGTGCACGCGCACCAGTTCAGGTGTGCCTGAAATTCTGCTTTGTTCTTACCCTGATGAGCACTTGCGGTCTGAGTTTTTTAAAAATAGGTTCAAGCTGATTTCTGACACTGGAAAAACAAACCTAAAAGCAATTTAGAAAACACCTGCCCGTGAAGTCAGATGGCAAAATATCTAAAGCTTCTCTGGAAATCTGTGACCTCAGAGGCTGACATGGTTTGATGGGAAATTTAATGTAATAGGCTGCGAAAGCCAAGAGGCCTGTTGTCAGCAATGAAGTCTGAAAGTTAGCAGAATTAATAACACTGTACAATGGAAGAGCCCTCAAGGGACACCACTGCAGAACCAGGGCAGTGGGGAAAAATGACTTTTGAAGTCATTTCACTATGACATTCTGTCATCACTGCTAAACGGAAATAAAAAATCATCCGAATCACCGCATGTTTCTTTGTGTGTCCTTCCCTTATCTAATATAAAGTAATAACACCCCACCCAGGCTGGGAATGGACCCTCAAGGGATTATGAGAGCTCCATTTTGAATGGCTAAATGCAATAAGAATAAATGCAAGTGGGAGTGTGTTTAGCAGAGAGTGATGCCTGGGCTGTTGCCCATCGAAAGCCAATAAATCTCAATGCTTCAACAAGAGATGAAAATGGTTATCTCATCATTGCAGTGCCAGGGTGAAATTTTCTCTGAGCCAGAGTATTTTTATAGATGATTTATGTCTGTGAAGGAGAGTTATTTAGCAAAATGGCAGATAATGATGAATAGAAAGTAAATATGAATAGCAGCAAGGGAGTGGTGCTTTTGCAGCCGCAATAGACCAAACAAAATACCTCAGTAAAGTACATGCCACAGATAATTGCCATTGCACTGAAACTAGCATCCCTCTATGACTAGAGTGAAATACAAACGAGCCGATGTGATTTAGTAAGTGGTTGCTTTTTGTTGTTACAGAATGCATGCCCCAGGAGTCTGCTAATTTTCCTTGAAAGCATACTTTGTGTCTATGGATGAGTGGGTAAGAGCGAAAGCTCCAAGCTATACTGATTGGCTCCAAATCCCAGTACAACTTTCTAGTTGTTCTGACTTGGAGTAAATTCATTACCCTTTCTAAACCTTAGTTTCCCCATCTGTAAAATGGAGATAATAGCATTAACCCTGACCTCATTTGCTGCAAGGATTAAATGAGGTAATCAGTAGGGAGAGCTCCCCACCATTCATGGCAGGAAGTTAATACCGCATAAATGTTAGTGATCATTTTGGGATCAGCCACCAAGAGAACTACTTATTACACTTTGAATTTTATCTATTCTTCTTCATTTTCTGAATCTTCAGAGTGAGATCTGAACAGAGTTTAGAGTGTAAAGTCTGTAGTCCACCAATAAGGCAGAGGCCAGCATTTACCCGGCACAATTCTGATCAGCCCATCACGATCCTTAACCTTCAAGGCACATATCTTCATATGCCTTGAGGATTAAGGCATATGGAGGAGAAGTTAAATTGGAGGAGAAGCAATGAATAAAAGAAATGATCGTGGAGTTACAATGGACAGGAAGTCTATTTTAAAAAGAAACAACTGAGTTTTTTGGAGCCTTTGAATAAAAGATAAGTTGACTACACACAGAATGTCAAAATGAAATAAAAGGAAGTGTTTTTTTTAACTGAAAGGCTACACAAGGAAAAAAAAAAAACTAATTATAGTTTTAAATGTCCAAAACGCCATGTCCACCAAAAGCCCGATGCTCATTAGTACTAGTAATTAACTTTACAACTGTCAACACAAACAGCACACAGGCTGACAGATAGAGTAGCTCTGAGGGTGCTAATAAATCCGGAAATAACAACTTGACACACAGATGCACAAAAGGATGCAGGTGATAAAGAAATGTTGACATCAAATCTAATTATCTTCGAAACGGCCAACTACAGCACGAGCCACAGTAATGCACTGTTATTGCTGGTGATGAGCCCCACCGGAACAGCGCTTAACCACTGCCTACAACCCAGCTTTTACGGCCCCTTGTCAGAGCTGCTGAGGACAATATCAAACAGGAAATTATGAGTGCCATGACCTCTCCAAGTCAAAAATCCAGTGATGAATATGGGCTCAGCAAGGCATGGCAGATTACCCCCTCACGAGTTCTAAAGCTGGGATGATATATGACATTTTTATCAGGCACTTTCTCAGGAATGTCACCAAGAGGGAAAATAAAGGCCCTGCAAAGAGACGACTAGGTGAATTATGCAACTGTAATTGCCGATCATAACCTGATATGAGTTGAAATTGCTCTGTTTTCATATTGAGATAGCATAAAATTGTCGGGAAATGCAATGGCTCCTTAATGTGGGCTAGATGAGTCTAATATTCTGATCATTTTTCACTCGGCTGCAAGGTAAATCGAGCTTCCTCAACACAGCCACTGTGGCCCAGGGCAATCGAGGGGCCCAATTTTACACTTGAATTGAGCAAATATGTGTAAACTACGATTTTTCATATTTTCTGCATGCATAAGAAGATGAAACATCTTTATCATCTGTATTGTCTGGCTGAGCTTATACAAAATATTAGTTTATCTCTCCTACTTTGGTTCATTCCATAAGCAAGACACATAGATCTGAAGGACAGGCAATATCCCATATATAAAACAAGTCCATCTTTTATTCAGTCTCATTTCACACATTCTCCTATTTAAAACAACCACCACCACAACAAAAATAGGCATAGCAGCAGCATACAAAAGAAGAGTTCTTTTTAAAGGGAAGGGAGGGACAAATAAACACAACCAGTTGTTCTATCATTTTCCTGTTCATGCATAGTGGAAGCAGAAAGCCAATCTCTAGTGTCTTTCCTAAATCATCTTTCTACTGACTAAAGGCAGTTATACCTGCAGGAGGATGCTATCGGCATTTGATTGCTTTTCTATGGAGGCCTGCAAGAAAGGGAAAAAGAATGTGTGGGCTTTTGATACGCTGTGGAGGCAATAATAAACCTGGCACATCTTCAGAGAATTATTTGGGTCTGGCCTGTTCCTTCTCCTTCCTGAGTCTTCTCTGCTTGAGGGTTACTCGTGCTATCTTAAGGCTCTAAGCCTCACAACACTGTCCTTGTGTAAGGAATGGTGGATGGAGCCCAGAGGATGAAGACCTGAAAATGGGCCTCATGCTAAGGTCTCATTGAACCATGTTCTCACCACTGTGATTTACTGTTGACCATCAAAGCTTTTGTCTTCAGCATATTCCTTTGAAGTATTCTGCTGGTGAACATAGGTGGGCCCAGGGCTCAACTCATATCTACCTACCATTCTGCCTCAAGTCACCATGAAACTTCCATCCAACAAGCATATAAAGCATTAAAATAATCCTATGGATTTTGTTTCACTTTAAGCATAATCAAACAAGTTGATTCTATCAAAAGACTCGTAGGAAACAGGGTGCTGATGACAGACTAGACTGACCAACTCGGGGGAGGCTCACAATCAAGGCCCACGAAAATACAATAGTGCTCGCTTCTGAAGGAGCCACTGGACTCCTTAATGAATGAATGCACTATGGAACAGTGCAAAACAAAGCTTGCTAGAACTGTTTAAAGCAAAGCTCTTGTAAGTGAGGCAAAATAAGGAAGGAAGTATAATCTAGTGTGTGTATGTGTGTGGTGGGATTAGTCCTATGAGACGAGTTCATCAGTCTGATAGCTCCTCCCTCTTTTGTATCCCCACTGCTACACCTATATAGATCTGTAGTACTCTGTGTCCATCTCCATCTCCTAGTCTATAAGGTCTTTGAAGGCAGACACCTTGCAGTGTTTGTCCTGTTATCCTTAGCATCGAGCACAGTCCCTTTTAGAGTTTGCACACAACAAACATTGAATGAATTAACAGGTGAGTAAGCTGATGCAGGGGGTCATAGGCCCCCCCATTCCCCAATTAATGGCTTAAACCAACAAATATTATCTTACCATTTCTATGGCTCAAGAATTTGGAGGCTGGTGGTTCTGGTTCAGGGTCTCTCATGAGAACACTATCAGCTAGGGCTGCAATAATCTGAGGCTTGATTTGGGCTGGAAAATATTCTTCCCAGCTCAGTGACAAGGCTGCTAGCTGGAGCCTCTGTTCCTTATCATAAGGGCTTCTCCAACAGCACTGCTTACAATATAGTAACCAGCTTCTCCAGGAGGAGAGGTCCAGGCAGAAAGAAAATGTGTGATCACACAGTCTTTTGTGATTAGCTCTTCCCTTTATTCTATTTATCATAAGCCAGTCACCCAGTCTAGCCCACAAAGGGATTACACAAAGCAGTGAATACCAGGCAATGGAGATTGCTGGTGGCCATCTTGGCGGCTGGCTAGCGCGGCCAGGTTCTAACAGTTCAATCTAACCAATGTACTGGTGTCATCTATGTAGTATGCCCCATGCTGAGTGCTAGGACATAAAGTCAGTGGAGAGCAGAGGGTATGGCCTTCTCTATACCTAACATTCCTATAGGGAGGTTGAATACTAAACAACGGAAGCATGAGGGTTACTTACCTGCAGGAGAATGGAAGGGCTAGAAGTGGAGATGTCAGAGCACGGAACACCCATAGCTTAAAACATAGAAACTGGAACCATTGGTCATTAGACAGATTGTACTATTATGCATGCTATTATTGTACACTAACCATCATTTTAGCTTCTTCCCGAAGAAGAAGTATACATTTTCCTGAAGATATAAGGCTCTACTGTGAGTGAGAGTGAGCCTTTTATAGGTCATAGGCAAAAACCAGATGGTGATCAGCTTCCTTTCTACACTGAAGATCAAGCCACAAAGGCAAAAATTTTGACAACTGCCCAATAGTAACATTATATATTAAAATACTTTCATTCTTCAGATAGAAAACAAGTCATTGGATGAGTCAGAGAATGCTTTCTGAGTCTTAAGACAACCTTACTCATCACTAGGTAAAGGGTTGAGTGCGTCGAGTGGCTTAAGCCCATAAGTGATCCGAACCAAACTAAATGGAAACAAAACCTCATCAAGTAATATAATTTATTTAATTATTATTTTTAAATTAATATAATAACACAAGTACAAGTTTTTCTTGTCTCTGTTTTTCTTTGCTTTGTTTCTTAATCCGAGAATCGACTTGTTTCTTCCTAGGGAATCTTTATTGAGTTGGAACACACTCAATATTATTAAGAATTTTGATCAGAGGTAAACATGCAAAACACTCAGCCAAGGGGATTAAGACTCTTTGTTAGTGTTTACGTTATCTGTTTTTAATTCCTATATATCCTATCTTTATCTCAGTGTTTCAACACTAATTGCAAAACAGCCCTCTCTAACAGTAATGAGCCCCTAGCCCTTTGTAGACCTCCAGACAGAGCTCCCTGCCATAGATAAGGCAGCCCCTTAACAAGGCTCAGGAACTAGATCAAGGTCTTGTACTGCTTTTCCACTTTGTTTTGCTCATCTGGCCTTCCAGAGGCTAACCCAGCTCACTAAAGCATGTAGTTCAGGGTGATATCTTAGTCTGTGGAGAATCTCTCAACTCAACTGTATCTCATAAAACGAATATGCTGTTCTTGGCCTCTTCAAGGTACTTCCTGACTTCAAATGGAGCAGACTAAACTTGAGTCTACAAGAGCACCATTCTATCTGGTACCATGAATGAGGCTGAACCCAAAAGGGGCTCTCTGCCTGCCAGTGAATTCTAGTTCAATGGAGCCCAGTTGATCTTGTTCTCTAGCTCTCAGGACAACACAACTTGTCTGTCTTTTCCTCCCACAGATGTTCATGCTACATTGTGGATAAATAATGCTGTCTGGTTCTGCTTGCATTGAAATCTTAGCAAAGTGTCAAAGGAAGAGAATGCACTCTTACATCAATAGAGTTGTTCAATTGCCACTTACTCTCATTTTATTTAGCAAGAGAAGAACGAGCGCCTGCCTTTCCCTTCCGTTAGCCCCAATTTTCCACTCAGCTATTTCTATGATTTCAAATATCTTTTACTCTTTTTTTCATTATAGAGTCACCAACACATTGAAATGGTACCTTTTTCATCTTCCTGTCTTGTCTCTTCCTGTATGCCCCTTCTAGAGACTTAATTCAGGGACCGTTGCTAAGCAACTATACATCATAGCAGCCAGTCACCAATTACTAATTGTCCTTAGCACTTTAGCCTTACAAATCTAGACTGCCCATGACAATGGCACATAGTTCCCATAGCCAAAAATGCACCCAGAAGCTTCTTAGCTCAGTGAAGACACTGACAGAGACACTAATAATGAAGTAGCATCATTATGGCAGTAACAAAGACTTCAGTCTCCCACCCACTGAATGACTGCACACTTGTAAACCCATCAGCTTGGCATTGATCTCTTCTATTTGTTCAGGAAATAAACTGGAGTTATGGCTGGAAATATTGGAATACATGCTGGTGAAACATGGATACTGGTGCTTCACATGCCTTTACCTTCTTCCCTCCTAGTGCCTTCCCACTGTGACAGTTTCTAGGTGAATTGAGGATCTATTAGTAATCAAATTTCAGCCTCAATTTTCTGGTTAGTGTAATGGAGTTAATTTCTCTAATGCTAGCAGTTCATGGAAGGGGTCTCTTGTGGCAGCGCAGACCTGGGATTCGCAGCAGCTGTCAAGAGATGCCGCTAAGGAATTCCTTATTAGCTAAGATGCAACCAGGCAGAAAACTCATTACACAGTGCTAAATATACTTAATCACATCTATTAGAGAAAAATGAACTTGATAATTACAACAAATAACTAAACTGCAGTAAATGTTCAAGGAAAAAAATATAATCCACACCAGGATCTAAGTGTACAGGGAACCTGGGTGGCACAGGACTAAAAGGAAGGTATGGTGCTCAGTGCTGAAGTCTGTCTCCAGGTAGGTGGAGCTGATTTGAGTTGCCTATGAAAATGACACATTTACATTTCAAAAGTGCCCTTGTTTATTTGGTATATGTAAAATTTTAATTAGAAAGAAATCTTCCCTGGGAAGACTTTGTTTGTAGACTGTTTCTCCTAGGTAGCTGGTAAGGTGCAAGGGAAGGCTGAAAGGAAGCTCACAGTAAACATTTGCTTTGACAAATAGAGATCTGTAATAGCTCTGTGGCACACAGGACTTCCCTGGAGCCTAACAAATGTTGAGAGTCAAATTTGTCTTTTTTTCTGTCACAAACTTTAAGTCGGGGCGGGGGGGGGTGGGGGTGGGGGGGGGGCTTTACCATGCCTGATTGAGGAATCTACAGATGAGGTCCTCTGGAGTGAATGTCATCTATGAAGTTTTGAAGTATCTGACCTCACGAATTTTGATGAATCATGACCTTTGAGGGTTCAAGGCAGTGGTGGCTTCTGGGAAGCATGGTTGCCAATCTAGTTGACTTTGGGTCAAATCTAGCAGGAGAGATTCTTTAGAAACTGAGAGTGGAAGGGGAGAGGAAAATTGATCTCTGTGAAGAATGACATAGTTATGGGACTGTTTTGTTGTTGTTGTGTTTTTGTCAGGGTCTTATACTATGTAGCCAGGCTGGCCTTGAACTGGAGATGTTCCTGCTTCAGTCTCCCAAATGCTAGAATAACATGCATATACCACCAGTCCTGGCTTACTATGGAACTTTTGGAAGACAAAAAAATGGAGGCTGGGTTGTGATACTAGAGATGAGAATAAAGGCTGAAAAGACATGTTAGCTCATCTCAGGGCAGAGTCCCAAGGGCAAAAGATAAGCAAAGGCTGAAACTGGACAAGACCCTTGAGTCTTGGGCAGCTACTTTGCAGGGATGGACATGAGTTTTTAAGAATCAAAGCAGCAGAATGGTTTCAGCTCTGTCAAGTCTGCTAACCAAAGTACTGCCATTGCTCTTGTTTAACAAAGCCATCTATTGGATCCAAATTCTGTATTTATCAAAAGTCACAAGTGAAGCCCATATATATTTCCATACCAACAACCTTTCCTCTTATTATAAATATATCATGGAGAATGAATACAGAAGCAATAAATGTGGCTCTCTTCAGCCCCTCATTTCCTAACCAGAATTTTTTTTCCCTGTCCTACGGTTTGGAGGAATAACCTTTTGCAATATTCTTGTCACCCTGTACCCATCCAGTTCTGCCTATATTCTAGCTATCTTCTACACCACCCAACCTCTCGTTCTAACCTCTCACCACCTTGGCTGGAATGGGGCCTGGGAATTCTGGAACAAAGTCTCTCACTTTCTGTTTTTTTTTGGTACATGTTTTTATTGCAAAAATACTGTACAGAGGGGTTATAGTTACATGAGCAAGGTAATGAGTACATTTCTTATTGAGCATTGTTGCCTCCTCCTTTGTTTTCCCCCACCATCCCTTCCCTCCCACCTACACAACTACCCATTGCCCCCCTGCAGAAGTTGTAAAGTTCAGTTTTCAACACAGTGTTTTGTACATCTAATTGTTACAATGGGTCAACCTGTATCCTTATTTAAGCATTTTGTTTTTTCCTTTCCCCTCCTCGAACTGAAGAAGTGCATATACAAGATGCAGGGCACCGGCATCAAATACAGTGAAAATAGGGGTTATACTGTGTGTGGGGGGGGGACGGGGGAATGTACAAAGCAACAACAAAATTACATGTCCATTATAAATACGTTAGAAACAATAGCAAGCAAGAAAAAAGATGTTTGTGTCCCTATCTTGGGGTTCATTTCACTTAACATCATCTTATATGGTCATATGTACATAGTTTTTGAAGGCCTCTCACTTTCTTGAAGTGAGTAGCAAGATTGCTACTGCTAGCAACGCTTGGTAACCCAAAAAGGAAGGCAAATGTGGACCCAACAGGAAAGTAGAGACAGCATGTGGTACAATGGCACAGATCATAGCCATATCATTTAAGCTTAGACCACTCTGCAAAGCCAGGTAGTCAATAAATCAGAAGCCAGCAAACCATCTTTCTCAAACAAATCTCCCTCCCAGTCTCAGCCACTCATTTTTCCTTTTTTTCTTCTCTCATTTCTTTTTTCCTCCTCTTCCTCCCCCACCTCCTCCTCTTCCTTCTTTTGTGCTGGTACTTGGGCTTGAACTCAGGGCCTAGGCTCTGTCCCTTAGCTTTTTTGCTCAAGGCTAGTGCTCTATACTTACTTGAGCCAGATCTCCACTTCCAGCTTTTGTTGGTTAAGAGCTTTGTGGACTTTCCTTCCCAGACTGTCTTAGAACTGTGATTTTCAGATTTCAGCCTCCTGGTTAGTTAGGATTACAGGTGGGAGCCAGCACTGGGCTCTTTCCCCCATTTTTAACTGAAAGAATTCTGATGGGACATTGCATGCTCACTCTCAACCATAATGCTCTACAGGTTTGCTGTTGAAGAAGGCAATTGTATTTTTTGCACAAAATGACACAGGAGTAGATAGTGACTCAGAGGGAAGACTTGGGTTTAGTGCCTGAGCAGGAGTATTTCAGAACCTGGGGCTCACGAGGGTAGAAGTCTGGGTAGTGGCCCTTAGTGCTGGGTAGAGATCAGAGGACACGTGGGTCAGCCCAAACCAGACATACAGCTGCACTGTGTTTCATCACATATCAATTTTTACTGAAAAGAAAACCATACAAATTCAATCAGCTCTTCATATGGAAATATTTAACTTTTTTCCCCTAAAGTTGTTTGATATTATTACTTTAAGAGTCAGGATTATAAAAAAAAATCCTCCAAGATGTGTGATAGTGGTGGATGCAGAAAAGCATACATTTCTGGCAAGACCACAAGTCTCATTTCCAGTAGACTCAAATCTCAAATGCACTGGCGTCTCTGTCAATTGCCTGGCTCAATGAAGAACATATTACATGCCTATAACGATGAAGTATAAGACAAGAATGATCTATCCTGCATGCCCCCCGTCCTCGGTCGAGGCAGGATGCTATTATCAATGAGAATAACAGGTCTCAGAAAAGCTCCTGTTGCCCAGAGTTTTGAGAGTATTCTCTTTTGACATCTGAGCTCCTGAGGTTTCCATCTGCTCCTGTACCCTTCAGAGATGCTATCAGACACCTTGTTCCAGGACGTCTAATCTCTGAAAACCTATAATGTGGAACTCTTACACATATACCTATTAAAGAACTATGTTCTCTCTCAGTAGTCATAAAATGTAAAACACCTCTTAAAAGAGACTTCCTTTGTTTCCAAGCCAAGGGCACATGAGACAAAAGAAGCTGCCTTTTAAATGTAATTTTAAAACACTGTATTAAATAAAAAGAAGTATCGATATACGGGGTGATTTAAAAAAGAGGTCTGCTTTTGGGATCACAGGCATTTTTAAATGCCAAAGTGATGTAAGTCATAAGCCCAAGCCAAGAATTTTCCATCTCAGAAATGGGTCATCAGAAAGGCAAAAACAGTGTTGTCACCCTGATGGGCAGGTCAACCACAAAGCCTGGCCCTGGCCCAGGCCCGACAGGGACAACTGTCCTGAACCATCGTCTCAGTTCTTTAGAAAATTCTCACTCTGACATACTTGCAAATACACAATGTGGGTTTGCAACTATTAAGTCGCTAATTGCTGTAATTTATTTTTTTGATGCTATATCACTGTATGGTGGAAGATCTGCCTATTCACTAAATGCTCGGCAATAGCTCTACAGGACAGTTAATTTGCCAGGCTTGTGACGATCTTTTCTGGCCTTCCCCTTGTAGAAGAAATGAACACTGTTAGCTGTTGAAATACTTCTAAGAGGAGTACTTTACTGAGCCAAGAGCATAGCAAACTATGTCAACATGATGGAGAATGTGGTTTTTTTTTTTTAAGAGGAAAAAGAAATCTCATTTCTATTATGCAATCAGGAAATTGAAGATGTCTATCTCCAGATAACCAACTGCTTGTGGTGTGATTTCAGTTGCAAACTTTCACATGGAATGTTTTCATACTGTCTGCTCTCCCTTCTCTCTCACTTCACATCGGCCTTCTTTTTTTTTCTCCCTCTCTGTAGCAAATAAATCAGAAAGTTAATAGTTCTGTTGATTTGTTGGGGCTTTTCCCCCCTTTAAGAAAATAAAGAAAAGAAAAGAATAGCTTTAAAGGGGGAAAAACTGATCCCAGCGTGTTAACAACTCCATTGCGGTTTCGGGCTGCGGTCATGCCAACTGTCTAGTAAAAAGAGAAATTCCACTGTAGCAGAAGTAATAAAATCTTCTTTTAAAGCACAAATACCATGCAGGGAGGAAATGTAAACCCTTGCATGGGGACAAGGAAGATGGGGGCGGTATGAGGTAAAATATGGACTGGAGGACTGGGGATTCCTAGTTACCCACATTGCTGCATATAATCCTTTTTATCTAGCAGTTGTTCTTAGGACCCAGAATACTCTCTTCTTAATGTGTCACCCAAAGCAAGGAGGTAAGCTATGATCTAAGGCTACCTTCATTGTTATTCACATGACAACATATGTATCTTCCACCCCAGTGTTTTAAAAACACTCATCTGAGATGGATAGTTAGAAAGTTCTCATCAGCCCAACAGACAGCACGCTTATGGCAAGGCAAATGCAGCAGCTGTGGGAGAGAGCTGGGAAGATGCAAAGAGGAGAAGAAACTTCTGCCCACAAATCAGACCTGGGCATTTAACATCCGAGTCTCATATCTGGATTCCTAGAACTCATAATTGACAAATAATTGACTTTCCTTAAAATCAGGGTCAAAGCTCCCCAAATTACCACCCTTGGTGATGAACACACTGGGCCAACTGTTCCCAGGCAGCCAGGAGGAATCCTGTCTGCCCCACAGGCCCCCCTCAGTTACTCCAACAAAAGGCAGCAGTTGAATGCAGAGAAAAGTCAAGTGAAAAGAGCTGGGATCCTGTGACAGCAGGCATTCAACAGCCAGATTGTTTTCACACAATCACTCAATATCTCTGATGATGGCCAGACTTGGAAGGGGGATCCATTTGCCAGGTAATGCTTTGACACTGAGAGTCAGCAGAATGCAAAGCCAAATTCCCGGCTCCTAATTCAAACTCTTCATTAAACACGGGCATCACATTCCCTATCCACAGCTGAATCCTGGGAAACCCTCAGAATTAACAGAAAAACAGGGTTCCAGTGAATGCCTGTCTACCGTTTCTATCTCCAGATACTCCCCTCACCCCTATTTTCCTAAATTTTGTCAGAGGAGAACCTTCAGGGATGGGTGGGGAGGTGCGGGGGGGGGGGGGGGGGGGAGGGTTGGAGGAAACTGCAGTAGCAACAGCAGTAGCCCAAAGCACCCCGGGAATACTTCAATGGACTGAACACAAAGATACCAAGGCATGTATTTCATTTCATCTGCTCTTTCCTCAAGCCCTCCAACCACACGACTATATGTAAACATTACGATTTCCTCCTCACCACTTTGGACTTAATTGTACTCTTAATTGAAAATGAAAATTAATTTGCTTTGATCAATTCCAGGTGGTAGATCAGCCTGAAATGGTAGCGGGTTTTTTTTTTCCCCTGCTAGTGACCACACACACACATGCCCATAAACACCAGGCGTGTGCTACTGGTTTGAACAAGCTGCTGCCTCTTTCTTGCACAACGGTTTCTAATGTCTCTGTCTCTCTTCCCTTTGCTGATTGGCACCATTCAGATTTTAATAAAAAGATTTACAAAAGTGATGATACTTGGGGACAGAAACTGCTGACAGACTTGCTGAGTTAAGTGTGTAATTAAGGCTGTGGAAGTACAGATGTTGAACAATGGTGGCTTACATCAAGATGTATGTGGTGGTATCACAAATAACCTGGCATCTGGTTTCTTTATCTAAATACCTTTCTTACGGTTTGGATCTTAATTTTTTACAGTTGACAGCAGTGTTATTTGAGCCAGTCAGTGGCATCTGGCTGCTAGGGGGAAAAAAAAAGAAAGGAAGAAAGAAAGAGGGGGAAAAATCTCCATGCACTTTAATTAATTGTGGAGAAATTACATGGTCCTTCAACCGTGTAGTTTGTCATCAGTGCACATTACAGATTTATATTAGATGTTTCTCCACAGTGTCAGGAATAATTAAAAGGGGGTAGGAAATGATGCCAACCAGCAATGCTTTACATCAGTGGTGAAAGTTTTATATTTATTACAGCCAAACAATTTTAGAAGAAGATGTCAACTCCGAGGCTTGACTGTGCATGGAATACATATCAGGCTGGAGGAAAAGCCAGTGCTCCACGGCTGCCAGGATAATGAGAGAGGGCTCATGTTTAATCTATCAGGCTGCCCAGAATTGGTATGGTGTGCCAGAGTTATTAATGACGCAGCAGCCCCCTTTCCTCATAAAAACATTCACCCCAAACAATAAGTAACATATGTTTTCTTCTTTTTCCAGAAGTGATCTTCATCCAATTGCTCTTTCTGATTCTAACAACAGAAGTGCCAACTGTGTGCAAGTCACTTTTTTTTCCTTCAATTAATCTGTTTCACCAATGGCCTGGGCAGCATTAGTGGAATGTTTTAGTAAAAAATATAGAAATGACTTCTTTCTACCATCATTGAGCGCATGATTGGGGCATTCCTATGGGCGGCTTTCCATGAAGAAAGCCACACCTGGTATCTTCTACCTACCCCAGCGAGAAACTCATACTTTAGTTCTTTTCTCAGATGCCATCAAACCAATCTTGAACATATGCCTTCTATCTTTTCCAGGGATCAGAGCTAGATCATGACAACACTCTTAGAAACACCCCATAGACCACAATGAAGGTTCTGGAACAGCTATCAACAGGACATCAATTCTCTCATTTATTTTTCTGGTGGAGCAGCTTCTCCTCAGATCATCAGCACATCGCACAGCACATCTCAGGGATCTTGGACTCCCTCACCCTTCATCGTGCATCTTGTAGCATAGTGGTATGCATGATAATCCCCTAATATGTGATGCCTGTCACTTCTTATTTATTAGCTTCTTGCCCTGGATATTTTCATAATTTTCATTTAGCTTGTGTGCTCTAGCAATGGAACCATCCTGGGAATTGCAGTCTCGGGAAGCCTCACCTTTGCCCTCATGCAGGTATATGACAGTAGGGCAGCCAGCAAGGGTTCTCTCCTCCGAGGCTGCAGTGCTCAAGTGGGACCTGGATGCCTCTTCCATGAGTAAGGACAATGACAGTGGGGTCCTCATTGTGCATGTTAGTTTGAAGGGCCGGGTGAATCCACAGGGGACATATGTTGAAAGTGTGATGCTCCCCTTTGTCATTTTAAACAGTTTTGGGTAAATAGTGCTTTCAATTTCCCCAGCAATTTTGTAAATACCACTTCAGTTTAGTAATACCTGCAGAGGCATGAAAATGAGTAAAACCTTAGCACTTCATTACTAAATAAATCATAGCTTAGGCATATTTTCCCTTTCTTGGTGGCTGAGAAAAGTCAGTGGTCATGTTTATGGTCTTGTGGTATTCATGGGGCCTACCCCAGGAGTCATGGCTCTAGCCCTTTGGCCTATAATTTGTTTTGCAGATTGGCTCTTATGCTCACTTTACCTGAGCTAGCCTTAGACTCTGAGAGCCTTCTCCCCCCTGTACCTGGGATCACTGGTGTGTGTCACCAGGCCTGGCTCAGTGTTCACCTTTCTAAAGTACTTCCAGTACTTCAAATAGAATCTAGTTTGTATCTCATGGTTCTGCCTTTCTCTGTCCTCATCTCTTACCACTCCCCTTGGGTACTGCTGGTCTCTGCTTCTGTTGCACCTGCACATCAAGCCCATCTCATCCTCAGGAATTTGGTACCTCAACACTTCCTGTCTGAAACATTCACTCCAGGTCTTCATGTGGCTATCACCTTTCAGACCTTGGCCATCTAACCTCTCAATCTAATATTACTTATTCCCCTTCCATTTTCTAGATCTAGTTAATGTGCTTGCACTGAAAGGGTAGATTTCTCTATGTGCTTAAAATTAAGTCACTAACCCATAAGTAAAAATAATATATATGTCAAGTTTTTTCCTTTAGTTCAGTAGGAAGTCTATTCTAGATAGTGAAGATGAGGCTCTGCCAGGTAAGTGCTTCTTCCTTATACCATTTATCTTCCAAAGTCACTGAAACACCTTTTTGTTGGGATGATCCTAATGAAATTAATCAAATTTAAGGAGATGTTGACTTAAAACCATCATTATTAGAAAGAAAAGAACATTACAAACAGGTTAAACTGATACATATTGTGTCCCTAAAAGCATGATTTTTAAAGTCTGCCACATCTTTCACTGTTGGTATTAAAGCATTTACCTGACCAGTCAACTAGGTCTGAACTCTGATGTGAGTTGGGGCTTTGTAAATTGCCGGCCAAATCCCCAGATCCCCAGATATGGAAAGAAGCAGCTAAGAGCAACTGTAGCCAAGGTAAGAATCCTCAGTTCATAGATGCCTGCCTCCAACAGCAGGAACCAACGACAATGCTAAGCATTTGGGACTGACCAGGGCTGGAAAAAGGGAAGTTCACCTAGGACCAAACTCATCTGAACTCACCATAGAACACAAACTATTGTAGGTAGTGAGAGATGTGAGTCACTAGAGAAACAATTGGTCTTTGACAGTGTTATTATCGGGACCCTTGGTCTCTGTGCTTTTTTTAGTGACTGTGTGTGTTTTGTCTTTGTGGCTTCTGATGTCAACCTAACACACACTCAACATTCACATAGTAAGTGGACTAAGCTAGAGGTCAGACTAAAAAGG
The DNA here is from genome assembly GCF_019054845.1 of Dipodomys spectabilis. Lineage (NCBI taxonomy): Eukaryota > Metazoa > Chordata > Mammalia > Rodentia > Heteromyidae > Dipodomys > Dipodomys spectabilis. Next base: position 865,798 of record NW_024870807.1, on the reverse strand, counting down.
CCATGTCGTTTTAGTCCTTTGTTTCTTCCTCCTCTGGATAAAATGTTCGTTGAATGAGAACAAATTGATGAATACATCAGTTGATGAATCAATGAGCCCTTCAGGGTTAATCTTCATCATCGTGTAGAGGTGGAAATCCTACCTCCATCTCCACATCTCCTCCTTGATTTCTATATAGTTTCTTTAAAAAAAAGCAAACCATGCTGGGTGCCAGTGGCTCATACCTGTAATCCTAGCTACTCAGGAGCTTAGATCTGAAGATTGTGGTGCAAAGGCAGCCTCGGCAGAAATGTCTTTGAGACTCTTATCTCCAATTAACTACCAGAAAACCGGAAGTGTCGCTGTGGCTCAAGTGGTAGAGATAGAGCACTCGCCTTGAACTGAAGAGCTCACGGACAGCGCCCAGGCCCAGAGCTTAAGACCCAAGACTGCCAAAAAAAAAAGTCTTCTTTTTCTTTTTCTTCTTCTTTTTCCAGGTATTGGCCTGGAGCTTGAACTCAGGGCCTGGGTGTTGTCCCTGAGATTTTTTTTTCCCCCAAAGCTTGCACTCTATCACTTAAACCACAGTTCTACTTCTTTTTGATGGTTCATTGGACATAAGACTCTTATAGACTTTCCTGTCCTGACTGGCCTCAAACTGTAATCCTCAGATCTCAGCTTCCTGAGTAGCTAGGATTACAAGTGTGAGCCACTGGCACCTGGCCAAACTGTCTTTTCTTTAAAAACAAAAAGTATCTTCTTTTTTCCTTTGCCTATCCCTAGTTATTCCTTACTCCTCTATGTCTATTCTGAAATAGACACCTACTTTTGGAGAAGAGTTGTTCTGACAATCTTCTCCTCCACAAGATTCATGACACAGCCGGGCGCTGGTGGCTCATGCCTGTAATCCTAGCTACTCAGGAGGCTGAGATCTGAGGATCACGATTCAAAGCCAGCCTGGGCAGGAAAGTCCGTGAGACTCTTATCTCCAATAAAACCACTAGAAAACCGGAAGTGGCGCTGTGGCTTAAGCGGTAGAGCACTTGCCTAGAGCTGAAGAGCGCAGGGACAGCACCCAAGCCCAGAGTTCAAGCCCCACAACCGACAAAAAAAAAAAAAAGATTCATGACACAATTGTTTTTGTGAAGCCACCACCACACACAGTACTCTACCACATGCCATATCAAAAGCTAGCAGGTGGGAGCTAATGGTTCAAAGGTACCTGACTGGAGTGGCATTTGTAATGTCAGTTCTACGCTGATCCCTTCCTCTATTTCTTAGCCTCCATGAAAACCCAATGTGCCCCTTTGAAGGAGAAGAAAGGAAACCATGTAACAGAGGATTCCCACCTCCAAGGCAGGCCTCCACATGCACATCCCTGTTGGCTGTTCTCAATGTTCTGGTCCTTCATTCCACATGGATGGTCCTAGAAGCAGATCAGAAATCAGATGGTATCTAAGGCCTTGTTTCATCCCAAGTTTTGCCCTCTAACATAGATGGGGCTGCATGGCCTCTAGGAAGGCAGAGGAAGCAAACACATGGCTGAAGAAGGTACTGAACAAAAACATCATTATGCTTCCACGAAGGGTTCTGATGCCCACAGAGTCAAGTCACATGGTGTGAGGCTCTGTCCAGCTCCTAGACTCTGATTCTACCAGCTCTTGAAAATATCTCATCCTTTGATTGCCTCTGTGGGTCATGGCATCTGAGGCCAATCGCCACTTAGGCCCAATTTAATGCAGCTATAGCCACAGCAAATGCCATTTTATTTTCAGTGTGTTTTCTCAGTTTACCCCAAGTCCACATAGCTTACACTGAAGTTTCCCTTTATGTGCAAGAGCATCAAACATACAAGTCCAAGTAGTTCTAGTTAAGTACTAGAACAGGACATGTTTGTATTAAACGTGCTTTCTAAGACTGTAAAAATAATTTAATGATAGCATTAAGGAAAGTTTAAAGTTTCACACAGTACTATTATTCTGAAGAGCCTAGTTCATATGCATATACATATGCAAGTTTCACATATTTTGGGACATTGGAGACTTTGAGCATTACTTTGCTTTTTGCACCTAATAGTATACCCCATAAGCATTTGTACATGTTCTCTGTTGGCTTCATAAATACTGTTTTTCTAAAGTAGAAGAGTCTATAAAACTTAAACCATCTAATAGATGAAGGACTATAAATACACACTCCTTATAATTCAAAGACTTGTAGAGAGTAGGAAAAGGAATATCTAAAATACCTGCTGTGCGATGGTTAAGTTAGGAAAGGGTGTGTGTTAGCTGCTCTTACCAAAGAATGAGCACTGAGTAATCTTAGTTTGCTTTAGAGCCTCAGGAAAACAAACTCCTTCCCTGTGCCCCAGTTTCTCAAGGTGATATAAAGAGTAAAGCTGTATGAGCTTTAAATTCCTTCCAAAACTAAAATTTTATGTTCATTCCTTAGAGCAGCTTTCTTCTGAGGAATACAAAGACTCTGGTTACTTCAATTTACTCCATAAAGGAGTAGTCTATCAGAAACACACTGGGCTGTCCTTCCTTCCCCTTTCAGAGCCCTTACTCCCCAGTCTGGTTTCTGTAGAAGATTCCTGGCAGCCATGATTATATGTTGTTGCCCAACTCCCTAGCCACAGCTAGTTGTTCCCAAAGTGGGCACCTAACCAGACTGGAAAAAGTCAAATAACTAAGAAATGTACTGGCTTAATCCATGGACTCTTGCTTAGCATAAAGACACTTTGTGAAACACTATTCTGACCCTACAGTTTAGCTTCTGTTTTACTGTGTGGGAAACCCTGAAGAAGAATCTCAGCATTTTCAGAAATGAGCTCATTTCTGAATAAGCTTGGACTTCCAGGCAAAATGAGCTCCAAAGTTTTTCATTTTAACCCTTCAATCTATCTTTATGATCTAGACCCAGAGAGATCCTCTTAAGCCATTCTGCTATGTGTGCTGGGGCCTTGGATATATAGCCCAAGAAATGGGACCTAGTCTTGGTAGTTTTCCCTCAGTCCAGTCTAATGAATGTTCTCTTATGCATGCAGAGATGGTATAAGAGATAGGTAACACGGAAGCTGCGAACTGAGTCCAGGCAGAATGTTTCAAACATTATGAAACTAAATATTAGATTAGGACTAATCTGGTAAATTCAGAAAGCTGAGAGGCAATAGAAACCTTAAAATAGGATAGACAGTTGAAAACATGAGCCTTTTTTATGCTTTGCCTTAATCTGCCAACCTATCTGAGGTCTAATCTATCTGTTTAACCATATACCAGAGATATTTCCTCCACTTGGGGGAAGGAGGCAAAGGAAGAATTGTTTCCATATGAAATGATGTGATCTCCATTTCATTTCTAAAGGCAAGCTTTACAGGCTTTGGATGTGATAGTTATGTTTGTTCACAATGCATTTCTATTACCACCACCAACAATAAAACAAAACAAAAATCCAAATCTCAAAGATGAAGATTAATGAGAAAGGACAAAAGGGAACATGATAGGAGATGAAAACAATCAAAGCACATTAATACATGCATGATGTCATAGAGAAGCATATTATTCTATATAATTGGTACACCCTAGTAACAGCCCAGGAATGTAGGTCTGTAGTAAAGCACTTGCCTAGCATGTATAAGGACTTGGGTTTGATCCCAGCACTGAAAAATTAGATAGATAGATAGATAGATAGACAGATAGATAGATGTTTATAAATATCTACATAAAGGCTCGTGTTTTCAGCTTGCTTATCCTATTTTAAAGTTCCTATTACATCTCACATACATACTCATATATATGCATATATATATATATATATATATATACATATATATACACTGAAAAGAATATATAGAAAGAATCCTAATCTCAAGCAAAAAGAAAAAAGAAAAAAAAAGAAATTAGAAAATCTTTTCATTATCCATCCAGCAGGCAGGATGCTCCGTGCAATTAAAATTTAACTTGAAGATGAAGAAGGTGAGATGACTAATTAATTTAAAGGCATAAATGTAAAAAAATGTTTTTGGGTTTATTTGCAAATCACAACTTTCCCAAGGCATCACTCAGTGGCAACCACAGGAAGCTGTTTTTCCAAAGATCCTGAAAGGACTTTGCCACACATGGGGACAATGATCTACAATTAAGTGTTCTCCAGTGGGTCTCAGTATGACAAGCCATAATGGCTCCAAAGGAGCCCTTAAAACCTACCATGTCAATGAGCTCCCCAAGCATGGGGATTTAGAGTTATGGATTAGACCTCTTAACCCTTCTCCTCCTCTCAGAATACCTTAAAGACCCTTTCTAACCAGGGGAGGAGTTTTTCTAGTTAGTGTTCGGCTAAGAGATCTTTGTGAAGTCTCATTTAGATATAGTTACAGGTCACCAAATGACAACTCTGCATTCAGCTACAGCTGTGTGACACCAGATCAAGGAGCCACACCACAAATGGTCTCACCAAAATGAAGAAGAGGTCTTCAAGGAGGCCTCATCTGATTTCTGGATGTGACTGGTTATATGTTCTTGGAAATGGCACATGTTTTCTTGATTCTTCAATTTTTGTCCCTGGAAAGTATTAATATGGTACCTTTCCTTGCAAGTTTATATGAAGAAATAGCTCTAAGTTGAGGCTTTTCTAAGGAAAATGTGTTTTAAGATAAAAAATAATAAAATGACAAAATGATCCTAGTCAGTAAATAAGGTACATCCTCACTGAAAACCAGTCATGCTGAGATGCGTGAATTCTTTCAATGCACAAAGAAAACCTGGATCAACCCTGCATTTTCAGGCAAAATGATACCAAAATAGTAACTCTAGACTATATACTTGGAGTGAGGACCTCATGTATTATTCTGGAAAGGATCTTCTTTCTCAATTATGTTTTGCTGGTGACTCCATAAGTCTCAGTCCTCCAGAGCACACATCGCCAACAGGGACTAAAATCTGACATGTGGAGCTATACCCACCAGCTTCATACTAAATTTCATCCAAGTGAATTAGGTGCAAATGTGAAAGATGATTATATGATTAGAAAGTGAAGCTCCAAAAGTTTAAAGAGTGTTTAGACACACTGAAACGAAACTCCTTCATACAAGTTTTTAAAAAAATTTTAAGTGTTGCAGTGGGTCCACCTGTATCCCTGTTTAAATGATTTGTTTTCCCCCTTCCCCTCCACAAATTATACCGACATCAAATATAGTGAAAGCAGGGGTTATACTGTGGGGGAGGGACATACAAAGCAACAAAGAAATAATCTTATAAATGTGTTAGAAACAATCGCATGAAAGAAAAAAAAAACATTTGAATACACATCTTAGGGTTCATTTCCCTAACATCAACTTATCTGACCTTTTCTGCTTGACTCAGACATATACTAGATATTGCAAATAAGGGAAACCATGGGACCTATGTTTCTTTGGGCCTGGCTTACTTCACTTAATATAATTTTCTTCCATGCCTTTCTGAGATGTACAAGTCGTTATGTCGAAAATGAACTGAACTTTTTACAACTTTGGTGGGGGGAGGGGGAAGGGGGAACTAGGTGGGGGGATGGGGGAGGATGGGATGGGAAGGGGAAACAAAGGAGGAGGCTACAATGCTTGATAAGAAATGTACTCATTATCTTGCCCATGTAATTGTAACCCCTCTGTACAATATTTTCACAATAAAAAAAATTTTTAAGTGTTTAGTAGCTTGAAAATTAATAGTTTTTTCAAGCCTCTAAAAGTACTAGAGTAGCTCTGTTATCTGCCTCAGAGCCACACCTTCCTTTTGCTCACAGAAGCCAAGTTCATTCCTCACTGTGCTGGACAAGTTCAAAGGCACCATATTGTAAACAGAATTTGGGAAATGCTTGGCATAATAAATATAACTAGAAATGATTTTAAATGAATAAAACATTTATTCCAATGTCTTCGTGCCAACAGGCTACAGTGAGATGGCAAAGAAAGTTACAGGTTTTTTTTCTTGCAAAAATATCTCATCCCTTTTCCTTTTCCTTGCAGAACAAGGGCATCCTTTCATTTTAGAATACAAAGCTCTAAAAGCTCTAGTTTTAAGAAGGAAAGGCAAGTAGGCCATTTATTGGTAAGGTGCTACTGATAGCAGCTTTATTTCCTGGCTATACACACACCACTTGCCTTCTCAGAGAGAAAAGGCAACAATTAAAATCTATTTTAAAAGGTTTAATTCAAGATTTCATATATGTCATTTAGTAGTAGGGGAAATAACAACTTTTAATTTTTATTTTCATGATTCCATGGTTTTTAAGTGTGACAAGCACTGCTACATCCTTATATAGTGGCAGTGGCTTCTGCAGCAAATCCATTACTAGCACCAATTAGAAGAGGGAACTAAAGGAGTGGGACAAAGGAGTTCAGTAGTGACCGTGTCATTGGACAGTGGAAAACTGAAGTAAAAGATTTTAAAGGTGAGTTGCCTAGTTGAGAACATTGGCTCAAACCTGTAACACTAGATATTTGAAAGGTAGGGGAGGGCAGTTTAAAGCCAACACATACAAAACAATAGTTCCTGAAATGGATCTCAACCAATGGCTAGGTGCGGTAGTACACACCTTGTCATCCCAATGACAAAGCAAACCACAGTCCAGGTCAGACCAGGGGTAAAGTGAGACCATATCTTGAAAAAGTTGGTATAATGGCTGAAGTGGTATATAGCACCTGCCTAGCAAGCATGAGGCTCTGAGTTTTAAACTATAACACTGTAAAAATAAAAGGAAAATAGCAACAGTAACAGTAACAACAAAATACAGGTGAATTACCTATTTAAAAAGCTAAATACTCGTATATATGCATACACACACACACACACACACACACACACACACACACACACACACACACACACACACAGAGAGAGAGAGAGAGAAAAGAATACATAGAAAAAAACCCTAATCTCACTGATGGGCTGAATCCAACTTTTGGGCAGTTGGTTTCATATGGGACAGCTGTTTGTATCCAAGTCAACCTTTTGTCTAGATTTAGATTCTCCAAGCTGGACAAAGTACTTGGCAAAAGGTACAGGGTTTTCTGCTCCATTTCTCCTTAATTTAAAACCCTGATGGTTCTGCCTCAGAGATTTCCCAGCCCCAGAGCCCAACTTCATTTCTCATTAGATATAAAATGGTCAATTCTGCAAGTATTACAAAAAACTTAGAAACATCACTGAAAAAAAAATCACTAGTTCTTAAGACTCAACAGGTTTAATCAGGTTAGAAAAAAAGTTCAGAATTGACAGGCCCTTGGCAATTTATCAGTTCCTGAAACCATGCTGATATGAAAAGCTTTTAAGCTAAATAGGAATGAAGAGGAAAGCTGGACATCAATTGATAAGGAAATGATTAAGCCTGAACTACATATAAGTCCTCAGGAGATAGTCCAGACAATTACTAACTCCACACAAAATATACATATATACATGCTCCTTGGTTTAGAGATGGACTATAGATGTCTTATGAAGTCATCTTACACTGACAGTATTGTAAAATGAAAATGTATTGAGTATCCCTTACCTACTGAACATCCTAGCTTATCAACACAGCCCACTGTGGAGTAGCAGCATTTGGCTGCATGACCTTGGCACTGACCTGGCATTCACTGCCCCCACCCAGCAATACTAATATCCTGATGGAAATCACAGGCCTGGAAAAGAATCAAAATCCAAAACTGAAAGTATAGTTTTTACTGAATGTCTATCACTTTTGCACCATTGTAAGTTGAAAGGCAGTAAGATGAACCATTTGTTAACTTGGGGACTGTCTGTATCATAATCATGGAAATATTTGGATTAAAAAAATGGGTATCAAGTCTTGGGTTACTAAGTTGACATAAAGATATTAGCAGTCCCTAGGGGAGTCATATAATCATTTTTATAACCTGAAGAATGTCATGGTTTCTTCAGTTTAGATCTTCCCATGATTATATTCTTAAAACTTCTTCCCATACACAAAGTAGTATTGGAACATTTGGCTCCTTCCCCAAATGCCTGTCTATGGCATGTTTAAAATCAAGGAATCAACTATAAGTGTCAGAACCAATTAATTATGAAGTTGTCTCACTTTCAAAATTCTTTGAACCTCATCCTTCTCTGCTACCCTGCCCCCTGGAGAGCATCTTACATTGCCTCATTTCAAGAACACTGCTTTTCTCCAAATGTACTTCATTGCTTGGAACAACAATAACTCAAGCTCGTTGTATACCCTGCCACTAGATGACATTATCACCAGCAGCACGCCACTCTCAGCCTTGGAAACAGTAGTAAGCTCTCAGAACCCAGCCATCTTTTAGCAACTTATAAATATTCGTATGAGCTTCCTGAACTTTCTGTTTCAACTAGGTAGCTTGACACATTGAATCTACTTTTTAACTCTTATTCTTACCCTTATACTACATTCCATCTAACTGAGATGACCTCTAGTCACTCCCCTATATCTTGTCAATTTCAAAATCCATCTTTTCCCTCAAGTTTTACCTTTGCAACTTAAAACAAACTTACTATACTTGGAACTCACTAGTGAACTGATTCTCTATTCTGGGTCTATGAGGTTCAGTGGCATTTCTTAGTGTTTCACTGGTTTCAAGAGAATTTAAAATGCTTACACATTCATCTCAGTGATCATTTTTATTTATGTATTTATTTATTTTTATTTTTATCTTTTTGTCGGTCATGGGGCTTGAACTCTGGGCCTGAGCGCTGTCCCTCAGCTCTTCAGCTCAAGGCTAGCACTCTACCACTTGAGCTACAGTGCTACTTCCAGTTTTCTAGTGGTTTATTGGAGATAAGAATTTCACAAACTTTCCTGCCTGTGCTGGCTTTGAACTGTGATCCTCAGATCTCAGCCTCCTGAGTAACTAGGATTATAGGCATGAGGCACCAGTACCCAGCTTTATTTATTATTTTATTGGTCATATGGCCTGAACACTGGGCCTGGGCACTGTCCCTCAGCTCTTCAGCTCAAGGCTAGCAGTCTACCACTTGAGCTACAGTGCTATGTCTGCCTTTTTCTGTTTATGTGGTGCTGAGGAACCAAACCCAAGGCCTCATGCGTGTGAGGCAAGCACTGTACCACTGAGTCATCTTCCCAGCTCAGTGATAATTTTGAAAAATAGCTATTTTATCAGTTACATAACTAGATTTTTATGCTGAAATTTCCATATTGAAAAGTATTTTTTAGGGGTCAAAATGGTCATGAGCCCCTTGGGAAGGGTCTAATAATATATAATGCATAACATATAGTATATATGTATATATAATCTTCTAAGAAAGTCATCAGGCTAGGAGCCAAGAGCTCAGGTCTATAACCCTAGCTTCTCAGGAGATAAAGACTAGGAGGAATGTAGTTCAAGGCAAGACCTTACCTTAACCCCTAGTTGGGCACAGTAGAACACACTTGTCATCAAAGTTATACAGGAGGCTGAAATCAGGAGGATTATATCTCCAGACCAGCCTGGGTGGGGAGGGGTGGATGGGGTAGGGTGATGGGAGGGATTGAGGAGGGTGAGTTCTAGAGACTCCATTTCAACCAATAGCTAGGTATGGTGACATGTACTATCACCAGTTACATGGGAGGTGGAGATCAGGAAGGTTTCAGTCTAGCCAAGTAAATGAGTTCAAGAGACCCTAATCTTGAGATGAAACAGAAACGGCTGGGAGTAATGGTTCTTGTCTACCATTCCAGCTTTTCTAAGAAGCATAAATAGGATGATGTACTCCAGACCAGGGCCAAAAATCAAGATCCTACTACAAAAACCAGAATAGAGAGGAAGGGCTGAAGTCTTGACTCAAACAGTAACACATCTGCCTAGGCTTAAGCACAAAGCTCTGAATTCAAAATCTGGAATTAACAAAAAAAAAAAAAAAGAGAGAAAGAAACCTTTATTACGGGGGGGTGGGGGGTGGGGGGGGGTGGGGGGGGGAGGGGAGGGGCCAGTTATGGGGCTTGAACTCTGAGCCTGGGTGTTGTCTCTGGGCTCTTCAGCTCAAGGAGAGAGCACTTGAGCCACAGCGCCACTTCCAGTTTTCTGATAGTTAACTGGAGATAAGAGTCTCACAGACTTTTCTGCCCAGGCTGGCTTTGAACTGTTATCCTCAGATCACAGCCTCCCGAGTAGCTAGGATTACAGGTGTGAGCCACTGGTGCCTGGCAAGATAGAAAGAAATCTTTAAAAAATCATTTGGCATTTTCATATTGCTATATAACATATTTTTCCCTAATGTTGTCTGGAGTTGTCCTTTAAAAACTTTAGTAGAGTTTTACTTTTTATGTTTTTATGTTCTATTTTCCAAACAGATGTTAAACTCTCTTGGGACAGTGGTTATATCTTAGACTTCTTCGGATTCCAGGAGAATCAAACATAATCTTGCAAAGTAAAGTGCTTGATCAAAATCAGTTGCTCTTGCTAGTCTATAGTCCTAGCTACTCAGTAGGCAGAGATAGGAGGACTGAAAGTTTTAGAATAAACACTGCAAAGTTAGCACAAAAGCCTAGCTAAAAAAAAAAATAAATAAACAAAATTTAAAAACAAAAGAGGGTGAGAACATAGTTCAAGTTAAGTGTTTGTCTAGCAAGGCCTGAAGCTCCCCCCCTTCAATCTCTAGTACTGCAAAAATAAAAGATAAAGCAAAATCAGTTGCTCTGATTTTGATTATGAAAGCTGGTAAGTTCACATGGATGTCTGAGGAACATAATGGAGATTGACTTTCACTAGATACCCAGCTGACACTGTCCAATATTTCACCCTCACTGAATCTGACCCATACAGTCACATGGTTCCCAATTACTGTTTTCTCTACAACAATGGAAGAGGAGACGGAGGAGAAGGAGAAAGAGGAAGAGGAAAAGGAAGAAGAACGAGGAGGAGAAAGGAAGAAGAAGGATAAGGAAGGAAAGGGAGGAGGAGGAGCAGGAGACAGGATCAAGGAGGAGAAAGAGAAGAAGAAAGGAGATGGAGAAGGAGAAGAAAAAGATTTGGTGGTACTGGAGTTTGAACTAAGGTCCTCATGCTTGCTAAGGTGATGCTCTACCACTCTAGCCCTGCTTTTAGCTGGTTTTGTTTTTTGTTTTATCTGTTGTGGGGCTTGAACTCAGGGCCTGGGACCTGTCCCTGAGCAGTTTTGTATGAACCTGCATGTCATTCTAGATGTTATGAGTAGGAAAATGAAGCTGAAGGGAGATATTAAAGAAGATAGAATTGGAAGGAGAAAGGAACCTCACAATGAGACTTTCTCATTTGAGAACAAGGAGAGAGCTGGAAAGTCCAACTTGAAATATTTTCAACTGTATGGATTTATATGGATTTAGAAAGTTTGTATTAGTCAAGAATCTGGGCAGCAATGCACAGTAGTGGCCAGCAGAAATGACGCCATTCATTTCTTACAAGAGGAAAGGATATACTTGGTCTTGCTGCCTTTCCTTTTGTTGTCATCTGGAGAGAGAAATGGGGTCAGTGGGAGAGGTCTATGATGCACAATTGTTGATAGAATATTAGCTAGACCTGTGGCTCAGTAAACAGTCTCCTATCACACAGAAAGGTATCTCTGGAGTTTAACGAAGAACAAAGCATCAGGATGAGAAATCATGTGCATTTAACAAACCAAAAGACATTTAATTTTATTAAAGATCATTCCAAAGATTGTGGCAAGACTATGGGAGAAAGCAGGAAGAGAGTTATAGGGACAAAGGATGAACTTTTTTTGCAAAGTAGTCTGCCCTTATACCTCCTGTCTCAACTACAAAAGAGAGGAACATGAGAAGTAACTTTAGTAGGAGAAAACCTGAAGATAGAGCAAAGGGAGGAAGCTGTTCTTCCTCCGTGAATTGTTCTTTGTTCAGGTACTCTTGCACATTCAGCACGAAAGTTAATTAACACACAGTATACTGCTACCTGGAACGCCTTACATAATTACACCTGGAGTCTAATTAGGTAACTCTCCACTACTCTTGTCTAAGTCATCCAAGCTACAAATCTCCCAAAGTACAGCTAGCCCTCAATTACTGAGAATTGTGACAAGGCTGTGAAACTGAAAAGTTGTCATTTCCACATGTTTCTCACAAGAAAGAGAAACCTTGAGGGAAAGTAGGATCTTTCCCAACTCCTGTAGATTACCTTCTACTGCTACACAGAACAACATTTAATTTCCTAGGAGGACCATCAAACAATTACTCATTAAGGTAATTTTGTTATTTATTTAATGTTAGTAAGATGATATAATTAATGAGGTGATTAGACTGCGGGAAATTTAAGCTGTTGTTTTTAGACTTTTCTAGAATGTTCCAAGTTTTCTACAATAAGAAACTATCTTTTCCTAGTCCTAATGCAAGAGAAGGAAAATTAGTAAAAGATTCCCCCATAAAAGAATCCTGTCTTGTATTAATGACCACCTATAACAAACACAGCAAAATTTATTATCATTTAGGGATTTTACACAACATTAAACACTATATATTAAATACCAATCTACAACAAAAGCTTTCATGTATCTAGTCAAACTGAACAATGGATAAGCTATGCTGTCAATTATCTCCAGGAATGTTCACCTCACTAAAATGGGGTACAGCTTTTAGTGACACATGACATGACAAGAGTTGTAATCAGTTACATTTAACAATGCATTAGGATTATCTTCTTTCTCTGACCACTATTTGCAAGTGACACCATAGATCCCCTTGAGAGCTGTCACTTGGCTAGGCAAACCTTTGTTATCAGGTGAAAGAGACAAAAGCAACTCTAGGTTCTCCAAACCGTTGACCACATGGGCAGGTTCACAAGAGTGGATACCCACTGAGTCCATTCTGGAAATCAGTGTGTATGTAGAGGGGGAGATGAAGATTGGGGAAAATGAGAAATATAACTTAATTAGTTACCACGCCTGGGTCCACAAGCTACCATCAGTGAAGCTAACCCAACTGGTGGGCCCAGCCAAAAGGATCAAAACAAGTCTACTATTGCCAAGTTTGCACTCAGCCCGCAGCGGCTGTCAACTAATGATAGATTAGACAAATCTGATTGCTCTATCAAAACATTCATCTCAAATCTTGATTAGTAAGCCTATTGAATTATGATTAATTCACAAGGGTGCTGCTGACAGATAAGATACTTTATCTGACAATGTGTACTAGTCGCTTTGCCTGAAGCAAAAAACAAAACAAAACAAACAAAAAAACCCACCCAAAATACAAATTGCTGAAGTTTGCTAGCAAAATAAACAGTACCGTGCGTAGCACATTGAGAAGGATAATGAGGCTACATGCACCTTTTAATTTAATGAAGAGCTTGTTTGTGAGGACACAGTTTTGACACAAAAGGGACTTAGGGAGAGAACTATGCAGACAATATTCTATGAACAAGAGGACACTGGGCTCTCCTGTCTTTGCACCAGGAGTACAGATGCAAACTTGAGATGGATGCAGGAAGCACCCTCCTCTGTTTGGGCACTATCCCAGTTACATAGGCCAGGGGCTGAGGAGTACATTTTGCATGCTTTCTCAGTGCAAAACTACTATCCAATTAGTCTTCTTGTCTCCACTATGAAGACATCTGTGCACAGAACTCCTGGGATTTTTCAGAGGTAGATTTTTAAAAATTTTTAATTAGAGAGTAAAGGGATGAGGAGAAAGTATTTTTGTTAAGAACAGGCATAAAAATTAAGAGTCTTTTTTTCCTGTTTTAGGTACTGGGATTGAACTCAAGGCCTTGTGCATGCTAAGCACTTTGCTCTACTACTGAACCACACTCCAGCTTCTTTTTCTCTTTTTCTTTTAGCTTTGTCGGAAACAAAGAATCATATTTCAATGTAATTCTGTGTAAGTTTTAGTACACAACCATCATTCCAGAAAAACTACAACAGTTTCACTTACTCCCTTATCAGGCCAGCCCATAAGCCCTGAACTTAAACTTATTCATTCATGTTCACTTACAGCTCTGTTAACCTCCCAAATTTGGCTGTTTTGAGGGGCTGGGGCCATGGTGGGGGGTGCACAGTCTCAGGATGCCAAGCACTGTGTAATTTTTGGTGGTATCATTATCTTATCCTGACCTTCTGATTTTACAAAAAGCCTAATGTCCTATAATCATGCTTCTCCCAGCTGGTATTAACCTTTCGGTGACTTCTCTCTTCTTTCTCTCTGTCTCTCTCGCGCTCCCATAACTATTCTCTGTTAATCAATTGTGCGCTGCAGACGAGGTCAAGGAAACCTACTTCCTCCTTTGATAGCCTCCAATGTTTCTACTCTTGGGGATAAGAGTGCTTTAAATGGAGTTATATTCTAGGAAAATCAATATATGATTACTGCAAAGATTTGTATTGATTGTCCTGTTGCATTGCAAAAAGGCTCAAGAAAAATGGCGTGGCACATTTTCCTTCCGTTCTTACTCTAGAGTTTGTTGCAAATGTTTTGGGCAAGAAGAAAATGTTGGAACTTTATTTAATGATCTAAAGTTTCATCGTTCAATCCACTTACTTCTCTCTCTTCCCTGCAAAACACTTCATTTGTACTCTGCTGGCTTCTCGTCTATAATACTGGCTGACATCAGGGGCTGCCAGGAGAGTTCACAGAGCTGAAAATGGGCTGACTTCAGACAAAGGGGCTGGGCCAGCGTCTGCAGGAGGTCTTCTAATAGCAATTCTTCTCACTCTCTCACAGAATCCTATATGTGCTGGCTAGGAGCAACAATGTACCCAGCTACAAGTATTCCTTAGAGGTTATGGCTAATGGAGTCATTTGATGGAGACAGGTAGGCAAAGATTTCAAAGGAAGGTCCTTCTAAAAAGTGGATGGGGATGGGCTCAAATGCTAGGCACATTTCCCCCTTCCTCTTCCTTCCTTCTTCCTGTAATGTAGATGATACATACCAGAAGCTCCAGCAGTTCTCCAGGGATTACTAGGTAAACCTGAAACTAGAAACCATGTCCAAACTATGACAGAGGAGGCAGACCACAGGAGCCAAGAACACAGGTGATACTGTATGGCCAGATGAAGGAAAAATAAATCTCTATGTAGCTTTAGTCACTGTTTTCCTGGAAAATTGAGATATTTCTTCAGGAAAAAATGCCTGCTATGTGAGTTTCAATATCATACTAATAAGAAATAAACCAACATTTATTTCCAGGGCTAATGAGAGTTTATATTGCCACCAGCAATGTAGGAATCTACAGTTTCATCACAGTAGCTTTGGGATTTATCCTCATAGGCTATGGCTTCTGAATGGTCCAAATACTTCCAGGTATCTATAACTGTTGCTTGTTTTTCTACTGTAATAATTTCAGAAGTTCTGTGTATCTTGTTTCAGAGTAGTCTTTAAGAGGTTCAATATGCGTTTGTTAATCTTAGCTATCCTGCCTTCATTTCCCTTACTTTTGGTACCCAGACTCCTCCAACTTCCTTATGAAACATTTCTTTCCCTATAGTGTGAATCTCAGGGGAACTGTCACCTCAGCTGACAAACAGGCATGAGATCTAGATAGGTACTGACAGATTGTGATTAAGGCTTCAAACCCAGTTAGATGATGCTGGAGTCAGTGCTATGTGCTATTGTAAATTAAGAGATGGGTCATCCCAAAGCCTGCATCTTGTACACAGAACACTCTCTACTGCAAAGGATTCCCTAATGACTCACTGTCTAAGGGACTGAAAAATTTCACCCAATACAGAAGTTGCTGATTATGGAGCTTACTGAATACTTGGCTCCACTGGACTACAACTTTCTCCTAGAAGCTGCAACTTAAATAAAAGAATATAGCAAATCAGGAGAAAATTCAGATTTGGTAATGATAGTTCATCTTTATTGCTTCTTATGTGATGGATACTATCCTACACAATTAAAATACATAAATCAACATAATATGGATAACAGCCTATGAAGTAAACATTATTTTATTTTTACTAGGAGTAAGCACTATTATTAACCCCTTTATCCTGATAGGTGAACTGAGGAAGGGAGAATTCACCCAATGCCATCTAGTTGGAAGATGTGGAATAGAACTTTACTCAGGCACTGCTAGTGGCAATATGAAATACTATATCCAGTCTAGGGATGAACATTGGTGGTACTCAGCAAGAATTACATGAATGTTTGTACCTTTTAATAATTCAACTTAAAGCAATTTATTCAGAATGAACAATATAAATGACAAAAACTGCAGCATCTTGACTGCAGCATCTTTATCATATAAAAAACAAGTAGAAATGCATAACTTCACAGTAATGAGAAGGAACGAGATAAAATGCAATATATATGTATATACATATGTATGTGTATGTATCTTATAGGTTATTACTCAGTCATTGACATGCATAATGACTACATTCTGAAGCATCATGGGAAACATGCTGGCTTTAAACAAAAAAGCAAAATACAAGATTATATGCATTCAACTGTTATACCTAGATTAAACTATGTATGCACAGGGACAATGTTTGGAAATTAACCTCCAAAAAGAAATCCAGAGAGCAGGATGTGAATAAATCCCACATCTCATCTTCTTTTTCCTCCATTGTTTTCATATTTTCAAAAAGGATGGAATAAAGAGGGGAAGATGCTTTCAGAAAGAAGAGGAATGGCTCAAAGTTTCCACGGGCCCAGGGTGCATCTGGAAGTAGACTGGGGAAGCCTGTCTTTCGCCCTTCACTACAGGGAAGGAAGGAAAGCTTAGCAACGCAAGACTCTTTATCCAGCAGGGTAAATGAAGTTCGGCTGGTCAGGAAAGTAAATAAGATTAGTTATGGGCTCCAGGTCATCCACTCACGGAGGTCAGAGAGTGTGAGATTATTATCCTTGGCAGAAGAGCTGCAAAATAGCATTAAGGAATAAATTAATGAAAAAGGTAGAAGATTATTTGAACGAAAACCCTAATCAGTTTAGAGATTTCAGTCAACTGCTCTACTGGCCATCAGTCAAACTCACAAAACAAATATGCTTGTTCTCTTAAGTAATTCCAGGAGATCTCCCTTTCTTGCTTCAAAGACATCCAATCTAAGGAAAGTCATGAATAAAGTTACCCCAGTTTGCTGTTACGCCTCATACAAAACCCAGTGAAGCATTAAGGTACACACTGCTAAAATAGTATACTTACAGATGACTTACAGAAGATGCATAATTGCTAGGTCTGGTTGGCCCTTGATTCCAGATATAATATCATTCCATACTCATTCAGAAACACACACTGAATCCACCAATGTGCAAACTGCATCTTTTATTAAATAAACACAAACTGGGAGATAATGACATACATTTGTTTTCATTACAAGTAGTAATGCAATATTTCTCCAAGGCTTACTGCATTAGCATTTCTTTCCACGTTTCAAATGCCTTTGAACTTTCTGAAAAGCTACATCTGTTAGCTCCCGTGTATACAGCAGAAAGTTACCAAGCGAATTAAGTTTTAATATAAATTGCTTTGTTCACTATTAAGATTGATGTTGGACACACTGTACTGTAAGTTCCAAACTGCAATTACAATTCGTTGCAATTATCTTTGGTTGTTAATAGCACAAGATAGCATGTCACTTTCTACCAAGTGTATAATTTATCATTTGTGTTTTTTTTTCCCCGAACTCTTGTGGTATTCCAAATGTATAATCTTGTTGTATTTATTTCCCAGTGGTCCAACAAAATGCACAGCAAGTGCTGACTAGAACAAACTAAAAAGCACTGCTATTGACAAGCCGTCACTTGAGCGGTAATGAACATTCTGCCTCCACTTTCACCTCAACAAACCAGCAGCTTTAATTTATGATAAAGCAAAGGAGCGGCAACCTCCAGGTTTATTATACCCTCAGTGCTGTTTCAAATAAAGTAATTAGAAGGTCAAGAGACAGGTCTGCAAAGCCAAATATAAATGCAACCCTTCTGTACTGACATTAAAAAAAAAAAGACCAGAGTGTTCAAAGAGCATTTTATCCATCTTTCTTCTCTAAAGCAGGGCAAGCCTCATTTTTTGTTTTGTGGGTTTTTTTAAATACTACCGTAACCAATCAGAACCAGGGGCAGCACAATTCCTTCACTCTCTAATTTGCTCCATATGGGCTGTGAGCAGCACACCTAAGAAACACTGTCCTCAGAACACAACTAACGAATCTGAACACTGCTCTCAACTGTACACTTCAGGCAGGTGATTAGGAACCTGGTGGATTATTCTTTTCCCTTTCAATAAGTAAAACTCCATAGATGAATAACTGGAAAGTAATGGACAAATCTGACAGGTGTAAAAGCAACCCACAGATAAGTAACTTTACAAATCTATCTTAAAACATTTTGTTAAATTTAACTTTAAAATCTGTTTAAAATACTCAGGGAAAGGATGTTGACTAGGAAAATACCCTTTGGGGGATATTTGTTTTAGTGCTGAATGATAAAATTATAGCAAACTAGCACTTGGTTTCTGATCTACAATTCCATATTTTTGTATATCTTGTATTTTCAGATTATTTTCATTTCTCTTTTTGCCCTCCCATATAGCAATAGTAATAGATTAAAAATGTTCCTAAAGGTTATGGAATTAATAAGACTTAACTACATGTCTAGCCTGCCCTCTAAGCGCTTAGATGATTTTTAAGGATCACATTAACTTTTCTGAGGGAGCTGCCTTCAAATAATTTGATCCATGGATTACTTTAGTGAATCCATTTTTCCTCATTGTTTATCATTCAAAATCCTCCCAGCTCTTACAAAAAGCTCTTACAAGAAGAGGAGGAGGAGGAAAACTGGATAGATAGGAGAGGTGAGAAAGTACAGAATGAAGTAGGCAAAGAAGGTGGAGTTGGGGAAGACAAAATCGGAATTCTACCAGCTCCTTAGCTATGATCTAAGGCCACAATGAGTGCAATGTGCGAAAATAGTTTTTGTTTTTTGTTTTTGTCAGATGTGGAGCTTGAACTCCTGGACACTGTCCTTGAGCTCTTTTACTCAAGGTTAGCACTGTACCACTTAGAGCCACAGCATCATTTCTGATGGATAGTTAATTGGAGATAAGAGTCTCACAGACTTTCCTGCCCAGGCTGGCTTTGAACTGTGACCCTCAGATCTTAGCCTCCTGAGTATCTAGGATTACAGGTATGAGCACCCAACAAAAATAGTTTTTAAAAGATCAGTCTTCCAGGGTTAGGGGCAGTGGGTCATTCAAGGCCAGCCCAGGCAAAAGTTAGCAAGAGCCTATCTCGACAAATGGGGCGTGGTGGGACATACCTGCAATCCCAGATACTAGGGAGGCAGAAGTAGAAGGATCATGGTCCAAGGTAGGCTCAGGCAAAAATGTAAGATATGATTTGAAAAACAGTATCTTGTCAAGCATGGTCCAGACCCTAAGTACCCACCCCCCCCCCCCCCCCCAGCCCCGAATCTTCCAAAACTGCACAAGTCATTCTTGGTGCTATATATAACCTACTTGACGGCTATTATAATCATCTCAATCCACCTCTTGTGGGGGTCTGTGGGGCATATACTCCAAAAGTCTTTCTGAAATAGCATTTGTTGGTATAATTTTTAACCATGTCTATTCAAGTAGTCAGTCTAATTGCACTTGATTATATAAGTGGTGGAAATGTATGTAATCTCATAATTAGAGTATGTAATTATGTTGTAAAAATCCTTATGAAACTGTAAAACAGAAAGTGCAAGTGTACAGGTATAATATGTGATTCTCTTCCTTCCATTTCTGTCTGTCTGTTTGTCTGTCTGTCTGTCTGTCTGTCCTTCTCTCCCTCCCCCTCTCTCTCAACAACAGGAGTGTTGTTGACTTTCCATGGAGTCAACAAATGGGTATATTTTCGGTTCTCATACATCCAGGTGCAGGTCTAAGCAGCAGCAGCCCCAAATCCAAGGATAGTGCTAAAGCCAGGTAATTGTTATAAATTAGACAATCTGCTGGGTGCTGGTGGTTCATGCATGTCATCCTAGCTGCTTAGGAGGATGAGCTCAGAGGATGATAATTCAAAGCCAGCCAGAGCAGGAAAGTCCAGGAGACTCATCTCTACTTAACTACTCAAAAGTAGTAAAGGTGTGGCTCAGGTAGAGCACTATCCTTGAACACAAGAGCTCAGGACAGTGCCCAGGCCCTGAGTTCAAGCCCCAGGCCTGGCATTAAAACAACCCAGACAATCCTACAGAGATAACATCTATACCTAAATAATACAACCATGTCTATAATATGCAAAGTAATATTGAATTTCAGCAGGATAGAGTATAGTAGAGTATATAGGCTTGTTTATTGAATCGATGGAACACATTTTTCTTTTGTTACTGCCTTTTGTTGTGATTTTTAAGCTAAACTGCAACAATCCTAAAAATCTGTTCAATTGTGGGAAACTAAGTATAGAAATATACCAGGTAATTTTCCAATATCTCTTCAGGTGATGATTTCCGCTATTTCTTCAATGGGATAAATTAAAAAGTAGTTACTATGATTTTCTCAATCTTCCTTCCCCTTCTTTCCTGGCCTTTTGCTGGTGGTGCTAATGATCAGTGGTATGCTCATACCCTGAGTTGTGCAGTCCGAGAAGACGTCAGAGCAGGAGCCATCCAGCCTGGAAAGCTGTGCTTTCTATCAGGCTGCAAACCTTTATCACGGTGGAAATCCTGAACAGGGCTATAGTACTGGACATCATGCCCCCACACCCATGTAAAATCCTCTAGGAAGAAAGACAGTGTTCCAACTTCTTTCTCCTAGGAGACCTACCCTGCTTTCTATCTGACTTAAGGGCCTAACATTAAGGTAAGTTATTAGGATGAGATAAAGGCAATATGGAGCATGGCCATTGGCCAGGAAGACCTACTATGAAGGACAAAGCCCAGTTCTGGGAAGATCTGTCAACAGCTTTTGCACATATACCTTAAATAAGAATTTTACTTGCTTCTAAGAGTAGCCAGAGACTGAAAAAGAAAATCATGGTGTGTTGGGAGGCACTGTTGTTTACTTTCCCAATAATCATTTCCTCTTTTGTCCTTGCTAATAAAACTCCCATTTTTTTATTTAAGTATTTGATACACAGAGGAAGCTGACTCTATTACCACTTCTGAAGTAAATCTCAGTTGGTAAGCCAATAATGGGGCTTCCTCTCCTTTGATGATCTTTGGTATAAGCACTAACAGAAGACTCAGATCTGGGTAGTGAGGCCAGATTCTATGAGCGATTTCCTCACTCTTAAGGAGATGGTATAAAAGCTGATCTCCTTCCATCTCTGTTTTTCTAAATCTGGAAGTAAAACTCAGAGAGCTACTGTAATTTTGGAAAAAGGAAGACAGTCAGCATGAAGCAAAGGTGATAGGAAGCAGGCTTGATGAACTCAAGCGATCAATGACATCATTGGGCCTTGAGCTGACCTACTTCTGGACTTCCTGTAATATGAGATACTATTGCCTTGGTTTAAGCTGATGTCCATTATAGAAGACTAACATTTTTAGCCTTACTATGAGAAGGCCAAAAACAACTGAATTTAAACACACTCAATAAAAATGTTATCTGCATGGAATCCTGTTTAAAAAACTAGTACAATCTTATTTGGTTAGTTCATAAATATGTGTTAAGAATTATAAATAATTTATTATTTATTATAAATAACGTTTCACCATTTCTGCTTATCCCAGACATATACTAGTTATTGCAAATAAGGGAAACCATGGGACCTATGTTTCTTTGGGCCTGGCTTACTTCACTTATTATAATTTTTTTCCAAGTCTTTCCATTTCCTAACAAATGGGGTGATGTCATTCTTTCTGATGGTGGCATAGATTCCATTGTGTGTGTGTGTGTATGTGTGTGTGTGTATGTGTATCTATATCTATATACATATATATATATATATATATATCACATTTTCTTGAATCATTCATCTACTAAGGGGCATCTGGATTGGTTTCCTGTGGTAAATAATGCTGTAATAAACATAGTTGTGCTGGTGGCTTTTGTATGGTCTTGTTTGTGATCATTTGGGTAAATGCCCAAAAGTGGGATTGCTGGGTCATAGGGGAGTTCTAGGTCAAAAGCTATGTACATATGACCAGATAAGATGATGTTAAGTGAAATGAACCTCAAGATAGGGACAAAAGTGTTTTTTTCTTTCTTGCTATTGTTCCTAACATATAATGTACCATGTGATTTTGTATGTTCCTCCCCCACAGTATAACCACTGTTTTCACAGTTTATGATGTCTATGCCTTGCATCTTGTATATACACCTCTCTAACTTGGGGAGGGAAAGGGAAAAATCAAAATGCTTAAATAGGGATATAGGTTGACCCATTTTAACAATGAGATGTACAAGACACTGTGTTGAAAAAACAAACTTTACAATTTGGGGTGGGGGAAGGGAGAGGGGAGAGTGTAGTTGTGGAGGTGGGAGGGAAGAGAGGATGCGGGAAAAACAAAGGAGGAGGTAACAATGCTTGATAGGAAATGTACTCATGACTTTGTTCATGTAACTGTAACCCCTCTGTAGAGTATTTTCACAATAAAAACTTATTAAAACATATTTTAAACAAAGAATTATAAATAAGTTTATGAATTACAACCCAACATTTCAGTCTGGGCAATCTATCTCTGAGAAGCAATCTATGTATTTGATAATTATGCATCCATTACTAATTATGATTAAAACTGTTAAAGAACAAAAATGTGTACGTGACAATACAATTCTATAACAACAACAACCATATCCCCAAACTTATTAATAAATGTTTGTTTTTGCCTGGAAAAATACCCATCAGAGTTTACAGACATGGTATTGAGGGCAGGAGACTGAGGGTGAGTTCCTTTTTTCTTTTCTTTCATTTCCAAATCTCTTAAAGAGAAAACTACATCTACTTGAAAATTTCCCCCACACTACTTAGCTGCTTAGAACAATTTGAGGGCAAGACTGATTGAAAATATCTAGGGAGGAAGACCAGGCTAGCCTGGGGAAAAGACTTGAGGCAGATGTAGAAAGCTCATTAACACTAGAATTTCTCCACAACTATTTGGATTATTCTTTTAAACCCTCACTTTTCTTTCTTTCCTTGCTTTTTTTTAAATAAGGAGATGATTATTCTGTGGTTTGAGTAAGGTGAATAAAAATAGTTAACATATATGAGGTGATGTGCTCACTATCACTATCAATATTATCACTGAAAGCAGCCCATTGGGGAAATTCTTTTTCTAGGAAAGAAAGAAGAAAATGCCAGCTGCCTTGATTCAAGCATTCTGCTTCAGAATAAATTTGCCTGGAAGTGCAGAAGGGTGCAAGGTGGGGTCTGGAAGATGTTAGTGAATTCTTCTAAATAAAAGTAGGGACATAGGTGTTTCTTCTAATTGAAGCCAACAATGCCCCACTGTTGACAGAGTTTCAGAAAAGCTCCTGATAGTCCACATAATTAAGAGAGATTGTTGGCATCAGAGAGACCAGAAATGTTCTGTAGATTAACTGCTTGTTTCATTGCTAATGACTGCCCAATTTCTTTAGACTAATTGGTGCAATCTACATTTTTGCAGCAAAGATGAAGTATCAACTTGATTTGGTGTCGATAAAAAATTGATGGATGTTTCTGACTGCTACTTTCCAACAATACATGGATTATTACTACTATAATTATCATAAATGACAAAACATGGGCAAGTGGTGATTACAAGTCTAATTCTATCTTGAGGTTTTAATGGCATAAACCACTCAGGCTTTACACTCATGATTTACTGCATCATCAAAATCCCTGAAAGGATTACCCTTGGGTGAATGGCCCTCATTATCTTACCAGAAATGCCTGGGTTTGACCCAACATGGAACAAACAATCAAGCTAGTTTCTTAGAAACGCCTTTTTTAAAACATATAAATCTCTAGTCCAAAGAGGCATGTACCTGCCAATATCTGCTTTTCTATTTCTGGATGTTATAGTTGTATTTTGCCCTGGCATGTACAGAAGCTGTGTGTGTGTCTGTCTCTAACAGTCTACAAAAGCTGTGGCAAAGCCTTACCATGCTCTCATCACCTCGGTTGTTGCCAATACCAGAATATCAGAATTCCATCAGCCAGGAAGAGGGGTAAAAGGCTGTGCACCTCAGATGTTCTCACCTGGATGGGTACAAATGCCAGATCTACAGCTGTCATTCTTTGGAGGAAGAGGACAGGAGGAAGGCAGCAGAGAGTTTATCGTGACTTTGGGTGAATGCTTTCAGAGAAGATGAAACACTTGTGGTATAATAAAACATGCAGACATTCAGCTTTCTGCAGAGGCAGCTTCTGGCATGACGGTGACCTTAGAGTGGGATTCAATGCAAAATTCAATGACCCAAAGTCAGGCAGCCAACCAAGCACTGAGCACCTTGTGTGAGGGACGGGTAGGGCAACTAGGTATGAAACAGTATAATAGGTAGCTTCTCTTTGTTGCCAAGTGATTAGTGTTAAATTGAAGGGGTCCTTGACTACTCTCCTGTCTTTTGCTTGTTTTATTTTCAAGAGATTTTAAGTCTTCATTATTTTAATGCAACATCTAAGTTTTAAAATGCTGGTCCGAGACTACCTGGACTTGGATGACAGCTCTTCTAACATTTAGGGCATAGTGCTAACTCTGAACCTTAATTTTTATTTCCTCACACATAAAATGGGGACAGTAACTGCCACCTGCCTGCCTCATGGAATTGTTTTGAGGATTAAATGAAGGCAAGTAAAGTAATTCTAACACATGGTAAATGTTCAAGAGCTACTCTTGCTTCCTAAAGCCAGATGTGTCTTCTGGCTTTTAGCTGGTGAGTGCTTCTATGGGCTGAGATGACACATAGACTAAATAGAGAAACTGGCCAACAGCATCAGACCTGAGGCAGATCATGTAGGCTCAAATACCATTTCCCTCTCTTGCAGGAGACTGTCTGTCTCTTGTTAGTCACTTTATGAAACCCTATTTTCCCATCTGACAAATAGGAACATTTCTTAGGCATGGGTAGCACACACCTGTCATCTGAGCATGTGGGAGGCTGAAGCAAGGGGATCATGAGTTTGAGGCCAACCTGGGCTACCTAGAAAGACCCTAAAGACCCAAACAATACAAAAGAAAAGAAAACACGATTTTTTTTTCAAAAAAGCACCTACTTCATAGATTGTCAAGATGAAACCTATAGCAAAGTCTGTCATGTGGTAAAGACCTGTAAAACTCACTCTGTAGTCATCATTCCCAGTACTTGTTAAGTTAGTTTTTACCAAAGCCGTTCAATTTGTAAATCTTATTTTTCAAGGCTAATCTAAATCATCTGCTCTTGTCCCATTCCATTCTGTCATGGATATTTGTGTCACAGGCATTGCCTTATTATTTTACGTAGGAGCCACACAAGAAATTCACTTTTGAAAACTGCTATCTGTTCACTTGAATAAAGCTTCCCAGGGCTAAACTATTTCAACCAATACAAAGTGGGCAGACCGCTCTGCTTATGTGTGTGTGTGTGCTATACTACTTCAGGAGGAAAGGTTGCCATACCACCTTCAGAAAATGTCATGATGATATGCAATATTTTACATAAAACGTGTTTGGGTAATAAGTAAATAGCAGCTAATGTTTAATTCAAAGAAATCTGCAAGTTAAGTAGCCAGGATACGTTTTTCTCCATCTAAAAAGGCCTGAAAATCTGCCTTGTATATCACATACTCTATGTACGTTAGACTGGTGCAAATGGCCTAACAATGGTTCTCCAGTGGAGGGAGGAGGGGGATTCCTCAGTTTCATCAAAATTCTCACATTCACAATACCAGAGATGCATCTCAGTATGCTTTGTGGTATAAGCCATGTTGGCTAGGGAGCTGTAGTCCTTATTTTATTTTGTTCTGTTCCTGTAGCTTGAACTCAGGGCTTGGATGCTGGCCCTGAGCTTTTTGTTTAAGGTTAGTGCTGTATCACTAGGGCCATGGCTCCCCTTCTGGCATCTTTATTTTATTTTACTTTATTGTAAAGATGCTACACAGAGGAGCTACAGTTACACGATGGATTTTTTTTTTTTTTTTGGTAGTTCATTGGCACTACGAGTCCGCAAGACTCCCAGGCTGGCTTTGAGCTGTGATCCTCACAGGTGTGAGCCATTGGTGTCCAGCTCATCCTTCTTTTAACAGATAGAGAGCTTCTTCCCAAAGCTTTGGGGTATACATAATCAGCAAAGAAAAACACATATCTCATAAAGCATTTGCACATAAGAGAGGATACCAGTTACATTAGAAATCCTCTCTGTCAACAGCCACACATTGCTAAAAGTGGATGTGCTTCAAGTCACTGAAGGCCCTTGACGCCATGACTTTCAAATATCCTTCTTAATTCATGGAGAATTTTGTATGTTACAGCTATTTGAGGAAATAAATTATGGGCATGAACTAAGAATCTTCAAACTGTGTGGTGTAGGCTCCTGCTCTATCATACTCAACTTCACTCTGTCATTCACCAGGTAAGTCTCTGATTGGGCCTCTCCAAATCTCAAATCATTGAAAATGAATCAGTCAATATAAAAGAGCTATGCTTTACAACACAAAGCAATCAGACACTTTCCAAAAGAAATTTCCTTTCTAGTTGAGACTCTTCTTGGTTTATGCTCTTAGTTACCAATATTACAACTGGACATAAATTAATTTTGTTTTCTCTCAGCTTAACTGTGCATCATGTAAGTATTAAAAAGCATATTAGTACTGTCAACCCTAATTTCTCCAATGTCAACCCTTCTGAATATAGAGGTCATTAGGTGTTCAGGACTTAGAGGTGGATGATATAAAAGTATGGTTTCCTCTGGAAATATTCCAGTGTAGCTATCCATCCTCCTTCCTCTCCCCTCCCTTCTAGAAGACTCACAAA
The DNA here is from genome assembly GCF_019054845.1 of Dipodomys spectabilis. Classification (NCBI taxonomy): domain Eukaryota; kingdom Metazoa; phylum Chordata; class Mammalia; order Rodentia; family Heteromyidae; genus Dipodomys; species Dipodomys spectabilis. The sequence goes on along the minus strand of NW_024870807.1, from coordinate 839,028 downwards.
TTAAAAATGCCCAAATCCAATAGGAGATATCACTTACTGTTGAGATGTACATACCAGAGGAAGTACTGGGGATAGAGGAAATCTGTGAATCAGAGAAAGATGTTGGTATGCAAGATTGAAGATATACCAGCTGGCCCACTGCTTCAGCTGGTTTCCAGGGGCCAGGAAGAAATTAGTCTCACAGTTCAGTTGAAAGAACACCTGGCCATTCACCCAGGGGCACAAATTCACTGTTGAACAGGGTTATCTTTGTTTCCATACCAAACACACCTAGGAATTAAGTTATTTAAAATTCTGTGACTCATTGTCCTGAATGGCTTGCCTTCATAAAAAGCAGGAGATGGGGAAGAGTGAGAGGGACTGATTGTAAAGTTTTGGTGTCAATAGGACTGACTTTAAAGGCTAGACTGGTCTTCCCTTGATGATTATAACTGGTTAGAACACGCCACATTGATTTCCCATGTATGTTTCACTAAGATTTACAAATGTGAGGGGACAGTGGGAAGACATTGTATCAAAGCCAAAGAATTAACTCAACCATTGACAAGAAGATATATTAGAGCTATTGATGCTTAACAGGATGGATATATTAGCTCAACAGTCCTCTAATTTTGAGTGTTGGCACAAAGTTCACAGTGACACTCAAAAATAGATTTAAGTTCTTGCTGGCATGCATGCTGATGAGTGTGGGAAACAATGCTTTACAGCTAAACTTTCAACTTGGGCACTATTTCCTCCTTTCCCAAGAAAGGTCGAGTTGAGTCTTGTCATTAAGCTGAGGTATACGGGTGGGTATGTGAGTCATGTAAGAAGCCATATGATAGTAGAGATGACTGGGCTGGGTTCAAAGCAGAAGGCCAGATGTGTATCTTGGAGGCAGGTGGGGAAGGGTAGTGGAGGAGCAGACAGCTTGCAAAAGCAGTATGTGCTGGCAGATCCCACTAGCTACAAAACTTGGTGGGAGACTGGGAAGACAGTCTGGAAAACAGTCTGGGAAGAAGACCCTGAAGATGTACCATTTTAGAATGCGTATAAGGTACTGGTCTTTGGGAAACCTCAACTTGCTGATTTTTTGCTCACTCACTCTTCCTAGTACATTTCTCATGGCTTCTTCTTAATCAGTTTGTGAACATCTTCTAATTTTCTTTTTTTTTTTTGCCTATCTCTTGGCCAGCTAAGCTTTGTGTTCTCCCTTTTCTTCCCCCCTCCCTCTTTCTCTCTCTTTAATTTATGTTATATGTAAATACATGTAGCTTCATTATATATAAAATTACAAATATATATGCAAATAAATTAATAGTTAAGGTTCATTTACATAATCTGGGAATAGAATGTGATACGCTAAAAACAATTTTTAAAAATTTGGAATTTTTTTTTTTTGGTCTTTTCTTTTTTTGGTACTGGGGCTCGAACCTAGGATGTAGCATGTATTAGGAAGCGCTTTGCCACTGAGCTACATCCCAGTTCTGGAAATCATTTTAAATGCACAGTGCAGTCGCAAGAATCTCCCAAACATTCATATATCCTTTATTCAAATTCATCATTGTTATCATCTGCAAAATTTCTTCAGGGCATTCATTACTTAGTGAAACCACCACAGTTATAATAGTGATAAAAGAAATCTGGCAGTATTTAATGACATTTTTTTACACCCCTCACATAAAGACTCACTTAAATGATGCTGTGTAGGATACAATGAAAGTCTCTCACCTCAAAAAGCTTACACTCAAACTAGTAGCCATCAACAAGCTGGCAGCTACTATACTCCAGTTGCTAGATTCCTTGAAAATAAAGTTTGAGCTTGTAAAGATAGTTTTACTGTGGACAGCAGGGTGGAGAAGAACTTAATAGTTCCTAGCAAGAATGGTAACTTGGCAAATCCAGCATTTCTCTAAATAGGTTAAACATCTCAAGGTGCATATCAAAAGTGCATTAAATACAATACAATTAAAATTTAAACTTAACAAAAGTGCATTAAGTAAATGAAAATAGTGAATTCTTTGGCCAGATAAATTTGAGTAATATTAATTTAGATAATGTTTATCAACTGGAGTTTTCTAAGCTATCGGTGTTTCCTTTGACCCTTCAACGGACTCTAACAAAAGGTTTCATGAAGCCAGGTGCTGGTGGCTCACACCTGTAATCCTAGCTACTCAGGAGGGGTGAGATCTGAGGATTGCAGTTCAAAGAGAAAAGCCCATGAGACTCCTATCTCCAATTAACTACCAGAAAACCAGAAGTGGCATTGTGGCTCAAAGTGGTTTAGTGCTAGCCTTGAGCAAAAGACTGAGGGACAGTGCCCAGGTCTCAAGATCAAGTCTCACAACTGACCAAAAAAAAAAAAAAGTTTCATGAATTTGCAAGGAGAGGATATAGAATACTCTCTATTGCCCAAATGACACTGGATTAGCTCATAGAACCACTGTTTCATTGAACATACTTTGGAAGTATGAAGGAAATTTATCCTCGAAGTAGAAAAAAAAAACAAATGTACAAACAATTACAAACCATCACAGCTCAAGTTCTCAAGTCTGTAAGTGCTAGGTAGATATCAAATAAAAGAGTTTGAATGATTAATGAGAGAAAAGGCAGGATTATTCACATTCGAGGTCTGTGTTTCAGTAGAGTGTGTTGGTGCTATTATCAGTAGTTATTAACCATAACACTATTACCACTCAGAAACCTAAATTAGCTTCCACATACTCAATGCATCAAGTCTAGACATGGATTTCAAGGGTGGGAACTGGGAACCTCCATTTGTTAAGTGTCTACTCAGGTTCAGGTATTGCTTTATCTTCAAACAGTAACATAAACTGAAAGGGGCTAATCACTTGCTGCATGGTTCTCTTGCCTGTAAGTGACAGTGAGGGTTTTGAAGTCTACTTCTAGTTCCAGAGGTGTGCTCTTCACCACTGGGGTCTGCTGTCTCTGCTACATAGCTGGAAAGAGACAACTGGAATTATTTCCAAAATTTTCATGTACATACATCTTGTAACTCCACAAACCATACTAACCTCAAAGGCATGGAATGCATTTTATTTCCTTTGTATTTAACTTAGCAGATTTGTTTCTGAATATCTTCTTATTTCACTTGGGCAGGAGGCATTATATAAGTAAACACATTTCTTAATATCCCATACCCCGATTAGGAAATTAACCAAAACTTGTCTCCCCCATAACAAGCCCAATATTGACCAAAGCTGTCTGAAGCTGGCGGCCCCACAGTTGAGGATGGAAGGCTGCCTTCACACTACTCACAATGACAAACACCATTGGCTTGCATTACACATACTCTAAGATGATGACTAGAACACACATATATTAAGTTTCATCTTTACCCCATTTGGTTCAGTGTGGCTTTACCCAAGCAGCTGGCTTGGAGCCTACCCTTTCACTTAAATTAGTTCTAGTTCTCTACATTGTAATTTACTGACAAAGCACTCTATCTACTAGCAGCAGAAAGCGTGGTTGGTACAATTAGGCCAGTTGGGTCATTTAGCATTTATTTCCATGTGGGACACTGACTAGAGAAAGGTATTTGAATTCCCAATTAGTCCTGATAAGGCAAAGGAAATGTATTTACATTATTTCTTTATTGTGGATTCAGATTCATAAAATATCTTAAGGAAAACACAGTCTAAGTTACCGAGTCTTTGATATCCCAGGGAAACTAATAAATAATCAACAAAAATATGATTAAAGACTGCTTGAACTACCAACCAAAAAGGGACTCCATCCAGCAAAGAATCTTTCTGATCCAAATCTTTTTATTCCTAGAAACAGAATTCTTACTTAGCCTTTCAAAAGCCTGATGAAGGCTTCAGCTAAGTTTTGACATAAGATTTTCATATTCAAAATATCTGTTGAAATAAGGAGAGAAGGGATATGGATCTTGAAACTGCATTAGTCTGATATAGAGCTTAGTAAGCTAGAAAGGGAAATTACTTCACTGTAATTGGAATTCTGTCCTAAAAAATCTCTTTGAAATCATGGTCAGCTTTTTTTCCCAATATGTGTCCCAGAAAAGCTAACTTTAACCCTTTTTGGAACTATCCATCATAAAAAGCGATATGATATTTTTAGATTTCCCTGGGAAGAAATTTCTGAGCAATAGTCTATGTCATCAAAGAACTTAATTGTAAATTAGTACTTTCCAAGGGTCCTACATATTGTTTTTAAAAGTGCTTTTCTGGGACACTTCTTCCCATCAATATATTGTTGCTCACATTTATGTATTTCATTAATCTTGATCAAATAATTTTGGCTACTCCCTAGTCTGGGTGCCTTTACCTTTGCAATGATATACTGCTCCAGGGCAGTCATTAACTCCAGATGTAACAGCAGCACATATTGCCTCCTCGTCTTCCTCCTCCCTTCTTCTTTTTTTTTGGGGGGGGGGGGCAGGAGGTGGGAAGCATGGTACTGGGGTTTTACTTCAGGGAAGCCTTGTGCTTGCTAGGTAAGCACTCTACCCCTTGAACCATGCTCCTAGTTCTTTTTGCTTTGCACTATTTTTTTTTCAGACAGGGTCTCACTTTTATCTGAAGTTAGCCTCAGAACACAATCCTCCTACCTCCACTTCCCATGTTGCTAGGATTATAGGAAAGTGCCACCATGCCTAGCCCCCATATTAGGGCCTCTTTAGAAGCAAGGATTGCATCAATCCTCTCTGTATCTTTAATGCCAATATACAGTTGTTTAACAAGCCCTTCATGAATCACCAATGAATGAATGAGAACTAGCTGGGTAAGCTTGGCTACAACCTTCAGTTCTCTGGGTTTCTTATCTGTAAAATGGCAATATTATCTTCCTTAAAACACACTTATGAGGATTCACTGAGGTACAGAGGTAATATGAATTATATTAGCTTGATGTTTAGGATATAGCTGTGTTCCTTAGCTATTAATATATTAATATAGCTAATAATGTAAAGTTATATGGTATGTTTGGGTATATAGCCAAGTTCTAAGAGTGTATCTAGAAAGTAAAATGGAAGAGGTTCTCTTCCTTTTAAGGTTTACCTTGATACAAAGACAAGAAACTTGTTACCTCTAATATATCCAGCCCATAACATGAAAACACGAATTGAGTTTCTACTCATCAGGTTACATAGCTTTATTACATCTGAGTCACTGTATAGTACCAAAACAAAAATGGGGAAGGGGGAATCTAGTCTGTGAGAAATTCTCACATGCATTTGTGAGATATTCTACTTTGATATGTCCTCTCTTTCTAAGAATAAAGACTCATGAAATGGTATATGGTGCTTAACATGGATTATATTCACTTGACAGTCATATTCTACTTCCATGGAGTGGCTTAGCAATGCTAAGGATGAGAAAATGCCATTTTAAACGGATGGGGAAGATAGATAGACCCACTGAATAGCCCCAAATGGGACATTTTGCTGCTTTACTTGTTCAATTTCTTTTGGGGTTGGGGAAGCAAATCTAGGACTTTCTATAGGCCAGACAAACACACTCTACTACTGAGTTCTTGGCATACATTTTTAGACAGCGTACACTCTGTAACCCAGGCTAGCCTCAAACTTTCAGTCCTCTTGCCTTTACCTCCTGAGCGCTGAGATCAGAGGCATGTGCCACCATACTCAGCTTACTTACTAACATTTTTTTAAATTTATTTTTTATTGTGAAAATACTGTACAGAGGGGTTACAATTACATGGGCAAGACAATGAGTACATTTCTTATCGAGCATTGTAGCCTCCTCCTTTGTTTCCTTCTCATTCCATCCTCCCCCCACCAAAGTTGTAAAGTTCTTTTTTGACATAACGACTTGTACTTCTGATTGTTGCAATGGGTCCACCTGTATCCTTAAACGATTTGTTTTTTCCCTTCCCCTCCACAAATTATAGCAACATCAAATACAGTAAAAGCAGGGGTTATACCATGGGGGAAGGATATACAAAGCAACAAAGAAATAATCTTATAAATGTGTTAGAAACAATCGCATGAAAGAAAAAAAAACATCTGAATACATATCTTAGGGTTCATTTTCCTAACATCAACTTAACTGACCTTACTAACATTTTAATAGGGTATTTTCCTTGAAAAAACATCCTAAGTAAAAATAAGACATTTTATAAACCTATTTCTTAACTATAATAATGCAAAAACAATTATCTATAATTAAAAGCAAAAAATCAGCTTTATTAGGATTTTTCATATTTAAACAAAAACTTGGGAGTGAAGTTTCTGAACTTTATGCATTATTGTACAAATATAAGGTGGTGTACAAATGATAGATGAGTATATTTTACTATATCAAGATCTGAGAAAAGACTCTGTGCCACTCTAATTCAGCTTACTGTTCTCACAGAAACTGTATTTTGTTCTTAGGAAGGAACAACATCAACCATGATACCTATCAAAGGGATGTCTCACTGTCCTTTTAAGGATAGATAATAAAGCATAATGACTTAAGGTCATTTTTTAATAACAAGGACACCAGCTGTAAGTTATGTGTTGAGAAGACATGGAACTCCATTTAAATACCTGAACTATTTCTATCTTACTTTCTCACCAGGAAACAGAGAGAAAATTCTAGAGGATAGGGATACAGAGTAAAGAAATGTGACCCCAGGAAAATCCACATTAACCTCATTTTTCCACTGTGTGCCTAAGAGTTAATTAAATATAAGTGAGTAACACTGGATGACAAGTAATATAAATAAATTAACTTGTTTAAACATAGTAACAGATGTTGGCTAGATCCTCTCTTCTTCCCATAAATTCCTATCTAGGATCTCATGACCCAATTTGGAGCTCATACCAACAACTCTTGAAGAAGACTCTTTTTCACAAATGTCAGCAGCAGAACAACAACTTCTCAGGGTCACCAGTTGTAAGCCCCACAGTCTCCCCGCCATCTAGCTTTGATAGAAGGCAGGGAAAGGTAGTTTAGTTTTTTCTAGAATTCCATAAGGAGTCATCACTGAAAATTGTGGGTTACAGTTTCTGAGGGAAGGGAATTGTTTACTTCATATTTCTCCTTTCCTCCAGGACCCAGGACAAGAGCACAGGAAGAACAACAGGATAGCTGGTTTTCCACATAAGTCAAGGGAGGACCCACTACAGCAACAGTCTACTTCCAGTAGCAAGTCAAAAGAAGCCTAAGTGCTTCCTCGCCTGTGTTTCTATTACCTAGCTGGCCAGGTTCCAGGAGGGCAAACTCCTAACATTTACCAGTACCACAGAGCCACTATCCAGTAAAACCAGTATAGGATGATCAGGTTCCCAGGACAAGGCTCTCCGAAATCTAAATTGCACCTTGAGAGTTGAGTGACCTGAGTTTAGAAATGAGGGTCATGTGTATTTCATGTGCCTACAAGGAAAAACAAAAGCTACAGTTCCTGCCTCTAGAGAGCTTCCAAAATGATGTTACAGACCAAAAAATATTATACAAAAAGGAAGTATTTCAGATATCTAATTGAAGTACAGACAATATTTTGCAAATTCCCAATTAGATAATTTTCCATGTTTTGGGGCCCCCTGGCAATTACAGGTAGTACATCTCAGCTCCTCTATCGCAGGGATATATTGGAGAAGGAAAATGAAAGGTCTCAGATACAAGGCTTCCCACAGTTCCCAGTATTGAGCTACTATAACAAAACTGGTGTCCATACCCAGCTGACAAGCAGAGCTCACTGTGTTGCTCATTCTCACCTAATTCATGGGCCAAGAATACAGATGAACCCAGCATTGAGCCAGGCCCTGGAGATACAACAGTTTACGTGTGTGTGTGTGTGTGTATTTTAATTTTAGATTTTAAATTCAAAGCCAACCTGGCTACGTAGGAAGACTGTCTCAAAACAACCATCTTTTTATGGCATTAATTTTTAAATTATATTTTTTATTATCTTTAAGTAGTTGTGCAAAAGAGTTACCACTCAACGTGTCTGTTTATAAGAACAATACATCTTTTTTTTTCTGGTTGGTTGTGGGGCTTGAACTTTGAGCCTGGGCACTGTCCCTCAGCTCTTCAGCTCAAGGCGAGCGCTCTACCACTTGAACCACAGTGCCACTTGTGGTTTTCTGGTGGTTTATTGGAGATAGGAGTCTCACGGACTTTTGTGCCAAGGCTGGCTTTGAAGCACGATCCTCAGATCTCAGCCTCCTGAGTAGTTAGGACTACTGGTGTGAGCCACCGGCACTTGGCCTACAATACATCTTGATCAGTATCACCCCTCTCATCATTCTTCCCATCTCTTCCTTCCAACCCTTCTTTTCAATTTCCCTAGTTTCACAGGATATGCAGATGACATACATTTTTAAAAGACCACTTGCATTAAAAATATTACTAAAGGTTTTCATAACATGGAATTATGTGTACAAAGAATTCATGATACCCTGTCACTAAATACTACAACTTATACAGTATAGAGACTCATTTGCCATCTTGAACAAGAAAGATGTCAAAGGAATGAGAAATCATTTGAGGGCACAGTGAGAATCCAAATGTTGGGCTCACTGCCCAGAGTCTTCCTACAGATGGCCCAACATCTAACTTGAAAAATGTCAGAAGTAAAAAAAAAAAAAGAAAAAAAGAAAAAAAACATAGCCCATACACCCAATTATTAAAATTGAAAGGATGGAAGGAGGCTCATATTTGCTTCCCAGAGAATCCTAACTACCTTCCCCTCCAAAAAATATGACTACTACAAAGGTATCTGCTTATTAAGAGCTCTGGAGAACTGAACTGATTCTGGAATCCTAAAGAGTGATGTGATATTCAAAGAAATAAAGATATTTTCTCATGAAACTAACCCAGACAAGCTCAAAGAGGATAATAAAGTAGAATACATATTTGTCTGGTTTATAAATGCATTTAAGACACTAAGAATGTCTGGTTAAATTCAGAAGTGGAAGGCTCTTTATATCTTACCTAGCTTAACTTCTTCATTTTACAGGTGAGAAAAATGGGAGCCAAAGAAACAAAGTGACTTATCCAAGGTCATCTGACTGATGAGCAGCAGAACGCAGCTCAGAATTCAACTTCCTGAGTGCAACTTTATGTTGTTAGAAAGGCTGATGAATCAAAGAAATAGCTCAAAGGTAAAAGTATACCTAGTGGTTCCAGCTCTTCCATTCATTACACATTATACCAATTAAAATGCAATATACGGGTGATTATTGCTATGCTTTAATCATATTGTGCTGCTAAGACATGCTGATGGACATGTGTTTTGGAAAGTCAAATAAAACCACAGAGTTGGTTGTCACTGGCTCTATTTCTTTAATTTACATAGTCTCAGCTTGCCTTTGGGGAATTTACAGACCAAAGAAAACCTGTCCCCTAGAGACACTGTGGCAACAGTTCTTGAAGCAGAGTTATTCTCTTTGTTGTTGCAGTAACTTATAATCAGAAAAATCAGATCATCATCATGATTCTACAGAATTACATGGCAACCTTAGTTGGGCCACAATCTCCCCCTTAGCAGCCTCGAATTATCAGTAGCTGAGAAAACAATCCACAGTCTATGATCTGACTTAGGCCCCAAAGGCCAAAAGGATTTTTCCCCTCATAAATATATCTGTTCCCCATTCTCCACTAAGCCCCACTCCTTTTCTTTGAAATTTGAGTATGACTTCTATGCCTAGTGACCTGTTGGAATATACTTGATTGTTTGCTTTCTCCTATGTTTTCCTTAATGCAATAATGTGAAATGTCAACATGAGGTGACAAGTAAATCCTCAGTCAAAATAACTTCTTAACCAAACAGGAGGAGGAAAGAAAACCCATATTAAAATATGGCTCTGGAGTTTGCTGAATGGTAGCAAAATCCATGGCCAAAGCACTAAGTGAGCACAAGTGTTTGTCATCATACAAGATTGTTCCTGATCTTTTCTTCAGCAGGCTGTGTGCTGGATCCTTTCTTTTGGAATTCCACATTTGCCCTGAATTTATATCTAGGGTGATAAGTAGGTAAAGAGAGGCAACAGACAATCACTTGTGTTCAGGGGATCTCTCAAACCCAGCTCAGAGACCACCAAGCCAAAATGGAAACAGAGTCAAGTTAAGGAAAATGCCCTTTAAGTAACTTGCATACTACTGTATTTACCTTTTGAAGGTGCTGGCCATAAGGTAGCCATGGCAGCTTGACTCCCCACAACCTAAACTGCAAGAGATGAGTTACAAATCCAAATCCAGTGTTTGTTAAGGGGATTTATGCATTAGGTTCTCTGAAACTTTACCCAGAAAGTCCTCCCCATTCCTCTAGTGGGTTTCCGGAAGACAGAAATCCCCTCTGGGATCTCCTGTTGACTCAGTTTTGCACACAGGCATGTATAAATCCTGTTAATAACTTCTGCTTGTGGCTGACAGGTTCTGGTTTTGAGTAAAAAGCTGGATTCTGAGAAGCTACTCTTTTTGTTCATTTCAGAGGATTTATCACATGACTTCTGTGAGCATCCGTATCTCCAAGATGGCTGACCACCCCTCACTTACTTGAAGAATTGTTGTGTACCCCTCGCTTACTTGAGTGTCCAAATGGAAGATCTCATTTATGTGGTCAAACCCATGACCTTATACCACTTAAAACCTTAAAAAGTCATGTTGGATAGGCTCTGCCAGGGAAGTTTCCTTCTTGTGAAGGTGGGAAAGCTTTCCAAATATACTCACTCTTAACATCCAATATTCTTGGTTTGCCTCTGGCATTTTGAACAACTCAGGAGAAATAAGCGTAGAGACATTTAATCCCATCAACTGTGGGCTTTATCTCTTGGCCACACAAATGGGTGCAAAGACAGTTACATTATTCAACCAAACTTGGTAAGAAGCTGGGGCTTTTGAAAAGTGTTTCATCAGTTACAAGACTTTTGGGAGTAGATGTGAATTCTGCAATTACCACCATCTTGCAATCAGAAAAACAGAGGTGAATACTTATGGTAGCCACAAGGAATGTATGCATGAAACCAACTAAGAAACATCTAAAAGAAAAGGAACCTTCGAGCCTGTTTATACCTGGATCAAGTTATTCCTGAAGCAGGCCAACCTTTAAATTCCACTAACAATGAACCATTTATTTCAGTCAATTTGAATAGGACTTTTTGACTCTCTTAATAGTAAGAAGACTAGCAGATAGTCAGATTCAACTGGGAGATTCTGGTTTGTAGATTAAGGGCCTGATCAATATAGAGTTGTACATTCTCCTAGAATATAGGAACAGTATCATAAAATTTTTCTTTTCTTTTCTTTCTTCTTTTTTTTCCAGGGCTGAGGACCGAACCCAGGGTCTTGCCCGCGCCAGGCAGGCGCCCTTCCGCTGAGCTAAACCCCCAACCCCAGTATCATAAAACTTTTGATATCTGCACTAGAGACACTAGCAGAAGTAACCTCAAGTCCTTTTGCTTACTTAATCTGTCAATTCTCCTGCTCTTTCGTCTTCAGCTAGTTTCTACTTTTTTCTTTTGCTACTCTATTGCTTTTCACCACTGCCATAAAATCGTATTCTTGACCCTACCCTCTCATGAATATACTATTGTCTATGTTCTAGTGTGCCACTTCCTTTCACAGCCTGTTGTTCTGGAGGGATGCTCCAACACATTCCAATCCTCCCTAATATTCCACTGCTGAAGGTGGGACCATAAACAAGAAAGAAGGAACTACAACTGGTGGCAGCCTCTTCTTGGAATGTTGGGAATTATTGTAGTAGTGAACAATATTCAGTTTTTATTTGATCTATTGTTTCCATGTGACCCTCTTTAAATGCATACATATATATTATTGTAAAGGTGATGGACAGAGGGATTACAGTTACCCAAGTCAGGTAATGAGTACATTTCTTTTTAACAGTGCCACCCTTTCCTTTCCTCTCCCAGTTTTTCCCTCCCATCCCAACCCACAAGTTGTATCATTCATTTCAACGTAGTATCTAGTGAGTGTCACTGCTACATTTGTTCACCCTTTGTCCCACTCTTCTTTGTCTCCCCCATTCTCCCCAAAATAGATAAACTTGCAAATAAGAATATATCCTCTTTTATTATTCAGAAATCATTTATCTCCTGTACCCAGGGTTCTGAGGAATACTTCTTGGGAATACAGAGTTATATGCATTGCTTCTCATTCTTTATTTCTCATTTAGTCACTTAAGAAATCATCCTAAAATGCTTTTACAGCTATCAAAATATAGAGAATAATACCTAAGCTTATTTGTAGCTATCACCAGCTTAGCCAAGCTTAACAGAAAGGACCAAATAGAACATGGTAAAATATCTTGACACTTTAGATTTAGTTTCTAGAAGATCTCCTGTGTCTCTTGGCCTTTGTGTGCCTCATGTGTACTTTCACTTGATTCTGGGAACATCCCGGGCTCTTCCTGTTATCCAGCCTATGCAGGGTTTCAGATCCTCATCTGAATTCCTGAACACACTTCTGTCAAAAGTTTCACATACTCACACTCTGAGTTAATTGTCTTTCACCCACCACTCTCTCTACTCAACCCCACATACCTTAGGGGAAGATACCATCCTTTAGTTCTATATCCTGCAATTGTGTGCAGTGCCAGGAATAGAAAGAACAAGAATGCCATTTTCTCCACATATTTTATTTACATATCCTCTTAGAATACTGTCTGCCTGCATTTTTATTTTTCCCAGTAAAAGTATCTCCATTAGTTTAGTTTCAAATTAGTTCTGTTTCAAATAGCAGAAAACTGACTATCAAAAGCTTACACCATCAGGAGACTTTTTGTTTACTGAACAACTGAAGTCTGGAGATAGGAAGTTTTGGAGTTGGTCCTTGTGTTCTATCAACATGAGTGCAACATGTTTGTTCTCATTCTTGTTATCTTGGCTCAAAACTGGTGGCTAAAGCTCCACACCAAATCTTCTCACTGAGAGAACAGGCTCCAGAAGGGCAGAGAACAGGGTCCTTCTTAAAAGTATGAGCTGATGTTTTACTAGAGAAAAACTCGTATCAGAAGACTTTCGGCAGTTCTGCCTTATGTCTCAGTCAGTACTCCTCATGTGGGGAGCTAGGAAAGTGACACAAAGCAACAGGAAGACCATGACTAGCCTAACCCAACAATGACTGCCCAGGTCCAATATCCCAGGAAATCAAGTAGCCTCTTCTCAACAGTTAAACAAAATTCAGATTCTCTGAGCACAGGCAAATAAGGCCAAGTAGGGCCAAGAGCCTGGCTGCTGGGCAGGTAACAGAGTACACCTGCCAGAACAACGTGGGTATGTTTGCCAGAAGAGCTGGCTGTGAAACCAAACGATCAAGTTTCCAGATCCATGTTTCTTACCACGTGTTTTGGTCAAGTCCTGGTGGTTCTGAGTGTAATGTTCATTTAGCTCTATTTTGAGGTATCCTTTGTGGTATCTTGGGGACTGACTGATGTTTTATAAGACAGCAAGAGTCTTCTACTCACCCAACTTCTTGTGTCAGGCATCACTTGGCATAATTAAGGCAAGAAACCATTCGTTGATGCATTCATTTGATAACCATAGTACCTCTTCCTTGTGGCAATTTGGCACAACTCTGTCCTCAGAAAGCTCACTGGTGAATAAGACAAACACACAAACATCTAAGCTTATTGTGCTACGTGTACTAATGAAGGTATACAGACAGTGCCATGAATGAGGCCGGAGTGAAACAGATAGCTTCCAACAGGGCTGCTGCATACAACTGCACAGGCTCTTTTCTACTCTGCTATATGATGAAGTTCTGAATTCTGAGTCAACAAGGCCTATTTGAAAGGAAAGATCTGAGTTAGAAGAAAGAAAGTGTACAACTTGGGGAAATTGGTTGAGGTAAAGAGGGAAACTGTGGAGGGAAAACAACAGGAGCAGAGGGAAGGTGACAGGGAGGTTCAGGGAACAGTAAATGCTCAGAATGAGTTTACATGAGGAGAGCAGTGGGGAGGAGGCAGGCAGTAGAGGAAACAGAAGAGGAGGCTGAAAAGCATGAAAGTTTTTTTTCTGTTTTGTTTTGTTTTTAATCTGACTTCACTGTGGCCTGTAGCTGGCAACTGAGAGTCAATGACAGTTTTAAAACACTGAAAGTAATTCTTTCCTTCAGAGGTTGTAGAGGCCAATCCCATTTGCAAATTAAGTAACTACTAAATTGTAACACTCTTAAATTACTACAAACTAAGCTTAATAAACACAAAGAGCTTTTTATAGTACAGTGTCAGAAAAATAACTGTCAACTGTGTTTCTAGTTCTTAAGAAACAACGATAAAATGAAGCCCTGTATTTTGTCCTTCCATAAAACTGGACAGGTTAGGGATACAGCCTGTAAATCCTACAATTATTGAAAGCACAAGGCATAGTTGGGCTGTGTTATCACTTTTAAATAACACTTCACCAGATTCTGGTTCCCAAAACTACTTTGGGGAAAAATGCTTTCCTAAGTGACATCACCCCATTTTCCATATAAAATGAAAAAATAAAGACATATTCAGAAATAGCAGGCTATGAAAGGAGGGTTAGAATACCTTAATAGACTGTGATAGAACCCCCTAGTGCCTTGAGAGAAACAAAGAAATAAATTAAAAATATAAAACCCCTCAAATACACACAGTTGAGCTTAAAAGAGGTAGGCTGGTTTTCTCCAAATCCATTAATAATATAAATCACTGTATTTCATATTTGCAGTCATCTCTGAAAGTTCTCTTCTTAATTGCCCCATGGCATCATGTTTTATTTTAGCCAAGTTCAGATTTTACTGCCAGGGACTAATGGGCATAGAGTCCCTGAAGAACTTATTTTAAAACATTGACCAGTCAACCATAAAAGGGATATTAAAACTGCTACAGAGGCTAAATAAGAATTAAAAAGTATAGCCACTTATTTTTAAATTAGAATCCTCTTTCACATTTAGGAATATAATAAAACGTGTCATAAACTTTCTACTCTCATTCCAAAGTATTGTAAGAATGAGCAGTAACACAGACACAACCCTTCCACAGTTAGACAGTCCACATTAAAATCAAGCTCTGTTTTTAAGCATTAATAAATACATTTTAAAATCACATATGATTACAATGTTATTTGAAAAACGGAAAAAAAATCCTTCCTTAGGAGAAGGATCTAATGAACTAGCTTGTTAATAAATATGTAACAATGATGAGTCAGAATTCACAGGCTGTGTAGGGTCAAGTCCTAATATAGATCTCAATAGAACTTTCTGTTCAAAAAGAGCCCAAAAACCTGCTCAGATGAGGTTATATAAAAGACTGTTGAATCATTTACTCTTCTGGATAACTGCTGGACTTGAATATTTTTAATGTTCACATAATAGCATTCCCTGAATTAATATACTCTGTTCTTTTATATAGGTTTAGTGTTGAAGATAGTGCAGAAGCCCCATCTCAGTGGGGAAACTAGCAGGGTGCAGGGAAGGAGGCCAGGGAATAGGAATACATTTCCTAGTCTTGACTCAAGTTCAACTTGCCACTCAGATCTCCCCAGATCCCCCTCAGTAGATGAATGGATCAAGAAAATGGGGTATATATACACAATGGAATTCTATGCCTCCATCAGAAAGAGTGACATTGCTCCATTTGTTAGGAAATGGAAAGATTTGGAAAAAATTATATTAAGTAAAGTAAGTCAGGCCCAAAGAAACATAGGTCCCATGGTTTCCCTTATTTGCAATAACTAGTATATGTCTGAGTCAAGCAGAAAAGGTCAGATAAGTTGATGTTAGGTGAATGAACCCCAAGATAAATATTCAATTTTTTTGTTTTTTTTCCTTTCATGCAATTGTTTCTAACATATTTATAAGATGATTTCTATGTTGCTTTGTACGTCCCTCCCCGAAGGTATAACCCCTGCTTTCACTGTATTTGATGTTGGTATAATTTGTGGAGGGAAAGGGCAAAAACAAATCGTTTAACTAGGGATACAGGTGGACCCATTGCAACAATGAGATGTACAAGTCTTTATGTCGAAAAACGAACTTTACAACTTTGGTGGGGAGTAGGGGGAGAACTGCGTGGGGGGAGGGGGGGAGTATGAGAAGGGATGGGAAGAGGAAACAAAGAGGAGGCAAAAATGCTTGATAAGAAATGTACTTGTGGACTGGGAAGGTGGCTCAGTGGTAGAGCGCTTGCCTTGCATGCATGAGGCCCTGGGTTCGATTCCTCAGCACCACATAAGCAAAAAGAAAAAAAAAAAGCCGGAAGTGGCGCTGTGGCTCAAGTGGTGGAGCGCTAGCCTTGAGCTGAAGAGCTGAGGCCCCATGACTGGACCACCCCCCGCAAAAAAAAAGAAATGTACTTGTTATCTTGCCCATGTAATTGTAACTCCTCCGTACGGTAATCTCACAAAAAAAAAAAAAGTATATAAAATCCAATACTCTATTAAACAGATCATAATTCCTTCCCTTCATTTGGTGGCAGAGAGGTGGGCAGGAACTGTTGTCCCAAGTGGGAATGTGCACTCTGATAAGCCATGAAGGGCTCACTTACACACAGAACATGGAAGTGACTTCTCAGGCTTCTTTCTGAACTAGGGCACCAGGTACCAAGAGAAAGATGGCTTTTCCCAACAGAAGTGCTACCTAGCCAAATAGGACAGACACGGGATGTTTAGCAGAAAGGAATCATCTTTTAGTAAACACGATCTCTGAAAAGACCCGAAAACAGAGATCTTGGCAGAAATCCAGGTAAGAGTCCCAAAAAAACCCCAAAAACACAAAAGAGGTGGCCAGCTCAGGAGCAGGGCGGCAAAGAGGCCCATATGCCACTTGATTTCTGATTCTGCGGCACCTTCCGCTCCTCTGAACAGTTTTAAATAAAAGCATCTTGAACTGGTTTAGCTCCGTCCCCACCAGGCACATTTGTAAAGATAAAAAGCACAGGGTTGTTTTCCTTCCTCAGAAAGGGGGTGGGGAGGAAAGGACAGGAATGTTCAGCCTGCTCTGATGGAGGACAGAAAACAAGAAGAGCCATGCACTGTCTTATGCCCATGGTTAAAGTGATCAGGCCAGTATGCATTGAAACTTCTAACTCTCCAAATGGTCCCTTTAATCCTTCCTGGTCACAGGGACAGTTGAAAGAAAAGGGAAGGGGTGTCCAGTGAAGTGTTTTTTTTACCCCCAGCCTGCAGTTACTGCCAGCCACTAGCTTGTGTAAACATTCAGTAGCCCATGTGAATCTTATTTTAGAACAAAACAATTTCAGTTTTAAAGTGTTTGAATTGCTTCAGCTCAATCTGAGGATTTGCCTATTGAATCTGGAACTGCTCCCTTTCAACTCTGAATGAAGGAAGAATTATGAGACTGGAGCTATTCAATGAGAGCTATCTGTCCTGGCACTCAATCAAAGGGATTAGGATTTGGAAAGAAAAGCCTACAGGTGATCCTCCAGGAAGCATACCAAGCAGTTATCAAAAACATACAAGTTCAAAGCAGCTCAATTTTCATATGTTAAATGTACTTGGATGCAGCCCCAGGCTCCTTTCTAGGTAAAAAAAAAATTGTGTTAAAGCTGTTTGTACTTGCATACTTAGCAGACAAGGGAATGAAAAAAGCATGTGAGCCAACAGTGCTGGGTCCACTTCACCCTCATGAAGCACAATAAATCAACCTTGTTCTCCTAGTAGAACATGATTTGGTACTGTGTCTCCACCGTCTCCCACCATCATGATGGAGATTCATTTACTTCATCCATACACAAGAGTTGTCACACTGAGAATAAGCCTTGAGTGTTGTTTTCCCAAGCACCATGATCTGGGCTTAGCAGTGTATTATCCACTTAATAAGCTAAACTTGGACTCCTGAAAGGGAGGAAAATAAGAACACACACAGAGATCCAGTTTACTGAAGAGGGCACATTTTGGGTGGCCTTCATGTAGTAGTAAGTCATCAAGAAATACAATTTATTCTGTCATGATAATTCTATAGGACATACAAAAAAAGGGTAACTCCCTCTGGTGTGCTTAAAGAATTCTGGAAAAATAAATATCTATTTTTATAGGAAGGAAGTCAAGGAGTGGAAATGAAAACCTATTGTCACTTATGAGAAATGTGTGCAAAGCATGTAAAGGCATGCCAGACACAGAATATGTGCTTCACACTACAGAAGGGAAGAAAAGAGACAGCATTTGCATCTACCACGTCCAACTTCCATGACACAATCTAATGCTGACGGGTGGGAGCGCTCCGAGATACCTCACACTGAGCAGGAAACACTCCTTTAAGAAGCAGGAATCTGGTTTTTACTCCCCCCTACCAACCTGCCTTGTGCCCATTTGGAAGACTATGCTATAGACTCAATCTTTTCTACCTTCATCTATAAAATGAAGACAAAAGCCTACTCACCTAAAGCTGCTACTGAACTGAATGTATGCTATGCAGCATGGTGCTAAGATCTCTATTGGTACTAATGTACATCCAACAACACTGTAAATTCAGTATTAAGATTATTCCTGTTTTTTTTTTCACTGAAGTAACTGGGCTTAAATAACTGACTTGTTGAAAGTAACTACCGAATAAGCAAGCAGTAGACTACATATATTGACCTGAGACTCTATGTTCAGAGTCCACGTTCTTATTTGCATTTACCTCCCTAACTACACGACTTTCCAGAGTCTGAATTGCCTGTCTTTTAGATTAATACTATTATCCTACTAGGCTAGAGACCCCAGGACCCTTCTCAAATTCTCTTTCCTTCCCTACTCCCTACTGAGAGTCAACTGCCAGATCCGACCACATCTTTGCTACACCCTCCTTCCTGCCTTGTGCTCTCTCTGCAGGTGGGTCCAAGTTGAGACTTTTACTATCTTTTGACTTGCAATAAGCCACCACTTGTATTCCTTTCCTCTAAGTCTCTGTTCATTCTATTCATCAGTCTGAAATGTCTCCTTTGCCTATCTCAATCTTTACCTCTTCTTTGGTACCCAATTCGCCTTGATCTTCTTTCCCCTGTGTTCTCAGGGCATATAAGCCAAATATTTAATTAGCATATATGTTACCCTCCTTGACATTTTCTTTATCCATATTCCTTTACTTCAGGCCCCTCACTAAATGAACTGTAAAGCACACCAACAGGTCTTACTTCTTTTTATTTTGGTGTCAGCTAGGTCTTTTTTTTTTTTTTAATATCTTAAAATTCCTTCCAGGTCAAACACTTTTGATGCAGAAGATAAAACCAACAGGAAAAAAAAAAAAGAAACACCTAGGGATGGTAGTACACAGTTGTAATACCAGATATGTGAAAGATAGAGATAGAAGAGCACTGTGGTACAGGCCTGCCCAGGCAAAAGCAAGAGACTATCTGAAAAACAACCTCAAAGAAAAAGGATTCGGAGGAGATTCAAGTGGCAGAATGCCTGCCTACCAAGTACAAAGCCCTGAATATAAACCCTAGTACCAGCAAAAGCAAAAAATTATAATAATTAAAAGTATAACAATCCTAGCAATATACAGGCATGGCAAAAAAAAACAGTGGGTAAAAATTTAGCCCTTGGTGCAGAATGCCAAGATGAATGTCTTACCACTGCTACATACTAGCTATATTTGCTTTTCCCCCCCACCTTATGGCTTCAACTTCTTTACTTGCAAAATAGGGATGACAACAGTCCATATTCTATAAGGTCCTCTAAAGGGCTGAGTGAGACAGTCAGTGGTGAGGTGCTTAGGACAGTACCTGGCACAAATAAGTATTTGATAAATGGCAGATATATCATCATACTCATAGGTTATTTCCTTTCCTTGCATTCTAAAGTACTAACTTCTTACAAGTGATAAGAAAGAGAAGCATAGTCCACACTCTCTTTCAGACTAAGGGGAAGAAACTCTAAAATGTTTGGTGCTGCAAGCATGGCTAGAATGTTTGTGCAGAGCTCAGCCTGGGGCCTGAGTATAAAACAGCAAAGCCATACAGCTGGTTCCTGCAGGCTTCACATTGTCTTGGCACTGTACAGGCAATTTAAAAGTACATTAAGTTATTTAGCAGGTCACCAAGTAGCAGAAAGCTAAAAGTTTAACCATATTTACAAGGAAGAATTATATGAAAATATTTTTATGGATGTTATAAAAACCACCATTAAAAGTGACTGCATTGAAAAGCTAAACATGTACAGAATGAATGGGCAACTCTTAAAATGTTACCGGGTTCCAGACAGTCCAAATTTTGTGTCTCGTTAGCAAATAAGATGAATGATTTTGTCTGCAATGATGTTTTATAAATCCTATTAACAGGCTATAAGGGAGGCAATGGTTCCCTAAGCAGGAAAATTAATTTTCTGAGTTCAATTCCCATTGTACATGCAAAAATGTGGAGTATCTTGGGGGTTTATTGTTCATGCTGTTTTCAGACTTATACTATTACTCTCTAACAATTACATTTCATACTTTTCAAAGTATGTGTACACTCATTATCCCTCTGGATCCTTACAATAAGCATACAAGGCGAACTGTGCAAGTATTATTACTCTTGGGTATTTCTTTTTGATTTTTCATTTTGTTTTAAACAATAGAGAAGGAAAGCATAGTGGACTAGAGTCAATTTAAAGCATAGGTGATCTTCCAGTGAAGATCAAGCTTTGTGTCACACATTTGATCTCTCAACTCCTCAGGAGGTAGAGTTAGAAGGCCTAGTTCCACAGTCATTTTGGCAAAGTGGGAGACCCTGTTGGCAAAACAAACACAAAGCAAAAGGGCTAAGGGTAAGGCATGACTCAAGTGCTTGCCTGGCAAAGTTGATGCCCAGAGTTCCACCCCTAGTCCATCACAAAGAAAAAAGGAAGGAAGGAAGGAACGAACGAATGAAGGAAGGAAGGAAGGGAGAGAGAGAGAAAGGAAAGAAGAAAGGAAGGAAGGAAAGAAAGAAAAGAAAGGAAAGAAAGGAAAAGAGAAAGGAAGGAAAAAAGGAAGGAAGGAAGGAAGGAAGGAAGGAAGGAAGGAAGGAAGGAAGGAAGGAAGGAAGGAAGGAAGGAAGGGAAAGAGAGAGAGAGAGAAAGGAAAGAAGAAAGGAAGGAAGGAAAGAAAGAAAAGAAAGGAAAGAAAGGAAAAGAGAAAGGAAGGAAAAAAAGAAAGGAAGGAAGGAAGGAAGGAAGGAAGGAAGGAAGGGAAAAAAAGAAAGAAAGAAAGGAAGAAGGAAAGAAAGAAAGGAAGGAAGGAAGAGAAAAAGAAGGAAAGAAGGAAAAACAATGTTAGACCAGAATCTTGGCTGCTCCCTGACTCTTTCCACTATCCAGGAGTTATAAGAAGTAGTGTTTATCCTGCTGAGATGGTTATTTCCCTGTGCACACAAAGCCACAGGATGGGAAAATTCTATTGTCATTTTAAACACTGTGTCCAATAAATTATAAAGCACTAGTTTGTTTTCTTACTTTCTTTCTTTACTTTTCAAATCATAGAAGTGAAGTACTTTCACCACCACATAAATAATGGCACAGTGCTTGGTATATACTGTCTTTATTTTAAGAGCAAGACGGACTCCAATGATAGGTGCAATTTTGTTTTTGCTTTTTCTTGCCAAAAAGAAAATATGGCTTTAATAGAAGTTTACATCTGCGTGGTATTACATGCATGTAAAACAGATGTAACCTAATTACATTTTCATTTAAATTGCTAAATAGCTACTTAAGTAAAAAGCTAAAATAACATACAAACAACAGTTAGTATAATAACAAGTGTACTTAGAATTAAATGAAAAGGATCAAAGCTACAGCAGACAGAATTTGAGTTGATCTTTCAAAAAGACAGAGTGACATACAACACAGTCTCCATTTACTCAGTAATTTAATGTCTCCACAGCTGAGCCTAAAGACACAGCTAAGCTCGGCATAGACATAGGGAAGAAAATCCATAGCGTTTACATAAAGACCGAGTTTCTTGAAGATTAGACATAGTCTATGAGAGATTATATAGCAAAACCCTAAATTGGAAATTAGAATCCCAGGGTAATACAATCAGCTTGATTATAGTTTTAAGCAGACCTGTCTAGGTTCAAATCAGAAATCAGCTTCCAACTCTGAGATCAGAGCCTCCCCCCTACTCCCCATTTTTTTTTTTTTTTAGCAGAAGTCAAGACTGCATACCAGTGATTGCATATTCATGACTCATCCCTTCCTGTGTGTCACACAAAGACTTGTCAGATAACCAGAGCATTTGGGAGGATATTTAGTCTGGTCAGTGCCCAGTGAAGGGGACACAGGGTTAGTCCACACAAAGGAACAGGAGAAACACCATGCTGCTTGTCAGATGGCTGAACTGGAAGCTAAAATCTTAAACAGTAGGCTCTGGACAAATCTGAATCAGTTTAATCTAGGCTTGTATGGTAGCGTCCATGCCTACATTTTCCAAGTTCAAGTATATTTTTAACTAACATGAATTGTGGGTACTTGGTGGTGGTAGTTTTGTTTTAAGTAGCAGAAGAAGAAAACTGAACTCCTAGAGAGTTTAAGAAACATCTATTACTAAACGCAAAGGATTCAAGATAGGACTTCAGGATACAAACACTCCCACGTGTACTTTTTAAACTAGACAAGCCAGTTTTTCTGAATGTTGCTCAGAAGTATAAAAATAAAGGATTTAAGTCCAGTGATCCATTTTTTGATTGTGTTTAAAATGTTTTAAGAATTTTTAAAAACAAAGATAACCATCATTGTCAAAACTGAGTACTATACTCCTCAAGCTGAGAATGACCTGGGCAAATTATTTTTTAAATGTAGGATCAGATTATTTCCCAATACTTCTGACTTAAAAATAAAAAAGCGCCTGGCGCCGGTGGCTCACTCCTGTAATCCTATCTTCTTAGGAGGCTGAGATCTGAGGATCACAGTTCAAAGCCAGCCCAGGGAAGAAAAGTCTGTGAGATTCTTATCTCCAATTAACTACAAGAAAACTGGAAGTGGCACTGTGGCTCAAGTGGTAGAGTGCTAGTCTTGAGCTGAAGAACTGAGGGATAGAACCCAGGCCCAGAGTTCAAGCCCCATGACCAAAAAATAAAAATAAAATAAAATTTTAAAACACACACACACACACACACACACACACACACACACATACACAGAGTTTCTAGTTAACTTGCCATTTTATTTAGCAATCATCCTCTCCCTAGAAAGAAAAGTATGAAAGATTGAGGGTTAGAGGTGGGAACTGGAAAATATCCTGGTCACCCAGGGTCCACATTTGGTGTCAGTCTTGGCATACTCTTTGTTAATGCCCCCTCACACAATATTTTAATGGTGGAGAACAGAAGAGGCTGTCAATAAGCAAGCTGCCTCCCAGTTCTTCTTTTATAAAAATGTGGTCCTTGAATAAGACTTAAAAGTTCAGGGGTTATGACTCTTTTTTTTTTGCCTTCAAACTGGTGATTTTCTGCCTGAGGAATCCGCAAATTCCCTGATGTACAACAATGAGGTTTACTTGGGAAGAGAGTAGGGACCATACTTCAGGGACCTTGTATCCCATACATAGTCCTAGACTGAGGCCTTTGGCTTAGTCTCTTCAAACTGGATGCTGTTTCACTTTCTGCAAACAACATTCATACAGGTTTATATTGTGTTGAGAACAGGTTTGTAAAAGACAAGTAAAGGCGTGTCATGATTTTGTAACCAATTATTCCATTTGTATTTTATAAATGGGTCATAAATGTCATAGACTAATTGCATCTCTTTCCCATCCTCCCTTTAACCGCTCCCTACACACACTGGAACAACAGGATGCTTTGTACCACTCTTGCCAGAGGCCAGGAATTAATGGCAGGTTTTAAACTAAACTTTACCTACTTGGAGGGACATCAATGGCAGTGGAAGACACACTGTAATTTCTCTACCTACCACTGCTCCTCTCTGCCCTGGAAAACAGTTCCATCCTTATGCTCTCATCCAAGAAACTCAATGCCAGGAAATAAGTGAAAGCACAGACAGACAATCAAAGGAATTGAAACAATCAATACTAAACTAATCACATTACAATATCACTGACTTAGTCAAGACCTTCACTTGTGTACCTGATCATTATGAAAAGGATCATTACAAAATTACATATTAAAGCAAACATCTTGAAAAATAGGAAGGCATGGTCACAAAGCATGTAGCTCTACTTAGATGAAGTTGCAAAGTCGCAGACTGTAAGCCAAATCTACCCTCCAAATAGATTTTCAGTGTTTTAGGTCAGTTGTCAAAATGTTTGTGTGAGCACATTTCATATAAAATCTGATTACTAGGTCTTAAGGAAAAAAAAAAAAAAAAGAATCTGAACAGCTCCCAACAGTGGGTCCACATTCTATCATGGTAATGGGGCAAAGTGCTGCTGCCGGATCCCTTTAGACTGACTGGGGCATGCATTGGAGTTCTTCCTTATCTCCCCAATTCCTTATTTACTCACATCTAGTCATTACCTACTACCTACTCACATTACCTACTAGCTTCTGGAGAGGTCTGAATGTACCACTTTTGGTAGGTGTGTGTGTGTGTGTGTGTGTGTGTGTGTGTGTGTGTGTGTGCATGCTTATTAATTGTTCAGCAAATAATCATTTTCATTACTTGAAGGTAGAGAGAAAAAGTTTACAGTTTTAGAAACTGTAAATTCTGTGGAGCAATTTCAATAGTCTCCTGAATCTTGCCCTACTAAGAGTCAGTGTTTCAGCTGCAGAACAATGTTTGGCTTGCATCCGTAAGCTTGCCTGCAGACATCCTGGGCCTCTGTGCACCACTGAGTGGCTGACCACTGGGTCAGCCCTTCCTCTAAAGATTATCCAGTACCCCAGGGGTCTGTGCAAGTTTAAAAGAAAAGCTATGAAAATGAACTGTATTATTCTGTAAAGAAAAAAAATACTCTGGTCTTATTTATTCCTATTTATTAACTCCAAAATTAAGTTTGCTAAAAAGTTGAACTGTCACACATACATTTCCAGCTTGACTTTTTTACACTTATGATGGATAAAACCATCATTTTAAATGATATATTTTTTGTATAATGAGGACCACAAAAAACAGAACCCTCAGGATCTTTGGAAATAAAAATAAATGTACATATTTTGCACTAGCTAGCAGTAATTATTTTACCATGTGAGGCTTAGGGTAGGTAGTAACGTGCAATACCTTTAAACTTGGAGCCATCCCAAAATATGAACAGAAAAAAAAAAACACTGACCTCTGACCCTGTTTTGAAGCATCACTACCCGCTTGGGTAGTGTTTGCATGCTGAAATATTTATTTCCTTCATAAAAAAATCTATCTGAATATCCAATCTCTCGGCAGTAAAAAGTCTTATTTCCATGTTAGCAGAAGCCCTTAAGTAATTTGGGGCTATGATCTTAACACTACAAGCTTTACCCACTTAAAACTCTGCCAGCTTGAGCTGCATATTTTTCTCACCAACTCCTCATTTGCAAAACATAGCAGAGATTCAGGTGAAAGGTGAGGAAGTTTCAACATCTGCAGAGCACAGTTAGGAAATAAAGTTTCCTGGGCACAGCTTCCAAGAGAGCAATATTTCTGAGCTTTCTGTCACTTGAAGTAATGAATCTCCACTGGTGGGGATGAGTTCTGGCAAGTGGGTATTACAGTGGTAGCTGGTGGGCCTGATGTGGCAGTGAGAGAAGCCTCTCTGAATCCTAAAGACAAAATATTCCTGAAACACCATGGATGGTAACAGAGCATAGAATACCATCAAGGATTGTTGAAAGGGATGACATTGATTAAGATGCATTGTTATTCATAAACACATTTGTTAAATGGCTACTCCTTTGTACAAGTACTTAAAGATAAAAAAACAAGATCATCATGGTTTTCCTCATTTGTTCACTGTTTATGCCATAGGAGCAAAATTCCTAATGAGTTAGATTTATACCATAAAAAAAAAGAAAAATAAGAGAGCTCACATAAAGTGCTTTGTATTAATTATATCAAATTCACAAAGGTCCTGGGCTACAAATGGAGGCTAGTCTGTCTCCAAAATACATACATACATGTATACATACATATGCATACATACATATAATCATACTTAAATAACACCCAATCTAGTCAGACAAAGGCAAAGAGGTATACTGAATGTTGCTGTGCCTTTCACAAGGTTGTGACCCCCAACATTCACCCATAACAAGGTTTAAATTAACCCCAAATGTCTCTTCCAAAATGCTTTTTGGTAACAGATACCAGTAAGCTGCTCTGAGGCCCAGGATTGAGATACTGAAATCAAATTCAGAATGTCTCATAAAGTAGGAAGGCTTCAGGTTTCCTTTCATGCCTACTAGCATTGCTCAGATGGTAGATGGCTTTGGTTTGGGGGAGTGATGATTTAGGGCAACACCAGGAATATGGTCTCTCACTTCAGATGTCATTAGAACTTCAGATTTAATAATGGCCCACTAGGCCTAAAATACTGTGGAGAGCCCATACGAGCTCTGTGAAGCCACACTGTTTAGACTTATGTATAACAACTGAAGAAATCTTGAAATTGCAATTCTACTGTGTACAAGTGTATCAGTTATGCTTCCCTGGGGTGGGGGATAATGTTACAATAAGAAATAAAACCATTGCATATTGAATTATTTAAATTTGTGAGCTTCTCTCCTTAGGAACATTCCCTTTAGATTTGTTGATAATAAACTAAATTCTAGAGGAAACGTATGTTCTCTACAGATTGTACTGTGATTGGCTTTGTAATGCCACCTTGGATTTACATACAGCTTTTTGGATCCTAGCCTACTTGGAAGGAGAGGTACTTCTGTAAGTTGTGCATATTATAGACTGGGACTCCAGCTGGCCTTGCTGCACCTTTGGCCAAATAAGAATGAGTCTCCTTATGGCATGATTCCCTAGTTAGAAAAGGGGATGGTATATTGGATTTCAGCCTCTTTTGCCCACAAACCATACCACTTCTGCAGGGTATAATCAGTTTACTAGGTACTAAACATGAAAAATGTATCAGCAGGTGTGTTTTTAGCCACTCATTCTGGTTCCAGGTGATTTGGGGTTACTAGAAAAACCAGCAGGGAATTTTGGCCTATACAGCTTACAGATGGCAGGATAAGCTGATAAACCAAAACCTGTCTGACAACAAAATGGGGGCAGGAGGATACCAAAGAATGAGGAAGTAAAAAGAACAAAAGAATGAGAAAATAAGGATGAAACAATACATCTTTGGCATCACAACCTTACAGGAAACAGAAGGAGACCCACCAATCAGAAAGCCATCTAATTCTTACTATTTAACTAACTCAAGCTCTGTAATGATGAAGGCCCAAGGTGGCAAGCATGGGTTAGACTTCTGTATTCTCCATGGTTTATCAATTCCACTTGCTCTCTTTGTCTGTTAATTAGAGATTAAGTACAACTTTTTCTGACTTGGACTTATTAGTTCAGCTGTTCAAATGGTTACGTGGACAGCCAAAGTCTGCCAAACCATCTCACCAGAAAACAGAGGATAACCCCAGCAACATCAAAGAAGAAAAATATAAAATAAATCAAGGGATTCTATAGTCAGAAATATTTAGGAGGCATAACAAAAGCACAATCATGTGTGTGTTATTCCTTCAAGCCTAACCAGTTCTTCTTGACTTCAGGGTGGGACTAGTTCTGTCTGACACTGACTCACAAAGGGCAGGCATGGAGCTGATCTCAGCAAGCCTAGTTCTCTCTGAGCCCTGAAGATCCCTGAGTGTGCAACCTGGCAAGATCATAAACTGAGAAGCTAAGTTTTCAGATGCAGAGATCAGATTTAGGAGCAAATGTGTGTTGGTTCCCAGGAGAAAGCAAACAGTTGGCCTCCTGGAAAGGGTACAGCCTAGAAAAGCCTTCAAGAATAATCACAGGAGTTACCTAGTTGACCAGTACTTGTTACTTGTGAGTTGTGATTTAGGAAAAGAGAGGTAGTGAAAGCAAAGCCATGCACAGTGACTCAATTCAGTGTCCATCTCCAAACTTCTTCCCCCTCACCCCCCATTAAGTGTAACTGTAAATAATGTATCAATACCTGCTGAGCACAAATTCATTGCAGCTACTAAGAATGGTATCTAAACCTCAAAAGGGTAAGGGGAATAGAAGACAAGAAAATTAACATATACAGACATAACCACAATAAACATACAAACTCTCTAGTCACAGCAACAACTAAAAAAGGAACTGAGTGTTGGTGGCTCATGTCTGTAATCCTGGGCTGCTCAGGAAGCTGAGAGCAGAATGATTGAGGTTTGAAGCCTGTCTGGGCAGAAAAGTTTGAGAGACAATGAAATAAGGATACTGGGTCTAACTGGTACCATTTGGCAATGTGGTGGATGATAGGTTGTACCTTGTCTTCTTGGTTGATGAAGGTGAACTCCCACCCCCAGGTGATGGGCGTGCCTGAATTCCCAGAGGAAGGGGTTGGAACTTGGATAATAGATTACTTGACCTGCCAGTCCTGTGCCATGAACTTCCCAGACTATTGAGCTCCTTGTGACCCTGCTCCCTGACCAGGACCCTGTTTAGGCCCTTGACCAGCTCAGCCACCATTTTACACCATGCCTCCTTGTCTCCTGATTCCTCAGGTCACTATGGTGTCCCATTTCAGCTCTCCATTGGAGTAAATCTGGTTTGGGGGATTGTTTTTCTTTGCTTTACTAAACTCATGGCTCAGTTTTCTAACATATAAGTGTATTTGAGGTTATAAGTCTGAGACAGGAGTCCACTTGCAGTTGCTGGCTTTCTAATAGAGACCATCAGTTCGACCTCTCAAAATGTGGCTTCTGTGTATCTCAGGAATGATTTCCTGTATAACATCCCTTCCTCAAAAATAACCAGCAAAAAACAGGGTTGCAGATGGGAGAGGTGGCTCAAGTGGAGCAAGTGTGGCCATGGAGCAAGTAGAATGACATTCTGAATTCAAACCCTACCAAAGCTAAGAGAGAGAGAGAGAGAGAGAGAGAAAGGAACAAAACTAGGAAAATAGTGAAATACAGTAATTGAACGTATGCATAGGGAATGTGAACAGGCAGTTTGAGAAAAAAATTAAAATGTTTAATGATAATGTGAAAAGATACTCACTGGTAATCAGAAATGTGAAAATTAAAACTACAAATAGTATTTTTACCTATCCAAATAGAAATATGAAATTAATAAATCTATGTCATTTCTTGACTGTTCATGAGAATTACTTCTGTGTGTGTGTATGTGTGAGTGTGTGTGTGTGTGTGTGTGTGCTTGTGCTAGTTTTGGGGCTTGAACTCAGGGCCTGGTGCTATACCTGAGCTTTTTTTGCTCAAGGCTAGCTCTCTACCACTTGAGCCACAGCTCTACTTCCAGCATTTTTGGTGCTCAATTGGAGGAAAGGGTCTCACTGACTTTCCCACTTAGACTGGCTTTGAACCATGATCCTCTGCCTCCTGAATAGCTAGGATTACAGGAATGAGCCACAGGTGCCCAATAATTAATTCTTTTTTTAAATTTTTATTTATTTTTTATTGTGAAAATACTGTACAGAGGGGTTACAATTACATGGGCAAGATAATGAGTACATTTCTTATCAAGCATTGTAGCCTCCTCCTTTGTTTCCCCTTAATTCATTTTTAAAGAGAGGTTTGGGGCAGCAAAAATGTAAATGTGAAGGTGTTAATTTATTAATACCTCTGGAGAGGTCTATCCTAGGAAAACAGTCCACATATAATACCAAGAAACATGATAAAGTAACAAAGATGGGGAACAAATTCAAAAATGATTTTTAAAAAAAAGTAGTCTATAAAGTAGGATATGACTACCATCCATATTATGGGATAGCTAGTCAAAAGGGACTAATTAGACCTTTATGTATTAACATGCTAGGCTTCCTAGAACTCTTTGAGTTTATTCAGTTTAGAGTAAATAAATACAAATAAAGTTGAAGAACTACAGGGATTTTAAAAGAGTAAAATGGAAATATGAAATAAATGAGAAAAGGAAGAAATAGGACATTGCATAGGAAAGGAGAAAATAAAAAGAAGAAATGCTACATATGTTCTATCCATATATAACTGTGTGCAGATGCTGAAGAGGAAGATCTGAGAGACGACAGGGCAAACTAATTCCATCACTTTCTGTAACAGGGGCGTATGGTATGTGAAGAGAAAGCGGAGTTTCACTTTGCTAAAGAAGAAGCGCAGAGCACTGATGAGGAACAAAGGCTCTGAAGGAAGACTGCCTGGTTCTCTAACAGGTATTTAATCAATCAGGGCCTCAGCATTCTATCTAGGTGGTAAGAATAATACTGATGCATAGCTTTGGTATAATTGGGAAATGAATTCATATCTATGAAGCGCATGTCTGGCATGTAGTAAGCATAATATAAATGTTAGCTATGGGTAAGTCAGCCGTATACAATTGCTGATATATGACTGTTTTAATGTAGAAAATATTAATTTTAACAGTTCTGTTTATTGTTATTGTTTATCTTCTCTTGAATGGTGTGTGTGTGTGTGTGTGTGTGTGGTTTTGGGTCTTGAAGTCAGGGCCTGGGTTCCCTTAGCTTTATTGCTCAAGGTTCCATCTCTGCACTTGAACTATAGCTTTACTTCCAGTCTTTTGCTGGTAAAATAGAGACAAAAGTTTTTATGAATTTTCCTGTCTTGGCTGGCTTTAAACCAAGATCCTCAGATCTCAGCCTCCCAAGTAGCTAGGATTACAGGCATGAGCCACTAGTTCCTAGCTTTTCTTGATTTTTTAAAAAATATTTTTTGTAAGGCTATAAAGTAGGGAAATGATATAGGTTAAAATCAGTAGAGTAGAAAGAGGCTGGAAGGAGTTAGTATGGACAACTCAAATACTTTCAATACTGAATCTAGAAAAATTTATCTTTGGGAAAGAAAACCAATATTTAGAATAATTGTGCCAAGTAAAATTGGAAACATGATTTCAAAATCTACAAGGGCAGATTTCCATATAAATCCACCATACTAATTCTAATAGTCTGTAATGACAATAATTATATTAAATTTGAAATTTCAAAGATGTTAATGAATGAATACATAAATTAGCATAAAATAAACAGCAAATTTCCTTGGGCAAAGTATGATATATTGCTTTATACTCAATTAAATGTAGGTTTTAAATGCAAACTCTTATCATGTTTAGAACACAGCCATCATAAAAATGTTAACAATATTTGAAATAAAATAAAGAAAACCTTGCCAGGTATGCTGTCACATGCCTGGCAATCCTGTCACTTGGAAGCTTGAGAGTTCAAGGCCACACTGAGCTATATGGTGAGACCCTACCCTATGTCAATAAACAAAAACAAAACAATCTTTATCCTTAAAAAAAATGTGATATGGGCATTAGTTTTACTTCTTGATTGTAGTGTTATCTATTTTTAAATGTGTTCCACATAAAAACTAAAGTACAATATCCTCATCTGAAGTCAATTTAGAGATGGAAAGACAAATCTGTATATTAAATACACAAATAACTCAAGGAGAATAGAGACTCCTAGGAAACGTTTCTATAAATAGTTTGACATTATTCCACAATCATCTCTGCATATCTTGTAATGGAAACATTGCTATGGGTGATTGAAGAAATAAGCAACTTTGACATTTCTGGATGTAACTTGAGGAGATTACTTCATCATAAAGGATTGGTGTAGAATATCCTAACCAACAACTCAATATCAAAACTCTCCTTGCAACTCTAAAACAGTGCAGAATGACATTTAAGATAATCCATTTATCACCATCCAATACAGGCTGCTTGTTCACAAAATGTCAGTGACAAGACTGAAAGCTGCCCATTCTCAAGCACTCAGTGCAAATGACAAGGAATCTTTAACATAGTATCAACTTTATTTCCTTATATGCTACTACTGTGCTGTGCGCTTAAGTTTCCTGAGTTTTGGCAATTGCTATGAGCAGTGCTACAAATGAAATGCCTTTTCTTTTCCCCAGACACAAGAGAACCATTTCCCCCTAAGAAAGAGAATGAAAAGTTCGCATGATATGTGCAAAAAAGTAATTTACTCATGGTGAATTCTTGATGGTTTTGTTAACTAGCTTTAAAAGGCTTACTCTTGAGACCTGCATAGTAGTAATCTTAAAAATGCAAATAATTGTTTGTAATAGTCATTCTAAAGGTAATAGGGACTTGTACTGATATGCTACTTATTCACATTTCCATGTGGTTTTGAACAGGGTATCTATGTTTCATGGACCCTATAAGATTAGTCAGACATCAACATTTTACAGCTAAGAAAAGCTGAGTTGTAGAAAGTTCGGTGGTTTTCCTAAGATCACATATAGTAAATCAAAACCATTCACCATTTGAGGCTGAAATAATCCTTAAAAGTCAAATTTAGACAGGTGCCAGTGGCTCGTGCCTGTAATCGTAGCTACTCAGGAGGTTGAGATCTGAGGATCACAGTTCAAAGCCAGCTTGGACAGAAAAGTCCATGAGACTCTTATCTCCAATAAACCACTAGAAAACTGGAAGTGGCTCTGTGCCTCAAGCAGTAGAATACTCACCTTGAACTGAAGAGTGCAGGGATAGTACACAAGCCCAGCTTTTAAACCTCAGAACTGACCCCCCCAAAAAAAAGTCAAATTAAGAAGCCCCTAGTTTAGAGGTAAAAAAAAATAGGGCTGAAAAGTTTATAAAACCTGAGGTTTTATATAAAATATGCAAAATTCGAGCTTTTCTGGAAAATATGACAACACTAGTCCCACATATGGAGATTCATTGGCTAGAATTAATCAATGTCATTTTAGATAGGTTTAATATATGCCCTGAAGTTGACTACCTGGTCCATTTCATTTGTTTACATTTACTTTACTTATGGTAAAATGGATAGCTCTTAAGTAGAATTTCAAAGACACCTGAAAAAAAGGTATGTGACTATGTAACTACAACAGAATCAAGATAGGCACTTTCACCCCACTCCCAAACTTCTCTTATTCCACTTCTACCCACTGTTCCTCTTCCTTTCGTTTGCTTTCTCACTCATTTTGTTAGCTGCCATTGGCTTCTAAATTCAAAATCACTGCTTGGTCAAATCCTTCCATCTCACAATCAGTACAACTGAATCCTTGGGAAAGGCAGACCTGAAGTAGAAGCCAGGTTTCCTACTTTGGACTTAATGGTTAGTTTGGGAGATGCTCAAAAACCAAGATACATGGGGCTGGAGGAGTACAGCTTACGTGGCAGAATGCCTGTCTAGCAGGCATAAAGCCCTGAGTTCAAACACCAAGACCACCAACAAGTAACTAAACAAACTAAACTAAACTAAGACATTGCACAAGAAAAGAAAAAAGGATACAAGCACAGTCTGTTGCTTTGGGATTCGTCTACAAGAAAATGCCAAGAAATCTTCCTCATAAGTTTTAAAGAGATGCCCAGGATGGTGACCAATTAAGGCTATTACTTCAGTCAAAATGAATCAGATCTGGAAGCAGTAATTAAAAAGAAGTGGGAATAAGTTTAGACAGACTTTTCTGGGAATATAAATATGACCTAGATTTGATCAGGTTTATTCCCAGGCAGGGATGCTCCCTTGCCACTACAAGAGAGAGCAACTGGGGTCAGCCTCCAGCCAGCAGTCTTGCTACTGGTACTCTGAAATGGCAAGAGCCCAGCAGCAAAAATAACCTCACCACCTGTGTGCCAGGCCACCTGCTTCTTGTCTATGTCTGGTGTTCTTTGTTTAAGAGGCTGAGTGGCATATAGGATCTGAACTATTATTATTATTATTATTTTAGGCTGGTTCTGGGGCTCGAACTCAGGGCCTAGGCACAGTCCCTGAGCTTGTTTAGCTCAAAGCTAATGTGCTACCATTGAGCTCAGCTCCCTTCTAACAGCTTTAAGTAGTTTATTGGAGGTAAGAGTCTCACTGACTTTTTTGGCCTGAGCTGTCTTTGAACCATGTTCCTCAGATCTCAGCCACTTGAGTAGCTAAGATTATAGGCATGAGCTACTGGTATCTGGCTAAACTCTTAATACATGTGGTTTAGTTTTTTTTTTTTTTTTCAGAGTTGGTTAGTCTTTGCTTTCTCTATTACAACTGTGGTTAATTCAGCTCCACCTGAGGTGTGAAGGAAAGCAGAAATATGGTATATTCCTTGTTATATTTTAAGGGGTTACCACATCCTCAGAGTTAAAATAGGCAGTTCCAAATGGTATCTCAACTACATTATTACCAGAGGATTTCCTCACTCCTCTCTGCACAGTGATGGATAAAAGTTCTGCTTCCTAAAAGTTTACAGTTCTCTTAAGAAAACTGGCTGAGAGCAACAGATGCACCCAAAGTAGAGTTGACTTCATATGCAAAATGCACAGCTTCAGGAAACCCACCAAAATTTGAATCTATAGCCAATGAGGAAATGTTAGCTCTGAAAGTGAAAGAGATAATGAAATAAAATTCTTTTTATGATTGGAAAAGTTAGGAATCAGAACTGAGCTAGTTAATAACTAAGCTCAATATTGTTTTGCATATCCTGGTTGCAATACTACGTGCAAGTTAATGCATATATTGTATCACTTTAGTCCCTCACTGTCACAGAAAAGCCATTCCACTTTGCAGATGGGGAGACTGAGAACTACACAGATGAAACTCTCTTTAATTGAAAAAGTGTGATACTGGGTAAGCATTTCATCTCTCTGAGCCTTCACTTTCTTACCAAAGTGGAGTTAACAATACAAGCTATCTCATAAGATTGTTAAAAAAGATTCAAGTGTATATGCAGAATGATTCAACACATTTCATCTTTTCGTAAATATTTGTTGTTAAGCAACAACAAAAGCAGACTCAATAACAATCTCCTGTCTCCATGTTACTAGCTCAGTGCCTTTTCCTCCATGCTATAAGAAATTCAGATTATCAATCATTTGTAGTTAGAACATGCACTACACAGAGTGGTAAGGAGGGAAAAACAGAGGCAATAGAGAAAAACCATCTGAGATATTGAGATTAACACTGTTACAAAAAAAATGGCAGCAAGAAATCACCATCCAAATTTGTGACTTCATTCCATACAACAGTGAAGACGGGGTTTTATTAGATGGCACTGACAAACACATATTGGCAGATACAGTGCTGAGTTTATGGCTCACCAGGTACCCCAAGAGCCTCTCTTCAGGATAGGCATCCTGATTAGGCCTGGCCCAACTTCAAGGTAATGCACAGTTAAAAGTAGCACTTGTATCAGTGCTGAGATAAGTGGAAAGTCCTGAAGGAAGCCCTGCCAAGGAGGCTCTCTCCAAATTACTTACCAATTGTTAACAGAGATTTTTTTTCCAATGCACAAAAGCAAGCAAAACCTCAACAGAATTTAGCCTCAGAAAATACAAATATTATAAGAACACATACAATTATTCAATAGATTTATGGGGGAATCTAAAAAAAAACCTGAAAACTTAAGCATCAATGAAGTCCAATTTCCACCTGCCTATGGGGGAGACCTTTAAAATATAATAATAGTTGCAAGGATATATTTAAAACTCATACACTTGGCCGAATGCTGTGTAAATTGGTACAACACTTTTGGAAAGCAATTTGGCAATGTGTGCTGAAAACCATAAAAACATTCATAGCTTTTGAATTAGTAATCCTCCTCTCCAATTCTAAGGAACTAATCCAAGCTAAGGAAAAGCACAGTATGAACAAATACATAATTGCAACATTACTTATAATGGTGTTAAATCAAAAGCAACTTAAATGCCCAACAATAAGGAAATGATTTTGCATATTGTGATAGATAGCTTCATGGAACATCCTGTAGTCATTATAAATTCTATAAGGAAACTCCCTAAGTGAAAAATCACTGACAGCTAAGATTACAACTGCTTTCAAACATGTATATAGTATGTATGCAATATAAAGGCTCAGATCAACTGCTTTCAAACATGTATATAGTATGTATACAATATAAAGCCTCAAAAGAAATATCTGAATGTTGTTTGGGGCAAAGTTTCTTTAATTTTTAAAAAATGTTTCTACAATGTTAGTTGGTTATTTGAAGTATATTCTTTTAGGAAATATTACTTCACTGAATACATCAGTGTGTACAACCCAACAGCCTGCAAAGAACACCTGCTACAAAAATTTTACCTGGGCCAGCACTGTTTTAAAATATCCAATTAAAAGCCAATATTGAAAACTCATTCCCAGTGTCTACTAAGAAATCCAAGGACTGACAATCCTGGGACCACATCCCTACAAGGAAACAGGTCTTTGCATTTGGGAAGGAACTGTTCTGCATAGGCAGCTGAGAAACTTGCCTTGGCCATGGCTGGCACCATTCCTGCTGTCTGACTGTAATTCACCCAGGCTTGCTTCACTTTTTTTCCCCATTACTTTTTTACATTATCTACCATTTCCTATCACGTGAAGAACTAAATAGACAAGGAACAACCACAGCTATTTTGGCTATGTTTTGCCTGTTCTGTCACAAACTTGAGATTTCTGCACAGTGAAGGACAGAGTCACTATGCTAAGAAGACAGTCTACAAAATGGAAGAAGATCTTTGCCAGCTATACACTTGACAATGGTCTAATAACCAGAATATACAGGGAGCTTAAAAAACTAAGCACTCAAGGAATCAATAACCCAATTAATAAATGAGCAGAGGAGCTAAACAGACACTTGTTAGAAGAAGTAGCATAAAAGGCCAATAAATAAATGAAGAAATGCTCAATATCCCTAGCCATAAAGGAAATGCAAATCAAAACAACATTGAGATTCTATCTCATTCCAGCCAGAATGGCCATGAAGAATCTGAACAACAAAAAATGCTGGGGAGGACATAGAGGATACAATGTTGGTGGGAATGTAAATTAGTGATATCGTATGGAAGGCAGTATGGAGATTCCTCAAAAGACTAAAAATACAAGTACCCCATGATCAAGTGATATCGCTCTTGAGCATTTATTCAAAAGATACAAGAAATGCACCTGCACACCTGTATTTGTTGCAGCACTATTCACAACAGCCAAGTTACAGAAATAGGCTAGTTGGCCTTCAACTGATCAATGGGTCAAGAAAATGTGGTGTACATATACCATGTAATTTTATTCATCCTTCAGGAAGAACACTATTATATCATTTGCAGGGAAATGGATGAACCTGGAAAAAATTATGTTAAATGAAGTAAATCACACTCAGAAAGACAAAGGGCACATGTTTCCTCTCATAGGTGGACAGTAGACCTAAAACAAACATATATGAAAACCTATACAGAGCCACATGCATATACATATATATATACACACACATATATATGTTCAAATGGACTAAAGTATGGTATAGAAAGGAGTGAGATTCTATGGTATAACCCCTTTGAACAAGTACAAGACAGTTTAACAAAATGAATATCACAAAGCTGAAACATGTCTTGGCTGGGCAGGAGGCACCAATGGAAGGAGAACAGATGAATGGAGAGACGAATGGTAGACAATATAGTCCTAATATGCAATGTACATCTATGAAAATGGAACTAGAAAACCATGGTGACTCTCCATGGAGTCTGCCCAGCCAACAGAAGGGCAGCTGGGCCACCTATCTCCCCACTTCTGGACAGTTTTTCAGTCAGTAGTCTCTGATGTACACTTGTCACTCTCTCCTTGAAGATGGTCCCTGGCAAGCCCAGCTACACAATGCCTTCATGTTTAACAAAACGAAGAGGTGAGCACACTTTTAGATGGCAGTTCATAACCACATTATCCTAGCTGCTTTTCCATACTGTAGATTATATAGATAGATAGATAGATTATATATATATATGTGTGTGTGTGTAATATATTCTTCTAGCTGTGGTCCTCAGAATGTGGGCTCAGCTCACTTTGGTTACATTTTTCTCTTTTCTTTTTTTTGGTCTAAGAGTCTGAACTCAGGGCTTTGTGCCTACTAGCTAGGTGCTCTACCACTTGAGCCATGCCACTCAGCTCTTTTTGTTGTAGCTATGTTTTAGATAGAGTATTGCATTTCTTGCCTTAATTATTTCACCTGGACTGTTGTTATTCTCCTACTTAGGCCTCCCACATAGCTGAGGTAACAGTCATATGACCACCACGCTCAGTTTTTTGTTGAGATGGTACCTCATTTACTTTTGTCCAGGCTGATGTTGAACTGCAATCTTCCTGATCTCTACCTTCCAAGCAGCTAGCGTTACAAAAATGAACATTATACCTAGCCCTCTGTTTTTCTTTTCCTAGGGGGAGAATGATTAATAAGAATGGAGATGGCTCAGCAACCAAGTAGACAGGTGCACTGGCAGAGAGAGGTACTGTCACATCTAGTGTATAAAAGATACAGCACAAAGAGAAGGTCTGGGATCTTGCTGAAACATAAGCCCCACAAAAGGCCATAATCTTGGTAAGTAAGCAAGTAAGTAAGTAAATAAAGGAACAAAAAGTAAGCAGAGTAAAACCCCAAAACCAAAAATGCCAAGTATTTTCTAGTCTGCCTGTCTAATCTGATAAGAGATGAGGACCTATGAACTTTAGGAAACACAGGATACTGGGGAGAAGGTCTTCCCTGCTTCCTAAGACTCATCCAACTGCTCTTCAGGCAAAGAAGATTTATTTCAGATAAAGGACAAGTGCTATCCTTTAATTAACAACATCTATCTCTGGGACAAGCACATCAGGTAAATAATACGGAAGGTTCTTTTAATATAAAGGACAGATGGCAACTTCACTCCTGGGACTTTCAAGGCTGCCCCAGAAAAACACACAATTTTAAAAGGCTTTGAAAACCCTCTAAGGAGAGCCAGTCAGGAGACAAGAATGCTTCACTGCCCCATTTACAAAGTAAACCAGAAAGTGTCTCAGAACTACTCAGAAACACTTGAAGAAGAGCCAGGGAAATCTGACAGAGGAAAATAATAACTTTTGCCTCGCAGCAGAGTTGTGAGTATTGAGCAAGTTTCCTCTCCTCCCAGCCTGAGTGGCACTAGATGAAAAGGAGTTTTAATGTGAAGTACTAACACTTGGGGCTTCATGGTCCATAACGACACAGCACAATACAACTTGCAGACATTCTCCTTATGCTAATATTGAAAACATCCAGCCAGGATATTTCCACCAGCTGAGCGTGAGGCTTGCTCGGCAAGAGGACAACACGATACAGTCCCCAGCTAGGGTGGAACGTCTCTCCTTTTATGGTTTTCATTAATCTGACTCAACACACACATGTGTTGGTACAAGATTCCTAGTGCATGTGTTATACCTGCCTAACTGGGTGCTAACATTATAAACCACACATCAACACTTCTTGCCCAAGTGTTAATGTCTATTAATGTCCTGCTGGGAAAAAGGCAGTATGAGCCAGGCCAGAGCCATGATTCTAGGCACTGCCATCAGTTCTAATCTTGGCCTGCTGACTCGAGATGGTGAATTTCACTAAAGAGAATTTCTGGAGGAAGAGGGCCTCATGGTGAATCCCTTGGCTTTATTTTGCTGGGATTATCTTTGTATAGGAGATAAAAGAGTCAGATAATTCTGAAGGAATTGAGGGCTGAGGAATTAACCAGGTGGAATTTGGCTACTGATACTCCAAACACCAAATTAGGCTTTCCTTCTCCTCTACTGAAATGCTTTACAGCCCCACACTGATTTGGAGAAAAGGGCTTGCTAATGCCATGCTGAGCTCCCTTGCACATTTTCTATATGGCTATGAAGCCATGTAATTATCCCCAAACTGGACTTATAAAGACATATACACACATATAAATGTTTATATACATATATATGTTGGGGCAAAGTTAGACAAAGTATGTGTGGTGAGTTTCTTTCATATAACATATGAGAAATGCATGATACTGGGTCAACACAAGATGTATTTAAACAAACTAATGAAATGGTCATTTTACACATTTTGAAGCAGGTCCTTAAGCATTGCTTGGCATCACATAAAGTGCATATTTAACCCACACAGTTCCACTCCTGCAGATTAAAAAAAAAAAAAGACATACACATAGCACAACCGTCAAAACCGGATTTGCCCTTCTCTAAATTAATCCAATTATTCAAATGTCAGTTATATCTGTCACAGTCTGGCTCCTTGGGCCGAACCAAACTGTTAAAAATTAAAACTGTTTTACTTCGTTTAGTCTTTCTGCCTTTTTAGTGTAAAATCCACAGTCTTGACAAAAAGTTGTGGGATTTGACACCCAGTGCAACACAACCCCATTGCTGTCATCCATGCATAATTCACTTTGGAAATATGCACTTGCTTTAAAATATTACTAAAATATACATGTAACATATGCTAATTTCACTGCGCTGGCTTGTAAACTCTAGCTACTAGGTTACATGTAAACTTGGCCAAGTGCATACGCTGTACATAAAGGGATTATAAATGAAAGGAAATATCTCTGTCCCTAGCTCTCCGTCTCCAGCCTTGGCCAAACTGACAGCCCCAAATCCCAGCACCATCTAACATGCCCTTCCTGTGGAGAAGACAGCCTGTTCTCAGAGTCTTAATTACATCCCAGCTGACTGCCCAGCGATGCCAAAATCAGGCAACAAACGCTGGCCCTTCACTCACAATATGGTCTGCTAAACAGATTCCTGGTCACACAGAAAGAAACTTTCACAACGTGGGGAAATAAAGGGACAAGCAGGAGATCAAGGGAGAGCACAAACAGTAACCTAGGGGATGGGAGATAGAGAAACAATTCATCCCACCATGCAAAAAGAGAAAAAGAAAAAAAATGAAAAAAACCCTTC
Organism: Dipodomys spectabilis; assembly: GCF_019054845.1. Taxonomy (NCBI): domain Eukaryota; kingdom Metazoa; phylum Chordata; class Mammalia; order Rodentia; family Heteromyidae; genus Dipodomys; species Dipodomys spectabilis. The sequence goes on along the minus strand of NW_024870807.1, from coordinate 798,439 downwards.
CCTTCTCCAAATCCTTAGGCACCACCGAGGAGTAGAATTTTAACAAAGCTGTCCTTATTACAATGAAATCAAAGCCCTACTCTTCTAGCCAAGTACTGCTGCTCCTCAAGATGGGATGCTGATACTGAGGCTCAGTAGATTAATGGTTGTTAAGTAAGACTCAACCACCCCACATGGATCAGGCCATTATAATTACAGAAAAACAGCATGAGACATTCTACCATTGCAAATGGTATCATATGTTTTCCTGGGTGGCTTTTGGGAAAGGTTTAGGTCATTTGACATGGCAGAAGGCACTAAAGCCTTACACTCAGGGCCCAGATAATCAACATAAAATTCAGTTTCTCTCTTTCCAGTGATTGCATCACACATACATGACACAGCAAAGATGGTCACTGAACTTGAGGCCATTCCTGGCTTGTCCCACTCTAAATCGAGGCTAATAACAAATACAAAATTTGCTTTAGGGAGAATTGGAAAGGCAGTTTTTCTCCAGAGCAACTGAACCCATGATCAACAAAAAAATCTTGAGAGAATGCTAATTGAGGAAGATCTACACTAAGAATTAAAATGTAGTACACTGAGAAAGCAGAGAAAGCAGCCATTTCAAAACTGAGCTCCAAATCAGAAGTCAAAAAGGCAGCTGCTTGGAATTTTACTCACACTCATTGATTTTAGTACTTAAAATTGGGTTTCCAGTGGTACCATTTATTCAGCACAATAGGAACAGTGCCCCCTGGCATTCTGTCACCATTAGCTGTCGTCACTGGGGAAATTCTACACAGAATACTCCAAAACAAACAGTACTATGCCTTTAGTTATTTTAATAATGGTAGTGGATTCTCGTGAATAAGGCAGGGCCACAGTTAAACAGCAAAATTAACTCAGACATGATAGGCTCGATTTGCCAAGTACTTAAATATACAACCTTATTAAGTCTTAAAAGTATTCTGTAATATAAGGTTGGAATCATTCTTCTGACTTTACACAAGAAACTGAAGGTCAAGGAGGATAAATGGCTCATCTCAGATAACAGGGGTTTGGACCATAGATCTCATATTCCCTTCTTGCCCTATGCTGTTGCCCTAGAAAACATAAAGCAGAGATAGAAGGAAGATAACTATTTCACAGGTACAACATGGGATAAATCAAGAGGAAGCTGTGATTTGAGGATGCAGTTTCTGATGCCCATTCCTCCCTTGTCCCTCCACACAGATGCCTGTATGTGGGAAGCTGAGAATCTCAAAGATACCTTTAATAGGAATTTTAAAGAGAAAACCTGCTATCCAGTTCAATACTACTACTACCACTAGTGGCACTAGCTGGTGCCACTAATCCTCATTACAGGGCGACAACATGATAGATGGTTTATAAAAGAGGGTTGTTATTTCAGGAATGGAGTAACAAGGAAACTATTATGGTAAATCATTCTGGGAGTTGTAAATTCGTTTCTTTGGTTTGTTGTTTGTTTTTCAATTTCTTCTGGTAGAAAATACTTAGTTAAAAAAAGCCTCATTATAAGCTCATTGATAAACTCATTGAGTTTTCTCTCAGTTTAGCTAGAAAATCAAGTTCTAATGCCTCATATGTAGCCCTGAAATAAGACTGATGTACTCTTTTATCCTTTGAGCAGATAGAAAGCTATAAGACAAGAAAACAAAGGATTTAGTATATCTTAATAGTACTAAGCCAAAGCCAAACCAGTGCTTTGTTATTTTGATGGTACTTAAATAATAAAGATCTGGAATCCTGTTTCCAGTATAAGCAGACTACATTCAAATTGCATCTTAAGAATTAATACCAAGCATCCTTTGGGGATACATTCATTGCAATTTGAGGTCTGGGAAGGCAACCAACATATTCAATGGAAAGAACATGGACATATTTAACATGTGCTTAAACAAGAGATTTTTAAAAAGAAAGAAAAAAAAAGCCGAAACTTTAAAAAGCCAATGAACACAGTTTTGAGTTATGCTGAAAGAATATTTCTCTCACTAGTAATCTATATAAACAACTAATAAATGAAAGAAGAATAAACATTTGTAGTATTCTGGTTCCCTTAAATATGACCTTTCCTCATGGTCCAGGCCCACACCCCCCAGAGCTAGTAAACTCTGATCCCAGGGCCAAATGCTGCCATCCAGTTCATAAAAATAAAATTTTATTCCAACACACATATTTTTTTTGGAGGGGGGGGGGTCGGTCATGGGGTCTGAACTGTGGGCCTGGGTGCTGTCCTCTGCTCTTCAGCTCAAGGCTAGTGCTTGAACCACAGCGCCACCTCCAGCTTTTTCTGCTTATGTGGTGCTGAGGAATCGAACCCAGGGCCTCATGCACGCAAGGCAAGCAATCTACCACTGAGCCACCTTCCCAGCCCCCCAACACACACATTTATTTACTAACTGTTGTGGCTGCTTTTGTACTACAAAAAAAAAAATCAGAAAAGCTGGGACAGGCTGCATGGCCACCAAATCCTAAAATAGTTATTCTCTGACCTTTGAAAGAAGTATACTAGCTCTAGATCTAGAGAAAGACCTACTATGGTGCACATGGAGTGTGTCTACTCAAACACTTTTGAAAAAGCCATACTTACAGAAACTGGTTTCAAGTTTCAAGTTTAAGGGTTTCAGATTCACAGCAGGGACCAAAAGTCCAGTATTGAGATGACATTTTGAACAGGACCACAATGAGGAATTTTAGCTGTTTAAATTCCTTACAGAAAGTTCTAATGCTTTCCAAGATAATAACAACTGATTTGAGAAACACAAAGGTCTAGCCATCCCAAACTAGTGATGTTGCTTTAAAAGTGACATATTCAGGTGCAATTTGTACCTTCTAATTATTCTAATTATTAATCATTGCTTAGTAAGAACCACTCCAGATTTTAAAGGTCTGAGTTCTTTGAAGTGAAGATATTCCACCCCAACAAATGAGTGAATGAGCTGATATGCCAGAATGATGCAAGATTTGCTGTGCTCCAAATCTCAGTCCATACAAGAAGCATAAAGGAATGACTTAGTTTTTTCAGGATAAACTTTTAAGAATTCTTCCCTTTTATGTACTTCTCTTATGTCATCTAAATATCCATCATTTTATAAACCTTCTTTTTTAGTGATCTATCTAGATATATGTGCTTGAATATTTAGTATAATGGAGCAGTCTTTGCTTTCCTTTAATTTGCTCTGGAGAACCCAAAATTTAGTTATCCTCCCTACTGCCTGAACCTCAGTAATCTTTCAAATTCTGATTCTGATTCTTGTTATAAGGGTTTTCAAATAAGTCCTTACATAGGATTCTATTCTTATATAGAATTCTATTCCTCTAAGAGGAACTCAAAATACATAGAACAGTAAGTATAGGAATGATTTGGAGAAGAGCATCAAATTCCACCCAGCCTGAGAGATATAAAGACAGAAATATGGGGCTGGGAAGGTAGCTCAGTGGTAGGGCACTTGCCTTGCATGCATGAGGCCCTGGGTTCAATTCCTCAGCATCACATAAGCAGAAAAAGCTGGAAGTAGCACTGTGGCTCAAATGGTAGAGCGCTAGCCTTGAGCTGAAGAGCTGAGGGACAGTGCTCAGGCCCAGAGTTCAGGCCCCATGACTGACAAAAAAAAAAAAAAGAAAAAAAAGACAGAAATATGAAGAATGAAGAATTCATTCAGAATCTGTAATGCACACATGCATTTATTATTCAGTAACGCTTACTGGTATTGATATGATACATTAGGATCCTCTAATACTAGAGAGAAGAATGAATGTGCACATAAAGGACATTTGGAAGCAAGTCAGTGTATGCTTGTAAATACATTAATTTAAAATACCTAGAACTGGTGTACATTTAGTAATTTCAGAAAATAAAACAAAGATTAGTCTTAGTTTTAATGAAAATGTCACTTGGTCCTATTGGATTTGAAGGCAAGAAAATAAATCTACTCAGATTTTAAAGTATATTCTATGCTTGATACTCTATACATATTCTATACATCTCATATATAAATGAAAGACTAATAATTCCTTTCATTTTCTCAGTGGGGAAAGAAAATATACATTTCTCATGTTGAACTTTACCATAAATTGTAGTAATTCAAGTTCAGCAGATTTGAGTTTTTAAAATAGCTTATTTAAGCAAAGCTTATGAATCTCAGAAAGAAGGGATACCACCACACATTCAGGATGTTTGAGGTCCTACAAACTATATGAACTTCAATTCACAATATAAATCCTTCATAACAGAGTCTACTTCTAGCCATCAGCATTCAGAGTACAGATGTGTACATCAGGAGAGACAGCACTAGGGCAGGACTTTCTGATGATGTGTTCAGGGACTCCTAAGCATTCTGGAATCAGAGGTCCCATGAGCTATTCTGAAATATGTTTCTACCTCACAAATCACTACAAAGCCCTATATCTCCTTCCAATACTCTGAGTTCAAGCTCCTCATATTTGCTTCTAATCAAAATATGGGCTACAGCCTACTTACTGCATCCTGGGGGGATATTGATAAAGTTCTGTAACTGATAGTGCCTGGGTATATCTGTCAGGTGCACTCTTCAGATAGAAACTAAAGGGTCACTATATGATTGAGGTTAGTGTCTCCCAAAAGCTTTAGCCTGAAGGTAAACAAGATACTTCCTACATTAGCCAGATCTGAATTCTCATTTTGGATCCAGTCTGGAGCCTCCACCATTAGATCTGACTAAAGGCAAGACTACAAGTAAGGGCTGTAAGGACATGGTCTTCTAAGTTATATACCACAGAAATAGAGGACTCAAAGGCCCACACGAAGCTCTGACTTCAGTTTCTATACCACTGTGGGAAAGCTAAAGTAATTTACTGTAACTGGGAAGAAAAGAACATTAGTGGGGAGTAAAAAGCAGTGGTTTAGATGTTTTGGGAGGCCGGGGGGCACCATACCCTCAACATGATTCTTGTACTGTATCCTAATTGATGTTATATGGCCAAGTGCTCAAAGATTCCGTGTTAGGGTTCAGGCCTCCTATAATTCTCTGTAGAAAGACTTATTTCACATCACCCATTACCCAAGCACATACAGTGCAAGAGAGTTAACAGTACCACCAAGTATGTGTCATGGATCAACTACACTGGTGGTAATCACCACCAATATTGGCTATCATAACAATTCCCCAGGGCAGGTTCCAACATATGCTGATTGAATTAGAAGCAAAAGTGGACTCTCAAACAGACCAGGTAAAGCTGGTAAATACCTAACCAGACTTAAAACTGGAACGTCTCTGATAATAATGAAACCAAAGCCTGTGCATCTGGCTAGCAAAATCTATCTTCCCGGCCTTGCAGAGAAGCTGGATCTACCTTGAAAGAATACACAATAGAACGCCCATGAATTAGCTCAAAGAATTTAATACCTGTTGCAATTTTCTCCAATTTAGTATATGAAATAATAACACAGGCAGCAATTACCATAAAGAAAAACTTCAGGTGCAACAGCATTAGTTCAACAGCTGGGATCAAGTGTCAGCCCAGAATAACAAATTTCATTCATTTTATCTCCAGCACTGGAGACATGCTGCTACTAGCTTTAATAGTCAGGAATGTCTGTTGGCTAAATGACTGTGCAGAGCTAGTCAAGTGAGGGCAGCCTGCGACAGTTTAATTGGGCTGCTCGCTATAACTCTATCTAGGGGCTATGGGCAGTGGACTATAAACACACACCAAGCTGCCTTGGGTGCTGAGGAGTAGCCTGTAGGAGGGAGGAGAGGGAGGGAAGGAAGGAGGGCTTCTGATGGCCGGATCTCTCATTTACACTGGCGTCAGGTTGGCTCCAGGTGAACTGGAGCAATGTAACCACGGCAGCAGAAGAAAGGTGGGGTTAAGAGAGCAATCATTTATCTTGTATTGATTTCTGGACACTGTCCTAGATCCCTTCCAAGATAGAATGACACTTTTCAGTCTTGAGCTTGCAGGGACAAAAATGATCAAGTCCCAGCCCCTACTGTTTCTGATCATATTACCTTTAGAAACACACCACCCAATTTTTTTTTTTTCCCAGACAGAGAAATCCAAACAAGTTTATCACTGAAAAAGAAGGTTAGAGCTTGGTTAATCAGCCATTTGTCTTTGCTGCTCTGAATCTGGGAGTCAAGGGGTCAAAACCAAGCACAATTGGGCCCTTTGGTTTTATCTCAGGTAACCTCCCATCTCTGGTAATTGAACCCCTTCCTCGCGGTCAGAGTTCCTGTCACTCATATTCAATGTCTGTCATTACTAAGAAATGCTTCATGTCATATTACACTGACAGAAGCACTACAGCAAAGCCGGCCAGATTCCCCCAGCACCAGAGGGAAGACAATAGGAGCCTCTTTCAGACCAGTGATGTTTAACATTTTATGTGCTGACACTGTCTGTAAGCACAATATAATGAAAGCCTAGTAAATGGGAGATAAAAATTCATACTTCCCCTCCTTCAGGGGCTGCCAGGCAATATCAGGAAGAAAACAAGTTGGCAGCTCCAAGATACCAGTGCACTTGTGCCATGGCAGGCATTTTCTGAGTGCTGTACATGGGTTTATACAGACATACTCTTGGACACACATACACATTTGTTCTGATGTGGCTGTGTACAAAACACTTCTTCCCTGGCATGGCAGACTCTGTACAGGGTTGCTAACCTGAGAAATCCAACCCTTCTGAAATTCTCAAACTACGCAGGGCAGACAAGAGAGGGCCTGGTATCACCTTCAGCAAATAATGACCTCACCATTCTATTTAGAAGTCTCGAAAGATGCCCTGAGAGGGACAGTGTGCTCCAACACGTGCTTAGAAGTTCAAAGTTAGCCTGGAGATCAGTCCCTCTTCATTCTCAAGGTGAGCTAAAGTTTACACAGGAGTTTCTATGTCATTTATTTCTTATCACAGCTGATACCTTCATGCCTCTGGGCCTCTGCACATTTTGAGAAGCCTTTCCTCAGCTCTTTCCTTTCTCAGGGTTTAGCAAAAGATCGGGTTGCTCTAGAGATATGCCTTTGTTTCCCTTCAGTTGTCCCTTGACTTCTTAGATGAAAATCTTGGCCTCTGAACTTAGGCAGGAGAAGTTTGAACTCACAACCTGCCATTTAGACAAGCTTAAAAACTCTCTGGGCCCTGGTTTCCTTGGCAATACAAAGTTGACAGTACATTGTCCTCCCATAGTTGCTGTGCAGGGTAAATGAGATCATCCACAGTAACAGTCATAAGGTTACATGACTACAGGGTAAGCACTCAATAAATGCCAGGTATAATGACAGTAGCCAAAGTGCCGTTTTCTCAACAAAGTTTAAATTAGTGACAGCACATTTCACTTTTCCTTGTTTTTTGGTGGTGGTACTCCATTATCCTTTTCATAATTGGCACAGAGCTGTGGACATTGGCATCACCTGAGAATGTGTTAGAAGGGCCCACAGGTTGTATTACATGAGCATTCCTCTTCCACCCTGTGATTCTAATGTTAAAATCAGAGGATGCTTGAGCAAGCAGAAGCAACACTTCTGCCTCTCATCTTCTGCACCCGAGAGGTTACTTAACATCTTGTTGGTCCCAGATTTCCCTTCTTAAAATTAGGATAACAATAATGTGTGTATTGTAACAGTGAGTTCACATAAAGCACTTAAAGCTAACTTGGCTGCTCTGTGCTACCTTAGTACTATTATTATTGAGGATTAAAGAGTTCCTCATACTCAAAGACTTGATTGCTTCAGTAGGCTTTAATGGCAATTGTAATTATTAGTGGACTTCTTTGGATTTTAAGCCTCCTGAGGGCAGACTCACTTCTTTTTCATCGCCCAAACCTCCTAGGGCTCAGCCCAGGCTTTGCACTAAGCAGGCACTCTAAAAAGGGTATACCAGGAATCCAAAGGCCTTGGGGCCTGCTGAGCCTTTTATCTGGGTTAGTGCTCTGGGATCTGAGAGGCACAGAATCAAGGCAGCCCACTGGAGTTTCACATCTTCCTGGAGGCCACCAGCCCATGGGCCCACTGTATTTTACACAGAACTCTCTTACCCAGGCTACTGTCACTATAGGTCACAGTCCCTAAGCCTAGTAACTTCAGATTTAAAAATCATTTTGACTTGATAGGGAATGTGGCAGGGCTTAGTGAGTTTAATCTCTCTCTTCTATACACTAGTGGTGAGACATCTTTGAACCTATCTGACAAAGCTCTCAAAGCCTCAGCTTAGAAACCAACTGCAGCCTGAAGCAGAAAATGTAAAAGTTGGCCTCAAGCTTTCCACCAGGGAGGGGAACCTCAAAAACGCCACAATCCCTAGGCACTTCTGTGACATAAACCACGTAATATTCTCAAGTTCATTTCCTTCCATACTACTTCCTAGAGAAAATCATAATCAGTAGGCAAACAAACAGCTATTTACCCAATAGTTGGCTTTCTCTGAATGATCTGCTTCACTAATCTCCTAAAATAGCTCAGCATATCCTATACAAAGAAAAATGCTGATTTTTTTCAGATGCTGGTGGCTCACATCTGTAATCCTAACTACTCAGGAGGCTGAGCTCTGAGCAGCATAGCTCAAAGCCAGCCCAGGCCATGAGGCTTATCTCCAATTAACCACCAGTAAACCAGAAGTAGAGCTGTGGCTCAAGTGGTAGAGAGCTAGCCTTGAGCAAGCTCAAGGGACAGTGCCTAGGCCCTGAGTTCAAGCCCCATGACTGACAAAAAAACAAAGAAACAAAAAATCCGAACTTTTTGTAGTCATAAAAATTAAATAACCTGCAATTTGGGCATGGTGGTGCATACCTCTAATCTTAGCTAATAGGTAGGAGAAATGAAAGGATCATGGTCTAAAGTTGACCTGACCCTAAAAGCAAAAAGACTAGGGGTATGGCTCAAGTGGTAAAGGTGCTTTGTGGGGAGTAGGAGAATGAAGAGAAGGGAAATAAACCAATCTGCTCACAAAAAGTTCCCATTTTATGCCATTGCCAGGACCATAATAAATAGTAAGCAGTAGCTTTTATTTCATTAGATTAAACCACATTACAACATTCATTATAAGAAACATATACTAGTCAATAATCAAAATTGTAAATATTAAGTCCATTTGTTTGCTATTTATCCAGTAGAAGATGGGATTTCCCCAAAGCTATAATTATACTTAGCCATCATTAGCAGTTAGGAAAAGGGAGGATATAAATAACTGAATAGGCATTGCAGAAAGAATGTACTGATTTAAAAACTATTGTGCTCAAATCAAATAAGTATATGAAATTTCTAGGTTTTGAAGACTGTTTCTATTTTCTTGTCTCATAATATACCAGGTTGTTGGTAATTTGAGACTTTTACCTTCTATTTCCAATAGTAGGAATTTAGGGAACATGAGCTCTGAGTAACTATTTTTGATTCATGGGAGCAAGAACAGGCAGGTAAATCCAGGCAACAGGGAGAAAAATTATAGTGGTATGAAAAAAATGCATGTTTTTCTCCAAGGCATTATTACCATGATCAAACTGGACACAATAACATACCCAATTCCACTGCAGAAATAGGGTCATGGCCCCCATCCTACCACCACACTAGAGTAGACATTGGATGGGGTCTTAGAAACTGATCTGGCCCAATGTTCACCATTTTCTGGAACTTAACAATGAACAGAGAAATTTCAGGTCACAAAGCAACATATTCTGAAGGGAAAAAAAGCAAATAAAATTCACAAAGCCAAGTTGAGAAAGTATTACAAAGATATTTGTAATGCTGAAATATTACATTGCCAAATGTTCCTGTCAAATCATGGTTTAATTATCTTGGCCCCCATGCCTCTTATAATCACCTGTCATTAGCAACAATGCTTGCATCTGTTTATACGTCTGTCAGAAATGCCAGCCCAGCTGAAGCCAGGGGATACGAAAAGTTTTACTGGGATATGCCCTTGCTTATTTAAAAAAACAAAAACAAAACAAAAAACCTTGCACACAAAAAAATAAAGTCACTTTAAAGTTGACCTGTCTATACTCAGGGACCATCCTTTACATATACACGTACACGTACACGTACACGTACACGTACACACACACACACACACACACACACACACACACACACACACATACACACACACGGCATGTGTGTGCATGTGACAGGGAGGTGGGGGAGGGGGGAGAATCTCTGAACCAAACTCCAAAATATTTACAGATACTTATTTTAAATAGGGTTATCTTAGTTCTATGGAGACATACCTCTATTTCATGGATTTAATATTTGTTCTTTACAACACTTCCACTCATTTCAAGTAAGTACACTGGGTATGACATGCTCTGAATTGCACTGTCTCCAAGGTCTTTCCAACCTGGTACCTTCTCCAGCCCTAAAGGTCATACCTGGCACCTATTTTTCCAGACACCAGGTCTGCGTTCCTAGCCACACAGTACCTGCCTCTACCAGAAAAGCCACAGTCTCCCTAGAATGTTTTTTCTTTTTCATTTTTTGTTGATTATGGGACTTGAACTCTGGGCCTTGGAGCTGTCCCTCAGCTCTTCAGCTCAAAGCTAGCATTCTACCACTTACGCCACAGCACCACTTCCAGTTTTGAGTGGTTTATTGGAGATAAGAGTCTCACAGACTTTCCTGCCCATGCTGGCTTTGAACTATGATCCCCAGATCTCAGCCTCCTGAGTAGCTAGGATTACAAGTGTGAGTCACTAGCGCCTGGCTTAGAATTTTCTTTTTACCCTATGTCCCTATAAGTAACACATAGATTCTTGTTTTGAACTCTCTCTCTCTCCTAACCCCTCTCTCTATCTCTAAGAAGGTATCATAGAAATAGTCAAAAGCCTATAATATTTTTAGTTAGGAGTTTAGGTTTTGCTTCTGTTCCTAGACATTAAATGAGTTTAAGTTAAAGTTTTGTCAATTGTTAACTTTTTCTGTATTTTCACCATCTATAAAATGGGGACAATAGCTCTCATTTTTATATGTTTTTTTACAGGAAACAATCATGACTTTTAACACATAGTAGGTCTCAAAAGTTTTGGCTCCATTCCTTTTCTTTCCATAAAAATGTTCTCAAGTCATAACAATTTGTTATGTCAAAGAGCTCATGGTTTACTTATGGTCAAACTACTAAATTTGCATTTACCTCACAATTTGTTATGTCTGCTTTCCAACAATTAAACTTTAGCTTTGATTAGAAGGATTATATTTTCTTTAGCACCTAAAACTGCCCAGGTCACAGAGTAGAAACTTTTCAAAACATGTCCTAGTCCTGACCCTGAGGATCCACTTTTGTGGCCTCTCTGCACTATACTCTTTCCTCTCCTCACTTTTCTGGTTTCAGTCACATTGGTCATTTCCCTCTCCTCCCTCTCACCAATATAAGCTTTGATGGTACTAATGCTTAAAGAGATGATTTCCAGCATAAAACAGAACTAGTCAGGCATCACTAGGAACCTTCTTTGCTAGTCTAGTTAGAGAAGGTAATAATAGTGAAATTAGGTTTCTGCTCTACAACATGACCTACTAAGGACTCTGGGGGTGAATCAGGCCTTCACAATACACATCTTCTATCCATTGCCACTGCCTGACCTCATGCTTCCCACCCTCACTTCTGTTTGGCCAGGTTTCCTCAGATCTATCAGGTTCCTTCAACCTGAGCCTCATGTTTTCTCCTTGGGCCCACAAATCCTGTGAGCCTTGCTAACCACTGTCCATGCTACACCTCTTTAGGTTCAGAAGTCAGGAGACCACTTTCATGAAGGCTAAAGAGAGGCCAAAGTGGAAGGCTTGTTTCAACAAGCCTTCACTCCATTTGCTGAGATTCTAATGATTTTACTTTTCAGGCCTGACCTGAATGCACCCTCTCCCTGTAGTTCTGCACCAATTTTTTTTTCAGTTCTTTTTTTTTTATTGTGAAAATACTGTCTGCACCAAATTTTGAGGCCAGCTACTTCCCTTTGATCGTCTTTGCTCATCAACTTGAAACTTCATTGCTCAGTATGTTCAATAAAGATCATAACTCACCTTTCAGGATAGTCAAGGTGTATTATCTTACCTTAAATGGTGAGGTAGTATCCTCAGTGATGTTCTAGAAAATGTTGTTCACAGCCGTATGTGTACTCTGAGGCAGGTTTAAGAAATCATGAGTAAAACACCTATCCATAGGCTGCCATGTTTCTACCACATCCCTTGAAGGAAGATTATTTCTTTGCCCCAGGGAGAAATCAGATCTGGCTAAATTTCAAAACTGTCTTTGTCAACTTCTCATTCTTGTTTGTTTGTAGTACTGGGGAACTAACCTAGGGCCTTGTGAGTGCTAGGCAAGTCTATACTACTGAGCTATATCCCTAGCCCTTCTCATTCTTGAAATGTGGAAAAGGAGATCATTTCCCCACTTTCCCCTCATCTCTTTTATATCTCAAAATGGATAAGTGGGAAAGTGGTGGACTTCTTTATGCATAATCGATGATTATCTATTCTTTACCAACCATTAGAGCCAGCTAGTGGGCACTATACTCTCTGCAAGACGCTAACCTCCATCATTAAGTGTGAAGCACTAGGTGAAGGGAAAAAAAGGCAATTGTTTTACAGATGTGCACTGGGGACAGCTACTAGAGGGCACTTTACTAGTTCAATATAGTAAAATAAATCAGCCATAGCTGGCACCACCACACATGGTTTAAGAAAAATGCACTGTAGAGAATTGACACTGTACCTATAATTTTAAAAGATTTGCTCATTTAAACTAACCGGCAGCATTTTCTGCCACATAATGGAGAAGTTCACAGGACGCAGGACCCTTCCTGGCTTCTGTGGCTATAAAAGCCCCTTCATACTGGATTTTTTATATTTGGTAAATTAATAGTTTACTGTTCCAAGATTCCTCTGTGTTTATATTATTGCTTTTCTAACATAAAAGTTTGCAGTTGTTATGGAAACATATGGTAACATTTGCTGCTAAATTTTAAATGCATTTTCTACCCCTGTTACACACCTGAAATGAAGCCAAAAACTCTCTTTGCTTTACATTAGAGTGAAATTCAAACTGGTCTGGGTAACTATAAATGGTTACTGTTTGTCTTGGCTCCTACCTGTATCAGATTTAGACTGAGGAATCTTGAGGGAAGAAATTACATGGGATAAAATGGATATTTCTAAATTACAAGGCCTGCAACTCCAGTGGCTCCAAATATCAGCTTTCTGTTTCATCTCAGCCTGCCAGAAAGAAACTGGTGGAGCTGGACAATAAAAAGTAGACAACATTTACTGGCTAGAGCCAAGTGCTCCTTGTTTTGATTAGAGTGGTGGAGGAGGTTGCAGATCTTGATCAGTTAAGTTTTGTTAGCAAATTAAATGGCTGTAGATTACAATGGTGTAAGATATGAGTTTTAGCCCCTGGTTCCAAGTAGAAATAACAAACATATAAATTCTTTTGACCCATTCTATTCTGCAATTGTCCTCTTTGGGCATCTTACAGTTCTTAAGTAATCATTTGTGATGACTCTGGGCCTAAGGGGAAGGTGGCTTGGAAATGTTCATTGGACAGTTTTGTTAAGTGCCCCAATTACCTATTTCTTCATACCTTAGTACCTCCCTCAAGTCAGAATTCCTTGTGCAATGTAACTAGTCATAAATACTACTTAAGAAAACGACACACTTTGACTCAGAAAAATGTCAGATAAGAAAGACAGTAAGAGAATGCTTGCCTGTTTCAACTTTTTTTTACTTTAACATCAAGATAAATCAACAGACACAGAATTTCTAAGTGTGTGTTAGGTCTTGGCTCTGAGACCTAGAAGACTTGAAATTCCCACCTAGTTCTATGGTCTGTGTTCCTCCATTCATTTCAGCACGTAGTAGAAGCAGTCACAATTAACTCAGAGGTTAACTCTGTCTCTACATTCTGGGAATGTAGCCACACTATTAACTAGAGAGTTTTACTGTAAATTTCTTACCAGATTAAACACTGCCTGCATATATTTGAAATGAACAGTAATAAGGATACTTATCTAAGTCCAGAAACTGCATAAGATTATTTTTGCAATATACAGATGTGTTATTTTGTCCCCTAATAATACACATTCAGAGGGTGTGACACCAGTAGCTAAAAAGAAATTCTTTTTTTTTTTTGGGGGGGGGGGGGAGTCCGGTTGTGGGGCCTGAACTCTGGGCCTGGGCGCTGTCCCTCAGCTCTTCAGCTCAAGGCTAGCACTCTACCACTTGAGCCACAGTGCCACTTTCCAGCTTTTTTCTTTTTTGCTTATATGGTGCTGAGGAATCGAACCCAGGGCCTCAGGCTTGCAAGGCAAGCGCTCTACCACTGAGCCACCTTCCCAGCCCTAAAAAGAAATTCTTACACACGCCTTGGCTTCCTCTATCCCTCTCATTCAAATAAAATTTTAAGGCATCTGTTCTAGATTCCAGTCAGCATGCTAACTAAGCAAGTCAAAGGCTCAGGATGTAGTCACAAAGTCCCACTAAGTAGCTCAGGTTAGGGCCCTCAGAAAGCATGTATGCGTTTCCCCACTTTTCTTCTTTAGAAACAGGATGAGATTAAGGTTTCCTAATTCATCAAGATATAAAAAAAGTTTAATTATTAAAGAGCCACCAGAACCTGGCTACCTGGGTTTAAATACTGGGTTGGCCACTTAGAATCTGTGCTATCTTGGGTAAATTCCCTAACTTTTCTGAGTCTTAGTTACCTTAATATAAAATGAAGATAAAAACAGTGCTCCCCAGGTTGATGTAAAAAGAAAATGAGAAAATATGGATAAAACATTTAAAAGAATAGCTGGTACATAGTAAAAAGACTCAGGAAAAGTTAAATGATGCTTTTATTATAATAATCAGCTTCTTCGTAATCAAAGGCGTAATTATGGAAGGCCAGTGTCCCCTAAGATTTGATGATATGATTTGTAGCTGTATTTGTAAACCACTTAATGTAATTACATTTTTAGCATTGTTCTTTACATTAACTTTTTAAAAAATGTGAAAAGATCTATTTCAGTCTTAACCTCAACAATTTACTTGAAAACCCTGGGTCCAGTATGCTGATTATATTTTTCTAACCTGAAGTAAAATATATACAGTTAGAAGAAATATTTTTGAGAGTTATTGCACATCAAGGAAATAATAGTTAATAATAATATATTGTATATTTCAAAATTACTGTGTATATTTTAAAATATTACATCACCAAAAAAGAAAATGCATAACTTTTAAAACAAAAAAGTATCTGTTAGAGTATTAGAAGGTCATCTTTTATACCAACAGTAGTGTATGTCCTATACTTCAGGAAGCTTCAGTTAGGCCTGCCCTAGATTCATAGTTTCAGAAGGGCATAACTATGTGTAAACTGGGAAGCAATTTGGATTGGACAGACACCTACCCACATGGATAATGGCCTTGGTTAGGGACTGAACATTGGTGACTGTCACTAAGCTTACTTTGCTAAGTACATATTTATGTCTGACCTCTGTCTCAGTGCTAAGGATTATAAACAGTTCCCTCTTAAGAACCTATGTTTCCAGTAATATAAGCATCATGTTGGAAAGGCCCCTATGAAAAGATAAAAATGACACTCTATCTATAGGTCTCATCCAGTCTCTGCAGACTGGTTCAAATATACTTTGACCTCTATGCTAACCCATTCTCGTGTGATACATTTGGCATAGGAAAAGATTAATTACTTACAAAAACCAAGCTAACATCTCTACAGCAAATATATTATCATGATATGGAACTGGACATAAAGGTTTGCACTTGCATCATTAGCCTGGCTATAATAAATGAGACTTTCTATGTGATGTATAATATGGTAAGGAGAACACAGCTGTCTACTTCTCTTCTGTAGAAAAGTACATAGGCGCACTGCACCGGAATCTGATAACACTTAATAAGCCCTCTGCAACAAACCTGGAGCACTCACAACATCAATGGGGGAAAACCATTATCCATGGATAATTAACTATGTCAGGACACTGAGGTACTAACATGAGGTCCTCATAATTTCCTACTAAGGCAAAGACAGTAAAACATTATTATAATCTATTACTAATACTTCATAAGAAGACTGTTCTATTTGGGTAAGTTACAGCATCGTTGACTTGCTATTAGTTCCTGTGGACAGTCTATCACTTGAAGGGCAAAGTAGTCCTTTCTATGAGTTGAAGAACAATAAAAACATACTTGCATTTGAGGTTAAAACTTTAAAAAGAAAGTTGGGCACTGTTGGCTCACATCCGTAATCCTAGCTGCTCAGGAGGCTAAAATTTAACTATACACACACACACACACACACACACACACACACACGCGCGCGCGCACACACAAAGCTGGAAGTGATGCTGTGGCTCAAATGGTAGAGTGCTAGTGTTGAGCAAAAAGCTCAGGGTCAGCACCCAAGCCCTTAGTTCAAACTTCAGGACAGGTACCAAAACAAAACAAAAACAAGAAAAGAAACAAAAAGTATTTGCAGTTTATTTTTTCTTTAAATTCCATGAACTTATCTAAAGTAGGTATTTAATGATAGAAAATCCATCATTAAAATGACGAACACTAAGGAAGTCCAAAACCATACACATGTAAACACATTCCCAGCGTATTCATGTGATATTTATGAGTCCATTATTTTTGCTTTCTTTAAATATCTTTGTCATTTTGAGACTCTCCACTGCAACATAAATGTTTGACTGCCTCAGTAACAAGGCTTTTTGACGCTTGAAGACAAAAGCTCCACTCCATTTATAAAGACGACTTCCTACTGTGTGGGGCTGTTTTTTACCTCATAATTAAAATAGCACCTGAACAGGACCATCTGTGAGCACAGATTAAGTTTTCTACAAAATGTGAGTATCTGTTCATTTTGTTTCGGCCACATGCCTCTAAAATTCATAGATATTTTAGATGACCTAGCGTGCTTAAATAAACTTCTATTAAAAAAAATGTAAAAGGAAAAGTAGTTAAGGTAAATATTTTGCTCTTTACAGTAACTTCCCATGCATTAATAGATAAATTAACAGCTCTGAAACTTACTTAAGAATGAATGAGCTGTCAGTCTTTGCTTTCTGATTCTAGGAGTCTATCAGTTTATGGCAACCCAGAGATACAGTTTGCCATTTTATTTTCCTCTTCCTTTTTCAAACATACACTTCTTGGAAAAGGGATGATTTACCTAAAAGGCTGCCAAGATATTGGGTTAGAGACTAACTATTTCATAACTTAGTCTTATTTAACCAAAATAAAGTCTCTTAGGGAAGTTTTTGTTTTGTTTTGTTTTTCGTTTTTTCTGTGGTGTTTCTTGCACAAACTGAAAATCCATAAATGACTGATAAAGATATTTGTTTCAGAGGATTTTCTGACCTTATGTTAACTTTGCCATAGAAATTGGTGTTTCTAGTCAGGCACCGGTGGCTCACGCCTGTAATCCTAGCTACTCAGAGCTGGCAGGAATGTCCATGAAACTCTTGTCTTCAATAAACCACCAGAAAACCAGAAGTGGTACTGTGGCTCAAGCGGTAGAGCGCTAGCCTTAAGCTGCTGAGGGTCAGCGCTCAGGCCCAGAGTTCAAGCCCCACAACTGACCAAACCAAAAAAAAAAAAAAATTAAGAAATTGGTGTTTTTTTGGAAATGTTGGCTTATTTGAATGAAATGGTTCCCTTGGTACAGTTGGGATGGTGATGTCAACCTGGCTCTATTCTTATAACCTTTATGAAATATTTACAATGAAATTTAACCGTGCATGCATAACAGCATGACTGCAGTGGCTTGGATTTACTCTGTTCTCTTTATTAAAGGAAAGCAAGAGTCCTTCTATTTTCTTCTTGTTTATAAGATCAAACCTACATGTATTTACAACTTCCCAAACCACACTTCTAAGCAGCCATTCATCTGGAACAGTGAGACTAAAAGATGACACTGACCACATGACATCTTTGTGCTAGATTCAACTTGTGCCCTGAAAGAACAGTTGGGTTTCCATGGAAGAACTGGGAACAGTCTGGCGCTCCTAGGTGTAACAGGAGAACCAGTTATTCATGGGCTACAAAGCTCTTAGCCCTTCCTTTCTGACAACTAAACCCTTCAAAACTGCCAATGTATTTACAGACACCATTTTTATGGTGACAAGGAGCACCACATGCACCTCATTCACATTTGAAAACTCTGGAAAAGAAAGCTAAAACGCTTCCAAGTTCAAGGCAAAAAAAAAAAAATTAAATAAAGTACATAAATATCTCCTCCAGCCTAGAACCTACAGAGAACAGAACAAAGTTACGAGGTCACAGAGGCAGTATCCAGATTATGTTCTGGTCTCCTAGCCAAGGTCATTGAAAAGTGACTCTGAAAAGTGTGAGAAGCCTTCTAATTGAAAGCAGTTAGAAAATACATTCTCTTTTTATACCATCCAGCTTCCAAACATGTTTTGATTAGCCTGCACAATAGTTACAAATATTTGGATTAGTTGCTAACATTCAAATAGTTGGGAGGCCTCATAGCCATATACAAAGACTGAATTTTCCACTTCTTTTGAAAATGTAGAAGGCCCAGGAAACATGAATCCTGCCTCCCTGCAAGGCTAAACAGCTCCACATTCAGAAAGTCCCCCACTCAGACAGACCAGGAACTCCTCATTCACCTCCCAATTCCCCAGACATTTGAGTTTCAACCCCTGATCTGAACTCACTAGCACTCACTAGAAAACACAAATTTATACTCATAGGCTTCCATCATCAAGAGCTCGGAAGAGTACTTTCTCATCTTTGGGCACCATTTCACCATTTTATGTGTTCTGCTAGTCCTCAATACCAGGTCTTTTCTTACTTACTTAGCCAAATGGTAGTAATCTTTAGTACCACAGGTAGAAAAGTTAGTAGAAGCATGAACTCTTATCAAAATACCCAAAAGCATATAGGGTCACTCAGCAGCTGAGGGAAAGGCTCTGTTAGTTACACTGCAGAGTTCTCAACTTGTCAGCTAGGTTACTACTGTTCGTTATGCTTCACTCAGACCCATACTTACATTTATACATGCAGGCGTACTTTCTTAACGTACCTTCTTTGACTTTTCTGCCACAGCCTGTTTCCAATGCTGCTAGAAGATGCTTGCTTAATACAGCTCCCAATTCTCAGAGGCCCCCTCAAAGCTTTTAAAGCTGGCATAACATGCAGAATTTCAAATGAAGAACCAACAGCAGAAAGATCATTTACAGTAACTATACAAACAAGCTAAATGAAAGACTTGTGTTCAGTCATTAAAAATAATAATGCTAAAGCCCCGAGGGCTGAAATGTAAAGCTTATACTTCGTATGAGGAAACAGAAAAGGAGTGTGTTTATTATCCCAATAAGATAACCTGCTAATTTATTTAGCAGGCAATTTTAGAGTACATTCGTTCACGGTGAAATCTCACTTTATCAGATTATATGAAAAATAACAACCACAAATAAAATGTTTGCTCAAGCCAAGGGCTTTTGCAAGATAGCTATCACTGCATGCAGGTGGCCAGCAAGGAGCTGGTGGGAGGTGCTGCCAGTGTGAGAGGCTACCTCTCTACTGACCTGGGCTCCTGAGCCAAGGCTACAGTTATAGAGTTATCTCTCTCACTCTTTGTAGATGATGCCTAACATCATGACAACAGAGAAGAGGAAAGGTCTCTGGTCCTGCCTACCTACAACAAGTTTCTGTTAAGTAATGAATACAGACAGCTTGGGGACCATCCACCTGCGCTGCCTGCCTCTTCCTGACTACAAAATGAAACCACCAGGGACTGGCAGAAGGTACTTGTCTGACAGGGCCAGGACAGCCTTTCTCCTCAGTGACAGCCTGGGCTTCCCCTCTTAAACTTGACCCATCATAATTCCTTCACAATGCAGCACCGAGGCAGCTGACAGTAGCAGCTGCAGCTCCTAAGCGAGATGGATGGAATTTTCATAACTAGTTCCCCAAGTTACATTTTACCTTCAAGATAATTTATGAGCTGCTCTGAAGCCTTGAAGAGACAATATGCTCGCCATAAAATTAACTGCAACAGTCTTGTAGGTTATAATTAACACTGGGAGGGTAGCACAACTGGATGAAACACGTGGCATAATTGATGGTACACTGGAGCTGAAGCAAGCTAACCACGCCACCACTGTGCACACTTATACAGGCTTTCTGAGGGTTAATCACAATGACCTTGCAGGGCCCATTTTCAGGCAGAGAACAACAGAAATGAGAAAGGAGGTGGAGGTGCTGGCAAGGCTGTGAGACACCTGGATGGTCCATGGTGGTCAACAGTCTGGAAAGAGAAGCACACAAAACTAAAAAGCTATCAGCACATTGGGCAATAGACTTGTTGGACCTCACCTCAAGACCCCACAGAAGCCTTCCCTGATGATACAACCTGATATTCTCAGTAAAATATATCTTTCCCAGTTTAAACAAAAAGACGGGGACATGAAGAACAGGATCATATCTAAAATATACTTCTAAAGAAGACTTGTAGTATTTACTTACAAACATCATGGAGCTGAGCATTTCAACTGGATCTTGGAGTGCTTAGTAACCAGTTAATACAATCAACAAAGCCTGAAGATTTATTAACTTAAATAGTACCCTGAGCACCTTGTCCAGTGGAGAGTATGGAAACAAAGCTCATCAGAAAAATCATGTCAATCACTTAGAAACACTAAACTATTCTTTTTGTGCCTTCATACCAAACAATCTAGTAATGCTAGAGAATATGCAAATATTCTAAACACACTGGACTTACTCATATTCTCGTGCGTGTGTGTGTGTGTGTGTGTGTGTGTGTGTGTGTGTGTGTGTGTGTGTTTGTGTGTGTGTGTTGGGTGCTGTTCCTGAAGCTCAAGGATAGTGCTCTTCCACTTGAGTCACAGCTCCACTTCCAGCTTTTTTTTTTCTTTTTTTGGTGCTTAATTGGAGATAAGAGTCTCATGGACTTTCCTGCCCTGGCAGGTTTTGAACCATAATCCTTAGATCTCAGCCTCCTGGGTAGCTAGGATTACAGTCGTGAGTCCCCAGTGCCTAGCTGTAGTCACATAATTTTAATAAGGAATTTTAAGGTGACTGACCTATTTTTGTTTTCTGCTTTGTTTGTTTTGTTTCATCCTGGGACAAGATACTTGAAAATTCTGATAAATGATGCAACAGTGTCCCCTACAGGCCAATAGAATCCCCCCCACCCCTATTATTTCTTCAACTGAAAGCCAAAGTTAAACTTTTACCTATAACCTGGAATATACATTACAGAGAAAATTTGTAAAGTACACTGGGGAATCCCCTGAGATAGAATAAAATTACTCTTCTTCATGTGCAGTAAATTGTTTCCTAGCTATAAACATACCATACAGCTGGTGATCAACTTGTGATGGAGTAGATAAATTGTTCCCCTTGCACCTTGAGGGCAACTACTCAAATAGGCCTTGACTACCACAGCCCCAAAATTACTAGACTTGGAGGATTTACAGATTCTTGGAGGCTAAACTTTGATGTTCTCATCTTCGACCCTGCTCTTTGGACTTCTAAAAGACTATAACCAATATAAAAGAAGTGATATTGCTATAAAGGTAATAACTTTCCTCTAACATAGCGTGATACATAAAGCATGAGCTGAGAACTTATAGAGAGAGATGCGCCCACAACTAACAGTGTGAAACCTGTTCAGGTGGCAAAGATAATAACCATTTCCAGATGCACACTCGCTTATCTCCATGCTGGAAAGGCTCCTGGAAGGCCTCTAAGCCCTGCATTGTGAGACTGGAGTCAAAGCACTTACTGAACCATGAGTGGCTGACAAAGCATTGTTACTATCCATAGCAGCCAAAGCAGGGCCATCCTGCCTTCAACATCTCCACTATGTACTAGCTATGGCTGTGGACAAGCCATTCTGCATATTTATGCCTTGTTTTTCTCATTAAAGAAAGGATTTCTAAATCTGCCTGGCACAGAGGGAACTCTCAGTAAAAGTTATCTGCTATTTTTAAAAAGTAGTTCCATTGCCTATTTCAAGGAAAGAGGAAGCAGAAGGAAAAAAGCCATCCTATACGTTCAGCTGTGCTATGGGATCTAACTTAGGGGGCCATACCTTCTCAAAGCTGGAATCAACATGGCCTTCAGAGTCACCCGCATAAAGTCCCTGCTTGAGATGAAGCTGTGAGGGTCCAAGGCAACTGTGACATACCCACATCCCTATAGCCCACTGGTGATGGAATACATTCTGGAACCAGAACTGTATCTGTCAATACTGTGCTGAGTGCAGGGTCTGTCCTAGGATAATTTCCATCTAGATTTCCTCTCTACACTACTTCAGCAATACTGAGCACCTACTAGAAGACTGGGATTTTGCATGAGGCCACACTCCCAAAGGAGAGACAGCATTCGGTGTGGGTTTATACTTGACCTCTTTGTTTTGATCTAAAGATAATATGATAGCAATTTTTATACTTAGTATATTTCAGGCAGTTGCTCTAAGAGTTACATATGGAATAGCTATATCAAACCTATGAAATAAATTTTACAATTATCACCTCCTAGGCAAAACCCAAATGAGAAAATTGAGGTCCAAAGGGGGGTTGTCTAGTTACAATCTCTAATTTTAATTTGCCTAGAGTTATAGAAGTAGATTCAAACCTAGGTAATCTAACTCAATCTATACAATTAACCACTATGCCATCTTATTTAAGTTTACTCTGAGAGAAAACAACTTTCTTCCTGCTCAATATTGAGACCGAGGTCTCTTTGGAAAGAAGGTAGCACAAACAGCACAAATTTCACCCAGTGGCCCACGGCTATACACAGATTTCTCCTTCACCTCCCACTTTCACTCAAAGACAAATAGCTTCCTGCCCACTTTCACCAACACAAGCTGGCATTGGGACAGTAATCACAGAGTGGCTGGCATGCAATGAATCACAAAAAACATTTAAGGAGAAACTTCCTCTCCTTTCCCTAGGACCTGGGTTTCCATGGAATCATGATTCAATCTCTTTCACAGTATTTATTGTTCTGTCCTGGAGACTCCATTTCCCCTAATCAAGAATTACTCATCACTGTAGCCTTGGGGCCTAGCAGAGTACCTAGTACCAGGTAAGCATGCAATACATATTTGCAGAACCAACATGTGACTTTCATCAGTTATAGCAACAATAACACCATTGATGAGGCTTGAGTGCATTATCATCTGTAACCACCATCACTTCTGACATAGATGTGGCTTCTCCAGTTCTCTCTTAAGGGAGATTTCTTAACATAACATGGCCTGAATTTAAGCCTTCCTTAAAGATTTTTAAACTGATGAATGTCTTAGAAAACTAACTGGAAACCAGAGAGCAGATAATAGAAAAAGCAGTTAAGCAGGATTCCCTAGGATGGTGTTTTTCAAACATTAGTACCCATGAAGATTTTGCAAACATGATTACACTATAGCTACAAGTGATCAGTTTTTAGTGAAGGTTAGAAAGCTATTTTTTAATCTTTTCCCCAACAAATTGATGTGTTTAATTGGCTGTTGTACAATACACAGGACATGGCATGAAATTCGCAGGGTTCCAAGGAAGAAAACAGTTCTTGATGGCACTCAATTAGAATGAATACTGCCTCCATGAGAGAAGAATTTTCTTCAGTTCTTATTCACTGCTATATACTTGGAGTCTGGAACAGTGCTTGGAAAATAGTAAGCCCTTAAAAAATATTTGTCAAATAAATAAATGTCATTACCCATAAGAAGCAGACAGCAACTAATCACAATCAGAGACCTGCCACATCCACAGCTCTGCTAAAACCCACGTGTTGATTTTATAAATAAGATGTGCAGAAATCAATTGGCCTTTGTTCCCCATAAAACTGTTCAAGTAATGACAGTAACAATGGTAATAACATTAACAACACTTGCCTCCTTAAGATAACTTGCTGTATCTTGGAGAAAAAAAGGTAACTCTATCTCTTGACTCATTTAATCCTTGCTCTAAATTTATACAATGTTTCAATTCCTACACATTTATGAGGAGGTTTTATGGAGTTATCAGGTTTTATGGAGTAATCCGGTTTGGAGACACAAAAGACATTCTTCCATTCAGGGCAGCAGAAATCAGAGCCTGCAGTTATTAAAGAAGGGACAGATACATTTTAAAAGGACATCAATGGCAATTAGCAGACCAGCACTTCACATTGTCTCCTTCCCTCTTGCTTATTCCTCATGCCCACCCGAACCCTACAAAGCTCAGCTGTTGTGCAGATAGCCAGTTAACTTACAGCTGCCATAATTCCTAGTGCCCAATGAGCTAACTCTGCCAGAAAACACATCCTTTCTCTGGAACTGAAAGATACCACCCAATATGATCAGGTGATGTGGTCACAGGTTGTCCCTGTGGATAACTACATCAAATAGTCCCAGAGCCCATCCCCAAGGCCAATGGCTCCACTTTTTATGACCACAACTCCTTATAGTGAAAAGAAGTTTGGGCCCAAATTCCAAGTCACCAAGGCTCATCCCTGCACTAATATCATATCAAGACACAGAAGGAAGCCAGGAAAAGGCCTGGAGCTGGTATGACACACTTAAGACCACATTAGCTTCAGCTTTCCTCTTACCAGGCTGAAATCTATCCCCTTATTTGGAGGCACGTCCCTAGAGAGGCCTTTATGACCCTTTCTACCTCCACAAGTTTTTCTTCACCAAGCTCTATTTCACTTCTAATAGTGAAGTAAAGGAACTCAGAAATGACTGTCTCAAACAAGAGACCATGCCTTAGCTCTGGTCTCAGCCTGGTAATCTGCTCTTCATGTTCCCAAGTCAGCCTGTGTACAAAGCATCTTTTCTTGCTTGGTCTGTTAACAAAGGACAGGGTGCCATCATGGGCCTTAAACATCTAAGCAATAATAGCTAATTGCAAAACTGGACTGAACTCATTTGTCAGTTTTGAGTATAATCCAGGATGGCTACAGGTGAAAGGAGAGACCAAAGAATGGTCTATCAGAGATCTCTCCTTCCTTTCAGTGCCCAGTTTCTGCCCTTGGAGAAGTTAGATGAATAACTAACTTTCAGTTTCAAAGTTTCTTCCCTTGACAAAGTTAGGGGAAAAAAAAGAGATAGTATCCTCTTCATAATTAAGAAGGAACACAAAGTACTTATAAACACAAGGATGGGTCAGGGTAAGTTCTTCCACTCAGTATGTCTGAATGCCACAAATTTTTTCTTTGCAATTTAAATTTTATTGTAAAGGTGATATACAGAGGGGTTACAGTTAAATAAGTAAGGTAATCAGTACATTTCTTTTTGAACAGTGTTACGCCCTCCATAATTTTATCCCAATATCCCCCCCAACCCCTTTTTCCCCATGTTGTAAAGTTCATTTCCAACATGGTGTCCAAGAGAATCACTGTTGAATTGGTTCACCCTTTGTCCCACATTTCTGTGATTTCCCCTTCTATTTCTTCAAAGCATATTAACTTATGTATGAGACAAAGGGTACACAAATAAAAAATAGTGACAACAGGGAATAAACCAAAGAAGAAAAAAAGAAATCACTGCAAATAGTACAATTAAAAAAATCCTTGTTTCCATTTCTCGGAGTTCATTTAGATAAGCATCAATTTTTTGTGCCACTTCCGGCTTTTTTTTCCTGCTTATGTGGTGCTGAGGAATAGAACCCAGGGCCTCATGCATGCAAGGCAAGCACTCTACCACTGAGCCACCTTCCCAACCCAGATAAGCATCATTTTATATGGTCATATGCACATTGCTATTGAGCCATTGTGACCCTCTCCTAAGACTATCTTCCTTTGTGCTCAGTGTGTGAATACTTGAGTGCTGTTTAATGAATCATGTCCAAGTGTACTTTTTGGGGTTTTTTTGGGTCCGGTTGTGAGGCCTGAACTCTGGGCCTGGGCGCTGTCCCTCAGCTCTTCAGCTCAAGGCTAGCACTCTACCACTTGAGCCACAGTGCCACTTCCAGCTTTTTTCTTTTTGCTTATGTGGTGCTGAGGAATCGAACCCAGGGCCTCAGGCATGCAAGGCAAGTGCTATACTACTGAGCCACCTTCCCAGCCCCTGTCCAAGTGTACTTATTTGTCTTTTACTATCCATCGGAATAATGTGTAGATTTATAGATTAATTCTAGTTATTACAAATGAGGGAAACTATGCAAACCTATGTTTCTTTGGGTCTGGCTTACCTTGCTTAATATAATTTTTCCCAAGTAGTTCCATGTCCTTATGAATGGTACAGTATGATTCTTTCTGATAGATAAGTAGAATTCCATTGTGTATATATACTATATGTTCTTGATACTTCATCTACTGAGGGGTATCTGGGTTAATTCCGTATCTTGGCTATGGTAAACAATGCTGCAATGAACATAGTTGTGCTGGTAGCTTTAGTGTAGCCTTGTGTGTGTTATATTGAATAAATATCCAGGAGTAGAATTGCTTGATCATAGGAAAGCTGTATGTTTAGTCTTTTGAGGACCCTTCATACTGATTTCCAGAGAGGGTGAACAAGATTACACTCCTATCAACAGTGTATTAGCATTCCCTTTTGGCCATATCTGTTATTATTAGTTTTCTTGTTAAGGGCCATTCTAACTGGGATGTTGTTTTGATTGGCATTTCTTTTATGGCCAGAGATGTTGAGCATTTCTTTATGGGTCTATTGTCCATTCTTACATCTTCAAGAAGTCTCTCTTTAAGTTTTTAGCCCATTTATTAATTGAGTTGTTTCTTTGAGAATTTGGTTTTGGGGGGTTAATTTTTTTAGCTCTTAAGTATGTTTTACCTATGACGCCCTCGTCTGATATATATTGAGTGAAGATCTTCCATTCTGTGTGCCTTCTACTTATCTTGCTAACTATGTTCTTTGTCTTGCAGAAACTCTTCAGTTTGATGCAATCCCATTTATCCAGCCTTTCTTTGATTTGTTGTGCTTCTGGATCACCAAGTAGCCATAGTGTTTCCCCTATCCCTTCCTGTAATATATTGAGGTCTTATATTGAGGTCTTTGATCTATTTGGAATTGATTCTGGTGCAGGGTGAAATGTAAGGATCTAACTTCAGTTTTCTGCACGTGTGTAGCCAATTCTGCCAGCTCCCATTGTTAAAGAGGCCGTCTTTCTTCTCTCTCGTATTTCTTTTTCTTTTTTTTATTGTGAAAATACTGTACAGAGGGGTTACAATTACATGGGCAAGATAATGAGAACATTTCTTATCAAGCATTGTAGCCTCCTCCTTTGTTTCCCCTTCCCATCCCATCCTCCTCCCACCCCCCCACCCAACCCTCCTCTTCTCTCCTATATTTCTGACTCCTTTATCAAAGATTAGGTGGCTGTAGGTCTGTGGGTTCTTTTCTAGGTCTTTGATTCTATTCCATTGGTCCTCAAGTCTGTTCATGTGCCAGCACCAAGCTGTTTTTGTAACTACGTGAATGCCATGCACTTTTCTAGATGCCAAGGGCATAGAGTGAACATAGTGGCCTGGTCTTTGGTTGGAATGCAGAATGCAGGAAACAGCTAAAAGTTGCACAGGTCTGGGTGCACTGTGTGTGTGTGTGTGTGTGTGTGTGTGTGTGTGTGTGTGTGTGTGTTAGCCACTGTGCTATTAACTGTTCACCACTGCCACATCCCCATGATAAATTAGTTCAGAATCGAGAGACATATAGTTTCTGTGATACTTATAATAGTGTGTAGCATAGTTGCATGCACATTGTAAATACTCAATAAATAACTGTCAATTGCTAAGCTAGATTATGCTGATTTGTCTGTTTTGTATAATCCAGAAGACTACATGCAAAGAAGAGATCATGGAGAAAATTTCAGTGTGCTAGTCTTAGAAATGAGTAGATCTGTACAAGTTACTTACATAAACTGATACCTAGGGCTCAGGTCAAAGTTCTAATGCTGGTTAGCTTAAAAAATAAAATCTATTCATTACAAGTTCTAGGTTCTAACACACTAACTTTGAAGCCTTACCAGAGATACTTGAGAGTCATCAAGTGGTGATAATGGGTGTGACAGAGAATATCAAGATGGTCAACAGATAGTTATCTTGCCAATAAAAAAGGTGTCCTGGGCATTGGACTGCTGAAGCTCCATGTGAGAAACACATGTTTATAAAGCTATCCTGATTTTGGCAGAGTCATTTTTAACTGGAATTAAGTAATACCAAAGTCTTTCCTAGGAAATTGAACTAGATATTTCTGTCCTTGGCACCATTTACAGGCTACTTAAATGAACTTATCTATAGTAAGTCTTTCAGATTCCTAAAATTTAGGGAGCTATAAGTGTACAGCTTTCATTCACAGGTCACATTCCAACCAGGGGTACAATACTCAGAGATAGTATAATGGAAGACATGTAAGATAAGGGTAGAAAAGATACGTTGGGAATTTCTAGAAACAAATAAACTGGACCATTTGCAAAACCAGAAAGGAATAAACCTTACCAAAGCAATGCAGGAATGGCACGGCTGCAACTTAGTGAAGGCTTCACTTAGAACACCCCCTTCACCAAGCCAACTGTCCTGACAGGCTCAGGCTTCCATTCTTGCTGTGTGATTTCTATCCTTGCATAAATCTCACCACTGTGATCCTATCTTCCATGAGACCTGTGCTACAGCCATGCTGGGGCCAACACTATGCCCTTGAACTTCCAAATCTATGAGTAAATCAAACTTTCCTCTTCATTAAAACACCCAGCCTCAAGTATTTTGTTTGAGTCAGGGGAGATGGAGTAAATATAACACCAAAAGGAACTAAAAACATGTTACTTAAAGACTGCAAACATAGCAGGTGCCAGTGGTTCACACATGCCAATCCTAGCTACTCTGGAGGCTGAAATCTGAGGATTGCCATTTGAAGTCAGCCTGGGCAGTTTCAAAGCTCATGAGACTCTTATCTCCAATAAACTATCCAAAAAGCCAGAAGTAGAGCTGTGCCTCAAGTGGTAGAGCATGAACATTGAGCAAAAGGAGGTCAGGGATAGCATCCAGGCCCTAAGTTCAAGCCCCAGGACTAGTTCATGCATGCACATGCACGCATGCACACTCACACACAAACACACACACACACACACACACAAATTCTAAACATGAATATTCACAGGAACATTATTAATAAGGCACAAAAGTAAAACAACCCAAATGTTCACTAACTGATGACTAGATAAATAAAGTGTAAATATAATGTAGATAATAATATAAATCATACAACAGAGTATTATTCAGCAGCAAAAAGGAATGCAGACTGTACATGCTGTAACCCAGATGTACCTTGAAATCATTATGGTAAATGAAAGAAGCAAAGCACAAAAGACCGCATACTGTGCAGTTCTGTTTATAAAAAATGTTCAGAATAGGCAAATCTCAAGAGACAAAGAGTAGATTAGTGGCTGTCAGGGACTATGGAGAGAAGAAAAAATTAAGAATGGTTATTAACAGACACAAGGCATCATTTTGGGGTCATAGAAATATTCTACAGTTACATAGTAGTGATAGTATCATATATAGAAAGTAAAATGTATACATTAAAATGGTGAATTTATGTTGGATAAAAATTGCACTATGTGAGCTGCATCTCAATTAAAAAAAATCTAATGGCCTTACTTTTGTCTTACCTTTTGTATCTTCACATTACATAGCACAAAGTTAGAACCACTGTTTTAAAGTTAAAAAATACAGTTAATTCTCTAAGTGTTCCTCAGCTCTGTTTTATCCTTTATACAGCTTCCTGCTCACTCTAAATCCTCACACACATATACAGTCAAGTCAAGACCAAGATGAAAAATAAGCTAACTTTGGGTAATGTTTAGAAGCTTTTAGTTTCTATTTTTAATATAATTACAGTCTGGGTAAAGCTTCTATTATCCAACAATGTAGCTCAGTATAAGGGGTTTTCCATACCACAACAATCCTAGTCTACCAAGTCATCTACAATTAAATAGTTTCCTGAGCAGGTCAAAGCCAACTCTGTAGTGCTAACAAAGGGCTCCACCACTTTCTTTACCATCACCTCCTTCTAGGAACTTCTGACATTCTTATCCTCAGATAAACTCTGACAATGGAGGCTTAACACAGTCTATTATATAGCATCCCATTCAGCATTTCTCTCTCTCTCTCTATCTCTCTCTCTCTCACACACACACACACATACACGCACGCACGCACGCACACACACACACACACACATACACACACACACTGCCTACTGGATAAAACTACCTTGTTTCACAAAGTATAGTCATGACACTTGTTAGTTACCCCTGTAGAAAAACAGCTTCATGGTCTCAATGCCATTGGTCTAAAGTTCATAGGAAACTGGAGAGAGCTTTAAGTAGATTACCCTCATGACAGTAAGCAGTCATATAGCATCTAGTGATCTAGCCATTGTTGAAATAAATTACCACTGCTATGAGGTTTCATTGAAAAAAAAAAAGGTAGGAATAAACATAACCTACTCAATGAACATTATATACTTTCATCTTGTCATCTTAGAAACATTGCTCAGTCATAGGAACAAATCAAAGTTCATGAGCTATAATACCTAAGCTAATACTAAAACAGTCACAATTCTGAGACACTAAAATAGACACCAATTTTTGTGTGTGTGAAAAAACCTCTAGCATTCCATTAACCTACATCATTGAAACTGAACAAGCAGAATCAAAATGTATGATTCTATTCTGACATGTTCAAACAAGGCCCATTTGTTTATGATCTAAAATGCTCTATTTTTATTTCATGAAAAACAACACCTTCCAATTTTTCAGCAATCTGGGTAAGATAATAAGGATGGTGTAGAATATAAATGAAGTCACTTTTTAAAATATTTTATTTAGAAAAACAACTCAGGCATGAACATCAGACTGTACCTTTTTTTTGGTGCATGTTTCAAATGATAATTCCTTCCACTGTCACCATTAAATCTTAATCCATTCTAGCTCCTTGCATGGGTCATTGAGTCTATATGTACTGCTGTTATTTTAAAATGTTTCCCCTTGGTAGGGAAAGAGGAGGAGAAAAGATGTTGAGAGCCAGATGGGCCTCTTCACAGTTCATTTATCAAACCTAATACGCTGAGCTCCACCCTCCTCTCTCTCACTATTGCGGTTAAACTTCCATATAATTTGGTAATCATTTTCATTATCAAGACTGACCCTAAAGCAGCCGATCCTGGGATACACAGTCCTTGCAGCTGCTCTTTTCCTGCCTTTTCCTACAGTAGACCCTAAGAACCTTTGAGTTTATTAGCTGCAGACTGACCTTTGGGCTGTGGAGGTCAAGAAGGGGTCAGATCAGAGGGCTTGCCCAGTTCTTTAAAAGCTATAACAAGCTGTCCATCAGGCAGAGTGGACTGTATAAACAAAGCCAAATCTTCAGAAATTCTGTACCACTTCTGTTAACACTTACCCTGCATTCACACAGCGGCTCCTGAGGTACTTTGGATCATTCAACTCTGGGGAAGTGAATAGACAGCCCTAATAAGCCTATTTGGAGAGAGCTGTTTATAGGATTACCGAGTTTGGGGAAGGAAACCCACAGCACTCAGATGTGCCTCTGGAATCACAGGGTTGTGTGACACTGTGACAAACTCGGTTACCCCGAGTCGTTGCAGAATTGACACTTTGTTCAAGAAGCTAAATTACAGGGAACATATGTGTTTGGTTTCAGAGATGCTAGTAAATCCCAACAATGGCTCGGCATCTGGCCTAAAAGAGGTACAAATATTTTATAACTAAGTTACAAGTTTCCCTGAAAATATTCTCCTTGATATCATGATCACAAATGAACCTGCTGTTGAGAGGGCTTATTATAGTAGACTTATGCTCAAGTTATTGCCAGCTGCATAGTCTCAGCTGACCTAAATTTCTTGAAGTTGTATAGTTCATAATGCATCCTCAAATGTGCAATAGAAGATAATTAGAATCATCTGTATGTAACTTTCAGAGGAAAAAATTTCTATTATCTAATCTAACTGATCCCCTGATAGCTTTGATGAAAGTAAAATGCTGTAACCTATTGCTTGGCCTTTGGTGAGTGCTAATTATTTTCTGTCAAAGCACATTTTTCCTTGTGTAATTCCAAAGTACACAATAGGCCAATCTCTGAAACACAGGCAGCAAGGGAAGCACTGCCGTGGATGTTTTATAACTTTCACCACTACATGCTGGATGCTAACCGAGCCTTTGCCCTGCTCCAGACAGCCAGATGACGCTTTGATGAGGAAGAGAGAGGGATATGGTGACCGTCTGTTTATACAGATCATATGGATGAGTCTTTTAGATAGGGAACTGGGATGGGAAACATCAAATGAGGGTGAAAAGGGGAGCGGGAAGGATTATGGTTATTTAATACTCTGAGGACACTTTGCCTCCTGAGCTCTCAAGACATCGCTCTCTTGAAATTTTCTTTCAGGTGTTTGGTTTTAAGGGAGTCTGCACAATGTCAGTGGCTGAGCGCTTTCTTTTCTCCTCCCCTACCACAAAGGACTTGAGAATTTTTGTTTCAGATGCTAGACTACATCAACTTCAACACTGGCTCCAGCTCCTGATTAAATTGTTAGCAGTAAGGGCCAGAAATGCTGAGACCAGACTCCTGTTAAACAGGCCATTTTGGCCACATCGTTTGATGATTTGGAGTCATAGGAAATTACTGTTAACAAACCAAATGCACTCAACAAAAGAAAGCCATTCTCAACATCCACATCTCCTGCTGTCTCTGGAGGAACCCAGAGGGAGATTGCAGGGAATTCATTCTGCTTCCCCTTCCTATTTTATAAGAATCACCATGGGGAAGCTAGAAAATGTCAGAGGTAAGGAAACCTTTTTGGTTCCCCTACGCTGATATTCTATAATATAATATAGATATGCATTCTCTAATAAATACAGCATTTAAATTATAATACAAAGGATATTTTTAAATTACTTATAAAATGTTCAATTGGAAATCAGCCACTAATGCAGTTGAAATGGTGTCCTTTATTATGACCACATTGTGAAAAGAGGAAAAATACTGGGAATTTTTAAATGATTGTTTAAACGTAAATCGGAATTTACAGATAATAACATATTTGAAGAAACAGCTTTCTGATATCTGATCAAAATCAATCGCTCATACTGTCTTTTACTTTGGAAAACACTCTCCAGCCTTGTTCAGAAAAATCTATTTTTATGATAATTATTACTAGCAAAGCTATCAATTATTGTAAATTCTGTTGTATGAAGTCACTTGGAGAATATTATGGCTATTAATAAATATTCTTGACACCCAGGCATATAGAATTTTTATGTGCCAAATAAGACTCTGAGACAAAATACAGTATAATCTTCCTAATTCCTCTCCCTCTCACTTAGAGACAGATGATAATTCAGTAATTTTTACAAACTACAAGCAGCTCTAACCTTTTGTATATCAATTGTTTATCAAAAATGAACAGGGCACCATGACATAAACTATGCAAGCAACGATTCTACAAAAATGTATGTCTTATACAAATTTTCTACCAGTAACAGCTTCCTAACCATAGTATCTCTATGTAGAAAAACTAGCAGAAGTAATTTCTACTTGGTCAATTCTAAAAATGGGGTAATAAACAGACTCTACATTCAAATAATCTGCCCTTCCTCCAGTGACAGTTATTGTGTGGATTTCCCAAGCGTTGATTTGCCCTAACAAAACAGGAATGCAAATCTTTTTGATTGCTGATTGAATGGGGCTCTTCAGCTTCAGGTACTTATATTACATTATGCTCAAGATGCAAACATGTATGCTGAATGTTACACTCAGGGATAAATCACACTCACATACAGACTACGTCATGGGTCATTACAATGAATGTAGGTTACCACGGGCAGGAAAGCTAACTTTAGCTGAAAAGGTCTTCAGCTTACTTATTTTTCATGGCCCCTCAAATACCAGGTGTAAGGAAGGACTTAGCCAAATATAGCTCTTGTTTGTCAGAGACAACAAATCCCATTTCCTAACAGAACTAACCTGGCATGCCATTCCCTCCTCAGGTTCTGGCGTGTGGTGAGTGAGGCCAGGATGGCAGTCAGGATTTCATTCCTTTGTTCCACGGGGAGCCCCTCTCTTTTCACTTCATGAACCACAGCATTTGTCTACAAGAAATGATCCAAAAGAGAAAAGAAAAAGTGAAAAATTAATAATAAAAAAGCCCATAAGCAAATAAGGACAGTAAATCAATGGCTTTTTTATTACAGTTCCCCTGCTAACAAATCAATACAGTAAATGATGGTCAAAAATGGCCAGCATATATTTTGTGTCTAATCAATGTACATGGCACATAAGGTAAACTCCAAAGCTCCATGGCCTAGAGTAACACATCAAGATACTGTGAATTCTCTCTCATTTTCTCAGCACACCAATGATTTTTTTCCCTGGGAATTGCCTACCATGAGCTATTATTAGATATGATTTTCACGTACACTTCTCTGTGAGTTGTTGGGTTTGCCTTTTTAAAAAAGAGCAGGCTCTGACTTTTTCTCTGTTTCCTGCCACCCAGCTGAGGCCTTCCACTCTGCCTCTCTGATTTGAATCATTACTTTCAATTTCTACCCAGGCCAGTGATGGGGGAGCTGGGGGAAAGGAGCAAGATTTACTTGTTTCCTTGCTTCTTGCAAATCAAGATCTTAAAAATTACCCAGAACATGATAGCTCAGCAAACACCTTAAGATTATGTTGCTTTTAAAGTTAGTCTAGCTTCTTTAGAGATTTTATAAATGAAGCAATGGCTAAAGGGAATGAAATTATTACTTTTTATGATCTGATCATTCAATATATTCCTCATCTAATTGATGTTTAAAGAGCAGATTCATAATTTGGTTCTCGTTGTTAACTCCTTGATAGCATCGTATAGTATTTACATAATATCTTCATGATCACCTGAGACAAGGTATAGTGTCTATTATTTCTACTGCATATATCCTTTTGTCCAGAAAGAGATCCAACTACCTTCTTAGGAAAGTTTTTATCTGTAAATTTAAAGAGACGATCAACCAAGGTGTTCTTTCCTCCACTATCAAGAATGTGAACCAGGTTGCCTTGATTCCCTTTTCCAGGACTTTAGACTCTTGATAGGAATGACAAAGAGAGTGGGGGAAAAAATCCAGTGACACCAGGCACTGGTGGCTCACACCTGTAATCCTAGCTACTCAGGAGGCTGAGATCTGAGGATCACGGTTCAAAGCCAGCCCAGACAGAAAAGTCTGTGAGACTCTTATCTCTAATAAACCACTAGAAAACCAGAAGTGGCGCTGTGGCTCAAGTGGTAGAGTGCTCACCTTGAGCTGAAGAGCTGAGGGAGAGCGCCCAAGCCAAGAGTTCAAGCCCCACGACTGACCAAAAAAAAAAAAAAATCCAGTGCCAATTTATCAATATCCTTGCTAGTATCATCTATGGTTCTCAAGGTGTTGCTGGTTTCCTGAATTTTCTCAATTCAGATGATTCTCTTTTCCACTGATGGTTTCAGTTAGCCAATATTCTTTTAACAAACTCATTAGAATCTGTTTCTGATGCTCAAAATCAAAACCTTTAGTTGACACAAGGAGAAAAGGCAGGAAGTATTATCTTAAAAGGATCCAAGATTATTAGAGTAACACTAGCCAGGAAAAGAACTTTGACTTTCACCTCTTAGTTCCACTATGACATTGACTACACTAGGGGATGTAAGTGGTTGGCTACTCAATTAAGTTCTACAGAAACCTTTTCAGTCCCCTACCTAAGAGAGGAATGATCACTTTCTTTAGATAATGCCAATCTATGATCCCAGGATCCAGGGGTTACAAATTCAAATACCATCTAGCGCCAGGTACATAGCATGGATGAGTCAAGCCAAGGTTGCCCAAAGAGAACACACACTCATCTAGAATGGCAGCCACTATTTAGCTTTAGCTAATTTTGCCATTCAGAATAGCGTACTCGTAAATTTTCAAAATGAATTTAAAATCTTTTTGTGGGAGGGAATTTAAATGTGAAAACTCCTGATTTAAAACGACACATGGTCTCCCTGATATGTGGATGCTACAAGAAAGAAAGAAAGAAAGAAAGAAAGAAAGAAAGAAAGGAAGGAAGGAAGGAAGGAAGGAAGGAAGGAAGGAAGGAAGGAAGGAAGGAAGGAAGGAAGGAAGGAAGGAAGGAAGGAAGGAAGGAAGGAAGGAAGGAAGGAAGGAAGGAAGAAAGAGGAAGGAAGGAAGGAAGGAAGGAAGGAAGGAAGGAAGGAAGGAAGGAAGGAAGGAAGGAAGGAAGGAAGGAAGGAAGGAAGGAAGGAAGGGAGAAAGAAAACTCCTGGTTTTGTAAATACTGGAAGTTAGTTTTTGTTTCTTGGGTTTTTTTTGTCAGTCGTGGGACCTGAACTCTGGGCCTGGGCGCTGTCCCTCAGCTCAAGGTTAGTGCTCTACCACTTGAGCCACAGAGCACCTTCCAGTTTTCTGGTGGTTAATTGGAGAGAAGAGTCTCACAGACTTTCCTGGCTTTGAACCTCAATATTCAGATCTTAGTTCCTGAGTAGCTAGGATTACAGCATGAGCCACTGGTGTCTGCCTTAGTTGTTTTTTTTTGTTTTTGTTTTTTTTTAGCCATATCTTCAGGCTCAGCTTCACAATCATTCTAGTACATCTTCATGACTCCTGCCATGTTGGAGACAAGCTACACAACACTGAGTATTTTTCTTTAAAAATCAGCCTACTGCCAGGCATGGTGGCTCATGCCTGTTATCCTAGCTTCCCAGTCAGCTGAAATCTGAGGATTGAGGTTTAAAGCCAGCCTGTGAAGGAAAGTCCTTGAGACTTTCAGCTCAAATTAACCCCCAGAAAACCAGAAGTGGTGCTGTGGCTCAAAGTGGCAGAGTACTAGCCTTGAGCACAAAAGTTCAGGGATAGCACTCAGGCCTTGAGTTCAAGTCCCATGACCAAAAAACAAAACAAAACAAAACAGTCTATTAAAAATATGAATATATTCACTTTACAAGAAAAAAAAAAAAGGAAAACAGTTGTGCCTATCACAAATGTGAAAGGCAATAAAAGTAATTCTATATAAAAGAAAGGTACATGTTTATGTCATTCTAGATAGGTATTATTGGTTGCTGAAGGCCCTAAGGCTGAAATGTGTTCCCTCTTTGTAAAAGAAGATGTTAACAAATGCTAAAGAATGCTAAAGACATGCTGAATCCATCAGGAGCTGAAGAAGGAATGACTTTCTCACTGTGGGCTTCAATATATGCACTATCACCCAGATATCCCCAAAGTTTCACATCCTACACTCTACATGCAGTGACCTACTGCAGTGGTTTCTCAACACTTTGCAGATAAGCCTATTTCCCATCAAATGTATTCTTACATAGAACTCCAACGTACACAGCACACAAAAGCAGACCTGCTGCCAGTGTACTTATCATGGATCTCCTCAAACTTTCAAGGCCCAAATGGAACAAAATTTGCTAACCCTAACTCCATGGCATTCCAACAGCACTTAACTTCTTAGAAGTTTATACACTGCGGATAGGAATATACTGTCATATTGATAGGCAGCATAATAGTTTCTTAAAATTAAGTGTATATCTAACATATGATCCAGTGTGGTTAATCTGGATGGTCAACTTAGATTGAGGGATACCTGGGAGATGAGTAAAACAATCTTTGAGGGTGTTTGGGAGAGCATTCCAAAAACAAATAAATCACGAGGAGTCTGAAATAATTAAGTTAAATCCATAGATGGATTCAAAAGTTGAACAGACTATTGTGAGATGGTGAAGGAAGGACTTAAAGGAAGTAGATCACTGGTGTTACGACTTTGGAGGTTGTATCTTGGCCTTGGACACTTTCTGTTACTTCTCTCTGCTTTCTGGCTACCATGAAGGGAGCAACTTTGCTCTGCCATGCCCTTCCACCACCAGCCATGTTCTGTTCCCCCAAAATGGAGCTAACCCAACACGGATTGAAACATCTGAAAGTACAAACCAAAATGAACTTTTTCTCCTTTTACACTGTTGCTCTCAGATATTTGTCACAAAAGTGAAAAGCTAACTAATATACCCAGGAAACTCATTTGTAGGAATTTATCTAAAGAAGTCCTTCACAGTATCAATGGATAAACACATACATGGTATATCCACATAGCCGATTAATATTCAACAAGAAAAGAACAGAGAAGGAACGGATACATGCAACTACTTGGGTGAATCTCAAAAGCCAATTTCAAACAGCTAAACATTGCATGATTGTATTTATTTGACATTCCAAGAGAAGCAATCCTATAGTAACACAGAATATAACAATGGCTGTAAGGAATTAGGATGGATTTGAGACAACACATGGGAGTTTGGGGATGATGTATCTATTCTATGTCCTGATTGTGACAGTGATTACATCAGTTTAAACATATGTCAAAGTTCTAGCCCCACAACTGCAAAAAACAAATGTCAAAACTCACAAATCTATATTTAAAAGATCAGTTTGATTACATGCAAATTTTTATACAATTCAACTGAAAATTTTCATTTCCATCACATTTTTTAAATATATATTTTCATTGTAAAGATACTGTACAGAGAGGTTTCAGTTACATGAACAAGGTAATGAGTCCATTTCCTATCTAGCATTGTTACCCTCCTTTGTTTTTCCCCCACCATCCATCCCCCAACCCCCACCTCCCCCCCCCACCCTGCACAAAATTGTAAATTTCATTTTCAACATAGTGTCTTGTACATCTCATTGCTACATTGGGTATCCTGTATCCTTATTTCAGCATTTTGTTATTTCCCTTCCCCTCCCCAAATTAGGAAAATGTATATACAAGATGCAGGACACTGGAATCAAATACAGTGACAACAGAGGTTGTACCATGGGGGGAAGAACATACAAAAAAACAAACAAATAAAAAACCACATTCCATCACATTTTTAAGACAGAAGGACTGCAAAAAACAAATTTAATAGTAAACATACTTAATGAGTAAGTACTAAAGGTAATAGAGAAACAACCAGATTCTAAAAATAAATAATTATTAGTTTAATATTGAAGATAAGTGAACTTCTAGTCATCATTTAGGGTAAATTTACAGTAAAATTTAGAGTACAAGGAAGCTATTACACACAAGGAATCTCAGTGTCAAAAGAGCATTCTTCTTAGAAGGAAATTAGCAGCAATATTTTTCTTCTTCAAAGTGTTGGCTCTTTAAGGGGCTTCACCCAGGAAATATTAACAAACTATTTTTCCATTCATAGGCACACAGACCTATCTTCAAACAAGTTCTGAATTTTAAACAGTCTCCTATTTCTAAACACATTCTTCTTCTCCTCCCCTTAGAATATAGGGAAAGAAAGCCACAAGTTTAGGAAAAATACCAGCGGGTTACATTTCATTTAGTTAGTAATTCTTTTTCTGTAAAACAGTATGAAAATGCTGACCAGATCAGAAGGGGCTAGAATTTTTAAGGATGCTAGGTGTTCAAATCCCACAGTCACTTTCTAGCTGTGGTTTCCTTTCATGATGGCAAAAAGACAAGAGAATAGACTGTTCTTGCCTTATTGTATCTTCCATTCTGATTGCTATTGTTCAGTTGCATCTTAAATTCAGCTAATCTACCACATGCAAGGCTGTGCTCCTTTAACAAAAAGATACCTGCAAAAATTTCAAGAAGTCATCAGGTAGCCTATTAAACAGTCCCAACTATACAATGTCTATTTGTATCAGGACTCAAAGGCTCATCTCTCATCTGAACCATACAGTGGCCTCCAAACTGATCTTTCTATGTTGATCTTATCCCTTACATGAGTTTTCCTGCTTCAAGAGGGATCTTTTCAAAGTACAGGTCTGAATAAGTTACTTACTTTCAAATAACTCAGCATTACCACTAGTCACGACCTTCAAACTGTCCAGCATGAAAGTTCTGGTGTTTCAAAGAAGCATCTGACCAACACCAAGGAGATGAGTCCCTTCTGAAAGAGGGTACCTCAGTTCTTATATGCTTCAATTATTAGCATTTACAGGAAATAAAAATGATTTTTTTTTCCTGAGCCTGGCAAAATGAAAAAAATAAAACCATCTTCTTGATACAAATAACTGTTTCCTCCTCAAATTTTATCTCCTGCCATCTTCAATTCCACAAAAAGATCATTTTCTGAACACACATGGTTATTCTTTACCATACAGTTACCAGTATCTTGTTATATCATTTGCCAATAACTACTGACTCTTTAAAACCCTTCTCAAATACCATTGCTTTCTCTGAGGCAAACCCTTGTGCCCAATGATCACTGCTCCACCTCTATGTAGCCACAGCCAACTGTACTTTATTCATCAGGATTTCTCTGTATCTGTTCACTTGGATGTTTCTTCTTCCAGAAGGTTAGCTCTCTTAGGAGAGTGTCCATGCCCATTTCCAAGGGTTCTAGCATGCCAACATGCCATCAAATAGACTCTGACAGATGCTTTGGAATGACCTGTGAGACTAAGTCCACTGAAGCAAATGATCAAGCCATATTCAAAGCCCAATGGAGTATCACAATAAGCTTTGGTTTGACTCAAAGAATTCTAAGAAAATTTGTAAAATTATTAAGCAACATAGCCAAGAAAAATAAGTATATGCCCTCAATAGGTGACCACTTAGAAGGGAAATACTCAATAGGATGTGCCTAAAAATGCATACTTACCCTGTAAGTTACCTCATTTAATCTGTATCACTTTTCCCACTGGACTGGCAACATATAGGATCACTGAGAATATCTCAGAGTCTCTAGTTCTTCCTGATTTAAATCTTTATACACAAAACAAAGAAAAAAGGAAAAGACCAAAAAATTCACTAGACAAAGCGTGGGGAAGAGAGGGAGGAAAGGAGAAAAAGAGACGGAGAAAAGAAAACCTAAAAACTCTAAGAAACTCCAAGTTTTAGGCTTCAATTCCACGTTTTTCATATAAAAACTCTGTGAATCTGAATTTATTAAATTATAACAGGGTAGTTCTAACTTTTGTCCACTTATGTTACATTCAGTAACTTGGAATAAGCTCTAATAAGGATAGCATGTGTGAGCATATATGCAATAAAGCAGAATGTGTTGCACATACTGTTTTCAAAAAAGAATCACTCTGCAATTTAAAAGGAAAATTCTATGTAAATCATTCTCTTTGGCCTTCTCTGATAGGGAGTAAGAGACTCTTACAGGAACTCTAAAACTCAAGATCTGATCTCTATTTCTAACAAATCAGCAAACTTTTGTCTGAGGGCATACATTGACACAAGATGGCACTCTACAAATATGACAGCAATTCTTCCTCTTAGCTTCTTAAAAATGTTAAGGAAGATTTTTATTTGCTTGCAGCAATTCTTTTTCTTAGCTCATTAAAAATTTTTAGGGAGATTTCTATTTGCTTGCAATTTCAGAAGACATAGAGCAACACCTGGATGCCAGGACTGCAGAGCTTTCCAACCTTCTCATCTTCCATCTCACCACCATCAAGGAGGCAACGCTATCACTGTGAGAAGCACTTTTTATATATACATGGCTGTCTGGGAGAGCACTGTATTTCCCCCTGCACACACAAATTACAAAGATATGCTCTGACCGATAATGGGGCTAAGGTTCAACTTGTGTAGAAACTTGGTTGAAGATGTTATCAGCTGGGAAAGCTATTTCCTCACATCAACATTGCCACAGGCTGTCAAAAAGCCAACCAATGCTCCCTTCTTCAAAAGTCCAGGAACACATTTTTTTGCTATCCTTCTCTCTTTTTTTTCTTTTTCTTTTTCTCTTTAAGAAGAAAGGCACAGAACCCACTGAGATAGCCTTAGTCCCATCAAAGAAAGGTCGATCTCAGGTCTTCCTTCATTCACTGATAGTCAGTTTAAGATGGCTCTTTTGTAAGGCCTCTGCAGCCCAATGCTGAGTGATGCCTTCACATTTTCTAAACTGGACTGGGCACCACAACAGATTTCCAGCATGCTTGGATCTACAGCTCAGCAGAACAAATAAACACTCCTCCAGGCTCCTTTGCCTACCTTATCTCCCACTCTAAGAGCAGGAGGTTTTGGGGGTGCCAATGTTTACACAATGTTAAAACTTTCTTTCCCCTGTTTCCTGAATTTGAGAAAACACATCCTGGATGACCTCGGCTAAGAGATAACACCAAGTCACCACTGGGTGCCACGTCTACTGGACCACTTGGGGCTGCTGTCTTCATTCCCTCCCTTCCCCCATTCTGCAGAGGATAAGCTGACTGTCTTGAAAGAGGGGCTCAAAGGCATAAGTCTCCAAGAGGCTGCCAACAAAGCAGCCTTTTATTCTCACCCAAAGACACACTTGGTTCAGTTCATCTCAAAGACCCACTTTATTTGAATGAATGCTTCAGCTGAGTTCACCAAATGGGTCCTCCAAAGGCCCAGGGCATAGTTTAGCATTTTTCTGTCATGTACTAGAGAGCGAAGGGAGTTAACAGAGTAATCAAGAATGTCTGAGGGAAAAGAATTTAGGGAAAATGTGTTTCTTTGATCAGTTTCCTCATCTGTAAGGGGATATAAACAACAGCAACTAACCCATAAAGCTGTGGTAAAAAGTAAATGAGAGAACCTACATAAAATGCTTTAGCACAGTGGTTAGCACATGCAAAAAGCTTAAGTAATATTAGAAATCATCATTACGCATTTTAAAACTTGGAAAACATCACAGAAGATATGGACATTGGCTTTTAAAAATCATAAAGTATCATAGCCATGACTTTGAGTGACATTGGACACTGTGTGTCATTCCCCTACTACTGACTAGTAGTAGAGAACTCACTGCACCTCATCTGTTTCCCTAAAAAGCCATTGAGCCACAGCAGCATGAAGTCTCAAGGGCATGTATAGGGGCCAGCTGGAATGATCAGGCTGCTATACAGAAGGATATCCTGCTTCTAGACATTTACCTGGATACACCAGAGTAGTGTGTGAAAGGTGGGCCCCCAGGGCTCTAGTTGGCAACTTTGGCATTTTAGATGATGTGGGAAAATAGCCTGCTTTGTAAAGGCAAGCAAAAAGAAAAGGGAAGAAGGGAGGAAGGGAAGAAAGAAGGGTGGAAGGGAAGGAAGAGGAGAGGAGGGAAAGAGAGAGGAAGAAATGGAGGGGAAGTAAAAGGAAGGAAAGGAAAAAGAAAAAGGAAAAAAGGTGCAGAGGCTTAAAAAAAAAGTGTTGTTTATAGAATCCAGCTGCTTGGGCCTTGGCGCCAGCAGCCCCTCATCCTGCTATTTTACGCTAGCAACCCCACTGCCCCCACTGGCACAGGTACAACTAAATGTTGACTTCAATGCTTCAGAGAGCACTCGACTGATTTTGTACATGATTAATTGCCAAAGACATGGCTGGCCATATGGAACAGAGAAAGCATCAAGTAATTCATACTTCTGTATGTGATCACTTGGCCCCTGTTGTTTTAATGTACAGGAAAGAGCTAGTACAGCACAGCCCTGGTGTCTTGCCCCTGACAGGCCCATTAAGAAATCTCAGAGCACCTAGTTGAAGTTATGCTGTTGGCTTTTCAATAGCAGCCTAATAAAACAGAAGCAACGCTTTCCAACTAGTCTTAAATCTTTCACATTCAGTACATTAACTACTGCAGCTAAAACAACGGGCTTCTTATGATAGGAAATGGGATTTGATTTCTAGTCTCTGCATACTAGAAAGCCTTTTTCTGACCTTTATAGAGTTTAGAAAATTATTGTTCTTTTATTTCCTTCTGTTTTCTAAGTAGTCTAATAGAATTGTTTGCTTTAAGAGAGTCTACTCTTTATCATTGTTACATGCAGTCCATACAATAAAGTTGATTCACGGAGAAGTGAAAGACACAGCATAATTATTCTTACCAAGACAGTGCAGAAACCAGTCCAGCTTCTGAAGCATTAGCTTCCTTTAGAAACAAGAGAAAACAAAACTTCCACAATG
Organism: Dipodomys spectabilis; assembly: GCF_019054845.1. Classification (NCBI taxonomy): domain Eukaryota; kingdom Metazoa; phylum Chordata; class Mammalia; order Rodentia; family Heteromyidae; genus Dipodomys; species Dipodomys spectabilis. The sequence goes on along the minus strand of NW_024870807.1, from coordinate 754,571 downwards.
GGGAAGAAGCCCCACACACTCTTATGAATCTTACCTCTTTCCCAGCACTATGGGAAATGAACCCACTCAATAAGACAAAGAATATCAATTTATTTCCCATTGTTCTGCTGCTGACTGGGTGATACTCCAGACAAGGGGGAAAGGTGCCACCTTAGCTGCAATTCTATCCCAACTTGCAGTCTATTCACTTTATCCACTCTTAAAATCTCTGCAGCCTACAGAGAATAGGGATACATTTCCACAATGTTTTCCTTTCAAGGATTTTCACATGACAGCAATAAAAGTTATGATGCCCTCAGTAGTTTCCTCTGTCAGTTCTGACGTGTGTTAGTGGGGATGACTCTGTTGGCACTTTCCATTAGAAAATATTTATACAGTATCTTTTGTCTGTGGATTTTTAGGTGCTGTAATTATCCTCACACCAGAAGACTCCATCGATGGGGAATTCCACTTCACTGCCTATTCATTAGCAGGACTGTAATTGCCTCCACTGCCACAGTGAGCTAAAGGTGCATTTACAGCTGCAGCCAATGGCAAAAGTCTCCTTGCATCTCTGCTGCTTCTGCTGCCTCTGTTTCTTTGGAGCATGCTGATGCTTTTTAGAATGAGTAACTCAACTATATCAAGAAATAGTGAGCATGAGCAAGATGCTTCAACGAAAAAAAAAGAGATTCCAATACTAAAATTGACCCTATAGAACAGCAGTGAAGATACAATCCTGTTTTTAAAAACACAAGAAATTCTGACATTGACTATGATCTATAGAACTTTTTAATATTTTACTTATGATATGCTCCATAAAAATGATAATTCCTATTTTTTAGATTTTCACATACATAGTTAGAGAGGATGAAATGCCCAAGAGAGTTACATGTGAGGCAGAAGCAATAGAGTGCTAATTCTGTCAATCTCTCATTCATTGTTGCTGTAAGAGTACTTTACCAGATTATAAATTAAAGTCTTATGCCTAATACAATGTGTGTGTGTGTGTGTGTGTGTGTGTGTGTGTGTGTGTGTATATATATATATGTACATATGACAAAAAGTATTTCCGAAATCCCACCCGTATGAATAAATTCAACAAAGCTGCAAAACCTTTAACAAAGAAAATAAAAAGGTTTAATCTACAGGTGTGGTACACTGAGATTATGTAGATCTAGAATTAAGTTTGACCGTGCCTATATACTTCACATAATGAATACTAGAATGATGGCTGACTTCTCTTCAATTATTTTAGCTGTGCCTTGCTGCCTTGTCTTTGTCTTTTCATCAAAAGCTATTCAACCTATAAATAAAAGCAAGAATTCTCCCAACTTCAACCCAACAGAGCACATGCTTCTAATTTCCAGCCATCCCTTCTAAGACTCTCACTGCACTAATCTGTTCACTGGCCTAACTGTTAATTGAAGGTGAAGCAATAGCTAACTACACCAGCACTAAATAATTGAGCTACTGAGGATGTTTGGCCTTAAAGTAGCTTAGCAATTTCCAATCCTTGAGCAAGTGAAAAGTTACCTAAGATCTCCATCAGATGGGCTCCCGCCTTCCCCCCAAACATCAGTAGCACAAAGACTGAAGTGGTCTGTCATGCACACTGGATTATATGAAGTGTAAAACACTAGGGGGTTGGGGAGAAGGCCTTGAAAGGGAACTAGAAAAAGAGATCACACTTGCAAGAGGATCCAGCTGACAGCTCAGTCCCTAACAAGTGAGACAAGCGAAAGTGCTTGGAAACATTGTGAATGCAGGGAGAGCACAGGCCTTTTGTCTGCAGCCCTACAGTGTGTCTTTAACCCAACTGCTGCCTGCATCACTGAACATATGTTTTCTACACAAGAACTGAAGCAGAAAAGGTTCTTTGTTATAATTCACTCCTTTGTATGTTATCTGTCCCTCCACCCCCCTTTTCTGCTCACCCCTTCTTTCAGTTACATCCAAACCAAAGCCATAATGGAAACTTTAAGGGCTTGGGAGAGTGAAACCAGAGCTCCATCAGAGAGCTGACTGCTGCACCCAGACCTGGAGAACTGTCCACCCTCAAGTGGCAATAAGAACAGTAACTATATTAATTAATGCTTGCTACCTCTAAGCTAACAGCATTTCCTCAACAATAGCTCATGTAATCTAGCAACCTCCACCTGAGAGAAATCTCTGTGCCAATAATGAAGAAACTGAGGTACATACAGAGTAAATGATTCTCTAGAGCCATAAGGAAGAGACTGACTTAGGTTGGAAGTATTCACGGTGATTCATGATACAGGGTTTTAGAGTATAACAGAAATATGCTCTAAAAATCAGAGACTTGGGAAAATTATGCACACACACACATACACATACCATTCTGCTAATTCAATGTCATTGCATTGGAGCTAGAATGTGGAAGGTACAGAATTCAGATGTACACAAAGCTGATAAGTGGCCTTCTCAGCTCCTGACTATACTGAAGTAAAATAATGTTGGTGAATCGGGAGGTTGCTCTTGTCTTTGAGATGTTAGCATGGGAAGAAGAACAAAGGCTCCAGAGATAATCTGAAGTAACATAGCCAAGTCAGTCATGGACAAGTCTAGATATCTGGACCTCAGATTCCCAACTTGTGAAAGGAGGATATTTGCAGCACCAGCTTCAGAAAGGTAGATAGAATTAATTCTTTTTTTTTTTTTTGGGGGGGGGGTCCGGTCATGGGGCCTGAACTCTGGGCCTAGGTGCTGTCCCTCAGCTCTTCAGCTCAAGGCTAGCGCTCTTCCACTTGAGCCAAGCGCCACTTCCGGCTTTTTTTTTTTTTGCTTTTTGCTTATGTGGTGCTGAGGAATCAAACCCAGGGCCTCATGCATGCAAGGCAAGCGCTCTACCACTGAGCCACCTTCCCAGCCCCAGAATTCATTCTTATACATAAGGTCCATACAGTAGTATCTGACCGGTAGTAACCAGTCATTACATTTTGGCTTATTTGTTTCCCTAGAATTTTGCTTCTGGGATTTAGAATAAATCTAGAGTGGCCACTTAGAGCTACATTAGATCTTCTAAAGCTAGTCATAATTTTTTTACACTTCCTAAGCCTTTTATTTTATTCCTCTTTCACCTCTTGTTGAATGTTAACTGTGTCTATACAGCAGATAGTCTAATGTCTCTAATCTGCATACATTCTTGATGATGGCAGTGATGATACAGCAGGTAACTTTATGAGTGCTTCCTACATGTCTGGTGTTGCTCATATGCACTAGATCTTGTATCCTAACAATAAGTCTATGAGATAAAAGCACTACTATTCCCATTTCACAGATGGAAGTACTACAACTCAAAGAGATTGAGTAATCTGTTCAACTTTGCCTTTAGTAATTAAGTAAAAGAGCCAAATCTAACCTAGGCACTGACACTTTGTAAAATGCTTTCAAAAACATTACTTCATCTAACCCTCATAAAAATTGAGTTGGGTAAAGCAAATATTACTAACCACATTTTTACAGATAAGAACTGAGGCTTAGCTAGATTAAATAACTCAATAAATATACAAATGAGAAAAGACTACAGATTTCTATATAAGACAAGAAGTCAGTGTTTTGGTCCAGGCCCAGCACATTTCATATACATGCAACAGAACTGACTATAGACAAATTTCCAAATGATAAATTAATCAGTAATATTTCAGTTTTGCTGTATGGGGAACATCTAGGAGGTTACAAAACTTGGCAACTCGCAGTTTAAGTTTCCAACTACAAATCAGGAACTGGTGGCTCATACCTGTAATCTTAGTAACTCTAGAGGCTAAGATCTAAGGACCAAAGGTTTGAAGCCAGCATGGCAGAAAAATCCATGTGAGTCTTATCTCTAATTAATCACCAAAAAAAGCAGGAAGTGGAGCTGTGGTTCAGAAGAAAGGAAGAAAGAAAAAAAGAAAGAGAGAAAGAAGAGAGAAAAAGAGAAAGAAAAAGAAAGAAAGAGGGATGGAGGGAGGGAAGAAAGAAAGAAAGAAAGAAAGAAAGAAAGAAAGAAAGAAAGAAAGAAAGAAGAAGAAAGAAAGAAAGAAAGAAAGAAAGAAAGAAAGAAAGAAAGAAAGAAAGAAAGAAGGAAGAAAGGAAGGAAGGAAGGAAAGAAAGAAAGAAAGAAAGAAAGAAAGAAAGAAAGAAAGAAAGAAAGAAAGAAAGAAAGAAAGAAAGAAAGAAAGAAAGAAAGAAAGAAAGAAAAAAGAAAGAAAGGAAGGAAGGAAGAAAGAAAGGAAGAAAGAGGGAGGGAAGAAGAAAGGAAGGAAGGAAGGAAGGAAGGAAGGAAGAAAGGAAGGAAGGAAGGAAGGAAAGAGAAAGAACAAAAGAAGGAAAGAAAGACAGAAAGAAAGAAGCTACTACACACACAGAGAAGAGGATGGCCAAGGGGGTTACATAATATAATTTATTTAATTAAGCTTTTAGAACTGATTTTATGAAATAGTCTGCTCTATTAGAATGCTCTGCTGACTGACTGTCATCATTTAACACTAATCTCTTAAGTACTATTATCATTTTAATCTGGAGAAAATAAAAAATTAAAATCTATATATATGAAACAAAGATATGATACAAATATCAAAACAAAAATGTATCCACCCTTAACTACCTTATTTTTCTTAAGATTCCAAGGTCAAAGCAACATCTCATTATAACAAAGTAGCTCATGCTATTAACAATTTGACTATTAAACACTACCTAAAATAACAATGTGGCAAGAAAAGACAACTAAGTAAAAAAAAAAAAAAATCAGGTGGACAGAGCTGCTACACTTGTTCCCAGATAACATCTACCTCAGACAAATAAGTTCCAGCCTCAACACCACTGTACACAAAGTCTTGGTAGTCAGCACAATTGCTCATATTTACACCTGGTACTTTATCATGATGGACTCAGATATACACACTGACCCCCAAACACACATACATATTCAGATAACTTTGTGTTGTAATTTTCAAGTAGAAATTCAAGATGTTTATGTGCATATTAGTAAAGCATTAAATAGTAGCTATGGAAATAAAACCACATTGCAGGAGATACTAAAATATTATCTGAAAGTACTAATAACAGTAGAAATAACTATTAGTTATTTGACATTTACTGTAAACCAAGCCCCATTCTATTCTATTCACTTTTCATGTATTCCTAATTTAAATTCTCACAATTCATTGAAATAGGTTTTATTTCATACCAATTTATAAACAAGAAAAATAGGATACAGACATAATATGTAACTTGCTTCAGATCACATAGCTGGTGAGTAGAGGGGCCAAAAGTCAAAGCCAGACTATCGCCTAGCAGCGTTTACTCTCTGACTCACTAAACATGTAGAGACTAATATGGCACCCCTTCAGTGAGGCAGAGATACAGCATCTCATTCAATCCTCGAAACTATCTGACCAGGTAGGCTGGTAACATTGGTCAATTCATTTCACAAGTATCCTAGAGCTGGGTGCCAGTGGCTTACATTTGGAATCCCAGCTACTTTAAGGAGTCTGATATGTGAGGATCTCAGTTCAAAGCCAGCACAAGCAGGAAAGTCCTCAAAACTCTATCTCCATTTAACCAGCAAGAAAATTACACTGGAGGGTATGACTCAAATGGTGGAGCACCAGACATGAGAGGAAAAAGCTGAGGAAGAATAGAGGATTCTGAGTTCAAGCCCTAGTACTGGCAACACACACACACACACACACACACACACACACACACACACACACACACACACACACACAAATTAAAAATAAAATAAAAAATTTCTCCATGATCTCATTACCAGAGGTGGCAGATTAGAGATGTTTAGAAAACTGGGATGAGTGATGTTCAGCCCTTGACAACAATTTTAGTTACCTACTAAGGTTTGGAGGTAATTTGTGCTGACACAGGCAGTTGCTGCCTCTCTGATAGTTCAGAATCTCACTTGGACAGAAAATTTGAGGTCATTGAGAACAAACAATAGTATATGTTGAATAGAGAAAGACTGTTAAATCTCAGACCTACTAATCTATTTTCCAACATAGAACTACTATAAGCTCATAATTGTAATGTCCCAAGTCCAATCTGAGACTAATAAAATAACCTTTTCACATTTTTAACTATTAAATATGAAAGGAATATGAATGTCAAAGGAAACAATAACTTCTGAATGACAGTATTACCTAGAAGATACAAAGCCTTCAAGTTTGGGAGAAGGCATTCTGTAGGTACATTTAATGCCTTTGAGCCCAGACTAGACCTAAACTTGTGACATGAGCAGCAGAAATGTAGCTTATTTCTGGATAAGAAAAAATATCCAATGTCCTCATGAGCAATCAGTGTAAAATCTGATGTAAGGAGTGCCTGTCAACTTATTAGAATTATATCTAAAGTTTTTAGGAACAAGATTCTCAACTACAGACTTCTCAGGGATTTATAAAAGAAAACTATCATTACACTGCATTCATTTTCTTCAGTGATCCCAGCTGTGATTTGGAAGAAAAGAAACAATTATGGATGGCTCAATGAGAACACATGAATGGGATATTGGGTATCCTCAGCAAGAGCAGCAATAGGAATTTGTCTGGTAGCCTGCCCTTTAGCTCATCTTTTAATGCTTTCTATTTAGAGTATTCTGAGGAGGAGAGTTATAAACTGCATTCCACTCATTTTTAGGGAAAACAACCAATTATTCCAATTTCAACTATTAATCCCTTTAAAGCTATATCCCCCAGGGTAACACCTTCATACAAACAGACATGGATCACCTAGAGTCTAACCTTACCTTTTGAAAGCTAACCTGAGTAACACTAACTTGATTTGAGAACCCTAAGGACAATAAAAGCCACATTTCTGTCTTGATTAATAGTCTAAAACCTGCAAAATCCTACTGCTTGTTGGCATGAATTCCTTTTGAACTCTAAGTTGCCACACTGAGAACAGTTTTATGCTTTGATAAGCAGATATTATTGGCTCATCTTAGAGAGATAATTGCCTCTCCTGCCCAGTTTGGTGGTAATACATTCCATACCCAAAGTTAAACTGTTGTAGAAAAGCAGTGATGGGCGCAGTCCTTTCATGCTGAAATTGTCTCCATGAGACTGAGCAGGAACACTCTGACTCTAGGATTTAGACAATGGGTATTCTGAAAGGATTAGAAAAATGGGCAACAACTGAGCCTCCTCCTCCCTCCTGTGTTCGAGTCCACCACCTGCTGTGGTATTTTTGTTTCAGTAACAAAGACGCCTTCATGTTTGAGGCTCATATGTAATGTTTGCTGGACTGGCCCCTGGAGTTTTACTTAACTCTTAAGGAGCAGAAAAAGAAATATTCCTTGCCTGACAAACAAATACACCAATCTACTTTCCTCACTGGAGCCCACAAATCAATTCATGTGTCTCTATGGACATATGTGCCTCTGCCTGCTTTTTCTTACACACCACTCCAGGGACAGGAGAACACTCTATTTATATTTAATAAAGCATAATTGGTCAATAAGGGTTGCATAATATTTGTGATTTTATGGTTCACTACAGTAACAGGTGCTGTGGTAAACAGGAATGTAAAGTGTTAAATAAAAAGAAGGGGATCACTTCAGAGACATTAAGCAGCTTTAAACACTGACAGCAGAAAGGGAAAATTTTTAAACCAATTTGGTCGGGTCAGTAAAAAGTAACACAGGTCAAAGGAACAAAATGGTACCCAAAAATTCAGCCTATTGATAAATGAGCCTACTGTTTTGTGGTTGGGTGCACAAGGCAGCGGCTAAACAACTGTTGTATGGAAACAAAAATATGCTGTCTTTGTGGCTCTCTTACAATAAGTTACTTCAGCTTGGTGAACGCTTGGGGCCCCCATCCTCCCTGTATATGCTGCCATCGGGGTATACATTAAGGAAAACAAAAGGGTCCATTTTCATTGTAACCATGCAGACGGGTTAAGCATTTGACCTTCAAGTATGGTGTGCTTGTGCTCAGTGGAAAGGTTCTTGACAATATAAACAAGAATTACTGCTGTTAGAGAAAGGGGACACAATTAAAAACAATCTCAGATGCTTGTTGTACAGCTGTTCAAGTTTCAGCTCTGTCTGACCTCTAAGGATGCTACATGTTTAACAGAGACAATTTAAGATATTTTAGTGAGTCTCTTTACCATTCACCATCGCCATCTTTCCACTTGGGAATACCTATCCTTAAACACAAAGCACTTTTCCAGTAATGAGATTTTACGCTGCAGGATTTACCCATAAAGCCATTTGCTTTCCCAATCTGTCCTCCACTTGTTGTCTGAACACCCCAAGAAGCAGCCAAAGCCAGATCCTGAGGGATCTGGCTGAAGGCAGGAATGCTTGACTTTATAGACCACAATTATTTTAAAATAGTTTTTCTTTTCCTGCAAAGCAAATTGTTATCACACCTTACTTTCAAAAACAGATATCACTAGAGAAAAGTTTTTACTCTATTAAACAGTGATTTATTCGAAAAAATAGCTTCCTTTATTGGAACAAAAGTACGACCACTTATTACTGATTTACAAGTTAGAAAGTTCTAAGACATCCCAAACATAGAAACAGGCAAGCAGGTACACAATAAAAATAAAGAAGCATTACACAAGATAGTTTTAGAAGACACAAATTCTAAGGTCTAACTTGAGGGAAACAGAGTCAGCAGAAGACTGGAAAACTCTACCCCAATGAGAAGGGGCCCAAGAAGTGACTGTGAGAAAGCTGTGTTCTCCACTGGAGAAGGACAATGCTAGAAGACTGCAGGGCTGCTGCCTGGGCCTACAGAGGCTTTAAATGAGCAAACCCATGGAATGCTGCTAAGGACTCAAGGAGGTGATACTTCCTACTTCTCGGGAAGAAAGGAAGTCATTCCGAGGTGAAACACAGTCAGGAGACAGGCCAAGTCTCATAAAGAGCAGGGCACAGGGAAAGTTTGGCTTGTCAAACACACTTTAATCTCTAAAATCACTGAGCTTTGATGTTGCCCCAAACAGAAAACCTACACGATTTGCAAGATTTACAGCATTTCTAGTGGGAACAGTTTTATGCTCCAGGGTTTTTCCTTCAGAGATTAAGGTTTATTTTATCCCTAATGTTCAATGTGTCTCACTATAAGAGCCTCATCAGAAACAAAGACATTTTCCTGCCCTCTGACTCATCAAATACACCAAACTTTATTCATCAAATCAAGTTCATTTTTCAGGGAACAAAGCTTCTGGAGATGATCCAAACTGTGGAGTAATCACTGTCATTCTGACAAGGCAGAAGTGTTTCTTCTGGAAAAGTCAGCTCCTAAGGGAGATGACAAAGATTGGCTAAAAATGGCTGCGCTAATCTCTGTATTGTCAAGTCCACACAAATCATTGCTTCAGATGAAGTGAAGAGGAGCATAAGTGGAGTAAGAAAGAAACAAATCGCTAATTGCCTATACAGCCAACACAACCCACCACAGACTTGAAGATTGAAACAATACTAAGTCACATGAGACTGAAGTACTGTAAAAAGGCCACTGGTACAATGTTCACTGAGAGAGCTCTTGGGATGCTCATGAGCACATCTTTCTGGAAGCTACCATCTATTCCTCTGACTGTAAGGGAAAGCCTGGTTTGTAAGGCTTACATACAAAGCTAAGAAGCTGAGAGCAAATTTTACCTGAATCCAAAGAATCATAGTTACATTAATTCCAGCACTACCTAGGAAAACGTCAGCTGAGAATCACAGAATGAATCTTTGCCTGGATGTTGAGACACCTTCTCCTCATCTTAGCATGGTTGCCAAATAAAATGAACCTGGGAACAGGTTGCATCCTAATTCTCAACACTCATTCATCAAAAAAGGTCCTACTCCTAGGAGTATCCAATAGAGTCTACTAATGGTTTCACACAGGGATCATCTGCTTTTGCCAAAACAAAAGGCAAAGTAAGAAAGAAATCACCTATATCTGCTTCTATTTTTTCTAAATAGAAAAATATATTCCCACTTCCAGGATGGGAAAATGAAAATAAACCTTTTGGGTATCTTATCATAATGGTGCTAATGGAAGAGATTTCTTTTCCACTCAATATTGTCAACACATAAAAACACAACACACACTAATGAGGGGAAGAGTCATCTGACATCAGCATGTGGTTTGAAGAAGCTAAGCATGTCCCAGGGATCCTGGCTTCTGGCAGGAGGCCTTTGGAAACATAACTCTGTGAGGTGACCTAAGGACACACAGAGCTGTAGGTAAGGCTTTACTCTAAATTGCAACAATCTGATTCTTCTCCTACCACCCCCAGCTACACTGCAGTAACACCCAACTGTTCCTTCTGCTTTGCCATTTTAGGTACACACTTGTGGGGGAAAAAAAAAAAAAAACAACGTACGTTTATCCCTTCAGAGATCAGTTACTTCCATGCAGGAAGACAGCAACAGGATAGCTTCTTTAGCTATCCTGTAGTTATGATATTGATTTTTCATTTTGCTCCACAGATACTACCACAACTTTATAACTGATATATAGCATTAACAGCTTCCTTGGCCTTAGAGACCAAATTAATCACAAAATCACCAATCTGTATTTATGCCACAGAGTTCAATGTTAGTTTTCAACATAAATCGCAAAGCCACAGCCAGGGCCCAGGGCAATTTTGGAGATGCATTGCTAAATTGCCTCCTATTTGTGATTTAATACAACAATGGTTTTGCAAATTAAAATGTTTAAGGCTTTAGGTCAGCCTTTATTTAGTCAGCTACCCGGCAACTGATGTCTCCAGGCTGATTTCTGTAAGAACTAGGTATCAGGCTGGTTGGAAAACTCCATCTGGATAAACTCCATTTCCTCTTAGGCATCTCAGGTTGACCTGTAACTATCTGGCAGGTAGAACTGTTCTGAGATCAGATCACAAAAACGTGTCTATGCGTTCACCCGACTTTCTTTATCTTATCCTTCTGGCTGGACCTGTCATTCCCTCAAAACTCTTCCATATTGAATGTTGTGGGCTTACCCTGACTTACCTGAAAGGTTCATTAACCTCTCTGATTGTCTTCCACTCAATGCTACCACCTACCCTACTGGTTTTCTTCTAACCTCTGTGGTTGCCATCTTGAGCCATTTCCCTGGCTGTGTGTGTGTGTGTGTGTGTGTGTGTGTGTGTGTGTGTGTGTGTGTGTGTGTGTGTGTGTGTGTGTGTGTGTGTGTGTGTGTGTGTGTGTGTGTGTGTGTGTGTGTGTGTGTGTACCATACAGAGGAGTTACAATTACATGGGCAAGATAAAGAGTACATTTCTTATCAAGCATTGCAGCCTCCTCTTTGTTTCCCTTCCCATCCCTTCCCATACTCCCCCCCCTCCCCCCACCTGATCCTACCCCCACCCCCCACCAAAGTTGTAAAGTTCGTTTTCGATATAAAGACTTGTACATCTCATTGTTGCAATGGGTCCACCTGTATCCCTATTTAAACGATTTGTTTTTGCCCTTTCCCTCCACAAATTATACCAACATCAAATACAGTGAAAGCATGGGTTATACCGTGGGGGAGGGACATACAAAGCAACAAAGAAATCATCTTATAAATATGTTAGAAACAATTGCATGAAAGAAAAAAAACATTTGAATACTTATCTTGGGGTTCATTCTCCTAACATCAACTTATCTGACCTTTTCTGCTTGACTCAGATATATACTAGTTATTGCAAATAAGGGAAACCATGGGACCTATGTTTCTTTGGGCCTGGCTTACTTCACTTCATATAATTTTTTCCAAGTCTTTCCATTTCCTCCCAGGCTTTTTTAATCCCAGGTCATCCCATTCTCAGTCCTGCTACTGACCTTACTTGTTAGGTCTACTGTCTCACTCGTTCCCATCACTTCAGCTACTGTTCCTCTCTGACGACAATTGCCATGTCTTAGGTGCTTTCGTGTATGAGTTAACCTAGGAGAGACTGTTGTCTGGCACAGGACAACCACATAAGGAATGTCTACTATAGACATGAATCAAATTCCCAAGTCTACCTTTGGCACCAATGCCTTCACCAAGTTCTAGACTAAATTCCAACATTTCTTCTGTGTGCTCCTCAGACACCAGACCTCTAAACTTCTTCCTCTTCTCTGCTCCTGAGCTTGATAAATAGAACATCATCCATTAAACAACTATCACTACTGGGCCCCTTCCTCATCTCTCAACCCTATTATCCAATTGATGTATTTATTTAAATAACAACAAAAATCTTCTTCATTCATCCCTCCTTTTGGTTCATTCCTTTATTTCCCTCATTATTTTGCACCCAAGTTTTTCAGTAAGTCTTCATGTTCTACCCCTCTTCGCTACACTATACTTTTACTCATTATATTTCTTGCTAGCTATAATTTTGCAGAACAGATCTAACTCTATTACCTTCCCATTCTTTGCAACCAACTCCCATCATTGTCTCCAAGGCAAACGTCAAATTTCAACCAAGGTTCTCCATCAGTGGGCTCCATTCCCCGTCTTCACTCATTCTAGATACTAAATGTTTGTCTCCTGCTCTCTCATTTCATCCCAGGTAAGCACTCAAAGCATTGATAATAAGACTGGATGTACTTTTCTGCCAACATGCTCTACTCCTTTTAAACTCATGCTCTTATACCTATTGTTTGTATTGTCTAAAATGAGCCCTATGTCTCCTCTTCACCTACCAAGTCTCTGCTCATTAAAATTCAGTTCACCTTTCAAGGCACAATTGAAAAGGATTGCCTCTTCTATTAAGTCTTCCTCAGTTTTCTCAATCTGACTTCCATCTGGGGCACTCTTGTGGTTTTTTGTTTCTACTTCTCACTTGAAATCTCACATCATGTCTTATTTGTGCATTTATCTGTCACCTTAACATTAACATAAGCTCCACAGGGCAGTACTGTTGGTCTTCTCTAATGGTTGATATCTTAAGCCTTACAATTTTTTCAATACCTGACTTTTGGATTGAATGAAGGCCTTAGCTGGAATTTATGCTGCTCTAGCAGATGTCAACTGAATAGGAACTGCATTTGGTTAAAAGCTTTATTGATTCATGGAACAAGAAGATGGCAACCTGGGCACATCCTGAGGCTGCTACTAAAAGCAGAGGAACTCAGGACTCTCAGAAGAGGATGCTAAGTTATCTTAACTGCAGCCCATACAGAAAACAAATGGACATCCTCTTAGGGTCTTGAAGGTTCCAACAATTCTCCTTTATGCTCATGATATGTTTATAAACACAGAAGGATATTATAAGACTCAGATGAGAGACAAAACTCAATGTTAGCAAGTGTTTACATCCTAATCAGAACAACAAATCACTTCTCACCGAGACTCTAACTCAGTCAGCATGAAGATCCTTGTACTTGTGCCAAGTGGACCTATCCTGGGCCAGAAGATCTGGCACCTTCTAGATGGAGAGTGAATCTATGCATTCACACAAGAAGAAAAATAAAATAACAGCATCTCAAAGACAATTCTGAGACAACTGTCTAGATTCTGCATAACTCTTAAAAGCTCAGATATGCAGGCCCTGGATAGTTTGATTTGCCAAATGACTCCAAACCTACACAAACCCAGAGCAATATCAGAGATGGCTGAAGATCTTCTTGACAGTTAAAGGAGGAGGGCCAACGTTCCTGGGGTAGCTTCTATCTGGCAAAGGAAAGGAAAATGTTATGTTCCAGGAGCCCAACTTTTCTCAATGTCTAAAGTGAGTGACATTTTGAAGAGACTGAAATGAGAAAAAGAATATGACAGAAAGCATAACTAAGTTTCTAACAAGCAGAACTTATCTCCAAAGTGCAGTTCGCATACTCTATTTTATAATGTGCTCACCACTCCTGGTTCTTTGTCAAAGGGTAGTTAATGAGATTCATAAATTACCTACTAAAACTCACTTCCGCAATGCTGATATCTCTAGCAGCACTGGATCTTTATGAAATAGGTAACTGCTCCCAAGTTCTATTGGCTAAAGATATGCGCTGCATTCAGAATAAACCTTGAGTTGCAAGTGCTTCTTTCACGTGGGGAACAGTATAAGTAGAGCCAAGCAACCTAAACAAGTCAAGGGGCTTTCCTGAGCAGGTAACTGAGGTCATATCTGAAAATGAAGAAAAATAGTTCATGTGTCTGTCTTGGTTGGAGAAGACATTCCAGAAAGAGGAAATAATACACAGGCCATAAAGAAGGGAGTACAGTGTTTTGGACTGATGGAAGAAAAGTCAGTACAATGGGAAACTAAAGAGTAAAAGTTTGGAGGGAACGGAAGGTGGGAGAAAAGTAATAAAGCACAGTAATCCCTCTGTACAGCATCTTTACAATAAAATTAAAAAATAAATAAATAAAAGAAAAGCAATAAGGCTTACAAACAACTGTAACCCACCAATGAGTTTATGTAGAGAAAGGGCTGATTGAAATTCACAATTAAAAACATTATTCTGACCACTGTATGAAAAGCACAAGAAGCCATAGTATCAGCCACTACAATATCTAGGAGAGTAGAGGTAGTGTCCAGGACTAGGCTGGCAGCAATAGAGAAAACAGATTTGAGAGACAATCCAGAGGTCAAGAGTCTTCAACTCCATACATGGGATGGAGAGAGGAAGTCTCAAGGTCCATTCCTCCTGTCCTGCCATTTCTCAAGATTGAGAACTCTCAGAAGCAACTAGTTTAATAGGACTTCTAGCCAGGGCCTCTCCTTAGAAACTATGAATATAATCTGCACTCTCCTTCTTCTACCACTATATATCCTGGTCCTTCCATGTGAAAGATCCACTCTCTTCAACCCTCCATCTCCACCTGTCAAATTCTCCTCATGCTAAAACTCAACTAAGAAGTCCCCACTGACTATGAAGTGCTCTGAAATCAGACCCATCTAAATGCATCCTACCCTTTCCCAAACTTCCATCCTCTTTTTCTATCTTTATTATCAACATTATTTCTTACTATCAACACTGCATTTCCCTTCTGAGTCTTCCAGAAATTAAGGAAAGGTACTCAGTACACTGTGTTGGTTTAAAACGTGAAAGCTTTCCAGCTCATTTGCTATCATTGCTCATCCACTCAATCAAACCTAACTTGGTGGGATGCCTGGTTCCTACTGGGACAGTAATTCTCAACCCTGACCATATATCAGGGTCATTTGTAGCTTGATGAAATGTGAGAATCATCTAGTAGCTATGGCTTAACAGAGATAAATCAGAATCTCTGAAGGAAGATTCTAAGTGGTGATATTAAAAAAAATTCTGAGTGACTCAAATATGCTACTCATTTTAAGAGCTATAACTTCTAAATCCAAATTCTAGAGATAGTATTCACAACTTTTAAAAACAGCACAGGTGTTGCTAAAATACATCCTAATCCTTAATGCCATTATGAACTGAGAGAAATTACATTCTGGAGAAAGTTGTTGCAAAGATTATTTCTGCAGTTGAATGTTTTTAAATTATGGAGTTTGTCAAGTAGATTAAATAACAAAGTCAACAGGCCATTCAACAAAGATGCCATAACAGAGCATGACCAATGCAGAAAATATGCAGCCATACCCACATGCAAAGAATGTTTCTTCTTGGTTCTCAAAATTTTCTTGTGTTGTGACTTTGTATCAGGCATGGAGTATTACACAAGACAAAGTCCTTGCTCTCAAATTGCCCCTATATCAGGAGCAGGTAGTAGTAGGTAGACATGGAAGACATAATGTCAGGTAATGATAAATGGTCTGAGAAAAAACCAAGCAAAATAAAAAGAAATGACTTTTGAACAGACCACTAAATGAATACCATTGCCCAATAGAAGTTGGGTGAAAATGATGGGACATTGGGCAGCAGGGTGGAAGAAGAATGAAAGAGGAGGATGAGTTCAAAACAATGAAAGCCACATGTGCCAGACAGTGTGCAAAACACCATGTGTATTACCTCAGGCACTTTCCCAGCAATCACAAAGGGAAGTACTACATGTCTATATCTTACAGATGAAGAAATAATACTCAAGGTATGTTCAACATCATACATAGTAAGTGATGAAGCCAAAACAAATCCTAGTTGGGTTCACAAATCCCAGTTGAAGAGCTATTCTTAACCCAAGAGATCGAAGTTGAGCACTTCAAAGGTAAGGGAGGCATATTCTGAAATCACTTGGTAGCTGACTTCATGGATGACACAATCTAAAAACCTAATTTTACAGCATAGTAAGATATAACATGAAATGTGATCCTGTAAGGTGTCCCTCAATTATCAGAGTGTACCAACTCAGTTCACTGAGGGTTCAAAGGCAAGTTCTCTGTCCTTGCCGAGATCTCTTTTATCCCTGATGTTAAGATTTGGATTTAAAATGTTCCAAGAGGTCCTATGTTAAAGGCTTGCTTGCCACCTTATGGGCTTTGGGGAAGTGTTGGATACAGAGAATCCTGACCCTAGCAATAGGTTAAACTATTAATAGTTTCATAATTTGATGGGCTATTGGGAGATGGTCCGTGAAAGCATGCCTTTGGGTGATCCCCAAAGCAGATCCCTGGCCTCTTCTTTTCTCTCTCTCTTTTCTCCTCTCTCCTTCGCTCTACCATCCCTTCCCCTCCTTCTTCTCTCCCCGCTCCCAGGCTGCCATGAGGTGAGCAGCCTCTTATTTTAACACCACACATTCTTGCTTCTTTGATAGCTGTCTCATCGCAGGCCCAAAGCAACGGAGCCACCTAACCTTGGACTGCAACTTCTAAAACTGTGAGCCAAAATAAAATTTTCCTTCTTTCATCTGACATCTCTTCGGTATTTTATCACAGTGACAGAACTGACCAACACAGTTGCCTTTGGTAGAAAACAGAATGCTAATGGCTCTCCAATCATCTCAATGCCCCCAAACCTCTTCTCAAAAGAATTGTTTACCTAGAAACTATATGGGAAGCATAAAGGTTTCAAATCAGCACTTCTGCAGCCAAGCAGAAAAAGGCCCAGAACAGAGAATGAATCAGTGTTTAAATAATTCTAATGAAGACTGACCTGTGAAGAAAGAATGACAGCAAACAGAAGAGTCCAAGGCAGCTCATCATATCTGAACACAACAACTAAAATTCAGACCTGAACAGAGTCCAACAGGAACATAACTTTAAACAGAAAAATCAGGCAATGTGCCATGTTTCCCCGCTCCTTTTCCATCTATGAAAATAGTCAGAGCACAAAGCCCAAATATGCCATGGTAAAGGAGTAACTACATTCTTCATGGTACTCAATTCCACCCCACTGCAGCATTACAAGATGTAAGGAAAACCTGGACAGGCCCAGTAGATATGGTGCACAATTTCACAGTGAAAGAACAACCTCCACACATTTACCAGTCAAGGATACATTAGAATTTGCGGCTAGAACCTCTGGATCTGTCCAGATTCCTTGGATGTACTAAGCTCTTTGGTTGAGATCATAATAGCTACTAAGAAAGCAGCAGCCTTTGTCACTCTATCAACCCCATCTCTGTTACCCACTACTTTTTGTAACCTAGAAAATCCTATAATAACTCTGAGCCATAGTTTCTTCATCTGCAAAGCAGGACTGAAAAAATGCACTTAATACATCATTTTTCATCAATCAAATCTGCCAAACAATTTTTTTAATGTGATAACAGAAGCAATGGTGAATATGTGGGAAAATAAGCACTATTTCATGAAAATGCTAATATAGAAACATGTGTGCTATATATACATATGCATGTATAAACACAGGGGCACACAAACACATATATAAGCTCTGCTACAAACTGTATGACGAGCCACATGGCCATCTCTTTTGTAACTAAAAATATACATACTATTTTTTCTTTTGGATATGGAGTCTGAACTCAGGGTTTTGTGTTTGTTAGGCAAGCATTCTATCTGTTCAGTCATGACTCCAGACCTTTTTGCCTTAGTTTCTTTTTCAAGTAAGGTCTCACACTTTTTGCCTTTTTTTTTTTTTAAAGTGCAATCCTCTTACCTCTAGTATAGTGCAATCCTCCTACCTCTAGTATACCTTCTAGTATAGCTGGAATTACAGCTATGTACCACCATGCAGGCTCATTTATATGTGTGTGTGTGTGTGTGTATTCACATATATACATATACATATGTGTGTATGTGTGTGTGTGTGTGTATATATATATATATATATATATATATACTGGTAACTCCTATTACCCAAGTTGGTCTTAAACTACAATTCTCTCATCTCTACCTCCCGAATAGCTGAAAATACAGGCATGTACCACCACACCCACCTCCCACATATCTTCTGATCCTATGATTCTACTCCTAGGAATTATCATAAATCTCAAATGTGAAAAATGCTAGGATAGTCATTACAACACTATCTGTAAAAGAAACTGAAGGAAGTAAGAGACCAGTTAAATAAGTTATGAAATCATATGCAGTGACTGAAAGAATATACAAATATGGGAGTAATTATATGATTAAAAAAAAGGAATCTGGGGATACAAGTAGCTTCTAAGGGAGCAAAATGGATGACTGGGGGAGCAAGTGGAGAAAAGGGTAATTTCACTGTAAATATTTTTATATTGTTTGAATTTTGAATTATGCATCAGTGCAAGCCAACAGTCCTGAGAGAACTTATCTGAACTCACCTGGCAGGTCACAAGCCCATCCACATCCATACTAAGACAATGCACCTCACCTGCATTGCACCACAATGCAATGTCAGGATGCTGTCAGGGAAGAAGGGAGGAATGAATGCTGAGTGAGCCAACTATCCATCCTGGAGCAAACCAGACCGGATATGCCAGACCCAAACACAGAATAGAGGAAAAAGCTTCAAGAAAATATTCTCTTTGTCATACTTCGGTGCTAGCACACAAATGAAAATATGAGAAAAGGCATAAGCACTGGGAGATTCTGAGAATAATTGAAAACAAAGATGTGGGGACCAGAAATCTGGGTTCCATATCCACTATTGTTGGCTTCATGCCTCTAGACATGCTCTTCTATGCTCTTCTGAGTTCTTGTTTTCCAAAGAGGAGGAGGACAGAATGATTGTCTTTCGAGTCCCTTCCAACACTGGTATTATAGAATTCTATATCAGTTAGAACTGAGCTTGTCAGAGCCCAGCATCTGGGTACCACCAGCATAGAACAAATGTCCCAGGCCTTCGAAGAAATTAATAATACATATGACTATATCTCTGTTACCTGTTTGTCAGGAAATATGAGAGTAAAGAAGTCATTCTAACAGCATGAAGCCCACATGGTCTCTAGGGAAGAAGCATCACTCAGGGTAAATGTCACTTGGCTCTCTAGTAAAGTAAAGCAGTAGCCCATAATATCATTTCTCTATCTCACTACCACAGAAAAGGGAAAAAGGTCTCTGAATTAGCCCCAAGACTTTAGATTCCAAAGAGAATAAAAGAAAAGGAAATCTTTCAGAAGTCCAAATCTGAAGAAGAAAGTAAAGGGAGTTAGGAATAACTCAAGAATTAACACCTTGTGCCTAGCAGGGGTGGGGGGGTGGGGGGGTGGCGGGAACTAGTCACTGAAAACTAAAGTGTCATGTAGAGGGGATGAGTGTCTAGCAGAAGTCTGTATATAAAAGTGGAGAGACCATTCACATTCCGTACATTTGCTCAGTGTTTTAGGTGGTGTGAATGGCATGCTAACAGTGTATAATCATGAATCTGAGCTCTTAGCCAAAGAATGGGGAGAGAGTGTGGGAAAGACACTGCTCAATTTTGGCAGTGGAAGTGACATTACCATACCTGCTATCCTGAACCAAGATATCTGTATTTTGAAATACATTTTTGCAAGTCCTGTGTCTTCAAGACTGCCACTTGCACAAAGCAAGATGTCACTTCTTCCAAACCACAATTCCAATAGCAAAGAATGAAATATATCAAAGAAAAAAGAAGAAGCCAGCTACCAGCAGCTCACACCTATAATCCTAGCTACTGAGGATGATGAGATCTGAGAATCGTGGTTCAAAGCCAGCCCAGGCAGATCTTATCTCCAATAAACCACCAGAAAACTGGAAGTGGCACTGTGGCTCAAGTGGTAGAACACTAGCTGAAGAGGTCAGGGACAGTGCCCAGGTCCAGAGTTCAAGCCCCATGACAGAAAGAAAGAAAGAAAGAAAGAAAGAAAGAAAGAAAGAAAGAAAGAAAGAAAGAAAGAAAGAAAGAAAGAAAGAAAGAAAGAAAGAAAGAAAGAAAGAAAGAAAGAAAGAAAGAAAGAAAGAAAGAAAGAAAGAAAGAAAGAAAGAAAGAAAGAAAGAAAGAAAGAAAGAAAGAAAGAAAGAAAGAAAGAGAAAGAAAGAAAGAAAGAAAGAAAGAAAGAAAGAAAGGAAAGAAAGAAAGAAAGAAGATTTTATTTGAAGGAAGGAAGGAAGGAAGGAAGGAAGGAAGGAAGGAAGGAAGGAAGGAAGGAAGGAAGGAAGGAAGGAAGGAAGGAAGATTTTATTTTATAGAAAATCTTATTTCTATACCTAAACAATA
The DNA here is from genome assembly GCF_019054845.1 of Dipodomys spectabilis. Classification (NCBI taxonomy): domain Eukaryota; kingdom Metazoa; phylum Chordata; class Mammalia; order Rodentia; family Heteromyidae; genus Dipodomys; species Dipodomys spectabilis. The sequence continues at coordinate 734,182 of NW_024870807.1, read as the reverse complement.
AAAATAATTGAAGTGGTTATATATGGAAAGACCTGCCTCTGGACAATATCCAAAATTATTAATCTGGTATTCAATTTATGAGAGAGATAAAAATGAATGAACCCTGGTAGAAAAAAATGCACAAGCTATCTTGTAATCCCCACCGAGAAGATGTTGCACTGCTTATTTGTTGTGTTCAGGATGCAGACAAGTCTTGAAATTGGAGAAAAAAAAATGGAATTTGACTTGTTTCCCAAAAAGAACATTTGCAACTAGCTTTCATTTTATTTTTATTTAGCAGTTTGCTTTTCATGATTGTGACAGCAAGGCATTCATTAGGCAGGAAGAGCAATGTCCCTTGGAAAGAAAAGTATTAGAAATAAAGGCCCTTGATAATCTTCCTCCTTATATTATCTCTCACTACTGGACTCACACAGACCAATCTCCATTCAGTCTGACCAAGTCTGTGAGCACATCTTATATTTTCCCACTATAGCATCTCAGCTCCTGCCATCTTTGAATATCCTCCACCCACTGCCATCTATCAAAACCCTTTATATTCCCAAAGGCCTATGTCAGAATCGCTTTTCTCCTTTGATTTTCCTTCCAGTGAATTACTTACTGCCTTGTGTCTTAGCAACCTGGGAGATGGAAACCACAGCTCTTTGTATAACTTCACATTTATCTACATGATGTGGAGCAGCTACATGAGGAGTAAATGACTAGGATGAAGAGAGAACACTACATTAAAATAGATTTCAAATATAATGATTACCCCCTTTTTCATAAAAACTGATATGCAAATGGAGAAGATTCTAAACAGTCGGATTTACAAGATTAAAAACTAAGGTGCTAATGTCACTGGCCTTTTAATGAAAATATTATATTTAACTTCCAGGTTTTTCAGATCAATCAATGAGTGTGGGAAAGACACTGCTCAATTTTGGCAGTGGAAGTGACATTACCATACCTGCTATCCTGAACCAAGATATCTGTATTTTGAAATACATTTTTGCAAGTCCTGTGTCTTCAAGACTGCCACTTGCACAAAGCAAGATGTCACTTCCTCCAAACCACAATTCCAATAGCAAAGAATGAAATATATCAAAGAAAAAAGAAGAAGCCAGCTACCAGCAGCTCACACCTATAATCCTAGCTACTGAGGATGATGAGATCTGAGAATCGTGGTTCAAAGCCAGCCCAAGCAGATCTTATCTCCAATAAACCTGTTTGAACCTATATATATATATATATATATATATATATACACACACACATATATATGTATATATAATTAAGGTTATCCCAATCTAGACAGAAAAAAACACTGCTAAAATAATAAATTACAACCTATAAAGTTCTTTTTTCCCACTGCATGAGGTGGGAGGGGCCTCTAGCATGCCTGAGAAGTCATTTGGTACATGATGGGTCAGGCTTCTTATAGGCTTCTTATAGGCTACCTACAGCTATCTGCCTATATTGATAATTTTCTATGGCCCACAAATGATGTTATAAACATCCAAATGACCCTTGTCAGAAAAATGGTTCTCCACCCCTGCAAGGAATAAAACAAACTAAAAAGATCTTGTGCTACTTTTTCCTGGCTCTGTGGACATGACATCATCTTCAGCCAGACACTGTCAAGATTCAAAAAAAGATGTAATATTCTAAACAACCGGTCAGAAGACCTGGACATTAGGGACAGACACAACTGGTTTTTCTACTCCTTCCTCAACAAAATGGTTGGTTCAGGGATGAGGAGTAGCAGTTCCTATTGACATTCACATCAAAATCCTTTAGAAGGCTCCAATTCCCAAACTTAATCTAAGGAGCTAAGTCTCCTTCCTGTACTCAGACAGCAACAGTAGTTCTGGTGCTTATGAAATTATGGCCCAACTTTTTCCTTTGTTCTAGCAAAAGACTTTCTGCAAGAAAGCAGTAATCCTTTAAAGCTTTCCAGTGCAAAGGTCTCTCCTGGTTTGTATTCCCCATCCCTATTCCCCAGAGGAAAAGCTGAAGCACATCACAAGGCAGTTCTTGGTTCCAAGCTGTATTGGGGCTCAAGGACTCCTGGTGAGGAAAGAAAACTGGTCATTTGAACATCCTTTCCTGGGATCTGTCTGAAGTGTAGACAAGCAGCAAAGATGAATATTAATAGGCCTTCCATCATCAAAAGCTATTGCATACCCAAAGGATGATAAATATTTTAATCAGTTTTCAGCTTGTCTAGCCAAAGTCAGTTTACTCCTGAGGGATTTCCCTATTTCTGTGCCCAAAGCCTGTCCAGTGTATATTGCTATCTCTATATTCTGAAAATTAACAGCAACAAAGTTCAACTTTGCAGGAAAGTCATTTATATTTGAGATCACTTTACTCTAGCATGTTTTTTAAAAGTAGAGAAATCTGAAATATAAACAATACCAACAAATGATCCAGAACACTATGATTCTGGTTTTAGCAACACTGCTACTCTGGGAAACAAATAACCTACTTAATTCTGTCATTTTAAAAAAAAAAAGATTTCCCAGATTTATATAAGTTGTTTGCCAGTGATTACTCAATCTACTTAGCCAGAAATGCTAAAGGCATAAAACAGGACATGCCTCTGTGCCCTGGATATTTTTTTAAAGTTAAAAATGTTTTGAGGTATTGATGTAAGGACTGTTTGTTTTAAAATAGAACTAATCCAAAAATATTCCTGCTAAGCAGGAGGTATTGTTTTAGGAAAACACAGAGTTCAAAAGAGCTTATTAAAGGCCATGATGACCAGTGTGGATACAAAAGACTAGAAAAATGACCTCCCATCAAATGCTTATTGTAGCACATGTGTGCTGAGTACCAGCTGTGTACCAACTACTGCTGAAATCATGACTGAAGTAGGCATGACTTCTAGTGGCCTGTGCTGAGAATGGTATGAAGTAATATAGAACAAGGCAATATAATCTCACTATCGGAGTGTTCTTCCTAAGAGAAACTATCTCAGGAAGGGGAAAGAGTGAGAGATGAGCCAAGCAAATAAGAGAGGGAAACATATTCCAGACAGAGGTAAAAGGACATGGAAAGTCTCTGGCAGAAGTGTACTAAGCATACACAGAGCAGAGAGTAAGATGAGGTGGGAATGAGAGGGAAGGTTAGCACGGATCTACATGTATTATGCCATCACAGGTAGGCTGAATTTCTCAACATGATGGTAGCTTTGGACCTGAGGTATAAAATGAGCTCACTTGTATTTTACAGGAACCATCTAACCATAGTGAATGTAGAATAACCAAAGCTAGAAGGCTGATTGATGCTGTTTCTATGAACAGCAATGGTGCTAGCATAGAAGGTGATGAAGACGGGTCAAGTCATTATCAGATTGTGAAGTCGTAGGCTAGGCAATTGGATAGTTCAAATTATTGAATGGCAGTGAGACACTGGAAAGACCGGGGGATTACAGAAATCAAATGTTTGGCTTGGAATAGGTTAATTTTTAGTTAGTTTATTACTGAGTAACTGAATATGATTCATCTTTCCCATCTAATATTCAAGTGCTGTGGGATATGAGACTTTGGTACCAAAAATGTTAAGTTATTATAGGCATTGGCATATCCCACCACTCCATCCTTTAAAAAACTCAGTGCTAATGAAATGAAGTTATGTCATTAACTAAAATATAAAAGCTCTTAATCCCCCAACATCTGTTAAAGACCATATGATGTATAATTCTAGGTATTGCAATTTTTTTCATTTAAGTTATTATTTATGTAACAGGACAAAGCTACCATCAGCTCCAAGTCTTCATAGCCAAAGCAGATGTGTCTAAAACTAATATATGTAATTTTAAATACTGCCCTAATATACCAGATATTTACTGAAGGCTAATTTTGTCAATCAGTCAAAAACAAGCAGCAGATTATCTATTTGAGACTTATACACACCAAGGAAAATTTACAAGTGAGACTGTCACAGGTGGTTCCAGATGGGCTGAGATCATGTACAGAAAATGCAAAGAAGTCAATCATAATTTACTTGTTAGGTAAAGACAGAATTACAAATATCATCTACAAGTGATTACAGAGATCATTTCAGGACTACAGAAAAACAAACAGTTTCCTTTGATTAAAAATAAAGGATCATTAATTTTCAAACGTTGGCAGGGAGAGGACAGGACGATGGTTATGTTACTCTTAATGTGTGGAAAAGGCATTGTAATGCATTCTCAGCTCTCTGCTAAGTCAGTTTTTGGCACATGGAATACATTTCTCTACTGGGACATTTTTTGCAAAATATGGAAAGATTCCCAACCCTACCTTCCCAAGTATTTAACCCATAGTGGATAGAAACATTAGATGAGTTATGAGTCCCTTTAACTCCTAGACAGACCCCAGCTTTAGAGGTAGGGATATGAAAAAAAGCGGGGTGAAACTGTCTGTAAGGGAGACTCAGTCAAACCACCTCTAAGAAAGGCTTCCTAGGTTGTGGACTGTTCCCACCACCTCCTACCATTATTATTGGCGATGTTTCACATGTGCATTTTCTTTTCATAAACTTTCTCATGATATCATCATTATGATAATCTTCAGAAGGTAACAGTTTTAGTGATCACTCACTAACCAACTTCAAAAAAGAGCCCAACGTCTGGATAACACTTCACACAATGGAAACAGCATCCTCAGGAAATCTTGCATCCCTTTAAAAAATGTAGGCCTGCTGATTAAATTCCACATGATTTTAAAACATTTACAGAATCATCTATATTTTTAACATATAGAATGTGTAGTGTGTGTGTGTGTGTGTGTGTGTGTGTGTGTGTGTGTGTGTGTGTTATAATGAAACCTAACAGAATTTAGCCAAATTCCATGATATGGCATCTAAAATATCAAGTTTAGTTACTTAGTCCAGTTTTTCTCTCCACACACTAGAAGGAGTTAAGAGAGATGGCAAGGCTTTCACTTGAAATTTCCTCACTCCTGTCACTATGTCTCACCATCTTCAGCCTTTCTAGTCTTATTTCTTTTGTGTGCATAACCGAGGGGGCAGCTCCAGTCTTTTAACATTCCTGGGTTGTACCAGGCACTTGTAAGCACTGGATACCAAGGAAGCCCACCTCATACAGCTCATGGAAGGGTTAAAACAGAAAGTCCTACCCACTGTTTGCTCTGATGTTCCTGGAGATATTGTCACTGGATGTATCCTCAGTAGAATTCTATTCAACACCTCTGTCTTTAAGTACAAAGCTGTAGGCTGTAGCAGCTTTGAGAAACATAAGTATCCCTTTTTTCTGCGGCACAGTATCTGTGTGTGAAATTCTCTAAAGGGGTTTAAGTATTTACCCTGAACACTATCAGAGGGTTTCTAAAATTTTCCTTATCCAGTTGCAAAAACGCTTCAAAGAGAATCATAAACACAATCCTTTGTGCTTCCAATGCACATTCTGTTTTTAGGCTTAAGCCTGAATTCTCTTAGAATTGTAAATTTTTTCCCCCTAAAAAGACAGGATGCTTGGGAAAAAAAAAAAAAAAAAGCCCTTACTAAATCTACAGCCACTATGGGAGGTGGGGGAGGAAGATAGAAAAATATGAGAGAAATACAAAAGGCAATCAAAGAAGAAACCAAAACTTGCTAGAAGTTTATTGAATCACATGCAAAATTGTTTAATAGGACAATACAGCTGTGGGGAACTGGAGGGACCGAGTGGACAGGGGGAGATGAGCAATAAACAACCTTCTGTGAATATGTTTAGGATAACCAAAAGTATGGGTCACAGACACTATACTATTATGGCTAAATGTGGCCTTTTCTTTTTTCTAAATTTCCAAGCCCAAACATAATGGTCCAGAATTTGAATCACTGGATGCTTATAACTGTCCAACTTACCTCTAATTTGTGTATATATTGAGCTACTCAGTATTATCCTGGTTAAAAAAGGAGGGTGACTTAAATCTTACTTTAAACCCACCAGCAGGCACTCCACACCAGATCCTAAATTACCATAATATACACTGCTCCCAGATTAGAAATGCTAACCCTGAAAAATGAGTTAGCATTACATGTAAATTAGTACATAAATAAACATTAATGTGGATGAGAAATATACATATCATATATATACATATTGTAAGGAGGCAATGTCACCATTAAAATTAACCAAAAGATTTACCATATATATTTCATCACTTTATTCCTTATAGTCCTCCAATTCTTTAATCTAGAAAGGAATTTAAAATGAATTTAGCTAGTGGAACTTACAATAATGAACACCAGCATACTCAGTATGTGTTTCAGTATATGGAGAAGTACCCTTGCTCCTGTTTCCATTTAGAACAAATTTAATCTACAGCAGTGTGATGATAGCTTCACTAGTCTCTCCAAAACCAAACAAACTGCTCTCATCTCAAACAGTTCCTAGGACTGAATAGCCCACACCACAGGGCCTGTCCACACCAGCCATGGGCAGATTCTTAGCAGGAGCTTCCTGGATGATTTACACTGGCCCAATGACATGGAAAGAGGATGACTCATCTAGAAATTAGAACTATTATAAATAACTTGTCAGGGACAACTTTTACATTCTTAAGTAGACTTTTCTCTTAAAACTTTAACAAGAAGCTGGTTACATTACTAAATACAACACCTACTCATTTTCCACATCTCCCTGCTCTCCTGTGCCAAATTTTAACACAAATGGGTAGAATTAAGTGTAGCCTATAGCTTACCTAACATAATTATATGTTGTGTTTTACACTGTTTCAAAACGGATACATTAAAATAATCCAGTCTTGGCTCCTACCCACTCAAGTCAATAAGGGTTATTAAGGCCAACTGCCATATAAATGCACTGCTATGCCAGTGCAGGGAACTGTCGTGACAGGAAACAAACCTCAACACACTAAGGATCTACTTTCTCTTGAAAAAGGTAAAGCAACAAACACAATGCATGAAGAAATTTCTTTCCAATATATAAATCATTACTAGTTTGGAAAATGTTTACTCTGGAAATAATATTAGAATATTTCCATTGGATTGAACCAAATAGATTTTTTAAGGTCAACAGGAAATGAATAAATGTCATCAATTTAGAGGATTTCACACCTAGCATTCTTTTCAGAATCACTGTGAATTTGATAGTGTTAAAACATTTTTATAGGTAAAATAAATGTCAGTTTTGCAAAGAGCGATAGCAGACCCTGAGAGACAAATGGCCTATCCATTGAATCTCTGGCCACAGCAAGACTTCCTTACCTCACAGGAGACTTCAGCTTTTCATAGTCTCTCTTTACCCAGAAAGCAAAGCTTAGGCAGTTTCTTTCAAATGGTAACTCTCTCTTATCCTGAAGAGTCTCCTCATAATACAATAATCTTGGATGGGAGGCAGTGAATTGATTCAAAAATAAAATAAAATACAAATACATATATTTATATGGTTATAATATTTCATGAGTGGATGAGCAAAGAGGAAAGGGAAGGCTGGCCTAAATTCCTGAGTTATAAGAAAGGGGGCTACATTGCTTTGGGCTTCATGGCTCATAAATTCATGAACTAATATGCAGGGGAAATGTGGTATTTTATCAGGATGCCATTCAAATATAAGGCTTAGCATTTACATCACAAGAGCCTGCATAGATTGAAACTATCCTCCGGGAGAGAAATGGCAAGAATAAACAGTGTGATAAAAATGTGCTTGCTGGGACATGGAATGGGCAGTAGAGGCCAGGGGAGTTTTTGAAACAGCTGACTAAACTTTTTGAAATATGTGACTGGTTATGACACGTGAAGCAATTACCATTAATGGAAGAAAAGGTAGTTCAAAGCTCATTTTCCATTCTATATCCTTTCTGAGACTGTTCCTACCAACCATGAGTTAAAAAGAAAAAAAAAAAAAAAGGCAGAGACAGAGAGAAATTACAACATAAGTCTCTTCCCTGGTACAAGGGCTGTCAAAGGTTGCTTTACTTCTAAGCAAAAGGGAAAAAGAAATGCACAGATTGCCTGAGGTTTTCTTCTTTTATTTTCTCACCAAGAGAGTGATGCTATATTGCAGAACAGACAAAAATACATTGATTACAGGAATCATTCCACAATATACACACGTGATTTTACAATCCAGAAAAGCAAAAAGATAACAAAGAGTCATTTGTATATGATGATAATGATTTTGAATAATATATTAACAGGAAACAAAGTTAGTACTTTCAGCAATGCTTTAGATTAGTCTAGTTCCATAGAATCCAAATGTGCAGCAAACACTGCACTTTTTGTTAAATTGCTGTTGAATTTGTTAACCCACAACTGATTTCCTGAGTTATGGAATCTTGGAGATTACAGCTAAATTGAAGCAACAGGGATAATTCTTGACAGTTAAAGGTACATTTGTATGCATTTTCCTGAAAGCCTAGTATCTTGGGGCCTCAAACTAGCAGCTCAACATTGCCCCCTACTGCTTACAAATAAAAAAAATAGGAGGTGGACGGAGAGGAAGAGCCTCACCAGCCAATGGCAATTTCACCCTGTACACAAATACCAGATGGCACAGCAATGAAAGCCACAGAGCCGTGGAGTTTTCCAAAGATCATGCTCTTCTGTCTCTTCCAATAGCAGAAAATAAATTATTATGAATTTGTTAAAACTCCTCTTCAAAGGCTTGAGGCAGTGCTCACATTTAATTTACAAAAACCAACTGCTTTTATCTCAGCCCAAACCTTTGCTTTGCTGATAATGATGGCCCTACAGCATGCAGAGACAATGGGCCATTGATTTCCTGCAGTACACTTAGGAATGCCATGCCACGGGAAGGAAACTAGCTCTGGAAAAGTCCCAGGACTGCTATTCCTCTTAACATTTTTTATATGACAGCCATAAAATAAATAGCAGATATTTTTCTCAAGCGTGCCACTGCCACCAAATGCATATCTTTTAAATCATCTTATAATGAACATCATTGGCATAATCACAATACCAAAGATTTTACTTAAAAATAATTTTAAAAAAATAAATAATTTTAAAAATACTTGATTTTTCTGGGTCTTACAAAATGAATATGTTCCTTTCTTGCTTTCATAATTTACAACTTTGTCAAATTACAATTTCAAAGTGTATCAGATGCCTTAATATTAGTGTTAAGCATGAAAAGTAATTTCTTTTTTCTTTCTATTGGTACTGTGGTTTGAACACGGCCTTGTGCATGCTTAGCAAGCACTCTATTGCTTAAACCATGCCCCCCACCCTTGTCTTTTCATTTTACCCATATTTTTGGATTTTTTTCCCGTTGGCCAACCCTGAACCATGATCCTCCTACGTGTGATCCCTATTTATCTAGTATTACAAATATATATTACCATGACCAGCTTATTTGCTGTGATGTAGTCTCCTTAACTTTTTGACTAGGCAGGTCTCAAACAATATTCTTTCAGTCTCTGCCTTGAGAATAGCTGGTATTACAAGTGTAATTTATCACACTCAGCCAGAAAACAGAGAGATTCTAAATTCTTATGTAAATAGACAAAATTAGAATTTCACATTAGGGGTAATAAAAATTAAAAATTACTTTTCCCTTAACTGAAGCTGCACATATTACATGAAAATTAAGTAATATTCCACACAAGCTTAGTTAATTAATAGAACTAAAAATGGAGATATAGCTAGGCACCAGTGGCTCATGCCTATAATCCTTGCTACTCAGGAGGCTGAGATCTGAGGATCATGATTCAAAGCCAGCCCCGGCAGAAAAGTCTGTAAGACTCATCTCAAATAAACCACCAGAAAATCCAAAGTGGTGCTGTGGTAGAGTGCTAGCCTTGAGCTGAATTGCTGAGGGACAGTGCTCAGGCCCAAAGTTCAAGCCCCACAACCGACAAAAACAAACAAACAACAACAACAAAAAAAAAAAAAACAACCAAAAACAGAGATATAGACAAGGATTCTACATTACTTCCAACTCATTTTTACAATGCTTAGTTAGTACAGCCTTTGGAGAAATAATTTTTTGTGATACTTATATATAAACAGAAGGATTCTAACATTCTTTCCCTAGACACAGATCCATGAAAAGATATGGTTTAGAAATGTGAGTAGACAGATAAAAAGTAGGAACTTCTACATTCTCCCCTAGACTTTTAAGCTGGTACCTTCAGGGTTGTGATGTGATATTTTCATTCTTTTAAATAGGGATTTAAGGGGATTGAGGTATTGCTCAATTAGTAAAGTACCTGCATAGCAATCACAGGGCCCAGTTCAAACCCCACTACTGCCATAAATGATAGACAGAATAAGGGTAGAATATCTGTGAAGTGTAATAATAATAATAATGTAACAGATGGCAGGAACTTTTGGAAATGATAGGATTTAACATGTAATATGATGGTAGTTTCAGGGCCAAATATTTACCTACAGATTCACTAAGTTGTACATATTAAGACAAGTGCAGCTTTCTGTATGTCAATCATTCCTCACTAAGCAGTTTTTAAAAATCAAGTCGGGATCAACAATAGCGCCCACATCTGCAGATCTTCGTTCACTTTTCCCAACACATTTCAAATTCTGTGAGGTAGCCCTCTCTCCAGAGTTTAGCAAGCTTTTATCACCTTCCCACTACATTCCAAATTCAACTGTTTGGAGACAGAACAGTGAGGCCGTGAAGGGCCAGGACCTCAGAGCCAGAACCTTTGAGTTCAAATCCCAGCTTACCACCCCCAACCACCCCTCACCCAAATCACCAGGGTGACCTTGGGAAAGTTACATAAGCACTTTGGGCTTTGAGTTTCTCCTTCATTAAAGTGGGAGAAAACCATACCTACTTTAGTAGGTTGTCAAGTCACAAAGAAAAGGTGGATTAGTATCTGGTACTCTACAAGTATCATGTGGTTGCTCCTACTATGCTTTATATTAAAGCATAATTAAGTTACTTTCATTTGTTTTAAGCTGTATTTCCTACTATTTGCCTTGGGTTCCTTGCTCTGATCATAAGATACTTCCTTCTTTTTTTGTTGGTGTTGTTGGTGTTGTTGGTAGTATTAGGGATTGAACTCAAGGCCTCATGCTTGCTAGACAAGTGTTCTACCACTTGAGCTACTTTACCACCTTTTCTTCATCTTTTTTCTCCCTTCTGATCTTGTTTTTATAGTTCTGAGAGTTGGACTGATACAAGAACTGCCGTTAGGATGGCAGCTGTTATATTTTTTAATGCAAATAAAATAGATAGTACTGTTGCACTATCTTCACCACCATGCCCAGCATCAATATAGCAATGTGCTTACTGTGTAAAACTACTCAAATATGTTTATTTGAACAAAGCGGAGGTTGTACAGATGAAATGTTTGATGTTCTCACTACCTTTCCAAATAATCAAATGCAATAAATAATCTGAAATAATTAGATACATGTATTTGCCTGTGAAAATGAGGCAGCTGAGCTTTCTACAGAAAAGCATCCCAGAAAGTACAATGCCAGACCTCATGTACTTACCACACCTTCCATCTTCTTCCACAGCCCCTCCAGCTGCTCCATGGGTTCACACCACCAATCAGTGCACTTTCTGTATCGATTGCCCTGAAACCAAAACTGTCTCAGCCACTCAAACTCGACCTGTGGGCCAGAATGAGGAGGTGGTGGTTAGAATGTCCTTGGGAAGGACAAGTAAGGACAATGTCTTCTCACTCAGTTCTCCTCTGGTAACTTAATAGGCATGGGGTGAGGAAAGGTGAGAAAAGCTGGGCCTTCCCACTTCCTGATATAACTTGGCATCTCCAGAGCATTTCTGCCAAGAATAGAGAATTCTGAAAGCTGAGGTTCTTTTAGGAAGGCAACCCAGCTCAAGCTGGGATGGGTTTTCAAGTCAGATATGAAGAAACTGTGTTAGTCAGCAATAAACACTGAGGTCCTAAGTATAATCAGCCTGTGCTGGGTATGATGGAAATCTTTATTAAACACCTTCATTAAAGGGTAGTATAAAAAGCAAGAGGTAGATACATATTAGAAGTATCAATCCCAAATTTCTTAGACTTAAATAATTTATCTATGAGCTAGAAGGAAATGATAGTCAATTTGGTCCATAGAACCAAACAACATAAACTTAATTATGAAGACATGCCTTTGACCTATGGAGGTATTCAAACTGCCCATCAACTTAATAAGGGCCAATGGCAACAGCTGTGGAGTAACAAAGTAACAAAGATAACAATGATTCAAGTCTCTTCCTATGAGTCTACTATTCTAAGCTTGCACTGTTACCTTAGACTTCCTCCTTCTATACTCTATCAAAGTCTTACTATGCACTTGGTAACCTATCATCACTCACTGAGACTCAGTGTTCTAGGCAGAGCTAGGGCTAGAGCTCCAATACTGGTGTAGAACTGACTACCCATGTCTAAGCCAATCAGTCCATCCTATTTTTCTAGTGACAAAAGTGGGTTGGAGGAAGAAGGTAGGTATATGTTTAATCAGACCAGGTCACAAGACTATTGAAAGATACAGGAAGAAGACTCTGTAGTCATTTTGCCATCAAATGAGAAGAATGGAGTCAACACAAGAGGAGATGACTCTAAGATGAAAAGACAAAAAAGCAAGTTTTGGGGATTTCAGCTAGTCTCCAATCAAGCTATTCCTGAAGCCTTTTTTTACTTAAGTCAATTCAGGTTGTTTTCTGACCCTTACAACTGGAATAAATCCAGTAGATAACAGGCTTAAGAAATTAATTAAAGAGGGGCTGGGAAGGTGGCTCAGTGGTAAAGCGCTTGCCTTGCATGCTTGAGGCCCTGGGTTCGATTCCTCAGCACCCATAAGCAAAAAAAAAAAAAAAAGCCGGAAGTAGCGCTGTGGCTCAAGTGGTAGAGCTCTAGCCTTGAGCTGAAGAGCTGAGGGGCAGTGCCCAGGCTCAGAGTTCAGGCCCACGACCAGACCCTCCTCTCCCCCAAAAAAGAAAATAAAGAAATTTCTCAAAAGCTTAAGAAATTGTTTCCTATGCATTTCCCAAGTTTTCTGTCATTCCTTTTTAGCTTAAAAAATCAAATTATACAATCAAAGAATAATACCATTTATCCTAAAAATTCTGTTTACTTTTGTCCTCAAAAAATGTACAGCAATCGCAGCTTCATGCTGGGCTGTCTGGCTTTGCTAAGGTTATCGTGTTCCATATATAGATGCTGCGCTATTATAATTGCCACCTGCTACACCACAAAGAATTTTCTTGTTTGTTTACCCACATTGAACTTTCATGGGGCAAACAAAAGCAACTTGTGAAGATTGAACAATGGTGAAAATGGCTGAAACCAGAAACCAGAGAACATCAAGTTGTATGAAAAGGTTTTAGTTTGAATTAACTAAATGTTTGATATGTAACACTGATTTCAGTTAAAGCTGTTTAAACAAAACAAAAAAGGAATGTAGACAATATTAAGACAACAGTTGCTAAACCTTATCTGGGTGCTAAAAGACAGTAGTTAACAGCCGTAAACTTGAGTAGTTTTGAAAGAACGGATGCAGACATAGTTCAACTTTGGGGAAGATACAAGTTTAATCACATATGTTACAAGAAAAAAATGAGTACTTTTTAAATGAAATATTGTCATACTATTAGAACAGCCTGTCCAAAAAAAAAACAAACAAAACAAAACATCAAGCCCAACACAAGGTTGAAATAAAAAGGTTTCCTAAGGCTTTCCAACTTCTATGCTGATTACATTCATTGAGAGGACAAAATGCATGAGCCTTAGAAACCAAGTTATCCCAGGAAATAAAATTGATAATCATATGCAATGAGTTCATCCTGTAGATTTCAGCAGAGTTTAGTGATTTAACACTCAGAAAAAAGAAAAACATACTGGGGGAATCTACCATGGAACAAGAGATCAAAGACTGAGAATCCTGTCCATTTTAATAGATAAAAGTCTTCATCTTCCACCTCGAATACCCAACCCTTGAGGTGGATAGCATCATGGTTAAGAATAAGGGTTCTGATCAAGGTGTAATGATGCATGCCCATAATCTCAGCCTCTCAAGAGGCAGAGTTAGTAAGACTGTGTGGATTGTTCAAGGTAAAAACCTACCTCAACAACAAAACTGCAAAACAAAAGTGCTGGGGGCATAGCTCAAGTGGAAGAGTATTTTCATAGCATGCATAAAGCCCTAGGTTCAATCCCAGAACCACAGAAAATGGAAAAAAGAAAAGAATAAGAGTTCTGGAGTCAGTTTCAAACTATCCCACTATAGAACAGCTATATCATATGTAACATAGTGATAATTATATAACCACATAGGGTTGTAATATGGATTAAATGGGCTATAGTGAAATGTCTACTGAATAACAAGCTTGCTAGATGCAAAAATACAAACTAAATAAATCACAGCTCCAGAATTTACTATCCACAGTATCTCACAATCTTAAGAGATTTTCTGAGACAAAAGTTTTAATATCTGTATCAATTCACATTCTCCCCTTCCCATTAACATTGCTCAGAAAAGTTCAACATTGAGAACTAATCCAACAGAGCTTTACTCAAGGGTTAATGTACAGCCCACAAGATACAGTCTCAGTAGACATAAGATTCTTTGGCATACATTCTATTTAACTCTACCACCTTCTTTTTTTTTTGGTCGGTCATAGGGCTTGAACTCTGGGCCTGGGCACTGTCCCTCAGCTCCTCAGCTCAAGCCAAGCACTCTACCACTTAAGCTACAGCGCCACATCCGGTTTTCTGGTGGTTTATTGGAGATAAGAGTTTCACGAACTTTCCTGCCCGGGCTGGCTTTGAACCACGATCCTCAGATCTCAGCCGCCTGAGTAGCTAGTATTACAGGCGTGAGCCACTGGTGCCCAGCTACCACCTTCTTTTTTCACTTCATTGTGGTGGGTTAAAAAAAAAATTACAGGATTCTAATCAAATATCACCCTTACCAGCTACTCTGCTGACAAAAATATAGTTGGTTCTTTTCTGAAAAATAAGTAGAGAAGCAAAAAATATTTCCAGCTGATTGATTCAGAATTTGAGGTTTAAAAAAACATTGCTTCTTTCCCTAAACTCTAGGGATAGAAAAGCTTCAGGGAGGGCTTGGCCAAAAACCAGAGAGTCAGGAATCAGAAAACAACAGAAGCCTTATTACTTCAAGACTAAAAAACAAATCAAAGCCTACCTTACTGACGGACTGAAAAAGTTCTACCCATGACAGGGGCTGGGTGTCTATCCCTTCTCCAGAACAGAGTCCCCCCAAGGAGGCCTACAGCCAACAGAGCAGAAAGAAGAGACAAGCTGTCAGGAGGCCAAATGTAGTATGGGGGCCAAGGAAAGTTCCATGGGTGATGTGATACAGGTCCCTGAAGACAAGAATAAGAGACAATATGGGAGCGTTCTCTCAAAGTTATGCCTGCAAAGCAGATTCCCTGATTTCCAGCCTGCAGTTAACGAAATTAATGATTATTATCACTTGGGCAATTTCAATACAGAGGAAATTAAAGCCCTTAAAGCCCACAAGCATCAAAAGGGCATACAAATGGCCCAGGGACCCTGCAGCATCATGAAGAAGAAAAAGGTAGTTTTAGATTCATAGCCATGAGCCAGAAAACCATCTCTGGAAGCCTCTTGTCTGAACCTGCCTTTCCATGGCATAGACAGAAAAGATAATGTCAAGAAGAGGTTTTCTCCCAGAAATACCAAGAGAGTGATTTAAGGGGAGAAAAGAAGACCCATCACTCCATCACTTGCCTGAACTTCAACTGCTGAGTACTTAGGCAATAGAAAGCCAAACACAAACATCAAGAAATCATACTTCTAAGGTACTCTAACACCATACAGCTGTAAACCGTCTCCATCATTCCCACAAAGGAACGAGTATCACCTGCTTTTCTCTACCATATTCACATAGGCTCTTTAGTTGGTGCCAGGTCAACCACACCTTTCCCTCATGAGATATGTAAACATGCTCCTAAGAGTTAATGTTATGTTGTAACAACTTATTTCACTAAGAAAGGAACTAAACAGAGATGGATGTTCAGGCCCTGTCTACAGAGATACCTTGTGCAGACCTTTTCACAGAAGCTGTAAGATGTACATTTGATTGGAAAATTCCAACACACATTCTCTTCTTCCTACAAAAATTTACTACAAGACACTAATGCCACATTTCATTATTTTTAAGAAGGAAAACCACTGATTCGATAACACAAAGATTCTGATTGCAAATAGGTATAAATCTTTTCTGACCATCTTTAAGTTAAATAAAACCTAAAAGGTACTCAAATGGCTCCCCAATTGTCTTACACTAAAAAGACCCTGTCCCTAAGGAGGCCTCCAGAGAGCTACACAAACTGACACTCCCCAGCCTCCCATTACCTCTTTGACCTCATGTGCTACAACTGGCAGCTCCAGCCCTCCCCTCAGACTGCCCCTGAACACTGACATCCTCTGTCTTCACAGTCATTATTCCTTCTGCTTGAAACATTTTTGGGTAGTAAGTGGGCTTGCCCTTCCTTTTTTAAGTGTCTGCTTTGAGCAGGTATCTTTTCTTTTTTCTTTTTCTTTTTTGGTTGGTAGTGGGGCTTGAACTCTGAGCCTGGGCGTGAGCAGGTATCTTTTCAATGGGATGTTCTTTAGTTCTCACAATCACCATTACCATGCTCTGTTTGATTTTTTTTTTCTTTTTTTCCTTTGCTTTGCTTTACATTATTGTGGTTGTTTTTTGGATTTTCTTATGATTTTTTTATTTTATTTAGCAACTTCTAGCATTTTATATAATTAGCCAATGAATTATGATCATTACCATCATCTTCCTGTATTAGAAGGTCTTATTTTCTTTACCAATATATTCAAGTGTAAGCAGAAGAGTCCTGGAACATGATTCAGCAGTTATTTACTAAGAGCCTAAATGAGAACACTGTTAGATTCCAATTCTCCATTAATTCTGATTATATCAAAAAGGAAGCCTTAGAGGAGTGGCAATCTTTATAATCAATAATTATCACTCGTTAATTTTGCTTTTGTCTCTTAAGCTATTTTTTAGTGTTTATACTTTTTGTAAACCAGTTGTACAAAGGGGTTTCAACTCAACAAGTCACATTATGAATACAATGCTTGAGTAATCTTAATTAATGTCACAGTGTTCTCTCCCCATCTTTCCCAATCCTATCCATACCCTCACTAGGTAGTTCAACTTCTTTTAAGTTTTTTTTTTTTTTTACTTATAATTTACACATACTAAAATTCATTCATTTAAATTTATGAGGTTGTGTCTCCATTACCACTAGTCTCCCTTCTTCACATGAAGAAAGAAGAACACAAGTTCAGAGCCTTCTACAGGCCTGAGGAGCTGCTGGGATGATGTAATAAGATTCCTCTGTTTTCAATGCTACTATTTTCCTGCTTGCTTTAGAATTAGCACTTGAAGTAGTAACATAAAGTTTCCTTTTTAAAGAAATTTATCTTCATAAAACAATCAGTTAAAGAAAAATGTTAGTTAACTATATATAGTTCTGCAATGAAGTGAAAATTGAAAGGGTATAAATTAACACAGTCAAGTTTGGGGAGCACATTAACCTGTAGTGAAGACCTGCTGCTCTCACAGTCTGCAGAAATGCAATGGACTTCAGGAGCAAAAGGCAAAACTCCATCACTTGTTCTGAGCACGCTCCCTCAGTGTTTCCAGGGAGACTGTTCTGAATGCCTTGGATTTCTGCCTTGAGTAAAGCCTATGTTTCAGGTGCTTATTGCAAGGCTATTTGTGTAGCCTTGGAAGATAAAGACATTCTCTCCCTTTAGAACAAAGGATAGGTTTGCTTACAGACTCAGAAGAATAAGAATGGCATTCTCCAGAGCAAAAGACAAACATGCTTATTACCTATCAGAAAATTCAGTTCTCTCAGTTCAAGGTTCTTCTCAATAATGTGGTCTGAATGTCTGTGTTCCTCCTAAAATTCTTATGTTAAGCTCTTAACTCTAAAGGTGGCAATATTAAGAGCTGAGGCTTCAGAGATAATAGATCACAATAGTAGAACCTTCATGAGTAGACAGTGCAATTTTTTTTTTTGGTGGTACTGGGATTTGAACTCAAGGCCTCCTTGGGTTGCTAACTTTTATTTTGTTTTTCAGATAGTGTCTTACACTAAACTAACTACTGGCACTGTCTTGGACTGAAATTCTTCTATCTTTGCCTCCCAAGTAAATGGGACCACAGGCAGGAGTCTATCTTGCATGGCTTGCTTTTGAGATAAGGTCTCCCTAACTTTTTTGCCCAGATTGGCCTTATATGGCAATCTTACTGTTTGAGCCCCGGCACCCTTAATTTATTTCTAATGTGGTGGTGGTGGGGTGGGGACACGCACGCATGTGGGCACACATGAGTGTTGGCTTGGAATTTTATGCTCAAGGCTAGTGCCACAGCTCCACTTCCAATTTTTTAGTGCTTACTTGGAGATTAAGACTCTCATGGCCTTTCCTGCCCAGGCTAGCTTTGAATCTCAATCCTCAGATCTTAGCCTCCTGAGTAGGTGGGACTATAGAAGTGAGCCACCAACACCCAGTTCTTAGTGCACTTTTGAAAGAGGCTAAGGGGCTTGTTTGTCCCTTTCACCATGTAGTGATGCATCAAGAAAGTGTCTTCTGTGAATCAGGATATGTGCCTCCCCCACACCAAAACTACCAGTACTTTGATCTTGGATTTTCCAGCCTCCAGAATCATGAAGAGAAATTCCTAAATGTTCAGAAGCTATCTAGTAGGTTGTATTTTGTTACAGTAGCCCAAATGAAAAAGCACCAACATGCTGATATTCTGGTTACCACTCCTGTAATAACTGGGATTTCACCACTGACTTAGGAGTCCCATGCCTTATACCAACAAGAACACAGCAGATGAATTTGTCTGCTTACTACAAGCAAGCAAGATTCTCAGACCTCACACTGTCTTGAAAGTCCTCACCTCATTGTGAATCTCTTCTCCTTGTTTCAAAACTGCAGGCTCAAAGGATTTCAGAGAGACATCTCCATTGTCCACATCATCACAGACATTCTGCAGAGCCAACTGACAGCGCTGCAAAATATAATCCAAGGTTCCTGTAGAACACTGCCAAAACAGAAGCAACAGTCAGGGTTATGAGTGAGATCCAAGTTCACCAGCCACACTTCCTATGACTATTCACTAGACCTTCCTTAGGCCACTCACCATGACCGTTTTTGTTTTTATGTGGCCCTCCCGGCTCTTAATAACAGTAGGCACCCAGAGGCTCGGACACTCTTCACACACACACACACACACACACACACACACACACAAACACACACACCCACACCCACTTTTTTTTCTACATGTACTACAGCATCCAGAACCGAGTCTTACATGTAGAAGAAAATACATAATCACAGGATGAATAACTAGTCAATGACTCTGACTGTATTTCAAGTGAACCTAAAAGAAGCCAGACCACAAAACTGGTTAAAATAGAATAGTAACAGCAGAGGGGAAATTAATGTTATAAACTTGAGGCAAATGAGTTATTTTCCTTTGTTACTAAAAGCATACACTAGGCAGCTGCAGTCTTTGGCAGAAGAGATTCTTCTGATTATAAAGAATCTATGGCTCAGGCCCTCAAAGCATACTCAAAGGCAGAATGTAGTATTTGGGCATTAGCAAGAGCACAGCTATCTAGTTCATCGCTCTTTAAGGAGTGGCATGAAACAGAAAACAAATGGAAAACTCTCCTCTGAATGACTATGTCAGAATAGAACATGAGACAGTGGGCATCTCTATTTTGATAATGAAATGATTATGATAAAAGATACATGTATACAGACATGTATATATACATATTCATAGACATATATGTAGATGGATATATAATCTTTTGATGCAATTATGGACACTGTACCTCTAAATATTTTTATTTTCATATTTGTAACTTAAACTGAGTTCTTGAAAAGAATCTTGAAGGTATATCCTCCAGTATAAAAATTCTTTGCACAGTTATTTCCCTTTTAACTCATATGACATCAACAAGCCTGGGAACACAAAGTTTCTATGCCAAAAACAGAAGCTTGACTAACATATATTTTAATACAAAGACCCCAGAGTGCCAAGAGCAAAAGGGTAGGCACTCCAATTTGCTGCAAAGAAAAAATACAAAGGAGAAGTGAATTCACACACATACTGAGCCCCCAGTATACAATGTCTAGAAAGTCATTCCACTTGCATATTTACTTCCTAAATAATTGAGTGGTCTGTGTACAAGGATACTAATCACATGTCCATCCATTAGCACTAAAGATTGGAAACAACCTAAATATCTCATCAATAAGGAACTAGCTAAAGCAACCATGTTGCAACTTTATTTCCAGCTATAAAAACAGGTTGAAAGGGAAATTTTTATTTTTCTGGGTTTAGTGAGTTTTATTTGGTTTAAGGAACTTATGATTAGGTTGTTGTTGAATTATTGCTTTTTGTCAAAATTCTGTGAAAATATAACTTAAGTCATAAAATTCAACCACTTAAAATGTACAATTTGGTTGGGGGGGGGGAGGGGGAGGATTGGGTGGGGGGGTAGGGGAGAGGCTGGGAAGGGATGTGAAGGGTAAACAAAGGAGGAGGCTGCAATGCTTGATAAGAGATGTACTCATTATCTTGCCCATGTAATTGTAACCCCTCTGTACAGCATGTTCACAAAAAATAAAAATTTAAATTAAAAAAAATGTACAATTGTTGTTTTTTAGTTATTTCCAGGTTTGTGCAACTGCAATTACAATTAGCTCATTTTATGTATTTCCCTAAATAAAACCATGGGACCTTTAGCAGTCACTCTCTCCCATTTGCACCAACCTTTCCAGCCTAATGCCACAATGAGTATACTTGCTATATCCACGCCTGTGGCCATTCTAGACAAGATTCATGTGATGAATAAAATCATACAATGAGACCCTTTGTGACTAGCTTCACAGACTGATCATGTTTTCATGGTTTATCCCTGTCACAGTTTGTGTTAGTACTTCATCCTTCTATGGCCACTTATACAATGGTTTGAATATGCCTCATTTTGTTGATCAGTCCATATAGTGATGAACCTCTGAGCTGTATCCACTTCTGGGGCTATGTCCACTTTTTCAATAATAGAAATCAAGCCATGAAGGAAGCTTGTGTATGGTTTTCATTTCTCTTGGGGTATACCTGAGTATGTGATTGCTGTGTCATAGGGTAACTTTGCATTTAGCTTTCTAAAGGAGTGTCAAGTTGCTTCCAAAGTGACCACACCATTGTTCATTCTTCCCAGCATGGTATAGGGGTTCCCATGGCTGTTCATGTTAGCAAAGACTTGTTACTTTCCTTGTGACTCTAGCCATCTCAGTAGGTATAAAGTGTGATGTCTCCCCTAGCTTTGATTTGCAGTTTTCTAATGACTAAGGAGGTGCATGGTTTTCATGTGTTTATTGGCATTTGTGTGCCTTCTTTGGGATAGATTTCTTAATAGCCTTTATCATTTTAAGCAGGGTTATTTGTTTTTAATTATTTATATCTAAGTATTCTTTATATATTCCAAATAGAAATTCTTTGCATGATGTACGATTTGCAAATATTTCCTTCCATTCTGTGTTGTCTGTTCACTCTGTTGAGATAAAGAATGCTTTACTTTTTGAAATACAAAAGCTTTTATCTTTTATAGCTCCCATTTTTTCTATTATTTTTCTTAGGTCACTTGTGCTTTTGGTGTCATATTAAAAATCATTGCCTATGTCAATGTAAGAATTATATGCTGATGAGAAATTTTCAGTAAAAGTTTCCTAAAAGAAATTCAAAAGTTATAATATACAGGGTAGACAAAATTGATGTATGTGTTATACATATGTATCTATGTATATATGTATTAATTAAAAGGATACCAAAAATTTGATGACATTGGTTCCATATAAGAAGTGCGAGAATGGTAGTAGCTTTAAGAAAAAGATAATACATATATAACCTTAGGCATATTTTGAATATTGAGCCATCTTAGTAACTACCTATGCAAAAAATAATTATGCATAGAATTTAAATTTAAAAATAATATTCTATGTTGACCCCCAAGAACATTCTGTCAAAACTAGAAATGGAAGTAAAGTCAAATAAAGATCAAGAGCCACCAAACATAATCCACTTACATCTGTCCAATACAGAGGAATAGATTTCTTTAGTGATGGACTACCATGAATTCCAAAATACTACTTTCTTAAGGCAGTCTATTTCCTACATATTGTTTGGCACAGATAAATCATATAATGTTAATGCTACAAGAATATATTTATGGAAAAAGTGAGGGATAAAATTGTATGAATTATGTTCCCCTCCTCTACTGAGGGAAATAACAAATCTTCAGTGTTATAGGAAAACTTCTTTTTGTCTAGTACTAATAACAATAATGTAACATGAAGCTAAAATTTTTCAGTGAGATAAAAACATAACCTTGCCACTTGAACCCAATTTTACTTCCCATAGTAATCTTCATCCACACATAGATGCAATCAATGCAGACATCAATTTATATGCTGTTTTCCACTGTTTATACATAAATATTCAGAACTACAATTTTCAATGTTGCTAATTAAGGTGAATTTGAACAGTTTAATTACATAATCACATGCCATAAAAGCATTAAGAATCTGCTCAGCTTCTCGCTACTATTGATTATACTGGAGAAAAAAAATCTCTTCATCAATATCATTCTATTATTGAAGTTTTATTTCTAAAAAAGGTGTTATAAGATCAAAGTTATGAAAATTCCATGGTGCTTTTTCCATAAATGCAATAACTTTGAAAAATATATCCAAATAGAAATACAACTAAAAGAACAGGAACTCAAAAGACTGAGATCTGATAGTCAAGGTTCCAAACCAACTCAGGCAAAGAAGTCCAGGAGCTTCTTATCTCCAAGTAACCACCAAAAAGATAGAAGTGGTCCCTTAGCAAAAAGAAATCAAGGCATGGGGTACTTTACTAATTCTATGCTAAAGGGGCTCCTTGCAGGAATTTTGTTGTGCATATTTATTGAAGGAAGCGAAAGTTACTTGTTCTCTCCTAATTTCCAATCCCATGTTTTCATTTGCTTGTTGGACCTCTCCATATGGCAACTCCAACTTATTCTGTTCAAAACTGAGCTACTGTCTTCCCCTAATCTAATGTCTTAGATTCATGATATGGCTACAGATAATAGCTATATAATTCCTTAAATACCCAGACTTAAAATTCAAGAGTCATCTCAATACCTGCCACATGGAAAACATCCAATAAATTTCATGCACTCATTCATTTTTACTTCCATCATTTTTACTTTACAATCATCTGCCAAGTCTTACACTATATCTTCTGTATCAACCATGGGAATTTCTTCCCTGACAAGTTTAATTGACATCTCCATTCTTTTCACTTCCTAAAATTATTGCTAAGATGTCAATAAAGAACAGGCAACAGCATACAACTACCAATTTAAGCTCAAACAGCTAATTTGATACCCCACACCTTTCATGATTGATGCCAACTGCCTACACACCTTAAGATCCAGACAACATCACTCAGTATCATATAGCCATTCAATATATATCATTCCATTGCAATCACAAAATTCCTAATTTGATACTGGTTCACCCCCAAGCTGTCCTAAAATGTCTTAAAGCCACCTAATCCTGTGCATATTCAATGTCTACACTTTACCTAGGATACGTTATGTTCCTTTCTACCTTATATTCTATACTAAACCTACCAGTAGTCTGCAACCATCCTTTGTGTTTTGGCTTTAGTTTTTTTGGGTTTTTTTGAGATAGGGTCTTAATATGTATTTTCAGTTGACCTTGAACTTGAATTACATATGTGTATTATCACTTGCATCTGGTAACTTCTTGTAATCAGAAAATATATTAGCCATTCCTGCTCACAAATACCTAAAAGAATACAATGACAGATGGGAACCAGTGGTTCATGGCTGTCATCTAGCTATTCAGAGGCTAAGATCTAGAATACTGTAGTTCCAAGGCGAACCTGATAGAAAACCCTGTGTTACTCCATCTTCAAAATTAACTGATAAAGAGGTGAGGTGGAGGTGTGGCTTAAATGACAAAACACCAGCCAAGCAAGCAGCTGTGAGGTCCAGAGATCAAACTCCAAAAACAGAACCAGTGGCTCATAGCTATAATCCTTGCCACTGGGTTGGCTGAGAGAGAAAGATCATAGATCAAGATCAGCCTGGAGAAAAAAGTCACAATTCCCCTTCTCAACCTATAGCTGATACAGTGGCTCAGGACTGTCATTATACCTACATGTGAGGCTGAGACAGGTAGGATCCTAGTTTCAGGTCAACCGGGAATTATTAGTTCCACAAGATCCTTTGTCAGTGGAAGAAGTTGAGCATGGTAGTGTGCACCTATCATCTCAGCTATGACTGGAAACCTAAAATAGGAAGACTATAGTCTAGGCACAGTATGGAGGCCTGGGAAAAGAAGGAAACCCTATCCTAAAACTCTAGCACAAAAGAAGGGTGAAGCCAGAGCACCGCAGTAGAGTACCTGCCTAGGTCCCAAGTTCAAACTCCAGCACGACAGAAAAAGAAAAGAATATTTTAAACACAGAGTTCAACAAAAGTTTGCAGAATGGATGAATGAACTGAAATCCCTTCTTCTGAATGGTAGCTTTCAATTAACTTTTCACACAAACAGCTTCAGTTGTCCCTATGTCCTATTACCTTTTCATCAGAAAAAAAATGAAAAGATATTAGTAGTAACTCAATAACAGTATTAGTGGCTAACATCTTTGCCTATATATATCAGTCACTGTAAAAGAACTTACATGCATTAACTCATTTAATCCTCATAAGAACCACATGAATCAGGCATGACTTTTATCCTATCAAACATAATTCCCAAGCTTTTATTCATCATTGAACGTTCATTTGAACAGATCTAATGAGCTTGGCTCCTCTCCTAGGTTAGACTAGGAAAGATGTAAGAAGGACACCTTTCCTTCCAACTGCTTTCCCTCCTCCCTTCCCACTTCTTCCTTGCAGAACCTACTTAGAACAATCAACACCTGCCAATGGCATTTATCTTTCCCCAGAAGCATAACTCAAATAACCTCAGACAATTACTTCTATGTTGATTTGTTTAACATTTGTCTCCCCAACTCAAATGTAAGTTCAATAAAAGTAATGGACAGAACAGTCATGTTGACAGCTCTTTCTCCCAAACACATGACAGACACTGAAAGATTTAAAACAATGAATGAATGAAAAGGAGAAGAAAAGACTGAAGAGGGAGACAGAAATGCTTGATGGACTGTCTGACTTCTTAGAAAGTCAATCATGCCTTTTCTGCTGCACAGCAACATGGCCAGTCTACAATTAAGCTACGTAATTATCAAAAGACAGGGCCACCACCTTATCAAATCACAGACTCAGGACCAGAAAGGCCTCATTCTTGCTCTTCTTTGCCACATGGCATTAATACTTCTGCCCTGTGTTCTCACACTTATCCCTGTAGATTCCTAAAAAGTCAAACTAGAAGGCAAAGCTCAGACGTGTACACTTGTATACCAAGTTGTAATCCTTCTCATGATTATTCCCTTACTCTCTGGATCTTGACAGTGGTGTTTCTGTGTTTTATTCATCTCTTTTACTTTCCATTCTGAACTACTCTGTCTGATCAGCTGACCAGCAGCCCTTGCCAAAGGATGATGAGAGCAGAAATCTCTGGGCTACAAACACAACTGGGGAGTTCTAACACTCCTTAACATCTTGATAAGTTTGTGCTCAACTTAGTTTAACCAAAAAATGAAGAAAAATGTTAATTCACAGACATTTGAACCCAGCCACAATGAACACACACATAAGGCATACAAATTTACCTCATTTCCCCTGGTTATATCCTGCCCTTGAACTTGACAATTACAATCACCTATGAAAATCTGACACTAGCAAAGGCTACAAAATGGCATTCACATTCTCCAAGAAATATAATCCCAAGAAACAAAACACTTATCCATACCTGTGAATAAACTTTAAAACTGCATCTGACACAAGCAAAAGCTTTTAAGAAAGCACATAAATAGAGTCTAAACTTAAGTTAGATGGAAGCAATTTTCCTATCAAGGACTCATCTAAAGCTCCATGATAAATTGCTTGCTCAACCACTTCTGTCACATTGAGTTAAGTGTGAATCACAATTTTATTTACACTTACCTCTGCCACTCGGTGGGTGGAACTAAATCGAGGTTGGGAACCAGCCAAAACACAGTGTTGGTGGGTGGCATTAAGATCATCTGAAGAAAAATAAAAATAAAAAAAATTTCTAAAATATGCTTATTAGTTAATATATACTATCCCCTATTTAACTAAGATACAAAGTAAATTTCAAACTCATTCAAGAAACAATAATGAGCCAGGCACCAGTGGTTCACACCAATAATCCTAACTATTCAAGAAGCTGAGATCTGAGGACTGTGGTTCCAAACCAATATGGGACCTCATGAGACTCATCTCCAGTTAAGCATCAAAAAGCCAAAAGAGAAGTTTGGGCTCAAGTGGTAGAGAGCTAGCCTTGAACAAAAAAAGTTTAGGGACAGCACCCAGTCCCTATGTTCAAGCCCCAGATCTGGCACTAAAATATATATATATATATAAAAGAAAGAAAGAAAAGGCCGGGAGCCAATAGCTCAGGCCTTTACTCAGGAGGCTAAGATCTGAGGATCATGGTTCAAAGACAGCCCAGGCAGGAAAGTCCGTGAGACTCTTATCTCTAATTAACCACTAGAAAGCTAGAAGTGGTGCTGTGGTTCATGTGCTGAAGAGCTCAAGGACAGCACCTAGACCCAAAGTACAAGCCCCACAACCAACAAAAAGAAAAAGAAAGAAAAATGAATAGGAAATTAACACCTTATATTAACACCTCATACTCTGTAAATCAATGCTTGTAGGGGTAATATATATATACATATATATAGCATGTATATGTGTATACATGTAAATATATGCATATATACTTACATATTTATAACATTTTATGTCTTATAGCTATTTACATCTATAATATTATCTTTTATTATATGTATTAGTACATAAATGATACAAACCAGGACACTTTCAAAAGTAAAAGGAGATGCTATTAATAATTCAATAATTATTCTAAGCAGAAAAGGTCAGATAAGGTGATATTAGGGAAATGAACCCTAAGATGTATATTCAAATGTTTTTTTTCTTTCTTGTGATTGTTTCAAACACATTTATAAGATTATTTCTTTGTTGCTATGTATGTCCCCCCCCCCACAGTATAACCCTGATTTCACTGTATTTGATATTGGTATAATTTGTGGAGGGGAAGAGGAAAAACAAATCGTTTAAATAAGGATACAGGTGGACCCATTGCAACAATGAGATGTACAAGTCGTTATGTCAAAAACGAACTTTACAATTTTGGTGCAGGGGGTGAGGGGGGCGGGGAGTATTGGGTGAGGGGGCAGAGGGAGGATGGGAAGGGATGGGAAGGGGAAACAAAGGAGGAGGCTACAATGCTTGATAAGAAATGTACTCATTATCTTGCCCATGTAATTGTAACCCCTCTGTACAGTATTTTCACAATAAAAAAATAAAATAATAATTATTATTATTATTCTGAGACAAAAGTGAACCAACACTGACCTCAGCAAACATGAGGAGGTCCCACTCCTATGACACTCTCCCACCATGATATTAACTACTTATAGACTTAATATCTTTGTTCTTCACATAACATTTCTACTTCTAGTCATATCTATAAATTGAGACAGAATTCTTTTCTGTTATTTAGAGATGAACCTCTTTCATCTAAAATCTGCCTCTTTCTTTCTGTAACTGAGTTCATTAATGTTGTCAACAATATTTCAGGCAACAAACCAACTACTTCCACCAAACATGTTTAGCTCTCAGAAAAAAATTCAAGCCTATAGATTTATGACAAAAGAAAGAAGTAGCTGGTAAACTCATCAACTGAAGAATACTCCAGCAAAACCATGTTAGGAGAAAGATCAACAGACAACTTGTTGCATATTCTAAGGATTAATGTTATACAGCAGACAAATCCTGTATCACTTCTACTATGTATATTATTTCTTTTACTGCAAAAAATAGAGTACATGCTTTTCTACATAGCTAATACTGGCCTCTTGCCATGATACCAAGATAGTAATGTTAAGAGGCAAAGGCTACCAGGCAGTAAAATCAACTTAATATATGAAAACATAGAAAACACAAATTGACAACTAAAGGGCTTCTATTGTCAGTTATTATGAAATAATAACTGACAATAATAACTCAAAGTTTACCCTCTACTTTAAGTAACTAGAACACAAAGCAAAAATATGAATCAAAGATTTCTGACACTTAAAAATAGAAACAACATAAATAATGCTTCCAGATTCCCTAACTAACTTAGAAATCGTTTCAAAGACAGAGTAGAGAAGGGGAAGCCAGCTAAAAAGACAGAGATTAGAGTTTATGAACATATTCAAGGCAGCAAGATTTGTAAGTCAGAATACTGGAATAGAAGAATATGCACAGAGAGAGAGCAAGAAGATCTACAGAAAGGTTCCAGTCTTTTGCTAAGTACTGTGAATATGTGAATGGAATTCCCAGGTCCTGAAAAGGAAGCATCTGAATACAGTAGGTTCAGCAAACCAGACCTTACAGATGACTGGGAATACAGTGTTCCAGTAGCCAGGCTGTTCCTACTACAAGTTACTAGGTAATCCTTAGTAAAAGCATCACCATCAGCCAGGTACAAGTGGCTCACACATCCTAGCTCCACAGGAGGTTGAGATATGAGGATGGTAGTTCAAAACCAGGAAAAGTCCTTAAGAATCTTTTCTCCAATTAACCAACAAAAGCCAGATGTAGAGCTGTGGTTCAAAGTGGCAGAGTTCAAAAAAAGTTTATGGACAGTGCCTGGGCCTTAAATCAAAGCCCCAGTACCAGCACAAAAGAAAAGAAAATAGAGAAAGAGAGAGGAAGAGGAAGAGGAAGAGGAAGGGAAGGGAGGGAGGAAGGAAGGAAGGAGGAGAGGGAGGGAGATAGAAAGAAGAGAGAGGAGGGAGGGAGGGAGGGAAGAAGGAAGAGAAAAACTGAAAAAATCTGGTATCTACATTAGGAAAGAAAGAACCTCAGAGGCTGTATATGACAAACCTACATCCAGCATTACACTTAATGGTGAAAACCTAAAGCCATTTCCTTTGAAATCAGGAACAAGACAAGGACATCTACTCTCTCCTCTCCTCTTCAATATAGTACTAGAATATAGTACTCCAAATACCAAAAACAATCCTTAGCAGGAAGAACACTTAGAAGAATATCAATACCAAACTTCAAACTCTATTACAAAGCTATAGTATCAATAACAGATTGGTAGTGCCACAAGAATAGGCCTGAGGACCAATTAAACCAAATAGAAGATCCAGGAATGAATCCACAGACCTACAGCCATCTAATCTTTGATAAGGGAACTAAAAACACAAGTTGGAAAAAATCCTCTTCAACAAATGGTGCTCTTCAACAAACTTAAGCTAAATCCTTATAGATCACCCTACACCAGAATCAATTCCAAATCAAAGACCTCAATGTAAGGCCAGATACCATGAAAGTATTACCGAAAGGGATAGGGGAAACACTAGGGCTACCTGGCATGGAACAAAACTTCCTAAGTAAAGATCCATAATCACAGCAAATCAAAGAAAGACTGGATAAATGATATTGCATCAAATTGAAGAGTTTCTGCATGACAAAGGACATAGCTAACAAGATTAAACAGAAAGCCCACAAAATGGGAGATGACCTTCACTAGGTATACATCAGAAAAGGGCCTCATATCTAAAATACAGTTAAAAAACTTAAACCTCCCTAAAACAAGTCCTTAAAGAAACAACAACCCAATTAATAAATGGGCTAAAGACTTAAAGAGAGACTTCTCTGAAGAAGTAAGAATAACCAATAGACCCACAAAGAAATGTTCAACATCTCTAGCCTTAAAAGAAATGCCAATCAAAACAACATTGAGATTCCACCTCGTCCAAGCTAGAATGGCCATTAACAAGAAAACTAATAAAAACAGATGCTTGTGGAGGGAACTCTACTACACTGCTGGTGGGAATGTAACTACTCTGGAAAGTAGTATGGAAGTTCCTTAAAAAACTAAACAAGGAACTTTCCTACAAACAAGCAATTCCACTCCTGGGCATTGATGCAATAAAAGACAAACAAGGACACACTAAAGTTGCCAGTACAACCATGTTCTCTGCAGCATTGTTTACCATAACCAAGATATGGAAACAATCCAGATACCCCTCAATAAATGAATGGGTCAAGAAAATGTGGTATATACATATATATACACAATGGAATTCCACTCATCCAGCAAAAAGAACAGTATTATACCACTCGTAAGGAAATGGAAAAATTTGGAAAAAATTATATTAAACGAAGTATGCCAGACCCAAAGAAACACAGATTGCATGGTTTCCCTCATTGTGGTAACTAGAATGTGCCTACAAATCTACAAGTAAACACACTGGATGATAAATGAAAAACAATAACAACAACAACACTGGAACATGATAAATTATACATGTCTCTAGGCATTCACACACAGTGAGACCAAAGGAAGATATTCTTAGTAGAGGATCACATAGGTACAATAGCTATGTGCATTTGACCATACAAAATAATATTTATCAAAATGAACTCCAGGAAATGAGAACAAGAAAGTTTCTTTTCCTTTGTTGATGTTTTTGTTTTCATTTCCCTTTGGCTTGCTTATTTATCTGTCTTTGGGAGGGTAATGTGGGGGGGGCACAAAATTGGGAGTATGAAGGGTGAGCAAATGAAGCAGTGATGTTGAAAATGAATTATACAATTTGTGCATCAGGACAGGAGGAAAAAGTGAGAAAGTAAGGTAAGGAGTGACATTATTCAAAAACAAATGAACTCTTTCATTTGACTTAATCTGATTATAACCCCTCTGAATATCACCTTTACAATAGCAATAAATAAGTTTTAAAGATGAAAGCCTTAGAGAAGGAACACATGATCATAAAAATTAAAATGACTATTTTATCTTCTATTGATCTAACATAACACTTTTCTCAAAATAATAGAAACAATATATTCAATTATACATGCACATATATTAGAGTAAGCATGAAATGAAATGAATGATAGCAACAAAACAAGTGAGCAAAGTGAGGAATTAGAAACATATAGTTATTTTAATATACTTGTATAATTTGTGAAGCTGTTTATTACCAGACCACACTAGTAATAAAAACTTAGGCACTGGTCCTAGCTATAAAGCTTTTAGAGGAAAAAAGTCAGATATTCCAGTTTCAGTTCTAGCTCTTTTCTGATTTAAGATTTGAACAATTCATAGGCTCTTCTGTCACTTAAAAATATTTTTTTTGGGGGGGGGGTCCTGTCATGGGGCCTGAACTCTGGGCCTGGGCGCTGTCCCTCAGCTCTTCAGCTCAAGGCTAGCACACTACCACTTGAGCCACAGCGCCACTTCCGGCTTTTTTCTTTTTGCTTATGTGGTGCTGAGGAATCGAACCCAGGGCCTTATGCATGCAAGGCAAGCACTCTACCACTGAGCCACCTTCCCAGCCCAATTTTAAAATTTTAAATAAATGAAATTACAAGCTCAACAGTTCCTAACCTGTAGTGAACAAATTCCTGAGCTGGATAAAGAGCAAACAGAGAGATTGTTGTTCTTTGCACATGATCCAACTTCTGTTATCACAGAATACAAGATAAGTGTTACCCATATGTTTACTTCTATTTTACAGGTATGTAGCTTTGCCGAAGGAATATTACAATAAACTTTACAAATATTTTTAATTGATGAAAACTTCAAAGCGCATCAAAATTAAGGCTTACTTTTATGTTGCATGCAAACAATTTAATTTCAATATAAACTTAAAAATTTAATTTAAGTATAAAATAGACTAAAATCTGAGCAGAAAATGTCATGAATAAAAAATACTATATAAGGGGTCCATTTTTCCATGAAAATATAACAATTCTTAATGTGCATGTATCTAACAACAGAACATCAAAATATAAGGCAAAAATCTCATAAATCATAGTATAAATAGACAAAAACATGATTCTAGCTGGAGACTTAAACATTCTTCTGTCAAAAAAGGATGGATAGAGCAGACAGAAAATCATTAAAGACACAGTTAACTCAAAAACTCCATCAATAAAGTAAATATAATTGATATCAATAGACTACTTCATCCAACAACAGGAGAATAACTATTCCAATCAAGATCTCATGAAGCAAGTAGGAATAGAAAAGGGAAAGACAGGGGAGAATGATGAAAGAGGTGACATTGATCAAGATGCATTGTACTCAGAACCTGATTTTTGGAATTTAAAACCTCTTTGTACAATTAAATAAAAAATAATTAAGAGAGAGGGGGACCAAGATGGCGACGGGGCAGTAGGGAAACGCCACAGCTCTCTCCAACCAAAAAGAGAGTTCGAGTTCCAACACTTAATCTCCCCTAGAGACCGACAACAACAAAAAGACGAACACTCAGAGAAAAACCAGAGGTGGAAAATAACAAAAAAAGAAAGAGAGGAAAAGAAGAATTTCAGAACAGAGAAGAGCGAAGACCCCTCCCCCAACCTTTACTGGCCGCGCGGCAATGCGCCAAGCGCCGGCCAGCCGGCCCCGCGGGGGCTGCCGGAGCCACAGAGACACAGGGGGCTGCTTGCAGATCACCAGGTAACGGATTGCAGAACAGCGGATCGCCAGGAACAGAGAAACCTACCAGCCGGGAGTCTCCAGGAGGATCCCACCCCCACCCCTCACTCTCCACCGGAGCGGAGAGGCTCCATCCCGCCAAAGCCGCCCGGCACCAGCAGCGCCACAAAGGGACCTGTCCACAGACCACCCGCCCAATTGCCATCGCAACTACCCGGCGGGGGGCCGCCCAACCCAGCCCGCAACCACCCCAACTGAACTCGGACTGCAACAACAACTGACGACCTATAGGGTGAGTACCCAACAGGGGACAGTGAATCCCTCAAGGGAGACCAGAGCTGGAGGGAATCCCCAGACCCTGACCTAGACTCCCTACCCCAACACCCGGACCACAGGACCCACTAAAACTGGGAACTGTTCGAGAGCTCCACCAGCCGATGGAGCACACTCTGCTGGCCAGGCCAGAGCAAGAGCGCCCCTGGAAGGGAGCTTAAATGCCCAAGCCAGGAACAGCGCCCCTGGGTCAAGACTACCAACAGTAGAAGAAATTTGAACTGTGTCCTCCAGGCTGCATAACCTAGGTGGTATACACATTAGCACAGGCCTAACGAGCGCGCTCCAGGCTGGGGCCGGAACCAGGCCCGGGGACCGGCGCCTGAACAAAGCAAAAAGGGTCAGAAGTGGGGCTGTGGCTCAAATGGTAGGGTGCCAGCCCTGAGCTGAAGAGCTGAGGGACAGCACCCAAACCTAGAGTTCAAGCCCACAACCAGCCCCAAACAAACAAACAAAAACACATCAGGAGCCCATAGCAGACTCCAGTATTTGGGAGAGTGCATCCAGAGCATCTGATCTTCCCAAGAGCACCCGCAGGAGCAAACACAAGCAGTCTAGGCTGCTCAACCCTTCCAAAGGCGGGAATTGCTACAGCAGAGAGCTGAGAATCCTAAGTAAGTCAGAATAGCAGCTGGAAATAGGCTCCCAACAGAATCCAGATCAGGCACAGACTCTCTCTACCAATACAGAATCAGCAACCAAGCAAAGACAGACACACCAAAATAAGATTGAAGAGCAGTCTCCTGAACCCCCATGCGAAAATCACAGAGAAAAATCACAAGGTTTACCACTACCCAGGACAGCAAGCTCACCTCAAAAGCCAGCAGCCACGCAGGGGAGAGCCCCAGTGGGAGCAAAGCAGGAATGGAAGACAAAAACTATATCCAAGGGTTGCTGGAGGCAATGACTCAAGAAATAAAGCGAGAAATGGATCAGAAATTAAAAGAGCACAAGGATGAACTATCAAAAGATATACAGGATATCAAACAAAAGTTGGATGCAAAAATAGAAGCTGCACAAACCTCAGTAAGAAGTGAGATAAACGCCAAATTAGAGGTAATGCATACTGATCTCACCTCATTGAGAGGTGAGATCAGTACTCTGAGAACCAACATTGAATCCATAAAGGGATCCATTTCCACCATGCAAACCACAATAGAAGCCACGGTCAACAGAGTGAATGAAATGGAAGGTAGAGTGTCAGATACAGAAGACAGAATACACCAACTGGACCAAAAAGTGACAGATATGGAAAAATCACTCAAATTAAACCAAAGGGAAATTCAAGAGCAAGCAGATAATGCTAAAAAATTTAACCTTCGCATAATCGGAGTGGACGAAGGTGAGGAATTCCAGAGCAAGGGAATGCAACACCTATTTAACAAGATAGTCAATGAAAATTTTCCCCACCCCAAAAACGACCATCTTAACTACATCACAAAAGCGTATCGAACACCCAACAAGCAAGATCCCAGGAGAAACACTTCT
The DNA here is from genome assembly GCF_019054845.1 of Dipodomys spectabilis. Classification (NCBI taxonomy): domain Eukaryota; kingdom Metazoa; phylum Chordata; class Mammalia; order Rodentia; family Heteromyidae; genus Dipodomys; species Dipodomys spectabilis. The sequence continues at coordinate 699,692 of NW_024870807.1, read as the reverse complement.
AGGCACATCATAGTAAAAATGATGGATCTGAATAATAAGGAAACAATCCTGCATGCAGCAAAAATGAAGAAGGAGCTATACTACAACGGGAAAAAAATTAGAATCACTGCAGATCTCTCCACACAAACAATGAATGCAAGAAAAGCCTGGGAAAGCACCATACGAGCCCTGAGAGCCAATAACTGCCAACCCAGACTGATATACCCGGCAAAGCTAGCATTCACATTCGATGGAGAACTGAAAACTTTTAATAGCAAAGAAAAACTAAATGAATACATAAACATTAAGCCAGCATTACAAAGAATTCTAAGAGGGGGGACACAACCTGAAGAAAGCAACCAGGAACTGGGACCTGCCCCAAACAGGCATTACTCAAAGTCTAACTGAGCAAGCACAGGAGGAAAGGAAAGAAGAAAAACTTAGGAAAACGGAATGGCAGGGACAACAATGCATCTCTCTATACTTTCTCTTAATATAAATGGGCTGAATTCGCCAATTAAAAGAAAACGAACTGAGGACTGGATCAGAAAACAAGACCCATCCATCTGTTGCCTTCAGGAGACCCACCTCTCAGCCAAACATACAAACAAACTCAGAGTGAAGGGGTGGAAAAGGATCTACCAATCAAATTCCCCCAATAAGAAAGCAGGTGTAGCTATCCTGATATCTGACAAAATAAACTTTTCATTAAAATCAGTACAGAAAGACAAGGACGGACACTACATATTAATAAAGGGAACAATCCAAGAGGAGGATATAACCATCATCAACTTATATGCCCCAAATATCGGTGCACCCAGATATGTTAAACAAATGCTCTCAAACTTACAGAATAAAATAGATCCCAATACGATAATACTAGGAGACTTTAACATGCCACTCTCACCAAAGGACAGGTCTACCAACCAGAGGATTGGCAAAGAAGCTACCGAATTAAGTGAGGCCATACTTCAAGCGGAATTAACTGACATCTACCGAGTATTTCACCCTAAAACAACACAGTACACATTCTTCTCAGCAGCTCATGGAACTTTCTCCAAAATAGACCATATCATAGTTCATGCAAGGAACTTAAGCAAATACAAAGGGATCGACACAATCCCCTGTATCCTATCTGACCACAGTGGAATCAAGCTAGCTCTCAATAACAAAGCATACCGCAGAAATTTCTCTAATACATGGAAATTGAACAGCACACTCCTTAACAAGGCCTGGGTAACAGAAGAGATCAGAGAAGAAATAAAGCGTTTCCTACAACTCAATGAAAATGAAAACACCTCACAAAGAAACTTGTGGGACACAGCAAAAGCAGTCCTGAGGGGCAAATTTATTGCCCTCAGTGCCCACATCAAGAGAATGGAGACAGACCAAGTAAATAATCTCATGTTGCAACTAAAACAGCTAGAAAAACAAGAAAAAATGGGACCTAAAGCTACTAGACGAAGCCAGATAACCAAATTGAGAGCAGAGATTAACCAATTAGAAAATCAGAAAACCATAACCAAAATAAACCAAACAAAAAGCTGGTTCTTTGAAAAAATAAACAAAATTGATGGCCCGTTGGCAAGATTAATTAAAAAAAGAAGAGAGGAAACCCATATTAATAGGATTAGGGATGCCACGGGAAACATCACAACACGTACCCAAGATATCCAAACAATTCTAACAGACTACTTTCAAAAGCTATACTCTCTAAAGGAAGAAAATCTGGCGGAAATGGATGCATTTTTAGAGAAATACAAGTTACCCAAACTGAGCAAAGAAGAAGTTAACCAATTAAATAAGCCAATATCCTATAATGAGATACAGGAAGCTATCAAAAGTCTTCCAACAAAAAAAAGCCCAGGACCAGATGGATTCACAGCAGAATTCTATAAGACCTTTAAAGAAGAACTAATACCCATACTCCTCAAGCTCTTCAGAGAAACAGAGAAGGAGGGAGCTATCCCAAACTCATTCTACGAAGCCAATATCACACTCATCCCCAAACCAGGCAAAGACCCAACCAAAAAGGAGAATTACAGGCCAATCTCCTTGATGAACACAGATGCAAAGATCCTTAACAAGATTCTAGCTAACAGAATCCAGAAACACATAAAAAAAATAATACACTACGATCAGGTAGGCTTCATCCCAGAGACACAGGGATGGTTTAACATACGTAAGTCAATAAATGTAATCCAGCATATCAACAGAGCCAAGGTCAAGAATCACATGATTATCGCCACAGATGCAGAAAAGGCCTTTGATAAAATTCAACATTCATTCATGCTAAAAGCTCTGGAGAAAATAGGAATAGAAGGAACATTTCTAAAAACAATAAAAGCCATTTATGACAGACCAATAGCCAATATTATACTTAATGGGGAAAAGCTACAACCAATCCTCCTAAAAACAGGAACAAGGCAAGGATGTCCACTGTCTCCACTCCTCTTCAACATAGTCCTAGAACCCTTAGCCAGGGCAATAAGGCAAGAAAAAGACATTAAAGGGATCCGCATAGGGAAAGAAGAAGTGAAACTATCCCTTTTTGCAGACGACATGATACTATACCTCCACGATCCCAAAAACTCCATCCCCAAACTTTTAGAAATCATAAGTCACTTCGGCAAAATAGCAGGATACAAAATAAACCCACAAAAATCAGTTGCCTTCCTATACACTGATAACGCACAGGAAGAGAGGGAAATAAAGGGAGCAACCCCATTCACAATAACCTCCCAAAAAATAAAATATTTAGGAATTAACCTAACCAAAGATGTAAAAGAACTATTTAATGAGAACTATAAAAAGTTAAAGAAAGAAATTGCAGAAGACACTAGGAAATGGAAAGACCTCCCATGCTCCTGGATAGGCCGACTTAATATAGTAAAGATGGTGATACTTCCAAAACTAATATACAAATTCAATGCAATTCCTATTAAAATCCCAATGACGTACATCACTGAAATACAGAAAACAGTCCAAAAATTTATATGGAACAACAAAAGACCTAGAATAGCCAAAACAATTCTAGGGGATAAAGACAATATGGGAGGGCTATCCATGCCCAACTTCAAACTCTACTACAGAGCTATAATCACAAAGACAGCATGGTACTGGCACAAAAACAGACCCGAAGACCAATGGAACAGAATAGAAGATCCAGATATAAATCCACAGGCCTACAGCCAGCTGATATTCGACAAAGGAGCCAAAGACATACAATGGAAGAAACACAGCCTCTTCAACCGCTGGTGCTGGGAAAACTGGGCAGCCACATGCAGAAAACTAAAAGTGGACCCCAGCCTATCACCATGCACCAACATCAACTCTAAATGGATTAAAGACCTTAACATTAAACCTGAATCTCTGAAACTACTACAGGACAGAGTAGGAGAGACACTTGAACTAATAGGCACAGGAAGGAACTTCCTGAACAGAGTCCCAGGGTCACAACAAGTTGGAGAGAGACTCGACAAATGGGACTACCTTAAAATAAAAAGCTTCTGCACAGCTAAATCTATCGCAACTAAGCTAGAAAGACAACCAACTAATTGGGAAAAAATATTTACCAGCAATATATCAGACAAGGGGTTAACATCCTGTATATACAGGGAACTCAAGAAACTAATCCCTCCCAAACCTAACAAACCAATTACTAAATGGGCAAGGGAACTAAAGAGGGACTTCTCAAATGAAGAAATAAAAATGGCAAAGAAACACATGAGGAAATGTTCATCATCCCTGGTGGTGAAGGAAATGCAAATAAAGACAACCCTGAGATACCACCTTATTCCAGTCAGAATGTCCCACATCCACAAATCAGCCAACGACAAATGCTGGAGGGGATGTGGAGAAAGAGGAACCCTATTACACTGCTGGTGGGAATGTACACTTATACAACCACTTTGGAAAGCAGTCTGGAGGGTCCACAGAAAGCTAAAGATTGACCTCCCTTACGACCCAGTCATACCACTTCTAGGCATCTACCCTGAACAACAGGAACCAATATACAAGGACACGTGCACCTCCATGTTTATTGCAGCACTGTTCGCAATAGCTAGGATATGGAAACAACCTAGGTGCCCCACCACAGATGAATGGATCCAAAAATTGTGGTATCTATACACAATGGAATATTATGCAGCCATTAGAAATGACAAAATAATGGCATTTGCAGAGAAATGGATGGAGCTAGAAGGAATCATGTTGAGCGAGGTAAGCCAAGAACGAAGAGACAAACGGTACATGGTCTCCCTGATAAGTGGATGCTAAATCCAAAAGGTTAGGTGATACGACAAAACTAACAGGACTTAAGAAACAAAGAACTCCCGCTCATCTGGTTGAACCACTACTAAATATCCCCATGCTGCTGATCACAAATATGGTATATAACATGTGAACACTGTTATATATTACAGACTGTGGTAGACAATTTGCTCCAGGGAAGTTAGAATGAACTTGTGACTTTGAAATTATGTAATCATTTAATCACAATCAAAAAAAAAAAAAAGAACCTCGGGGAAGGGAGGGAGGGAGGGGATGGTAGGGGGAAAACAATGGAGGGGGTAACAATGTTCAAGAGGAAGTGTACTCATAACCTCACTCATGTAACTGTAACCCTCTGTATAGTAGCTTTACAATAAAAAAAAAAAATTAAGAAAGTAGATAACATGTAGCAGACACCAAGATAGTCTACATTCTGGTCTAAAATGAACATTACCAAATGAAAATGAAAATCATACAATATCTACCCTCAAATCACAATGAAATTTTAAAAAACAAAAATGGAAAAATAGCTTGCAAAACAAAAAGTAGATGGAGATTGGATAATAGCACTACTAAATAGGTCAAAGAAGAAATCTCAAGAAAAACTATAGAACTGCTATGAACTAAGGGAGCAAAGATTTACTTTGATTTATGATTTCAAAGTTTCAGTACATTGTCAGCTGGATCCAGTGCTTGTAACAAGAACTAAATACCATAGCTGTCAGGTATCATGAAGGAAAACTGTTTCATGGTAGCCAGGTGGTAGAGACAAACAAGAAGGCACCAGGGACAAAATATACTCTTTAAAGAAACACCCCAATGACCCAACTCCTCCAAACAAACCCCACCATCTAACAGTCCATTCAACTATTAATTCATCAGTGGATTAACACCATTTATGTGGTTAGATATTTATAATCCATTTACATCTCAGTAGTTCAACCAGGAGATGATTAAACCCTGAACACTTGAGATTTCTTGGGGTGTATTTTATATCCAAATAACAGCCATTTGTTGAATAAGAGGTAAACATTTCTTAGAGAAAAATATCAAATATGTATATAAAAAGTATATATCAGGGGCTGGAAAGGTGGCTCAGTGATAGAGTGCTTGCCTTGCATGCACGAGGCCCTGGGTTCGATTCCTCAGCACCACATGAGCAGAAAAAGCCGGAAGTGGCAATGTGGCTCAAGTGGTAGAGGGCTAGCCTTGAGCTGAGGGATAGCGCCCAGGCCCATAGTTCAGGCCCCATGAACCACAAAAAAAAAAAAAAAGTATATATCAATGCATGAACCTGCACTATTCACAGATTTTTTTATACTCAGGTTTGAGCAAGTGCATTAATTAATTAATTAATTAATTAAAATCTGAATTCCTCTGTTCCATGCATTACACAACACAGTTGATAAGGAGAAGCTCTCATTCAGTCCCAAGTTATCACCAGTTGTGTTTAAACATTGAGATATATTCAGTGTTTCTTAACCATTATTTTAATATATATATATATATATATATATATATATATCCCATAAAACAAATGTGCCCAGAACTAAAAGTAAAGCTAATATGTTTATTTATGTGATAATGTGAAAATCTGAATGATTGAAAGGTAATATGTTTTCAATGAAATTTAAAGTAAAAGTTCACTACCAAACTCTCTAAAGCCATCATAACCCTTATCCCAAAACCAGACAGGAACTTATCAAAGAAAGAGGACTATAGACCCATTTCTTGGATAAACATTGTTGCAAAACTTCTCAACAAAATTTTGGCCAATTGACCTCAACAACCCATCAAAAAAATCATACACCATGATCAAACAGGATCCATTTCAGGGATGCAAATCTGGTTCAATATATGCAAATCAATTAATGTAATTCATCATATCAACAAGAGCAAGGATAAGAACCACATGACTATTCAACAGACACAGAAAAAGCATTTGACAAGATCCAACACCCTTTTTTGATGAAAGCTCTAGAGAAACTAGGAATCCAGGGAACATTCCTCAATATAATAAAGGCTGTGTACGACAAACCTACAGCCAGCATTATACTTAATGGCAAAAAGCTAAAGCCATTTCCTCTAAATTCAGGAACAAGATAAGGATGTCCAATCTCTCCACTCCTCTTCAATTTAGTATCAGAATGCCTGGCTACAGCAGTAAGACAAGATGCAAACATAAAAAGGATCCAACTAGGGAAAGATGAGGTAAAACTCTCCCTCTTTGCAGATGACGTGATCTTGTATTTAAAGCATCCCGTGGGCTCCACTCCCAAATTATTCGAGCAGATTCAAAGCTTTGGCAAAGTAGCAGGGTATAAAATTAACCCTCAAAACTAAATGGCTTTCAAGAAAATGTGGTGTGTATATATATATATACAATGGAATTCTATACCTCCTTCAGAAAGAATGACATCGTCCAATTTGTTAGGAAATGGGAAAACCTGGAAAATATATTAAGTGAAGTAAGCCAGACCCAAAGAAACATAGGTTCCATGGTTTCCCTTATCTGCAATAACTAGTACATGTCTAGGACAATCAGAAAAAGTCAAGAGCTATGTTACATATGACCATATAAGTAAAGTGATACTAAGCAAAATGAACCCCAAGATAGGGAAACAAAAGGTTTTATCTTTGTTGCTATTGTTTTTAATGTACTTATAATGTACCATGTGATTTTCTTTTGTTTTGTTCTTCCCCCATGGTATAACCCCTGTTTTCACTGTATTTGATTCAGGTGCCCTGAATCTTGCATGTACATTTTTCTAATTTGGGGAGGGGAAGAGAAATAACAAAATGCTGAAATAAGGATAAGAGTTGACCCATTGTAGCAATCAGATGTACCAGACACTCTGCTGAAAATGAAAACTTGGGGGAGTGGGGCGCAGGTGGAGGAGCTGGGGAGGCAGGGATGGAAGGGATGGTAGGGGAAAAACAAAGGAGGGGGTAAAAATGCTCAATAGGAAATGTACTCATGTAACTGTAACCCCTCTGTACAATATCTTTACAATAAATATATATTTTTTAAAAAAAGACTACACATAGAGCTGCCCTATGACCCAGCAATCCCACTTCTGGGTATTTACCCAAGTGATCACAAACAAGGACATACTAAAGCTACCAGTACAACTATGTCTATTGCAGCATTATTCGCCATAACTAAGATATGGAATCAACCCAGATGCCCCTCAGTAGATGACTGTATCAAGAAAATGTGGTACACACACACATACACAAAATGGAATTCTATGCTTCCATCAGAAAGAATGACACTGCCACATTTGTTAGGAAATGGAATGACTTGGAAAAAAATCATATTAAGTGAAGTAAACCAGACCCAAAGAAATATAGGTCCAATGGTTTCCCACATTTGCAATAACTAGTATATGTCTAGGATAACTTTATCAGATGACCAGAAAAAGCTCAAAAGCTATGTACATATGACCATATAAGATGATGCTAAGTGAAATGAACCCCAAGATATGGACACAAGAGGCCTTTCCTTGTTATTGCAGTTTTAAATGTACTATGTGATTTTCTTTGTTTCCTTTGTGTGTTTTTCCCTCATCATATATCCCCTGGTCACTGTACTTGATTTTGGTACCCTGTTTCTTGTATATAAATTTGCCTAACGTGGGAAAGGAGAATAACAACATGCTGAAACAAGGACACAGGATGACCCATTGCAACAATGATACCCACAAGACAGTATATTAGAATTCAACTTTACAACTTTGGTGGGGGGGGGGGGGGTGAGGGAGTGAGGGAGGTGGGAGTAGGAAGGGATAGTGGGAGAATAACAAGGGAAAGGGTAACAATGCTTGAGAAGATATGTACTCATTTGCTTACTCATGTAATGTAATCCCTCTGTATAGCATCTTTACAATAAATAAAACAGAAAGGTGGTATGTTTTTTCAAAAGTTGGGTGACATGTTAGGAAAAATGAATCAAGAATGCACTGTATAGGAATGACCTCTATGCATCCTAAATATTTATGGCTTTTCCTAACAGCAGTCTCCTTGGAACTATTTACCTGCAGATACCAAGGGCTTACTGTAGTCTGAGTTTCAACCTTAGGACCTAAAAAAGAAGAGCAAATTAATATAATGTACATGCAAATTTTTAAAAAATAAACAAAAATTAAGATGGACCAATAAAATAAAAAATGGAAAACAGAGAAAATTTAATAAAACCAAAAGCTAGTTCAGTCAAAAAAAAATCAATAAAGTCAGTAAGCCTCTAGTCAGGCTAAGGGAAAAAAAACTGACAAGATACAAATTAGTGCCTGTAATCCTAGTTACTCAGAAGGCTGAGATCTGAGGGTCACAGTGCAAAGCCAGCCCAGCAGGAAAGTCTGTGTGATTTTTATCTCCAATTAACCACCAGAAATCCAGAAGTAAAGCTGTGGCTCAAAGTGGTAGAGCTCTAGCATTGAGCAAGAGTTCAACTACAGTTCCCCGGCCCTGAGTTCAAGTCCCACAACCAGCAACAACAACAACAAAAGATAAACCAATTCTTTGAAAAACAATATGCTAAATCTCATATAATACACATATTAACAAAATTCCATCCATAATAACCAATTAATAATCAATAATTAATAAAAAAAGAAAACAGTAGAATCAGTATTCACTGTTGTTCTACCAAGCCTAGAAGGAAAAAGTTATACCAACTCATTACAATCTCTACAAGAAGACAAAAGCATACATATCACTCTAAACTCACTCTAAATAGGCATAATGTCCCTAATCACAAACCAGACAACATTTCAAGAAAACTAAAGTTTATAGAAAACTTGAACAGATGAGTGGGATTGGAATAGATGGCAGGGGTGAGGGAATGATAAAGAGGGTAACATTAATGAAGGTATATTATAGTTATAAATTGACATGCTGAATTGAAACTGCTTTGTAGAAATATTTAAAAGATAATTAAAAAACAAATAATATATATAAGAAAACTAAAGTTCAAACTCTCTTATGAAAACAAATACAAAAATAATCAACAAAACATTAGCAAGTTGAATTCAATAATGTATAAAACAAATTACTCATTATGAGAAAGTGAGATTTATACAAAGGATGAAAGTTTATTCAACACTGGAAAACCAATTAATGTAATCCATCAAATCAACAAGCTAAAGAAAAAAACCAAATGATCAAACCAAGAGATACATAAAACCATCTGAGAAAATGAAAGTCATTCATAATTTTACCAAAACCTCCCACCAAACAATGAATAGAAAGTAATTTGTTCAACATTATACTTTCTTCAAAAAAACAAATAAACCTATACCTTAATATCATATGTAAGTGTGAAAAAAACCCCTCAGTAGAGGAATGGATCAAGAAAATGTAAATATACATATATATATATATATATATATATATATATATATATATATGGAATTCTATGCCTCCATCAGAAAGAATTACATCACCTCCATTTGTTAGGAAATGGAAAGACTTGGAAAATATTATATTAAGTGAAGTAAGCCAGACTCAAAGAAACATAGGTTCCATGGTTTCCCTTATCTGCAATAACTAGTATATGTCTAGGACAAGCAGAAGAGGTGAAAAGCGATGTACATATGACCATATAAGATGATGTTAAGCAAAATGACCCCCAAGATAGAAACACAAGAGGTTTTATCTTTGTTGCTGTTCTTTTTATTGTACTTACAATGTACTATGTGATTTATTTATTTATTTATTTTGTATGTTCTTCCCCCATGGTACAACCCATGTTTTCACTGTATTTGATTCCAGTGTCCTGCATCTTGTATATACATTTTTCTAATTGGGGGAGGGGAAGGAAGGGAAATAACAAAATGCTGAAATAAGGATACAGGATGACCCATTGTAACAATGAGATGTACAAGACAGTATATTGAGGAGTTGGGGAGGTAGGAAGGAAAGGGATGGTAGGGGAAAAATAAAGGAGGGTGTAACAATGCTCAATAGGAAATGGACTCATTACCTTGCTCATATAACTGTAACCCCTCTGTACAGTATCTTTACAATAAAAAATATATATTAAGAAAAAAAAGAACAGAGCAAGGATGTCTCCCCTTAACATTTCCTTTCAACAAAGTTAACTAGAAGAAGCCCTAGCAATGCATAAAAATCAAAAAAAAAATGCAATTTGGAAAGAAAGGAAAATTGTCTTTGTGTGCAGATGGACTGTCTATGTGGAAAATCTGAAATAACCAAAAAAAGAAACAAGACCTGCCACTAAAGCAATTATAGTAAGGCTACAGATATAAGATTAATATTAAGTTTCCTGGTAAAGAGTGAGGGAAATGTGAAATTGAAAGCACACTAACCATTACAATAGGCATATTTAGATATAAATTAAGGTATGAATATTTAGGTATCAATTTAAAATATACAATATTTAGGTCTAGAAGTTTATCACAGTTCTCAGTAGCAGAGCAACTAACCAGCATGCATGAAACCCTCAGTTGATCTTCATCACTGGAGAATACATATATAGAAGATCTATCTGAGGAAATCTATAATGAAGGAATTACAGAAAAACAAAATATATGAAGAGATATGTTAATGGTTATAAAGATTCAATATTACCAAGATTATCAGTTCTTCACAACTTGTTCATTAAATTCAAAACCACCTTGATCAGATTCCCAGCAAGATGGCGAGGCAAAAGACCCAAACCAGCAAACACAAATTTTGAGATGAAAAAAAGAAAGTTTCAGAACTAACAATAACCATGCACTCTGTCATACTTAAAATCCCAGCTACTTAGGAGCAGGAGACAGAGGATCATAGGTCAACCAGCATAGGTAAAATGTTAATGAAACTGTATCTCAAAGAACAGTCCAGGCATACCTGGTACAAACCTACAACCTCAGGTACACAGGAAGTAGAATTAGGAAGATCACTGACTGAGGAATATCTAGAGCAAAAAGGTCTAGGACATGGCTTAAGATAATAGAGAATTCACCTAGCAAGTTTGAGGACCTGAGTTCAAAACCCCAGTACAGCCAAAAATCAAACAAAAACAAATACAACCTGACTTGAAGAATTATTGTAAAGGTATATTATTTAGACAGTCTGGTACTAGTAAAAGAATAGACAAGCCAATAAACCAAAGAACAGAAACTCCAAAAATGAACCTGACTCATACAAATATAACAAACTGATCTTTTACAAAGAAGAAAATACAACAAAAAAGATACTCTCTTCAATAAATGTTTCTGGAAAATCTGTACACTCATACATAAACACAGACACAGACAAAGGAGTCTTCACAACTTTCACAAAAATTAGAATTAAATTAATTTAGAATATATCATACCTACTACTCAATACAATAAATCTAAAGGTGACACAAAAAAATGATCTTGAATGTGACAATGACTCCAGCAACACCAAAGACATGATACATAAAAATAATTAGAAACTTGATTTTCTAGACTTTTTAAAAATAAAATGTTTCTGCTTTGCAATAGAACTGCTTTGTCAACAGAACAAGGTAGCAAGTCACAGACTAAAAGAAAATATAGTCAATGAAGAACCATCATCGAACATACAGAAGAACTCTTGAAGTTTAATAGTAACAAAGCTAACAATGTGAATAAAAATGGGAAAGTGGTCACCTTCCAAAGAAAATTACACAGATGGCAAATAAACGATAGAAAGATGTTCAACATCAGATTTTGTTAGGGGATTAAAACAATGAGATGCCATTACATACACATAAAATGACCAAAAAGTGGAGGGAGATGTTGCAACGGGAGGACTCATTCCCTACTGGTGAAAAACCAAAATGGCACACAATTCTTGAAGATATCTGGACAGTTACAGAAGTTAGCCTACTCTTACTATACAAAACCATCAATTCTACTAGTTGGAACTTATCCAAAGGAGCTAAAAACCTATCCCTACCCAAAAACCTGCACATAAATGTTTATAACATCTTTAACCATAATTGTTGTAACTTGGAAGCAAGGAAGAGTTCCAGTAGATGACTGGATAAGTAAGTGTGGTACATCCAGAAAATGGAATATAATGCAGCACAAAAGAAAATGAACTGTCAAGCCATGAAAAAAAATGGAGGAACTTTAACTACATAGTACTTAGTGGAATGAGCTAACCTGTAAAGACTAAAATACTATATAATTCCAACTCTATGACATTCAGGAAAAGATAACACTATAGAAATAATAAAAATTAAAAGTTGCCAGAAGGGAGAGGGATAACTAAACAGAGCACAAGGTGTTATGAGGCCAATGAAGCTATTCTGTATGAGATCACAGTGGTAAATGCAAGTCATTGTATAATGTCTAAAATCTATAACATATGCAACAACAGAGTGAACTCAAGATAAACTAACTTTGCTTGATAATTACATGGCTTAGCTATTTAATTATAATAAATTATAATTCAATCAGTTATAATAGATGTACCCAGATAAACATGCATATCTACTTAAATATTTATTTTCATTGATTTAAAAATCTTTTAAGACTACCTCACTTACTATCTTGAGACCAATAATACATAGCCACAAAGTATATAAAATCATTATCTCCTCAAATAAAATAAAATAAAATTTAAAAAATAAAAATAAAAAAAAAATAAAAAAAAAAATAAAAAAAATAAAAAAAAAAATAAAAAAAAAAAAATAAAAAAAAAAAATAAAAAAAAAATAAAAAAAAAAATAAAAAAAATAAAAAAATAAAAAAAAAAAAATTAAAAAAAAAAAAATCATTATCTCCTATGATGTTGAATAGCACAAAAAACCTTTGCTTGGACAAATTAGTTTTAAAAATAGGGGAAAAAAACTTCAAGGCACCACACAATATTCCAGGCTCAGTGAAAAAACCAAAGTAGCAGCTTTCATGAGGAAAATATATAATAAACACATTCAGATGTGAATTACTGTGGAGAAAATAAAGCAGGGTAATGCAACATGCTCAAGAATTAGCATGAGGAGCTGGGCACCAGTGGCTCACGCCTGTAATCCTAGCTACTCAGGAGGCTGAGATCTGAGGATTGCTGCTCAAAGCCAGCCTGGGCAGGAAAGCCTGTGAGACTCTTATCTCCAATTAACCATTCAGAAAACCAGAAATGGCACTGTGGCTCAAGTGGTAGAACGCTCACCTTGAGCTGAAGAGCTGAGGGACAGCACCAAGCCCAGAGTTCAAGCCCCACGACCGACAAAAAAAAAAATTAGCATGGGTACTTGGAAATCTGGTACTACATTGTCTGGATCATTCATAAGTGAGATCTGAATGAAGACAAGCCAGCAATGCCAAAATCTCAGGTGAGAATGTTCAAGACAGCAAACAGCAAAGGCCACAGTCCTGAAGTGGGAATAAGTTTGTTGTTCTTGGGAAGAAGAAAAGCCAGGTGACTGCAGGCCAAGGAGCAAGCATTGCGAGGGGGCAGCATGAGAGTAAGACAGATTCTGCAGATTCTGAGGGCCTCTGCTAGTCATGGATTTGTAGTTTTATTCTAGGTACTGGGAAGATCATGGTGAATTTTAAATAGGAAAATGTAACCTAACTTTGAACAGACCACTCTGGCAGCTTTATAGGAGAGATGATATGGTTTGGATACAGTTTGAGTGTCCCCCAAGGTTTCATGTGTTGAAATTTAATCCCCATTGTAAAGCAGTAAGAGGGTTCGAACTTAATCCCATCTGGGCAGTTAGAAGAGGGCCTTGGGGAAGTACTTAGAATTAGATAAGGTCATTAGGATGAAGCACCATGACCAAGTCCCCGTGGCTTTATGAGAAAAGAGACCTCCCTAACACACATACACACACACAGACACACAGACACACAGACACACACACACACACACACACACACACACACACACACACACACACACACACACACACAGTAAACCTTTGACCTGGCACCTCCAGAACTAACAAGTAGAAACAAACCTCTTTGCTTTACAAAGTTATTCTGCCTTAGCTATTTCATTATAGCAACAAAAAGCTGACTAATACAAGAGCAGAATAAAGACAAACAAGACTAGTCAGGAAGCTGTTGCTGTAGGTGATGATAGTGGCCACTGGAGTGACAAGGGGAAATGATGAGCGGTAGTCAGACTCAGGGAAATACAATGCCATTAATGGACTGAATACATGAAAAAGGAGAAAGAACAGAATCAAGAGTAATTGGCTGAGAACAAGCAAATCCAACTAAAGATGAGAAAGTGACAAAACTGTATAAACAAAAGTACAAAATGTAATATGAGGTAAGGTTGAAACAGCAGTGATACATTTAGAGATTCAAATGCAATTGTAAATATGACCGTAGACATCAAAGTAGACCTAACCTCAAAGCTGGCTTAAAGAACTGATAGAGAAGCTCAAAGACCATTCCTTCTTCAGTTTGCCCTCTCTGAGGACTCTGGGCAAAGACACTCCTACATGTTTCTGTTGATCGTGACTATTTGCCTAAGGGGCTTTCAGAATCAAGCAAAAATAAAAACCTAAAAATAACAAGAAGGAATTAGAGTGAGTTCCCCAGACTAGATTCCCAGAAAGAGTTCGAACTATTTCTAGGAAATACACAGATCTGGTCTCATCAACCCAAATAAAAGCCTTATTATTTATTTCTATATATGAATATGTGTCACAGACACATTAAGAGAAAATCATCTAAATAAATATATTCAATGAGTGCTTTTGTCCCATTGAATAGCAATTAATATGACAGGGGCCACCTAGCAAACATAACAGCAGAAGGAATATTTGGCACTTGCACCTTTATTTTTTATTATTTTATTTTATTTAGTTTATTATTTATTTATTTTATTATTTATTTTATTTTATTATAGGGCCTGAACTCTGGGCCTGGGCACTGTCCCTCAGCTCTTTAGCTCATGGCTAGTGCTCTACTACTTGAGCTACAGCACCACTTCTGGCTTTTTTCTGCTTATGTAGTGCTGAGGAATCGAATCCAGGGACTCATGCATGCAAGTCAAGCACTCTACCACTGAGCTATCTTCCCAGCCCTGAATTGCACCTTTATTAAAATCTTTGGCAACTCTGATCAAACAGCTCTTCTGAAATTATTTCCAACTGTCTAATACTTCATGACTTCAAAAAAGCCTAGAAATTTTCATTGAAGACCTTCTAATTTATAAAAACAAACAAACAAACAACTGTTTGTAAAACTGACTCAGGTTTCAAGGACTACACATCTCAAAGGATATGATTTCAAAGACTATTGCTACTGATTTTTAGAAAGAAAGCCTTCAAGACTGTGTATCTGCTGTCTCAGAATATTGTTAAAAATGAACTGTTTACAATTGAGACCAGTCTTTGCAGATTATTCAACAAAACATCGATAAAAAAGAAGCTCTCATTCTCTCCTGCCTGCCCTGGCCATGGGTAAAGAGAGTTTTGGACATTCATTGTAGCATGAAATCTCATCTCATAGAGAAAAGACCATAGATGCAGAAGCATAATTTACACTAGGCTAATTTATGCCTGAAATTTTATGCCTGAAATTTTCTGGATTTAACACTAGAAGTCCCGCGCCCTGAGTTCCCCTTCCCCACAGAGAAACAGGACAAGTAGCTGCCCTAAATCTGCCTCCCACCCCAACTTCCTTGGTTCTGTCACTGACATGATTTCACCCAAATTTCTTAACATCACCATCAGCAGCTTTGCTGAAGGCAGTCTTGAAGTAAATAAGTCCAATAGTGAAATCCAATCTTCCCCGCTTCACGCAATCACTGAAGCTTTTCATTCCTCCTCACCTGTCCATTCTCATCTCTCAATCTTAATATTTATGACCTTATTTTTCCTAGGCATGGGGACATCCATGAGTGAGAACATTTTCAGAATTTAATAGCCAGTGAAAGGGGGAGGGGAATTCTGGCAGGACATTACAGTCTAGACACAGGCCACCACCTGCTCCATTCCTGGATTCCCAGGGACATTCAGTGGGAATATAGAAACACATAATCAATACCAGCACTAATCATAAGGGAAAGGAGCTCAGTATACCAGAAGGGCAAGGAATTTGCCTCATGCAGTATAGGTGGAATTAAGGAAGGGCAAAGAAGTCTGTCACGTGGCTGTCTCTGAAAAAGCAGGCTACCTAGACCTGAGAAAAGTGTTCATTGTCTAACTCAGAATAGAGAGTTAGCAAGGCAAGCTCCACAGTGTGCTGCTGTTCCAAGCTGCCACCCTGAGAAAGGACTGGAGGGAGCAGCTGTGTAGAATGAGTAAGACCTGCCATGGGTTGCTCACACTGAAAGAGTCCTTACCACAGAAACACAGGGATATGTCACAAAGTTACCTCAGTTCAGTCACTCTCTCACCTGATTGTATAAGAGTACATTCTCTTCTTTCCTCCTTCAAGAGAAAGACTTGGCCAGGAATCTGTCTTAGTCTCTCACAGTACCAATCTCAACTATCTACCCATAAGCCAGCAATAGTCCTCTTTGTACATATATAGACAGAGATCACACACACAGGCAAAAATACTAAAGGTCAGAGGACTGACAGCAATTGTCCTTTCAGAAACAGGCTCACTCAAAGTGACAGAAAAAAAACTCCAGAAAACCCTCAGTTTCCACAAAGACACTTCACAAAGACAAGAAAACATGATACCAACAGACAAAATCATGGAGCAGTTGTGTGATCAGGAAACACCTCCTGAAGTTGGTTCTTTACACCAAATTGCTCCATTAAAAACAATGACAAAGATGTAAGGCCATTTTTTTTCTGTCCTTTTTTTGCTTCATTATGAAGGTAATAATAACCTCATAACATAGTCTGGAAGTATTGTTTCCTTTCCAGATTCTTGAAAGAGTCCAAAAAGGATTAGTGTAAATTCTTCATTAAATGTTGGGTAGTGAAGCTAGAAATAACAATGTAGGTTTTTCTTTGTTGGAAACTTTTTCATTATGGATTCAATATCATTACTCCACAGCTGGAAGTGGAACTCAAATAAGACAATATCTGCCTACCAAGAGCTAAGTCAAACCTAGTACTGCTGAAATAAAAAAACTATTTCCATTTTCTGTTTCATCATCCATCAGTCCTAATAGATTATATATGTCTAGGAACTTATTCATTTGTTCTACATTATTAAGTTGTTGGCACAAAGCTGTACATATAAAGATTCTTTATATCCCTATGATGTGTGCTGTGAAGCTTTGGCTTTCATTCACAATTTTCTCTCCTCTATTATTCTTACTCTAGCTAAAATTTGTTATTTTCAACTTAAAAAATCAAAACTTAATGTTATTTGCATTTCCAACTGTTTATCTAGTCTCAGTTTTATTGGTTTCTGATCTGTTATATCTTTCCTTCTTCTACCTCAGTACCTAGTTTGTTCTACTTTTCTAGTTTCCTCAGGTATAAACTTAGGTTATTTTTCTGAGGCATTTTCTTAGTCTTCAAATAAGCTTTATTACTATAAACCTCCTTCTGAGAAATACTTCTGTTGTATACTGGTAGTTTTTACATGTTGAATTCCGTTTTTATTTCTCCCAAAATATTTTAATTTCCCTTATAATTTCTTCTCTAGCAAACTGCTCATGATCTCCTACTGCCAAATTAAATTTTATCAGAAGTATACAGGAAAAAGCAGTTTATATTGGCTTCAGTACAATCTGTGGTTCTAGCCACTCACTGAGCATCTTGAAACATCTGATTAAGGAAGAGATAATGTAGTTAGATTTAATTCATTTCCTACTCTATGACTTTTAATTAGAGTTTATTCTATTTACATTTAAAGCATATTAATAAGGATTTACTGTTCCCATTTTGTCCATTGTTTTCTCTTCAAGTGATGTTTCCTTGAGTAGTTCAGGTTCTAAAAACCCCTACTCTGCTATCCTGAAAGTAGGGGATTAATTTTTAAACTAGCTTTTAAAGATTTTATTTTCACCTCTCTGTAAAGTATTTTTACAATAAAAAAAAACATTTTAAAATCTTAATTTTCAAAAAATAATGACAAAGAAATGTTCAGCAGATGAAGGCATGGGGAAATAAATTTAAAAAATTAAATAATATATATAGAAATAAATGTTACCAAGTATGGAAAGAAACACTAGATGAAATTAGAAAAGTTACGGGCTGGTAAGGTGGCTCAGTGGTAGAGCGCTTGCCTTGCATGCATGAGGCCCTGGGTTCGATTTCTCAGCACCACATAAGCAGAAAAAGCCAGAAGTGGCACTGTGGCTCAACTGGTAGAGCACTAGCCTTGAGCTGAAGAGCTGAGTGACAGTGCCCAGGCCCAGAGTTCAGGCCCCACGACCAGACCCAAAAAAATAAAAATTAAAAAAAAAAGAAATTAGACAAATTACAAATACTATTACTGCTTCTTTATATTTGGTTATAATGTATAAATTCTCTACAATGACCAATTCCATAATATACATTTTCTTCATATTAACACCTCTGAAAATCTACTACTATATTATTTTGTACCCTTAGCAACAGAAAAATAAAATACAATAATTTGTGGGTGTGTGGGGGTGGGGGTGAGTGTGTACTTGCACACGAGCACTCACTGGTCCTGAAGCTTGAACTCAGGGACTGGACATTGTCCCTGGGGTTTTTTGCTCAAGGCTAGAGTTCTACCACTTGGACCTCAGCACTGCTTTTTTATGTATTTAATTAGAAATAATAATCTCACAGACTTTCCTACCCAGACTTGCTTCATACCATCCTCAGATCTCAGCCTCTTGAGTGGCCAGGATTACAGAAGTAAGTCACCAGTGCTCACAAAAGGGTATTTTTTTTAATTTTTTTGTAGGATAATTTTCTTAAAGAAACAAATGGAAATGTTCAATAAAGTGATTCTTGGAAAAGGGGGTACTCACTTACCAAATAAATAGGACAGTACATAGCCATCAGTGAAGGCACTACTAACTTTGGTTAGTTTTGTTAATCTTGCCCAAAATGTCATTTTCAAGGAGAGCAAACCGCATTTATAAAAACAAGTATGCCTACACAAATTAAGGGTAGGGATAGGAGGAGGAAATGGAGGAGAATGATAGAAGGGATGACACTATTCTAGAAGCATTATGCTCATAACTTGACTCAAGGAACTGTCACCTCTTTGTACAACTTAATAATAATAATAATAACAGGTATAGGACTAAAGGTATAGCTGAGTGGTAAATGCTTGTCTACCATGTGCAAACCTCGTTTCAATCTCCCAGCAAAGCAAAACAAAACATAAAGCAAGATGGAAGAGAAGATGATGTCAAGGTACACATCCTCCCCTCTTCCTCTCCAGCTTCTTTTAAAATTAACTTGTGGAATGTTTACTTTGGTGTTGTATGTAAAAGAGAATAGATTCTTGAGGTTAATAATTCATTTTTGCTTTCTAAATATAAAAAACAATCTCTAATCACACTTTGGCAATGACTATGTCCCCCTTTACCCTTCTCTCATGGAACTCTTCTCAAAACCTGGGAGGGCAGAGGGAGTTAGGAAAATAGAAAGATAAGATGAGAGAAATTGAGCTGATAACAGAGTTGTCATTTTCTTCTTTTCCTCTTAGTACAGGAGACGCCATCACTTCTGTCTACCAGTCCAGTGAAATGTGGGGGAGACCAGAACTTCCCAAATAATAGTAAGGAATGAAAAGCTGCAGCCATTCCCACTTGCAATATCTGCCCCTTCATCTATCTCTGAGCTTTCTCTTCCCTTACTCTCACTTCACACCAATTTTATTTGGCAGCTGAAGAAGGTGGCTACAATTTCTGGCTAAGGAGGAAAAAACAAAGAATGTTCTTTCTAAATATGTGATAAGTTCCTATTTTTTATGAGGTTCTAAGGGCTGTGTAGTATAAAAATATGTAAAATATTACAAGTTCTCAAAGACCTTAGCTACATTATGTGAACTAAGACTTGTATATCAACAGCTGTAGGCCAGAAAGGAAAGAGCACGACTGATTGGTTGCTACTCCTCCCTTGCAGGAGGGTTTTTTTGTTTGTTAGTTTCTTTTTAATACCTCTTTTCCTTGAATTAAGTGAGTTACACACATACCTATTATGAACAGTGTGACCCAAGAAAAGGAAAGAGGTTTATGCCCCTATCAAGTTTAGGATAAAATATAAAACCATGACTTTGAGCTTAATGAAGGACTATGATATTTATCTCAGAGAAAAAAGAGATTTCTAGTGGTCCAGAAAGACAAATAAAGTCTAATGAATCATCCAATATTGGGTATGCAGTCTGGCCTCACAACCTACAGCGACTGACTGAATCCAGAAAGTAGAAGTTGAGTCTTAACCATGTCTTGGATTAAAATCTTTAATCAGGATCAACAACAACATCAAAAGGTTTGTTAATGGCCATTTTATCACTGTCTTTAAAATGTGACAGATAATACACATCAGATATACCATCTAATGCTTGGACAATTTTTCAAATAGCTCATACTTGTAGGAATGTTACAGTGACAGAGAACCAAATATAGTACATTAAGACTGCACACCAATATAGCTAGGCATGGTGATGCACACTTGTAATCCCAACACTCAGGAGGCTAAGGTTGAAGGATCGTAAGCTGGAAGCAAGCCTGGAGCAAGACAGTATGATCTTGTCTCCTAAACAACAACTAGCATAAGAAAAACTGCTAATCACTGGGAGAATTTCCACCCACACAACCCAGATGCAGAATTATCCAGCCACAGGATGCCTACGATTCCATAATTGATAAATATGAGAGAACAAAAAAAATCTCATAAACCATAATAATATATCTGTCCTCAGTTTAAACTAACACATTATTTTTACCTTTGGGGTTTTTGTTTAAGAGAGAGTGTATGGACCTAGGTACTATGTTAGAAAACATTATGTCACATGACCATTCAGACTAGATCTAAGGAAATATAGTATAAGCCTCAGAAGATCTCCAAGTATCAGATGAAGGGGCATCTGTTGGGGGAGAAACTTCAAAATGTTTCCAGTCAGGAGTTTTCAAAGGACAGAATAAATATTCTTTTTTGCCAGTATGACCAATATACACTGCTATGAAATGACAACAAGGACAATCTCTATTTCATCCATTACCTCAATAATTAACTTATTCAGCTCCTACACTATTTGAAGCACTTGCGTTGGGTGCTAGAAATGATACAAAGCTTCTTTTTTTTAAAAAGCCCTTTAGAAAATCCCAAGGAAGAATGATAGAGGGAGTAACTCTGATCAAGATGCATTGTACACATAATTGGACACATTAAACTGAAACCCTCTGGTATATCTGAAATTTGAAGGTAATAAAAAAATTAAAAGAAAAATGAATTTTAATCTCAACAAAAACTCAAGAGATTCTAATAAAGATGAAATCACATTCAATGAGAAGAAATCTCAATATGTAATTGATACATGGGTGTGAAAAAGTATTCATGAAAACATTAAACAAGTCATATAAAAAATATCTAGTGACATAAGATTACACTATAGCATGCTACTTCCATCAATAGGAATACGGGCAATTCCAAATTGCAGGGAGAGAGGAAAAGCTATACAAGAAAGCATGGTTCAAACACAAAGCAAGTTAAAATTTGGCATTATTTTGGGTCTTCAATGATGTATAAAATCTTGAATTGATATTTGAATATTTTCACTCAGCTAACACAGGTTTGGTGATTTCAGTGGACACACATTGCATTTGTGGGTCCAGTCACCCTATCTGGTCTACAACAAATAGCACATGGATTAGCATCACTATGTCAGGCTTACAAATTTCACATAGAACTGCAGAGAAAGTGTGCTAGTCTGCCAGTGCAACCCTCAACAACATCACAGTATTTGTGTGGCTGAAAGAGAATGTCAGTTCCAATGAGAAAATATCTATAAATTAATTTTAAAGGTAAGTTTAAGAGAATAAAACTAAAAGTAAATGCTAACTACCTAAAACTAACAGGCAGTTTGAGAGAGCTAATTCCATTTTTCCTTGTTAGATGAAAAAATAAAAAATCAACACAGGCTTAAGAGAGATAATTAATCAAAGAACAAAATGCAAATATAGAGAATAGTGGTTCTCTAAGAAAAAGAGTACAGAGATGGGTATCAAAGAGTTGTTCATTTTGCATTGTAGATCTCCCTCAACTCTTCAAATTTCTTTTTTTTTTTTGGGGGGGGGTGGGGGGATCCAGTCATAGGGCCTGAACTCTGGGCCTGGGCGCTGCCCCTCAGCTCTTCAGCTCAAGGCTAGTGCTCTACCACTTGAGCCACAGCGCCACTTCCTGCTTTTTTTCTTTTTGCTTATGTGTTGCTGAGGAATCGAACCCAGGGCCTCAGGCATGCAAGGCAAGCGCTCTACAACTGAGCCACCTTCCCAGCCCATCTTCAAATTTCTATCTCTTTATATATATATATAATTTGTAAGGTAATAAAACCATAAAAAGGACATTACATGAAAAAATACAGGACATACTAAGTTTAAGAAAAAAGTATAAAACAATGAACAGGACATTCCATGAAAAATACATGACATATTTTGTTTTAAAAGTACTATGGTAATATGTGTAATAAAGTACTGTTGACATTCTGTTTTAAAGAATGCCAGTACCATATATGTACATATATTAAGAGAACAGCTAGAACATCCATAGTCCAAAAATCCAAACACTAAAATGCTCTCTAAGCTGTATTTTCTATTTTCAAAAGAGTTTTATTGAGAACTAGTTCACATACTATACAATTAACTCACTTAAAAACATACAATTCAGTTGAGTGGTGACTGAACCTGTAATCCTGGCCACCTGGGAAGTAGGAGGATAATGTTTCAAGGCCAGCCCAGGGGAAAAAAAGCTAGTGAGATCTGTGCATCCCCTTCCTGACCCCCTCCTCCAATCTCAGCAAATAATCTGGGTGTGGTGATTCATGCTGGTCATCCCAGTTATAAAGTTATAAGGGAAGCATAAAGTAGGAGGATCACAGTCTAGGCCAACACAGGCTAAAAGCAAGACCCTGCCTGAAAAATAGCTAAAGCAAAAGGGCTAGAAGTGTAACTCAAGTGGAAGAACACCTATCTGTCAAACATGAAACCCCAGTTCTGCGGGGGAAAAGCATATGTATGTATGTGTGTGTATAATTCAATATATTTTAGTATGTCAACAACATAACATTATGTAACCATTTACCATAACAAACTTTAAAACATGTTCATATACTTAAAAGGATCCCTGTATTCAACAGCAATCAATATTCTTTGCTGTTGTTGTTTGGAAACAGGATATACTAGACCCAAACTCCTGATCCTTCAGCCTCATGAGTGTTGGACTTACAGGTGTACATGATTATACCCAGCATCCCCAGCAATAGTTTTTTTTTTTCCCTAGAAAAAAAAAAAAATACAAGTGTTAGAATGAGAGGACTATTTCCTGACAGTCTTGTAATGGGGAGTAAAGAAAATACATCAAATTTTCTAGCACAGTACCTGGCCCTCAGCAGACACTCATCACATGCATGTCAGATAAGCTCAAGACATAAATGACATACAAATGAGCAAAAATGAGCCAAACGCCCGGATATGATCAGAAAGTGTAAGAGAGAAGTAAATCCTCTCAAGTACTCAGGAACTCCAGTCCTCACAGCACATTCCACAAGTCATGCTTCTCCCCCACCCCCCACCATGAGCTCTTTTAAATAGAAGAGAAAAGAAAGGGAAACAAAGGTAATAAGCCTATTTGAACACATATTTTAGAAAGTTCCAGAAGGGGAGATATATCCTCACCCCTGCAAAAATCCAAGCAGCAAGAAGCACATTTTGCAGTTCCTGAGGAGTCTTAAGAACACCACAAGTTCATATCGGACAAGCAGTTGAAACTCTCCTGTCATGTTTCCACTTTTCAAAGTGAAAATAAACATGACAGGTGCTCATTTGGCTGTTCAAGCACTTTCCACTTAAATGGCAATTCCTCAAGCTTACAGGCTGCAGCCTGAAGTCATAATTTATTACTGCTTCTCTTATTCCCTTGCCTCGGCAGAAAGCAGAATGTAGCACCTACGTCTCAAGACCCCATGAGAGGTAATAAAGTATAATTATTTTGAATTTATGATTAAGCCATAAATTACATGTACTTTTTACTTCTGGTCATTCAGCGGCTGGGGGAGGAAAGGAATGGGGTCAGAGGAAAGCATAACAAAAGCCTTTTACTTTGAATAAAATGTCTAAATCAAATCAGGGCAGGGCTGAGGGACACCTGGAGGATTTACAAAGATACCACAGTCTCCAGTTTAAGTCCCAAGGGAGAATCCTGTCAGGAGACTTGAAACTCCAAACAGGCCTCAGTTCTTCTTGCCCACAGGGCTACAGCCTCTGACCAGAGTGTCCATCTTGACTTGAAAAGTAGAAGCATAGTTTCAGGTTAGACCACATCAAATGTTCCGAGTGCACTGTTCTTGCTGCCTCTAAGCCATAGGTATTTAATAGAGGGTGAAAAATAATCTATGAGAACAAGTGACCAGGCTGTCTAGGTTAAGTCAGTCTCCAACAAAGTAAGAATGGTTACCACAGAGCCTGATCCCACCTGAGACAGCCGTTAACTTTTTTCACCCTCAAGAACCAATTGATGAGATTTCCCCTTCTTGTAGTTTCTTTATGTGGCTATGACAATATACCTACAGTGCCATGAGGTGCAAAGCTGCCAGCACTCAGGACAAGAAGCAGGATAAGAGGATGACACTTAGCACTCTCCTACCACCTCCGTGCCTCAGAGCTTCTCCATGATGCCAGGGCCCCGGGGCCAATCTTTGTACTAAGTTTGACTTACAAATGCAGCTTACCAAGCACAGCACAACCATCTTCTTATTTTGACTCCCAGTATCAGAAGCATCCTAAAGCACTGATTTTTACAAAGGAAGCAAAAACTGCAGGAGTTGTTAATGATCTCAGAATTTCTGTCTACACATTATGTGTACACAATCTGTCTACAATGCACAAAATACAAAACCTATTGTTCATGGATGACACAGAAGTCATCCATATATAATGCAGAGAGGCTCGTCCTGGTCACCTGACAGAAAACCCTACCACCTTTTTAATACTCTGGGAGGTAGCAAAACAAACCAGAAATGCTATGCATTTCCATTTCTATTGTTTTGTCTTGTTATGTGTTTCTGTGTTGACAGTGTAATTTTTACTTGGTAACTGAAGCTTTCAACTGATTGTTATACAAACAACAGATATTTGAAAGTGAGATTTCGTTTGGCTTAAAGAAGTAAAAGCAAAGATACCAGAGACAATAGCTATAAATAATGACATGTTCAAAATAATAATAATAATAAATTAGGAGGGACTAGTGGGGTTTGCCCCAAATGTTTACCTACCACTCACCTTTGTCCTGAAACACCCACCTCCACACCCAGCTCCTAGTTAATGAACATAAAGTGGTTGATGTCCCTTGAACTGTATAATCTGTTCCACAAAAGGCAAACCAGTTTGGCTCCGAGCTACTCTTAAGTCTCTTAACTCCCTGGCTACATGCAGTCTATAGAAACCATCTGTGGTGAAGTAAATCATCTAACCCTGAGAAAGACCAGAGTGGGTTTTGTTTCTTTAAGTGTGTTTTGAAGTCCTAGTTGGAAAATTAGTGAAAATTGTAAATCTGTTTGCAAATCTGGTCATGTCTAACTCTGAGATTAGGGCAAAGATTCCAATTTAAAAGTAAAACCGTGACAACCCCAGCTAAGCGTGTCCTCGGGCACTGCCAGCAGGGCCTTCACTTACTTCCACGGGCAGTGGATTTATTACAGGCACCCGACACGTTCCCCATCACACACCCCTGGAGAATTTACTTGAGACAGCGGGGTTCAGTCTGCACTTCCTCTGCAGACCAATATATTATTATAAATTGAGCTAAACTGTTTCCTTTTCATAAGTGCTATGAAGTTCAGATTTCAGATAGCAGTACAAGCTCAGGTCCCTCTACAGGTTCTTTGCTATTTGTGTTTTAAAAAGGAAACAGAAAAGTTGGCATTAAATAATGGTTGCTTTATTTTTGTTTGTTTATTTTTATTTCCAATAGGACTGGCAAGAAGATTTATCTCAGAAATCAAATATGACATCTTCATAAGAAAATGTATTCTAAAAGTAGACTTTGGGTATGGATTATGCTATTCCTGACACAGTTCAGCTAGAAACCATGGAAAGCAGGAGTGGATTTTATATCTGCACAACAACATCTAAAAAATAACAACACTAATTTCTGCTTCTAGCCTATCATGCATAAAAAATACTGTGTACTCTCAAAAATGTATATTCCTTGTAACAGATAAAGCAAAAGGATAATGTAATTATGTAAATTTTCATAGCTAATCTGGATATTAAATTGTGAAAAAAAAATTTTTAATGGAGAAAATAAGCAAACAAAACACTGTCACATTTCATCCCTTCATGAAAAACCATTAGGTGAGGCAGGAGCATCCTGCGAAGAGGGAGAGGGCAGGCACAAAAACCCCAGAGCAGGGGTCAGTAGGTAGGCCACCACATGGGGGAGGGTGGCTGATGTGGGGTGTCATGGAAGAAAATGACAAGTCCTGATATGTGCCTCTTACTAGTTGTAAAACCATGGGTAGGTACACCAGCTGAACCTCCTTCTCTCCTTTTCAAGAATAATTGCTTGTTTCTCAGGGTTACTGAGCAGAGCAATACACTCCTTGACTGGTTGTTAGTCCCCAATAAATATGGTTGATACTCATATTGCTACTACACTTTTCAATATATACATGCATGAAAACAGACTCAAAGAGTATTTTATATTCTTTCATTTTATATTCTGCAGTTTCTTTTCTCTATAATGAATATATACTACTTTTTAATCCAAAGAAAAGGCATGTTAGTAAATATACCCACTATAAACTTGGGCTTTTATAATTATAATGCATATCTATCAGTTTCATATACAGGGAAAACAAAAAAGGTATTTTAAAAGGCATCATTCTGCCTTTCATCTGTTAAAGATGAAAATTACCAATAAAAATTCCTAAGCAAAGTATCCAAAAGAAAGCAATTCATTGGCTGAAGTTGATTACCATTTAGACTGAAGACAAATATCCAAATTTGTGTAGAGCATTTAAAAATAAGATAACAATTTAATTACTTGAAAAGGGCACTCATTTCAGAAGAGCAACAGAAACTTAGTTCCTGAGGTCAAGCAGGAGAGATGGAGATTAGAGATGACCTTAACACTAAAAGCATTTGGACAGAGGTTTCAGTGTGTTGGAACCTAGTTGAAATGGTCCCATTCATAGTAGACAAAGCACAGCGCATGGAACCTTGCAACTCATTCTGGACCCTGTTCTACCTCATACTAATGGAGTGATCTTGGGTAAACAAACTAGTTAAGAAATGAACAATCTGTTCTTTTGAAGGGTGTTTGAAGATAAGCTTGCTTAAAAGAAACTTGTTTGTAAACTGTAAAGTAACACCCAAACAAGAAATAAGAGAGTATGACTAGGTTTCAACCAATGCAGGAATCCTGACCACATGAGAAGAATGTGCTGGTAAAGGGATACAGTACTAAGTACCATTAGATCACACTGGATCAAAGTCTCTATATCCTGACCTTCCAGTTTACCTACAGTCATTAAAGAGAAAGTTTCAGATTGGTCCCAATACACATGTAAAACTTCTCTGTATGTTTCTTATCTCTCTTTTTAACAAAGAATAGAACTCAGAATAAAAATTACTATTCCAGCAAAGAAAATAAGCACACACATAATTTTTAGTTTCTCTATATTCATATTTACATTATACTTCCAGCTGTGCCAAGTGATAATGTTTTTCTACTTAAAATTATACAAAATCTCCTTTAAAATAATTTTTTTCAACAAGTATACAGGTTGACCCATTGTGACAGTGAGATGTACAAGACACTATTTTGAAAACAAACTTTACAACTTGGGGGGGAAGAAGAATTGGAGAAGTGGGGAAGGAGGAGTAGTAGTAGAAAAACAAAGGAGGGGGTAACAATGCTCAATAGGAAATGTACTCATTACCTAATTCATGTAACGGTAACCCCTCTGTATAAAATATAAAATAATAAAAAATATATATTAAATAAAAAATAATAATTTTTTCAGTCAAAAAGAGTAAGTTTATTTCAAGACAAATAGTAAGTAATAGAGCTAGGAGTCATAAGCTACTTCCACTATAGGTAGTATGGTAAAAGCTTAGAAACTGATGTGTATAGAACTGAAATTTGGAAAGTACTGAAGAGATATTCCATCCTCTGAATTTTTAGAAACCAAGGAGCAAGATTTACACACTTCTAATAAATCCCTTAAAACCTTACATAGTACCTGGAATATAGTGAACTGGGCAAATACCAAATTAAGTGGAATTAATTCTTACCATAAACACTGGGCTTGAGCCCTGGTTCTTCTTGGCTCTAAAACCAACATACCAATATATTTCCCTAGGCAGATAGGAGATAAATCTTGAATAGTCAGAAGCCAGGGCCAAGGAGAAAATAAGCCTGAGCAGCTTTGTAATTAAAAGACAGATAAGTGTTCATATAGTGTGCACTACAAAATAAGTACAGCTCCTAAACACACACACACACACACACACACACACACACACACACACACACATTTAGAACAAAGAAGAAAGAAAAAGTTCAAGTGCTTAGGCTTAACCACAGCTGAAATATCACTTCCTAAAGAACTAAATGAAGTAGAGAGAAAGACCCTGTGGTAAGGCCAACAGTTTCTGAGTAGAAAGTCACTTCAAAACTAGAAGACAAGGCTGGGAATGTGGCTTAGTTGTAGAGTGTTTAGCATGCATGAAACCCTGGGTTCAATTCCTCAGTACCACATGAACAGAAAAGGCTGGAAGTGGCACTATGTCTCAAATGGTAGAGTGCTAGCCTTGAGCAAAAGAAGCTCAGGGATAGTGCCTGGGTCCTGAATTCAAGCCCCAGCACTGGGAAAAACTGTAAAAATAAAATACATAAAACTAGAAGACAACTTTCTCACTACCAAAACCATGAAGAAAAGTGTTTTTAAATTGCCTTGGATAATTTAGTAGCTCTAGTGAAGAACCCTGAACATAGTCTGTTAGCACATCAGAGCTTCTGTGCTCTCAGTTTTTTGTTTTCTTTAGAGACCCTACTTGCCTAGAATTTGTACAGTTTGGGTTTGTTTCTCAGTACTATATGAATACAAAAATAAAAATTCAGCAGTATCTTTCTGGGTGCCAACAGCTCACACCTTATAATCCTGGGGGTAGAGAAGAGGGCAAAACCTGAGGGGACAAACCCTGAATTCAGGATCCAGGACCAACAGAAGTAAAAAATAAGAATAAAAATTCAGCAGTATCTTATAAAACAAAAACAAAAATCAACATCTACCTATGTGTTCTCACAAAAAAGTTTCACTATTCAAAAGTTTATTTCAAAAGACATATTCAAAATATGTGACAGTAATCTTAAACTCAAACATAGAGAACACGAGAACAATGATATAATTTTGATTCTCAACATTACCAAGCATAAAATAGCAGTCTCCTTGGTGAAGGGGTATTGCCAAACCAGGTGTCTCTATGTCCCATGAAATCTTAAAACCAACGTGCCAAGTATCAGGATCTCTGCCTTCAAGATTAGACTCATCCTCACTTTCTTCTTCAGAATCTGTAGAGAATAAAATAATCAGAAAAGAAATGTTAAATCTGAACTTCTGGGTTTTATAATTGTTATCTTAACATATGTTAAGTGAATTATTTCCTTTTAATGACATCTTTATGTCATACTAGAATATGTTTAACATGATATTTTGTCAAAGAACTTTAAACAAAATAATGAGCAACTAAACATGGATACTAAGGAAGATAAAAGTTTATTTTGGCTGGGATAATAGTGGCACACCTATAATCATAGCTCTCAGGAGGCAGGAGGAGCTAGAATCCAAGGCCAGATTGAGCTACATAGCCTGTATCAAAACCCTGTATCAAAAAGCAAAAATGCTTAAGACAGTATTATCAATCTAGGAAAAAAGAGAAGAGCTAAACGAAGCATAAATTAAAGTTATCAAAGAATTCTCTCAAGAAAACAAAAAGCCCAGAGAAATTAAAAGAACTCAACTACTAAACAATTAAGAATTGGGTAATTTCTTTAAAATAAGAATATAGGAAAAAGAAAGTTTCTACGTTCTTTTCATGGAAATCAATATGTATCAAAAGTAAAAAAGAAACACATATACATACCAATCTGAAATTTGAAAAAGGAATAAAAATTTCTAAACATAAGAAAATAGTAGTAATATCCCATGACCCAGTAAAACTTTTTTTTTTGGTCAGTATGGGGCCTGAACCCTGGGCCTAGACACTGTCCCTTAGCTCTTCAGCTCAAGGCTAGCGCTCTACCACTTGAGCCACAGCGACACTTCTGGCTTTTTCTGCTTATGTGGTGCTAAGGAATCGAACCCAGGGCCTCCTGCATGCAAGGTAAGCACTCTACCACCAAGCCACCTTCCCAGCCCCCAAAAACTTATTCTTAAAATCAATGAAATTCACAGATCAAAGCAAAAACTAAAATTATGAATCATCACAGTGGTAACACAAAAATAACTGAAAAAATACAGTTCCTTTCATTCTTACATTTCCCTTTCCTTTCCTTTCAGCTAAATAGAAAAAGGTGACTACTTTCTCTACATGACAAAATATAGATCTGCCTCACCCAAAGCTCATATTTCAGTAGGGAAACAGTAGGAACCTTGTCAAAGCTAAGAAATAGAGAGGGAGAAAACAAAGAAGAAGAAACAGAAAAGGAGGTCTAACATCACAAGACTTAGCATCATTCTAGAAGAGATGGTCAACACAAAGGTGCCCTCTGGAGTAGCCTAACAGAGCAAATAAAGACAAAATGAGAGACATGAACAAACACTGGTCCTATATTTCAGTGCCCTCACTTAAACACAAGCACTGCAGTTTAGTCATTACTGATGTGTTAACTGAGATAGCTATTAAGTGACTAAAGGGCAGATTTGTATACAGCCTGCATTAACAGCAGACCAAGGGATGACCATGTCCTGGGTAAGATGGAGGAAGATGACATGAAGATTTCATATGCTACCCAAAGAAGTGGCATACAACTGAAAACTTATGACCTGTTTATATACTGAATATTTTCATTTAAGAGTTTCAGACTATAGTTAACCATAGGGAAATGAAACTGCAGAGATGAAGAGAATACTGTATACATGGAAATAAAAACAAGAATCATCAGAGCATGTTTATCTTAATACATAAAGAGCTCTTATACATTGATAGGACACAGGATCTCTAATTATGAACATCTTACTCTACATGTAACCACACACAAAGGCCAAAAGCTGTCAGAGAAGGAAAGAATGAGAAACAACAAAAAGAAACTCTTCTCTCTGCCCATTCATATTACTATGCACAAAATATAGTGAAAAACAACAGACCAGAAAGTGTAAGTTCATAGTCTCTGCATAGGAGGAATGCTGCTAGATGGCTTTTAAGGACATATCCAACTTTGGATATTCTTCAGTTCCTTAAATTTAAATCTAAAATCTAATACCATCATGGTAGCAGAATCCTACTCTGGTACATAGCTTCTTTCCTTTCTAACACATGTTTTCTCCTATAATTTTTAATTGAGTATCTCTTGATTAGATGTCTTTAGAATACACACAGTAAGTTTAAGGCCACTTCCTAAGTAATCCCAAAAATATTTGTAAAGAGATTCCTCTGAAAGAGGATGCTAAACATCTTCCATATCAGGGAAGATGCTAAATTGCTGGTTGTGGGTCATTTTGTTTTGTTTTGTTTTTTTGAACCCTGGTAAAGAATTTCCAGGAGCCCTAGTACAGAAGTATCTCCAGGCTGAAGTGTTTGGTCAATGACTGTTGTCTGCCACAGACACTAGAAGAGTTGGCAGTGGCAGCACCAACAGTACACTGGTATTATTCATGTCTGAAGGCATTCACTGGCACTTGTTTTTCTTACAGAATGCAAAACAATGAAATCTGCTGAACTAGAACTTGTGAACCACAACCTCACCTATACTGTATACACTTAACAAATCTAAATTAGTTAACAACTGTGCAAGGCATTTTGTATAAAAATCCAAATTCCCAGCTATTCTTGAATTACAAGCTCTGGTATTTCTGAACCAGATCTATCGGTAGGAAGTGGCTGCCCCTTTTCAACAAAGTGTATGTTCTCTGCTAGTAATAACATCCAGGCAACCCCTTCACTCACTTGTAGTACCTTCCTTCATGCTACAAGAGAGCTAGTGAACTCTGCCCTAGAGCCTGGACATAAAGCAAGATGCTCATAGGCAAAACAGATCCATTGACCTGCTTTGTAAGTAAGAATTATCTAAAACACAATCATGCTCCCTCATTTACATGCTGTCCATGGCTACATCACACATAATAACAGGAGTCAGTAGTAAGACGGAGACTACAAGACATACAAAGCTGAAATTATTTATCACTTGACCCTTTTCAGAAAATGATTGCTGCTCTCTCCTTTAGTTTTGATATACAATAACATTATATGCAGTAGTGAGAAAAGTCAAGTACATATAACAAAGATGTTGAGGATGCATAAAATAGTGATGATGTAACATCACTACCACCTAATAATGTAACATGAATAATAGGAGCATACAAACTAAAAAATAATGCTAAATTATTTGATAACCAGATTGAGTCAGCAAAAGAATACTGACATGAGAATACAAAAATCATGTATTTGTATCTGTCAAACCTAAAATCTTCAGGGAGCCTTCAATCCAATGTGGCCTCCTAACGGCAAGACACAACAATTAGCAAACAAAAAATCAATACAACTTTTTAGTGTACTTCTTTCGAAAAACAAAGTCAAAGTCCAACAAAAGCACCAGAAATGTGTACCTACAAAGAGGGGAGAGCAAAAGAAGAGGGGGAGACAAAGGGGCAAAGTGGGGGAGAATGTAGTCAAGAATCCATTTTATATACAGCAAAATTAAGAAAAGTTAGGGGAGGAGTGGGTCAAAGAGGGGGGTAAGAAAATTGAAAGAGATCACATTGATCAAGATGCATTGTATTCATAAATTGCTTTGTTTAATGACAACTCTTTTTTACAACTTTTTAAAGATAATTTTTAAAAGTTCTTTTTAACGTGCCCCTCTCCCGTTCAAATCATCTATTATATAACCTTAAGGAAAAATCATTTTAAGCTACAAAGACAATGATTTTGAGGCATTTTTTTAAAAGCACTGAGAATGGACACCTTAAGAAGAGGTCACTTTTACAGTCTAACAGTCCTGTTGACCACTTTCCCTTCTAACTTTCATCCCAGCACTTTTCTCAATATGGCACCAATAAAGTCTGGAGCAACAATCAGAGACAGCAATTGCAATCAGTGTTTCCTGGTGTCTCCCATAAATCTAGCACCACTGAAATGAGCTCATTAAAATGATATTTTGTTGAGGATTCTTCCCCCTGGGCTGTGGAGGGAGGAGAGAAGTTGTATGTCTGATAAATTTTTTATTGCTTAAGTATAGTGTTGCTCACTTCTCAGTGAAGTCAACTCGTAATTATCCATAGGAACTACAACTGATTACTTTGCCCTATGTGATTTTGGAAACAAGCAGAAGCAATGGGTTCCTACTTGCCTTGAAGCTTCAGTAAAAGTGAAAGGATTTAAAGTACCTTCCTGTGCTTGGTGTATTTCCCATTCCCACTAATCAAATTGTTAAAGCAGCAAATGACATAACAAAATACAAAATAATGCTGAATGTAAAATGTCCAAACTTACTCCCAAAACTAACTAGCTTGAGTTTTTATGCGCAGTAGTTTTTGATGGCAAATATAATTCCATTTAATTAAGAACAAATGCTATTAAATACTCTGTTTACATTTTTAAAGCTATATGCTACCACAGTTTTACAAGGAAAAACAGACAGAAGACTCTTTGTAACAGGAAAGATTACAATAGCAATCAAAAAAAATATATTATAAAAATGTGCCACATTTAATAACACACACAATTAATGTTGTATGACAGTAATTTTTTTCATATGTAAGACTATATTTATCATCACCACAGGTTAAATACAGGTCCATTTCTTAGCCTTCATTTCTAATTGCTTTAGCCATGAGCTAAGAAATCAATGTTCTACCATGTAATTTTCTTCTCTATTCCCTTCCCACCCTATCCTCTCTAAGAGAATACTTGGTTTTGAACTCAGAACCTCAAGCTAACTGGTCTGGCACTCTCTTACTTGAGCCATGTCTCAAGCCCTGCTTTTTGCTGGTTATTTTGGAAATAAAGTCTCTCTTTTTTTTCTTTCTTTTTTTTTTTTCGGTCATGGGGCCTGAACTCTGGGCCTGGGCACTGTTCCTCAGCTCTTCAGCTCAAGGCTAGTGCTCTACCACTTGAGCCACAGCACCACTTCCAGCTTTTTCTGCTTATGTGGTGCTGAGGAATCGAACCCAGGGCCTCATGCATGAGAGGCAAGTACTCTACCACTGAGCCACCTTTCCAGCCCTGGAGATGAAGTCTCAAAGACTTTTCTGTCTGGGCTGCCTTCAAATGAAGATCTTATGGATCCTAACCTTCTGATTAGCTAGGACTAGAGGCGTGAGCTACAAATACCCAGCTTGCTTATTGTCTTGAGCTCACACTTTGAGAGGCTAAAGCAGAAGGTCCTATTTACAGATCTGAGGCAGGAAAAACCCAAAAATTAAGGATGATCAGCTGGTAAAGGGAGCCTAGTGATGATGTTTTCTCTAGCCTGTGTTGATGTGTGGCATTCCAGGATGGAGTTTTTAAAACTGGAGGGAGGGAGACAGAAGGTAAAAGGCCAAGGTGAGAGGTTGAAAAGATATATCCTAAATGGGAAATGGCATGTAGTGTGTAAGAACAATGTACATATGTGACAAAGGAACTGGGACATGTAAAATGAGTTTGGGGGGAAGGAGAGAATGATAAAAGAGGAGAGACTGATCAAGAAGCACTGGACACTTCAGTGGACATGTTAAACTGTAACGTCCATGTGCAACCATTTAAAATTTATGAAAAGCACAGACAGAAGAAGTATGATTAAAAGAAAGAGAATGATCAATTCTCAGTCACAAAAGTGGCACATGAATGACATGGACTTGCAAGACAAAAGGCTGCAGTGGAAGAGAAAGCAGAACACAAAAGGTTCTGTAAACACAGTGAAGAATCTAGTCTTACACTGCGGGCCTATGAGAGACACTAAGGAATTTTTCAGAGGTCAGATCTGTTTTTCAGAATAACCAACTCTTGAAGGTACAGGCAGACACAGTACACTTTTTTCTGGTCAGGTTCCCAGTGTAATTACAAAAGGGAGCTGTATAAGCCAGACAAGCTTTAGGAAACAACTCGAAGGACCATACATATTGCTAGGAAAGAAAAGCTAGCTAGAAAAGAGCCTCCTTGCCAGAGTTCTACAGTTTAGAGAGGTTTTGTTTAATTGTTGGGAGAAAGAGTCAGCTGCTGCTGACACAGCATACACTCCTTTCCCAGCCACTGAGGAATGAATGGTCTGAAGAAATGGAGAATTTCGAAGAGTTTTGAAGGGAGAAACTAATCAATCCCAGCTCTGAATCTATAATAAGAAGCTGCTCTCAGGTGCCTGGAAACAAGCAACTCAGGACAAACGAAGTCTCCTGACAGAGTTAAGTTGTAAAATTAATTATAAGTTTTCTGGGATTTCAGGCAAAATACTGCAAAGTCTTTATGGAGAAATCTAAAGCCCTTCAACATGATGTCTGGCTCTGTCAGCTTTCACATTAAGCATTTGGAAAAAAAATTTTAAGATAAAAATATTCACATACATAGTAGAACCTCATTACATCACATTTCATGGATTTACGGGTAAAAGAAATTGGGAAAGGGAAAGAAAAATTGCTTTGGGGGCCCTTCAAAATCATATTATCTGAAGTAAAATATAAAATAAGGAAAGGAAGTAGAGACATTTCTCAAACACTGTATTTTCCAAACCAGAGCTTAAAACCATAGAGGCTGCAAAACCTTGAACAACCTAGAGGTACAAAGATGGTCATGGAGACTTACTGGACACTTTCACAGTGTAAACAGCAGAGAAGACCAGAACCAAACTGATTTGATCAAAATATGATAATTATTTATTCATCCAATTTCAGGTAAAACTACATACAGCATTCAAAGCCACACCTAAGAACAAGTTCTTTCCATTGCTATCCTTGAATACTTAACCTTTAAAATTAAACCTGGCTAGATCCATCTATGAAAAGACTCTTAAAACTGAACATTGAACAGACAGCAATAGAAGTCAACAGTTACTGGATAACAGTCACTTTGTACACCAACAGCACAACTTACTCAACAACAACAAATATTTTCTATTGCATACATAGATATTATTATAGGCATATCACTGTGATATTATACAACATCTAACAAAGTGACATAAAGAAGAAAACTAACAACTCAACATAAAATACAGTGTTAATACAATGTCCTCCAATTTCTGAAAAAAATATTTTATTATTAAGATTTCCATACCCATGTATGTACATGTCAAGATAAAATAAAGATAAAGACATTTGAAATCTCAAAAGAGTGTTTGGAGAGGCCAGGCATGTTCTTCATACCTGCACTCTTAGCTACTCAAAAGTTAGAAATAGTAGTACTGTGGTTCCAGGCCAACCTGGACAAAAGTTAGTACACCTTATCTCCAAAACAAGCTAGGCATGGTGACTCGCACCGCTGGTCCCAACTATTCTGAAGGCAGAATTAGGAGGATTACAGCCTGAGATCAGCTGTACAAAAGTACAAGACATCATATTAAACACAAACTCAAGGACTGAGGACATGGTTTAATCCCCAGGACCCTCTCACTTACCACCCAAGCAAATGAACAAACAAACACATGCTTGAAGAATATCCTCCAGTGACAGCAGGCTTGCAGTCTGAAATCCAGAAATCCTGCAAGCCCCATTCTGAAGATAGCATTTGAGCAAGGATAAAAAGGAATGCATCACTTGGAAATTAATGGGAAAACAGTCTAGTGGAGAAAACATGGAGTGCAAATGTGCTCCATGGAACATGATAAGGATGTTTCAGAAACAGTAAGTGTAGATGGAATAGAGAAAGAAGGGGAAAGTAGCAGCAGTGAAAGCAGAGAGGTAAGAGTATGGAGGGCAGATTATCGGGTTGTCTGATTGCAATACACAGAATTGGGGGTAAAACTGGGAGCTATTGCAGAATGCTGAGTGGAAAGGAAGTAGTACTGGGAACAGAAGTGCTGAAAGAGACTCATGTTAATCCAGACAATGGACCAGGAGAGCAGTTCAGTCCTAATACTTTTCACAAAGTGAGAGGAGGGGGAGGGAAAAGGAATGGGAGGGAGTTGAGGGAGGGAGAGAGAGAGAGAGAGAGAGAGGAAGAGAGAGAGAGAGAGGGAGGGAGGGAGGGAGGGAGGAAGGAAGGAAGGAAGGGAGGGAGGGAGGAAGGAAGGAAGGAAGGAAGGAAGGAAGGAAGGAAGGAAGGAAGGAAGGAAAGAAGGAAGGAAGGAAGGAAGGAAGGAAGGAAGGAAGGAAGGAAGGAAGGAAGGAAGGAAGGAAGGAAGGAAGGAAGGAAGGAAAAAAGAGAAACAAGGAAGAGGAAAGGGAAGAAGAAGGGGAAACAAGAGGAAAGAAAAGACAAAAGCCCCTTCTTCACAGCCTGCAAGAAAAGAAGACCAGCAGTGACATCTCTGTTGTCAAGAAAAGGCTAAGTAAACAGGGGGGCTGAACTCCCTTCCTCTCTCAATAGCTTATTCAGATATAATTGGCATACAATCAGGTACATATATTGTTAAGTCTTGGCACACCTGTGAAATTATCCCTACAGTCAAGGTGTTTGACACATGATGCCAAGATTTCCCTGGGCTTCTTTGTAAGCCCTACTTCCTGTCCTCAGGCAACGAATGATCAGCTTTTTGTCATTAGGGTTCCTTTTCGCTGACATACTTGCCAGCTTTTTGTCATTATACTAGTTGTCATTTTCTGGACTTTTATACAAATGAAATCAAATACATGCTCTGTGTATCTAATTATGTTCTGGCCTTTTTCACTTAGCATAATTATTTTGAGATTTTTCGATGTTGTGCACCCTGATAGTTATACCCCAGCATTTTACTTTCTCTTTTATGGTGATAAAATAGATACATATAAAATTTACTATTACAATCATCTCTAAGTGTTTAGTTCAGTGGTATAACATATTCACATTGTTGTGCAACTCAATACTATCCATCTCCAAAATAATTTCATTATCCCACACAGAACCTCAGTATTCATTAAACAATGCCAGCCTCTCTCCCTTTCTCACTCCATATAAGCACTGTCCTACTTTCTGCTTTTATTTATTTGACTACTCTACTTTGGTACCTCATATATGCAGAATCATACAATTATCCAGCTTACTTTACTGAGCATACTGCCTTTAGGACTTGTCCATGTTATTGCATGTATCTGAATCTCATTCCTTTTTAAAGGTAAATAATATTTCACTATTTGTATATACTATATTTTATGTATGTATCCATGGTGTACACATATATATATGTGTGTGTATATATATGTATATATATGAGTATGAAGCAGGATCTCATTGTGGCTTTGATATACATTTCCCTGGTGATTAAATGATGTTGAGCATATTTTCATATCCTTATTGCCTATGTGTGTGTCTTCTTTCAAGAAGTGCCTAATCAAGTTTTTTGTACATAACTGAATTGGATTTTTAAGAGTTCTGTATTTACTCTAGAAAATAGCTATTTTCTCCAAGAATGATTAGTGAAGTAAGTCAAGCCAAGAAAGACAAAGGACACATGTTTTCTCTCATGTGTGCAAGTTAGAATTAATTTATAAATGTACAAGTAAACACATACAAAGTTGTATGCAAATGCACACAAATATACTAGCCAAAACATGGTATTTATAGGCAAGAATTCAAGTGATATAATTCTTTAGAAAAACTCATGGTCCAACAAAATGAACACCAAGAAACTGGCAGTTGAAAGGTGTGGGGGTAGGCCAAGGAAAGGGGCTAGATAAATGAAGAGAGAAAGAAACTAAGAAAATTGAGGGGAAGGGTTGGGTTAGGAAGAATGGAGAATGATGAAAAAGGTAACATAAATCAAGATGCATTATATTCATAAATTGCTTTGTTGAATGGTAACTTCTTTGTACAACTACTGAAAGATAATAAAAACATAAATATAATTTTTAAACGAATAGTTTCCCAGGGAGTTTTTTTTTAAGTACCTTGAAGAACCCTATGAGTTTTACTGCGCAGTAGTAAGAGCTCTTAAAAATAACTGACAAAAACACAGACCAAATTAGATCTTAAGTCAGGGATGCTGAGAGGCAAAGAAAAACATTAAATGTCACTTTTGAAAATTATGGTGCTCTAAAAATAAAAAAAAAAGATGCTCCAAAACCCCTAGCCCAAATTATAATACAGTTTCACATGGTCACAATGATGACCTAAGGAATATAAGAGCTGTTCATTTCAAAGTAAAGTCAAGAATATGGAACAAATTTCCTTCTTTAGAGGATTCAGCTTTTCCCAAATCAGAAACTTGGATGGGAATCCTAGGATTCTAAAAAACAACAACAACAACAACAAATTACTATAAAGTCCCTACTTTGCAGTTTATCATACACTCAATGGCAAACATGGATTGGACTCTCTTCCTTCTACAAGTCTCCTTGATCCTTCATAAGAGACCAAAAAATAATGGAGATACTCTGTAATATTAAAATACTACTTTGAAACCTTAATAATTACTTTTTCTACAAACACAATGTCACAATGTCCAAACAATGGAACAAAAATACAAACCAATAGTTATTGTCTAGGTGACACTTTTGAAGATGTTCCAAACAAGATTTGGGCCATATTAAACAATGGGTCTTTCTTTAAGGCTTTCCCTGCTAAAATTCTTTTTATACAGCTAGGAGTAACAGCCAATTGCCAGTAAAGCTGGAATAGGAAAATCAAATACTTTGCCTATTTACATATAGCTCCCTGAAGCCATTCCTGATTAAAAATTCTACCATTTCAATCTTCCTTCTAGAGATATCTATTAACTAGAAATGCATATGAAAGCCAATGAATTTAGTATATAATTACACGTATCCTATACAAATTACTTCTCAATGACCTCTACTCATGAAAATAAACCAAAGAGGGATGATTGGCTCATTATAAATCTACAAGAAGATTTCCCTGGGAAAAGATATTGAAAGCAAAGTCCTGAAGATTTTAAGCTTCAACTGAATTTAATTTCAGTAAGAAGTAATCACTTCTGAATCTGAACTCCCAATGCAGTTTATGTGAACCTCTCTAGTAGCAAGTCACACTCTTCAGCAGACATCCCTGTTCTTGACCTCTGGCAAGCTACTTCCTTTCTCCCCTTGGGATACAAAAACCAGATGATTTCAAAAATCTCTTCTAGATCCAAAGTTTCATCATTTAAGAATTATAATCCCAAGAGCACACTTTATATCATCTACTTGCTCAAGACATACAGTTTTGATGTATCTCTGAATCCCCATAGTGTCTAAAATGGCTAACTGAACTTCCCTTAGTAATCACTCAATATGTTCAAGGTCATGGGAAACAATTCAGATTCTGTAGTTTCTACTCTGTGACCCTATAAAGCTGATTCAACCCCAATCAGGATTTTAACTCAAATGGCTCTTCAAGTCAACCTTTTCCCTAGGATTACAAGACAGTTTATCCCTACCTTACTTTCTGGTGAAAAACTAAACATATCACTTGTCACTTGGGGGAAAAAAAAACTCTTAGAAAGATGTTTGGTTGTTTAGCACCTGAACCAAAAGCATACAATAGTCAAGAACCTTTCCATTTCATAGACTAAGCTTATCCAATCCAATCACATGAGAGTATGTGCGGGGAAACTAACAGACGTGGGGGAGAAAGGAAGCTGTCAGAGCCCGAAGGATCCCTTCGCCCTTTCAGAAAATGGATAACTTAAAACCCCAACCCACAAGGCTATAGACAGTATAGGATAGTAAATACTGGCTCCTAAGATATAATGCTTTGGAAGTTAAGACACTAAGACCCTCAGAGGTCTGGGTTTAAATCCTGGGTCTGTTAATTACTAGCTATGTAACCATGAACAAGTTAACTATGCTTTTGTGCTTCAGTTTCTTCATTTCTTAATAAAAATAGTATTAATACAATTGTGCGGCTGGGAAGGTGGCTCAGTAGTAGAGTGCTTGCCTCGCATGCATGAGGCCCTGGGTTCGATTCTTCAGCACCACATAAGCAGAAAAAGTCAGAAGTGGCATTTGGCTCAAGTGGTAGAGCGCTAGCCTTGAGCTGAAGAGCTGAGGAACAGCATCCAGGCCAAGAGTCCAGGCCCCACAACCGAGAAAAGAGAGGAGAGAGAAGAGGGGAGGGGAGAGAAGAGGGGATGGGAGGAGAGGGGAGGGGAGGGGAGGGGAGAGGAGGAGAGGAGAGGAGAAATACAATTGTGCATCCCTTCACAAGAGAAATTTCATAATTTTATAAACACATACAAAATACTATCCTAAACCTCAATGTGGCTTCTTAATAAGAGGCAGGATATATGTTTGTGAGTATGTATATACACATATATATGTGCCTGCTTATAACATAGCAGAGTGCTTTACAGTGGCTCTCTCTCTCTCTCTCTCTCTCTCTCTCTCTCCAACAGTAGGTATTCAATAAGCAGGAGCTCTTAGTACTGTCATTTTTATTGGATAGAATTACAAGAATCCCAGAAGAGAACAAAACTCTTATAGATCACCTTCCATAGTTCCCCCCATGACAATTGCCAGTATGAAGATTTTTCTGTTTATATATTTATATAATATATAATATGTAATATTTATGTATATAATGTATATTTATATTTTATAACTATATACTGTACTGATCTTACCTACTCTTCACCTTAGAAACTATTTATTAAAATTTTAAATTCCTTTCTGAAAGGAATCTAAGCTTTCAAAATTCATTTGATCACCCATACAAAGAACACACAATAGAAGATGAAATCTGTAGACTGAGAATAAGTGAGAATACAAAGACATGGTTGTAGCATACACTGCTGCAGGTTCACAGTGCTGCCTCTACCCGAAAGAGACTAACCAATGCCATTGCTCTTTTGCATCAGAGTTCTGGGATTCCATATCTCTCCAAT
The DNA here is from genome assembly GCF_019054845.1 of Dipodomys spectabilis. Classification (NCBI taxonomy): domain Eukaryota; kingdom Metazoa; phylum Chordata; class Mammalia; order Rodentia; family Heteromyidae; genus Dipodomys; species Dipodomys spectabilis. The sequence goes on along the minus strand of NW_024870807.1, from coordinate 657,256 downwards.
TTCTGGCAAGCTATTTTTAAAGATCAGAGCATTCTAGTTCTTTCCTTTAGGACAGCACTGAATCCTTTCATGGGATTTGCTCTTAGATCTGCATCATTACTTGATATGCCAGGAATGCTGGTGAAATTCCCAACCATTAAACTAGTTCCTCGTTTTGGACAGAAAGCAAAAAGTAAAATTAGAAAAGGTATTAGTAATCCTGGGGAATTGTCTGAGATTTGAAAAATTGAAAGAAATTTAAGATTATAATGAGATTTTTCTTTAAACCAATTTTCTAAAAGAAAGCACAATTTTATCAAGTACTTATTGTACTTGATATTAAGTATCTACTGTGAGCCACATATTGCTCTACTTGATCTATGTGCATTAACTCATTTCTCATGATTTTATGCATACTATTATTTTCTCTACTTTATACTGAAACATAGAAACATTTTTAAAACTTGGCCATAGGCAAACACAAGTAATAACAACAAAATCCAATAAAATAACTAGAGTTGCCTAAAAGAAATTGCTCTTAAAAATTCCAGCATTCCCTGAGAGAATATCTAGAACTTTGGTTTTCCAAAATCTTTCAGCAGAACACAGAGGAGCTACTTTGCCAAATAGGTAGGGACAAAAAAAGTGGTCATGGTGCCCTTTGTACATGTACCTACCTCTTTACAGAGCTGTTCTAGAAACTATGAAGATCCTAATCAAAAGAAAGAAATCTTGGTAGAGCACTAAATGATAATCTATGATCTTTGTTCCAAGACAAATGGATTTCAAAAAAAACAAGAACAAGTTATCCATAGCTACCCAACAAGGTTTAAAACTGAAAAACTGCAGAGGGAACTAGATAATTTGCTGAAAACAGGAATGTCTGCTTACAAAAGCCATCTCAACTGCTGCTAGCAAGAAGGGATGGTAGTAAAAATGATATGAAACCTAAAACAAGCCAATACTTGACAAATCACACTCATCAAGATATAATGTCAACCATGAGAGAATTTTGGCAACACAGAATATGCACCTGTGAGAACCTGGAAAGATTTGATAGATTTCTGTTTTCCTGACCCTTTATTAGCAGGCTAATTATAGCAACTGTATGATCTACTTAGAGCTTTAGAGAAAAGCAGTTGGCTGAATGAATCCAAGATGCTGCTGTCCTGGATATAGAAAAGTCAAAATGACAGTAGTGCTTACATGCAAAAACTATTCTTAGTGCAGTAACAGTGAGCCAGAGAGCACAGCTAGAATAGAAAGAGGTATATTCTCCAGACACACAGGTGAGCCAAGCCCCAAAAGGACACACAACTCAGACACAAACACACACACACAAATGCACACAGTGTACGTATACACACATGGAAGAATGCACATGCATATCTTCAGAGCTGAACAATTGGTTATATTACAATTAGAGTAGACTGTACCTTCACAGCTATAACTGTACACTGCCACTGCTGACCTGTCCACCAGGTTTTCATCATGATGCCAGCTCACTGCCATTTTTCCCATGCCAAAATAAGGCTCTTCTTTCAGGTATGGCATTTTCTGAGGATCCATGAAATTCAGCAAAGTCACATTGTATGCCGCTCTGCTCTTAATATCCACTACATCATCATAGGATGACCCCACACCAGCTCTGGGAAACTCTGCCATGCATATTGGCACGTCATCTTCATTAGCCTTCTCTTTGACAGCAAGTTCTTCCAAAGCCTGGATGGTCTCTACCTGCAGATAGTCATTGAGCTTAAGGAAGGTCTGGCATGCAGCTGCGATCTCAGCTTCAGTATAGTTTATGTTAGAGCCCTTTACAGGCCAGGGCACCGTGAAGAGCCTGGTGTTGAGGTACTTGTAGGTGTAGCCTGGATTCCCAATGAGGATGCGGGATACCGGAGTGAGCAGATCTTTGCCTTGAATCCTTACCAGGTCCCGAAATAAGCAGCCATGCTTGTGCAGTGTGAAAAAGGCTTCAGGGACCTCTTTGTGGAGCTCTTCCAACACACTGGCAGCTTCCCGGAGAATCAGTTTAGGATATTTCAGCTGCCACTAAAACAAAAGCAAGAAGGAAAAAATAAAAAAGTTGATGAATTGCTATAATTTGATTATTTCAAAGATGTGCTACTTTGAGGACATTGGGAGAAGGGAGGCCTACAAGGTAGCATTTCCAAAGAAGATTCATATCTTCATAGTCTAACAAAAGAAGACTCAAAGTAAATGTCAAACTTTCCAGTTAAAATGGTCAAATTTAAGCCCAAAATCTTAATCTTCTTCAACTGAAACAAAAAGTAAGAATTTGTGCTTTGATTTCCCAGGCTACTTTTTTTTTTTTTTGGTCAGTTGTGGGCCTGAACTCTGGGCCTGGGCGCTGTCCCCCAGTCCCCCAGCTCTTCAACTGTAGAGCAGCACTCTACCACTTGAGCCTCAGCCCCCCCTTCCGGCTTTTTCTGCTTATATGGTGCTGAGGAATCGAACCCAGGGCCTCATGCATGCAAGGCAAGCACTCTACCACTGAGCCACCTTCCTAGCGCTCCTCCCAGGCTACTTTTATTACCATTTCTCCCTACCTTTGAACCCTCAGCCTTTGGCTCTCCCAGAAAAATACAATTTTATTAACTAACTACTCATTATCCATATATTAAGAGCCCACCATAAGCCAACTATTCAACTAACTGATTTATACACATTAACTCATTTCTTACAATTTTATGCATAGTGTCATTTTCTCCAGCTTATAGATATAACTACTGAAGCACGGAGACATTAAAAAAAAAAAACTCATTCAAAATCAAAAACAACTTGTGAACATCAGACCTGGCATTTGATGTCACAGGGCTCCATAGCATATGTTCTTGTTTGGTTGTTTTTTTTTTTTAAAGTGAACTCAGGTCCTCCCAAGTACTCTCCATTTAAGCCACACTTCTAGTCTTGTGCTAAACTAAGCTCCATGAACACTGAGCCATGCAATTTTGTTCACAACTACAAAATAGTGCACAGAATATACTCAACAAATGTTAAATGGGTGGCTGGCTGGATGAATGATGAAATGACGTAATCATCCAACTAAGGACACTGAAAAGTAACAAAATAATTCTCTTCCCTTATGCAGGAGCCCATGGGTTTACTGATGGAGAAGAGGACTGTATTGGCTTTCCTTCACCACTTTGGCTCCTTACCATTTGACCCATGAATTTGTACATAGCCAGAGTTCAATGGTGCTTGGTAATAAGGACAAAAGGAAGGCAGAAGCCAGGATGCACGGCACACAGTGAAGAATCTGGAATTCACTCGAATTGTAGTGGAAGATTTCAAGGGGAGCAGAATGATTTAAAATTTCACTCTTAGTTATAGTATCAGGCAGGATTTTAAACCACTTGATACATGTAATATGTCAAATTATGTAAGAGCTAATACTAGCATCCAAAGAAAGGACACAAGAGCCTGGACTAAGATAGATATAAACTAACACATGATCAAGGTTGGAACTTCCTCCAAAAAGCCAGGTACTAAACATTTACTAGGACACCACTAAATGTGTACAAATTTGTTACTGGCCAAGTTTATGATCCAAAACATTTGAATATGAGATGATTTCCTGTATTAGAAAAGGATGGAAAAAGAAAAGATATAAATTCAGACAGGTTGATAACGGGCAGATAAGTTTCAGAGGTTACCTTTTATTGGTTGTTTTTTTATTTACTTTGCTTTTTTAGTTTTGTTATTTTTATTTTTAAGAAAGGGTCTCAATATGCAGCCCAGACTGACTTAAAATGTGATATCCTGCTTGATCTGAATACTGGAATGACATGTGTGAGCCACCACGCCTCACTATTAGTTTAGTGGAAGATTTTTTATAATTGTTTTCTTTTATTTGGTGATTGGGGAGCCCTTCAATTTTCTCAGCAAACTATAAAGTGAATCACAAGCAAAGATTGTGTCCTGTTCCTATTCTGGAACAATAGTTCCAAAATTTTCCCCTTACCAACCAGCTTTTTGGATCCCTCATGATGGATGAAACATGTGATTATTCTGTCCATTGAGAAATGATGGCTGCCACTTCCAGCCCAGGGCAATTCATTGCCAGTCAAGACCTTCCAGAACATTCTTTTTCCCTCTGGCAAAGTAACCACTTTGGATTCCTGACTTACTTTAATGAGTAGTGACTCTCTGCCAATCCACAAGTGATATGTAAATTGAACAAGAAATATTATTGGGCAAAGCCACTGAGAATTGAGGGTTATTTGTTACTGCAGCATAAACTAACCTATTCTGGCTGAACACAGAGAAAGTCTATGAAAAATAAATTATGTCAAAGAAAAATCGCTTAGTGAAGTTGAATGTAAAAAAAAAAAAAAGTAAACAGTAGGAGAGTGCCTGAGCTTTGTGATAATGAATGTAAAAAGAGCATTCATCTCTTATATTACTATGGACCATCTTGAAACTCACAAGGATCCCATTTAGGTTTCATTCATCCCAACTGGAAAAACAGAAACACTAATATTATAGTTTCTAGCTAAACAGCCAATACAATCCTACTAGCAGACCAAACATTCTATAGTAAAGTGCAATAACTCCTTTTATCACTAACGAGTTATGTTCTAAGGTACCAATATGCTCTCAGCCAGGCAGCAGTGACTCAGGTCTACAGTCCTAGCTACTCGGGAGAGGCTGATTCTATAATGCTAGCTACTTAGGAGCTGAGACTTGGAGGATTGTGGTTTGAAACCAGCCTGGGTAGGAAAGGTAGAGAGACTTCCTCTCCAATTAACTAGTAAAGCTAGATAGGAAATGTAGCTCAAATGGTAGAGTGCTAAGCAAACAAGTGAGAATAAGGCCCTGCATTCTTATAATCACTAGATTATAAGAACAAATTAAGATCATAAAAACATTCAGCAGATTTTTAGCAGAATAATTAAAAAATGAAAGCCTCCAAAATGCACAAAAGGCAAATAAGATTGAAGGGGGAAATGTTAAGTGAATGTACATAAATTTATTTATTTATTTATTATGTACTAGAAATTTTATATTGCTTTATGAAAAGCATTAATTAACAAACTATGAAGATGCTGGTTTCATGAAAATACAGAAAGAAAAGAGAAAATATGCTAATCTCTAGGAAAAAATAAGTGGGAATGTTTTATTTTTTTCCACTGACATTACATTATTTTCAAATTTTCTAAAATAAATGTAAAAAATTTTTAAAAATCAAGGAACGATTTTGCATTTTAAAATTCTGAACTTTTACATTTCTTTTGCCAGGAAATTCTTTGTGCAGACCATGAATAATCAAAACTATCGGGCAGAAATTCTGCTACTACTTGAATGCTCTAGGGAAATTTTATTTTATACAATGAGAACAATTAGTGATAATTGGCTAATTTTGTCACTATCTCAAGGAAAATCCAAGTGAGAAAACTCTCACTCTAAATGTCTTGGTCTTTTATTATTTATAAAGTGATTAAATTAGTGCCTGACACAAAAATGTGCTATGTAACATTTGTTAAGATTTTTTTCTAAAGAGAACAAGTAACTTTGGGGGAAAAAAACTGAACATTAAATCATTTGAGTTCATTCTGTCAAACAAATAAGTTCACTTTCCATTTTGGACAGGTATATGCAGAACATCAGATATCGCACGGTAATTTGGAGCAGCTGTTGGCAGTTTTTCAAATATGTTAGTAAAATTTTTTTCATTTAATCCAGTTAAAAGTTTTTCCAGGGAATACTGAGTCATGAAATTATACTAGTAGTTGTATGGTCATGGTCTATATTTCTTGAATATACAAATGATATTGTGACATTAATGATGATTACATAGTTTACTAAGTATTTGGAAAGGTGTGTGGATATAAAGTTCCAACATGCCAGGCCCTTACCAATGTCTGAAACATGCGAGTGTTAAAAGTCTCCAGAGATTAGGCTTTATGATTTTGCTTATGTTAAACCTAACACAAAGCTTTACCTTTCCCTCTCATCTCAAGGGATGCTGTGAAAGAACTTCATCATCCAGAAAAGTCATACATGGTGTTAACTGGTTAAGATCCAGTTTTTAGGAGACTTACTTAATGGAACTTACTCAATGGAACTTCACCTTAGATATAGTGAATTAAAACAGAGCCTTCAAGTGACTTGGGAAATGTCCTTCACTTAACAATGTCAGTAAAGTCTGACTTCAGAGTAGTACATTCATAATTTGGCAATTAATATTATGCTGTAATACTTTATACTTTGCACTTGACAGCAACTTGCACTGTCCATCTTAACATTTTCTCTATAATTTCTGTTGCAAATGCTTGCAATTTGGCAGCCATCCCAACACTAAAAGGCTATACTCATTTATTTGGGACCGTCAACAGTTGCATGATGGCAAGCTGTTCCCTAGAAGAAGTGCATCCAGCAGTCCCTGTAAGCCAGGTCCCAGCCACCACAGGCTGCTGAAAAAGTGCTTTGCTACAAAGTGACAACAGTGGCCCATCATTAGGCAGTTCATATTCTTGTGTGTGTGTTTTAACATTTATCCAATACTTACAATATAAAGTGTCATAAATAAAATGGAAAAAAACTAAGGCAGTTCTTATTTTATAATGTCCCATACTTTAATAGCACAGACAGGAATGAAAGCCAGTAGTTTAGAGGAAGACTTAGTACAGCATGAATGTATTGCCATAGGAATGAGGGATAATTAGCAAGGAAATCTGGAAAATCCTCACTATTGAATTCCTATTTATGGAGCACAAAACCCACAAAACAGTAGGTGCTGGGAATTCAGAAGAGAACTCTCTGTGATCTTGTACCTGGTTTTAAAAAAAAAAAAGAAAAGCAGGGTACTTTTTAACTATTGTTTGATAAATAATGATAGTTGGAAAGGTGATGTACAGAGGGGTTACAGTTATATAAGTCAGGTAATGAGTACATTTCTTTTGGCTAATGTCACCCTTTCCTTTGGTCTCTCCCAGTTTTTCCTTTTTGTTTCTACCCACAAATTGTATAGTATATTTTCAACATAGGATCCAGTGAGTACTACTGCTTATCCCACTTTTAAATTTCTAAATCAATGTTTTGTTAATATCAATTACAAAATTCAAGATTTTTACATTTACTTATGACAAAGTGATTGGATGAGCTGGAGTCAATTTAAGTGCAAAGACTTCTTTAAAATCAAGAATAATGCTGAAATCCTATTTAATAAAATAAAGCTTAATGAAGAAAAGAAAAAAAGAGCCAGACATGAACAAATAATAAAAGTGAAGAGTATCGTACATGGTGGTAAGTGCTGTAGAAAAATAAGGCAGAGCCGGGCGCTGGTGGCTCATGCCTGTAATCCTGGCTACTCAGGAGGCTGAGATCTGAGGATCACAGTTCAAAGCCAGCCCGGGCAGGAAAGACCGTGAGACTCCTATCTCCAATAAACCACCAGAAAACCGGAAGTGGCGCTGTAGCTCAAATGGTAGAGCGCTCGCCTTGAGCTGAAGAGCTGAGGGGCAGCGCCCAGGCCTGGAGTTCAAGCCCCACGACCGACAAAAAAAAAAAAAAGAAAAAAAGAAAAATAAGGCAGAATAGGAAGGCCTCATGGTCAGGGAGAACCTTTCTGATAAGGCAACATGGAGACAGAAGAACACAGCCCTACAGAGATCCAGAGGAAGAGTGCTCTGAGCATGAGGACATCCAGAGCAAAGGCCCCAGGGAAGGGCTATGCTTGGCTCATTTCAAGAAGAGGAAGAGTGCCAGCAGAATGAGAAGAGTGGGGTGTGGAGAAGGAGAACAGGAAATGAGGAGAGGGTGCTATGTAGGTGAATGCAATATGTGAGGCTTTTAGACTATTATTCTGACTGAGCTGGGAGACTACTGAAGGGCTTAGAACAGAAAGTGTAAGGATCTGACTCTGGATGTCTGTAGAAAGTGGTCAGGGAAGGAAGGAGAGGTGGAAGGAAGCTACTATAGAAGCCAGTGACCCCACTTCTGAATAGTTCGATGGAACCAGTGGATCCTCTTCTGAGATGCTAGATGTAGTCCAAAGATCACATATCCCCTGGGCTATGGAAGCCCTCAGAGTCTACTCAGCACAACCTCACATAGAAGAGAGCCAAGCCAAGAAAACAAGAAGGGTGGTTTCTTCTGAGAGGCTAAATTGAGGAGTGTGCTCTTAGATTTCCAAGTAAGGAGAATAAATCCCCTACCCCCATCCACCATGCCACTGGGTTTGTCTTAGATGTTTTAACACATATAATGGAAAGGTAGGTGCTCACAAAGTTGAAAAGGCCAGAGACACAGAATCTAGTCATTGCTATACAAGAACAGTAGTTCTTACAAATAAGTAGCTCAGAGGAGAGCACAGTGGACTTGACTTGTAGTAAAATAACTTGGGGTCCTGTTCACAAGGGAGGCCATATTTCAATGAAGTTATGAAGAACTAGACACTCAGCAATTGTCAGAAAGACAACATGAGTAGAGGCAGAAAAGTATGAGAGACACAGATCAAGACACATTGTATACATAAACTGCTTTCTTAAATGGCAAAAAAAAAAAATCAATATGTAACCTGAAAATTAAGAAAAATGAGGGAAGGGATGGGTTGAGAGTGGTGAGTGAGACTGTTGAAAGGGGTGACACATCAAGAGGCACTGAATTCATAAACTGCTTTGTTGAATGGCAACTCCTTTATACAACTACTTAAAGATAATAAAAATATTCAAATGAAAATATAAAGTAAAATAGCCTCATGATAGGAATCAAACGAAAAGTGGGAAAGAGCCTGGACAGTCTGGCAAAGGCACTGAGCTTATGGAGAAAGTAGACAGGGAAGTGATCTTTCCACTTCCTACATTAGCACGCTCACAAGTAAAAAAGACACATCAGAGCCAGGCACCGGTGGCTCATGCCTGTAATCCTGGCTACTCAGGTGGCTGAGATCTAACAATGTGGATTAAAACCAGCCTAGGCAGGAAAGTCCCTATGAGGCTCTTATCTCCAATAAGTTACTCAATAAAGCCAGGAGTGGTGCTGTGGCTCAAGTCGTAGAGCACTAGCTTTGAGCACAAAGAGGTTCAGGGACAGTGTCTAGGCCCTGAGTTCAAGCCCAGAACTGGCTAAATAAATAAAAGCACATCAGAGCACATCACTACACACTAATAAAATCTTACCTGCTGGTAGAATTCGTCATCTTTGGGGGTCAGGTAAGGAAGCCAAGTGTCTTCAAGCTCCTCAAGAAGCCTCAGTTTCTGTTTAAAAATAGTGAAGATTCTATGTAACTAAATGTAAAATGACCTCAAATAGAAAGCTTAGCTAATTTGAATATATGAGCTTTTAGATATAGAAATTGAGTAATTAATAATTGATGAAGCACACATTTTTTTAATTTCAGGATGTATGAAGCATGAATTTAAAAATGATTTATTCACAGATTTTGGAGTGTTTGATTCACATCCATCTTTCACAAGATATTTTCATCCCTAGCTTAACTTTTTAAGTTACCCAATATAGTTTTCCAGAACAAATCTTCCTATCTATCTGTGTTTGAGACACAGTTGGTTTTCCACCCTTCTATAATATTATCCCTGAAAAGAGTAAACTAACAGATAACCCTCTACTTGCATAACACTGGGATATTTACTTATCCTGTTAACATTTATTTGCTTTTGTAAAAGTAGTCTTTCAGTTCAGGCTCCTGTCTGTAATCCCAGATGTTCTAGAGGCACAGATTGGGAGAATCATGGTTTAAGACTAGCCTCAGCAAGAAATCCCAGTCTGCAATCCCAGTCTAAAACAATCTCAGTCTAAGACATCCTGGCAAAAATGCAAGACCCTACCTGAAAAATAACTAAATCAAAAAAGGACTAGGGATATGGTTCAAGCACAAGCCCTGAGTTCAAATCTAAATATTGCAAAAAGAACAAAACTTTTAAAAAATAATTGATCTAGCAGGGCACCAGTGGTGCATGCCTGCAATCCTAGGTAATCAGGAGGCTGAGATTTGAGGATCGCTTTCAATGTCAGCCGGGGCCTGGCACTGTCCCTGAAACTCTTTGCATTCAAAGCTAGCTCTCTACCACTTGAGCCACAGCACCATGAGACTCTTATCTCCAATAAACTACTCAAAAAGCCTGGTGGTAGAGAGCTAGCTTTGAACGCAAAGAGTTTCAGGGACAGTTCCAGGCCCTGGGTTCAAGGCCCAAGACCAGTGAAAACTAAATAAATAAATAGGTAAATAAACTTTTAACTACTGTAATAGTTATTAAACCTATATTATTCCTTTTTTGCTTTTCTCTTCCAATTTATGAAGCACCCTTTTTAATATTCAGTAATAAGAAGCTGTTCAAGAAAAACTATTTCTTTACAGGAACAGTATCTCATGCCTGTAATTCTAGCTATAAGAGAAGCAGAGACTGGAAGACAGCTGTTCAAGGCCCACTTTGTCAAAAAGTTCATGAGACTCCATCTCAACCAATAGCTGGCCATGATGGCACATACCTGTAAACCCAGCTTGGTAAGAATCAAATACGAAGCTCACATTTCAGAGCACAAATAAAACTCTACTAGAAAAAATAACTAAAAAACAAAAGTACTGGCTCAAGTGGTAGAGCAATTATTTAGCATGTGGAAGTCCTAAATTCTATCTCCAGAACTACTTTTTAAAAAAAGGAAGAAAAAAAATCCATATCTTCCTCACACAGAACTTGCTACTCAGATGAAGTCAGAGAGTCTTATAACTAAGCAAACACATATGAAGTGATTATCATTCTGATTTTTTTTCAAACACCTGATCTGACACATTAGACATATATGCAGACATATACAGGGTCTGTGTATGTGGCATATAAATGGCATATATTTGTATACACAGACACATAAATACATATTAATTATTTGTAAAAATGGCAGAAATAAGTGGTTTTCAAATAACACTAAAAAAGCAAATTATCGTCAGGGTTTTGGTAAAGCCAGTAAGACATGACTAAGAATTAGACTGTGCTGTACATGGCTGTAGGCCAATGTATCTACACTGGTAAAGAACACAGTTTGCATGCCAGAGACTGCTGGCTAACACCTAGAATGCTAGGAACTAAGGAGGGTGAGATCTGAGGATTTAAAGCCAGACTGGGCAGGAAAGTCTATGAGCCTCTTAGCTAAAATTAACCACCAAAAGAAGCAGAGCTGTAGCTCAAGTGGTTAAGCTCCGGCCTTGAGAGAAAAAGCTAGTGGACAGTGCCAGATCCTGAGTTCAAGCCTGGCGCGCGTGCGCACACACGCACACGCAGGCACACAGGCACACACACACACACACACACACACACACACACACACACACACACACACAGCATACAGGTTTGGTAAACACATTGCTCCACTAGCTACTGTCTTACACATTGCAAATCCTACTCAACTAGTAGTCTAGTGTTTTAGCCTCTGACCCAGGAAAGAAGCCTTCAATTCACAACTCATCAGCATCAAAGTAGTTCAGAGAAAACATCCTCTTGGTAGCACTCAGAAGCTTTCTGAAGCTGTTAAATCAAAATGTGAAGTGAATAATGAAAAAAACCTAGAAATATAACAACTAGTCATCAGCAAAAATAAACAGTAAATTCTATTTTTATGCATAATCCTAGACCTATTAAAACCTCTGTTTTGATGGTTGATTATTTTCTGACCTATAATGAGAGGGAAAGATCTTCTCTTACTAAGGACCTGAAATACCAATACTCATATAGTTTGAATAATTCACTAATTGGATAATTGGCTTATCTGCTTTTAGTATTAGTGCACAAAAAGGAACTAATGATATTTCCACAAATATACTTACACGTTTATGTACACCATTGCTAATTTAATCAAAATCCTATTCCTCAATTTAATTTTCAGCTCAGGAAAGCCTGAATTTCCCAAGAACCTTTTGCAAGTTCTTAGGACTTTTTATAAATACAAAGCACTAGAATATTTATAAATGCCACCAAAACTTTTAAGCTTTTAATAATTCAGAGGCTGCACCTTACAAAACCCAACTCAAGGTCTCCTTTGTGAGAGTTCATTGATAAAGCTAATCCGCTTATAATGCAGAGCACAAAGGTATAGATTTCCAAAAGGAATTACATATTCCATGTAAGTCAGATTAAATATCAACAGACTTGTCCCATAGGTCAACAGGTATCAATGCAGGCAAAAATACTTAAGCCAAGGGCTTCAAGTAAGTTATTAGAAAAATAACTCCCTCTCAGCTTAATTGAAACCCAGAGTATCCAACAATTAAAAATATTGTAATCTGGCTAAGCAAAATGAACCCCAAGATAGGGACACAAGTTTTCTTTTTCTTGCTGTTGTTTTCAATGTACTTATATTATACTATGTGATTTTTTTTGTTTCTTTTGTATGTTCTTCCCCCATGGTATAATCCCTGTTTTAACTGTATTTGATTCCGGTACCCTGCATCTAATATACACATTTTTCTAATTTGGGGAGGGGAAGGGAAATAACGAAATGCTGAAATAAAGATACAGGTTGACCCATTGTAGCAATGAGATGTACGAAACACTATGCTGAAAACAAACTTTACAACTTCATGGAGGATGAGGGAGGGAGGAGTTGGGGAGCTAGGGAGGGAAGGGATGGAAGGGGAAAAACAAAGGAGGGGATAACAAAGCTGGACAGGAAATGTACTCCTACCTTACTCATGTAACTGTAACCCTTCTCTGTACAGTATCTTTACAATAAAAATATATTTTAAAAAAAGAATTCACCAAGAAAATAAAAATATTATAATCTGAGCCAGATGCCAGGGGCTCAAGCCTATAATTTTGGCTACTTTAGAGGCTGATACCCAGAGGATTATTGTTAAAAGCCAGCCTGGTTAGAAAACTTCATGAGACTCCTTTTCAACCCACAGATGGGCATAGTGGCACATATTTCTCATCCCAAGCTATGTGAAAGGCTGTGAGTGAAAGTTGAGACTCCAGGCCAACCTGAACATAAAAGTTTGATAGATTTCATCTCTAAAAAGGAAAACTACACATGGCAATGGGACTCCCTGTTATCCTGGATACAAAGACAAGCTTAAAGTAGGTGGCTCGGGGCTTACTTGAGAGCACAGGCAAGAAGAGGATCCCTATTTCAAAAGAAATCAGAATAAAACAGGACTAGAGGCATGATTTAAGTAGTATAGAACCTGCCTAGCAAGTGTGAGGCCATGAGTTCAAACTCCATTACTGAAGGAAAAAAAAAAAAAATGAAACCTGAACAGCTATGTCACAAGGACAAAATTCTAGCTGGGCACCAGTGGCACATACCTGTAATTTTAGCTACTCAGGAAGCTGAGATCTGAGGATCACAGTTAGAAGCTAACCCAGCCAAGTAAGTCCTTGGGACTTTTATCTCCAGCTAGTCACCAAAAAAGCTAGACGTGAAGATGTGGCTCAAGCGGTAGAATGCTAGCTCTGAGCAAAAAGGGCTCAGAGACAGACACCAGGCCTGAGTTCAAGTCTCAGAACCAACACAAGAAAACAAACGAACCTAAAAAAAAAAAAGGTACGGCAGGCCCTCATGGCTGTAATCCTAGCTACTCAGGAGGCTGTGATCTGAGGATTGTAGTTAAAAGCCAGCCTAGGCAGCGAAGTCTGTGAGACTCTTATCTCCAATTAACCACCAGAAAACAGGAAGTAGAGCTGTGGCTCAAAGTGATACAGCTTTAGCTTTGAACATAGGGACGGTGCCCAGGCCCTTATATCAAGTCCCAGAACAGACAAAAAAAAAAAAAAATACAATCATTAAAAATAAAAGACTGTCTTAGACTTTGCTTCCAAGAGTATAAAGTGAAATACATATGAGAGAGAGGCTGGCAATTCATTTCTAACTTCAACTGCTTTTATCCTTTAACCCAGCATAATATTTTTTTAGAATTTCTCCTACAAATACATTTTTACCATGGTTCAGGTAAGTACATACTCAAAGTTACATCATTATTTGCAGAACAAAAGGTTGGAAACATTAAAACTACTCAATTGTGCCAACACAAGGGTGAATTTCATGATATGTGAGTTATCTCATTGAAGCAAAAAGATTAAAAGCAATGCAAATGCCCACCCATAGCGGATAGTGGAATAAAGAAAGGTGCAACCGCTAGATGAAATTCACAGCAACAGTAAACAAAAGCAAAGAAGTTCTTTTAAAAAATTCCCTAGTAGCCAACACCTAGAAACCATGCCTATAATTCTAGCTACACAGGAGACCAAGATATAAGGATCAAGGTTTACAGCCAGCTTGGGTAGACAAATCTGAGACTCTTATCTCCAAATAACCAACATAATTCTGGAAGAGAAGGAGCAAAAAGATTGAAAAGCATGGCTCAAGTGATAGAGCACCAACTGAGAGTTAAAAAGCCAAGCCAGAAATCAAGGCCCAGACTTCAAGCCCTAATAACAGCACCAAAAAAAAAAGGCTCCCAAAACAGAGATAGGTGATTAGGGAGACAGCAGAAGGTACTAGGAAAAAAAGTCAACATGGCCAACAACACATGTTATATGTACATATGAAAATGTTACAATGAAATCCATTCTTTTGTACAATCAATACATAGGAAAAATAAGTAAAATAAAAATTTTAAAAAAACCTAGACTTGCTTGAAACAAAAATGTATAAAATAAAAAATAAACAGAAGTTTTAGAGTCTGTTACCTAATCTCCATGCCTTAGACAAGTAGTGTCAAAGTTTTCACAGTATATTTATGAATATATCATAGATTCAGACATGCATTTGTATGTCTGTGTATTATTGTAAGATTCAATATATGATCTGCTATTGCAAGAAAAAATATACTTTCATGAAGTCTGGCATAAACATGTACAAATGAAATGTGTTTGCTGTAAATAATAAATGTAGGATAAAATATATGCATTCCTTAATAAAAATAAAAGTGCCTATTGGCCAAATACAACCCTCACACCCTCCCCCCCCCTGAAAAAAAACATGATTCAACATCTACTTGCACTGACATGCAGAAACATATAGGATAAATGACCACCTATTAAGGTGGTATCTGTCAGGAAGAAAGATGGGAAGTGACTGCAAAGGGCATCAGAGCAGAGAAAAACCCTTCAAAATACTCTATTTTATATTATTTTGAACAATGTAAGCAGATAGCCAACTCAATGTATTACTGATCGCCAATTCAAAGGTATTACTTCTTAATTGTAAACATGGAATTCAATACAAAAATGTTTTAGAAAGCACACAGTTCCATACACAGGCAAATGAGGTGTTTGGGAACCTGTCATAGATGAGCACAGCTCTGACAAATTCTCTGTATTGAATCCAGCCAAAGGGTAAACACACAGCACATTAAACTGCTCTCTGGTGTGGAGGCAGAGTGGCTCACACGTGGTTGTCAGATCTGCTTCTTAGCCTAATGTACAGATACATCCACACAGCTGGGCCCTACAGCACACAGTGCTGCCCACACACTTCTTTGCTGTCACAATCGTGTCAAATATGTCAAGCTGCTCATAAATGCCACATAGCAAGCAGGAGATGCCTGGTAGGAGGAACATGAAGACCACCGCATGTGGGCTACTGCCCATTTTCATCACTCCTGCAAGTAACAGGGACAAGAACCTAGTAAGGCACATGCAATGAAAAACCATAAAACTTTAGAATAATATGCAGAACATTCTTCAACAACTTAAGCCCCGGCTTGACTATGAATAACTGAGGCTTGAAGGTAGGAGTGAAGCATCTTGAGTAATTACATAATAAATTAACTGGATTATGACTCAGCAACACATACAGAGGGCCTATACTTTTCATCCTACTGCTGTCTCTTCAAACCTCTTTAGACCATGCTGCCAACAACTCTAATTCTTCCAGTTTTCATTTTCCATGTAGTGGTCAGGCTTGATTAAAAAAAAAATGTAATGCTGTTACAATCACAAATAAAAGCCAGTGAACATTCACTGTAGGCAATCATGTGATCTTCAAGCAAGTATAAGACCGATTTGGTTTGTAGATGGGTGCCACTGGGTCAGGAAGACCCATCTCATTAACACTAAAGATCAGAAGGAAGTAGCTAAGGCAAAGGAAGTCAAAATAAACATCTTTTATATAATACAATGTATCTTAAAAAAAAAAAAAAAAGACATCACAAATGTGATGTTCCCTGTATGATTCTCAATGAAATAGGAAGCAGTAAAACGGAAACATGATTAGGAAGCAGAAATGAGTACAGATTCTAGCACTGAGTACAGATTCTAGCACTTCCTAGGTGTGGAACCATGACTGACTCAAGCTCTTTCAACCATTTCCTCAACTGTAAAACAATGGTACAAAGGATTTTTGTGCAGAAGTGGTAAAATTAACCATTTAAACTAGTGCATTTTGCAAACTACAAACTATGTAGATTTTAGGCAGGGTGGGAGAGGGCTTCTATACATCAAAGCACAAGTCAAGGAGCTGAACTGTGAGTTCCAAAATTACTTGTACCAGTCCAGTATGTAATGTGGGACTCATTTCATACCTCCCCATGAGGGGTTAAATAACCCATGTAAAGATCTATAAACACTACCTGTCACACAAAAAGTCCTCAATACATTTTGGTGACTATCTTCTGATATTTATTTGTGTCTGAAAAAAGACAGCTTTATGTATCAGTTATAAATTATCTATTAAAAATCTATATGAACCCCACTTAATTATGTGTTAGACGAAAGATCATTTCTCCATGACAAATCCAGATATTAATTTGCCTAGATGACCTGGGAGAAATATATAATAAACTTTACAGAGGTTGTTTGTGTGTGGGGGTGTGTGTGTGTGGGTGTGGGTGTGTGTATACAATGCATGAATTAACTATAATCAGGAAGCTGCAAAGGTCATCTGTAGAATTTTAGACTACATAAGAAAACCTCAGGCCTCCCTAGAGCTATTAATGTACTGCCAAAATATTTCATTGCTAGTCATGAAAGATTCACAATTCATTCTCATTTCTCAAGAATAATACAAATTCACTCTCACCACACTCCACAGCATCCCAAAGTCAAGAAAATATTTATCTTTCAAGATCTGATTAATCTTTAAGACATATATAAAAAGTACATATATAAAAAGTACATATATGACATAATACTTTTCGATCAAGAGTGCTTGCTCATGCCTATAACCTGAACTACTCAGGAAGCAAAGATCTGGAAGATTGTAGTTTAAATCCAGCCAAAACAAAAAAGTAGCAAGACCTCCATCTCAACCAACAGCTGGATTTGGGAGTACACATCTGTCATCTCAGCTATGGCAAGAGAGGTATAGGCTTGTGATCCAAGGTGCTTCAACAACAACAAAAAAAAAAAAAGCAAGACTCTACCTGCATTTTAGTTCTGGATTAATAAAATTAAATCAAGATTCTAAAAAGGCAAATATAAATGTCTCAGATAAAAGAGAACTGGATAGCATTCAAAGCAGATTAGTTATATAAGGCTAATACACTTAAACACATAGTGAAGAAAATTACTTAAATAAAATACAGAAAAGAATCTGCATTAGTGACCTGAGAGGTGATTTTAAGTATTTTAATACATGTATGTGGAGTCATGAAAAGAGAAGAGACAAAATGGGACAAAGGAAAATCCAATAGATAGTTATTTTACAAATTTGATTAAACTTTAAAACCACAGAGCCATGATATTTCAGGAACTCCAAGAACAAAAAACATAAGGCACTAAAGCATATTAGAAATTAAATTACTTAAATCCAGTGAAAACAACTAAAAGCAAGTAGAGAAAAGTATCTTTGAACATTAAAAAGCCATAAAATAACAATAAACATCATCTGGAAACAATATTATCAAGATGGTAGAAGGATGCCCCACTTCCAAAAAAATGCTGATAAAATAAGTACTTTTAAGATAGACAAAAGCAGAGAAAAACAACATCAGCAGACCTTTACAATAAGAAATGATAAAGGAGATCTTCGGCAGAAAGAAAAGGATGCTAGATACAAATGTGAATCTATGTGAAGAAATGAACAGCATCAGGAACAGTGATTTCACAAAAAATATAAAATTTTCTCTTTATTTAAATCTTTATAAAAAAAAGTACTTGACTATTTGAAGCAAAAGAAAATAGCACCTTGTATGGTTTATAGCATATGTTTACATAATTAAACTTTACAAAAATGCATACATATATGTAACATATGTAGAAGTTAAAGGCCTAAGAAAATGTGTACTAAAAGTTATATTGTAAAACTATTATATGTGTAAGTATTATACTTATATTGTATATGTATATTGTATCATAAAGGCCTAAGGGAAGTATATTGTAAAATTCTTACATATGAATTGAAACAATGCTACTTCAAAGAAGGCTCTATTAAAATAGAGATAAAGATGGATACTAGAAATATTGAAATAATTTTATGTAACAGAATTATAGGTACAAGGTCAGCAAAAAGATAAACTGAAATTACAAATTATATATATATATATATATATATATGTAGAGTACCTGCCTATGAAGCACAAGACCTTGACTTCAAGTATCACCGAGAGAGAGAGAGAGAGAGAGAGAGAGAGAAAGAGAAAGAGAGAGAGACAGAGAGACAGAGAGAAATAGTGGGATTAGCTGGAGGCATGGTTCAGCAGTAGAGTTCCTGCTGAGCAAATGTGAGACTTTGAATTCTAACTCTACTATCCCCCTGCCAAAAAAGCTATTATGTATTATATATAGTGAAATTCAACCATACAAATAAACACAAATTTAAATATAAATAGTCTAAACTCAATTAAAAGGCAAAAATTGTCAGACTGACTTGTTTGAAAAGCAGTGCCCAAATATGTGTTGTCTGTAAGAAATTCATGTCAATAATGAAGAAATAAACTGTAAAAATTAAAATAAGTACACCAATGTGAACATACATAATGCTACAGAATTGTGGCACTTGAAGAAACTAGAAAAAGAAATAATATTTAAAAATTATACTTGGACATGAAAAATTAAACAGGACTCTAAATAGTCATACAATGAGATCAAAAGAGGATATTCTTAGGAGATCACAAAGGCTCAATAGCTATGCGCATATGATCATATAAAATGTTTATCAAAATGAACTACAAGAAATGGAAAAAAGGATTTTTTTCTTTTACATTTTGTATTTTGTTTTTCCCCTTTTGTCAGTTTTCATTTCTGTATTTTTTGTCTTGTATGTAAATTTATCTGATTGGGGGAAGGTAAGGGAAGAACAGAAATGGTGGGATAAAGGGTAAACTAATTCAGCAGTGATTCTCATTAAACAGTATGCGGAAAACGAACTATACAACTTGTGGGGGAGGGGGCTGGGAACCAAAAAACTGGGAGAAAAGGAGAGAAGTGACACTGTTCAAAAAGAAATGTACTCATTGCCTGACTTATGTAACTATAAACTTTCTGTACATTATCTTTACAATAAAAATGAAAATATGAAAATTTACATGAGAAATTATTTAAATGAGCTAGGCACCGCTGGCTCATACCTGTAATCCTAGCTACGTAAGAGTCTGAAATCTGAGGATCATGGTTCAAAGCCAGCCTGGGCAGGAAACTCCATGAGACTCTTATCTCCAATAAACTACTCAAAAAGATCAGAAGTAATGCTATGGCTCTAGTGGTTGAGTGCTGGCCTTGAGCAAAAGAAGCTTAGGAGCAGCACCCAAGGCCCAGAGTTCAAGCTATAGGACTGGCAAAAAATAAAAGGGGGGGGGGGGGGGGGAGGAATTGTTTAAATGACCAAAAAAAAAAGAGAAAGAGAAAAAAAGTCAATTATATTAAAAGCCAATCCTAAAAGAAAATTTAATTTCTAGCCAGAAAGGTAAGAAAAACAAAAAAGAATCTCCACATAACAATTAAAAGGCCAGGGGCTAGGAAGTTGGCTCAGTGGTAGAGCGCTTGTCTTGCATGCCTGAGGCCCTGGGTTCAATTCCTCAGCACCACATAAAGCAGAAAAAAAAAAAAAAGCCGGAAGTGGCGCTGTGGCTCAAGTGGTAGAACGCTAGCCTTGAGCTGAAGAGCTGAGGGACAGCGCCCAGGCCCAGAGTTCAGGCCCCACAACCGGACCCAAAAAAAAAAAAAAGAAACAATTAAAAGGCCAATAGGGGATATTATTAACCTAACACTAACAAGGTCTAAAACTTGTACAATAAAAAAAAAAAAATTCTTAAAAAACATATCAAGGTTTCTTCAAAAAGAAAACCTGGGTTGTCTGTTAAGAAAACTGCACTTTAAGGTTTCCAGAAAGTAAACTCCTTTGGGAATTGTCCTTAGCAAAGCAGCTTTTGCTTCTCCTTTTACTGGTATCCTAAATTCTAAACAAAAGTCACACCCAAATGATTAAGATGTTGACTATTAAACAGTTTCTTTGGAAAATAGCAAAAGTAAAATTAATCCTTTTAAGAAACCACATCCTTCCTTTAAATGCTGTCTAGCAATCTCCCTAGAAGAGTAATTTAATCTGAAAAAAAAAAAAAAAAAAGATGATTATTTGAACAGAAAGCACTGCTGAAGGTCACTGAAAGCAGATACCCAAGTCACAGAACCTTTAGACTACAGCAACCCCAAACCTGTTGTCTCCACATTAGGATTAAAGGTTGCCCAGGCATGTGACCAGTTCTCCAGAATTTAAAAAAAAAAAAAAAAAAATCCAACCCAATTCCCCAGCTAAGTGTAGGAAGGCTAGTGAGAATGAAAGCTGCCACTTTGAGCCTCTCATTCCCATATTTACTTGTCTGTGGTGCTCCTCTTTCTCTTTGAACTGTTCCCTGCTTCACCCTGCTCTACCAAGTAAGTCTCTGCTAAACTCCTACCTTGTAAGTTTTCCTTTTCTTCAAAGCTTCTGTTAGTTCTTTCTGCAGTTCTTTTTGCCTATGGATCTTGAGTTCCTGTGACTTTCATGGGAACTGAGAAGCAAAACTGAGAATTTTTTTTGCTTTCTCTTACTGGGGAGCCCTCGTACTTGCCCCTCTCTTTCTCCCTTGATGCTATCTCAAAAACCCAGATAAAAACAAAAGGGCTAGGGGCCTAGCTCAAATGACAAAGCACCTGCCTAGGAGACCCTGAATTCAATCTCTAGTACCAAAACAAACAAAATTGCCTAGTACCTTCCATGCCTTCTAGCATGTATTACTGATAATAAGCATCTGTCTTCTGAAGAGATGTTTTTTTCTTTGCAGCTTAACAATATGTTTCCACTTATATGCCTTATAATCTAAGTTTCAACATGATGATATTACTCCAAGTATCCAGACTCAGGGAATTCTATAAATAAGAAAAATTCTCAATTGTCAGCTCTTCAAATTCTTTTTTTCTGGAATTCATATCAGAAAAATTAAGACCTCTCCAACTAGACTCCAAGTGTCTCATCTTTTATTATGTTTTTAATCTTTTATATCTTCATACTGCATTGTAAGTAGATAACTCAATATTCTCAGGCCATCAATTTTCTTAATTGTGTCATCTCATTTACTGAATTTATTATTTCAGCCACAGATGGTAATACATGTTTGTAATTCCAGCCCTCAGGAGGCTGAGGCAGGAGGAGAATCTGAAGTTGCAGGCCAGATTAGACTACATATTGAGATCCTGTCTTAAAAATAAAATACAAAACATTTAATATTTCTTTTTTTGGGGGGGGGAGAGGGGTCCGGTTGTGGGGCCTAAACTCTGGGCCTGGGCGCTGTCCCTCAGCTCTTCAGCTCAAGGCTAGCGCTCTACCACTTGAGCCACAGCCCCACTTGCGACTTTTTTCTTTTTGCTTATGTGGTGCTGAGGAATCGAACCCAGGGCCTCAGGCATGCAAGGCAAGCACTCTACCACTAAGCCACCTTCCTAGCCCCAACATTTAATATTTCTATGACTATAGTTACCATTTGGAAAACTTGTGACTGGTTTTTGTCATCTTCTATGCCATTTCTGCATAATTTCAGATATTTTAAATTTTCATTTTAACCAATGTGATCTCTTTATCTCTTGGAATAATATGAACATGCTTCTTTTAGTCTTTGTTTTTTTTTTTTTCTATAAAAGCGGATTTGTATCATCTGGAATGAATTTATGGTCCCATTGTTGATTTTGTTAATTATCATTCCGGGTATTTGTTTTCTTCAAGTGTTTTGGAGTTGCATTTAACAGCTAGCTAAGTCTGAGTGAAAGACTTTTTGCCTTTGTTTTTCCTCTCACTCCACTGAGCTCACGTGTCCTCCATCATAGTTCTGCATCACTACCCGGATGAAACCTGACATGACAGTCCCATGGAGCTCCAAGTTCTCTCCCCATCATTCCACAATGAGCCAGCCTGATTCCCTCCCTGATTCCAAGTTGGAATCTACATCTCCCTTCTTTTGCTCCCCAAAACCCACTGTTGCATAGAAGCTACAGTCTGGGGGATGGAGAGAGTACATCTTTAGGTCTCTTTTTATGAAAAATGTAACTTCATCCTGGTCCCTGCCTTCAAGTACTGGGTCTAGATCCCGGAACTTTCAGTCCCTATTGAGAGAGAACATGGAACTGTTATGTAGATAAGGATAAACAGTGGTGGACCTAATATGTGGCTGGTAACATGTGTCCCAAAATGACATCTTTTTCCCACAGTGC
Organism: Dipodomys spectabilis; assembly: GCF_019054845.1. Taxonomy (NCBI): domain Eukaryota; kingdom Metazoa; phylum Chordata; class Mammalia; order Rodentia; family Heteromyidae; genus Dipodomys; species Dipodomys spectabilis. Next base: position 634,682 of record NW_024870807.1, on the reverse strand, counting down.
CTTGTTCAAATGCTTCTTCCTGTTCAGATACTTTTTCCCATAATGCCCTGGATGCCCACACAACCAATGTAAAGAGCTAGGGCAGTGCATGCACAAGCCATGAAGCACTCAGTGCAAAGCCCAAGGGAGAAGATCTGGGAGAAGCCCTGGATATAATAACCACCATCCAAGATGACTATCTTCGTTGCAGCCCCTTTCCAGATGGAGAGTTTCTGCTTATGTTCTTCCATGACTTTCCTTTAACTTTCAAATAAACTTACTCTGTTTATCTTAAACATTTTCCTGCAACTTTTACAAACCTGCAACTTTTTGTTGCTATATCCTCAGCCTTTGTAGGACCACCATTTCAGTCCAGTTTGTTATCTCTTATGGTTTAGTTATCTAGTCAGCCCACAACACCATCTTGTCTGGAAGCTGAGCTATGATTTTTTTTTCATTTCTTCTTTAATGTTTTGTCTCTGCAGTTGCAGAGGGGACAGAGGGCACATACACATTGCAATAGTTTGACAAGGCAGAGATTTCTTTAGGGTAACAATTCTTACCAGGACATTTATTAGGTCAAAAGATTCACTTGTTTTTGTTTTTTTTTCGACGTTTCTGATTCATGTTGTGAAACTGCCCTCCACCTGATATCAATTTTCATGTCTATCACTAGACAATCCCATTTCTTCACTCAAGCACCAGTTATTACTAAACGTTTACATCTTTGGAAACTTGACAGATCACAAGTTCCCTACTCTAATTCACATTTCTTTATAACTTTTCATATGCTTAGTGACATCTTCAATGAATGCTCTTCTGTGAAATGCTTGTTCCTGCCTTTCATTTACCTTTTCTTTGGGAATTTATATTTTCCTATCCTAAATCTAAGAATCTGTATTTTATTTTATTATCATGTAAAGACAATGAAACCAAACCTTTTTTTTTGGGGGGGGGGGGGTAGCAGGGGGTCCAGTCATGGGGCCTGAACTCTGGGCCTGGGCGCTGTCCCTCAGCTCTTCAGTTCAAGGCTAGCGCTCTACCACTTGAGCCATAGCGCCACTTCTGGCTTTTTTCTTTTTCCTTATGTGGTGCTGAGGAATTGAACCCAGGGCCTCATGCATGCAAGGCAAGTGCTCTACCACTGAGCCACCTTCCCAGCCCCATGAAGCCAAATCTTATGCAATTTGATTGGGTATAAATTTTTTCATTTCCTCTTTGCCATGAACACCTTTCTAAGGAATAACTGAATCATTGGCAGAGCTTGCCCTGCTTATATCTGGTGGTATTACATTTTCCAATCTCATTTTTGGTTGGGGTGTGTGGGGGGGGGGGGGTGTGGGTGTGGGTGGGTGTGGGTGTGTCCTTGCCCATGCACTAGCACTGGTTCTAAGGCTTGAACCCTGCCCAGGGCTACATGTTCACTAGGCTTTTTCACTCAAGGCTGGTGTTCTACTACTTGAGCAACACCTCTATATCCTCCAACATTTTAAAATGTTGTAAGACAGCACCTTTCACTGTAACACTTTTCCAAGCACTAGTTAGCTATACAATTTCTTTATCTCAAGGCAAATTTTCTTTCAAAGTAAATTTTAAACAATAAAACTAAAGACTCAAAATAATATACTTAATGTACTTAAGCTGTTATGATAACTTGAATATCAAAGTTACTTATCTAACTAACTTAGTTTTGATGTTTTCACCTAGAATCACCAATTTTAAGAATGTAAAGCCAGACACCAATGGCTCTCACTTGTAATCATAGCTACTCGGGAGGATGAGATCTAAGAGTTACAGTTTGAAGCCAGTCTGGGCAGGAAAGTCCTTGAGACACTTACCTCCCATTAACCACCCAAAAAAGACAGAAATAGAGCTGTTGCTCCAGTGATAGAACAATAGCCTTGAGCACAAAAGCTCAGGGACAACACCCAGACCCTGAGTTCAAATGCCAGGAGTGGCACACAGCCCTCCCCCTCACGAAAAGAAAAGAAAAGAGAAGAAAAAAGAACTACTAGAACTTTGGGGGAAGGTTATGTATCTAAACAATATGCTATCAATATCTAAACAGTAAGTTAAACTATTATATTAGATACTTTCCTACTGGCCAATGACTCACACAGAACAATTCTAACATCTCTGGACTCTGTTAACTGTGACTGCCTTGCAAGCACGTGTTCCTTGGGTCTGCTCCAAAGTAATTCCACTGAAAATAGAGATACCACTTACCCAACATTCTTCCTCACAATCAAATATTGTCTATGATTTTGTAAGCGAATACAATACCAAAGGCAGTATCATTCCAAACCATAAAAGAGAGATAACAGAATTAATTAAAACTCCTCATGCCATTCTGCCTACATTTTAGCTCCAACAACCTAATAATACACCTTTTACACTTCTTAGAGAAACTCCTCCCCAACTGGCCATACCTGTTGAGATGCAAAGCCAAGTTCTCTCAGTCATATTTCAGGGTACTTTCCACCTTGAAACACTATGCCTTGAGAGTATACTCAAAGATCAGCGGGCAGAGATTTCTCCATGAGATTTCACCAGGTGTCTTACCCAGCTTAGCATTAGTATGATAAAACTTAGCATTCTCCTGCCAGCAGTCCAACTGTAAATAACCACACTTGAGACCCATAGGATTTCTGATTTCTTTGTAATTTTACAAAGCTTTAACCATTAAAGCATGATCAAACAACCTGCCATGGGAAAACAGATGAACAGAAGACTGCAATAAAGCCATCAGTAAGTGACCTCAGTGACTGTCCATTTAATAACCCTTTGTCTCTAACTGTCCCTTGTAGGCTCTCAGCTGTTTCTAAAGCAAGTGCAATATAATAAGACATTAAATACCTCCTGTTACATGGCTACAAGTGAATTATACAAGACAGGATATGTTATTTAACAAAACCAAAGAAAAAAAAAATCCTATAGCTGCTGACACAGCTGTATCAACTATCAGTTTCTTCTAGCAGGGATGAGAAGTTAAAGAAAAATATCTTATTTAATAACTACTTTAGAGGTTCATAATACAAAGTAGGTATTTCTTTTTGTTTTCATGTATCTATTCCCAGGATCCCAGAAAGTCAATACACACTCCTTATTTTCAACATTGCCTGACTGAAGCATGGCAAAGAACTCTTATAATTTCATCAGTATGTATTTAATCTGATTTCAATCTATGCATTTAATTTTATCAACTTTCCTCTTCCAATTATACCATTAATGAAAAACTTCTACTGCTGGATTGTCTGATAAAAAATGAATAATAATTCTAAAAGTTATTTCTCTGCACATATGCCAAGGCTTGCAACCTAACCTAAGCATCACATGGGCAATTTAATTATACTATAAAATACAAATTCCTATCTGAGATATAATAATTACAGCACCAGATTTTCTTCTGAGTGAATGATTCTGTTCTTAATAGAAATTGTATAGATATTTACATAGCTCTCAACCACCAGAGGAAAAAGGGTAGAAGAGTATAACCTACATAATATAACTGTACAGGTTCCAGAACCAGCCCTTAGCAGTTCAAAACCTGCCTCTGCCACTTGTTAACTGTATGACCATGAACAAAGTATTGAACCTCCATGTGCAATCTTTCTTTCCCTACCAAACTTCCTGAAGATCAATTTAAGATAAGTGCTTAGAGTTCCACTGTCTTTTAGCCTGGTCCCAGTGTCTGGCTTCAACTACTGCCACTCTACTAAAACCATTTTGCCAAGGTTAATGGTCAATTGTACTTGCTAAAACAGCACCATCCTTTGAGTCATTATTGAAACATCAGCAACAATTAACAGCATCTCTGTTTTCTCTGGTTCTGTAATGTTCTTTCCTTTGCATTACTTCACTCTAGAATGCCTTTTTCTCTGTTTCAAGTCTTTTCTCTTCTTCCCTTATAGCAAACATTGCATATCCTTTTCACTCTTTTCACTCTACAAAACATTCTTCCTTTAGGCAATCTCATTTTCTTCACATGTCTTCATTACAGATTAACTCTCCAATACTCATCTCTGGCCCAAACCTACATTAAAAACTGTCTCTAGGATGTCACATCTTAGAAGGTCCCACCAGCACATGGGATTCAAGAACAAAGTCAATGTTTTACTTGCCTGACTTTCTTAAATCTGTTTCTCCTGTTTCTAATCATATGTTAATATCATCATCAGAATGACTACAAATTTTGGACTTCTATTTCCTTTCTCATTCATTTTGCCCACATTTATTAACTGTTGAAGGCCGTTTTATCCATCATAACTCTTTTAATCTTTACCATTAATGAAGATGAGGCAGATCTCCCCATTTAAAAGAAACAATACCAAGATTTAGACATAATCTTAATTCAAGATTAGAAAGCTACTAAATGTCAGAGCTGATTTCGTGAGTCCTATCTACAAAGCCCAGGCTGTCTATCATAGTGTGAGATGGGAATGTCTATTTAAACATACACGTATCCCATTCTAGACACTGTCGCCACTGACAGCCAGGTCTAAAGAAACAACAGTGGTCAAGACAGACATGACCTCTGCCTTTATGGAATAAAACACATGGTAGAACTGTCAGTTAAACAATCAAATTACAATCAAACATAGGAAGCTCTATGACACAGAAATCAAGTGTGGAACCACAGCACCTAACTGAAAGGCTTGTGGAAGGCTCTCCCCTGAAAGTAACATCTGACTGAAACCAGAAAAGGTAGTAGATGTTAGCCAAGCAAAAACAGATACCATTTTATACCCCCTAGGACCACTATCAGAAACAAACAAAATGGAACAGAAAATAACAACTGTTGGCAGGAATGTGGAATGTCTATACATGGTTCTTAAGAATATAAAATGGTACAACCCCTATGGAAAATACTGGGGCTGTTTCTCAAAAAACTTAAAAACAGAATAACCATGACTTGGTATTTCTATATCTGAGTTTATTCCCAAAAGAAGTAAAAATAAAAATTTAAGTGTACATCCATCTTCATAGCAGAATTGTTCACAATAGCTAAAGGGTAAAAGCATTTCAAGTGTAAAAAAAAGTAAAAGCATTTCAATAGATCAATAAAATGCAATATAAACATTTCATGGAATATTATTCAGCATTAAAAAGGAATAAAATGTGTATGCATGCTATAACATGAATAAATTTTGAAAAGTCTGTGTTAAGTGAAATAAGCCAGTCAGTAAAGTACAAATACTGTGTGATTCTGCTTATAAAAGGTACCTAGACTAGTCCAATTTAAAGAAACAGGACTTTGAGAAGGCAGACATAGGGAGATACTGTATCGTGGCTAGGCAATAATACAATGTATGCAATAATGGAAATGTTCTGGAGATGGGCATAGTGATGGTTACCTAACAGTAAGAATGTATGTAACATCACTTGATTCAACACTTATAAGTGGTTAAGATGGTAAATCATATATTTTGCCACAATTTTTTGAATCAGCTTTGTCACTCTTTGTACACATTGGTCCACTTTCATATGAAAGGTATAAATCATTTCCTCCTAATATTTTATAGAATGCAGTTATACCACAAACCATAGGACATTTACATGGGAAAAGCTAGTGAAATCACAATATTTTATATTCATGCTTTAAGATGTCCCCTAAAAATCTGGTTTCATATAATCTAATTTAGTCTCTTCTTCAATCAACATAGTACTTATTTTTACCTTTACTTATTTTTGTGACAATACTTGGGCTTGAACTCAAGGCCTTGTACTCTTACTTAGCTTTTTAGTTCAAAGCTAATGCTCTACCACTTAAGCCACATCTCCACTTTCAATTATGTGCTGGTGCCTTGGAGATAAGAATCTCAGACTTTCTACCCTGGCTGTCCTTAAACCACGATGCTCAGCTTTCAGCCTCCTGTGTAGCTAAGATTACAGGCATGAGGCACCAACACATGGCCCAGCATAGTATTTCTAATACCTTAATTAGACTATACAGATCACCAAACTCTAAGAAATGGTTTAAAAAAAAAAAAAAAACCAACTATCCTGTCAATTCTAAAATTAAGCAAACGTATAAGCATATCCAGTATCTTAGGGCTTTTCTAACTTAAAAAACTTTTGTTTCAGAGATATTAATATCAAACTAGGACATTTATAAATAGTTTACCCTACATGAGAAAATTAAGCATTCTTAAGTTCTATAATAAATTCAGTGCATTTCCCAACATAAATAACAAGCTATTATAAGTGTTTTATATTTTTATCAGTGAATTTTTCCATTTATTAAATAGAAATTACATTATTAAATGTCTGTAACATTTGAGCATAATATAGACTCTGTATTACAGAATTCAGCTCACAGTAATACTACAATTCAGTCTAAAAAAACACAAAACAGAGAACAAAGTTTGTTGTTGTTTTTTCATTTTGATAAATTTAAGAATGCCATCTATACTTTAAATCATACTGTAAGATGTATCTTAAGAAAATGACCTATTTCCAAACCCCTTGTGTAAGTATGACATAAGGAAAGTTCAGTCCATTCGGATCTTCTGATTTGTCATCCTATATATGATGCTATCATATCCAGGGTCCATGTTCCAAATGTTGTAGGAGATGATGAGGACAGCCAGAGCCAAGGCAATCATCACCCAAAGTACCAGGTTGAAAACCACTGAATACTCAAAATTATATTTATATGCCAGGTTATAGGGAATTACTTGTTTCTCTGGTTTTGCCTCAAGGATCATCCTGGTCTTCCTCACCAGGCGTGTGTCAAAGGACTTGATGGTCACTAACTCTACCACTGCATTCCCTCCATAAAGACTGTACATGTCATCTGCAAACTTTTGTAGAGCATCAACGAGGATCTTAGAAGCATCTCTGAATTGTTCCGACTCTTTGCCATAACGTTTCTCAATTTCATCCAAACCTACTAGCTCCAGGGAATACAAATCAGGAGAATGATCCTCAGCTACGTGCTGGTGGAGAGTTAACAAACTTGAGATCTCATGAAGCACTTGCAGTTCAGAAAGAAAAAGCAGGTCAACTTCCTCATTCCTACTCAGAGAATTTAAAGGGAGTGAACTGAGAATGGAGTTTTCTTGAAACAGGTGATTCCGGAGTTGCTGTAATGTGACTGAAAGGTCTTCAAACACCAAGTTAGCCTTCCCCACCAAATATACTCTTTCCTCGCTGGGAGCCAACTGCAACACTACAGGAGTTTCTTCAGAGAATAAGGAGTGGATGGCATTTGCCACACTGTCAAGACTAAAAGGAACTGCATTTTCCAAGGGGTAGGAGATGACTCTTTCTGTGGGGAAGGCCAGTTTGTCTATTCCTTTCACCATTACCATAATGGTAGCTTGGGGCCTGCGGAATAGGTTACCCACTGCAAGTCCTGGCCAAGAAAGGTTTTCTTTCACAGTGAAGCCCATGGACAATGCAGCAACGTCTGGGATTCGCTCTGCTGATATAGGCCAATTTCCATTTCGGAAAACAACAGACCCTGGTGATCGTAATATACTAAACTCGTTCCCCCAAACACCTGCCACCAACAAGGACAGGAGTACGAGGAACGCAGTCGTCATCGTGCCGCGGCTGCTGCAGCAGTGCAAGGCGACACAGACGGCCGGCGGGACACCGGCGACCACCGCAGCCGGAGGAGGTGACTTGCTCGAGCTGGTTTCTACTCCCAGAGTCCGCCGCCACAATTTCTTAAAAAGCATTACAAACACTATATTTGAAGGACAGAAAGGAAAATAATTTTTAAGACATTAAGAAGTTGAGAAAGGCTAGGGAAAAAAATTCCAAAAACCCTCCTAAGCACTTGATAGGATTTCTAAACCAGATAGTCTTAAAGGTCTGAGGCCACATACTGTTCTCAAACCCAGCAACCAGGTATCATTTTTTAGCACCAGGGAATGAGAGTAGAAAAAAAGTTCACAATTGCCTAAGCAGAAATGCAGAGTATCCCTCTAAATTAAAGTTAGGAAATCTTCCTCATATCCTGAGAGAGCTGTCAAGTTTATCTAGGCAGAGGAATCTCAGTCATGTTAAGTCTAAACCACAAAGAGTCTAACAGCTAAGCTACAGAACAGCATTCTGAAAAGACAAATAGTACTTGTTGCTTTTGGAGAACCTAGTTCATGAGAGGAAAAATTGCTTTTGCTTGTGTTCTCTGAGTATTTTGCAGATCCGAGCTCAAGTTGCAATTCATTACAGCTCTGCCTGCACAGGAGCCTGTGCCAATGACTCCATTTTCAAGGTATCTCTCTCATCCATAAAACTCAATCCAGGCCTTAAATTTGGTACATGAAAACCTTGTTTCAGAGACTATCTTTGTATTTGTAGGTATGTCAAAGAGTCTATTCAGATAAGTAATCATAACTAATTTTAAAGTACACAGCAATAACAGATTGTAAGCTTTCCCTTTGTGATATACTTCAACTTTATAAATGTTCTGCAATCTTAAACTAAAATGTTTCATTTAAATTGAAATTTCAAACACAACTTTTACTACTTACACAATATGCATTGAATGAGAAAATATACTGTGATAAGGAACATATGCTCACAAATCTTCTATACCCAGGAGATTGCTTCAAGGTAACTGCCCTTCTGGAGACCAAAGAAATAAAAGAAGGAAATGTCACTACCAAAACTATTGTCCAAAAGACAATGTAAGATTGAACATGAGGTCAATTTTATATCAAATACAGAATAGTTATATAACTACAAATGGGAAAGGCAGTTAAGATTACATAATGAGCAAAGATGAAGGAGAATTTACAAGCTTTAGTTAGGATGTGTCTCTGAAGAAGATCTACTGTATTATAATTTCCTGCTCCCAGAAATCTGTACTTGTCTCTCCTGTAGGGCAAATCATTTATAAATGTTGGAAGAACATTACTTGGTGGAAATAACTACAGTCTATTTTGTGGTTTCTCATTGATATTCCCACCAGACACTACACACACTCCATGGAACAAAACATGGTGTTTCTGAATTACCCACAATTATGTTAAATGAAAGAGGGAGATTTGATAAGAACAAAAGATAAGGGACTAGGGGGGAGGCTGGGAAGGGATGTGAAGGGTAAACCAAAGGAGGAGACTGCAATGCTTGGTAAGAAATGTACGCATTATCTTGCCCATGTAATTGTAACCCCTCTGTACAGTATGTTCACAAATAAAATTAAATTAAATTAAAAAAAAAAAGATAAGGGACTAGCCTAGAGTAAACCAATCACAAGAATCAGGAGCACTCATTTCTGTGTTTATTTTTCCATAAACCAGCAATAAAATAATTCAGTCAGAAGTAACTGACTGGTGTAGACCTCTATCAGTCCCATGGAGTATACACACTCATTTGCCTTCTCGAGCTTATTATTTGATTAACTACAACTTCATTTGATTCACCTAGATTAGGGACATACTGTATAATCTTCAAATCAAACATGTTTATCTGATTCGTTAAACATGCCAGACTTGCAGAGAAAGTTAAATTGAGGGCAAAAACGTGAAAACTCAGGAAATAAAAAACTCACTTGTCAATATTGCAATGTCAGTCTCCCCCCATTCGATATCAATCTCAATCTCCCCCCACCCTTTCTCTCTATAACCCTTATTATCTCCCTTCTCTGTCCTCCTTGGTGTTTAGTTTCTCTGAGGTAAGGTCTTGATATACAGTCCAGGTTGGTTTAATTTATAAACCCAGAGTCCTGGGTTTACAGGCATGTACCACCATATCAGTCTTACTGTTAAGTCTTAAATTTAATCTGCTACAACTATATGAGAGTCTTTTAAAATCAATGTTAAGTTTTATCCCACTAGTGACAATTCTGGAAGCTACCACACACATACTCCTCCCCCCCAAAAAAGTTTTTTATTCCAATTAGTAAGTTTAACTTGAGCTAAGAGGTATATTTATACTTACTATTTACAGTCAGAGAGTCCCTTCCAAGTCCATTTTTTGGATTACTAAAATCAAAGTAATTCAACAAATTGAGTTTTCCAGTTGTATTTTCCAGTAAGAAGAACCCAGTGTCCTCTTGCAATAATATTTAGAAGCATTTTTATCTAGCTGTCCATTGGCCCATAAGATGATGGTGTACACAGCAAGCTCTTTAACTGGGACACACAAGTTGGAATGTAAATGCTGCTGCCTAGCAACTGAAGGTGTGGGATTTTTAACAAGAATGCTCAGGTCACATTTAGTCTTTCTATATAACAGCCTTAAGCTAATAACTTGATAGTACCACCTATTAGCGTTATTCTTATGGTCTTCCACCTCATTTGACTGTTACCTATTAAAACATCAGAGAAACATACTATCCAAATGAATCAATTAACTCAAAACAGCCACAAGGAATCTAGAATAGTAATTTAGACATTCTAAATGTTTAAATAACATTTTTGCTTATAAGAAGGCAAATTATCTTATAGATTACATCTGAGATAATCTCTTCTGAGTCCTGTTCCATTCAAGAAGCACAGTTAAATTTTCTGGTTTTATTTCAGTATGGTCTGATCTGCCAAAAGATACACAGTGTGTGTTGCCATTCTGTTTTTGAATATATGCTGTCAAAAATGCTTGGAACCACAGAACCATATCAGAGGAGCAGCACACAGGCTTGGTTTCTCCACCCATAGTAACTAGTAATCCCCAAAGTTCGAAGAGTACTTTTCTTACTTATGGCCAAAATAATATAAAAATAATGTGTATGTTTATGTACTCTCTTGTATGTCAACTTCCTCAAGCAACCCTGAGACCACTAAACAATTTTCTCTGCTTCAAAATCCATTCCAAATCCATCTACTTCTCCTCACTTCCAGTTATCCTCCTGAGGCAAGCGACCTTTACCCTCACCTACAACATTCCTCTGGCCTTCCTTTTGTCCCCTGCCTATGGTCCAATCTCCAAAGAAATCAGAGCATCTCTTTTTTTAAAAAAACAGATGGAATCATGCCACTCTCTTGCTTATATACTATTTCTTTCTTAATGAGCTCCCTCTGCACATGGAATAAAATCTATACTCTTTGACATTACTGTGTTTCCTAATTATAGCAAGTCTCCCTCTCATTCACCAGTCTCAAGTCATACAGGCCTTCTTTCTGTTCCTCAAATAATCCTTTTCCCTAGGCTTTGCACAACTTTGGTGTTCTCATCTATTCATTCCCAAACCATCCTAACAAAAACAGCACCCTCAACATAGTGACAAACTGTCATAAACATGTTTATTGACCTGTCCTTACTACTTGTCTCTCCCAGTAGAATGTAAGCTCCATGAAAGCTGAAACAAGTGTACCTTCCTTTCTTCTTTCACTCAATTATTTTCAGACTTATTTTAGTCCAGGCATCTTTCTAGTTAATGAGATTCAGCAGTGAATCGAGGAGGCAAAAAAAAAAAAAAAAAAAACCTCTTACACGTACTAATGCTCAGCCAGAGATGCTCAAGTCTCCAGACAATGATGTGATCTTAGGTTTTACTGTGCTTTGATATGACTTCTAAAACTATTTTCATTAAACCAATCAAATTCCTAATGAATGAAATCTACTGAGACTGGTCTCACAATTATAACTTATATTCAAGCTAGAATAATATCAAAAGCTTAGCTCTAACATAATTATTTAGAGCTCAGTGTTGTCCAAAAGCCATTTAATACTTACCACCTTATAAGAAAACAGCTTTCCTTCCCAATCCTAACCTCTTTCATAATTTCTCTTAAATCATAATCCCTCACCACTTTCACCTCCTCTGTAACCCCATATACTACTACACTTTGGCAGGGGAAAAGGAATGAAGTTAATGAACACATTGAAAAGGCTTGGATATATGTGAATACATTTGCAATATGTGAATTCTACTCTAAAACAGTTTAATTTTTTTTTTGCTTAGTTCTAATATGAGCATCATTTATCTACTGAATGACTAGTAATGAAACCTTCTTGGCAATTACCTGTTAGATTTGTCACACCCAATTTAGCACTTCAGCAATTATAAGAAGTAAAGCCCAAATGTGAAATCATTTAAGTCTAGCCTTCTTTTTGCTGGTAGGATGCCCTGAATTCCACCCAGAGGAGCCTATCACTGCCAACACCTTGACAGCTCACCTATTTGCAGGTCCACTAATAAATGCCTGCTATCTTTCCTCCAACTAAAGGAAGAAAAATCCTGGAAAAGCACAATCCATCTCTTTTGCTACACACATACAGAAAAGCATTGTCTTAAAAGGTACCATGTAACCAATCCAGGGCCAATTTATATGTTCAATCTATATAAAGTGCTAAACCATACACGGAAAAATTACAGAAGAGCATGTGGGATCATAACCAACTTAGGTATTAGTTTGATATTTAGACTCATTTACCTACACAACTTCAGAGAGTTTTCAGGGCCTAAGTATACAGGCAGCAAGCATACTATTTGATTCTGCAGAGCCTCCTAGAATAAATCACGTACTGAAATGTACATAGATTCTTTGAGAAGAAACTATTCGTATAGAATACCAAGTTCAGGTCATAAGATCAAGAACTTGCATACAGTATTCACCTACAAGGGCAGTGGTATCTAGCTTGAGGTGGCTGGCTCACTATAACTGCCTACTTAGTTATCGATTTTTACATGACCACCTTAAAAAAAGTGGGACTGGGGTACATCTTCTGAGAGCACCCTAGCCTCACTAACTCAGAAAGTCAGGAGAAGGATCTAGATTGCGTCTGTGTGCATCATTTCTAAAGTCTCCAAAGCAAGGTAACAATCAATCAGGTTTAAAAACCACTGACCTATAGAACTTATAATTTGAACACAAATGTCATAAGAAATCAAGCACTTAAATGAAAAAAGCAAGCAGATAAGTCAAAGAAAGTAATGGGAGTATACATTCAAATTAAATTTAATTGAAAAAACTGAAAGTCCAATTTGGTCCTCCTAATTTGCTTTTTTTTTTTTAGACTTTAGGTCTGAATTTAAGCACCATATATCTTTTCTTTCTATGCCTGATACAGTGTCTGAGGTGCAAAACATTCAATGAATCACTATTAAATTACTGCTAACGATGGGGGAAATCCCAGCTCTTTTGATGTTATTTGAACTGCAAAGGTAACTCCACCTTCCTCATTCTCAACCAAAATGTATTGTACACCTATGATGTACAAAGCTCTAAGGATTGAGCTAAATAAGACAAAAAGATTCCTGTCCTTGTCTAATTTATGTTTTATAAGATTTATGTTATGTAAAATAAGGATAAATATTAATAAATAATCCAACTACAGACAGTAATGAGTGTCCTTCAGCATGAAAATGGCTACGTTTTATCTAGGAGGCTTTTAAGCCACACAGATATCAATGAAAGATATTGGCTTAAGAAGAGCTGAAAAATACTAATCTGATTGAGTATAAGGGTAAAAATTACAGACCATGAGCTCTACCATTATTCTAGTTGAGAGGCCCTGGACAAATCATTTAGTCACTATGGACCTATGAGGACTATAGTCCCATAAGGACTATAGTCTGGTAGAGACTCTTAAAGTGGGTTTCAGAGACATCACTAACCCATAAAAGTAAATGTGAAGTGTGAGTACATGAGCACTTTTCTGGGGAGAGGGTCCACAGCTTTCATCATACTATTGAAAGAGTCAATCTGGGAACAAGTGGAGTTTAGACAAGGTTAGTAGTGTGCAAAAACGCAGCCAAGAAACTGAGGGTGTAGAATGATTCTTGCTTGGCACACACAAGACTCTGGATTCCACCCCAGAATGGGGGGGGGGGGGGGGCGGGTAAAAAAAAGGCACAACAGAAATTTGAACCTTGATCTGCTAGTCTTACCAAACTTGTATTTTTTTCTCCTCTTCTCTTAAAAAGAAAATGAGCCACTGAAGCTTCCATGGATCATGAACCAGAATCATACACCATCTTTTACAAGGGAGATCCAAGCCAACAGTCTTCCATAGGTTGCAGGAGCCAATGGCTCAGGTTCTCCACCTCTGCTTCTCCCAGGTTAAGACAATACAATAGTAAGAGCTCAACATATGACATCAGGAGTCTTTCCAGTCCCAAGTCAAAGCATATGTCTCTCTTCAGGTAACCCAACCCCAAGGTCATAAGTAACTATCCCCATGGCAAGAGTCCTAACATTTTTTTTTTTTTGGCGGGGGGTCCGGTCGTGGGGCCTGAACTCTGGCCTGGGCACTGTCCCTCAGCTCTTCAGCTGAGGCTGAAGAGCTCTACCACTTGAGCCACAGCACCACTTCCGGCTTTTTTCTTTTTGCTTATGTGGTGCTGAGGAATCAAACCCAGGGCCTCATGCATGCAAGGCAAGCGCTCTAACACTGAGCCACCTTCCCAGCCCAAGAATCCTAACTTTTAATCTATCCTTTCAACTTAGCACATGTGACCAGATCTCGCTCTCCTAATTTATCTCTTGGCCTAACTCTTGGTCTAACTCTTGGTCTTGAAGTATTATGCTCACAAAAATGGCTTTTTCCATTTCATGAGCCATGTTAGAATTTGTATAAAAAGATACCCACAAATCAGGAATCAAACATGACAGAGTTAGGAAGTATAATGGACAAGAATAATGGGAAGGACCTGGCCGGTGGAATCTATTGTCTAACCCTTTAGCCCACTACCATACAGAAGTTGTGTAACTTTGGGTAAGTTACTTTCTTCTCTGAATCCTGCTTGTTAATTATGGAAAACAGAGACAATGATAATTCCTATTTTGATAATCAACAAAGATTCAGAACTATTTGAGGGATACAGATGGAATGAGACACATGGGGTTCCTTTCCTCATGAAGCTTATATTCTAGTGAAAGAGAAAGAAAAATAGCTAAATAGTCAATAAAATATAAAACAAATTTTAATATCAATTACATTAAAATAATAGTAGCTAATAGATCATAGTCATACACAATATAACTATATACAATATGTCAGAAACTACTATAAAAATTACAAAAATTTAGTTAAATCTCTCAATGGAAGGATATAGTATTATTTTATATGAAGAAAATTAGTGTCTTATATAATCACACAGCCAGTAAGAGGCAGGACCAAGACTGAAATTCGGTCTACCAGCATAACCTCACTCTCCTCTGCATCAATGATTTTATGAAAACAGAATCTAGTAATGGAGGTAATGGAGGAAAAGTTGAAGTGGGGTGGTTAGGAAAGCACACTGAGCAGGCATCACTTTAGGTTTGAGTATACATTTGGGAAAGGAAAGTTCTTGGCAGAAAGAACAAAGGACCAGAGGAAGAACCGGCCTAGAGGTTTTAAGGGTCAAGTGATTCTGGAGCACAGTGAAGGCTAGCAGTTGGATCTGAGACAGGAGAAGCCATATGTTGGGTTTGTCAGTCAGAGCAAGAGAAAACCCCATTATGTGTATGATGTGCTCATTAAAGGCTATATTAAGATGACACAATTAAACTTGCATCTTTAAAGTATAAATCTAGGGTTGGGAGTGTAGCTTACTGGTGGATTACTTGCCTAGCATACTCTGGGTTCAATTCCTCGGGAAGGAAGGAAGAAAGGAGGGAGGGAGGGAGGGAGGGAGGGAAGGAAGGAAGGAAGGAAGGAAGGAAGGAAGGAAGGAAGGAAGGAAGGAAGGAAGGAAGGAAGGAAGGAAGGAAGGAAGGAAGGAAGGAAGGAAGGAATCTAACATATTCACTAATGAAGGAGTAAACACAAATTAAGGGTGTTAAATTCCAAGTAACATGAACTATGGCAGTAGTTAAATCCTAGCTACTCAGGAGACTAAGATTTGAGGATCATGGTTCGAAGCCAGCCCAGGTAGAAAAGTTCATGAGATTTTTGTCGCCAATTAACCACCAAAAAGCCAAAAGTGGAGCTGTGGCTCAAGCAGCAGAATACTAACTAGCCTTCAGCAAAAAAAGCTCAGGGACAGCGCCAAGGCTTGAGTTCAAGCCCCAGAACAGGCACAAAAAAATCAAAAACAAAAATCAAAAGTCATTCTGAGCATTAGATAAGAACACATAAAACACCAAGTAGAGCAGCCAATACAAAGCAGGCATTTACAAAACCCACTTACTTTCTCTGACAAATGCCAGTAAATGAGAGCTTTGGGATAAAACTATAAATCATACCGAAATGACTAATCCTCTTTGACGCCCCCGCCCCAATTTCTCCAAAGAAGCCTATGCTTAGAGAGTAAACTGGGAGCGTACCAAATTTCCAAACACAATAGAGAATTGATCTATTAAAGGAGCTGGACTGTTAAATTAAAACTGATTCTGTGTGCCAAGCTGAAACACAAAGGGATCAGTCTTCTTGAACAATAAAGACCAGTTAAGAGGAGACTCTAGTTACACAATCCCTCCCTCTTCACCGTAAGGCACTTGGCTGGATTTTTTTTTTTAATAGAAAGGACAAACTCTTGAATAAATGTAATAATTGTTTCAATGATGTGCCCCAACCACCCAAGAAGTTAAAAAAAAATAAAGAAAAGAAGCTGGAAAATTGGGATTCTTCTCTTACATGATCAGTTAACCACTGCTTCAAATCTAGGCTTTATTCACAGCAATGAAGAGATGCTGTTATGTGGGGACCTGACAGCAATTCAACAAGCAGAAAGAGTACCAAATATATATATGTAAATAAATAAGCAAACAAACAAATAATCAAGGAGACCAATGACGGGAAGAATTTGTGCCTATTATTGAAGATCCTTTTTTTGGAGGAAGCTTTTTTGACAATGTCCCCAACAGCTGGTCACCTCTAACCCTGTCAGAGTCAGTTGTCACACAAACAAGCAATGTCTGCAACACTTACCACTCATTATTTTTTTAACAACAGCAACAACACACAATCATAGTTATTGGAAATAAACATGAATTATCACCAAAGACAGTTGAGAAAAAGAAAAACTTCCTGTATTTCTTAGACTAAAACAAAACAAACAAACAAAAAAAAACAACAATCAAGTGCCAGGAATTCCAACCCTTAGCTCACAGCAATCCTAGAAACGGGAGAGAAACTTGTTCTCTATATAACTCAATAAGTTCCAGAAGAAAGGGAAAATTAGCTTTGAAGAAATAATTATGGCGAGGTGCTAGTTGTTCACATTTGTAACCCTAAACTACGTAGGAGGCTGAGATCTGAGGATCACAGTTTGAAGTCAGCCCAGAAAGAAAAGTCTATAAGAATTTACCTTCAATTGACAATCAAAAAAAAAAAAAAGGCAGAAGTGCTATGGCTCAAGTGGTAGAGCTAGCCTTGAGCAAAAGCAGCTCAAAGACAGCACCAGGCCCCAAGTTCAAGTCCCAGGACAAGCACAAAAAATAAATAAATAAATTATGCAAACTCTTAACTCTAAACATCTACCTATTCAGATCTTCCTAACAGGCCTACTAGAATTGTATGGCAATGGATCCACATATGCAATATGATTGTCCCAAGAATACTATTGTTTGCTTTTTTACTCTGTTGTCACTTCTACTGTTAAAAAGAATGATCAGTAAAATTGCAAATGTCTTGAACAAGGCATTCCAACAATACCAAGCTACACTAGAAGCCAGTAAATTATTTTTAATATTATTATTTTATTCTTGACAAATATTTATACACATATAAAATAAGAAGTGTTGTTTGGGTGTATATATACATATATATACATATATACACCTATATGTATATATACACACACACATTTGGAATGATTAAATCAAGCTAATAAACATATCTACCAAGTTATTATTGGGGGGATGGTGATACACATTCTAGTAAAGTGCAGTGGTACAGACTTATAATTCCAGAAAAGTAAAAAATGAAAAGGCCTACTATTTTAGCACTTTTGAAACAGACTTTTTTTGGTTTGGGGGCTTTTGTTGTTGTTGTTATTGTTTTTCAATGCTGCAAATTTAAGCCTATGATAAGCCCATGCTTTACCACTGAGGTAAACCTGTAGCCCTGATATACACATTAGTGTTAATTTTAGTCACAGTGAAAAATAAATCTCAAAACATGGTAGTGTTTTCCTAATTTATTCCAGTTAAAAAAAAGAATAAAGGAAAATTAGTTTCACTTAAATATGTCCTTGATGAAACAATAAAAAATATAAAGTATCTTTTTACTATTCTCTGTAAAGGGGAAAGTAAAACATGAGAGAGAGAGAGAGAGAGAGAGAGAGAGAGAGAGAGAGAACTCATAAACACCAAAGTAACATGTCTAAAGAAAAAGTACTTGTATAATTTGAGCTGAGTGGCTGAATTAGCCCACAGACCACTACTTTTATTTTAAAATTAAAATTTTTTTTTTCGTTAACTAGACTTGGGTATTTTACAGCTATTTCTTAAAAAAAGAAGTTACAGAAGAAACTTGTCACTTCCCAGAAAACAACTATGTCTGTTACTAATGATAAAACTTAAGTTTTCAAGCAAAAGTCAGATATTTGAAAATCTTATATTTGCCACCTCATGGTTGGCAGCTACCAATACTTAAAGACTTCTCTGGAAGATCAGTGGCAGATAACACAAGTGTGACTCACACAGTAAAACAAATCAATACTTTGAAGGCTTCATAATTCAGTTGCTAATAATGTTCCAAATTACCAAAACATTGATTTTACAAAGTCATGAGAAATGGATAAGAGATCCATTCAAACGGCAAAACAAATCAGATTTTAATGGAGTAGAAAGTTAACCAGAGCTGTTTCAGAGCCCACTCTGTCTAATCCTTAAAAATTATCACTTGTCTAAAGAAAATAAGTATGTATATATAACTGAACACTATTCAGTCATTTAAAAGAAGAAAATAGTATCATTTGTGATATGATAATATGGATGAATCGGAATGAAAATACATTCATTAAAATAGCCAGGCACAGAGAGACAAATACTGTATGAGCTCACACATAGAATCTGAGCCCAACCTATGAAGTAGAGTAAAAGGGTAATTTACCAGAAGCAGAATGGGTAGAGAGAGGAACAAGGAAAGTAAAACTATGAGTCAAAGGTTACTAAGTTCTAGTGATCTATTGTACAACATAATGACTAGCTAGTAATCATGTAATGTATATTTCAAAATTGTTAAATGGTCTAACCACAAAGAAAGGTTATGCATGTGAATGATGGATATGTTAGCTTTAATCATTCCGCAATATAAACATTTATCCTAATACCACATTGGACTATAATGTATGTGTATGTACGTACGTACAATTATTTGTCAATTGCAAATATGTTTTTAAAAATAAACTGTCAACAAATAACAGCTTATTTTTAAAAACATATTAGTATAAAATATTATTAGTATGATATTATAAGTATAATATTAGCATCTACTAGCTGAAGAATCCACTCAAAACCTCTCATTTTCATTTAGTATCTTTGTGAGACTGGATTTTGTTCATATGTATCAACCAACCCAAAGTTACAATGACTGGATGAAAAAGTATGTATGGAAATTCAGCTTCCAAGACATTGGCACAAAAAAAATTGTAAAGTAATATCAATCTTCTTGCTAAATTTTATTTTGGAATTTTTCATTTTAAAATGTTCAGATATAACAGGTTCTCTTTTTTTGCTTTGCTAATTTCAAAAGTATAGAGATTGTTTTGTTTGTTTTTGGTTTTGGTTTTTGCTTAAAGCAAGACACTAATGGCTCACAACTGTAGTCATCACTACCCAGGAGGCTAAGATCTGGAGGATCACAACAAAACCAGTCTAGACAGAAAAGTCCATGATATTCTGTCTCTAAAACACCCAACAAAAAGCTAGTCGGGAAGTATGGCTCAAGTAGTAGAGTGCCAGCCAAACAAGCAAGCTGAGCAAGTGTGAGGAGGCCCTGAGTTTGAAATCTTAGTGCCACCAAAAAGAAGGGAGGGGGGGAAAGAGAAAGAAAAATATTCCTGTTTCAGATCCTAATACAGTAAATATCAAAACTTGATCTCAAATTGGTTCACAGTGATTTTTAAGAGTACAAAAAGGTCTTGAAGGAAAAAAAATTGAAAACCTTTGGCCTAAATCAAACATAATAGCTGCCTTCACACTCACTAGCTCATTCATACAAACACTTTCTCTCTCTCTCTCTCTTTCTCTCTCTCTCTCTTTCTCTCTCTCTCTCAACAAAACTTAGAATGAAGAAAAACTGACTTTCTTTGGATTTTATTGTGTAATGTACTTAAAGCCCATGGGCCTTACTAATTTGCATGTCTGATTTACTCAGAATCCTTTCTTCCTTCTCTCTGGATAGACACCATAGAAAAATGCCATTGCTATTTTGCAACCCATACTTAAGCCAACTGCAGTGCTGTGGCACAGACCGGGAACTTAGGCAGCCTGGCAAGGAGGGATAAGGAGCTCAACTCCAGGCTGTTCCCTCCCAGGGCCCTTTTCAAATACTAAATCCACAGAACATAGCATTAGTTTGCTCAAAGCAAATAGTTAATTTGTCCTTTCACTGGAAATCAAAAGGACAAAATCACACAGTGAGAGTATTGCTTCAGCCCCCACACTGACCCTCCACCATGCCCTTTTTCCAAGCAAGTGGATGACTAAGCCATGAAGAATCAACAAATCAATCAGCCCCATAACAAATATTTATACTGCCTATGTGAAAAGGAGAATAAATATTCATAAAAAGAAAACGAATACAGGTAATGAAATAAAAATGCCATAGTACATACTGCTGTAAGAAGTATGAATACAAGAAGAAAAGAGGCATGTGCCAAAATGATCAAGGGTATGAATAAATCAGAAAGTAGTAAATTAATAGCAGGTAATAAGAGCAGCAGAACTAAAAAGTTGGTAATCAAAGTTAGTGATCAAACATCAGTGATTAGACCTTTTGGCTAAAACTCAGTTTCAGCAGGGGGAGGATGAAGATA
Source organism: Dipodomys spectabilis (assembly GCF_019054845.1). Lineage (NCBI taxonomy): Eukaryota > Metazoa > Chordata > Mammalia > Rodentia > Heteromyidae > Dipodomys > Dipodomys spectabilis. The sequence continues at coordinate 613,897 of NW_024870807.1, read as the reverse complement.
AGGCTAGAATAATAGATTTTACCTTGATTATGGAAGGTCCTTAAAGTCAAGAGAAATAGTCTGGTTTCTATCCTGAATGTAATGAGGATATACAAAAGACTTTTGAGAAGGGCAGGGACACAATAAAAGCATGTATTTTTAGTTGTTGTCCAGTTTTCTTTGTTGTCCAGTTTTATTTTTTGTCCAGTTGTCCATAATCTAGTTATGACATGGCTGAATTAAAAGAAAACAAGATTGGAAGTCAGAGGGCCAGATAAGGAGACTACTAAAAAAGCCCAGGCATGCATGAGCTAGACTTGAATGAGGAAAAGGCCATAGAACCTAAAGAGAATCAGGAATTACACAGACAGATCTGAAATCTAACTAATACCCAGACAAGGTACCTTGGAAAGGTAGGGCCATACACAAAAACAGGAAAGTCAATGTAACTGACAATATTTACAGAAGACCTACTAAGCTGTTGGATATGCTAGATAGCAAATAAGATACTGGCAAGGAGATGTGATTTTGAACATGATGGCAGAAAAGGTAATTTGATCGATGGGCACTTGGCAGCCTTCAAACTCTTACTATTGTGCCATCCTATGCTGCTGCAGAGGATGGAAAGGGGGAAAAAAAAGGACATTTCCCCAGACCCCTTTGCAGCTTGGATTCTGGATGAGAATTAGGTGCACCAATTAAAAAGGCCCCATGTGAGATTTAGAAGGTAGAAATAAAACAGGTCTTCGTCTTGCTGTTTTGACTTTTTCTACAGGCAATATACACTAACACTAGATTTTCTCCAACAGTACAGGATCTGGTCATTAACTTTGTAGTTATCAAACACCAGTTGTTGTGATGGTATTTTCTTGATTCCCAGTTGCAGCTACAGTTGTATGTTCTGATAAATCAACAATTCTAATAATGGCTTCTTGATTCCTATCCTGCCCGTATGTGACAGGTGTGCAGCTCACCTGTCAAGCCAGTCTGTAATATTGTTTCAGAAGCCTATCTCTAGAGGATCAGCCTTAAAGCCCATTGCTCTGGCCATCAGGAAGTTCCCAAAAAATACTAGAGCTATTTTCTTGTCTTCCTTACATAGCTTCATTTCCTGCAAGTAAATCCAAACATACACTGTGGGTGTAAGGAAAGGCAGAACAACCAAAAAAACCAAATGAAAACATTTGATATATATTTAAAAGAATGGGACTGGAACTTGGAAACAAAGTGAGGTCATAGAATCATGTTACTTGCACATATTAGTCTTGAGATCCTATACTCTATTAATCCATTCTCTAAAATTTCTACAATTCATTTTGAAATCAACAAAGACAAATATCTCGGCCATCTTAAGTAAAATAAAACCTCTTAAGTTTATCTGGAGCTGTGACTGTAAACACAAGCAAAAATGTTTTTAAAGAGTTTTCATCTCATTTTTTCCTAGTATAGGAGACCAGAAGGATAAGTACTCATCTCAATTGTAATAAATGAACCAAAACCCAGAGGAGGTCAGCAGTGTACCTAAAGTACAGAAGTTAGTATTTCAACTAAAGGATTTCCTGCTGTAGCCCCAATTTCTCCTCTTTGGTGCTCTCTCAGTTCATTCTGACCATGTTCTAACAAAAATGTTAAATTGTTGGTATAGAAATAATACCAGCCTACTCAAATAAAATAAAGTAAAATTTAAAAAAAAAAAAAGAAATAATACCAGCCTAAAAGGACTTGTAAATCCACAAAGAATAAATGGGTCTAACTTACAATAATAAAAAAATTTAAATTCAAGTTTATAAATTTAAATTTTGTTTTCTGGTTTTTTTCCTCTGCTTTTAACCTAAAATGTTGTTTGTGCCAGGCTTGCTGCTCCTACCACACATTTCCAACACACAGTTATAACTAGCAAGTATCTTCCAATTATCTGGGCAGCTACTGGTTTATTTTTCTATCATTCTACAAGTTGAAAAATTAACAGTGGTGTGCTTGCAAATTGTTACTCAGTCCTTATATAAAAGGTCAAAAATGTTTATATTCTGCACAATTCCAGTTTGAAGAAGCATAAAATCAAGTTAATATAAACCTATTCTGAGCAAATGTGCAGAAAGTAGCCCTGTCAGAGCTTAAGCTTTGACCTTCCAAACTTTTTCCACAGAATGTACAATCCATCACGTACAAAAACACAGTGGAGATGTGAGGTGTTGGTAAGTACCCCTGTTAAGGAGAAATTCTGCTAATTATTACACCAAATAAGCATAGTTAACAGGCCATGGCCACAGAGGGGCATGTTCCAGGGCATTAAATAGCTGCATAGGGTAGAGAAGAATATATTACACTATGCCCTTTACCAATAAAACAATTTCCCTGACACCTAAAACTCCAGTCAGCTGGAGCACAAGTGCTCTGTGAGCTCAGCTGGTGGAAAGTGATACTTCAGTGCCACCTAGTGACAGAAACATTTTCACATGCAGAGGTTCGGGCAAGTGACAGTATCTTCCGCTAAGCTTAGGAGGGAAAGGAAAGAGGAGGACAGAAGCAATCCCATTTTGAAGGGCTGGAGATAAAGCTCAGTAGTAGAACATGTGCTCAGAATGTGTTAAGCCCTGGAGCTACTCCATAGTCCTGCAAGAAAAGGGGGAGAAACAAGATGGGGGAAAGGAGAAACAAGATGGGGGAAAGGAGGAGAAACAAGATGGGGAAAAGGAGGAAGAGAAGGAAGGGAAGGAGTATGGAGGAAGAAAAGGAAGGGAAAGAGGAAGAAAAAGAGGAGGAGGAGGAGGAGGAATAATCTCATTTTGAGGACTCTTTAAATAGCTGCTTTTATATGAGTTTTTTTTTTTCCCTTTCCCTTCTCCCTCACCTCAGCCATCCCAAATAGATATGTTTCAACATAAATTCTAAAATTGAATCAACGGCCCAAAATAATCAGCCACTTACCAAATATAAGTTTATTTTGCCAAGAATCCTCTAGTAGAAAGCTCCTGCAACATAAAATGTCCCAAGGGAGAAAAAAATAATCTTTTCATCTGAAAAGAGCTAAAGGTTTCCAATCCATAGGCTAAGTTTGGAAAACAGCAAACTGTGTATCATATAAATGTAAAATTGTTAAAAAGTAGGACAATTTAGCAATCCATGGCAAGAGTTGTGTGATAATAAAGGATTGGGCAACCTCAAGAGAATTGCTTTTCCCATAGAGTGTTTCCAAGCTGCTGATTCCTAATGTAGCATTGGGTGGTTACAATGAACATTCCACAGAAACACAGGGTACTCTCAGAGAATAGGCCAGTGCCAGGAAAATCATGTCTTTCTCCCACTAATGGTTTGATGAAAGCAATCTGGTGTACATTACTGTAGTACAGTAATGAGCTAGGCAAGGCCACTGCCTCATGCAGTTTACATTCTAAGGAAGGCAGAAAAAAAAAAAAAAAAACAAGAAAATAGGTGGTATATGAGGGGAGGGTAAGTGACACAGAGAAAAACCAAACAGGGTGCTGGGAACAGAGAATGCCAGCAGGCAGAGATGGGAAGTGCTGTTTTAGGGGTTATCAGAGAAAGCTGCTTGAGAATACAGTGTTTAAATAAGTCACCAAGAAGAAACCAGAGAACCAGCCATACAGGTATCTAAGGGATGAAATTCTAAAATGAGAGATGATCAAGCACAAAGAACCTGACTCAGGCAGGAAGCATTTGCCTGTTTAAGCAACAGATCCATGCCAGTCTGGGTACATTAGAAGAAAAATGGGAGAAGGCCAGAGAGAATGTGGGTAACAGATCAGAAGGAAAGCCACAGTTGTGATTTTTTTTAATAGCAGCTTTGTTAACATATTTCACATCATCATTTATCCTTTTAAAGAGTACACTTGAGAAAGTGTATTCACTGAATTATTTGATTATCACTATTACTTAAGCATTTTCATAACCCCTCCCCTAAAAAAATTTGCAGCTAGTAAGGGGCTAGTAAGTCCTTTTTCTCTCCTCAGCACTTGAAAGCCAGTCATCTCTGTTTCTATTGACTTACTTTTTCTGAACATGAAATCATGTAATATATGGCTTTTGCGGAGTATCATTTATCAATACTTCATTCTTTTTTAATGTCAAATAATATTCCATTGTATCAAAATATCACATTTTTAATACTCAGTTATTTAACAGGGTTGTCCCACCTAAGGCCATCATGAATAATCTGCTGATCCATTGTAAAAAGTGGTTTTCCAAACAACATCTCCCAAGCATCCATGCATAAGTACCTCCCTTAAGGAGAATAGGAGAGGGCTGGGAAGGTGGCTCAGTGGTAGAGCACTTACCTTGCATGCATGAGGCCCTGGGTTCGATTCTTCAGCACCACATAAGAAAAAAGAAAAAAGCCGGAAGTGGCACTGTGGCTCAAGTGGTAGAGCGCTAGCCTTGAGCTGAAGAGCTGAGGGACAGTGCCCAGGCTCAGAGTTCAGGCCCCATGACCGGATCCCAAAAAAAAAAAAAAAAAGAGAATAGGAGAATTTGAATGCTACGGTCTAGAAAACCAAGAAGTGGAGTAATTGAAAACAATGCCTTTAGCATTAGTATTTACCAGATCAAGCACCTATATCATTAGGTGATAGGTATTTCATATTATTGGATTTCATAGGAGCAAATACTTTATTAGAAACTAAACAGAGAGGGAAAAGAAGGCAAGGGAGAAAATGCAAAATATGTCATTGTCTTCCTTCATCACACTTTGCCTGAGCAAAAATATGTCATCAAATATCAAAAACAGAATTATCCTAAGACTTTCCCAGGTATTTCTGCATGTTCCACTCACCATCAAAATAAATACTAGATTGCACCCACATTTCACACTGAAGTTACAATAAAAAAAAGCAGACTTATAATATATTTTAGTTTCAAAAATTCATTTGTGATTGTCTATGTTTTCTCAGAAATCTCTGGGAATACTTGGACATTCTTGGGAATGAGAAAATCCAGCTTACAAATTATTTTCAAATGCAATAACATGTCTTACATACAAAATGTGACATCTTCAGGAACTGATAGAGGGATGTGTTTCATACACATTTAATAATACAACTATTTGTTTTAGTTCTGGAATTTTATGTTTGGAATTGATTTTTTCCACACCCCATACACTTTAATCGACCCCTAAAAAAACCTGGCTGAAGTGAGGAGCTGCTGTTGCCTCCTCTTCCTGCTAAGTTCTGGCTGCTGGAATGTTGAACAGAAGCGATGAGTGCCACTTCCAGGTCTGGCCCATAAAACACTCTGAAACACATCCCTGCATGCCCTCTTCCTTTCTGCCTGTTCAGAAAGAAGATAACCTAAAGTGACCTTTGAAGTCCTCTGTTGGAGATGGAAAGCCTCCTTAGCTTATATCCCTAAATAAATGCACCATGCTGTCTACAGTACTCATTACAGTTACATGAGCAAGAAACACATTTTTTATTATGTTTCAGTCATTAAACAGTACTTAGATTTGATTTTTGTCACAGCAATAACCTATGCCAATATTTGTCCATAGGGTTATACATAGTACCTGCAGCATCTCACAGATAAATGACCTGGATTAATAATGCACACCTTCATCTTTGTTATGTGTACAATTACTAAATACTAATAGAAATAATAGCTGATGCTTGCATAGCAAATACACTGCTTTATCTAAATTAATTCATTGGATCTTCAAAACAAACATCAGTGGTGTTACAATAATTATCTCCAATTAACTGATAATGAAACTGAGAATCAAAGAAATTTAAGGGACCTGCCCAAGTACTATGGTTCTGGTTCTGGCACTCAAGCATTCAATCAGCATACTTTAAATGTGGAGACAAGCGGCAAAAACTTTAATTCCAAGTTAGTAGTAGTAGTAGTAGTAGTAGTAGTATTTTTCATTCTTTCTCATCGCCCCCCCCCACACACACACACACAGAGTTTCTTTCCTTCTTCCTTCTCGCAAAAAAAGATAAAAGGATATAATAGGTAATATCACCTTCTCATATTTGTCATATATACATGTTCATTATTAACCTCAAAAAGAATTTCAGGACAGTTCTGATTTGCTCTGAATCCTGACTTCAAAGAGCTATCCACTGTACATGCGGGTCCAAAAGCCAGTGGAATTACATGCTTGCTTTCATGAAAATGCAAATGTTCTGAAAGCAGCTAATAAGTAAATCTGTACTTTTCCAAAGCAGCAAGATTAACTTCATTGTGGGTTAAATTTGCTGAATATCTGAAAAGGACATCCAAAATAAACAGTCATGTACTAGTGGTAGCCAGGGGTGATGTGACCAAATGCACACTTGAGAAGGAATTCAAGTGTAGTGGTGAACATTTCCCTGATTCAAAGTAAACAAAGAAACAAAGCAAGTTTTGACATGGACAAGACATTTGAGATCATAAAAAAGCAGCAGCCTTGCCAGCGGGCTACAAGTCTCGATTAAATGCATATTTCAGATGACTCATAAACCACCCCTAAAATGACTGGGCACATGAGCCAAACAGAGGCTGTTTCTCCCTTTCCACAGAGGACTATCCATTTACTAGCCATGTCCCACTATGGAGAGTTGCCCCTTTAAAGGCTAACAAGAAAATTTAAAAGGAACAATGGATTCCCTTCCTATCTATAATCTAGGTTATTTTAAGAAATAACCTAGAAATCACCTTCTCTCTCAAGAAAGACATACAACACTGTCTCAAGCAAAGGCAGAGTTTACTGACCAGAAGCCATTTCTCCAAGCCAAATATATTTATTTTGTGCAAGGTACTACTAGGAATGTTAACATTTAGTATCTCTTTTTATAAAAGATTTAAAACACAAACTCTCTTTAGCAGCTAACAAAAAAGAGGCAGATGTGGAAACATTCAAATTCATATGGCTCATTTTGAAAGTAACCATGTGAAGGATCAAAGAACGTCAGGTACCTAGACCATTTTCAAAAAGATATAAAATCAGCTATGATGTTACAAGTTAGAAAGAAATCCCAAATGCTAGGGACATCAATCAGTCACTGAGCACCTGCCTGAATATTATACTGTGTGCCCAGACCTGCGTTAGGAATTGTAGAAGACATAAAAGGAGGTTACAGCTAATATCACATTATGGCAGCTAATGATAGCTAATAGCAATGGAGCCTTTACTATGTGTCAGACACTACACTAAGTGCCTTAGTCTATAGTAACTCATTTAACAATCCAGCCACAATTTCCAGACATAGGAGAAATAAAAATCAATGATCTTATTACATTAGACAGTCAAAACTTTAAGATGATTTCTGGAAACTTTTCCTATGCTTAGGATAGTGAACAATTTATTCCTGGCTATGATTAAATTGTCTAAGATATCCTCAGAACAAGATCTATAAATGTCATAAAGTCTGACCTATGTGCTGAATGCATCATGTTATAATAAGCACAAGGAAAATTACCCTCTTTGATCTAACATTAAAATTGAGGAGACCCATGGGCTTAATAATGGCATTTTTTTAAAAGACAATGCACAGTTTAAAAGACAATGCACAGTAGCATCAGAAAAGAAAAAAAAAGAGCAAAGTCGGATTATAGCACGTTCTCAACATGAAATCTATTGTTGCTGATAAGGAAATAAATCTAAAAGGTGTCGAAATTAATCTTCACATTTACCAACAACAAGAATTTGGTTCAAATCTTTAAGGTCAGATTAAGGTAACAGGCTGGATTGAGCCATCTATCAGGTAAAATAGACTAAACAGTGCCAAGAATTCCTAAGAAAAACACCACTTCTAAAAGTGGAGGTCAGCACAGAGGCCTGGTCCAGTGAGGAGATGCCCTGTGGCTGCAGGTCTAAAAAAAACGCTACCCTACAAATTCTCACCAGACGCTTAATCAATATCATGCCTTAGGACCCAAACTGCTACTATAAAATCAATACTACCTTTATTTTAAGTAGCAGAAGGAACAATGAGATTATCTTGTTCCTTACAAGTCTGTCATGGAAAATCTGGCTCATGGTGTATGTTATCTTTTGCTTGTGCCTGAAGGAACGTGTTTGTTAGGTTTGGAAGCAGTCTGGCAGTACAGCCCAAAGAGAGGAAAAGGTGAAGGAATACATACACACCAGCTTAGGAAAGCTGAGGCCTAGAAGTTCATTATGATCCAAAGAACAATGATTCATAATCGCCAGCTTTTATACTGGACCTGACCTCCAGCCCTGACCCTCAGATTCCTCCCTCCCAACATTCTACTTGACAGCCCCCTAAACATCAAATAGGCATCAGACTTGTTCAAAAGAAAGCACTTGATTTACCCCAATACCTTCTCTCCTTCCAGACTTTCTCCTTCCTCAGTCTTCTAATCTCAGTAAATAGTCACAACCTAGTCAATTAAAAACCTGGTGTTACCTTCAAGGAATCAAATTTCCCTTTCCTTATACACTCTCAAGGAAAATCAAATCAGTTTGCCTCAAAACTATATTCCATAGTTGCCACCTGGACTAAGCAATCAGCATAGCTCTCCCCAGAGTTTTCTTTCTAATTCTACACAAGCCCTCCAATATTCCCCATGTAGTACCCAGAAAACACTTTGTAAAATACCCATCAGTTCAGCTTGCCTCACACCCATACTCCCCACCTTGAAACTCTCCAAACTTTAACATCATCACAGCCTATGAGCTATACCATGCTCTGGCCTCTCCTGTTTGTCTCTTTCTCCATAAGTTCTAGCTACTGGCCACCCCTGATGCCCTACATCTGAAAGCTTAAAAGCCTCTGGAAGCTTTGTCCCTGTGGAATGAATGTCACTGTCATCTCCTGGATTTCACATCAAAGGACACTTGAGACCACTCTAAAGTATCCCACCCTTCGGTCATTAACATACCATACTGTTTACCTCTATGTGATATGATCTTATTTATTACCTTCATGTTATTTACCTTTTATTGGCTTGCTTCTTCTGACAGAAACATTAATCTCCTTGAGAGGAGGAGCTCTAGTTTATGTGTCACCACAGAAGCGCCAGGGAACAAAGCAACACTGCACATATATGGCCTTCAGTGAAAATCAGCACAATAAATACATGGGTAACAACAAGAAATTTGAAATTGCTATCCATCACACTGTAAGTATTACCAATTATAGCCAGAGACCGAACTTGAGAATAGAAAAACCTTTGATTTGCCCTAGATTGGGTTAAGCTTCTCTAACATTTTGCAATTAAAGAATGAGATGTTCGGCCATCCTTGTCTCATTCCTGAATTTAGAGGAAATGGCTTTAACTTTTCGCCATTAAGTAGTATAACGCTGGCTGTAGGTTTGTCAGACACAGCCTTTATTATAATGAGGAATGTTGCCTGGATTCCTAGTTTCTCCAGAGCTTTCATCATAAAGCTTGTCAAGTGCTTTTTCTACATCTATTCAGATAATCATGTGGTTCTTATCCTTGCTCTTGTTGATGTGATGAATTATATTGATTTGCATACATTGAAATCAGCTTTGCATCTCTGAAATGAATATTGTTTGATCATGATATATGATTTTTTGATGAGTTGTTGAAGTCAATTGGCCAAAATTTTGTTGAGAAGTTTTGCAACAATGTTCATCAAAGAAATGGGTGTATAGTACTCTTTCTTTGATGAGTCCCTTTCTGGTTTTGGGATGAGAGTTATGATGGCTTCATAGAAAGAATTTGGTAGTAAACTTACACTTTCAATTTCTAGGATAATCTTACCAGACAAGTAAAAAAGGTCAAAAGCTATGTACATATGACCATAGAAGATGGTGCTAAGCAAAATGAACCCCAAGATAGGTACACAAGAGGTTTTTTTCTTTGTTGCTGTTGTTTTTAATGTACTATGTGATTTTATGTTCTTCCCCCATGGTATAACCCCTGTTGTCATTGTACTTGATTCCAATGCCCTGCATCTTGTATATACATTTTTCTAATTTGGGGAGGGGAAGGGAAATAACAAAATGCTGAAACAAAGATACAGGTTGACCCATTGTAACAATAAGATATACAAGACACTAAGTTGAAGACAAACTTTACAAGTGGTGTGGGGAGGGAGGAGGAGTTGGGGAGCTGGGAAGGAAAGGGATAGAAGGGAAAAACAAAGGAGGGGGTAACAATGCTCGATAAGAAATGTAGTCATTACCTTACTCACATAACTGTAACCCATCTGTACAGTATCTTCACAATAAAAAAAATTTTAAAGAATGAGATGTTCAACAAGACAAGAATAAATAAATTTTCAGTGGACATTCAGATACGGTTTCCAATCACCAACACTACATGAGACTTACGATTCATCTTTTTTTCTGTCCATCCACACCTCCCCCCCCCCCCCCCCCGCAATACACAGATACCCCACTTCCTACCTTCTCATGTGATTGCCCACAGGCTTCTAACACCCTCTGGTTTATTGACTCATTCCCTCTATCAATCAAGAGCTTAGAAAAGTGTAACCTTGGGGCTGGGAAGGTGGCTCAGTGGTAGAGTGCTTGCTTGCCTTGCATGCATGAGGCCCTGGGTTCGATTCCTCTGCACCACATAAGCAGGAAAAAAAAGCCGGAAGTGACACTGTGGCTCAAGTGGTAGAGCGCTAGCCTTGAGCTGAAGAGCGGAGGGACAGTGCCCAGGCCCAGAGTGCAGGCCCATGACCGGACCTCCCCCCCCCCCCCAAAAAAAGAAAAGTGTAACCTTCTAGATAAAACCTTTTTGGTGAGTAAAGAGGAAGAGGAGAGGAGCTTACTGACTGACTCCCACTTGCTGGGTACTTATGCTGAATGCTTAGAAGCTTTAACAATCCAGGTCATAAAATACCACTGGCCCCATTATTAGATTAAAAAAAAATGAGTATTAGATCCAATATTTTACAGAAAGCAAACAAGTAAGTGGCAGAGATGGGATTGAAATCCACATCACTCAAAAATTCCAATTCTTTGTGTCTTATCATTTTAGCAAAAATAAACAAAATCTTACTTTGTTATTCAATTGATATATCCTTTCACAAAAAAATGTAAACTATAGTTCACTGACATGTGTCTCTTCCATTATAAACTTTCTTGTATGCAATGGATTCATATATTACAAATGGTAAAGCCCTTAAATAGTTCCCCCTTACTTAAAACCCTTCAACCCTACAGCTGCAAAGGCAGTCCTCTCTAAAGTTTCCCTTCAAACATTACTACCTTAAAGTAGTAAAAATAACTTGCCAACTCAGGTCAATGTAATCATGGGGATTAAAAAAAAAATCCTAGTTGGGTGACACTGTCCAAAAAGAAATGTACTTTTTACCTGATTTACCTAACTATAATCCTCTGCACATCACCTTTATAATAACAATGAAAAAATACAAAAGAGAAGAAAAAAAAACCCTAGTTTAATATAATGTATATCCACATCCAGGATGCTCATGACATACCAAAGACCAGCACCCCAAAGCCAGATAACTATAATCAACCCAAGCTTTCTTACCAATACAAAACTCATTCTTTCTTCTACAACTAAAAAACAAAACAGACACATTGAAATGCCTCCCAAACCTAATCTGTGGTATCTTATGTAAATAAAGAGTAAAATTAAATTCAACAAAACCAATTGCTTTTGTCAACCTCTGTTCTTTAACAATAATTGTTTTTAATAATATTGAATTATATCATCACCAAAAGAAAACAACACAAAATAGTAGGCAGAGAAGCAAGACTAGTCTAGCTTGCTTCTTTCAGGTATTAGAAAGTATTAGAAATAATCTAAGTATTTTAGATATGAATCTTCCAAACACTTCTAAATGAACCAGGTATTTCTTCTGTAATGTTAATTTTCTCTATATGCTAATTTATGAAGACATTCATTACAAGTTTAAAATAGTATACTATGCAAAAATAAATTATAGATTCCGTTTGAAAATAAAATCACATTAGACTATTCGCTTATTTGCTACTCAGCTTTGTGTTTTTGCAGATAATAAAGTGATACCTTTTAGGGCATATTAAATCAGAAATATTGATTAAATTACAACTTTACACTGGTAGCAGCAAGCATCCATTTCTGGTACTTTTAGTCTCCCTCAGTTTTTTTTAAGGACTGATTAAGAACTTTATTGTTGGTATGGTTACTGCCTAAAAATGAGCCTTTCTTTTGTGACAAGATATTGCACACAACAAAATATCACCAAATCAATATTCTTCACTCTCCTTCTCATTTTCCTCCTCATTCTTTTTTTTTTATTCTTTCTTTCTGTTTTGCTTTTAAGATCATAGGGTAGTGAGTTGTATGGCGTCAGGTTCAACCCAAAATGATAAAAATGCACATGCTCTCCTCCCCACCCTAGCATGCTCAAGGGGTGTAAATATTTCATGGTATTACCATCATTCACTCGGTGCTTATATTGTCTGATCAAGCCTCTATTTCTGTCTCTTAGATACTCTGGAGGATAGCGTTTTTTCATGTCTGCTGCTCAGTCACATAAAGCCCTTGCTTCTCAAAGGTTCTTCAAAGTTCAATAATTTATTAAACACTGCTGGGGTCTGTAAGCACTCACAGAAATGCATAACTACAGAATATGTGGAACTATTAAAGCGTTTCTTTAATAAAAAAGATGACTTTAGAGAAAATGACAGCATTGTCACACAATCTCAACAACTGAAGTTATGCTATGCTAAAAGGCTAGAGCTTAAAATAAACAGGAGTGCTGTTTACAGGTAAGTCATAAGCAAACCCACTTTGAATAAGGCTATCTAGACAATCAAAAATGCAGCTGGAAGTCCCAGATTTCTCCTCTCTCAGGTCTCTATTTTTCCTCTTTCTAAATATGACAGAAAATTCCATAATTACATTAAAATCTTCAATAAAAACTTTAAAGGCCAACAACATATTTAACCTTATCAATATTATACCTAAAGCCTCCTTATTAAACTTGTTCCTTCCTACTGATCCCAGAGCAACAGGCAGAGAATACATTGACATAAGTCACACATAACATATAAAAACAAAGTAATAAAAACCTAAGCTGCATACTTTGATCAGCAAGTATTTACTGAACTCAGATCCATCAGTAGCCATAGGAAATACACAAGCAGACTAAGAAAGACATTGCTCCATGCTTAAAAAACACACAACAAGTCCTTACAATAAGGCCAAAAACAGTACAAAATATATTGCTACCTTGAGTGAGCATGTTCAAGGACCACAGTGTTTCATAGGAGGTAGAAACAAACCAATTACCTTGACAGTATACAAAGAAGATTATTTTCTACATAATACATGGTCCTCTTAATTTAACTTGATTTTCAAAAACAAAAGAGCCTTAAGAAACTGATAGCCAAATAAATGATTGATGTGACAAATTAACTTTTATTTAAACATGGTTAATTTCAACCATTCACTTGTGCCCTTCCTAAAACCTTACTAAATGCCTGTAAAACAAGCAGGGTAGGCCACACCTGTAATCCCAGCTACTTGGGGAGACAGAGGTGGGATGATAGAGGTTTGAGGCCAGACTGGGGAAAATTGGCAGGACTATTTGAAAAAATATAAATAAATAAAAATAAAAGGAGTGGCAATGTAGCTCAAGTGATAGAGCATTTGTCTAGCAAGCAAGAGGCTCTGAGTTCAAACCTATGGCAAAAAAATAAAAAAAAGAGAGAAGGAAAGAAAAGGAAGGAAGGAAGGTGAGAGGAAGGAATGGGAAAGAAATCTTCAAGGACAAATAGGGAAAGAAAGGAAGAGAAGATAACAGCAGGCAAGAGATAAACTACATATGGTTAAGACACAAAGGGAATGGTAACTAACAGAAAAGGCTTCAGTCCATCTGGCAGGCAGACTCCAATGGAGAAAAGGGAAGACCAGTAAGAAGTGACATCCATCACTGGTACTACCATCTCCAGAAAGACTTGGGGAAATACACAAACCAGAAACCCAAAGGCACTGTCTCTGAAAGTAGGGCAGAAAAACAGGAAGACTGGATGGAAGTCTACAAGCAGACATTAGACGCGGATCCCTCCTCTCAATCTAACAGACAGGTGATCACCACATCCTTCAATAAGCAAAACAAGAGATGAATTGTCTGTAATGGTGGGCTCAGGAAGGACCTGGATACTGCATTATTGCATGACAACTCTTAGGACAGTTGTTCCACTGGAGTTGTAAAATTGCCTAATAATGTACTTCAGTGGGATCATTTTCATCCTTTCTCCAAGCACTTAGCCCTTCTGATCTGAAAATGAGTGAATTACATTGTAGCCTTTCTTTGTTAATTTCTTCCCTACCTATATTTTAGTTTTAATTTGTAATTTCTAGAATTAAATATTAAACAACATAGATGTTCTAATTTCATATCTTTCTTCTCCTAACTATCTTCCTACTTTCTAAAAAACAAGTCTTCAATGTCATCTTCTAGTATGTGTATTAAAATTTTTACTCCTGATATACTGTTACATTTTGAGAGCTCTTTCTTGCTAATTGTTCTTTCTTTTTCTTTTTCTTTTTTGCCAGTCCTGAGGCTTAAACTCTGGGCTTGGGCACTGTCCCTGACCTCCATTTGCTCAAGGCTAGCACTCTACCACTTTAGCGCCACTTCCACCATTTTCTGTGATTTATGAGACTGCACACTGCCTACTGCACTAAGGAGGCAACTATTTTCTGTGATTTAATTGGAAATAAGAGTCTCAAGGACTTTCCTGCCCAGGCTGGTTTTGAACTGTGGTCCTCAGATCTTATCCTCCTGAGTAGCTAAAATTACAGGTGCCTGGCTATTGTTTCCTATTTTTAATGTTTTATAATGGGAAATTTTAAACACACACAAAAAGAATTGTATCATAATTCCCAGATATATATGTATTACCCAACTTAGCAATAATTACCAACATTTTGCTAACCTTATTCTATTCTCCCTCAGCCTATCATTTTTTTCTAGATTACTTTAGAGCAACCCCAGATACCCTAATATTTCACTTTTAATTATGTGCACTATATCTCTAAGGACATTTGTGTTTATATATATCTATATGGATATATAGATATATATCCATATATATACATATATATCCAGAATCCGTATCACAACTAACAAAAGCAACAAAATGCAAGTATTACTTTTTGATTAGCATCTTGCTCCTATTCTATGTATATAGTATCTCCCATCAATCTGGAAATATTATAATTTGTATTGAAGCTTTAAAAGTATTTTCTGTTTTCCGTACTATCTTATTTCTCTGGGTTCCTTTTCTTCTCTTAGCTTTGTATTCTGTTGTTCCTGTTTCAACAATTTCTCTATGCCTTATGAGTCCTGCCTATCAGTTAAAATCTCAAATAAGGTAACATAAACAGATCTGAAGCTAAATGTGCATATACTTAAGTTTGTCGGCTAGTGGCCTCACCCTAGGGAGTCAGGGCAGAAACCTGGCCTTTTCTGTAGATACCATCAAATATTAACCTACACACCATTTGTTGGACTGGTCAGCTTCCCTGGAGTAGAATCCCAAAAAACTCCCGTAGATAGAAGATTATATAACCTTTCCAAATAACAGAGGTTCCAAATAAAAGACAGGCTTTCCATGCCTTCCAGTCTGTAGAGATCATATTATGTGGACCATATGGTTTTACTAATTTCCGTATTTGTTCAAAAAATTTAAATACTTTAAAAAATATTTAAAAACAGCAACAACTTTTTAAATAAGTCCTTCAAATTGAAGTTCAACATTTCTAACTTGTTTTGTAAACTCAAAAAATATATGGAAAACAAAGGCCCACATCCTGAGCCCTCCTGATAGCAAATGAACTGGTTATTTCACCAATGATACCACCTGTCCCTAATGTTCCTCCAACTGAGGCAGTTTCAGCTTCTTATGCCTATGTGTCGAGTGGAAAAAGTTTAAAATTCCTATTTTATAATGACATGTGATTTCATAAAAGGAAAAGACATTTGTAAAATAAACACTGACAATTTTTTTCTTTTTTCTGTTATCTTGGGAAAGCGCTAAATAATTTGGTAGAGCCATGCAACAAGGCAAAACATACCCCAATACTATAACAACAGATAGTAAATTCTTGTATATTTCCTATCCCAGAAAATAGCACTCCAACATCAAGGTATCCTCAACACAACCAAATTATCTCCAAGGGTTATATGCCTGATTTCCTACGGGAAAAAAAATTATCAAAAATGATTTTTTCCAACCATATCAAAGCTAACAAAATTAATACTCCTTTTAGATTAGCTCCTATTTCATATGTATAGTATGTACATGAATATAGCAAATATTTGTTATTATTTGTTTTGAAAATTAGACATAAAGATAAAACATGTTCTGAATGTACAGTTACTTTTAAAAAGCCTAAAATCTCTTTTCTTAGATAATATACATGGGTATTTTATATACTTACTATATAAACACCTACTACGTACACACGAATTCATAAGTGCACATAGTCATACACATACAACATGACTAAGCTTAGCAAACACATCAAGAATATTTCTGGAAGCGCCTTGGGGCAGTTGAGATGTGTTAAATGTTTTTTAATATAAAATAATCAGCTATTGAAAATGTACAATGATTTTTTAAAAAACTGTCCAATGACATTCCAGGAATCTATTGTAAAACACGGAGGTAGCTGAAAACTTCTAGGAGAATTTTAAGTTCTCACACTAAAATATATGATAAATATGCAAGATAACATACATGTTAACTTTAGCTACTATGCTAAATGTCATAAAACATGTACATGTGTGTACAAATGTATGCAACATTTATCTATTTTAAAAATTATTTTTTAAAAAATGCTCAATGATTTTTATAACCTAGCTACAAACACAGACTTCATTCACTATCTTCAGAAGTAAAAGTCATCTCCGTGACTGCTAGCTATATATGCTTAGCTAAAAACAACAATGCTACAAAACTTGCTTTCATTTCAGATTAACAGCCCTGTCATTCATCCTTAAAATGTTTATCTCCTTTGGTCACAATTTTATTGTAGTTAAACAGCAACCAGTGTGTGACCACAAGCATTCAAACGCTCTGAGTACACAAAGAGCATCCTGTTCTCTTTACAGTTGAATGGACTTTGACTGGTGTGAACAAAAGACAAGACCCTGCCATTCTTCAAATTAAAAGGCAAGGAACAGCAAGGAAAAACATTTCATAGAATACCTCTCTCTCCACAGTTCACTTTATAAATGCTAATGAAAACAGTGAACTAAATAGCTGCTTTTCTTTATCAAAAGTATTTTTGACCAGTTAAAAATTATTATCCATCTCAGCATTTCTGTTGAAAATGGGGTGTTAATAATAATTTGCAACTTAACAATAACTAACAGCACTTATTATCTAAGTATAGATAATACTATGGCCACATGCAAAGATGGCCAGGCAAAACAGAAACAGCAGTATCACTCAGGACCTGAAAACACTGAATAGAGACTTGACATTTGAAGCCCGAAATTTTAAAAAGCTCCCCAAGGCCTTAAGAAAGCAGAAGAAGTTGAATCCCTAAGGCCCTCTAATAATCTAGGAAAAGAAGCTGTTGCTGCCACCAACACCGGCAGGTGGTAAGGGCTCCCTGACCTGACTATTAGAGAAGGCCAGTGAGGTCAGTCCTGGCTCTTATTCTCCACCTGTGTTATTTTTCTTTTCTAGCCTTCTTGCTAATCCCTCTCTCATATGTATCTTGCACTAATATATCTCTCAGGTCCTTAGTTCCTAAATTATTGTATTATCTTTCCTGTAGGTTATTTACTTTGTAGCAACATAAAGAATAGAAGAGGAATGTGTTTAAATTCTGATGTTAATACTCAGAATGGGAGACAGAAATTTCATTGGTTGGGATTTTTTTATTGCACAATGTACAGAAATAGTGTATTATTTAGGTTTAGATTTGCCTACAAGTGACAGAAAATCTGAAACAGCAGTGATTTAACCAGGCTTGTATGGTGGCTCTTATGAAGTCCTTAGAGACCTAAGCTCCTTCTAGCTTACCACTCTAAGGAAAGACCCTCACCTTCAAGATCTAAATGTAGTACTGATATTCCAGACAGCAGAAGGGCCTAAGAAGAAGAAAAGGGCAGAGAGTACAAAGAGCTTAAGGAACCTTACCAGAAACAACTACTTCTCCCAGTCACATGGTCATACCTAGCTTAGGGAGAGATGAGGGGGTTAGGGGGATCTGAGAAATACCTCATTTTGACAGCTTTGTGTCCTAAGATATCCAGGACAGATAGAATTAAGAAGTGATTTGAGACTCTACTTGCAATCTTTGATAAGGAGCTTGCAACTTTTATAAAACTAGAAATAGTTGATAATTCCAGTTAAAATATCCTTTTCCACACAGAAAAGCATGGATTTGATCATGAGTCCTTGACCTGCACCCTGTTATACCTCAATGACACCTCTCTGACCTGTACTAGATAGCTGAATATTTCCATGCTCTGACTCCCTTAGGAGTGGGTGTCCCAGGACTATGACTCCTACAGACCAGAAGGCACTGTCCTCTGGGTTATATCAACTGTCCAAGTTCCTCAGCCCTGTGGCCTAATCACCTCCCATCATTAAGAAAGAGTGGCCTTTCACATAGAAGGGACAAATCTCACATAAATGACATTTGGCTGATGACCAAAGGTGACAGGGATGAGAGCAGGGTAAATAAAGAAAAATGTAGAAGCCAGTTAGGGCAGTCTTTCATTATAGCCCTTTCATGAGCTATTAATCTTAGTCATAGTCAGTCAGTGAAAAATAATTACTTCTTCTAATACACGTTGTACACACAACTAGGAATAGTAATAGGTCAGCCCATGTACCTAGAAAAGATATAGCTACTAACTGGCCCACAGCCATCTGACATGGCAGCAACCCTTCATTGTCTAACAACTTCTCTAACAATGAGAATCACAAGGAACAATCATTACCAGCCATGCTATCATAATATCACTAAATAGGCTATTGTCAGAATAAAGAAAGATTTTTGATTTTCTTTGGCTAGAATAAAAGTAAATAAAATTTAAATACCTCCTCATTATTTTCTTGCAAAGTATTTCACTGTTGAGATATTTTAACGGAGTGTTTTTATCCTGCTGTATAGCATTCTTCTCCTTATTCACCATTAGTTTACCCTTAAATTCAAGGTACTTTGAGGTCTTTAAGTCATTTTGTTCATGGAAAAAGCTCTGGACTTGGAATTCTAAGTGACAAATTCATCACTGTTATTAAGTTGCTCTGGAATCTTGAAGAAGAATCTCTGGCCCTCTGTTGCTTCTGCTGGATTATGAGAGATCAGTCTCAAAGGGGCCACAAGGTATTCCACAGCTTTCACAAATAACAGGTCAAATAAACAGGCTTAGTGGTAATTACAAAAATCCACCTAAACTTGTAAAATGAGCAAATATAGGCCAGATAAATGATGGATTATAAAGGACACCTCAAAACCTAGCACTCTAAGAATAAATACAAGATACAAAAATGAAAGAAAGGCACTCACTGCATACAGCCAGGTGCCAGGTTGATGCAGAAAATGCGCCAGCAGAAACAGCCTATGGCTGGGGATCAGGAGGCAGCAAGCAGTGGGAACATGAAGAAAGAGGAATAGACACTTTTCAAGAGAAATCCCAGAACCTGATGCAATTAGATCTCCTGTTGCTTGGAAAGCTATCATAGAAATCCTGGCTTCAAATGACAGAAGAAAGTAGTAGACATAAAGAGAAGGTAGATGCTTCCATAATCCAGCACTCCCCAACTAAGGAAATAGTAAATTCTATTCAAAGAACTATGCAAGTCATAGTCATGGGTCTGGGTAAAAGACTTCCTACATGTACATTCTACCTCTTACCTCTTGCCTCTTACCTCTCAAGTTAGCAGTATACTGAGGAAATGCACAGGTAGGTAGTAGGACTGCTGTTAACTAAAGTGGCATCAAATCATAAAAAGGAAGATAGCAGCCTAATTATGGGAGTCCCAAGGACAAGACTATCCCAGCACATACTTCATAAATTACATGAAGTTACTGTTTATAAAGCAAGTAATACAGATGCAGTGTTGGGGGGAATTTTTTTCAATTATATCAATAACAAAGAAGTGCTAAGTTTCTACAGAAGTAGCTAGCTATAACTTGGTTTCACATTTTACTTATCTTTATTTCACTGAATCAAAACAAATGCTGAAACTGGAAGCCTCTCCTAGATTAGGGGGAAAAAAGACCTCAACAAAGGTTTATTCACCATAGCTAAGATATAGAACCAACTCAGATGCCCCTCAGTAGATGAATATATCAAGAAAATGTGGTATACACACACATGGAATTCTATGCTTCCATCAGAAAGAATGGCATGGCCCCATTAGTAAGGAAATGGAAAGATTTTGAAAAAAATCATATTATGTGATGTAAGCCAGAACCAAAGAAACACAGATCCCATGGTTTCCTTCATTTGTAATAATTAGTATATGTCTGGAATAGTCCTAACAGATGAGTAGAATAGCTCAATTGCTATGTACAGTCAGATGATGTTAAGAAAAATGAACTCCAAGACATGGGAAACAAGAGGTTTTTCTTTATTTTTTTAATATACTATGTGATTTTTCTTTTGTGTTTTTTTCCCTATAGTTTATTCCCTGTTGACTCTATTTGATTTTGGTACCCTGGGTATTGTATATACATTATATGAATTGGGGAAGCGAAGGGGAAGAACAAAATGGTGAGACGTTGCTTTGTATGTTCCTCCTCCATGATATAACCCGTTTTCACTGTATTTGATGTCAGTATAATTTGGGAGGAGAAAAGGAAAAAACAAAATGTTTAAATAGGGATACAGGTTGACCCATTGTAACAATGAGATGCACAAGACACTATGTTGAAAAAAGAACTTTACAATTTAGGCAGGGAGAAGGGGGGTAGTTGTGGAGGTGGGAGAGAAGGGATGGTAGGGGAAAAACAAAGGAGGAGGCAACAATGCTTGTTAAGAAATGTACTCATTACTATAAATCAAAGGAGAGAGAAAATGAGCACTGTATGCTGCAGAATTACTCAAATCAATTTATTTTTAGTTGGAAATGGATATATCTTAAAAGTTAGATGTTAATGAAAAAAAAAAAAAAGAAATGTACTCATTACCTTGCTCATGTAACTGTAACCCCTCTGTACTGTATTTTCACAATAAAAAAAACTTATTTAAAAAAAGGACAAAGGGCAATCCAACGATATTCACAAGACAATTGGAAATGAACTGTACAACTTGGGGGGGAGCAATGCAGGGGAGGGAAAGTGGGAGAAAAATGAGGAAGGGGATAACAATTTTGATAAGAAATGTACTTACTATCTTATATATGTAACTGTAACCCCTCTGTACATCACTTTGACAATAAAATTTAAAATAAAAATAAAAAGTCACATGTGACCATGTGAATTTTGTGTATTCTTTTTACCTTGGGAGGAGTAGATTTGCTTTTTATTATAACTATAAACACCATTATCATTTCACAGGAGACCTTAAAATAATTGTGGGCAGTTTGATATTGTCCCTTGCAAACCACATTCTTGCCCTGAAGATACACCACAGCCATACAACTGGATCAGAAGACAGGGTTAAAATTACTGTGGAACCACGAAATTGCTGCACCATTAGTGGTTACGAGGCCAAGGAGGGGAGGAGGGGATAAAGAAAGATGAGTCCTAAAACAAATTATTCCACATGGATTGAAAAGTGGAATGCACAAACATACCAGATTGGTTGCTGAGCTTGAGTCTAGAAATTTTATCTTTAAAATTTTGAAGATAATATTGAATATTTAATTACTTTCTTGAATTGAAATTTCCTCAAAAGAAAATTGATTTTCAAATTCCTATGACTCTACATAGATGAATACATAGACAAGTACATTTTGCTTACCCACACATCAGTTGATGGAAATGTTACTATGAATAACAGCAATGAAAAATACTTTTAATAAGTCTAACCCAGGAAAAGCTTCATTTTCCCTCCCAAATTTTCCTTCCCAAAGAGGTTAACTACTGTTGAATCTTTCCAGCATATTCTATCTACATGCAAGTATTTACACAAACAGTAATATTATTCTTTACTTTGCTTTCTTAATTTAAATAAGGATTGCTGCATATTCACTGGATTCATCTTCCTTAACTTAACTTGGCCCCTGCCAAAGGATGATTGGGTTGTTTGTTGTTTGTCACTATAAATAATACCTAGTAATAAGCTTTTACTATGTGAAAATTTTGAATGTATAAACAAAGTATGCAAACTTTTTCTATAAAGTACCAAAAATAGTTAAGGCTTTGTGAATTATATATTTCCCTTAGTAAATTCTTTCTTTACAATCTGCTTTTTTCTTTTTGGTAGTACTAGTATTTGAACTCAGAGCCTCAAACTTGTAAGAACGCACTCTACCCTTTGAGCCATATCCCCAAAACTTTTTTGCTTCAGTAATTTTTCAGATAAGGTTTTTTGTTGTTGTTGTTTTTTTTCAGGGACCAGCCCCAGACTATAATCCTCCTGACCTCTGCCTCCATAAGTATCTGGAATTACAGGCTTGTACCAAACAAGCTTGTACAACAGAATCATGTACAACATGCCTCGCTTCCTTACAATCATTTTAAATGCAAAAGGCTAATTAGCTCAAGGGCTTGACCCTCACAAAAGCTATCAGCAAAGAGAGTAATTATAGCTTGACAATCTTATTGTTATTGACAATATTTTAAATTACATGCAGTAAGTTTATCTGGCAATAAATTTCACTAGTACTCATTATGGCTTCAACCCCATTTCTTCTTATTAATCATGCTTTTAAGACTTGTTTATGTCAATGTTATTTCTGACACAGATTCTTTAACAATTATGGAAAGAACTTCTTCTGTCTTTCTAATTCAGAGAGAAAATTATGTTCTACATGAAGGACAAAAACCCTATGATCACTTCATAAAATGTAGAGTAAGTACTTAATTCAACATTATTTCATAATAGCAAAAAAGGAGTAATAAAATAGGAATAAAAATATATCTCAATACATTGAAAGCCATATATGGGAAGCCCATAATTAAAATTATATTCAGTGGTAAAAATTGAAACCCTAGCCTCCAAGAGCCAAATAAGGCAAAGTACCCAGTTTTGCTGTAATACTCTTAGAAGTCCTAGCCAGTGCAAATCAGCAAAAGAAGTAAAGAAACAATTGCTGCATAACAAAGGCAGCAGTTAACAAAATAAAGAGAAGCTATGGTTCAGAGAATATATTTGTGAGCCATACATCTGGTAAGAAGTTAATAACCAAAATATGGGACTCAGATATGGGGGGAAAGGGAGACAATACAATTGAAAATGGGCTATGGAGTCACACAAAATGGCTCACACTAGCTATTCAGAAGGGTGTGATTGAAAGGATCAAGATTCAAGTACAACCCAGGCAAAAATTGCACTCCATTTCAATCAATAAAAAGCTGGGCATGGTGGTTCAAGCTTGGCATCCTAGCTATAGTAGGAAGTATAAATAAAGCCAGCCCAGACAAAAAGATCCTATCTCAAAAACTTACAAAAGCAAAGAAGGCTGGGAGCATGTCTCAAGTGGTAGACCTCTTGCCTCGCAAGGACTAGGCCCTGAGTTAAAAATCCCAGTATGGTCAAAACAAAAATGACCAATGTATCTAAATAGATCTTCCTCAAAAGATTATATACAAAATGGCCAATAGATGTATGAAAAAGTCACTGAATCATGTATCACTATATACCTGTGAGACTGACTACTATCAAAAAGACAAAAGATGACAAGCACTGACAAGGATATGGTGAACAGCGACAGCTTGTTCACTGTAGGTAGCAATGTAAAGTAGTACAAACATTATGGAAATTTGTATTGTGGTTCATCAAAAGGCTAAAAATACAATTACTATTCAATCTGGCAATCCTACTTCTGAGTATCTACCCAAAACATGTAAAATCAGCATGTGGAAAAAATGTCTGCAATACACCTCACAAAACCTAGTTTCACAGTCAACCTAAGTATTGACTTAATAAATGCACATCATTTGTCAGCTATGACAAAGTTTATTTGTAACAACATGGATGGATCTAGAGAACATCATGTTAAGTGAAATAAGCCAGGCACAGAACAACAAATACCACACTTTCTCACTTAAATGTAAAATGTAAAAAAAAAATCAAACAAAAAAGCAGAGAGTACAATACTGGCTAAATGTTTGGGGGAGTAGGGAGAATGGGTAAATGATGAGCAAAACCATCAATACCTCAATTAGACAAGGGACTACAACTTCATTACTGGTGTTTTCGTTAGTGGTGGCTGTGTTTGACTTGGGCTATATTGCACAATGAGGTAAATATAGTAAATAAGAAGGTATTGTACATTTCAAAATCAGATTAAGCGTCAAATGTTCCCACCACAAAATGGTATCTGAGGTAACAGATGTTAATTTGATTGATTTAATTATTTTACATTGTACTCAATGTACAAATTTATGTCATAAATATATACAACTACAATTTGTTACTTTATTTAATTTTATAAAACCTACTATATTCCATAAGGCTAGAAAGAAATTTTGTTGAACATCCTAGGTAGCACAAACACAGCTCTCCATCACTAATTCCTCGGAATTAGTCTAGACTCCACTATGGCAAGAAAAAAACTCTCAACTCTCAGGGACTTAATGTAACAAGGGTCTTTCCTAGTTCATTACCTTTCCAGTATGGGTCTGTGGGAAGGCAGGCAGGCTCAAGTACATGTAGCTATCCATTGACCCAGTCTGCAATGAGACTTCACCATGTGGAATTCACAGTCTTCAAGATGGATGCAGTGAGGAAAAGGAAGGCACTAAATGGCACACTAGCTCTTCAGTGTGTTAACCAGGTAATTAGAACCATCACTTCTTCCTACTTACATTCCATCAGAGAAATAATCACCTGATTCCCATCTAATTGAACATTAAGAGACCTGACATTATCCAGTGTGCTCAGAAAGAAAAGCTAAGGCAGGTAGAGGCTGCCAGAAACAATATCACCAAGATCAAGTATACCTCACTGGTGCCATGTTACACATGCAGCATGTGCAGCATGGTTGCTAAGGGATGCACACACTTGGGCATACATAAATCCACATTCATCATCCTGAGACTCTCCAGGTTAGTAACACCAGGTCATACCACATTCTTGACTTCAATGCAGCAAAAACAGATGAGGGTCACTTACCCAGACCTACACAGAATCACATTATATAGCTCATCTATAAGCCATTCTAAGAGTAATCAATTGAAGCTTATCCAAAGCCATATCATCCTCACTCAACACCATCAACAGAAAATATTCACTGAAATGTACATCTGAGAATATAGTAGAAAAGAAAAAAGGAATATAGTGGACAGACAGTAACTACCATTTAGACAAAAAGACCTGAGTATCCTTCATGAGGACGTTATGTCTCTCCTATATACTCTACATTTCCTCCCAAGATATGAAATCTCATTTCTATATACACAAAGCCACACTCTGAGGTCTGTACATTATAAGGTACTTAAGAAAGATAAAACAATGAAGGCTCTAAATCAATGAAATTATAATGGAGCTAAGTCCTGTTACAATTCCTTTCATTCCAACATTCTAAGGCTAAAACGCTGGGACAGAGAGAGCTGCATGTTTCCCAGAAGACTTGGAGAAGGTATGTGGAGTGAGAAGCCAAGTTGGGCTTTGGCTCACAATGCCCCCAGGACACTGACAAATAGCCCAATAATAACCCATCTGAGTCTCAGAAGTCACTCCTTAGTGCTGTCCTATAAAAGCCAAAGGGAATTATTCATCAGCAAGTGTGAATAATACTACATACCACCAGCAGATTGTGTTTGGCTTTGCTGAATTATTCATAAGCATTCGTGAGAAATGTATAATCCAAAGGGTGCTAAGCCAATCCAGATTGTTCAGCAATGTTTGTTTTCTTTTAAAAGATAGATTTTTTTTAATTATCTGTAAGCTGCAGTTTTAAAATCAGTTCTAAATCTGGCTAAACGAGTAGATAAAAAGAAGAAATTCAGATAAGAAAAGGCTCTAAGTGATCTTATCTAATATTCATCACTTAACGACAGGCAGCAGACTGAACCAATGTTTGTTTACCTGTCCACATCTTGCCTTTTTTAGATGCTATATGGCCAAAGACAGTAGGGGCTCTACAATGAGATTCATATGTGAGGGGAGAAATGCCTTTGAGTCCTGTCACTGAGCAGATGCAAATTTAATTACTTCAAGTTAAGCTTTCCATCTTGTCTAGGTGTCCTTGGAAAGCAACTGTAAACAAGAAGCACTCCGCAATCAGGTGTCAGAAGCTCATTTGATCTGCTGAGAAATATGTCACATATCACTGGCAGGAAGTAAGTCAGGAAGGGAAACAAAAGAGAGAGTAGTGACAGTGTTGGAGGCAGATCTTGAGGGTGTGCCAGTTAGTCCTGGAAATGCTCCCACTGCAGGCTCTCACTTCCTAGTGGAAGTGTTCCCTGCCTGACAAAGCTCTCTCATCTCACATTTGTTACACATTTTCCCATGGTCTGTAGAAGCACCACAACTGGGAGTCAACTGGAGAGATACTAAGCATAATTAAATTACATATAACTAAAGCAAAGCTAGTGGAAGTTGATTGATTTTTTTTTTATAATTGGAGAAATCTGAAAATGAATGAAGAATCTAAACTCAGGTAAAAGAGAACATAAAAATACAGCAGTCCCAAAGAAAAGCCTAGGTCTAGTCAACCCTCCATCTTTCTTGTGTGCCTCTAATTGAATAAGAAGAATGTTCCATTCTAAAACACTCCAGTTCTAAAGCAGAGCTGTCAAGGCCAGGGCAGTTTCTATGATAATGGTGCTGCATAGAGGGAAGTAAAAGGAAAGGATTTGTACTCCTGCAGAGCTTGTAGCCTTCCTAAAGGGACCCATATACAGTGTATTCTGCTCACTTCTGCAGGACAACTGCAGAAAAATGATGTCTCTACCCAACCAAGTTGGGTAGTTCCAGAAGTACTTTCCACTGAATTATTTGATAGAATTTTGTTGGTGGTGGTGGTGTTGGTCATGGGACTTGAACTCAGGGCCTGAGCACTGTCCCTGAACTCTTTTTGCTCAAAACTAGGTCTACCACTTTGAGCCACAGTGCCAGTTTTGGTTCTGTGGTGATTAATTGGAGATAAAGAGTCTCACAGACTTTCCTGCTCGGACTAGCTTTGAAACACAATCCTCAGATCTCAGCCACCTGTGTAGTTAGGATTACAGGCATGAGCCATGAGTGCCCAGCTTTTTCATAGGATTTTTTTACACCTACTAACTTAAGTCATACTCTCCCATCACTGTATAAATTCCAAATTGGGGGGTAGGGACCGGTAAGCAACTAAACAGTATTAAAATTGAAGCAAATTAACCTCTCTGTAAGTTTTGATTTCTTCTTCTCTAGACTCAGGAAAAAGCTGGGAAGTATGCAGAACTCCTATGAGCATTATAAGAGATAATTTGGGTACATTAATGTCAGTATTACTATATTGAAGAACAGGGAAATTAGTAATACACACTATCATTATCTGCCTAGTAGCACAAGTATTCGCATGATAATAAACTATATTAAAAACTATACCTAAGATTCTCTGCAAACATGTTATAATTATTGTATTATCTCATAGATCTAAATGAACATAAAGTTCCTTTCCTCCACTTTTACAAAAGAAAAACGAGATATCTAAGATCTATGGTTTCTCAGAATTGGTCTATTACTTAACATAATCTACTGAGGAAAAGAAAGAAGTAAGAATAAGAAAGTCAGCTGGAATCATCAGAGTGTGTGAAGCCCGTGCAACTTTACATGTCCTTGCCGTCTAACCTTCCTCATGGCCACTTAGGCTCCCTCTAGGAGTGTGGCGCAGTAGAGAGGATAGAACCAAATGGAGACACCTGGTGGCCAACAAAGTTTCCACACTATGGAAGGCTATGGATATGCAGCAGGACAGTTTTTATTCAAGAAAATGTGCTATGTAAATACAAATAAAGAAAAAATACATGAGTGTAAAAGACATACAATAATTTGTATATTAAACAAGGGTGTATTTGGTTTCTATTTCAACCTAAAACTTATTAGTATGAGCCTACTAGAATTATACACTTTAGAATTCAAATTGATAGACCAATAAACTTGAAATTTTTCCATATCATGGTACATATAGAAAATTATTGCACTGGAATGACCAGAAGAGTCTGCCCAAAGCTGGAGATGAAGGGCCAGAGGCTCCAATTTCCCCATGCCTACTCACTTACCACAAAATCTGAGGGGAACAACGTTTCCACAACATATTCCCTATTTGGGGCATACTCATGACTAGTTCCTGACTTTCTTCATCTACAAAAGGAAATAATATCTACACACAGGTTTACTGTGAGAATTAAATCTCATAATAGAAGAAAATAAAAGTGAGAACACAATATGTTTTCTTATTCCTCTGCTACTTCTTTCAGTAGCAACATCCAGGAATCTTATTCTATCAACATGCTAATTGAAATATTACATAATTTGTAAGTAAGACAATAATCATAGACATTGTTTGAATGCCTACTATAAAGCAGAAAAGTACTATGTTACTTCATGGAACCCTCAGAAGGTAGTCTATAGTAATTACTGGCTGTTGTCCATCAGTGTCTATATTGACAGCTCTATTGTCAATAGAATCCCATGTACTCACCCCCAAAAGCTTACTTTCTCAGACCTCCTTGCCACAAGGGGTGGCCACATTGCATGGTCCTAGTTGATGAAATGGTTAGTGTTAGTGCAAATCAACTTCTGTTTCCCTAATTTGTGTGTGTGTGTGTGTGTGTGTGTGTGCACGCGTGCGCGTGCGCGCGCATAGTCTGATCCTGGGGCTTGAACTCAGGGCCTGGGCACTGTCCTTGAACTTCTTTTTTTCAAGGCTAGCACATTACCACTTAAGCCACAGTGCCACTTCCAGCTTTTCCTGAGTTGTTTATTGAAGATAAGTGTCACAGACTTTCCTGCCTGGGCTGGCTTCAAACTGTGATCCTCAAATCTCAGCCACTTGAATGGCTAGGATTACAGGCATGAACTACCAGCCTGGCCCTAATTTTCTTTTTAAAAGCCTTCTCCCCTCCCATTCCTGCCTAGACCCCTTCCTGCCAAACCAATGCCTAAGGGTCTATCCACCCCCTTTAAGTAAAACCATATGCTGAAGTGATGTATACAGCCTCTAGGAAGGACCCCTCCAATTCCTTGTCTGTAGGTATTCATGCCCATGTCTAATTTCTCCTTTTATATATAAGCTGGACCTAGTGATCCACTCCTAATGGAACACAGCGGGAAGTGACAGGGTATTACTTCCCAAATTAAGCTACAAAAAGAATATAATTTCTCACCCTTCCTCTTTCCCCATTCCCCTCCCTTCTTACCCCTCCTCCTCCCCCTTCCTCCTTTCCTTTTCCCCTCTCTCCCCCCTCTCCCTGTCCCCTCTCCTCTTTCCTTTCCCTCCTCTCTCTTCCTCCCTACCTCCTATATGCTATGAGTGACCCTATGGAGATGCCAATGCAGTGAGAAACTAGTCTCTCCAATCAATAATGGTACCTGAAGGAGCTTGGAAAAAGAATCCTTCCACCTTGGTTAAATCCAAAAGATTGAGATAATCAGCAAATACATACTTGAATTATTGATTCACAGAAACTATAAAATATTTGCTGGCTGAATACAGCAATGACAGAATTTAATTATCAGCTTTCAAGGGAATTATATGCTAAGAATGGCAAAGCAGCCTTCAAGAAAGATCCTGACTCCTCAATTACCTTCTTGGGCAGTTTGAATGCTATCTATCTCTGTTTATTTGAGAAAAATAAATATTTATTAAAAAACTAAAATCAATTCTAATCCACTGAAGTATTACTATTACCACTTTCAGGTAATATCCAATAAAAAGAACATCATTTCTCACATTTTAATTCAATGGAACAAAACAAATAAACAAACAAAAAGCACAATGGAAGCCACTAATAAATATTACTCAGTAAAAGTGATAGATTAAAAAGCATAAGAGAACCAGGTGCTGGTGGGTCACACCTATAATTCTAGCTACTCAGGAAACTGAAATCTGAGGATCACGATTCTAAGCCAGCCAAGTAGAAAAGTCCATTAGACAGTTATCTCCAATTACAGAAAAAGCTCAAAGTGGCACTGTGGCTCAAGTGGCAAAATGCTAGCCTTGAGCAAAAATGAGCTCAGGGACAGTGCCTAGGCCCAGAGTTCAAGCCCCAGTGCTGGCAAAAAAAAAAAAAAAAAAAAAAAGCCTAAGAGATTACCTCACTGCTTAAAATCTACTCCCATAAACATTCACAGAAAACTCTGTTGGTTAAAGATAACCAAGGTGAGTTAATTGTTTCAAGAAAGATACAGAATATTTCAAGGTATTTCAAGAAAGGTCCTGAATGTTTCAAGCTTTGGGGGGCCTCTTGTAACTACTCAATTCCATCATTAAAATGGAATGAAGGCAGATATATGTAAATTAATGAGCCTGGTTGTATTCCAATATAATTTATGGAAACTAAATTTTGAATCTCATGTAATTTTCATCACAAAACATTGCTTTCTTTTGGCTCTTTCAACCATTTAAAAGTATAAATACTATTCTTACGTCACAGGCCATACCAAAGCAGTGGCTGGATTTGGCTAAAGTTTGATGACTTCTATTATGAATCAAAATCTTCACAGTGATTATAAAATCTGGAAACAGAATTAAGACTTTCACATTCTTCTTTAAATCTTTCAGTATTATTTTAATTTATGATCAAATATATTATAACTAAAAGTTATAGTACAGTTTTGCTCATTAGGAGTAGTCAGAAGAACGTTGGAAAAGTTTAAGAGACACTGGGACTTTGACATGTACTAAAAAAGCAACTGAGCTAGCTCCCACCAGATCAACAATAAAAACTATCAACAAGCTGTATGTGGTGATACACACTTACTATTCCAGCACTCAGGAGACTGAGGTAGAAGGAACCTGAGTTTGAGGCCAGCCTGAGCATACAGCAAAAGCTTGTAACAAACCAACAAGCTTATCTGCTAAAGTCAACATTTTCATATTGTCTATATGAATCTCCAAAAAAATGAAACCATATTACAGAAAAACAAACATGAGAGAGAATTAAAAGAGAATCTACTATGCAACATGCATGCTTTCCCTTCAAAATTGAAACTAAGACACACTAAGTAGAAAGGCCAAAAAACTCAAAACAGTATACAAAGCACATCTTCAATCCTATATGCACATGACAAGTTCTACATTTTCAAAAAATATTCTCTTCACTTAAAAACATATCCCAAAGATATAAATTGCTATTTAAGTCCAATTTGCAATTTCTTTCAAAATACACATAAAATTCACTATTATAAAACATGTAACTAGTGACATCCAGTCACTATGTCTAGCTCATATATATATATATATATATATATATATATATATATATATTACACTTGAACCATTCAGCTTTGTAGTCTGATGTCACAAAGCCATTCCAGCTGTCAGCACTCTTGTAGGAAAACAACAGGACAGAGAAAACACAAGTTCTAGCGCTTCTTGTTAACATTTACTATGTGATCCTAAGGTTAGCAACATCACTACTAAATATTCATGTCACAATAACACAGAAGACCCAGCCTTCTAATTTTGAAAAGGCTATGTCTAAGTACAAAGAAGAGTCAACATGGTTATCTTAATTACTTCAGAATAAGTGGCTCCTAGTTCGCCTTCTGGCCTTTATATTCTTGCTCTCTCTATAACCCTTTGATGGTACTCTGGGAGATAAAACTTCTTTCTCCCTCTTTTTCTTATTTAAAAAAAGAGTATTTGTAAGTGTATGCAGTATTTGTGAAGATAATATAATTGTTAAAAGAACTAAGAAGTACAGATAATCAAAGTAATGATCCTGTGGTCTTCAAAATGATTAACTTGACAATAAGTTAATTAATTATATCTCAACAATAAAAAAGCAATATAGCAAAAAAAAAAAAAAGTGACTAAAAATGGGGGTGAGAAATAAGACCTCCAACATCCAGCATACTCTTAAGCATTTGATTCAAAAACTTTTGAGATTCCTTACTCTTTTTTTTTTTTTTTTGTCGGTCGTGGGGCTTGAACTCTGGGCCTGGGCGCTGTCCCTCAGCTCTTCAGCTCAAGGCGAGCGCTCTACCACTTGAGCTACAGCGCCACTTCCAGTTTTCTGGTGGTTTTATTGGAGATAGGAGTCTCACGGTCTCTCCTGCCCGGGCTGGCTTTGAACCGCGATCCTCAGATCTCAGCCTCCTGAGTAGCTAGGATTACAGGCGTGACCACCAGCGCCCGGCTGAGATTCCTTACTCTTAAGCATTTGATTCAAAAACTTTTGAGATTCCTTTGGATAACTTGTTGCTTTGAACACCACTTTTTCTTTCCATTCATAAGCACATAAGGCATTTCATCCAATCTAGGAGTTTGTATTTACAAATAATAGTAAGAATATCTTTCTTCAGCTAACTCATATAACTATAAGAAATAAATCAAATTTTAAGAAAGATGAACAATAACAAGTATTGTCAGGAATGCAGAGACACTGGAACTCTCATGAATTGCTAGTGGGGATATGATATGGTACAGTCACTCTGAAAATAGTTTGGCAGTTCTTAAAATCTTAAACATGACTTTACAATTCTACTCCTAAGTATACACTGAAGAGAAATGAAAACAATCACAAAATTCATTTACTAATGTTTAGACTAGCAATATTCCTAATAGGTGAAAGTACAAACTACTGTTTTATCTGTTGAAATATTAATTTGGTCATGAAAAGGAATAAGGTACTTAAACGTTCTACAAGAAACAAGCCTTAAAAACATTACATGAAGTAAACAAAGCCAGTTCCAAAGACTACATATTACATGATTTCACTTGTGGAACCTATAAACATAGAGAGTAAATTAGGACATGACTGGATAGGGCTAAAGAAGAGTGGTAAGTGGGAAGAAATGGGGAGTGTCCATGGATTAATGAGCAGAGAGCTGCTTTTTAAAGGGATAAAAATATTCTAAAATTTGACTTCAGTAGTGCTACTTGTACAATCTATGCATGTCATATAAAATGATGAACTGTAAAGATTAAATGTGCACAATTGTAAATTATATTTTAATAAAGCTTTTTTAAAGCTTTCATTGGGGAGATTGGAGAGGAGTAGGGTAGATGGTTATTTTCCATTATAATTTTTCCATTATAATATTTGTTTTAATTTAAATTTAAAATTGTTCCTTCTGTAAATATATGTAGATGTTATTAATGTGATGAAAACATTATTAGAAAAAGTAAATGTAAACAATAAAGACATAGAGTATACACTTTCCCCATGAAGTTAATCTAAATAAACCCATCAATATGTTTTCTTAGGCCAGATACAGTGGCTCATGCCTATAATCCCAGTTACCTAAGAGGCAAGGATCAGGAAGACAACACTTAAGAGGCCAGTTCAGGCAAAAAGTTAGCAAGTCACTACATCAACAATAAATTAGGGGGGCTGGGAAGGTGGCTCAGTGGTAAAGCGCTTGCCTTGCATGCTCAAGGCCCTGGGTTCGATTCCTCAGCACCACATACGCAAAAAGAAAAAAGCCGGAAGTGGCGCTGTGGCTCAAGTGGTAGAGCGCTAGCCTTGAGCTGAAGAGCTGAGGGACAGCGCCCAGGCCCAGAGTTCAGGCCCCACGACCGGACCCAAAAACAAAACAAAAGAAACAATAAATTAGGAATAGTGGCTCACATCTGTCATCCCAGCTACTCAGGAAGGGGAAACAAAGGAGGAGGCTACAATGCTTGATAAGAAATGTACTCATTATCTTGCCCATGTAATTGTAACCCCTCTGTACAGTATTTTCACAATAAAAAAATAAAATAAATAAATATTCAAAAAAAAAGCTTGGGACCCTGTTTGAAAAATAAAAGTAAAAACAGGACTAGAAGCATACTCAAATGATAGAGGTCTTAATCTAGCAAGCATTCTGCCTTGAGTTCAATCCTAGTATCACCAAAAAAATAAATAAAAGTTTTTCAAGACAGCACCACAGACACCAAATAAAGATGACTCATATTGATGCTGGGTGATAAGCAGTACCCTTCCTATGTACATGTATGTATGAGCAAGTATATATATGCATGTACACTTGTGATATATAATTATACATGGATCTCTCTCTACACAACAGATAAATTAAATAGGTCTACCATGTAAAATTAAAACATTCTCAGGACAGCAGTGTTACACTGAGCCTTCTGTACACTGTATGGTGCTTTGTGCTGTGCTGTGCTGGGCTGGGCTGTGTTGTGCTATGCAGAAAGAGATGCATGCAGGGTTTTGGTCTTCAAATAGGCAAAATTCACCATCAAAAAGATACCAAGTATGCTAATGTCAATGATCAAGTAAAAAGACCCCAAATTGAATATATGGTCTTAATGGAAGAGAGAGATTTGAAGAGGCAAAAACTTTTTAAAAAAATTAAAAACACAAAAACACTAATGCTGAATCTTAGCGGCTGGGAAGGTGGCTCAGTGGTAGAGTGTTTGCCTTGCATGCATGAGGCCCTGGATTCTATTTCTCGGCACCACATAAGCAGAAAAGGCCAGAAATGTCACTGTGGCTCAAGTGGTAAAGCACTAGCCTTGAGCTGAAGAGCTGAGGGACAGAATCCAGGCCCTGAGTTCAAGCCCCACAAAATATAAATATGAAATATTTATATTCAAGCCCCACAAAAATAAAAATAAAAAATAAAGCTGAATCTTAGTGCTCTGGACATCTGTGGTGCTTGGACTTTATCCTACAGACGACGATGATATATTAATCAAGGACTACACTGAACTGAAGTCAAACCAGAGTTGAATAATAAGAAAAACTACTCTATCAATAAAGCAGAAGATGGACTGACAAAAAGACAGGATGCAACACAGAAAAATAGTGCCAACAAACCTAGTTAGGACATTTCCAATTTTTTCTGAAAGGAGGTATTTTGAGAGAACCTAATGTAAAGCAGAAGCAATAGGAATGCAGAGAGTGTGTGAGTTTAGAGCCACTAAAAGACTATGACACTTAGTAATTGGCTGAAGGCAGAAGAAAAAGGAAAATAACCCCGTGATTCCAGGGAGGACTCAGTATTGACTGTGATAAAAGTAGAAACTATCAACTGATGACACAAAGCTAGGAATTTGTCCTGGTTTATCTCAAATTGGTACCAATCAGAAGAATGCTGTCAATCTACCTTAGCATGTGAAGTTACTCAGTACAATGTAGACCACAGTTCCAGAAACCAGACATCTTGTGTTCAAATCTCAGCTGTATCAGTCACTAGCTGGAGAACTACAAGCAAAGTATTGCTCTCTGTATCCCTAGTTTCTTCATCTGTAAAACAGAGTCAAGAACAGGGCTTCTCTCCTAAGGTCATTATCATTAAAGAAGATTGGTGCAGACCCAGTGCCATATCACTGGCTTTTTCTCCCATGGTAACCACAACAAAGTATTCTCTTCATTTTACAGGCCTGGAAACAGGCTCAGTAAAACCCAGTTGTTTATAGACAGAGGCAGAATCCTTATCTGGATTCAAGACAATGCTGCTTTACACCACACCACACTGCTTCCTACACTGATGATTTAATACTCAAGATACCACAATTTCCATATGAAGAGCATATTTGTTGTCTTCATTTTTCTTTAAGTAGCTAATTGGAGAGAATAACAGTTGAGTAGGCGGGCATATAGGTTCTACATAGAGAAATGTATGCCTGGAAAAAAAGATGTTTTTTTTTTAATCTATTATTAGAGTGGCCAGAAATGTGGACCATTTTCAGAGATAAGCTGACTCCTGAGGACATGGAAGGAATGCAATCTCATCTAAGAGGCCTTCTCTGACTTCCTATGTCTTGTCAGTAATTTGCACTGCCTGCCCAGAAAACAGGGCTGTCCCCATTCTAAGACTTACTGCCTTAAAATGTTGATTCAGATCTTTAGTCCACCTTTTAACTGGATTGCCTAGGATTCCTTATATATTCTGGATATTAAGCCCTATCAGATGTATAATTTATAAATATTTCTCCCATCCTTAAGGTTGTCTCTTTGTTCTGTTACTTTCATTTGCTTAGCTTTTCAGTTTGATGTTGTCACATGTCAATTTTTGGTTTTGCTACTTGATCATTTGAGGTCATATTGCCAAGGCTAATATTGTGAAGTGTTTTCCCTATGTTTTGTTCAAGTTGTTTCAGTTTCCAGGGTTCATTTGAGCTTTAAACCATTTTCAGTTGACATTATATAACTAGTGAGAGGCAGAAGTCTAGTTTTACCCTTGTACATGTAGTTATCTGGTTTTCTCGGTACATTTATTCCCCTTTCTCACTATATGTTCTTGGATTCTTTGCTAAAAACCACTTGACTGTAAATGTATGTTGTTATTTCTGGGTTTATATGCTGTTCCATTGTCTGTATGACTGTACTTATGCTGGCATCATATTGTTTTATTATTGTTGCTTTGTGATATATTCTGATGTCTAATATTGTGATTCTCTGCCACTTCTTTCTGCTCATGATTGTTTTGATTTGGGGGGGTGGTCTCCCATGGTTTCATATTAATTTCAAGTTTTCATTTTTTTCTAATTCTGTGAAGAATGTCATTGTTATATTGACGGAGATGGAATTTAACTTTTAGGTTCATTTATATCCTTTAATTTCTTTCATTTTAAATTTATTCTTAAGTATTTTTGTAGCTATTGCAAATAAAGACTGTTCTTATGACTCCTTTAAAAGATAGTTTCCTGTTAGCATTTATGCTATTATTCTGTATAGTTTTTAAGAATGTTAAGATTTGATTCAAAGACAGTGAGGATATTCAAAGAATA
This sequence comes from Dipodomys spectabilis, assembly GCF_019054845.1. NCBI lineage: Eukaryota > Metazoa > Chordata > Mammalia > Rodentia > Heteromyidae > Dipodomys > Dipodomys spectabilis. Next base: position 577,046 of record NW_024870807.1, on the reverse strand, counting down.
TCCTCAATTTGAATCTGTGTTTCAATTTATTGAACTGTATACTCTCATGCTGTTTTTCTTGTTTTGTTGTTATTGGTAGTTTCGTTGGATTGTGGTGCTTTTTTTTTATTCCATTAATATAAAACTCTTACTCTGGCTAAAGGAACTTTAAAGTAAGTTATATTTTACAATTAAAAGTTCTAGGGAAGCTGGGTGTCAGTGGCACGCCTGTAATCCTAGCTACTCCAGAGGCTGAGATCTGAGGATCACAGTTCAAAGCCAGCCCAGGCAGGAAAGTCAGTGAGGCTCTCATCTCCAATTAACTACCAGAAAACCAGAAGTGCCACTGTGGCTCAAGTGGTAGAGTGCTCATCTTGAGTGAAGCGCTCAGGGACAGTGCCCAGGCCTAGAGTTCAAGCCCCATGACCGACAAAAAAAAAAAAAAGTTCTAGGGGAAATTTTTATGTAATTTCTTTATAATGATTCAAAAATGTTTCCATAGTAGACATAAGACAAACTCAAAACATTTTTCTGAAACACCTGGTTATGGTATCTACAAGTCTGTTTTATTATGTCCATACAATTCAGATCTCAGAGATGACATGTTAAACCACACAATTGCTGTGTAAAAAAAGCTTTGACTTATACCAAACATCTCAAGATAACCACAACTTTTCCCACAAGTCCTCAGACTCTAGCCTCAAAGCCAAGTAAGTAAATATATTTAACTAAAGAGAAAATCCTCCTTTGTTAGAAAGGGTTTTATCTATTTTTCAATGCTGGTATCTCCTTAGAGATGATCTACTCTACAGGTAGCCCTGTATTTAGTTCACCTTTAGAAAAGTCAGCCAAGCCACATCAGAGATGTTGGCCCTACAGAAATATAGGATAAATAAAGAGCATACTCAAGAAAGTGGGGTTCCCTAGGGTTTGAAGTCCTAGGATTCTGCCAATACACAGTTCCAGGGCTGGGACTTTTTTCAGTTTACCTTCTGTGCCTTCAATCTCATATAATCAGACTACTTTGTTTTCCTTGCTCTCTCATTTCTTCGCCTGTACAATGCTCCTTAGTCCTCTCTGCCCAGTATATGTTATCAGGAGCCAAACGTCGAACAGTTCCACGGGTAAACACAAATCTGGCAGCTTTCTTTTCCAAGTGCCTGTTGGTATTATGGGAAATGACACCTCTCTCCATCCAGGCCAGGTAAGTCACTGTCCTTTATCAGAAAGGAGAGTGGGTCATTACATTTTAGAACATGCTGACACCATTACTAATAAAAGCAAGGTAAGAAGTTGCTGCCCTAAAGGTGCCTTAACTTCTACTTTGCCTAAAAGATACCTCATAGTGCCATGGCTAGAGTTGGAACTGAAAAGTATCTGAGGCACACTGAACAGACGTCTCAACTAGGTCCCAGGTTCTGTAAATATTTCCTTTAAAAGAAGGCAACAATAAACTGAAACATGGATTCTCCAAAAGCACAGGCATGAACAAAACAAGTCCATTTTGAACTGCATGCTTGAAAATGATTGTAGTAAACTCAAATGTCTTGTTTTCAGATTTTCAAGCCTGGAATTGTGAATATGAAAGAAATTTTACCCAAATATATACAAGTAAAATATATAAACAGAACCAAGCTATTCTCAGAAGCCCTCTCCCTCCAGTCTTAATGAAATCCTCCATTCAGTTTGAATATTATTGAAACATTATACAGACTATTTGAAAAATCCAGAATTGAAGATTATGTTCTTTCTTCCCATCTCTTTGTCTTCTTTCTTTTTTTTTTCTTTCAAATAACCACATTATCATCAGGAAGTATGTCTTTCAGGCATACAGAGAGGATATATATGATTCTCTACCAAGCATTTATCCAGCCTCATTTAAAGACCTGGGATATGCAAGGGAATCGAGCCAATCCAGACAAGCAACATATTGAAGTTGTAGAGCTTATCATTATTGTGATTGGAAATAGAGTCTAGGTTGGCAGGTGCTCTATTAATGGTCATCCATTTCTTCAAAAGACCTAACAGTCCTGGTGTCTGAGGCTTTCCAAACACAAATGTCTCCACATCCAGAAGGCAATTTCAATACAACGCATGGAGAAAATGAAGGCACTTCTTTAACTTAAGGAACAAACCAGAAATACATAAAACATATATCTTGTCCTCATAAATTATCTAAAGTTTTTGCTTTCCTTCCCTGAAAATGTTTTGTCTTCTTTCTTTTACTCTTTATCCCATGACTGATCTCTCCTCTAGAAACTCCCACATTAAAATTTCCCAAAATGTCCCAATTCACTTACTGGTGGTATAGGAAACACATTATAGTGGGGCTTGAACTCTGGGCCTGGGTGCTATCCCTCAGCTCTTCAGCTCACGGCTAGCGCTCTTCCACTTGAGTCACAGTGGCACTTCCGGTTTTCTGGTGGTTTACTGGAGATAAGAGTCTCATAGACCTTGATGCCCAGGCTGGCTTTGAGCTGTGATCCTCAGATCTCAGCCTAATGAGTTGCTAGGATTACAGGCATGAGCCACCAGTGCCCCACATATTCTCATGTCTTCAACTAGTTCTTCTATTTCTAAGAATTTGTTAATTTTAAAAATACACATATGCTGTTTAAATATACGGGTTCAACACAGTATTATTTGTGCTAGCAAAATTAATGAGACAATGATTAGCAGTACAGCTAAGCAAGCAGTTGGTAGAAGAAAGCACCAGCTGAACAAGTGCAAGGACAGGAGCTCAAACCCCAGAACCAGGGGGAGAACATAAGACAAAATTAATGAAACAAGTTAAATGGAACTGTTTGAATGAATCTTTATGTCCCCATGATGGATATACTGTGATTTGGCATTAAAATACTTTGAAATATAATTTGAATGCAAAAAAGAAAAAAAATGACAACACTGTCCTGCCAGATCATACTAAAACTTTGTAGTAAACTTAAATATTTCTGTAGATTAGGCCATAACAGGTGACAATTTAGTGAATACCTTTTTTATGCCAGATACTAAAAGACAAGAGATGAATAAAGCATTTCTTATCTCCAAGTAGTTGAGAAATTTGCCAAGAAATTGGACAAAAGGACACAGTGAGATAAAGGATAAGAAAGTATCTATTTTTAACACTGGAGTTGGCAAAACAAAGATGTTTCAGATGAGGTGACCTTTAAGAAAATTGTTAAAGGAATTGTCATTTCCTAGATTTCAGTGAGAAGGCAGGAGACTAGTCTGAAGAAACATATAATAGCCCAGAGGTATACGTTTGTTCAGAGGAGCCCCACTTTCTTCCAGCAAATGTATGCGCTACTAAGTTATGGGGTAACAGAGTAGGAGGGACTGAACAATAGGAAAAGAACTGGCAGGCCCAGGAGTCTACATATTAACAATGAAAAACATAGTCAATTGTTTCTATTCCATGGTAAGGACTTGAACCCAGGGCCTTGTGCACATGAAGTAAGCACTCTGACAGTAAGTATACCCAATGCCTCTACTTTACATTTTCAAAGATGGAGAAGAGAAATAAGATGGAAGAGAAAATACAACTGAGAGCCTAGGGAGAGAAGGACCTGAAGGCAGCAGTGGCATGAAAATGAAGACATGAAAAAAAAAAAAAAAAGAATTAGGACAAAAGCCAGAACCTAGTGCAACTGGATGAGTAATGGGAGAGCAAAGTATGGCCCTTTTTTGTCTAAAATACTTTTACCTGTTTCCTCAGGGCTTTCTCCCTCCATCAAGCAGCTCTCTCTGGAAAGAACACACCAGTGACAGCTCTTCTCTGATCACCCAGGTAACTCTTTACACTCTGAACCTATCTGGGTTTTCATCACATAATTTAGAACTACATTTATTTGCTCATTTGCCATTATTTGTTTTCACTCTACAATGAGGTAGGTACTATGTGTCTGGCTCATGGTTACTTTTTTGTATTTTTATTATCTTTTTTTTTTAATTGTGAAAATACCATACAGAGGAGTTACAATTACATAAGCAAGGTAATAAGTACATTTCTTATCAAGCATTGTTGCCTTTAAGCAGTTGTACAAAGAAGTTTCCATTCAACAAAGCAGTTTATGAATGCACTGCATCTTGATCAATGCATGACTATTTCTCAAAACTTAGACCAGGGCCTGACTCAATGAAAAGTTATTGGGACCCCCATCTCAAAAAACAAGTTAGATGTGGTGGTAAACACCTATAATGCTAACTACTCAGGAGGCAGAAAATGAACAAATGTCATTATCTGAGACCAGCCCAGACCAAACCATGAGACTATCTGAAAAATAAAGTAAAAACAAAATGTGTGGCTCAAGTAATAGAGTCCCTGCCTCATAAGCATGGGGCTCTAAGTTCAAAACCCAGAGTCACAAACAAACAAACAAAAAAAAATGGGGCTGGGGGAAGGAGGAAAACAAGGTAGAGGGTAAGGACAGTAGGGATAGTAGGGCCCCATCTTCTTTTCCTCTGTTTCTGGACATGAGGTGGGCAGTTGTGCTCGGTAATATGCTCCTGCCAATGCAATGTCTCCACACAGGCCCAAAAAGAACAGGGCCAAGCAATCATGGCTGGAACCTCCAAAACAAAAATGAAACCTTGTCCTTTATAAGTTGGTTATTTCAGATATCTGTCATAGTGACAGCAAGCGAACATACTTTATCATTGTCATACTTTTTTATTTTATACTTTTCTATATTTATTGTCATACTTTTCTATATTTAAAAGCTGTATCACATAAGATTGACCTCTGAAGTTTCTAAGATTCAATCACAAACAGCAAAGTGTCCTGTGTCTAAACTTTTATCAGAAGAAAAAGTCTTCAGTAATAATCATGTATTCCCTTCACTTCATCATTTATTTGAAATGTTCTGCTCCACAATTCCATAAACTGACCTTTGCAACTTTTTAAATATAAAAAGAGCAAAGTAAATGTTTCCTTGTGAATTAACCCAGCTACCAATAGACTCACATCTGAGAGCTGACAACATATGCAAGGTAAGTAATGAAGTTTAACTGGCAGAGCTGCTCAGATCTAAACTGCTTGAAACTTCAATCACTGAGACGATAGTTCACTTTCCTCATTGTGGCAACAGACTCAACTTCTTGGTCCTGTGAAAGTCATCTGAATATATTTAACCAAAAGAACAATAAAAAAGAGAAAGAAGTAAAAGGAAAGAAAGGGAAAAAACTTCTATGTCCTGATTTAAGATATATTCAGCACTCTGATTTTTTATGCACACTTGATCATCCTGTTGACAGGCTTGGAAGTTAAGTAATATGGCCTGCTGCACAGAGGTTTCAAATCTTGATGGAAACCAATGGCAGGCTCCTTTTGACAGTCAAATAATGACAAGCACGTTGCAGGCCACTGCCCGTCATTCACTAACATCTCCAACCTGCTCCAACTGCTGCACAGCAACTAAGTGGAGGGTCAGAGGTTAAGCTCCAAGAAGCCAGCAATGAAGGGCAACTGTCATGCACCACTGCCTACCACAGAGCAGTAAGGAGTGGCTGTCTCCTGCCAAACATGCAAAACGTTCTCATTCTGTCCAGGCACAGACACATCTGAAGGTCCTAAATGAGACCATTGCCAATTCATGAAGCTCCAAACTGACAGTGTGCCATTCAAGCTGTCTCAAATTTGACTTTTTTTTTCCTATTTCAAATCACAAATGCATGCAAAGTATACAGTTCAGCATAACTCTTCAGCCACAGCTTCAAGCATGCTATGGCTTTGGACACATATGTAGCTCAGACACAGATACTTTCTCAGATTCTAAAAATGGAAAGGAAATACAAAACTAAAATTACTCTTTTTTATGGACTTTCTAATAAAGTATATAATTCAAAATGATGTGCATAGGAAATCCCATGTCTACTTTTTAGAAAAGTTCATATATCAAAGAAAAAGAACGCATTCCACCATATTATCTCAGTACTGTAAGAACTAAAATACAAGTACAAATAGAGAATTTTAGTTGATGAAAATAATACCAAGCAAACTAGTTCATCAACATAATTTTTAGAGTCTGATTATAAGAATTATAACCCATAAATCACTTGGAGTCCAGAATATGACACAATTTTGAAGTTTACACAATTCTGTTCTTACTGCTTTTTTAAAAGTGGAAATGCATGATCCCATGCAAAAATGTGTTCATTAACATAAAACCTGAAATGAGTTTTCTTCTTTATCGTTATTAAGCAAAGAAAAGTGTTTCATTTTACTTAATGGCTATCTGACTATATAAAATTGACTAGCTAGGATCAATAATTAAGCTAGATTGGTCTTTTTATATTGTTTCCATTAACAATAGGATTTCTAACCACAAACAGATCCCAAAATGGCTCTTAGGAGAGATAGCTGTTAGAGATACAAACTTGAAAAAAAAATCTTAATATAAAAGACTATTTGTGGGGCTAGGAATGTAGCTTATTGGTAGAGTGCTTGCCTAGCATGCATGAAGCCCTGGGTTTGATTCCTCAGTACCACATAAACACAAAAAAGCCGGAAGTAGTGCTTTGGCTCAAGTGGTAGAGTGCTAGCCTTGACCAAAAGAAGCTCAGGGACAGGGCCTAGGTCCTGAATTCAAGCCCCAGGATTGGCAAACAAACAAAAAAAAAACAAAAAAACAACTATTTGTCTACACCAGCTACACAGTAGAGTCTACTTTTTAATCACTACTCCTTAGCACCTAATCTTCTTAGGTAACCCAGGAAAGAGCTGATAATTCACTATTTACAAAACACAAAGCAAGATACCTCACTATTAAAGTTTGTTTAGAAAAGATCAATGTACTGCCCTATTTTCCAGGAACAAAAACATGGCTAGTTTCTAATGTGCAGTTGCAGATATCTAAATTATTTAGAAATTAGTGTATAAACCCAGATTACTATATGTAGTTTTGATCACGAAAGAATATCCCAAGCCACAAGTCCACATGCATATCCTATTAGAATCGATGCTTAAATAATGACATTTAAAATAAAAGTAACTAAATAAATATCTGAGGTAAAACAACTTGGTAAGAATTCCAATAGGAAGTGACTTGTTTCCAGAGAGAAGACAGATGACATGGAAACTTCCCTATAACATATTCAGATATGTAAGTATTACAAAATCACAAAAGAATGAATTCAGAGATGGTAACTCCTTCCCCAACTCTTTCATTCTAGACCAGGACTGCGAACTTCCATGTTCAATGTAAACCAATATAGGGCAAACAAGAAGTACTTCCTTAGTCATCAGAGTCAACTAATAAAATTCATACTCATAAGGGATAATACACAACAAAAATTTAAAGTACTTCAAAAATAGTTTGGCTGATTAATCAGTCACAAACTCATCATGAATAGCAAAAATAAACCAAGAATTTACAAGGGTTAAGAGTCAGGGCTGAGAAGGTGGCTCAGTGGTAGAGCGCTTGCCTTGCATGCATGAGGCCCTGGGTTCGATTCCTCAGCACCACATAAGCAAAAAGAATAAAGCCGGAAGTGGCGCTGTGGCTCAAGTGGTAGAGTGCTAGCCTTGAGCTGAAGAGCTGAGGGACAGCGCCCAGGCCCAGAGTTCAGGCCCCATGACCGACCGGACCCAAAAAAAAAATAAAGAGTTAAGAGTCTTGAGAAGAACCCAAGAAAAAGTTTACATGCACAAATTAAATGTTCAAATTATTAAATTATTACTAAGATCTATAAAACAGGAAATGGCAAGTGTGATCTCTGAATTCACCATTCTCAACCCAGACCCAGACGGCCAGGCTAAATTCCTTCATCAGGGCATCTCCCTATGGGTTTGTATGAAAGTCTCCATTTTATTCTATCTGGTACATTACACAAAGGAAGAGAAACTGATGTGTCTGTAGCCATAAAACTCATCTTTTAAAAATGTGGTATATATACACAATGGAATTCTATGTCTTCATCAGAAAGAATGGCATTGCCCCATTTGTTAGGAAATGGAAAGACTTGGAAAAAAATTATATTAAGTGAAGTAAGCCAGGCCCAAAGAAAGATAGGTCCCATGGTTTCCCTTACTTGCAATAACTAATATATGTCTAGGACCAGCAGAAAAGGTCAAAAGATGATGTTAAGTGACATGAAACCCAAGACAGGGACATAAGTGGTTTTTTCTTTCTTGCTATTGTTTTTAATGTACTTATAATGCATATGTGATTTTTTTTGTTTCTTTTGTATGTTCTTCTCCCACGGTATAACCCCTGTTTTCACTGTATTTGATTCCAGTGTATCTTGTATATATTTTTCTAATTTGGGGAGGGGAAGGAAAAAAACAAAATGTTTAAATAGGGATACAGTTTGACCCATTGTAACAATGAGATGTACAAGACACTATGTTGGAAACAAACTTTACAACTTGTAGGGGGGAGGGAGGAGGAGTTGGAGAAGTGGGGAGGGAAGGGATGGTAGGGGAAAAACAAAGGAGGAGGTAACAATACTCAATAGAAAATGTACTCAATACCTTACTCATGTAACTGTAACCTCTCTGTACAGTATTTTTACAATAAATAATGTATTTTCTAAACTCATTTGGATACATCTGGACTTGACAAATCTGAGCAGGCATATTTTTCATTCAAGAGGTAGAGCTAGTCCTTATATCTAGTCTCTCTAATCCAGCACAAAGTAGATATTCAGAGCAAGTCAACAAGTAAACAAGAAGATGTCAGAGCAAGCCAATAAGTAAACTTATCAATACTCCTTATGCAGCCTTCATTCAAATGGAATTTCTTGGGAGAAATACATTTGAATCATATTCTCAAAATATAGGATAGAAACAATTTCCCCATGTACCCACTACCACTCCTCCCATCTTTCCATCTTTCCGTATATGCCACTTCTACTATCTAGATATCTAATGTCAATTCTAATATCTACAAGTCTCTTTCATCTAAATATCTGATCAACAAGAGTTTAGAGGGGTTTCTGTAAATGGGTTGTTGTTTGTTGTTTTGTTTTGGTTCTTTTTTTTTTTGGGGGGGGGGGGGGGGCGGGGGGTGTTGTCCAAGACCAGTACTTCAACTTACTGATGCTTCCTTTCACTCACTGGCTGGCACCCTACCACCTGAGCAACACCTCCAACCCAACAAGAGTTTGTTTTTTTAAACACTGATGGTCTCAGCAATATTCAAAAGCAAGCAAATAAGTAACTGCTGCTATTTCAGTGTTCCACAGATCAGTGAAGGAGAGCAGGAACTCCCTGAATGAGATGGCAAGTGCAGAATGTGACCTCAATAGTGCCTACTCATTTGTTCCCTATATTGTGAGAAGCCAAGAGTCCCATTTAACTTAAGACCAAGGTTACTCTCCCTTTATGTCAGGTTCTCAATAATTGTGGTGAAAATCACTATTGTTCTGTTTTTTGTCTTTCCTCTGAAAATAAAAGCAAAAGCTCATATGATTATATCTCTAAGAATTTTAGAAGCATGTGCTACATAGTCCTGGTAGGAATAAAGGTAAATGAAGATACTGCTGTTCTCCACATCTGATTCTCTTAAGACAAGATGCTTCACTGAAATGCCTGAATGCTTTGAGGTGATTCATTTATAAGGAAGAGCTAACCTACCCTTTTCCTCTTTTCAGCTTGAACAAAGGCCAGACACACACATTTTACCATATTCATTATATGCGGAACTGTTCAGAGCAAAGAGTACCAGTTGCCTTCAGGTCATGAAATAATACTAAAAACTTTATAATCATTCATTGATTTAGTTTTCAGCATACTATATCATTTGAATCCAATGGGAGCATAAAGAGCTATTTGTGAGGTCAACCACAGTACAGACAGATGCTGACATGCTATTGATGGCAAGGTGGAAAGAAATTGCTAAATACAGCAGATCAATACCTCGTTTCACTGTTACAGCCTTCTGCAGACATAAAATATATATCTTTACAGCTACAAAAAATAATAATAATGAAAGTGGGAGATAAATGTTTCCCTCAAGGTAAACTATTTGATTAGCTAAGGGCAAAGGTGACAACAGCAGTTACACTAAAGTAACTTTATAGTCTTAAATAAAAGCAGAAGGAAGAGCAGCAGATAAAATGACAAAATGAATCAGGACACTAGGTGATTCACGTAGCACTCTTTAAAAGCCTAGCAATGGGTAAAGGGCCACCAAAACCTCAGCTTTTCCTATGTGTATAAATACAGTTGTCTGGGATCTTTCTTGTTGCATAGTTTTGCACAAAACAGTTTCTAAGCAAAACAGTTTCTATTGTCAGTGGAGAATTATCATGAATTTAGGTTTAAAAAGTGTTCTTCAAAGTTAAAAAAAAAACAATACCCTCAACTTCTAATCTATGTGTTTACAATTAACAACAAAACAAAAAAATCCTGAAAACAAACCATATTTTAGCACATTGCTAGACATAAAAAATATATTTATAACATAGTTGTTGAACAAGAGGATCTTATAATTTCTCTAGAAAAGAGAATTACATAATATTACATAAAAACTAATAGTGGGGCTGGAAATGTGGATTAGTGGTAGTTCTTGCCTCGCATGCTTGAAGCCCTGGGTTTGATTCCTCAGTACCACATAAACAGAAAAAGCCAGAAGTGGTGTTGTTGCTCCAATGGTAGAGTGCTAGCCTTGAGCAAAAGAAGCTCAGGGATGGTGCCAAAGCCCAGAGTTCAAGCCCAGGACTGGCAAAAAAAAAAAAAAAACTAATAGTTACAAGCATTTAATAGAATGTCAAATGACAGACATATGGTACCGTGAAGCAGTCAGTGTACTATACATACACAATTGGTACCATGCAAATAAGGTCAGTACCAAAAAGTCATTAAGAGAAAAATCCTGGACAAAAAAATAATGAATGAGAAGAGACTGAAGGAAAGTTGTTAAGAATTTGTATATTCACTATAACATCATCAAGTTAACTTTTATTTTTCAGATGGAACTTCTTTTCTAAGTCTCTGTACCTTAAGCTTAAAACAATCCACAATTCACCATCAATCTGAGAAATAAAGTCTCCTAGAAACCTTCAAAATCACTGTCTTTGATTCTGGGACCCTGCATCTTGTATATACGTTTATCTGATTTGGGGAAGGCAAGGGGAATAACAAAATGGTGAAATAAGGACAAAGGATGACCCAACAATGATACTCACAAGACTCTATGCTAGAAATGAACTTTACAACCCGGAGAGAAGGGCTGGGGGGGAAAGGATAGTGGGAGAACAATGAAGGAGTGGGTAACAAAGTTCAACAAGAAATGTGCTCATTACCTTACTTATTTAACTGTAACCCCTCTAGACAGCACCTTTACAATAAAATAAAATAGCAGCCTAAACAGTAACCATCTTTGTTTTCAAAAAGTTATAACTACTATGTTAGCTTTTTAGCTACTATAACCAAATATCTGATGTAAAGGCTTAAAAGAAAGTATTATTTTGGCACATGGTTTCATACATGTCAGTTTTTAGTCTGGTGGACTGGGCCCATGGAAAGACAGAAAGCAAAGAAGCAAGGGATGGACATGCTCCATTGTCTGCTTCCTCCAACTAGGCACCACTTCCTAGTTTCCAAAACAGAATCACCAATCCCCCAACATATGGGTTTTAATGGTGAGGGGGACAACAGTTCATATTCAAACCCTAACATCTACTCATTCCTGTTTCACTGAATAGTTTACTGGTATAAGAGATGGACTACAATCGTATTTTGTAATGTAGCCTTATTTGAAAATGTCATGTTGTATACTGTAACTATGTAAAAATGTATAAATATAAATATTTATATAAATATGTAACTATAAATATGTAACTGTTACCTGCCAAGTGATTTTTGTAATTAAAAGAAAAAAGTTACCACATCTGGATGTTGTTTAACAATTTTAAAGCAAATTGTTCATCCAAGATAAACTTATTATTTAGTAACCCCAAAGAACATGGGTAATCCCAAGAAAGTAAAAAAAAAGCAAAAAAAAAAACACTTGATACAATAGCACGCCATCACAACTAGGAATTAAAAGTGAAAATAAAATGCATTGCATAAGAATCAGTGAAGGGCTGGGAAGGTGGCTCAGTGGTAGAGTGCTTGCCTTGCATGCCTGAGGCCCTGGGTTCGATTCCTCAGCACCACATAAGCAAAAAGAAAAAAGCCGGAAGTGGTGCTGTGGCTCAAGTGGTAGAGCGCTAGCCTTGAGCTGAAGAGCTGAGGGACAGCACCCAAGCCCAGAGTTCAGACCCCCGGACCAGACCCCCCCCCCCAAAAAAAAAAAGAATCAGTGAAAATGTAAGGTAACTATAATGGGAAGGGAAGGAATACTCACTAACTTTTCTCAAACATAAAAGTTAAACTGCTGCTACAAGAATCATAAAAATGAAATGATATGATCAGTTTTATAATTTTTAACCAATGTATGACAATTACACTAGTTTCTTAGCCTCTGCTTAGAGAGAGAACAATGTTCCAGCTTTCTTATGTAGAGGAAATGACAAAGGTTGTAACAAAAAGCTTACTCCTAAGGCTATGCATGAGTATTTAGTAATGAGGGATTGAGCTAAGTCACTCCATATAAACCAAAAGCAGTGTCATGGTTGGGAGGCTCCTAGGTCTTAAAGCACCCCAAGATGACTCACTAACAGGCATTTGAAAAGTCTCTATAAACATTCCAGCAATAAATACTGTATTGTCTATCAACAAAGCTCTATGCTAGGTATTTCAGAGATGCAATTTTTTTGCAAGGAATTTGATAATTTCTATATGAGGAGAGAGGATAGAATAATGGTAAGATAAGAATCCTAAGATCCTTTTAGTTTAATCATATTCACTGTTTGGTAGCAATGGAGTCTGAACTCAAGGTCTTTGCATTTGGCAGACAGCCCTTCTACCACTTGAACCAAATTCCTAGCCCATAGTTTAAATTGTGTGTGTGTGTGTGTTTGTGTGTGTGTATGTGTGTGTGTTGTATGTTTACCCATGCCTTCAGCTCCTTAAATGGCATTTATATCTATATATTACATTTATATCTATAACACTGTTAGTTCAGAGGGCTTTTTTTTACATTCATTATCTTTTTGACCACACCTTAGATGAGAAAGGGAGGGAAGCTGATAATCATCCCCATTTTACAGATGACCCATCACAGAGATCAAGAAATTCAGGCAAGTGGTATCTTCTAGGTGACAAGGTAAAAGCAATTCAGCCCTCCAAATTGAAAGTGCTCTTCCACACAGCCAGTCAGTACTTGTGAAGGAAGAATCCTGGTATTCACTCTAAAAGCACTGGTTTACTACCTACTGTGATCAACACTGCACGTACTAGAGTACAAAGATAAAACTAAACAAAATACAATCTGATCACCAAGATAGCTCCAGCACATGTACTTGCCAAGCATGAGATGAGGCTAGGTTCAATCCCCAGCAGTAAAATAATGAAGTAAAATATAACCAGTATAACTAAGGAAAAGAGAAAAAGATGTAAAAAAATATTACAATAATGAGTGATAGACATCAGGGTACATGCTAGTAATTCTGCTGAGATACAGCCTTGTAATCTGAGGCCAGCTCAGGCAGAAAGTTTCACTACTTTGTCTCCAAAATAACCAGCAAAAGTAGGGCTAAAGGTGAAACTTAAGTAGTAAGAGTACCAACTAGCAATCAAGCCTAGCAAGCATGAAGTCCTCAGTTCAAAATCTAGTACCACCAAACAATAAATAACAAGAAGTACTGAAAAAACATGCAGGAATTGTTGCAAGAATACAGAAAATTAAAGATTTTAATATTTTGAAATACTTTCCATATTTTAAAAAATGAGAATAAATGAACTAAGTATTCCTCTAGCAAAAGAAACTTAAGATAAAGGAATCAATAAAAATAAAGTAAAAGTAAATAAATTAGAGCATAAACAAATACAAAAGATAGTGGAAAGAAATTAAACAGATATACTACCACTAAATATTTTGCAAAGGGGAGAGCTGAATCCAGAAAGTTATCACTGAAAGGAGTTATAAAAAGTAAAATGTGTTGGGCACCAGTGGCTCACTCCTGTAATCCTAGCTACTCAGGAGGCTGAGATATGAGGATGCAGTTCAAAGCCAGCCCAGGCAGGAAAGTACATGAGACTCTTATCTCCAATTAACCACCAGAAAACCGGAAGTGGCGCTATGGCTCAAGTGCTAGAACACTTGGCTTGCGCTGAAGAGCTGAGGGACAGTGTCCAGGCCCAGAGTTCAAGCCACATGACTGACAAAGAGAGAAAGTAAAATGTAAAATATTTTAGTTACAAAACTATACACAAATCTATACTAGTTAACCAGAGAATGTTATGTTTGATGTCATGTCAATAAATTTGAAAAATCATCATTTTGGGGAAAATATATCTTCTTAGATAAAAACTGGGCATGTGGGTCAATGGTAGAGTGCTGGCATGGCATACTGGAAACCCTGGGTTTGATCCCTAACCCCACAATAAAAAATAACTAAACATAAATAGATAATAATTAGAAAAGCTATCTAATATTATCTTCCCCAACATTACATGTTTTAGTAACTGTTTTGACTTCTAAGAGGTAAGTAATTCCAAAACACTGTAAATAACTCCCAAGTATAAAAAAGAGGAAGACTCTGAAGTTCTTTCTACGATATTAGTATATGATACTAAAACCACACACACATATCCACACATACAAGAATATTCCTTGACCAACTTTATCTCCTTCTACTGTTAGCTTATCCCTATCACCCAAAACAGCTCTGCTATGCCCACAATGTGTGTGAAATGTACCCCATTCTGGGAGATTCCATCCTCAACTTCTAAACTCATCATAGATAGAGACCCACTTTACTTTCCTAATTAAATTGCTATAAAATATGAATTCTGTAGTATAGTGTAACCAAGTAGAAACTCTATTAATAAGAGTTTATCCATAGAAGTAAACATATAATCAATAAAATAAATACCACTAGGCACTGGTGGCTCACACCTATAATCCTAGTTAGTTAGAAGGCTGAGATATGAGGATCATAGTTCAAAGCCAGCCTGGGTAGAAAGTCCATAAGACTCTTACCTACAATAAACTACACCAAAAAAAAAGCCAGAAGTGGAGCTGTGGCTCAAGTAGTAGAGCACTAGCCTTGAGCAAAAGAAGCTCAGGGGCAATTCTCAGGTCCTGAGTTCAAGCACCAGAACAGGCATGAAAAAAGAAGAATGAAAAAAGACACCAAAAACCACTAAATAATAAGTTAAATGTTTACCAGTAGAAGTAAATACATTGTCATGAAAATAGATACCAAAAATCATTCACCAAAAAGAAAAATTAAATAGCCAACAGCTATCATTATACTTCATTCTAGAATCCCAAAACTCATCTATCAAAAGCATAGCTATCTGCTATTACTACAATCATTTAGAAGCTCCAACTAATATAATAACACAAAAAATGAGAAAGTATAATAACTAAAGGGGGAAGACCAAATTATATGTGCAAATAAGCAGATTATCCACCTTGCACAGACTCTTAAAGTCAGAGAAAATTCTACTGAAGATTTTAGTGCTAGACATTCTGTGCTATGACCAATTATAAAAATGGTACAAACACACATATATACATACACACACAAAGCCTTAAAAGTATATATTTTAAAGTATACTTTAAAATATCCGATTTGCAACAGTAACTAAAAAATAATAAACAAAAAGGAAGATATCCAGAAATAACGCTAAAAATAGTCAAATAGAGTCTAAAGGGATAAAATCTTAAAACACTCTAAAGGGCTGGGAAGGTGGCTCAGTGGTACAATGTTTGCCTTGCATACATGAGGCCATGAGTTCAATTTCTCAGCATCACATAGGAGAAAAAGCCAGAAGTGGTGCTGTGGCTCAAGTGGTAGAGTGCTAGCCTAGAGCTGAAGAGCTCAGGGACAGACCCAAGACCCAGATTTCAGGCCCCAGAACCACCACACCAACAACAACAACAAAAAAAGAAACCTCTAAAAACCACAAAAGAAAAATGAAATAAGTGTAAAAACAGACAACATGGCTGAATAAAAAAAATTTTCCATAAGCAGTTTAGTTTCTTTTTTCAAATTAGTTTATAAAATAAATGTAATAATTCAAACACCAAGAAAATGGTGGGAACATGAGAGACTTTGAGTGATTTTTAAATTTATCTGGAATCCACTCAGTGCAAGAACGAGCCAAGAAACTCTGAAAACTGCACATCATCATATAACCTTGTACTGGCAACTACTGAAAGGTATCATAAAACTGTGTGTCAAGAATAACAAAACCAAGTAAGAAAATAAAAAAAAGCAGACCTTAATATTTAGACATTCAAATCAATATGTCAAAGGTTAAGACAATAATGAAGCAGTGAAAAATGGGAAGGAAAAGATACCTACTACAGTACATACACTGAATTCCAGGTACCCTATAAGAATTACGTAAACAATATAAAAACATGAAATGATAGGTAAATAACCACTGATCTAATACTGTGATGGGGGAAAGTTTTCCTATACATAAATGAAGAAAAACTTTTGAATAATCATTATATTTTTCTTTGCAACTACTTTACCCCATTTTGTAGATAAAGACTAAAGCTCAAGGAGATTAGGTAACATGCCCAAGAGCATTCAGCAAGAAGAAGCAGAGCTAGGGAGATTTTTAACAAATAAGACATTCTGACTTAAAAATCCTTGTTCTTAACCAGCATAAGCTGGTCCTTCCTGGTAAACTACACGATATAAAGAAATAAGACTGACTTATAGAGGAACACGAACAATAAAATAAGCAGTTTTCACTGGGTACCAGTGGCTCATGCCTGTAATCCTAGCTACTCAGGAGGCTGTGATCAGAGGATCACAGTTCAAAGCCAGCCTGCGCACAAAAGTCCATGAGACTTTTATCTCCAACAAATCACTCAGAAAACCAAAAGTAGTGTTGGTGGCTCAAGTGGTAGAGCTCTAGCCTTGAGCTGAAGAGCTGAGGGACAGTGCCCAGGCCCAGAGTTCAAGCCCCACGACTGACAAAAACAAAAACAAAAAAAAAACAAAAGCAGTTGTCTTCAGAAACAATATATAGCCCAAGATTACTTAGTACTGATCAAAATATTTAAGAAATCCTTCCTTAGACTGTCGCCAGAGTGTGGTAAATATATCATCTCCTATAAGGAAAGAAGAGATTTCTCCCAAAGAGCCAGGAGACATGGCCACAAACTCCCAAGAGGCTGGTTTTGCTATGGTGCCTTTCTAATACCCACTCCCAAAACTATATATACTGTGGGCTCAGTGCTCTATACTATACTACTGCTTCATTGTTTACATGCCCATCTTCCTACTGAATTTAGGTCCTCAATGGCCACAATTATATCTTATTATCCTCAAGTCTCCAGCGTCTGGTGCACAAAGGAATAATTAAGAACTCCTGAGTGACTTCAAAAAGAAATGACCAAGAAATGCTTTGAGTGACAATATATTAAATAAAAATATTGCCAAGGAAGTGGTGCTGTGGCTCAAGCGGTAGGGCACTAGCCTTGAGCTGAAGAGCTTGAGGGACAGCGCCCAGGCCGAGTTCAGGCCCCACAACTGACAAAAAAAAAAAAAAAAATATATATATATATATATATATAGCCAAAAGTTCATCTGAATCTATAAACAAACATATAAACTATGTGAAAAGAAATTACAGTAAAGGAAAAAAGCTTTATAGAATGCTTCACAAATTTTTAAATATTAAAAACTAGAAATTTATTTTTAACTGGTCTTCTTGTAATAATGTCCAGCTGCAGTCACTTCTCACAAAACACAAGAGGGGAAAGAATTTGCCTCATTGTCCAAAAGGCAATCTACTGAATCAAGGATGCAGAAATTACTATAAACTTCCCCAGACAACTATGCCAAAACACATCTGCTGTACAGAAGATACCAAGATGCTTCCTGCTTATGGGTTCAATCGACAAAGCACAACCTAGTGCCTGAAATATAAATCAAAAACCCTTACATCCCTGGTACTTATTGACATTTGCTACCTGCAAATTTCTAATATGTGCAAGATGGGCCTATTTTTATTTACAGCACAAACCACAGACTAAACGTAAAACAAGATGCTTAATAAATCCAGAGGAACATAAAACAGCAGCATAACTCAGACAGCAAGACAGACACTCACTCCTTAATTAAGTGGGTGATGTTCTGCTTAAAACAAAAAGACAACCCTGGGCTATAGCTAAGATTAAGCACTCAGTGTTGCGAGGAAAACGCCAGCCATTTTCAGGGCAAAGGCTTTAAATCATGAAAAATAAACCATCTAATAGTCTGTATTCAATAGTAAGTAGACAGTCAGGACACAGACTGATTTGGATTAACACATTTTCAGTTATAACAAGTAATTTTACAGAGGATTAGTATCTTGATGGTCTGATCAATATGAGGCACCGCTGCTATTACAGATGAAGAGAAAATTGCCCCTCTGGTAATAAAGTGTGCGTGTCTTCGTTCTCCTTCATTTGCTGAGTCCATTACTGAAATGGTTCCAGCATTAACAGCTGGGACAATTTAAGCAGCAGGGGTCTGATGAATTTAAAGACAGGGTAGGAACACTGGCCACTGGTCCTTTCCTCCCTTGCAGTCTTGCATATGCAATTTCTCTGTCTGGCTGTGCTTCTAATACAAGGGTCATGTTTTATGAGAACAATAATTTCTATTTCCTAATTATTGTTTCATTAATAGTGTCACCAGCCAATAATGTAACTAAAACAAAAATTGCTCACAGCACATTTCTGCTGATTCAACAAAAAGTTGCACACTATTTACTTAAATAACAAGACTGACATGACAACAGGCTACAGTCCACATGAACTGTGATGTCTGCATTCATTTGCCTAGTGCTTGGCTCACATTCTCAAGCAAGATAAAAAAGCAGAACAACAGTCGTGCTGACAGAAAAAAGAAAAAAGTCATCAGCAGAATTTTCCATCTCTGTTTTCAAAACCCAGCAAACTGGAAAACAGTAAGATAATGGAGTGCTGTACGTAGGAACAGAAAATCCATATTAATGCTGCCTTGAGATTTTAATCATGCCCAATTCAGCACAGTGAGCTAAGGCTGCAACACCAGCGCATTTTATATGATCATTGGAGAAATGCTGGCTCTTGAGGTTCAGCCTTGAATGAGCCAATCACTAACTGAAGGTGCCAAAGGGCAGCCTGGGCTAAAGCAGAAATCAGAGCTCTGAGTTTTCTGATCACAAACAATTATGAAAAACACTCAGGCACTGGCAACAAATCTCTTCGTCCAACCTGATGCAACCTCAAACTGACTTCCCTACTTACTTTCAACCAGCTATGAAGGCCTTGACTGCCCCTCATATGGCAACCCCTATATGACAGTTTTTCAAGAAAAGGGAAGGCATGGTCACTTGGCAGGCAGGTCATTTCTAAATAAAAAATCAGCACAGCTGCCAAGCAAGTATGAGGTCCTGAGTTCAAATCCCAATAATGAAGATTTAAAAAATAAGAAGATTAAAAAATAAAAGTAGAGACTTGTAGCATAAACAAAAATGAAAGTCTAATAATCAGATTTGTAGAATTCAAATAAAATGAGCATCTCAGGTTGGGGGAGAGAGAAAAGGAATGTACTTATTAAATGGCAGAACAGTCCAATTCTTCAAGATAAGTGCTAGAAATATCCTCTACAACACTATGTATACATTGTAATTATATTAGGCATAGTATATAATACAATAGTGTATACTTCAAAATGTGTTGAGAGGATAGATCAGTAACCACAATAAAATTCAAAAAAAAAATTTTTTTAACTGCAAGCTTATAGCACCTACTCAAGTGTTAGCTTTCAAATATGTACTAGCCTTGCAAACAGGCCAAGGACAAATGTTTGGAAAAAAGTCCCTACCAATGAAAATCTTAATCCCCTAAACATGTCATGACCAAACATGGTAGTCCAAGATCCTCCGGCTGACATAGTGAAATGTAATCACTGTGAAGCCAACCAGTGAGATGATTCTGTAAATAACAGAAGGTGAAATGATTGAACTTAATAGAGGTCTAAATTCATATTCTCTAAACTATGCCTTTTTAAGATTCCAAAAGTACCATCAAAACTATAAAGTACTTTTCTTCTAAAAATCATAAAACAGCAATGTCAATATAACTTTATCAAGAAATCTACCATAAAAAAACAACAGCAAGCTGGGAAGGTGGCTCAGTGGTAGAGTGCTTGCCTTGCATCCATGAGGCCCTGGGTTCGATTCCTCAGCACCACATAAGCAAAAAGAAAAAAGCTGGAAGTAGCACTGTGGCTCAAGTGGTAGAGCGCTAGCCTTGAGCTGAAGAGCTGAGGGACAGTGCCCAGGCCAGAGTTCAGACTCCACGACTGGACCCAAAAAAAAAAAAAAAAAAAAAAATATATATATATATATATATACACACACACACACACACACACACACACACACACACACATACCCTCACCCAAAAAACAACAGCAAAATACACTGACCTGAGTAAACTAACATTTTAAACTTGAAAGAAAATACTACAAGCAGTTGTTGACCATTAATATTAATTAAACACGTTAAATGGAAGAGTTTTTACTTCTCAAAATTAATGTCTATCCCTTTAGTATGTAACTCAATTTAAAACTCATAATTACCTAACCATTTCCATTATTTTCTTCAACTTCTACTTCTAGTTCTCATCATTACAAGGCCGAATGGCAAGTGATACTTTAGTTGGGCACCAGTGACTAATGCCATAATCCTAGCTACTCAGAAGTCTATGATCTGAGGATCATGGTTTGAAGCCAGCCCAAGCAGCAAAGTACATGAGCCTATTATCTTCAATTAACCACCAAACATTCAGAAGTGGCAGTATGGCTCAAGAGATAGAGTGCTAGCCTTGAGCAAAAAAACTCAAGTTCAAGCTCAAAGAGCAGCACCAAAAAAAAAAAAAAAAAGTGATACTTTGAGAATTCACATAATAAATGTTTGTGGCTCACACTTGTAATCCTAGATACTCAGGAGGCTGAGATCTGAGGATCACAGTTCAAAGCCAGCCCAGGCAGGAAAGTCCGTGAGACTCTTATCTCCAATAAACCACTAGAAAACCGGAAGTGGCACTATGGCTCAAGCAGTAGAATGCTCACCTTGAGCTGAAGAGCGCAGGGACAGCACCCAAGCCCAGAGTTCAAGCCCCACGACTGACCCCCGCCCCCCAAAAAAAATAGTTGAAATAAATATTTGTGGAATATTTACTATATACCTAACAAAATGTTTAGTGCTGGGAAAAATAGTAAATGACCAATAAATAAATAAATAAGTGGTCCATAGTTTTGAGTGCATATAATCTAAATGCCAAAATCTTTATTGCTAACTTCAGTCACATCAGGGAACCAGTATCACAATTCTTACAAGCCATGTGTGTCATATAGCAGATACTAAAGGCTCTCAACCACTCAATCTATCTTCAACAGCTGCTTATTGGAAGACCCTCCAATACATACATTGTAGGAACTAAGGATGAATTAGACATAACTGCTGTCTTCAGGAAAGTTAAGGACTGTTCAAATTATCTAAGACTTTATTTGTCTTTCTAGTTTTCAAAAGGAATACTAACAGCATGAAGTAACAGACTAGATATAACACAAAGTAACAAGAACTCACTGTTAACTCAGTGGTTTCACTCCTTAATTTTTGTTTTTGCTGGCTCTGAGGCTTGAACTCAGGGCCTGAGCAATGACGACCTTAAACCTCTTTGTGCTCAAGGTTAGCACTCTACCACTTAAGCCATAGTGCCACTTCCAGCTTTTTCTGAGTAGTTTATTGGAAATAAGAGTCTCACAGACTTTCCTGCCCAGGCTGGATTCAAACCTGATCCTCATATCTCAGCCTCCTGAGTAGCTAGGATTACAGGCATCCAGGCTCACTTCTTAATTTTTAAGAAAGGTACTCAAAGTTGTTCAGAAACTATGATCAAATAAATAACCCTTCTTTCATTTAAAAAAGCAAACCTAGGGCTGGGAAGTTGGCTCAGTGGTAGAGTGCTTGCCTTACAAGCATGAGGCCCTGGGTTCGATTCCTCAGCACCACATAAGCAGGAAAAAAAAAGCCAGAAGTGGTGCTGTGGCTCAAGTGCTAGAGTGCTAGCCTTGAGCTGAAGAGCTGAGGGACAGCACCCAGGCCCAGAGTTCAGGCCTCATGACCGGACCAAAAAAAAAAAAAAAAAAGCAAACCTACAAAGCTGAGATTAACCAAAAGATAAAGATGGATTTGAGGGTGAGGAACATAGAGCAGACTCAGGTAAAGTTGTAATCTGTTAAGTCCCTTGGTCACTGGCCATAGATTGTGAAATACTAAATTTGTTCTTCATATCTTATCCAGGAAAAAATAACTCCTAAACCTGGAATCTCTATGGTCATAATACAGGCTTGTGTATTCTTGTGTGTTTGAGCTTAGAAAATAATAACCCAAAGTGGGATGTTTTGGCCTTGGATATTGAAAACTTCAAGAGCAACCTTGGAGTTGGGAGCTGATGGCTCATGCCTGTAATCCTAGCTACTCTGCCCAGGAAGAAAAAGTCCATGAGACTCTTTATAGCCAAGTAATCACCAGAAAATCAAAAGTGGAGCTGTGGCTCAAAGTGGTAGTGCACTAGCCTTAAGCAAAAGGCTAGCAAAAGGGTCAATGCCCAAGCCCCAAGTTCAAGCCTCACTACCAACAACAACAAAAAGCAACCTCAGAACCACAGTCTCTCTCAGATCTTCTCCTGCCCTCATCTTTTGCTCCTCCTTCTCTTTTAAAAAGTGTGATCAATGATTGTTTCCAGTTCTAAGTTACTTTACATTGAATAAAACACCAGCTTTCAGACTGGGCTCTGCCCTGAGTGACTCCATTTTAAAAAACAAGAAGTTGATCCATTTTGAGTGCAAATAAGGCAGAATGACTCTACATCTTGTTTATGCAAGTAAGCAACCACTATCTATGGAGCACAAACCATGGAATAGACAAATAACTTATATAAATAAAAGTACCACCAATGAACTTAGCAAACTAAAGCATGAACAGATAGACAGACAGACAGACAGACAGATAGATAGATAATCTGTATCAGAAAAATCAATCCCATGAGTGAACTGAACATACCAAAAGCCAGGAATAGTGCACCCTTTTACCTGAATCATATAAAAGGAAAGACCCCTAACCCAGGGGTACAGCAGCACCCACTGATGTATAATGAGACCCTGCTTGATATAATGCAAATTCACCAGTCCATCAGTCCATATCCAATAAGCTTGGAATAAACTGTGCTCCTTAAGCCAACACTGAACCTTGAACTAGTTCTGGGTTTTGACACCCCCAAAGCCTCAACAGCTCAGTGACTGGGCTCATTACCATCTTATCTAAGACCTGCAGTGACTCCCTTTACCACAGTAACAGCCCTCTGCTCTTGTCTTCAGCCAGGTTTCTTTGAATCCTGGAAGCTTTAACATTTTTTTTTAGCTTTCTGTAGCTTCGATATTATTGTTAAGTATAATGTCTAATTTGAGAGTTGATAGCAGTAACTAAGACTGAAATAATAGAATGGGTTTGCCAATTGGCTCAAGGCTATCAAGCAAAGTAAGCAGTACTTGACAAATGAATGCCAACTAAATTGACTTAGCTTGTGAACTTATTGTTATTCTATAAATTCTGACTTTATAGAAAGACACAAATGTGACTGTTTCTGACACAGATTGTTCACAGTAATGAGTAATTAGAATTCTTCTTCCTCAAGGCAGATAATAGTAACTTGAGTCCCTTTTCCATAAAACCTAAAAATAGTACTCTAACCTTCCCCTACCTCTGTGTGCCAAAAAAATTTTCTGACCTACCTTGTCTAATAATAATCATGACCCCCATCATGTAAGAAGGAGTTCCACCTATTTCTGAGAAGAAAAAAGATGCAGAGGCACTGGGAAGGTGGCTCAGTGGTAGAATGCTTGCCTTACAATGCTTGCCTAGATTTGATTCCTCAGCACCACATAAGCAGAAAAAGCCAGAAGTGGCACTGTGGCTCAAGTGGTAGAGCGGTAGCTTTGAGCTGAAGAGCTGAGGGACAGTGCCCAGGCCCAGAGTTCAGACCCCATGACCGACAAATATATAAAGTAAATAAATAAAAAAGATGCAGAAAAGCCAAATGTAGCAGATAGGATTTTCTGAGTTTCCCCCACTTCAGTCTATCACATTTGATCAACTCATTACATAGTTATTCTCCCTTCAACCCAAGCATAAAAGGTGATAGTTTTCCCTGGACTTCTATCAAGTCATCATTCTGAAGCATCCTATGTCATTTAAAATTGTGATTAAATAAATTCATGCATTCATCTGTAATCCCATACACATAGGCATAGAAACAGGGATCAGAGTCCTAGGCTGGCTGGGGAGTGAGGGGGAATAATAAAAAATCCAGAAAAATAACTAAAGTAAAAAAAGGGGGTTGGGAAGGTAGCTCAGTGATAGAGTGTTTGCCTTGCATGCATGAGGCCCTGGGTTCAATTCCTCAACACCACATAAGCAAAAAGAAAAAAGCCAGAAGTGGCGCTGTGGCTCAAGTGGTAGAGCACTCGCCTTAAGCTGAAGAGCTGAGGGACAGTGCCCAGGCCCAGAGTTCAGACCCCACGGCTAGACCAAAAAAAAAAAAAAATTAAAGTAAAAAAAAAAAAGGGCTGGGGGCATGACTCAAGTGGTAGAGCATCTGTCTAGCAAGTACAAGACCCTAGTTCAAATCCCAATACCATAAAGTTATTTAATTAATTACATTTCTTATCCTTTTTCTTCTAGTTTCCTAGGGTCATAGTTGACACAAGGAAAAAGTATCACACTTTCTGTCTCTATAGTAACTTCAAGATAGGGGCTTTCAGGTCTACTCCACCCCGCCCCATTCTTGAAGGAGGAAAAAAGGACTACAGAATTACCATTACCAATGGCCAATGATATAAGCAATCATGTATCCATAATGAAGCTTCTACAAAAACCCACAAGATTGGGTGGGAAGCTCCAAATAGCTGAATAGGAAGAGGTTTCTAGAGGATGATATACCTGGAAAGGGTATGGACTCCCTGTACAATACCTCACTGCATTTAGCTCTTCCATTTGACTTCACTATTCAGCTGTATCCTTCATGATGTCATATAATAAACTGATAAACCTAAGTTATTTTTCTAAGTTCTAGGAGCCATTCCAGTAAAATTACTGGACTGCAAGAAAGGGTTGTTGCAAACCCCAATATATAGCAGTGGGCCTGTAACTGGCAGTTTTGTAGGACTGAACCCTCAGCTGTGGGATCTGACACTATCTCCAGGTAATGTTGTCCCAACTAGATAGCATTAGAAGACACCAGATAGTGGCTACCGCATAATTGATGGTTTGCTTGGTGGTGTGGGAAAGATTCCACACATCTTGTCACAGCATTTTTCTGTGTTGTGAGCATAGGAGAAACTAAGTCTGTTTTTCAAACCTTACATTGGACTACCACTATAAATGGCCTCCATTTAATTTCCAAATTACCACAGATAACCTGATGACATGATGTAAGCCACATTAGGGTAATGGTAAAAGTCAAAAGGATCTTCTCAGGACCTCACTAAAAATCCAATCCAGAAGGACTGGGAATGTGGCTTAGTGGTAGAGTGGTAGAGTGCTTGCCTAACATGCATGAAGCCTTGGGTTCGATTCCTCAGTACCACATAAACAGAAAAAGCTGGAAGTGGTTCTGTGACTCATGGTAGAGTAGCCTTAAACACAGAGAAGCTCAAGGACAGGACCCAGGCCTGAGTTTCAAGCTCCAGGACTGGAAAAAAAAATCAATCCAGATAGAATGACACAAACCTGTAATCCCAATTACTTGGGAAACATAAACAGGAGGGTCACAATGTAAGTCCAACTCAGGTAAAAGTAACAACATTAACCATTTCAGTAATAAACTACTTACAATATTTAAGGGATTTAACTCAAGCCAGCAAAAAATATTTGAAGTTAAGTTGGAATTCAACACCAACATCTTTTTATTTCATAACCAATTTTTTTTAAATGTCTTAGGCTTCTCATAAGGATATACCTTAAGACACACACCAGTGGACTCATGCCTATAATTCTA
The DNA here is from genome assembly GCF_019054845.1 of Dipodomys spectabilis. Taxonomy (NCBI): domain Eukaryota; kingdom Metazoa; phylum Chordata; class Mammalia; order Rodentia; family Heteromyidae; genus Dipodomys; species Dipodomys spectabilis. The sequence goes on along the minus strand of NW_024870807.1, from coordinate 550,956 downwards.
GATACTTGGGAGCCTAGGATCTGGAAAATTGCAGCTTGAAGCTAATCCAGATAGAAAAGTCCGTAAGAGGGCTGGGAAGGTAGCTCAGTGGTAGAGCACTTGCCTTGCATGCATGAGGCCCTGGGTTCAATTCCTCAGCACCACATAAGCAAAAAGAAAAAAAGCCGGAAGTGGCACCATGGCTCAAGTGGTAGAGCACTAGCCTTGACCTGAAGAGCTAAGGGACAGTGCGCAGGCCCACAGTTCAGGCCCCACAACCGGACCCAAAAAAAAAAAAAAAAAAGTCCGTAAGATTCCATCTCTAAAATAACCAGCAAAAAGCTGGGCTGAAGGTATGGTTCAAGCAGTAGAGTACCAACTCAGTAATTGTTACGCCGTTCACTCTAGTACTAGAAATAAATAAATAAAAATACATGTTAAACAGATCTTCCAAGTATTGTGTAACCCCAGTCCAGATGAAATAGATCTTTCTAAGGTAGGAATTCCATGACCTCTACACCTAGACCATTAGATTCTACTTACTGATCCACTGTTGGCCCGTGCTTTCTTTTTGGCCAGGGGAGTGGGAATGGTGGCTAGATAAGGGATGGAGAAGAATTTAATTCCAGGAGTCTGCTGTTAAAGCCTCGTACTCTCCACTATGGTTCCCCTTTCAGTGGGAGCCATGTTCTAAGAAACTGGGGGGGGGGGGGGGGAAGGGGAGGAGGGGAGGGAGGGAAGGGGGGGAGTCTTATCATGGATACTACTGAACCCTACATATGTCACCCTAAGATAAAAAGCTAAATTTATAAATTAGGCAATCTAAAAGATTAACAGCTAAATAGATATTAAATATTAGTGGTAGCTAATGTTATTATTAACAGTTAATAATAAAATAGAACAATTATAACTAATGAAAGTTCTGTGAAGAAGGAAGAAGAGGGAAAGAGGTGAGGAAAAAGGAGGGGAAAAAAGAGGAAAAAGGGGAGAGACAGAGAAAAGGAGTTAAAACAAATACTAACACCTTTGAACCACAGTTGACCCAGGGTATTTGAAGCCACAGAAAATGAAGGCCTGGATAAGAGGGACTATGCAAAATGGAATGTACATTTTCCATCCAAATGAGCAACTCTGATTTAGCTCTACTTAGGGAAATATATATCTGATACTTAGGGAAATATATATCTGATATTCTAGTTGTCCAAGACAGCCAAAAACCCAGATTCTAATATGAATCTTCAACTTTTACATACCTGAATTCCAAAATTTCCAGTTTACTTAGGTCAAATAAATACTTTTACAACCAGGATGAATAGTTGGACTATAAATGTACCTCCATTACCCCCAAAAAATATGCATGCCAAAATGCATAATCTACAGCCAATTATATGAAAACATTAGACAAACAAGAATCCAGTTTATAGAACAAATACCTGTACTCTCTCAAACTGCTGATGCCTTAAAAGACAAAGAAAAGATGAGGAACAGTTTAGATGACATTAAAACCAAATTAAAAGAGAAAAGCCCACCAGAGGGATGTGAAAAATGTAATGACCCTGGGTCAAAGCCTGGGCCAGGAAAAAATAATGCTGAAATGTATTATTATAACAATTACCAGAAAATGAATACAGATTTTAGATTAAATAAGAGAATCATATTGATGTTAACTTTTCTAATTGCTAATTGCTGTGTTTACATTTAAGAGAATGCCCTTGTTCTGAAGAAATACATGCTAAACTAAGTTTAGGATTGATGCTTCCTCCTTACTCTGTAATGGTTCACTAAAAATAATAATAATGATAATAATAATAATAAATAGGAGCCAGGTGCCAGTGGCTTACATCTGTAATTCTAGCTACTATGGAGGCTAAGATACAAGGATCAAAGTTTGAAGCCAGCCCAGACAGAAAAGTCTGAGAGATTCTTAGTTCCACTTAACCACCAAAAAGCCAGAAGCGGAGCTGTGGCTCAAATATTAGGTAGAAAAAAGCTCAGGGATAGCATCCAAGTCCTGACTAAGTTCAAACCCCAGGACCGGCAACAAAACAAAACAAACAAACAAAAAACACTGAGAAAGAATGCCCTGGTTCTGAATTCAAGGCCCAGCACAAGCACAAAATAAATAATAGTAATAATAGTAATAACAATCACTAATAATAACTCAGTGGTAGAGATCTTGCCCATCATGGGCAAGGCCCTGAATATCCTTAGAGCCGCAAGAAATTATAAAAAATAACAAGTTACAAATTATACACATACACAGAGAAAGAGAGAGAGACAGAGAGAGAGAAAACACATGCACAAGAGATGAAGGTGGGCTCATATACAATAAAGACAATATAGCAAAAATGTAACTTACAGATCCAGTTCATAATATAAAATTGTATCATCTAAAAATCAGATAGCCGGGTCTGAGAAGGTGGCTCAGTGGTAGAGTGCTTGCCTTGCATGCATGAGGCCCTGGGTTTGATTCCTCAGCACCAAATAAGCAAAAAAAGCCGGAAGTGGGATTGAGGTTCAAGTGGTAGAAGCTAGCCTCGAACTGAAGAACTGAGGTTCAGGCCCAGAGTTCAGGCCCCACGGCCAGAAAAATAAATAAATAAATAAATAAATAAAATCAGATAGCCTCTTAGGCTGCCAAATTCAATTGAGGCCATACCCACTCTATCTCTGGCTTAGGGGACAAATTTAATCACATTGGGGCCCCATAGTAGTCCAGAGTAGCAGCCATTCTAATCCCTACTTCCAAAATGAGAAACTGAGATATATAGTGGATTGCCATGTCAACAGCAAGCAAAGTACTAGAGCCATAGCTCTAACTCTAATCCTCAGGTTGGCAATGCTCACCTATCATCCCAGTGTTTACATCGTTTAAACAGAAGGAGTTTAAGTTCAAGGCCATTACAGAAAATACATTTCTCAAAAACAGAAAAAAAAAATCTAATCTGAATTATTCCACTATATGCCTTTTAAGAAATTTTATTTTAGGAAGTGGCGCTGTGGCTCAAGCGGTAGAGCGTAGTAGAGCACTCACCTTGAGCCAAAGAGCGCAGGGACAGCGCCAAAGCCTAGAGTTCAAGCCCCATGACTGACCAAAAAAAAAAAAAGAAGTTTCATTTTAAAAATTCATGGCATAGAGGGGAGGGAGGAATTAGGGAGGTGGGTAGAAAAGGGATGGTAGAGGAAAAACAAAAGAAGGAGTAACAATGCTGGATAGGAAATGTACCCATTACCCTACTTAGGTAACTGTAACCCCTCTATACAGTGTCTTTACAATAAAAAATATATATTAAAAATTTTTTTAATTCATGGCATACTCAGCAGACACTATGTAGAAATGGACTCTGCAACTTGTGGGCAGAAACAAGAGAGAAAATCTGGGATGAACTGGAAAGAAGGGATGACATTCTCCAAAAAGAAATATACTCATTACCTGACTTTGAGACAGTAATAACAATTTTAAAAATTCATGCAATATGGTGTGGTACTCTCATGTTTCAATGTAAATAAATATCATGATATGAAGCTACTTAGCCCAACTTTCTTATTCACCATCAAGACTTGGAAACTATATAAAAGTCTATAGCATAACAACATAAAGAAGAAAATATAGTAAAAAAAAAAAAAAAAAAAAAAAATGAGGCCAGATATGGTGGTACAGGCCTATAATCCAAGCACTGCTGAGGCAGGAGTATCTTGAGTTCCAGGCCAGCCTGGGCTACAGAGAGACCCTAGCTCAAAAAAAAAAAAAAAAAAGAAATCAGAGATAGAAGAAGAGGAAAAGGGGAAAAAAAGGGGAAGTAAAAGAGAAAGAGGAAGAGGAGAAAAAAATAATCTAAATTACTTTAAAGACAAAGAAAGAAGAAAGCCAAAAGTAATTACCCATTGTAGAGATGATAAAGTTTACTTTAAAAAGCAAACAAGAGGGCTGGGAAGGTGGCTCAGTGGTAGAGCGCTTGCCTTCATGCCTCAGGCCCTGGGTTTGATTCCTCAGCACCACATAAGCAAAAAGAAAAAAGCCGGAAGTGGCGCTGTGGCTCAAGTGGTAGAGTACTAGCCTTGAGCTGAAGAGCTGAGGGACAGAGCCCAGGCCCAGAGTTCAGGCCCCACAAACGGACACACACACACAAAAAAAAAGTAAACAAGAAATCTTTGTGACTTTGGTATTGATATGGACTTCATAGATATGACCCCAAAAAATGAATCTTGAAAAGAAATAATTAGAAACTCAAAGGATTAGATATTTCCAACACAGATAGACACAATAGTTTTTCACCCAAAAATGCAAGGAACCACTAGCTCACGCCCATAATCCTAGCTTACTCAGGGAGCTGAGATCTGGTTTGATTTGATTCCAGCCCAGGCAGACAAATCCGTGAGACTCTTATCTCCAATTAACTAGCAGAAAACTGGAAGTGGCATTGTGGCTCCATGTGACAGTACCATGGCCCTGAATTCAATCCTCACCACCATGAAAAAAAAAAAAAAACTAATGAGATACCACATTTACTACAATGACTAAAATCAAAGAAGACAGACAATAACAAGTGATGAAAAGCACTTAAAAGAATTGCAACTCTACAAACTGCTGGTGGCAACATAAAATAGAGCAGCCCACCAGAAAATAGTTTGGTAGTTTCTTAAAATATTAACCAGAGATTTACTACATGACTAACAACTCCAAGAAGAATGAAACTGCATATCCATACATAAACTAAAATGTAACTACTGATAGTAGCATTTTACATAACAGCCAAAACAGGGGAAAGAATTGTGGCATATCCAAATATATTGAAAGGTATTTGAATAAAAAGTTCAATATTGATATCCACTACAACATGGATGAACCTCAAACACATTTTGTGTGAAAAAAAGCTCACCCCCAAAGACCAAATATTAGAAAATTCTATCTATATAAAAGTGTCCACAAGAGATTAACTCAAGAGAACAAAAAATAGTGGTTGCCTAGAAGTGTGGTACAAGTTAAAAATAACTGCAAGTGAATGCATTGCCCAATAGAGATCAAACAGGAAGACTTACACAGTGGCTTGTTTGGGAATAGCCCCAAACCAAGAACAATCTAGATGTCCAACAACCGGTGAAGGAATAAATAGGTGATATAGCCAGAAACTGCACTATTAATCACCAATAAAAAGGAACAAACTAGCGATAGGTGTAGTAACACAGATTTCAAAAATCATTATGCTGAATGAATAAACAGAACCAAGAGTACAAACTGTATGTTTCCAGTTACATGAAATTCTAGAAAATACAAATTCATCTATAGTGACAGAAAACACATCAGTGGTTGCCAAGATGGAGGGAGAGTTGGCAGCAAATGAGCAAGAGGAAACTTTCAAAAGGAATAGGAACATCTTCTCTGCCAACTGTGGCGGTTTTACATGTATGTACATCTGTCAAGATTCATCAGTCTGTATATTACAAATGATTGCAGATTACTAAATATAAATCATCCCTCAATGAACTTCATTAGAAAAAAATAGAATTCATAGTAATCAGTTCTATTTAGGATTTAAAACAACTGCCTATATTTTCTTCTAGTCAGAATTTCAGAAGTAGACTATTTCAAATAAAGACCAAAGAAACATCAAAGGCAAATAGGAAGACAACTTGCTTTTTTGAAGAAATATTTCACAAGCAGATAAATGGAGGGAAAAAAATTTATGAAACTGTAGTGCAAAGACCAGATTCTGATTCCTAGTTCCACTTAGCATACAAGTGGCTTTAAGCACATCACAACTTCTCTGAACCTGTTATTAATGATATTAATAATGACCTCCTAGGCAACAACTAAATGTCAATAGTCTAACAGGTCCTCTGGAACAGAGATTCTGTCTTAGCCCAAAGTATCACCCCAATATACAGCAAATAACTGGTGCTCAATAAACTACAGAATTTCTGAATTACTTTAAAATGAAAGGTGAGAAAGATATGATATATAATGCCAACAGGAAATATCTTATTGTTTCTCTGCATGAGGAAGGATAATGAATGTAGAATATTAATGCTAGTGGGGTCTTACCCCTTTGTGCTCACATCACAAGCATACCTAAGCAGGTCCCTTGGGGAACGTCTCACTAAGTCAGCCATTAAAGAGCAGATTTGATTTCGGTTTTGGTTTTTTGACCCAGGGTTTCACTATATGGCCTAAGGCTGGCCTAAACTGGAGATCTTCCTGCCTCACCCATACAAGTAGGATTATATGCATGTACCATAGCAATTAGCTTAAGTTTGATATCTTAAATGCTTAAATGTATTTCCCTAGAACTCTAGGTGGGACTACAAAAAAATAAACCTTTGGTATGACCAGCTTGCATTGCTGGTTATTCAGGGATTCAAAATGGTGGTTTGGGGTGTATTATTTCTTTCCTTTCTCCCTCCCACCCCATGCTGGAGAACCCAAGATTAACACTTTTTTTTTTAACTTTCTTTTTTTTTTATTGTGAAAATACTGTACAGTGGGGTTACAATTATATGGACAAGATAATGAGTACATTTCTTATTAAGCATTGTAGCCTCCTCCTCCTTTGTTTCCCCTTCCTATCCCTTTCCCATCCTCCCCGCTCCCCCCCCCATACCAAAGTTGTAAAGTTTGTTTTCGACATAACGACTTGCTGCAATGGGTCCACCTGTATCCCTATTTAAACGATTTGTTTTTCCCCTTCCCCTCCACAAATTATACCAACATCAAATACAGTGAAAGCAGGGGTTATACCGTGGGGGAGGAACATACAAAGCAACAAAGAAATAATCTTATAAATGTGTTAGAAACAATCGCAAGAAGGAAAAAAAAACATTTGAGTACATATCTTAGGGTTCATTTCCCTAACATCACCTTATCTGAACTTTACTGCTTGACTCAGACATATACTAGATATTGCAAATAAGGGAAACCATGGGACCTTTGTTTCTTTGGGCTTGGCTTACTTCATATAATTTTTTCCAAGTCTTTCCATTTCCTAACAAATGGGGAAATGTCATTCTTTCTGATGGAGGCATAGAATTCCATTGTGTATATATACCACATTTTCTTGACCATTCATCTACTGAGGGGCTTCTGGGTTGGCTCCGTATCTTAGCTATAGTAAATAGTGCTGCAATAAACATAGTCGTGCTGGTAGCTTTAGTGTGGTCTTGTTTGTAAACATTTGAGTAAATGCTCAAAAGTGGGATTGCTGGGTCATAGGGGAGCTCTATGTGGAGTCTTTTGAGGAACCTCCATACTACTTTCCAAAGTGGTTGAACAAGTTTACACTCCCACCAAGATTAACACTTTATTCTTCAGTATAGATGAGCTGTCTTCTCCCCCTTGCCTCTCTCCATCTCTCACCCTCTCCCTTCCTACCACCTTCTCTTTCTCTCCTTCCCTCTTCCATCCATCAAAGCCCTTCCCCTTCCACTCACCCTCTCTTCCCCCTCCCACTACCAGGAAGGAGTAAAACCTATGTTAAATAAGATATATCTCACAGAGTGAAGCCAAAAACAAAACAGTGATTTGGACAGAGTCCATCACATATCCCAAAATGTGCCCATGAGTTTCTGCTTTAAAATCAGACACTTAGCTGGACACTGGTGGCTCATGCCTATAATCCTAGCTACTCAGGAGCCTGAGATCTGAGGATCATGGTTCCAAACCTTCCTGAGCAGAAAAGTCCATGAAACTCTTATCTACTGAGAAAAAGCCAGAAGTGGTGCTGTGGTTCAAGTGGTAGTGCCCTAGCCTTGAACACAAAGAGGCTCAGTCACAGTTCCCAGACCCTGAGTTCAAGTCAGTGGGGGGGGGGGGGGGGGGGGGGGGAATCAGACACTTTCAGAAGACAACAGAGCTCTGAGAGATTCAACTTTCTCTGCCCTCTATTTTTCACAAATAATAATAAAACATTTCCATTTTCTCAAAACTTTGCTCCGGCTATTTGTAAACTGACATTGTAAAACCAGGAGTAAGTCTGCAATAGCTAGATCACTTTTAAGACTATAAATTCTTTTTATTTATTCCTATAAGTATTATTTTATATGATCAGATTCACTGATCATATAAAAGGCATTGTGCCTTTGTGTTCCTCCCTAAAGAGTATCCTCCTCTGGTCTGTGTGTGAATGCCTAGAGTCCTGTATTAATCATGTCCTGGTGTATTTTAGATCTAGCTTGCACATATGAGAAGAAAACATGCGCTGTTTGGTAAGACTAAATTCTATGACAAAAAGAACTGTACCTGTTTTATTTACCACTGATCTTCATTTCCAGTATTTCCCTAACACAAAGTACATACCAAACAGAATGTGCAAAAGCCTTATGAGTAGATAACTACAGTCAAGGAGGACTTTTAACAAAGCCAAAGTGAACTGGGTGCTGATGACTCACACCAATAATTTTAGTAGCTACTTGGGAGGCGAGATTAGAAGGATCATGATTCCAAAACAAGAGGGCATACACAAGAGACCCCCACTCAATCAACAGCTGTCACAATGGTGCATGCCGATCATCCTAGTTAAGTGAGAGGCTAAGATCAGGAAGTTCATAAGGTCCAGAACAACCCAGGCTGAAAAGTTGGCAAAACTCCATCTCAGAAGAAATCAAGTGAGTTATTACATACCCCTCATCCCAGCTATAAAAGGAAGCCTAAAACTAAGCAGATCAAGATCCAGGCTTACAACTGTGCAAGAAGCAAGAGCATATCTCAAAAATAACCAGTTCAAAGAAGGTCTGGAAGCATGACTCAGAAGTAGAGCACCTGTCTAGGAAGCATAAAGCCATGGGTTATGTAGTTTAAAAAAAAAAAAACACTACACTATTTTTACAATAAAAAAATACAAAAACAAAAACAAAGTAGCCTAGAGCAGTAGCTCAAGCTACTCAGAAGATAAGGAGAATAGTTTCGAGACCATTCAAAACCAATCTAAACAACAACAACAAAAAAAAGCTATCTTTAGCAGAGCAGGACTGTTAGCTTTGCAGAAAGCATAGGAGGGTTGAAATCTAGGTATCAAAAATGGACAGAAGTAGAGAGATGTCCAATATATTCACAAATCCGTAGGACCTAACTTTGGGAACAGGGGAAAGGAAAGCCTTCAAGTTTTCTTAGCCTGAGCTCTTCATCAATGAAACTAGACTGTTGATCCTTTCAATGTGCTATGCTAATATTATAGAATAAGGTATTATTTACTTAATGCAAGTGTCTGATACACAATAAAATAAATACTGAAAATAAATAAATCACCATGGGCTACTATCATGGTCCTCCCAAGGCAGAGAATAGAAATTCACATCCACAGTGCTGAAGTCAGACTATGTCAGCTGCCCACTGAGGCAACTAACTATTCCAAATAAACATATGTGACCTCATAGATATTTCATCTAAGCAGCTCTCTGTCCTCAGAGACTGTGAATGAGAAAGCATAGCTGGAATGATAACAGAATGTCCAGTAAACTGAGGCCCTGTGGCTACAAACTGAGCCAAAAAATAGGTTCAGAAGCAAGATAAGAAAATAGGTGCTTTGATTTTAATTTCTGAGCTGCACTGCTTCCTGAGCAGCATTAATTTACAAAACTGATATACATACCACTGTCCCATGTGTCCAAGTCCCTTACAAAACAGGTCCAGTCTTCTATACAGAACAGTACTAATTTACCAAGCGCACGCACGCGCGCGCGCACACACACACACACACACACACACACACACACACACACACACGCCTGTCCTGAATACTGAAGAATACTAATTTACACACACAGAGGCCTGTCCTGCATCCTGAAAAATACTAATTTACCCCATACAACACACACACACACACACACACACACACACACACACCCCTCTGTACAGGTCTCCAAGTCCCTTGCAGACCAAGACCAGGCCCTGTCAACCCTTGGCTCAACACCAGGCATTCGCCCACAAAGAAAACAGGCCCTCAGGGTTCCCAGCACCTATCTCCCAACATGGGAAGAGCCCTGAACCTCATAAGTTTGCCACACCTTAGCTTCGCGCTCCCGTTCCTCCGCCGTCTGGGTACGCTTCATGCTGCCACCACAGAAGCCGCCTTCGCCGCCGCGAGCCGCGTTGACCTCTCGTTCTGGACCCGCCTCCTGCATGTAGTTCTCTCCGGGTCCTGTGGCCGTCCGGTACTATTCTTACTCAGAGCCGTAAGAACTACGCCTCCCAGCATGCCCTGCATGACGCACGGACACGCTGGAGGCTTGGAAGTCACTACGCTGGGGGAGCGTAGGCCGCTCAGCAGCACGCCTCTAGCCTGGAGACCTAAGAGAACTGCATTTCCCAGAGGGCAATGTGGCCTACCAGTTTTTCCCGTGCTCCTCTAGGCCGGCGCTCCACTCGGCGCTATAGCAACGGTAGCTAGCGGCCTGGAAAGCGAGGTGGTAAGTACTGTGGTAAAAGGTGGGGGGTGGGAGTGGTGAAGGGAAGTTGGCGGACCCTCCCTCCGCAGCCCGGGCTGGGTTCGTGGGTTCGCTCTGCAGCCTGGAGAAGGCCCTGGAATTCTTGTGTGGAAAGCAGCCCAGCCATGTCCAGGCCCATCCTACAGCCCGCGCTTTGTCCTCACGCTCAGGTCTAGTTTGAAATCGTACGTACACCCCACCCGTGAACCCTCACTGAGGAGAGGGACCGTCCCCGTCCCGATGCGCCACATCGAGGGGCACAAACACAGTTCACGCTATCGCCCAGGATTCGGAATTGGTTGGTACACCCTCAGCCTGTTAATGCTGTAAAGGCAAGGGACTTTGTTTACCATTTTCGTCTCGGTGACTGTTTCATTCAGCGAAAGATTTTTTTTTTTCTTGCCCACTGTGGATCAGACACTTTTCCACCCAAGACCAATACCCATCTCAAGAATGTTTATATTTCATTGGTGCAAAGTTATAAGCTAGTAAAAAAAAAAAAAAGAGAGAGAGATTATATCACCTAGACGCCATTGCAGTGGAGAAATGAGCTGTGGAGAATTTGGGAAGAGCAACATGGAATGATCCGGGAAAGCCCAAGGAGGTGAGAGCTGAACTGAGCTTCAAAGAATGAGGAGCCAGCTGTTAATGCAAAAGGCTAATTGCAGAGCGTGGAACAGAGCATGCCAAGCAAGCAGGGAGGGCTAGGGCTAGTGGTGGAGAGGCATGGAGCATTGTGCAGTAACCCGCTGGTAATGTTTTGGGCCAGACAATTCATTATCGTGGACTTGATGCACTGTAGGTTGCTGAACCTCATTCCTGGCATCTAACCATTAGAGGCCAGTAACATCTCCCCTTCTGAATTGGCACAGCCAGAAATACCACCTCCTAGATGAGTGACCATGGCCAAGTTACCTAATGTGCCTCAGCTTCCTCACTTGTAAGACAGGAATAACAACTCACAAGGGTATTGTGAGGTTTTTAATTCACCCATGTTAGTGAGTTAACTAAATAGTGCAATGTATGGTTTCGCTTCTGATTATATGAATCTTTCCTCTTTAAGTAGAGTACTTAGGACTTTTTCTGCTTTAAGCACTGTAAGCAGTCAATAAATGTGAACATCATCATCCTCTTCATCATTATTACTGTAAAGTAAACCTGAAAGTCTGTGAGGAAAAGTAATCATTTTCATAGTTTATGTTTATGCTTCTTGATAATTTTAATGTTGTCTGCATTTCCAGACCTTGATGCCCCATGGACTTCATCCACCAAAAGAACTATTTAGTGAATTCCTGTTTAGTGAATTCCTGAGCTAGCCTCAAGACAAATAAGCTTGCTACTTTCTTGGTCTTCACATTCTAGGACCAACATTCTAGAACTTGGGAACCTCTTTCTATGGTATCTTCTTTGACTGCTTCCATTTAACTTTTCTAGGTGGGTTGACATGAAAAATATAGAATTTTTCCTATGATGTATTAACTATTCACATAAATAAAGACACTGTGTTACATCTCTACAAACAGTATCTGTAAGACAAAATAAAGACACTGTGTTACATCTCTATGAAGAATATTAGCTGGACAACTTACATGTTGAGGTAGTAATCCCTTGGACCTAGGCTTTGTGGCAACAGTGGCAGCTGACAAATTATGAAACTTTTCACAAAACTTAAAATGACTCACTATACCTCAGTTCAAAAGATAATGTTCAGCCTGTTGTTTGTCATCCTAAACACTATTGCTAAATGCTTTTAATGTGCCATTTCACTCACTTTTAGAATAACTATGAAATAGGTATGATTTACTCTATCTTAGAAATGAAAACACTGAAACTCAAAGAGGTTTGCATGACTTGACCAGCTGCTAAATGATATAATAAGCGTTTGAATCAGGTTCTTGACCTAGCTTTTTCTTTGTGGTTGGAGAGGGGTTCGAGAGGAGATATTTCTTCAATTTGGAAGAGTTCCTTTTATTTCAGATAAAGGAATTAAAAGAGAAAAGGACAAATGATAATCTTACCTCATTTCCTAAGCAAACTGTAGGAAATACACTGTTGAAAGAGACATGGTCTCCATGATTGAATGCAGTATTACTTTTAGAATAGAAGCTTTCATCTTCTTCAAGCAGCACATGTGGGCAATAAGATGTCCATTAAAGTTCTAGTCCCTTATTCATTTTATTTGGTTCATTCCATTGCATAGTTAATGTAATAACTTGGAAAGGGTTCGCTTGAATTTTCTTTTTTCCACAGATAGGCCATGTCTGGTCCCACTGATGAGACTGCAGGAGACCTGCCTGTGAAAGATATAGGTCTAAATCTCCTTGGAGTGGGAGGGTTACAAGGTATGGCCACCTGTTCCTAATTACAGTTATGAACTTTGATCAGTGATTTCTTTACTTTTAATTTAAAGTATTTCTGATATTCATACAAACCAAACCATTTAAGTAACTATATAGCTCTTGATTGGACTAAACAAGATGGAGACTTAAGAACACATATGGTATTTTACTGCATGCATCAATTATCAACAGCTCATAGCAAATCCAAGATCCCCCTCTGTCCTGATAAAGAATTGTTATAAATCATCTTTTTAAAATTCCACACATCAGGAAAAACTGCATAGAGTATCAAGCCTCCAAACTGAATTGCCTGGTTTAAATCACATTCACCATTAAAAACATTTCTTTTTGTTTAAATTTTATATAGGAGGAAATGCCATATTTAAAAATTTTTGCCTTTCAAGTAGAGTATCTCAAAATGGCCTGTTTATGCAAGTGATAGTGACTTTTCAATCAAATTAATACACATTAAAGGTTTTCTTTTTCCTTTTATCACTTAGTTGTTGCTATAGAGCTAAAGAGCACTTTCAAATTGAGAAAGAAAAGCACTGCTTTAAAGAGCAATAGAGTACAGGGCTATGTTTATATTTGGATAAACAGTGTGCCATTCATTCCCTCATGCCACTAAATTTGCCATCAGGAGGGCTAGGGATTTAGAATATTCCACTAAGGAATCTTCACATATTTTTCAATCAGAACAATGTATAAACAGCCACATTTACCTCAGATAGATGGTCAGTGTGTTATTCATTGAAAAAGATGAATATGATTATACAGATTTTATTATTAAAAGTAAAAAATACATAAGCTTTGTTATACAAAGGGAGTGTCAGGTATATGGATAAACTTTAAATATGTAAAGCACTTATGTTGTTTTGTTACTTTGTAAATTCAATTATTGTCCTCAGCTAACAACTATAAGATTTTTTTTTACGTATGCCAGTATCAGAACTGGAACACAGAACCTTGTGCTCACTCTGCATGCTTGCTCATGGCTGATTTTCTACCACTTAAGCCACAATTCCAACCAGTAATTTTTGCTGGCTAATTGGAGATGGAGTGTCTCTGACTGTTCTGCCCCACTGGCTTTGATCCTCAGTCTTCCCAATCTTAGCCTCTCAAATAGCTAGATTACAGATATGAGTCACCAGCACCTAGGAACCACAGGGTTTTAATTTATGAGTTTGTTATTTGTTTCTTCTGAAGAATATTTATAATTGACATACTGCACAGGTATATGGAAAGAACAAAAGTAATCATCTATTAAAAAATACATGGACATGCTAAAAGGGTATAAAACTTTTTTTTTTTTTTTGGTCGGTCTTGGGGGCTGAACTCTGGGCCTGGGCACTGTCCCTCAGCTCTTTGTCTCAAGGTCAGCGCCCTACCACTTGAGCCACAGCGCCACTTCCGGCTTTTTTCTGCTTATGTGGTGCTGAGCAATCGAACCCAGGGCCTCATGCATGCGAGGCAAGCACTCTACCACTGTGCCAACTTTTTAAAGTATGAAATAGCATACATAGAAATGAGTTGTAAAGTTGTAAAGATTTCAAATTACAGTGTTTTAATTTTAGAGGGGGTGTTTGTTTGATCTTGTAATTTTTATAGTTTTCTATAACCTAACACTCATATCTATCTTAATTATATTGTGTCACAGAATTATACTAACACTTGTTTTGGGGAAGGAAGGGAGAAAGGGGGAAAGAGGGAAGGAGGATAAAGGGTGGGAGGAGAGGAAAGAAGGAGATAGAAAATGCGTTCAGATACTATGACTTTTTCCTGGAGTGCTTGCAAGTAAATGCAAAACGGTGTACATATTAGACAAGCACTCTATCACCAAGTTACACCCCCAGGCAGAGTCTGACTTTGACTTTTAATTTTTATTTTTCAAAATACAAATTAAGAATTCTATTTAATCAGGGCTCCAGTTTATAATTTGAAAATATAATGATTTGAATACATGTTAAAGAATACTGTTATTATTTAGATCTCTAATTCTGTATATAAAATATCACTAAGGCTTTATTCTCAACTCAAATTGTTGTTGTGAACAATGCTCCAACATTTTCTAAAGAAATCACAAAGGAAATAAATCACAAAAGAAAAAAATGTGAGTATATGGGAGATTATTTTAGGATCCGCAGTTAGCGCTTTGAGAGGCTATTTTAAGTAATCTTATAATTAATTACTTTGTATTTCTTTCAGAAACTGCAGCAGCCCGAACGATGAAGTCCCGCCAAGCAGTGTCACGTGTCAGTCGTGAGGAACTGGAAGACAGATTTTTACGTTTGTGTGATGAGAACATTTTACTTAAGCAGCATGCCCGTAAGCAAGAGGATAAAATTAAAAGGTTATGATAAAAAGCTTTTAGCTTTTTTTTTCCTTGACTCTAAAGTTTGGAGGCTATGCTTTTTTTATAAACTTAATTGAAAACCCCACCTTCCATCTCTTTTAGAACAGGCAGGTTGTAAATAAATAGAATTTTTAAAAATGGAAAATCTTACAAAGTAGAATAATAAACTAAAAAGATTGTATTTATTATGTCTGAATTGCTATTTGAAAAAGAGCTAATAGCTAAGAGTGCCATGAGTATATCATATCTATAAATAACTTTTGGTTTAATATTTATGGTTTAAAAAGCAAATAGCCTAAGCATCTGTTTTTTAAATGAGACCCTAAAAGCCCTATATACTCACTTCGTGTCATGATTGTGAAGGAAAGTTTTAAAAGCTAATTAACTATTCCAACTTGTTAGAATGCCTGTTCCCTTAAGATTTGGGATTTATTAATGAAAATATCACTGCAATCTCTGGAACATATTTAACTTTGCTTGGGTTAGTCTCAGTTCTATATTTATATCAAAGGGTCTCTACTGTTTCTGCGAAAGTATATTTTCACTTGTGACTTGTATGCAAGTCAAAATTGAAATCATGTCTTATGAGTAGTTCTTTAATCTTTCTTACCTTTAATTCTTATTCAAAATGCCATTCCTATGTTCTGAATGTATGGGATTATAAACAAAAAAATGCATGCACATTTGTAAGCATGAGCAACTCTGTATTCATATTCATGTTCTAGGTTCAAAGAAAAGTAAAGACAGCTATTGAAGAAAGAAGATAGGGTTTTGGGGGGGGGGTGTTTTTGCTGCTGCTGCTTAGAATTCATCATAAAGAAGTGATTTCCAGTTTACTTTCAACTCTGTGAACTGTATTTTCCATCCAGGACTTGATTAGTACAGGCCTTTTACACTAATTAATTTTTTTCTTTGCTTTTTTGTTTTGTTTTGCCTGTCCTAGGCCTGAACTCAGGGCATGGATGCTGTCCCTGAGCCTCTTCATGCTCAAGACTACCACTCTACCACTTGAGCCACAGTGTCACTTCCAGCTTTTTCAGAGTAGTTTATTGGAGTAAGAGTCTCACATACTTTCCTGCCCTGGCTAGCTTCGAACAGTGATCCTCAGATCTCAGCCTCCTGAGTAAATAGGATTACAGGCTTGAGACCCTGGCACCTGGCTTTGAGTTGATTTTTAAGGCACAATAAAAAGGACTGGGATAGAAGTCAATTTGTATGTAGGTATTATCTCTCTGCCACTAGCCTATGGTATGTTAAAGCCATTTGACCTAAGCTATCAGAGTAGTGACAGACCCAATGAACACTTGGATCCAAAGCTCTAAATTCCTTCTCAGTCTTACACCACTGACAGTGACTTAGATACATGGGTCAAACTATCTTTCAATTTACCCTTAAGATGTAAGTAGTATCACTTTCTCTTATGTAAATGCAACACTTTATTAACTGCTTTTTTAAGTCATATTTACACTTTGTCAGCTCCCTTTTTGTTCATTAATATCACAAAATAATCAAATCAAGCAAATAGAAAATATTTCCCTTCTGGATAAATATGTCTTGCTTCCAGACCAAAAAAAAATGTGTTTGAAAAATTTATTTGAACATCATGTAAAGATTTGCAGGCAGTCTATTTCTGTGTTTCTCTTGCTTCAAAAGTTATTCATTGGTTTTCAGATAGTGACCTCTTTTTCAAATTAAATCTGTCCTTTCCAGTCTAATCTGTATTTTTATGTCAAAGTCCTTCTTTAACAGTTGATTCAAGTATGTAAGGTTAACAGCTCATTTTAAGCCCTGTTTCTAAGGATAGAACATTGAGTGGGTTTGAGACCTAAATTCATTAAAGCATAAGTTACAGTGGGGATTTTTTAGACTATGATACCTTGCCACATTTCCCAGTGTTAGATCATTCTGTGGATTAGGCATAAAGGGAACTAATCATTGATTATTTTACTAGGATGTTTGTGGTACTCTTGAATCTTGGTTTTTATTATCCTATATCCCTTATAAGGCATGCTTAATGGATGTGCCTCAAGGGAAAGAGAAAACAATCTTAACTGATTATGTTATGCATAACTCTCCCTGATGCCACATGCTGTAGGCAGAGTAGCCAGAAGTGTAGATAGACATGTATTACTACTGCATTTACAGAGGACTCTGCTTAGAGGGGGGGAAAGGTTGTTCTATAACATCCCAAAACTATTAAGGATTTTTTTGTTCTCATAAGTAAAAGCTTCTGTCCATAACCATGCTAAAATAAAGTAACTCCCATTTAAAGATAAATGAAGTGTGTTTTTATTTTCAATCTCCTGTCTGGGTCTTTATAAAAATAGATTCACTATAAACTAGAATCAGCTATTGAAGATGTGCGACCAATTTTGTAAAGTCTTGAACTTGTGTCTCTCATCAAAGCCACCTTTTCTTTCTTGTCCTGCCAAGATTTTTCCATTCACTGTCAGGCATATTTTCCGTACGTGTATATTACATCACCCCCATGTGCCCTTTCTGTCTTTTGTTCTGTCTAACCAGTTTTTATCAAAACTTAAAAGAACCAAAGTTATAAAATCCTGTGATGCCAAAAGATCAACATATATCTAAATTGGAAAGAATTAAGATGATATTTTTTGCATCTAATTATTTTCTGCCACTGAACAGACATTTCTTGATTACTAAGCAACATTTACTGGCATATTTTGGGTTCTTTTGAAATCTTTATTGGGCTGCACATGTGTGCATCAATGACTATTAACCTATTTACATTTTTACATTTACATTTTCTTAGTCCTACAGAAAATGAAAAGAGTATATTACCTAAATGCTGCACAGTCTTAACACACTTTTCAAAAGTTTTAACTTACTGTGGATTGCAGCTATAACCCACCACATCCACAATCTGTAACTACATTTAAGTGCATACAGCATTCCTATATAAGGTCATGCGTTAAAAATTGCATTTCAGGAACATATGGAGTAAATATGTGTCCTCTCTTTACTAACCTTAAATGATAAGCCTTAGGAAACTGTTATTTGTCAGTGCTATAAAGCAGATTGTTGCCCAGTGGTTTCAATTATCATCAAAGGATTCTTCACAGGCAGTAATAGTTACATCAAAACCTGAAATTTATTATTCAGGTTCTGCACTGAAGTCTTCACAGTGATTATGTTTCTTTCAACAGAATGCATTTTATGCTGACTTCTCACATTCCTTTTCATCTTTTTATTATTTCCCTAGAATGGCCACCAAGTTAATACGGTTAGTTAATGACAAGAAAAGATATGAGCGGGTTAGTGGCGGCCCCAAGCGGCCGGGACGAGATGTGGAAATGGAAGAAATGATTGAGCAGCTGCAAGAGAAAGTTCATGAGCTTGAGAGACAAAATGAAGCCCTCAAGAGCAGACTAATTTCAGCCAAACAGCAACTACAAATCCAGGGTTACAGACAAACTCCATACAACTATGTTTCATCCCGTGTTAATGCTGGACGGAGAAAAGCAAATGAAAATACAGGTTTACAGGAATGTCCCAGGAAAGGTAAAACAAGGCTTATGTTGATCTCAAACCTTTAACAGTCTTTTAATGCATTGTTTCATACAGTCACACAAAGTTTTATTTCTGTATTATTCATGTTTTTAAATGTCTTCAGAAAGAGAAAAATAGGGGACTTGGGGGCTTGCTTTTTGGTGTTGTGGATATTATTTTATTACCAGGCATGGTGCTACACTGTAATCCCAGCTACACAGGAGAAGAGCAACAGAATGGTGACTTCAAGGCTGGCCCTGGAATCTACTAACTCTATCTCAAAAACAAGAATGATGGAGCACTTGACTTAACATTGATACTGTAGTATCAATCCCTACTATCACCAAAAGCAAAAATCATTTTATTCTAGATGACTTTCAGATTTGTTTAGTAAAACAGTAACATAAGTATTATTTCTAATACAAATAATACTAGAGACATGCATGAAAAATTGGTTGAATTTGAGTTCATGGCTCTCTACTTACTAGCTGGTGAGGTTGGACAATCTAATTATTCTGAATTTGAGCTTTCTTAACATAAAATAAAAAGAATTGAAGTCAATGAGCATAAAGATCTCATACATCTCTAAAAATAATCTCAGATCTCTGTTTATTTTTAAAATTAATAACAAAAACTTACTCAAGATATAAAACAGTTTAATTTTGTAGACAGGAATCAATAGTAAGCCTAAATTCTTTCTACCCTCAAACTTACTGTAATGAAATTAAAAGTAAATAAATATTTTAAATAACTTGTTTTAATTGCAACTACTAGAAAGAAAATAAAATGTTAACTCTAATTGATTTTTATTTGTAATATGCTTCACATAAAGATCAAACACCTTCAGAAGTATAAAAACATAATGTAAAACTTTAGTTTCAATTCACTGAGGAAGAAAAAAAACACCATATGAGCAGAAAGGGAAAAAAATTTGTTGTAGTTTTCTCTCCAAATCAAAATGTTAACACTATCTCCTCCCTAGATAGTGTTCCTTTGAAGTCAATAGGGCCTCCACACAGGCAGGAGGCAGCTGCAGGATGAAAGGGCTTGGCTCTTCCTAGCTATGTGAGATTGCAGTAGACTTTGAATATAATCAAAGTAAGCATAATGAATTATAAATCAGAAAATACCTTCTGCCATTAGTTAACTTTATATGGAGGCAAGTTTAACACTCAGCCTCATTTTCCCCATCTATGAAATGGAGTGATAAGAAATCAGGGTAGTGTCGCTCCACTCAATATATTTTAACTTTAAAACCATCATTCTTTCTGAACCTTAGTTTTGATGTCCAGGAATATAATTGTCATTCTTTCTGAACCTTATTTTTGATGCCCAGCAATATAATTGGGCAAGTTGATTTTTTTTTTTTTTTTGGGTCCAGTCGTGGGGCCTGAACTCTGGGCCTGGGCTCTGTCCCTCAGCTCTTCAGCTCAAGGCTAGCGCTCTACCACTTGAGCCACAGCACCACTTCCGGTTTTTTTCTTTTTGCTTATGTGGTGCTGAGGAATCGAACCCAGGGCTTCATGCATGCAAGGCAAGCATTCTACCACTGAGCCACCTTCCCAGCCCCAGGCAAGTTGATGTTTAAGGCCTGCAAGTTCTTTTGTACTAAAAAAAATTTGAAAATTTTAGACTAAAATGGGAAGCTGACATAGTTTAAATTACTATTTAAGTAAAAGATTGATACAAGTTTCCCGTTCATTAAATAGCCATAGAAGAGAAGTCTTTAAAAATGTGACTCATTACATTTCTACTTATATTTGTGTTCCATCAGTGATTCAAACTTTTTTTTTACTGTTCTTAGAGCTCAAGGCATAGGAATTCATAAACCCTTCTATAGCAATGAGTATATTCCTTTTCTTTCTTTTGCTTTTTTTTTCCTTCTTTTTTAGTTCAAGGCCAGTCTGGGCCTTGAACTCAGGGCCTGGGCACTATCCCACAGGCAGCCTGGACTCTCAAACTGCTATATGAATACTGTTGTTCTCTATTTGTGCATTTGGATAAAAGACGGAAAGTTCTGGCTTAGGTGTAATAGATGTTATATAGACATCATTCTTCTTGTGAAGAACCAATGGAATAAAGATTTTTGTAGGGTTTATCTTTTAAAACGTAACTACTATTGATATGGGACTGCAATCCCAGCACTTGGGAGGCTGAGTCAGGAGGATCACAAGTGTAAGTGTAACTTGGGCTACAGAATAAGGCCCTGTCTCTAAAAACACACAAATAAATAAATATTTACAATGTGCAATGAAACTGTACTTTTTAATATGGTTTCAAATATATCCTTATACCTCACTTTTCTAAGCAGAATCTTCTCGTACTTCCATATCTGAGACTGTTTTCCATTTTAAAGTCTCGTTTGTCCTGATTTACCTGAAACTATAATAATTTAATAATTTAATTATTAATTGTTAGTTTAATTATCTAACATATAATTTAATTTAATAATTTTAATTATTTGATTGTTTTAATTTAATTTAAGTTATTTTAATATAATTTAATTTATAAATATAAAGTATCTCATTATTAAAAGTTTACATTGTTTTTAATAATGGGACTATCCTTGTAAACTTGCATGTAACTATTTTCTCTTTTAAGAGACAAATTCCTCTATGTTACCCACTTTAGCCTTGAGTTCCAGGCTCAAGCATTCCTACCAAATCAGCCTCCCAAGTAGCTGAGACTACAGGTGTGAACCACACCCAATGCATATAACTATTTTTATAAGAAATTCTAAGTGCAGCAGAGAAATGTTTTATTTAAAGGAATTTTATTGATCCTTTCTCCAAACACCTTTGTTTAAATATGGATTTTCTTAGTGAGGTGGAATAAAACAAACTCAGGAAACACTTTGACTTAAACATATCAAAGGATGAAGAGAGGAAAAGGGATGTGAATGATTAATTTAGAAATCAAAAACATTATCAGAAGCACTAAAAATAGTCAAGTTTTTGAAAAATATTTTACTTTATACTTCAATTTTTCCTTGTGAAAACCCAAACTGAAAAGTACAGGAGTTTTTTTTGTTTTGTTTTGTTTTGTTTGTTTGTTTGTTTTAAGGGGGGGGTCTGGTCGTGGGGCCTGAACTCTGGGCCTGGGCGCTGTCCCTCAGCTCTTCAGCTCAAGGCTAGCACTCTACCACTTGAGCCACAGCGCCACTTCCGGCTTTTTTCTTTTTTTTTTCTTATGTGGTGCTGAGGAATCGAACCCAGGGCCTCATGCATACAAGGCAAGCACTCTACCACTGAGCTACCTTCCCAGCCCCAACAGGAGTTTTAAATCATAAATTAAATCAGATTTTTTCTAGGTAATTTGCTTTCTAGATTAGAAATACACTACCAAAGAGGATTTTAGATTTTAGCTACCAATAGGTATTAAATAAAATGCAGCAACAAGTATTATCCATGTAACAATTCTAATCTAGAAGGCAAATTACCTAGAAAAAAGTCTAAAAATACTATAGAATCTTTGCACATATGTCTTTTACCTCAGAAGAGATTTTTATTATATTATAAATACCTTTAAGATAATAAATCAAGTATCTTTTCTACCTTCTTTTTTTTTTTTTTTTTTTTTTTTTGTCGGCCATAGGGCCTCAACTCTGGGCTTGAATACTGTCCCTCAGTTGTTCAGCTCAAGGCAATCGCTCTACCACTGGAGCCACAGCACCACTTCCAGTTTTCTAAGTAGTTTATTGGAGATAATAGTCTTACAGACTTTACTGCCCGCACTGGCTTTGAACCATGATCCTCAGATCTCAGCCTACTTAGTAGCTAGGATTACAGGCGTGAGCCACTGGCACCCAGCTCTACCTTCACTTCTATAGTTATATTTTATTACTTTATTTTTAGGTATAAGATTCCAGGATGCCGATGTACCAGAAACTACACAACCCATGCTTACTAAATATGGGAATAGTTTACTTGAAGAAGCCAGAGGAGAAATAAGAAATTTGTATGTATTCTTTTTCATGGTCATTTTAGAACTTTGTTTGTTGATCATGTCTTGTTTTGGCCCTTCCCTTTCCTTTATTGTAAACAAGATTGGGGTATGTATAAATAATTTGCTTCACAAAAATGCAGCTAGTTCTGTGGATTAATAACAGGTATTATATGGAATGCCTTCAGTAAAATAAGGGACCTGAACAACTTATCCAACTGCACCCATGCAAGGATTTATAGAATAATCATCTGACTATAATTTGGCCACCAAAGAAATGGCATAGATTTCAATCATTTCCAATAATAGAAACTTCAGAGATTATACCTTCGTTCCCAGAAAAATCACAGATTTGTTTGGGGAGGGGATTGTTTTTGTTTCTAGGTCAATTAGTTGTTTTTGGTTTTTTTTTTCTATTGGGGTTAGGGATTGAAATAGCTTAAAAGTTTGGCATTTTCAGACACATATGGATTTCAGATTTTGTTTCCTAGTCATTCCACAATGCTTACATTCTTTATCATGTCATAGTTGCAAGAAAGTTTCTTCTGCCACATTTAGCTTTCTTTTCCAGTTAATCAAAGCCTCATGGTTTCAGTGCCTGTGAGTCATACAAATGAAGATAAGGTTCTACCTTATCTATAGGCCTTCACCTGGATCATCATTAAGGAACTACACTGAAGAAAGAGAAAACAGCATGATTCAAACAAGTTTCAAACCTTAAATAGTTGCTTAAGAATAATATGGGCTTAAAACATTTCCTTTTGAATATATTATCAGTTACAGTAATGATTAGTCTATGAGAAAATAAAACTAGACATAATCTTGTTACCTATTAATCAGCTAAAAAGCCAGGGTGAAAGCCAGGTGCCAGTGGCTCAGGCCTGTTAATCCTAATGATTTAGGAGGCTAAGATCTGAGGGTCACTGTTCAAAGCCAGCCCTGGCAGAAAAGTTTATGATACTCTTATCTCCAGTAAACTACTCAGAAAAGGCCCAGAAGTAGCTCTGTGGCTCAAGTGGTAAAATGCTAGCCTTGAGTACAGAGAGGCTCAGGGACAGTGCCCAGGCCCTGAGTTTAAGCCCCAGGACCAGCAAAATTAATAAATGAAAAGCCAAGGTGAATACCACTTTCTGAGGCTCATTGTCCTGGGATACTGCCAGGCATGGAAAAGATAAATATGTACCAGAGATAAACTAAGTTATGTTTGGCAAATTTTCTGCCATCTCTCCAATGTATGCAGCAATGCATATATGAAAGAAGGCATTTAAACTCTCTTAAGACCAGATTATAGAATACAATGCTCAATACTTGCTTAATTGAACCAAAGTACAGTCCACTGCCTTGGACATTGTCTTAGGAAAAGCAGTACCTTTGTTCCATATGTATTTCTAAATAGACACATTCAGTCCATAATTATTCTACTATATGCAAAGTTAATTAAGCTAAAACTTCTACTTGTTCTTTATTATGAAGAACTATCTTATGGTAGTGATTTTAAATGCTACAATTTTTCCTCAAACTACAAATTCTTATAAAAGTTCTTTATTTCAGAGAAAATGTTATTCAGTCACAAAAAGGCCAGATAGAAGAGTTAGAGCATTTGGCTGAGATCCTGAAAACTCAGTTGAGGAGAAAAGAAAATGAAATTGAGTTATCTCTTCTTCAGCTTCGAGAACAGCAAGCCACAGATCAAAGGTATGCTAAAAACACAAATATCACTTTGATAAAATCAAAATAAATTTATCATTTAATATATTCATCTAGTCTATTCAAAAATCCTATTTTCACTTAACCTCTTTTTTTTTTTAACATAGGCCTGCTATAGAACTACTATCTGCTATTTTTCTTAACCTGCCTTCATTTTCAGCAGGTTCTAACCCTCAACTTTCTGACTTTATTTGTGGCATTTACCATGAAGTTAACAATATCTGATTATAGCTACCAAAGGAAGTATGAGTCACAAAAATTCAGCAGTTGACATACTTGATATGTAAGTCTAGACTTTTTGAAGATTTTTTTCCACCCCTAAAAGGGCAGTATGTTTATGGTTGCAAATATTTAGGGTAGCAGTTTGTGATCCCAAAAACTTATACATGCTCCTGATTATCAAGTTTGTATTAAAATGTGTTGATTGTTATAGATTACAATGAGACTCATCAATAACTTCTTTGCCACCTATCCATTTTTGACATTCTATAAAGTACAGACTTTTCATTCATATGAATTGTCTTTGAATTATCTTTTCATCTTTGTGTGTGTGTGCACGTGTGTGCGCGCACATGTGCACGCATACCAGTCCTGAGGCTTGACCTCAAGGCCTGGGGTCTGTCCCTGAGCTTTTGTGCTCAAAGCTTATGTTCTGCCACTCGAACCACAGCTCCACTTGCAACTTTTTTGCTGGTTAATTGGAGATAAGACTCTCACAGACTTTCCTGCCCTAGCTGGCTTCAAACCATAATTCTCAGTTCTCAACCTACTGAGTAGCTAGGATTAGAATCATGACCTACCAGCCCCTAACTAAAACAGAATATTTATATTTTAACAGTTTTATATTTGAAAGATTGAAAAACATTAGTAATTTCGATTCCTAAGAGTTATTTATAAAACTAAATTATATAGGGAAATCCTAGTATTTAATGACATTATATACCCTCATACGTGAAGAGCAACAGAAATATGAATGTTTTTGAGAATTACTCTTAAATTGGAGGATGTAATTGAAACCCTGGCCTTAAACCAGCTTGAATGCCTAGTTATTAACCATGGTCCCCTAGGAAGAAGAACTGATTTTAGACTATGCCTTCTTAGAAAACGAAGAAATGGTTTCTTGTCAGGAACAGTGCCTGAAGACAAACTTTGGCACTAAAGTGGTATTGTAGTACAATTATCAACAACCATACTTAACACATTATCTAGATTTAAAAATCCACATAAGCCAAACTCAAGCTTTGGGGTCCATCCCTGTTAGCTTTTAGATACAAGCTATCAAGGACTCCTTTCCCTGCTATATTGCTCAAGTTCCTAGATTATATCCCAGATGGATATAATCATGTCGACCTACATTTTCAGTGTGAATTGAAGAGGAATCCAAAAGTTCTTCAGAACTAGGTTAGAGCAGCAGCAGCAGAAATAGTCAGGAACATATGCTTTTCTACTATAAATATTGCCAGCAAGATGCATCATCATATACACATAGAAGAGTTTACCTTAAAATTCAAACTAAGGCCTTTCTCAGCAGCTATATTATTCACATACAAAAAAAATTGCTTTTAAAAACTTTTTTAACATCAAAAATTAAAACCAGAAACAAAATTACTACTATAGACAAAGGAACTTCTATTGCAGAAGCCAAAGAAATAAATCAGTTGGTGTACCTACCTCACAGATTTTATAAAATTGATAATTTACGTGTTATTTGCTTAGAAGAAAAGATAAATAATAAATAGCATACTATTTCCTGAAATCGTTTTTAAAAACTTCAGTAACTTAAAATAAGGATTTTCTTATTTTTTTTGTTGCTTTGTATGTCCCTCCCTCATGGTATAACCCCTGCTTTCACTGTATTTGAGGTTGGTATAATTTGTGGAGGGGAAGGGAAAAAACAAATTGTTTAAATAGGGATACAGGTGGATCCATTGCAGCAATGAGATGTACAAGTCATTATGTTGAGAAACGAACTTTACAACTTTGGTGGGGCGGGGGGGAGGGTTGGGTGGGAGGAGGAGGGGAGGATAGGAAGGGGAAACAAAGGAGGAGGCTACAATGCTTGATAAGAAATGTACTCATTATCTTGCCCATGTAATTGTAACCCCTCTGTACAATATTTTCACAATAAAAAAAAGAAAATACAAACCAAAAAAATAAAATAAAATAAGGATTTTCAAGGCTTTTTAAATGATTACATGTAACTCAAAATTTTGTGTAACACCAATTTCTTAAACAAATGAAAAACTATTGGAAAAAAATGTTGGAGAGAAAAACTTGGTATAACTGACTAGAGAAAATCATAAAATGAAAAACATATTTTAAGTTCTCCTTCACGGATACATTATTTTAGATTTGAAATTCTAGAAGTCTGATCTGGATGTTGGACCCCTTGTTCGCAAACATGAACCTAACATAGTTGTAATCTTCAGAATGGCAGTGCTTGATATTTATGGCAGAGAGCCCTTTCATAGAATATTACAGAAACTCTCCATAGTATGTGTTTAATAGACCAGTTTGGTTTGGCATCAGCTTGACATAAACTTTTGGTTATCCAAATCCCTTAATTGCTTTGAAGTAAAAGCCCAGTGCTGCTCTTTTTTATTAAAATCATGTTTTTTCCTGTTGTTGTGGTCTATTTTGGAAGGCTTAGTTGTGATTTTTGCATATGTTCTACATAATGCCTCATTAGCAAAAAATCTTGTATCATTTACAAGTAGCCTGAATGTCTGTTGTTTTGAACAAAAATTCATATTAAAATTTAAACAATATAAAAATCCACATTTTCTGCTTATTAAAAAGGCTGTCTTAAATTAAGTGCAAAGCAGTAACCAGTGAACACATGTATATGAATGTTAAAATCAGAATGATTTTACCTTTTATTGACTTTTTCAACTCCAAAAATATTTATACTCTTAGCAATGGGTAATTAGTTTATAATTTAAAAAAATAGAGTGTTTACCTTCCTAATTAAAAATCATGTGTCTTATTGTTCCAGGGGAGGAAATTAAACCCATATATATTTCAGACACTGACTTTGCCTCTACTTTGGCAGACAGTGGACTATCAAACCTTAAAACCAAGGGCCTTTTGTAGCTATACATTATAAGAAACAGCTTGCCCTTAGGAGCTCTCTCTGTCCCCGCTGCACAGACAGGATTACTTCCTAATACTCCATGTTCTTCTCCGTTATTTTCATTTTGAAAAATTGTGAACACACAAAAATGTAGAAAGACTAGTATGGTGAGTACTCACATACTGTTCATCTTTTGGCAAATCTGTATATGGCACAACAGCATTTTTCTTCATTCTGTAAGCTGTACACAAACCCTTTCTCCCCCTCCTCTTCTCTCTTTTATTCCCCTCTTCTCTTCTTTTTTCTCTCTTCTCTTTGCCTTCATCATTCTTCCCTCTTCCTTTCTTCTTTCCCATCTTTTCTTCCTTTTCTCCCACTTGAGAATTAGTTACACATATTACCTCACCCCTTATACCCTTGTAAGTGTCTTCAAGAAACTAAGACACCTCCTACATAACAGCTGTTCAAAACATTTAATAATGAACAACGTAGTAGCATTGTCTCATACATGCTCTATATCCAAATTGTTTTTATAACTGTTCTTTTTTAGTAAATAGGCCTTGTCTTACTCTGTTTTCTTTGATTTGGGATCCAATTGAAGGTCATATGTCTTATTTGTCATGTCTTTCTTCTTCTTTTTTTTTTTTTTTGGTCAATGGTGGGGCTTGAATTCTGGGCCTGGGCTCTATCCCTGAGTTCTTCAGCTCAAGGCTAGCACTCTACCACTTGAGCCACAGCACCACTTCCAATTTTCTGGTGGTTTATTGGAGATAAGAGTGTCATGGACTTTCCTGCCTGGGCTGGCTTTTGAATCATGATCCTCAGATCTTAGCCTCCTGAGTAGCTAGGCAATTTGTCATGTCTTTTAAGTTTCCTTTATTCTAGAGTAAGTCCCCCTCTTTTCCAGCCCATTGAGAGTTGTTTGCAGATCCCCCTCCATTTGGACTTGCTGATTGCCCAGCCTCATAATTTAGAGAGCACATCTGGTTTTCTGATGAAAGTGATAATTGGGCCAGGGATAACTATGCAAGCATTATTATCCAGGGGGATGATCTGGCATTTCTTTAAAAATATATTCACCCAAGTTTCACTGTTGTTTTGAATAGCTTAGAAAATTGCTCTGTGACAGCTGTTGTACCCTTGTGTTTTCATTATTAATATATTTTTTAAGAAACTCCTGTCTCAATATCCTAAATAGCATTTTTTGAGATAGTAGCTTTAAATTTTTTTACCAACATTTTATATAAACCACACAAATTATCATTTAATAGTAACTAGCATATTAGCATATAATGACACTAGAGGGAAAGTTAAAACTAAGGAACATCTTAAAAGACAAAAGCAAGTTAAAAAGAATGGGAAGATTTAGCTCTTAAAAGTAGATTCAGATGTTGTCTCCATCACTTAAGGACCCTGACCAACTTCTTTACTTCTCTAAGCCTCAGCTACCTGAACTGTGAAATGAATAAATTGAGATGGGTGAGTAGTTTTCTACTCTGTTAACAACTCATTTTCTCCTTAAGGTTGTTTTCAGCCCAACCCTTATTTAGTGACCCTAAAACTATTACTTACTAAGATTCTGTCCGTAATATCTTTTAAGAATTTGACCAAACATTCCCAGAGTCTCAAGACCTAGCTTCTGTGATACAGATAAGTATTAAATATTTAGCTGGGTGCTGGCCATTGCAAAAACCTCAGTTCAAATACCAGTACTAGCAAGGAAAAAAAAAACCCTAAATGATGATAAATATTATGACACACTAGTCTCAAAAAATCAAGAGGCTTCTTTTAGCTTTTGTAATCCTTGTTCTAATAAAGATTGAAATGTTGGGGCTGGAGGAGGGAACTTAGAGTGACTAGGGAATGAAATATATGAAACTTTCAGCTGAGCAATGATTTGTGCTTCTTAAGCTTTCATATTAGACTATACAGAGCTCCACTGAAAGTTTTGCCTTCGTGTATCTAGGGTTTTAAGTTTCTGGATTTATTATGGCACCCAGTAGCAAAACTGGAGTCAAGTGTTTTCAAGGCTTCCATTAGAAATTCTTTTTCAGAGTTTATTGCTTGACTGTTTCAAATTATATGAGAGAAACTTGGCACACAGGTTTTTGAGCTGGATTACTTTTTTCAACATGAAATCTAATTTATTTTAGTTTGTTTTTAATCTAGAGATGGGCCAACAGTCCTTCTCATAGTTTTTAGAAGACTCCGTGATAATTTTAAATCATGTCTGTAAAAAGAGAGCACAGAAAAGTGCATTTTCCAACATAATCACTTATGATTTTGTCCAAAATTCTTGATAAAAAACTTAAGAATTTTTACAAAACAATTAGTATGCTTAATATCTGTTTGCAAATTACTTCACCATGTGTAATATAGCACATATTGGTGCATGACTGTCAGAGCTCATTTGAATGTTTTATCATGCAGTGCTCTTTCTTTTAGATTGTCAGTATCTTAAAGATTGGGTGTTCCATCATAGTATGTAGAAGAGGGCAGAATTAAATGTGTTATGGAAGTCAATTAAAATATTGCTAACAAAATTAGCTTTACATTTCTTCTTCAAAAGAGACCAACCTAAGGCCTGCCTCCATGGACATCAGGGCCCAGGACTGTCTACCAATAACTCACTATTGCTTCTGATATCTTTCTCACACTCTTCGTTATCTTTTTTGTGACCTCTCCTTACCTCTTTCTTTTTTTTTTTTTTTTTGGGGGGGGGGTCCAGTCATGGAGCCTGAACTCTGGGCCTGGGCGCTGTCCCTCAGCTCTTCAGCTCAAGGCTAGGGCTCTACCACTTGAGCCACAGTGCCACTAACGGCATTTTTCTTTTTTGCTTATGTGGTGCTGAGGAATCGAACCCAGGGCCTCAGGCATGCAAGGCAACCACTCTACCACTGAGCCACCTTCCCAGCCCCCTACCTCTTTCTTTTCTATCCTTCATCCTTATTCGATTACCAAATTTGATCTTTGTGAAAATTAAGAGTTCATTATCAAGTGTGAAGTGATCTTATTATACCTTCTTATAGACCATATTACAATTACTACATTGCTGACTTTGACTTTATATCTCTGACCATTACTTTTAGCTCTGTAAATTATCCTTATCTTCTCATCTTTTCTCAAATAACATGCAGTAACTATCATGTGAAATGTCCATCAAAGTAATACTGAAAAATAATTTTAGGTTTCACTTTGTCTCAAAATAAGTATACTCTGGAAAATGACTTTATTTAAGGTACCATATAATTATTGCTACTTTCTAAATACTGTTTATGTTATATTTGTGTCTACTGTTGGGCATTATTCATTTAATTTTGTCATTATTACAAAAAATGGAAGCTACAGAAGGTTAAGGAAAATGTTCAAAAAGCATCCACAATTAAGCCACTGAAATCTTACTTTCCTTCGCCTTTGAAAGAAAATTCACACTTAAAACCTATTTCTCTCTATGGCTGAATTATAGGATTTGCTTGTTACTAACACTAAGCTATAGTTGCTTTAAAAATATATTTGATTTTCCCTGAAAATACCAAGCAAATACTGTGTTTGAAAACACAGAAACATTGCCTACCACTGAACCCCTAGTACTGAAAAAGGAAAAGAAAAAACAGATATGACAAAATATTTTAAATTATTTGAATCACATTCTCTCTTTGCATAAGTGTCACTCATTATTGAGTGGACACTGAGTAATTCTAAAGAACACAATAAGTTATGTTTTGGCTTCAAACATTTTTCTATATTTAGGATGAAAACAATGTAAATATATTTTATTTAAAATACATTTTTCTCTTCATATTACATTTATTCATAAATACACTGAGGGAAAGAACAATGAGTTTACTGTTGTATGTGTGTTCAGAACTGCTAGATAACATGTTTTAGACACATAATTATTTTAACATTGTGTTAAGACTGCACCCTGGGCAAAATCCAAGTTCTTGGACTTGTTTATCTTCTCTATGAGGACAACTAACTGTCCAGTGCCAAAATACAATGAACTTTCAAATATCAAAGAGGAAAAGTAAGTATTTCAAGTCCTCAGCTGGTTTACAGATGTGTAAGCTTTGTAGTCCATTTGCTGGTTCCAGTAGGGCATTGTGACAATTTTTCCAATATGTGTACATGAGATAAGTTTTGGAAGTAAAAACCTAATTTTAAATACCAAAATAATTTTCTGAATTTTAATGTTTGCATTTATTTTTCTTGAAATGAATGAACTCTTAAAAAATCAAGCTTCACAGCTCTAAAAATGTATCTGAATGTAAACCATTAAAGACATTTTTTTTGTCGAGAAAATAAGTGCCTTTTGAAAACAGGTATTCATTTAGATCTATGATTAACCTTTAACAAGATCTTCCTGTTAAATTCTACATGTGCTTTAATCTCAGTAGGAAAAATAGAAAATAGTATTGCAGCATATAGGATTTCTATATACCCTGTGGACATCAAATAATCTCTTACAGCTAAAGGCACATCTGCAACATATTTAAATGCCAGCTTTGGGCATTATTACTATAAAATGCTAAGTCACTTTTTTTGGAAATATTTTGAAAAGTTTAAACTCCAAGAGGAAACTCCAATAAATGGTAATCTTATGATACCATTTTGCTTCAAGGGAATGGTAGGGAGATAAATGGCTATATTACGTATTTTCTTTTAGGGAAAAGTAGCATTCATGCTTGTCCTCCAAATAAATGTCAAGTGTAGTGGTGAATCATTGCTATGCTAAAAACTGATGTCTTTTCGTGCCATCATTCAGGATATTCTACAATGACTTTAAATCCATACTATTATTTGCTGTAGAAATAATACTATCAGGTTAGGTGGTTCTGCTCACACACAACCTGTTTATACAAGTTTAAGAATGATTATTGGTTGGTTTTTAAATAAATAATGTCTTACATTTATAATAATCTGAAAACCTTAGTGACTGAGAAGCAAGTGTATAAACATTTTGCAAGTAACATTAATTGACAAGTTGTGATGCTACCATAGTTTTTTTTTTTCTTTTAACTTGAATTTTTTTATGTCTATTTCTTAAATGCAACTTTGAAGGTCAAATATTCGGGACAATGTAGAAATGATTAAGCTTCACAAACAACTAGGAGAGAAAAGCAATGCTCTTTCAGTAATGGAAGGAAAATTTATTCAGCTTCAAGAGGTACTGTGGTAATTAATTTCATTATAATATATAGATGAAAAGGATCCAAAAATAGTGTAAAGTTATAATTTTTCTTAAAAAGTACAACACTAAAGAATAATTTTAAGACTGCTCATTTATTCTCAATTGTGTAATTTCTATTCGCATATTATTTGTAACTTAACTAAGAATTAACTGATGAGAGTTTTTGTGTAAATCACCATCATCTTATAAACATGTCTGTCATAAAGTATCTCATTCATTAAAATTTATCCTTAACCCTTTTCCCTGAGTTTATTATGGGCTCATGTCACTGAAGATTTCACTGGATTTGTATTTTCTTCAGCTATGTGCATTTATTAAATATCAAATATAAACCTGAATGGTGAATAGGTCAGTAATCATATTTTTTAATCATTCTTTGATGTGGGCTTTGTTATGGTTTAGTTTGGTTATTCTGGTCACCACCATTATCAGAAGATATTTGAGTATCAACGACGTCAGCTGTCAATGTCTTTATTTTAAAACTTAATTCAGTTTGACAATACTTAGGGATTCTTTAACCCCATAGTTGTTTTTCAGATGACTGTGGCCCCACAGAAATGTGTCATCAGAGGCCTACTATTTATTGGCATCGAATAATTAGCATGGGCTCTGGAATTAATGAACTACAAAATATTCCAGATGTGCAGAATTTATACTAAGCATTACTTTCTTTGAAGTACTGGAGCAGGAAAGGCAGTAAATTGCTATAAAGCAAAGGGTCATCTGAAGCCTAAGTTCACTATTGAATTTTAAAGTTCAGTATTTTTCAGCCATATTCTATGTAGTATTTCCATCATGCAGGAAGAACTTCCTTAAATAACTACCCTTCATATAAATGTGTTAGTCTCTATGAGTAGAGTGCAGCAAGTGGGAATGGTAGCATGATCTGCAGTTAAATAAGAGAAAATTAAAAACATACGTAGTTGAAAACAGTTTCTAAAATGAAAAATTAAGAAAAGAGTTAAAGAATATTTTAAATTCTCTTATCAGTGTTTTGACTTCAATAGTTACTCCAGGTATTTCTGTAAATACCAACAATAACAGTATCTACTATAATATACATGAATCACTGTGTCAGTTTAATCCAAGAGTCTCAATGAAGTGAGAAGCCTATAGGAAACTTGCCAAAGATAATGTTATACAGTAATTCCAGGATTAATGAAAATTAACTTAATGTGGCTAAATAGCCATGTTTTTTTGGATTTGTCATTGTCTTATCATTATTGTTAGTGTTATTAGTTTGTGTGTGTGTGTCATCCATGCATGTGTGTATTATTAGTTAGGGGGATTGGCTCTGTGTGTGTGTGTGTGTGTGTGTGTGTGTGTGTGTGTGTGTGTGTGTGTGTGTGTACGCACGCATGCGTGCATGTGCACCTGTATTATTTTGGGGAAGAAGGGATTAATTGGTTTACTGTAGTGGGGAAGTCTCTCACTTGCTAGGCAAGTGCTCTACCATTTGAGCCATATTCCCTCTCCCCCAATCTTAGCCATATTTGTGTTTTAATATAATTTTATTGTTAGTAAGGGGTTATCATTTCATAAGTCAGTTTATGAGTACATTACTTTTATTGAACAATGTCACTACTTCCTTTGCTTTCCCTTATTTTCCTCCTCCCATCCCTGCCCACCAGTTAGCATAGTTCATTTCCATTTCCATTAAATAACATAGGAAAACTTTTGGTAGAACTTAAGTGACTAATTGTATAGTAAGATGTTGCATGTTATGGTCAGATGTTCTCTATGGAAAGTCTCTATTTTAATTGTTAAGGGGATATACAGATGGGTTACAATTTCATAAGTCAAGTAAAGAGTACATTACTTTTTAAAAACAGTATGTGACAGTTAAGGACATAAAATTGTCTGAAGCATTTTCATAAATATACCATTTTTAAGATTAAGAAGAGCTTATAACTATTTACTGAATTGAAATTTTTCACTTAATTATAGCAAAAGCTAAATATTGAAGTCTGTTTACTGGATGAGATAGCAAATTCTATCAGTGTACATCAGTAATCAGCATTTCGAACCATGCTGCAGCACTTTTAAATAACATGTCCAAATCACTATAACCATAGTAAAAAGAAAAAATGTAATTGCTAAAACCAATATACTTATTGGTCACTATCAAGAAGACAAAACTAGCAAATAAATGAGAAGAAAGCTGCATTATGTAACTTTGGAATAAGATAACTGTTTTCCTCTTGTTGGGTTGAGTGTTGTTGGGTATTGAGTAAGTAGCACACTTACATTGCAGAAGTCTAAATTCATATAGATAGCTATAGTAATTTATTCCAAAGCATAATGCAAAAATAATGCTCCAGTTTTTTCTCTTTTACTTTTAGAAGCAAAGAACTCTCAGAATCAGCCATGATGCATTGATGGCAAATGGAGATGAGCTAAATATGCAACTCAAAGAACAGCGTTTGAAATGCTGCAGTCTTGAGAAACAATTACATTCCATGAAATTTTCTGAAAGAAGAATAGAAGAGGTAAGCTCCCAAAGAGTATAGCCATTTGTTACATTAAAACTTCACTGCTTTGAAATTATACTTACTTCAAAATTCTAAACCACACATATAATGTTTGAGCACAGTAAAACATAGTTTTTAATACAACATATGAATGGCAAATCAGTGTCCACCATATTTGGAAATGTGCTGAGATCTACTATTTACCTAAAGGATTAAAGATCCTTGCATAAAATGAAAACATAATATCTAATGCCAGATTACCTATGGAACTTAACTTTCTCACCCACGACCGCTTATTAGACATTGGAGACACACAAAAACAAAATTATAGAAATATATCTGTTTTTGAGATACAGTTGTGTTCTGTAATATCTGCAAGTTTGTGAAATTATCTGAGCTATTTTTCCTAAGAAGTTTCTTGAAATTTTGCCTTTCTATTTTTGTTGCTACTCCTCTCTTCCAAGTAGTCCAGTTTTTTTTCTGCCATCTTTAAACTTGCATTCCTAAGGAAAATAAAAGTAAAATAAGTTGCTTTCATTCTACTTTTGTCTAGGGAGAAGCTTTTACTGTCTCTTACTAGCATCCAAAGAGAATTTTGAGACTGGAGATGAATTTTTAGGGTACTCTTATCTAGGGAAAAAGTTATGATGACAAAATATACTTATGAATAAAACCTTAAATGCTAAAGTGTGAAAGTCTGTATTTTAGTCATAAAGAACAGTATAAAAATCTATATTTTAGTCATAAGGATGTAATTGTGACTCCAAGTTTATTTCTGAAAATATTGCTCACTGGGATAAAACACAGAATTTTATTTATGTAGATTTGTAAATTTCACGTGACATAAGATCTTGTACCTTCAGATTTAGTAGTGATTGACACAGTTTGTGTGAACCATGAAGTTCAAGAAAAGTTAATCCCTTTATTTTTATGAGTCAGTTGAAAATTAATACAAATGCATATAATGATGGAATTCATCATGGTGGAAAATAAAAAATATTATGTTTCCCAGGACTTAACAGCATGCTCTTAACACCTTCTTTATTGAGTCCTGGCACATGTTGTTATAAAGCTGTGCATACGTTTCTACTAAATTAAAACAGAAATATTAATTTCATGTTTATTTAACAACTTGGGAAAATCAGTGCTGAATTAAATACAGACAATGTAAGTGGTCTAGTTAACAACTGCAGTTTGGAA
Organism: Dipodomys spectabilis; assembly: GCF_019054845.1. Taxonomy (NCBI): domain Eukaryota; kingdom Metazoa; phylum Chordata; class Mammalia; order Rodentia; family Heteromyidae; genus Dipodomys; species Dipodomys spectabilis. Next base: position 514,772 of record NW_024870807.1, on the reverse strand, counting down.
GTCAACACTGAAATATGTTATCTTCTCAGTTGTTTTACCCTTATGTATTGTTATATGATAATCACCTAACTTGTAATTTTATCTTCACAATTTAGAGTGCAAACCACTATACTATGGAAACTCTTTGTAATTTTATTTTCATTTTAGCTGCAGGATAGAATTAATGATTTAGAAAAGGAACGGGAACTTTTACAGGAAAACTATGATAAACTTTATAACAGGTAAATCACAATTCCATGTGTTCTTTCATTCTCTTATTTGAGCTCTTTTTTATCAAAGCATTTGTTGTTAAAATATCTAATATAGATTGAAAAATTAAGATAGAGGATAGCAAGCAATATATATATACATATATTATATATATGTCCTTTACAAATGAAAAATAAATGTTAAGATAATGGCAGTCAGCTTTTTTAACATGACCAGTAGTCTATTACTGCTCCAAAAACCATCCTGTTTTGTCACAGTAACCACCAGTCCTTTATTGAACACAAATGATGGGCTAGCAAACACTACTAAGTAGTCTGCATTCACTTTAATAAAATCCTCAGAACACTTTGGAATGTGGACATTGTAAACATCCAGGTTGTAGACAAGGTAAAACAGAATGAAATAACTTTGAGAGAAATTTCTTACTCTTAAAGGCCTGAAGTAATAGTTGAACCTCTTTTGGTCTCTCCACTGGGCTCCCCATCTTAATACCCAAGAATGAGTATGTTGGAGAGAAGCACGGTTATCTTAGCCCAAGATAAATGTTAAAAGGATACTTAAATGTTGGTTCTTTAGTCTGCTTCATGTGTAGTTAATTAAATTTGTTTAGTGTAATTAAATTTACACTTTAGAAGTATCCTACCTAAAGAAGTATAGGTGTGGATTTTATTTTGGTTACTTTTAAACATTACCTGGGTTAATGTTAAATTAATCATTATTCCAATTATTGTGTCATTTATACTGTTTAAGTATTAATTTTCACTGTGTACAGTGGCTCAGTGTAAAAAGGGATACCACCAGAAGGATACCATTTAACATAATACTTAGGGCCTTCCAACAAGGTGAACTAGCCAAAAGTTTTCATGTGGGATTTGCCTTGGATCTCTTTCCAGGTCATTTTGCTTTAAGGTTTATTCTGGTCCATTCTTCATCAACTGTAATTTTATATATATATATATATAAACAATCCTGTACAGAGGGATTACAGTTACATGAGTAGGGTAATAAGTACATTTCCTATCAAGCATTGTTACCTCCTCCTTTGTTTTTCCCCTACCATCCCTTCCCTCCCTACCTCTCCAATTCCTCCCTCACCCCACCCCACCCAACATTGTAAAATTTGTTTTCAACATAGTGTCCTGTACATCTCATCATCACAATGGGTCAACCTGCATCCTCATTTAAGCATTCCACCATATCCCTTGCCCTCCCCAAATTACAAACAGAACACCTGAATCAAACAGTGAAAACAGGGGTTATATGGAACCAACCCAGATGCCCCTCAGTAGATGAATGGATCAAGAAAATGTGGTATATATACATAATGGAATTCTATGCCTCCATCAGAAAGAATGACATTGTCCCATTTGTTAGGAAATGGAAAGACATGGAAAAAATGATATTAAGTGAAATAAGCCAGGCCCAAAGAAACATAGGTCCCATGGTTTCCCTTGTTTACAATGACTAGTACATGTCTAGGACAAGCAGAGAAGGTCAAAGGCTATGTACATATGACCATATAAGATGATGTTAAGCGAAATTAATTTTACTTAAATATCTTCCTTTGGGTTTTATATTTCCATCTCAATAGAATAATACATAGATGTTTATTTGTATCTAACAGTTATTTAGTCATTATGTGTTTACATACAGATTACATAGCACCCTGTTAGATGGCAGAAGAGATAACTTTCTAGTGTTTTATAAATGAAGGATTGAGACTGCAGGAAAAATGGAGACTTGAATAGAGTCATACAACACTGCTAAGAGTCCAGTAGAAGATATAAAACCCAATCCTATTTACTCTAAAGCTTGAATTTTTTTCCCCAGGGCCTTGCTATGTCTTTTAATTGTGCTGGAAAATTGTTCATGTGAAAGGAAAACATACATGAAATAAGGGAACTGCCATACAACAGAAATAGATTTCTATTTATCTTAAACATCTTGTAATTTCAAAATAAGTGTCCTTTGTCCCTTCTAAATTTTCTGCTTTTCCCCAATTTGAGAATTTACTAAACAGACTTTCTTGAAATAAAAAGCACCAGACATAGCTGGGACTAATACATAAATGGAATTTTGACAAGACATATTTTTCTCATATTTACTTAATCACCATAAAACTTTATCTTTCCATATTAGAAGATGATCTAAGAGTGTAAATCTAGCTTTGAAGGCTTTTGCTTAATGTTTTATGCCTGAGCTACATTTTTTTTCTGTCACACTAAAAACAGACTTCAGTATGTTGTTTATACTTGAATTTATATGAGGTGAATGGAAGTAAATGTGTGTAATGAGTGTCAAAACATTTAATGTTAAAAAAAATGAATGGCATGTAAGCACAAAACCTAACAGTACAGTAGAACTATCAAATTCACTAATTTGATTTTTTACAAATATATGTTTTCAGAAGCATGGTGGGAGTAACTACAAAGGCACCATATCTCTTAAGATTATTTCACAGCCCTTTTGTTTCATTTCACTATTACTCAGTACTGCTAACAGCTAATGTTTGTCAAAAAGTACATGTACTCCTTGCTTGGGAGTCATTCTGGTGGCATGTTTTAAGACGAGCATTTGTTTGTTATTCAAAATTGGCTAGTTTTCAGGAGAAAAAATATGATTTGCAGATTGCATTCTCATCCTCCTTTCTCAAATGAAATTTTGAATGTGTTTATTACTTGACATATGAAATACTAGAGAATCGTGTGATAAGATAAAATCCTCATGTTAATATTTGGTATGAGCCTTTTCTAATACACTAAAGCATTTTTGATAAACTGCCAAGAAATAAGAAGTTTAAGAAATGTTGAATTTGAAAGTTCAGAATAAATTTTTTGCAATTTAGTCTTATTTGGTCAGAAAGTGACTTCATACCATAATATGGTAAAACTGTTTCATTTTTTTAAGTTACTATAACTTGGAAGATATGTAACTAATAAATTTGATCTATATACAAATAACTTTTTTCAATGTTTATCTAGTTTTTGAAGATTATAATAACCCTTTTAAGAATTAAGTAGACCAAGTTTATATTTGAAATTTAAGAGCACTGCTGACCACCTGTGGATTTTTTGTGCTTTTTTTTTTTTTTTTTTCATAAAGAGACCACCTTTCTCCTGCAGTCTTCCTGACTAAAGTACCTATGGATTTCTTTATGGATGATTTAGAATTTGCTTCATTGTCTTTGAACATTTTTCCATTAGGAAAAAGAAGACTTGAGAGTGGAGAAGAATCTTCAAGATTTTGTTTTGAGCTTATCATGTCTTTGATCAAGGATGTGTGTGTGTGTGTGTGTGTGTGTGTGTGTGTGTGTGTGTGTGTGTGTGTGTGTGTGTACACAGTATGCTGAGGCCCAGAGATGCCAGTTGGCATGGCAGTGACCACTCTGTGTGTGTGTGTGTGTGTGTGTGTGTGTGTGTGTACACAGTATGCTGAGGCCCAGAGATGCCAGTTGGCATGGCAGTGACCACAGACACCAACAGCACAGGCCTTCCAGGACACACTGCCATTTTATCACTCTTGTAACATCATATGACAGCAAAATAGGTACAAAGACTATCATTCTCCCTTAGTTGTCACTGTTGGCAATATCTGACAGCATTTTCATGAATACAGAGTTCTTCAAGACTGTTCTCATATGCAGATTTAATCATGTGTACAGCCCTTACAAAGAAAATGGAGCCAGATGTGGCTCACCATTTATAGTTACACAGATGGCTCCAAGCATAGAGGAATACAGTAAATTCAAAAGGAATTCCTCATGAAACTCCAATGGAATGTAATCCTAAATTTAGAGGGAAGATAGCAGTGGACTAAATTCAGATTGACTTATGCTGATTTACACTAGTATTTTGTGGGTTTGGAAAAACCAGGCTGCTAAATTGTTCTTAATTTAAACACATACAGCTTCTGATGTTTCTGCCAGATTAGCTGTTGGTGATCTTTTTTCTGGTACTAATACTATTGGAACACTACTGTTTCTCATTTTTGGCATCTGATATAATGTATAGTTGTGCCTGTTTCATCATGTTAATTTTTTGGAGGTAGTGCATGTTTTTAATAATACAAGACATATACATACATATACATGTATGTATACACAAACATATACTGATATTCATGCATTTGTATATACATTAGGTGAATATAATTTGGCCAGACACAAAATATATTTGTTGTTTTTAAATAAGCTTATAAAGGAATGGTTTATTTAGTATTAAAAGTATATTTTTTCTAATTTGGAGTTCATTTAAGATAATGGTACATTTGATAAAATTAACTTAAAATATTGATATATCAAATCCAAGTATTTTTTGAAATTCCATATTTGAAATGAGACCATTTATAGAAGAAATAGACGTTATATTTAGAGGAGCTTCTAGAATTCCATTTATTTTCTATGTCATATTATTGAAAATGCAATAAAAATTTTCAAAATGTGAAATGAATATACAGCATTGCTCTTTTTAAAGCTATTCCAGATATCTCTTTTGGAATAAAACCTCAAGAGTAGCTGGGAGCAACATTAAAGGCAATTTTCAATAATATGTCTCTTTTCCATTTACTTCATCAGTAGAAAACCAGATTTGGTAGATTTTCATCTCATTTACTGTGTTTAAAATAAGTAGAAGGGTCAAAGCTGCTGACGATTATTCAGTCATATCGAGCTTCACAGATAATGGTTTTCTGCTGAAATACATCAAGATCAGTGTTTCCAAAACCTGGCTATCACCTGGGGAGCTTTGTAAAAACATGACTTTTTACGCCCTGGGTCCTTCGTTTCTAAGTCTCCCTGAGTGGCAATGCTGCTAGCTGGGGTAGCACTGTTATGTAGATCAGCACCTAGGAACCATTGAGTAAATGAATGGGTATTTTATACCTTCTGGGTAACGTTCAGTTATTTTTTTAATCTCTTTCTTCCTTCTGATATTTTAATCATAATTAAAACTGCTATACTTTTATTGAGAATTAGTAATTCAGTCTTCATACTATTTATCAAACATAGGGCACTAGTTTCATGCCAGTCATCTGTTTGTTCCAAGAGAAATTGTTCTTTGCCTATTGCTTTTTGTTGTTTTTTTTCCCAGATAGAGCCACGTTATCACTATTTAATTCATATCAGAATTACTGCCATATGGTTCACTATGCTTTCATTTTGTAGCCAGTATTTTTGTGAATAAGTTAGCACAAACTAAAAATTTCACCAAATTCAAGATCAGGAAGAAAGGAAAGGCCATTTTCTCAGTAGTAAGAGGGCTTGTAAATGGGAGAGAATGGTTCTACCCGGTGTCAGTTGCTGAGGTTTTGAATTGTGGATTCCTCTGGAGTGTGTACAGTATCTGAATTCCTTTACTAGTCCCACAAAAGCTGCAGGCTGCCAAGTTTTCTGACTGTAGAGTTCTAAATTAAGGCCAGTTCCTTTGCTCATCCCTCAGACTCTTTCATGTTCCCTAACCGCAGCCTGAGAAAGGCGCCTTGGTTTCAACAGCAGCACACCAGCATATGTTTACTTAATTCCTAAGACATGATGACAGTGGTCTCTGTGCCACTAAAAGCTTTGCTCATTATTATTCTCGGTCGAAGCTGATTTCCAGGCTTTCCTTGCTTGTCACGTGTGTTTTTGCAGTGCCTTCAGTGCTGCCCAGGAAGAGCAATGGAAGTTAAAGGAACAGCAGCTGAAAGTACAGATTGCTCAGCTTGAGACTGCCCTAAAATCTGACTTAACCGACAAAACCGAAGTCCTTGACAGATTAAAGACTGAAAGAGGTACTCATTTCAGGCTTGTTGAGTCAATCAGTACTTGTGCTGCCTACTGTTTGCTTGCTGCCTTTCCGAATCCTGAGACACAGCCTGTATTCCCAGCTGTCTGTGCTGTCTGCTTGCATGAGTTTATTGGTAGCTCAAAATTTCCTGTTCTCAGAGTAGCATCTTTCCCAAATGAATCACTTTTTCTCCAAGTTACTTTTATTCATATTGTTTAATTTAATTTTGCTTCATTCTGAGCCTTTTTTTTTTCAGCAGTCAACTAATATTTATTGAGTACCACTATGTGCTGGTCACTATTCTAAATTCTGGAGACACAGAAGTGACTGAAACAAATAAGGAAAAACTGACAATAATTAGTAAGGATGTAATATGTCAGGTGGTGGCAACACAGTTAGGGATAAAGCAAAGCAGTAACAGATAACAGAGTTGCAGTGTCAGATGACAAAGTGGCCGAAGTAGTTGCTTGTTGTTTCTCATAGGTGAGGAGAAAAGATCTCCAATAGTAAAATCATCTAATTCTGTTTTGTGAAAATGTAAGTATCAGGTAGCTTTGCATACATGTCCCTTCCAAAATAATCATCAAGCTAGAGTATTATAACACATACATGTACACTTCAAACAATGCACAGAGGGAGAAAATGTGTTTTCATTCAAGAGTTGTTTCAGTTTTCCCATCAGCTAGTTAAACCAAGTAATATAACAATAACATTGCTTCTTTTGAGTATTTGCAATTGAGTTGCACGAGACTGTCCAAAGGTTTCATACAATCATACCTGTTATACAAACACTTGAGAGGCCTGTAATCCCAGCACTTTTGGAGGCTGAGTTAGTAAAATCATAAATTCAAGGCCAGCCTGGGGAATATAGAAAGGCCCTACCTCAAAAATACAATCAACAAATCCATAAAATTGTGGTCAGATTCCTTTATTGTAATAAAATACAGTAGTCAATATGTATTCACCAAGTGATTAAATTTGATGACTGAATATTTTTTTCTAGAGGATAGTAAGTGAACTAAATGGTGATGGTTTCTCACTGGGTGATGTTTAAAACTTTTGATATTCCTGATTTGAATGTGGAATATTGCATACCTAGCAGAGTACTTTGTCTCTGTAGTTGCTCAGTAAATTCTTAGTTGCTGAATAGTATTCTGTATTCCCTCTCTTATTTCCAAAACCAAATAGATTGTTCATCCTTGGAAGGAAATGAAGTAAACCTCGTTACCTCTACTCTTTCTGTATTTCCCCAGCAAGAATTCCAAAGCTATTGATTCCTACACATCTAATTGGTCTGTGGAAAGAAATTGTTTTGTTTTGTTTTGTTTTTTGTTGATTACACTGTCCCTGAGCTCTTCAGCTCAAGGTGAGTGCTCTACCACTTGAGCCACAGCGCCACTTCTGGTCTTCTGTTGGTTAATTGGAGTTAACAGTCTCATGGGGACTTTTATGTCCAGGCTAGCTTTGAACTGCTATCCTCAGATCTCAAGCCTCCTGAGTAGCTAGGATTACAGGCATGTGCCACCAGTGCCCAGTGGAAAGAAATTCTTAAGTGTTTTCTCCAATCTGTAGTTTTCGTTAAATTCTATGACTTCTTATAATTGCTAAGCTATTTAAATTTGCCTAGTCCATCCTCATTTTTTTTTTTTAATCTAGTCTAGGCTCATCTTTTAGGAGTGTTTCTAAATGATGAAATGGTTCATGTACACTGCAGGGTAGGAGGGAAATCTAACAAAAACTTCTTTAAAAAGTCACTCAATCTCACAAGCCTCAAGATAATCTCTGCTAATATTTTATTCACTATGTTGTAAAATCATTTCATTAGGTGTTTTTTTTTTTTTTTTGCGGGGGGGGGGGGGTGGATTATGAAGTTTAAACTCAAGGCCTTGCATTTATTAGGCAGAATTCTACCACTTGATTCACACACATCCAGTCCCCACTCACACACATCCAGTCCCCACCCTCCCCCCTTTTTTTGCATTAGTTATTTTTCAAATAGGGTCTTACATTTTTGCTCAGGACTGACCTCCAACCATAATCATCCTATGCCTCCAATGTAGCTGGAATTGTAAAAGTATGTCACCACACTTGGCTGTAAAATTGTTCCTAGAGTACAACTTTAAATGTATGTTGTCAGCTATGTCCCATAGATGATTTAACAATCTTCCATTGGTGAATATTTAAGTAACTTCATTGTTTAAGTGTCATAAGCAGCATCTTTCTGTACAAATCTTTATATTATCCAATTCTTTTCAAAAGAACAACTAGAACAGTTACTTTTCAGTTATTTATCTTTGAATAGTCAAATTTACAGTCTAAGGATTTAGTTTTTATTTCTTTGCAAAGACATTACAATAAGTCATTAAAAAATAACACAGCACTTAGCCATTTTTCCAGGAAATAATAAATTAAAAATTGAAGTTATCTATTTAGAGAAATCTTTCAATATTGATTAAGTTCCCTTTTACAGTTTTCAGTTGTTTAATTCTACTTTGAAGTCTCCTCACACTTTTCTCTTTTCATGTGTCAAGTGTTCTTTGCCCAGAGATGTTTCCCTAGCTTTTTGTAGTCATTCATCTAACTGGCAAATTATTTTTAGAGAATACTCACCTCTTTATTCAAGGTACAAATTAGTTTCAGATTGTGTGAATATGTTGGGGAGAATATGTAAATGCAGTCCACATTTGGTTAATGCTTAAATTAACTGCATGTGTTTAAGGGCTTGCTTTTGAAAGTCCTATTCTATCTTTAGCTGAAATGCATAATTCAGCATAATGCACATGGTTATATTGATCACAGCTGAAGATATTAGCACAAAAGGGCTCTGAAAATTGTTTAGTAGAATTGTTCGCTGCACTCTGCTTATTAATGGTGTGCTGGAAGAACAGAAGTTTGAAAGAGCAAAATGTTATCTCATTTTAATAAAATGCTGTTTAGCTTAACCTGCTTTTTGTCAAATCATAAGTAAGGAGGGTATTTTTCATCTAGTACAGAATGCTTTGATTTTTCATATTATAATTCAGCAAGTCTATTTCCTCTTTTTTAAAACCCAAGAGTTATATATCTTCAATGAACAGTTTGAGAAAGGAAAAGTAGAATGTGTAACTATACATAATTCAGAGAGAGTTCATTGCTGTTCTGTGATACTGATGTCTTCTACTAACATACTCTCCCACTAATCAGGTCCTGTATTTTTAAAAGTGCACAAAGAAGGACATAGTTGTTGAAACAAAAATGGGCAGAAGATGGAAACATTTTAGTAACTCTATTCCTGTTTTATTAGCATATCATTCTTAGGAAATGCTCTGAAAAACTTAAAGTATAGGAAAACTGGAGCATGGAAGAAATCAGAATGCATTCTGTGCCTGCACCAAGATGGAACAGCCTGACCTCTTGCTTTAACCCTCTTCTGGAGCCCTGAAAAGTGTTAGAAATAGAAAAAAAACTCTGTCGTCCTCAGTAGTTACTTTTACATGCTTCTATAATTTTTTTTTTGTTACTGCCTAATCTTCTATCTAGTTATTTTAACTTAATCAACATAAATAATTCCATGTCTTATTCTCACTGATTAAAATGTTTTTCTTCATAGGAATTTACATTTGTTTTAATGCTATTTTTTAAAATAAGTTTTGACATTTACCATCAAAATTTCCAGGTATTTTTCACATTTGGGTTTGTTTTGGTTTGGGTCAGAACTACAGTTTGTACTCAGGGCTTTACACTTAATAGCTGGCCCTTTACCGTATGAGCCTTGCCTCCAGCCCTCCTCCTTTGCTGGTTATTTTGGAAATGGAGTTTAGCAAGATTTTGTGCCCTAACTAACTATAGTCCTCCTGCTCTCAGCCTCCTAGGATCATCAACATGAACTGCCAGAGTCCTGCTGGAAATTCTTTACTTCACTAGATATGTTATTATGCTATAGGATAGCCTTTGAATCTTCTATCATTACGACAAACTTGTTTTCATATTTAAGCTGTACATGGTGGTCCACAATTGTCATCTCAGGCACCCAGGAGAAACAGAAGCAGGAGAATTGACAAGTTTGAAGGCAGCCTGGGCTGCAGTAGAAGAATTTGTCCCCCTCCCCCAAAAAAGAAAAATACAAAGCGTGAGAGTATAGCTCAAGTGGTAGAACACTTGCCTAACTAGCTTGTTCAAGGGTGTCCGTTTTTTAAAAAAAAGGAGGGGGGGGATAGGAATTTCATTTTTATATAAAATGTCTCTTATTTTTGTTTACTTTAGAGTCGTAATTTGTTACTTTTAAGATTGCTAGGAAATATGTGACATTAAAGACGTCCAATTTTAGTTTGTTTCTTCTTAACTGTATGGTTTAACATTATTTATAGCTTGGGAACATAAAGCTTTACAAAAGTCAGAAACACATTTTTGTATAAAATGCAGTCAGAATGCAAATGCATTCATGGAAAGAATTCTTGGCAAATGTATTGACTTTTGTGCATTTTGTTTCCTTTTCTTAAAAAACTTAAATTGAGACCCTGCAATGAACACAATTGTTTGCAAATATAAAGAAAGGAGTGAAGACTCTGAGTGACACGGTTTAAAGTTAGTCAACCAAGAGTGATAACTGACCACCACAGTGGACACTTGGGAAAAGTATACTTAAATTGCAATTTTCAGTTGCATGGTTTTGTTAGCCAGTACTTACGCTTAAAAAAAAAAAAGTCAAACATGTTTAATGCATAGAGTAAATTTGCCATCTCCTGTAGCTCTGCTTAACACTTGTGCTTGGAGGCCACAGTGAATAAGTGGCCAGACACAAGTAACCATATCCATTCTGTAAAGATAGCTCTGAGCTCATATTCTGCTAATGAATAACATGAACTCAGTGAATAAGGAACACACATGAATTATTGATATTACCTTGCCCTTGTTGAGAATCTGTTTCTCCTATTGGAACAGATTTGTTAAAAGTACTGCTGATTAAATTGTGGGCTCTGAATTTATCATTCATTGTCTTGTTTTATGCTTTATGCTAAGTTGGGAAAAGAAAATACAAAGAAGTCAATCATAAAACTAGAAGACAGAAATATTTTTGCATGCCTTTCAGGATCATTAATAACTAAGTGAAAAGCATAGATTTAGAAACATATTCTTGAGCATTTTAAACAAAATGGTCCTTTGAAGTCTCAGAGACCACAATTTCCTTATATTAATGCTATGAATTTAAGTCTTAAGTTTTCGATAAGCAAGTGAATCATATGGTAGACACATGACAGTGTTCATTTGCTCTCCACTCCCCTGCTTCCTTTGTTGAGGTACTAGCTCAGCTTCTTTGTGACCTGAACATTACTAGATTAAGCTTGATATATAACAGGAATTAAATTCACCTATAATCTGCTCTTAGAACTAATTCTCACTTGTCTTTCTAATTGTACTGACTGTATTTTTAAGACCAAAACGAGAAACTCATTCAGGAGAATAGAGACCTACAGTTACGGTATCTGGAACAAAAGCAACAACTTGATGAACTTAAAAACCGCATGAAGTTTTTTAACCAGGTGAACTATTTTCCTTTTTCAAAATTATACCCAATATTTTATGCATAGAGAAAATACTTCTAAGCAAAAGTATTTGCAAAACAAGACAATTCAAGCATATTACTTATTAACTCTTTATTAAGCAGCTTTTGTTCTCTGTGCATCTTCTGATTAGCTGCAAAGCCTCCTGTACTTTCATAAATATCTCATTAGGATGTTTTATTTAATCTGTTTTAGGAAAGTGATATTAATGCTGATGAACTGAGTGAAGCTCTCCTGCTTATAAAGGTAGCTTTTTGAACTTGACCAGGAATCACATGTCTACATATATTTGAATATAATGATGACTTTTATCTGTAACCTTTATATTTAGAGGTTGAATTATTTGTGAGTCTTCTGAAACTTAGTGCATGTTTTACATATATCACCTCTCCTAGGACCTAAGTCAGTGTTCAGGTGACATTTCACTACAACATATGCATATTTCATTATGACATCAAAATTACATTTAAACCTCAAAAACTTGTTACTTAAAGCACTTTGGCTGTAACAAGCATTTTACTTTTACCTGGCCTAGTATAAACTAAGCTTTTATTTTTATACTATTCTTCCCTAAGAGACCTTGGTTTGAACCCTGTTATCTTAAGTAAAACATGGAATTATAAATACAACCAGAAGACTTTTTCTAGCTCTGGGATATTCTGTTATCTACAGCACAAGAAAACATACTTACTTCCTTTTCAAATCCCTTTGTACATTTTATTCAAATGAGGAAATACAAACAAATGTCTGTGATTCTTTTTGGTATCATGAAGCAATAAATTTTTTTAATATGTCTGTAATTGTTCCAGATTTCTATCCAAATATGTGTATTAGCACTACATTATTCCTTGCAGAAAAACAGAGTATATATTTTGAATTAATTACCGTTTCCTGCTATATGTAGTTTAATTCAAAGGATCACATTTTAGAATTTCTCATTTTAGTAATAAAACATGTTTTTTGTTTTAGGCTCAGAAGGAACAAAAAAATGGAGACCTTTCCTTTCTAGAGAAAGTAGATGGCAAAATAAATAAAGATCTAGAACGCTCCATGAGAGAGCTACAGGCAACTCATGCAGAAACAGTTCAAGAACTTGAAAAGACAAGAAATATGCTAATTATGCAACACAAAATTAATAAAGATTATCAGGTAATAGAATGCACTAAATTGGGAGGAAAGGTTTTCTGATGTTCTACTGATTACATTTCTAGGAAGTACTATGAATTTTACTACCTATGATAATCTTATTAAAAGTTGTCAACTATTATTTATTTCTGTGTTCCTGGAATTTAGGCTTTAACTAAGTAGTTGGAATAATTAGCTTATAAGTATCTTAAGAGAAATTAAAATAGTTTACAACTATTTAGGGGAATGAGCAGTAACAAGGTTAGATGAATTCATTATCCTGAGGTCGTGCAAGAACCACCTCACATTAGCATTTAACAAATCAGAAACTCATCTCCATAAAAAAGAAATCCAGTTTTGTTTATTTCACTTATGATTTGTGAACATTGCCAAACATAGTTTTCAGAGCCATAAACTATTAGAGGTCAGGAAACCATGGTATACAACTCCTGGCATTCCACATAAAAAAATAGGAGCTCTGAAAATGAAAATGAGACTAACACTAATTATTGAAACTGATTGCGTCTGATTTTTTTAGATGGAAGTTGAGGCGGTGACCCTAAAGATGGAAAACTTGCAGCAAGATTATGAACTGAAAATGGAGCATTATGTTCATCTTCTTGATATCAGAACTGCACGTATCCAGAAATTAGAAGGTACCATGTACACCATTTTGGATCATAGTAACTAAAGATTTTATAAAAGTTGAAAATGTTATACTAATCTTCACTCACAATCTCTCTTTGCTTTATCTTTCCCTATTTATAGCTATAACACTTAAGTCACTGGAAAGGCTGTTTTATCTGATTCTTTTCTGCTCAAGAATTTTAAATAGAATTTTTCAGATTTACTGCTTTTTTGAAATCATTGTTGTGGGCAAGATTTCAAAGTACCTCATAAAGTACTGCAGACTCAAATTTACTTCTGTAACTGTACTTCTAAGCAAATTATACACTTCAGCCAATAGGTCAGCTTGCTCTTCATTAGAGTCTTTTGCTCAATTTGCTAACTGTTCTTTTCCTGCTGTTTGTTCTCCCTGAACCTCCTTTTTACCTTGACCTCCAGATAATACCCTTCCCTGCTTCAGAATGTACCTAAGTGCTCTTCCATGTAACTACCATCCTCCTACCTGAAATATTCTAGCCAGTCATCTAAGGGAGCTGAGTGTAGTGACTATGCCTGTAAATTTCAGTACTCAGGAGACTGAGGCAAGATGATCACAAGTTCTAAGCCAGCTTGGGTCTACATAATGAGTTTGAGGCCACCTTACATAACATAACCCTGTCTGAAAAGGAAAGACAACATAAGAAAATCATCTGAAGAACTAGTTTAAAATACAACTTCCCAGGGCCTCAGCCTAGAAATTCTGGAGCCCATGATCTTGTTTATTTAGAGTTTACTGGAAGCTTCTGCGATGCAGATGAGCAACTGTACCTAGAAAAGCAATAACCTAGACTTTCTTGTAGTTTCCTGTTGTGTACTCAGAATTGTATGTTTGCAGAGAATGCAAATGTTCCTCAGCTGCTAGGTTTTTGCCTTCACAGAAAACACAGTGTAAGTTCTCTACTAATAAATACTAGATACTTTCATGTCCACTGCCCTACAATACTTCAGTTACCTGTGCCAGCAGTAACTTTACCCTCAAAAATGATTGAGGATCCCAAAGGCCTGTTGCTCATGACTTACTGACTAACTGATACTTATCATACTGCAAATTGAATTAGAAACTTTTTAAACTACTTCTATGTTTAAATAAACCTGTCACATGTTAACACAAATAATGTTATTTTTAAAAAGTGTCAATTTGTAAATATATATATATACACATATTAGAACAATGACATTTTTAATTTTTTTAACATTTTAAGTTTGTAACATTGTTACAAATTGTTTTAGGGTCTGAGCTAATAGAAACAGCTAGATTATTACATACATGTGCTTCAGTGTTTAATCTGTTGTGATCTCACACAGAGCCTCTAAAAAACTGCTTTATACACTTATAAACTAATAAAAATGAAAAAGGCAAATAACCTAGTATCATTAAGGTAGTTAGATCCCTAAAACCATTTTAGAAAACTTTAGAAATTTTCAGGCCACACTTTGAGGATCTCTGCTCTATGAAGGAATACTAAATAAATATCTTTATCTGACTGAACAGGCATTTCCAGAGGCCAAAGAGCAGTATGTACCTTTTATTCTAAGTAATATCCAACAAAAATTTGCCTAATGGGATTTTCTTGGTTAAAAGGAAGGTCATAACATGAAAAATTCTCATTTCTTTCAAGTCTTAGCAAGTTTTTACCAGCATGATTTATCTGTCCCCAAATTTCATTGGTTCATTCCATAAACACGATCACATCCCTAATGCATCCTAAGCAGAGTGCTAGCCAGTAAGAAAACAGGAAAAAAATAAAAACATAGGTGTTAGGTTTTTAAAAAGAGGTAGCCGAGTAAGAACAGCACCAGCACGCACGTGGTATTCAGGTAAGGGGTAGGTTTATTCAGTAGACCTGCTGGGAACAGGCAAGGTTGGCACTCCACGTGGCTGGGAAAGGCCTGGGAAGGAGAGAGAGCTGGGAAAGAGAGGAAAGAGCTAGAAAAGAGCAGAGAGAGGGGTAAGAACAGTAGCACTCACGTGGTATTCGGGTAAGGGGTAGGTTTATTCAGTAGACCTGCTGGGACCAGGCAAGGTTGGCACTCCACGTGGCTGGGAAAGAGAGAGAGGGAAGAGCTAGAGCAGAGAGAGAGCTAGAAAAGAAGAGCAAGAGCTAGAAAAGAACAGAGAGAGAAAGAAAGAGGAAAGAGCTAGAAAAGAAGAGCAAGAGCAAGAGAGCTAGAAAAGAAGAGCAAGAGCAAGAGAGCTAGAAAAGAAGAGCAAGAGCAAGCTCAAGAGCTAGAAACGAACAGAGAGAAAAAGAGAGGAAAGAGCTAGAAAAGAAGAGCAAGAGCAAGAGAGCTAGAAAAGAAGAGCAAGAGCAAGAGAGCTAGAAAAGAAGAGCAAGAGCAAGCTCAAGAGCTAGAAACGAACAGAGAGAAAAAGAGAGAGTCTGGGCCTGGGCTAGCTAGCCCTTATCTAGGGTATGGGCGGGGAAAGGTGTGGCCACATCAAATTCAGATGTGACCTCAGCGGATGCAGATGTGACCTCTTCCAGGTGTCCCAGTTGCCTAGGTAACGCAGGTACTGGGTGGAGACTTTGCTGCCAGGAGGGTGGAGTCTGCTTGCCATCCAGGGGCGGACCTTACAATAGGCACCACCCTCAATGAACTAGTAAGATGTGGACCAGTCAACAGATGGCTGTACTTTACTATAAAGAATGTAAAGCTAAGAAAAGCCAAAGGTATTATCTTCATTCATTTGTGCTGCTGTAACAAAATATCAGAGACTTGGTAATTTATAAATAACTGATTGTTTTGTTTTGGGTGCTAGAGATTAAACCTAAAGTTTAATGCATGCTATGAATGCTAAACATAGACTGTATCACAGAGCTGCACCCCTAGCCCCCAAAATTTTTCTCCTACAGTTCAGAAGGTTGTGAAGTCAAAGTTAAGTGGCCTGTATCTAGCAAGTGCCTTTGTGCTGTGTCACCCATGGCAAAAACGGAAGGGTGAAAGAGCACACACAGGAAAAACTCACTTTTATAATAAACCTGCCCTTATGATAAGGACATTCATGAGGACAGAGCTTCCATGGCCTAATACCTTCTTAAAATCTCAGGTCTGAACACTGTTAAATTTAGGATTTAGTTTCCAGCACATGAACTTTGAGGGACACATTCTAACATTGATAACTCAATGCTTATTTCTACCTCAGGGTTGGAAAGAAAACTAAACACAGTAGAAATAAAAGACAGAATATCCACTAAAAGTAATGAGTAGGATCTAGACAGTTAAGTGAAGTAGGTGAAAATGTCCTAAGCTTCTGGGCATGTTGGCTCATACCTGTAATCTCAATATTAGGAAATAGAGGCCCAAGGATTGTGAGTTTGAGGCCAGCCTGGGATGTATAGTGAGATTCTGTCTCAAATCAAAATAACACAAAACAAAACAGTCTCATACATTTGAGAAACTATACTGTAGATCTAACTTACTTGAACTGAAAATTAGTAAAGGAAAAAGAACCTGGAAATACGACTGGAAAGAAAAGTCTTAAAGCCTTTGTTCAGTACCTTCATAAGTTTGAAGCTTGTTAACCTGGAGAATTACTGAGGAATTTAATTTTTAATGTGGGAGTGATCCACTCAGTATTACATTTTGGAGAAGTGGTTTGAGTTCCGAGATAGTCTAGGTAATTGTCCGAATGTATGAAAAAGATGTATCGAGACAGACAAGGATAAATCTGAAAAAGCTTTAGGAAATAGTGTGGAATAGTAGTAATCTTATAGACATGAGGAAGTAAGGAAATGGAATCTAGGCTCTGCTTTCTAGCTTGGACAACTGGGTGAATGTGAACACCATCACTTCAGGTTTAAAATGCAGAAACAACTAGAAGACAATATGATAGGTTCTAGTTTTGGTATGTTGAGTTGCATGTGCCTTTGATATCCAATAAAAATAAAATATTAGACATGTGAGTCTGGAATTTAGGAATGAAATCTGTATTAAAAATAGAAATGGTGGCTTACAGCTTTAATCCCAGCTACTTAAGGAGTACATACTGGAAGGATTACAGTTTGAGACCAGCCTAGATAAAAAGTTAGCAAGATTCTCATCCCAACAAATAAGCTGACTGTAGTGGTACACCTGTAGTCCCTGCTACACAGGAGGCATAGGTAAAAGGATAGCAGTCTAGGACAATCAGACACCCCCCCCCCCCATATATCTGAAGTAGTAGAGCACATGGAGTCTTAGCTCAAACCCTAGAACCACTAAAAGAAGAAGGGTGTTTTTTGGTCATATTAATAGTAACAAAGATCATAAAAGTGGATGAGATCACTCTTGCATATCTTTGGACTAAGAAGAGGAGTTAAAAATGGAACCCCCCGCTCCAAGCAAGCTAACAGAAAAAGAAAACCCTATAAAGAATGAGAGGAACATGAACATGGAAGTGCCATGGAAGCCATGTCAGGATGAGAATCAGCCTCAAATGTAGGAATCACACAATACAATGCCTCAGGGTTGATGGTTCTAGTTGTTAATTGGTTATTGATGGCCTTTCCTGGAGTAGGTTCATGGAAAATGCAATATGTCTCTTACATGATTAGAAACACTTTTGAAAATATTTTTTCTAAAAATTTAATTTTCAAGGATTAAAAATGTACATAGAAAGAGATGTATTTTTACTCTGTAATTCTGAGGTTTAAATTAAAGGCCTTGAGCTTTCTGGGCAGGCACTCTACTGCTGAGCCACACCTCCAGCTGGTTAGTTTTAAGATAGCATCTTGCTATTATTTGCCCATATGGACATAGTCTAGTTATTTTAAGCTTCCTGTTATTACTGGGATTACAGGTGCACACCATCATATCTAGCTTCCCTCCATTTAGGTGGAGATCTCATACATTTTTCTGCCTGGGCTGGCCTGGCACCACATTGCTCCTTCCATTTAGTTTAGGATGACAGGCGCATATCACTATACCCAGCTATAGGTTGAAAAGAGTTCCTTGAACTTTTCTTGGGCTGGCCTCTAAGCAATCTTCGTGTGTGTGTGTGTGTGTGTGTGTGTGTGTGTGTGTGTGTGTGTGTGTGTGTGTGTGTGTGCGCGCGCACCTCTAAGCAATCTTCGTGTGTGTGTGTGTGTGTGTGTGTGTGTGCACACGTGCCTCTAAGCAATCTTCGTGTGTGTGTGTGTGTGTGTGCGCGCGCGCCTCTAAGCAATCTTCGTGTGTGTGTGTGTGTGTGTGTGTGTGTGTGTGTGTGTTGGTCCTGGGGCTTGAACTTAGGGCTTTGGCAATGTCCCTAAGCTTTTTTGTTCAAAGCTAGCATTCTACCACTTTGAGCCACAACACCACTTCCATTTTTCCAGTAGTTAATGGGAGATTAGAGTCTCACAGACTTTCTTGTCAAGGCCTACTTCAAACTACAATCCAGAGATTTCAGCCTCCTGAGTAGCTAGAATTACAAATGTGAACTGCTGGCACCTGACTATCCTTCCTATTCTTGACCTCTCAAGTAGCTATGATTACAGGAATAGGCCACTGGCAATTGGTTTGAAAGAGATAAATCTTTTTAAAAACTACTTTATAGAAATATAATTAGCCAGGCGCCAGAGGCTCACGCCTGTAATTCTAGCTACTCAGGAGGCTGAGATCTGAGGATCACAGTTCAAAGCCAGCCCAGGCAGGAAAGTCCATGAGATTTTTTTTTAATAAGTTTTTTATTGTGAAAATACTGTGCAGAGGGGTTACAATCACATGAGCAAGGTAATGAGTACATTTCTTATCAAGCATTGTTGCCTCCTCTGTTTTTCCCCTACCATCCCTTCCCTCCCATCTCCACAACTACATTCCCTCCCCATATCCCCCTCCCCGCCCCTGCCTAAATTGTAAAGTTTGTTTTTAGACATAGCATCTTGCACATCTCATTTTTGCAATGGGTCAACCTATATCCCTATTTAAACAATTTGTTTTTTTCCCGTCCACTCCCCAAATTATACCAACATCAAATACAGTGAAAACGGGTTATACCATGGGGGAGGGATGTGAGACTCTCCAATAAGCCACTAGAAAACCGGAAGTGGTGCTGTGGCTCAAGCGGTAGAGTGCTCACCTTGAGCTGAAGAGTGCAGGGAAAGCACCCAGGCCCAGAGTTCAAGCCCCACGACCGATTAAAAAAAAAAAAAAAAAGTGTAATTAAAGTACTTTAAGCTGCACATTTGAAGTACAGATTTGGTGAGCTTGGTCTATATATACAACTATAAAAACATCCCCACAATCAAAATAATAAGCATATCTATCGTCCACCAAAGTTGAAACATGTAAACCTTACTAAGCTATGGGGAGGGAGCCAGTGGAAAGAGAAACTGCTAAGAGAAGATAATGGCTAGAGCAGAAAGGAACAGGTGGGATCCATGACCTCCAGCTATTCAGTCAGAAGCTTGCTCTTCTTTTCCTTTTACCGAGTTTTGCCTTCGTCACATTGAAGTTGTACTATCTTTAATTGTTATTGTTTTGGTTGTAAACTGACAAATTACAGTGGTATGAATTTTGAAATAGTCTTATTGCTTCATAAGTGATGTCAAAACCAGTCATGAATTTCTTTCTAATGAAGTTACATAAAAACAGTCTTAGAGTCTGAAACTAAAGCTATTCCTTATAGACACTGGGAATTGCTGCCACTCCTGAGACCAATCTGCACCTTGTATGTCAGTACGAGAAGATCCCTGAACTGTGTGTCTTTTTTTGCAGCCCAATTAAAGGATATTGCCTATGGTACCAAGCAGTACAAATTCAAACCAGAAATCATGCAAGATGACTCTGTCGATGAATTTGATGAAGCCATTCACCTAGAACGGGGTGAAAATCTATTTGAAATCCATATCAACAAAGTAACCTTTTCTCCTGAAGTTTTGCAGACCTCTGGAGATAAAGAGCCTGTCACTTTCTGTACATATGCTTTTTATGATTTTGAACTACAGGCAACCCCTGTCGTAAGAGGCCTTCACCCAGAATATAACTTCACTTCTCAGTATCTTGTTCATGTTAACGACTTATTTTTGCAATATATTCAGAAAAATACCATCACTCTTGAAGTTCACCAAGCTTACAGCACAGATTATGAAACAATCGCAGCATGTCAATTGAGATTCCATGATATTTTAGAAAAAAGCGGTAGGATATTTTGCACAGCAACTCTGGTTGGTAAGTACAGTTTGTGTAAGGTTTTGATGTTTGAATCAATGATTTGTTATGTTAATTGTTAATATTAGCCTTGTTAATATTAACTAATACGTTAATTGCTGTTCCACTTATATTCTTTTTTATACTAAAGGTGCCTAGGTACAATGTTCCTGCCCACAAATGAACTATCTTTACTGTCATTGATAATGTCAGTAAAAATAGTGTTTAAACATATTTTTGGGGGCTGGGAAGTGGCTCAGTGGTAGAGCGCTTGCCTTGCATGCATGAGGCCCTGGGTTCGATTCCTCAGCACCACATAAGCAAAAAGAAAAAAACCAGAAGTGGCGCTGTGGCTCAAGTGGTAGAGTGCTAGCCTTGAGCTGAAGAGCTGAGGGACAGAGCCCAGGCCCAGAGTTCAGGCCCCACGACCGAACCCCCACCCCCAAAAAAAAAAATACTTGTTTATCCTATTGTTATCCTTGTTTGATAAAACATTATTTGTAGTGTATTCATCATTTTTTTGTTGTTGGTTATGGGGCTTCACGTTGGGACCTGAGTATGTGTGTATATGTGTTGTATTTATGTACGTATATGTAGTTGAGTATGAAGAAAAGTTAGAGCACAAAGCTAAAGAGAGCTGGAAGGTTGCTAGTTCGGTTAAGAGCTAAACATTATGACAAAGTGACATTTCTAAAATCAAAATGATGATCCATGGCAAAAAGGAAGGTTTAAGGCAGGGTAAATACCAAAAACAAAGATCTTAAGGAGAAACATATCTTATTGTAGGACAAACAAGGCAAGTACCTGGAGCAAAGAAACCAATAGAAAGGAACCAGACCATTTTTTTTTTTTATTGTGAAAATACTGTACAGAGGGGTTACAATTACATGGGCAAGATAGTGAGTACATTTCTTATCAAGCATTGTAGCCTCCTCCTTTGTTTACTCTTCCCATCTCTTCCCATCCTCCCTCCCCCCCCACCCAATCCTCCTCCCCCCCCAAGTTGTAAAGTTCGTTTTGGACATGACAACTTGTACTTCTCATTGTTGCAACAGGTCCACCTGTATTCTTATTTAAACGACTTGTTTTTCCCCTTCCCTTCCACAAATTATATGGACATCAAATACAGTGAAAGCAGGGGTTATACTGTGGGGGAAGGACATACAAAGCAACAAAGAAATAATCTTATAATTGCGTTAGAAACAAATGCATGAAAGAAAAAAAACATTTAAAATACATATCTTAGGGTTCATTTTCCTAACATCACCTTATCTGACCTTTTCTGCTTGACTCATACATATACTAGATATTGCAAATAAGGGAAATCATGGGGCCTTTGTTTCTTTGGGCTTGGCTTACTTCACTTAATATAATTTTTTCCAAGTCTTTCCATTTCCTAACAAATGGGGCAATGTCATTCTTTCTGATGGAGGCATAGAATTCCATTATGTATATATACCACATTTTCTTGATCCATTCATCTACTGAGGGGCATCTGGGTTGGTTCCAGATCTTAGCTATGGTAAATAGTGCTGCAATAAACATAGTTGTGCTGGTAGCTTTAGTGTGGTCTTGTTTGTAAACATTTGGGTAAATGCCCAAAAGTGGGACTGCTGGGTCATAGGGGAGCTCTATGTGGAGTCTTTTGAGGAACCTCCATACTACTTTCCAAAGTGGTTGAACAAGTTTACACTCCCACCAACAATGCAGTAAGGTTCCCTTCTGTACACATCCCCTCCAGCATCTGTTGTTATTAGAGTTCTTGATTTTTGCCATTCTAGCTGGTGTGAGGTGGTATCTCAATGTTGTTTTGATTTGCATTTCTTTTTTGGCTAGGGAGGTTGAGCATTTCTTCATGTGTCTATTGGCCATCCTTCTTTCTTCTTCAGAGAAGTTTCTCTTTAAGTCATTAGCCCACTTATTTATTGGGCAGTTGTTTCTTTGAGGCTTTGTTGTTGGGGGATTTAATTTTTTGAGTTCCAAGTATATTTTAGATATGAGACCCTTGTCCGTTGTATGGCTAGTGAAGATCTTCTCCCAATCCATGGGCTTTCTATTGATCTTGCTAGCTATGTCCTTTGCCATGCAGAAGCTCTGCAACTTCATGCAATCCCATTTTTCCAACCTTTCTTTGATTTGTTGTGTTTCCAGGTCTCTAGTAAGAAAATTTTGGCCTGCACCAAGGAGACCTAGGGTTTCTCCCATTCCATCCTGTAATATTTTCAGAGTGTCTGCTTTGACTCCGAGGTCTTTGATCCATTTGGAGTTGATTCTGGTGCAGGGTGATATATAAGGATCTAGCTTTAGTTTTCTACAAGTAGTTAACCAATTTTGCCAGCACCATTTACTGAAGAGGCTGTCTTTCTTCCATTCTATTTTTTTTAGCTCCCTTATCAAAGATTAGATGGCTATAGGGGAACCAGACCATTTATTGAGCCTCATAGATTAGAGTAGAAAGTTTGAAATTATTTAGGAATTATATGAAAGCACCCTGAGTGCTGTGGGAAGATTAATCTTAGGTAGCAAGATAGGAATGTAGGGCCATTCTCACTTTATTGCACTGACTGTGGAAAGTGGTGCTGGCTTGGATTCAGATAGTTATGAACATATTGATAGGATTTTTTGGTATATATTTCATTGTCTTCAAGATTTGTTGGTAAGCTGAATGTGGGTCAATGAGAGAAATAGAGAAGGTGAGAATTTGTGGCGTGGACCACTAGGAAAATGGTGATTCTATTTTCTGAGATCATGAAGACAGGGGAAGGAATAATCCAAGGAGGAAAGTAAATAATTCAGTTTTACACAAGATTGACCTGCCTATTAAACATCCAAATGGAGACATCAGGTAGCAGTTGGATAAAATAGTCTGAAGGTCAGGAGTATGTATATATACATACATATTATACATACATACATACATACATACATATATATATATATATATATATATATAGCTAGGGCACATAAAGCGCAGGCTTTTGCCTTATTTGCTACTGACCAGCAAGGTTCTAGTAATCAAGAAACTTAGTAACTCATGTCTTATACAAAACTTGATGAAACCAAGTGTTGGTGGCTCACACTGGTGGTTACTCAGGAGACTGAGATCTTAGGATTGTGATTTGAGGTCAGCCTAGGCAGAAAAGTTCCTGTGAGACTCTTATCTCCAATGAACTATTCAGAAAAAGCCAGAAATGGTGCTGTGGCTCAAGTGGTAAAACATTAGCCTTGAACACAAAAGAGGCTCAGGGACAGCACCCAGGCCCCAACGTGAAGCCCCATAGCCAACAATAAAAAAATGATCAATAAACTACAAATAGCGTTTTATTAAACAAGGATAACAACAGGATAAACAAATATATTTAAACACTATTTTTACTGACATTATCAATGACAGCAAAGATAGTTCATTTGTGGGCAGGAACACTGTACTGAGGCTAAATGAACCTTTAGTATAAAAAAGAACATAAGTAGAACAGCAATTAACATATTAACATATTAGTTTAGTAGAAAGTTTAGTTGAAAAGAAAAATATATTTATAATTTTTTTTTTGGTCAGTTGTAGGACTTGAACTCTGGGCTTAGGCTCTGTCCCTCAGCTCTTCAGCTCAAGGCTAGCTCTCTACCACTTAAACCACAGTGCTACTTCTGGTTTTCTGAGTGGTTTATTGGAAATGAGTCTCACAGCCATTCCTTCTCCAGCTGGCTTTAAACCTCGATCCTCAGATCTCAACCTCCTGAATAGCTAGGATTACAGGCATGAGCCACCACACCTGACTTACATTTATAATTTTGAAGTCACATATTGTAAATACTGGGCTAGATTGAATGTAATTTTTAAAAAAAGCACTACAGTATTCAGTATTCAGAAGAATCTATGAAGTATATGATTCAGGGTTTTGATTTTTCTTTATATTTCAGAAAGACTGAAATTGTCAAAGAATGATTGAGGTACATGATTTATACTTAGTCTTTTAACACAAAAGTGACAGTCCTAACATATAGAACAGATATTAAAGTCGGGGATCCCAGAGAGGGAGAGAGAGACAGAGAGAGAGAGAGAGAGAGAGAGAAAGAGACAGAGAGAGAGAGACAGAGAGACAGAGAGAGAGAGAGAGAGATGGCCAAACACTAAGCTTGGGGAATTATATTTTAGAGATCAGGAAGAGCAAGAACCAGTAAAGGAAACAGAGGAATCACCAGTAGTGTAGGAGGAGGAATAAAGGATATGTGCTACCAGTAAAGCCAACTAGGAAGCGTTTTCAAGCAGGAAGGAGAATGATTTCATGTCTTGGATTTGTTTTTTGATCAGTGGTGAGGCTTGAACTCTGGTACCGGGCACTGTTCTTTAGCTCAAGACTAGTGCTCTACCACTTGAGCCACACTGCCACTTCCAGTTTTCTGGTGATTAATTGGAGATAAAAGTCTCACGGACTTTCCTGCCCAGGCTGGCTTTGAACCTCAATTCTCAGACCTCAGTCTCCTGAGTAGCTAGGATTACAGGGGTGAGCCTCCAGCGCCCAACTTTGGATTTTATTTTACTGGTTGATGGCTTGTATAAGTAATACACGCATGGCTCAAAAAGCACCTTTTTCCTGTCCTATCTTGTAGCCACTCCCTACCCCTTAACCCTAAATCACAAATCTATCCAAAGACATCTTATGCATATCCAAGCAAATACATGTGTATTAATAATAATCTAGGACATTTTTAAATGACAAATAGTGCTTATATCTGAGGATAGGAATCTGCTACCATGAAGGAAATTTCAGAAATAAGAGCAATATTCTTAATGTTCAAAAAAGTTTTTTTTCTAGAATATTTTGTACTTGATAAATATTGAGAAGTCTTTATGTAGTAGTACTTCTGGTAGGAATATACTGAAGAGAACTACAGGCCTTGAGCTCACAAAACTTTCACTGTGGTAGACAGACTGGACACTTGTAAGCAGTTAAGCTGAATGCTCAATACTCTTGAGGAGGCCACACAAGTCCATAAAGTATAGGGCTGTTAAGTCTCCCATAAGCCACAGAAGAAAGTCTTCAGAAAATAAGAGGAAATGACTGAGTCAAGAAGAATAACAGTGTGTACAGTACAAATACCATGCTACCCACAGTGAATATGTAATAAATTTGTCACAGCCATATTGTTCTTCCTACACTTGCAGTAAATAGTGGGAAAATACCAAAGATTTCTTGAAAGTTTAGTTGAAATTTAGTTCTAATTTCTTTTTTTGGTCAGTTGTGGGGCTTGAACTCTGGGCTTGGGCGCTGTCCCTCAGCTCTTCAGCTCAAGGCTAGCTCTCTACCACTTGAACCACAGCGCTACTTCTGGTTTTCTGAGTGGTTTATTGAAGATAAGAGTCTCACAACCATTCCTTCCCAGGCTGGCTTTAAACTGCGATCCTCAGATCTCAGCCTCCTTACAGGCATGAGCCACCACACCTGACTTATATTTATAATTTTGAAGTCACATATTGTAAATACTGGACTAGATTGAATATAACTTTTTCTTTAAAGCACTACAGTATTCAGAAGAATCTATGAAGTATCTGATTCAGGGTTTTGATTTTTCTTTATATTTCAGAAAGACTGAAATTGTCAAAGAATGATTGAGGTACATGATTTATACGTAGTCTTTTAATATTATTATTGTTGTTGTCATTAAGTAATTGCACAAGAGTTTACAATTCCATAAATCAGATTATGAAGTACAATGCTTTTGGTCAATGTCAACCTTCCTTCTTTCTCCTCAGTTTTCTCCCTCCTAAGCCCTACCCTCAAGACACAGTCTTCTCATAATATTAACATACGGTGAAACTCATACTTAAGTAATTTTTATCTCTGTTATTTGCCAGTCATACATTTGTGCGAGTCATTTTACTCAAAATAATATTTATACTTTAAGCACCACTGATAGATTTTCTATCACCTTGTACAGTTTATTCATGATGCTGTTTTAACAGTGGGTTTTATTGATTTGTAGGGACTAAAAGAGACATCCCAAAATTTGGCACAGTGGAATACTGGTTCAGATTAAGAGTACCCATGGATCAGGCAATTCGACTTTATCGAGAACGGGCAAAGGCTTTGGGATATATAACATCAAATCTTAAAGCACCAGAGAAAAGTCAATCAGTAAGCTTCTTTAAGATCCTTTTATTACATAAAACCTTTATAATATTTTCTATATATGTCATGTTTTAAACAGAAACTTTCTTTCACAGTTATCAACTGCCTTTATTTGTACCCATAATAGACCTGAACTCATAGCATGGACATTGTCCCTTAGCTATTTTCACTCAAGACTGGTGTTCTACTACTTGAACTACAGCTTTACTTCTTGGTTATTTTAAGTGCTTTCTTAGAGATAATAGTCTCACAGACTTTTCCTGCCTAGCATTCTTCGAAATGGGATCATCAGATCTTAGCCTCTCAAGTATCTAGGACTTAATAGGTGTGAGCTACCAGCACCTGACATCAAGTAGGCTTTTTTTTAACTCTTTATTTCTAAGCAATCATAGACTCACAGGAAGTAGCAAGACAATACAGAGAGACCTGTGTATGCTTTACTCTCTCCTAATTCTACCTGACAATATCAAAAGTAACAAATTAAGCTGGCTGTGTGGATTCATGCTCCTACCTACTCAGGAGGCTAGAACAAGAGAATAATAAAATCAAGGCCAGACTAGATAACTTAGCAAGACCCTCAAAGTAAAATTCTTTTAAATGAACTGAGGACATCGTTCAGTGGAAGAATTCTTATGTAGCATATAGTGAAAAAATTTCAGAAATTGGTATTAGTACATATTCTATTCATATTTTATCAGTCTTTGTATGCATTTGAGTGGGGAGGGGGCTAGCTGTTTTATGCAGTTTCCTCATGTGTATGGATTTTCATACAGCTATCACCACAATCAAGATATTTGGAAACATGTACTCAATAGTACTTTTATCATACATCATATTTCATTAGCAATTTTTTGTTAAAATAGACAACTATGATTGGACTGCCACTTACTGTACTTTTTTCACACTGTTCCCTCATGTTAAGTTTCTGAAATGCAAAGTAAAATACAAAATGAATATTTACTTGCCAAGAACTGGGAGCTTAAATGAAATTCCTCAGAGTAGCACTTCCCAAACCTTGTTTCCTAGAGTCCTATTGACCATATTTCCAAATGGATTTTGTGATCCACTGATTGCAGAGAGCTATATAGAGGAGATACAGATTCTTGACTTTGTATGTAATGTGCATCTCACCTTGAAGCAAAGTAAGCATTTGTATTGAGTTACAAAGGGATAGAATGTACGAGAAATATCTGGAATGTCTTGCTCAAGTCATTATTATCTCACCTTTTTCCTTACAACTATCCCTACCTCCAATCTATGGGACCTGGCTCCCAAAGACAATGTTTATGTTAGATGATTCCATTTTCTTCCATGCTCCACACAGTTATAACTAATGATTTAGGAATTTACAATCTCAACTGGGCCAATTAGATTCTGCCTTCCAAGATCTTTTTTTTTTTTTTGAAAAGACACTTTATGCCTGGAACATGTATAATTGGAAGCTGTTGGGAACCATCTCCTACCATGTTAGTCACCAGAGAGTGAAAAATTAGCATGAATGGAGAAAATAATGAGTCAGTGAGTATTCAGAGAAAGAGGGAGGCCAAACAGTAAATTATGGTGTTCCCACTGCCTTTCTATGGCATTTCTGCTATAGAGATCCATGAAATACCCTTTTAACCTTACATTAAAATCCTGTCATTTTTATTTTTGCTATATGGCTTAGTTTCTATAGCTTTCATTTAAAGAAATATGACTGTAAAAAAAAGTCCTGTAACTCCTGTTACTCAGGAGGTAGAGATCAGGAGAATTCTGGTTAAGCTAGTAAGAACCTAGCTCAATGAGTAGCTAGGCATGACAGCATGTGTCTGTGGGCACAGCTACATGGAAAACCTACTACATAGGATGATCGGTGTGTCCAGGATGGCTCAGGCAAAAACATGAGACCTAATCTCAAAAACAACTAAGCAAAAGAGCTAGAAGTGTAGTTCACTGGTAGAGTGCCTGCTTATGGAAAATAAGTACATCTTAATTCTTAATTCAGGATTAATACAACACTGATTCCCAAATTCAAGATGGAATGGCACCTGCCTCCTAGAGATCATATTTCTCATGAGTATACTTGACAACACACTTTTGGAGAGACTAATACAGAAATGGGGATTTGAAATAAGGTTTTGTAGTGCAAAGGTTTTCAGACTCCCCAGTTCCATTCACTCTCCACAGCTTGAGTGAGGACTAGACCTGGGAAAGTTTTGTTGGGAATCCCTATGATCCCTCCACAAAGGAGATTGTTACTGTAGCTCCATTTCTTCTCCAAAACTCTTCTCTTGGACTTAGAGATACTTATTTTTTGGCCAAGATTTGGAAGTACAAAGGTTTCCTTTGGGGTAGGGACTGCTCCAGCAGTAAACAAGGCCACTATCATTTTCTTTGTCCCATATTACACCAGCTCGGAATGGTTATCCACTCAGTGCCATTGTTTTCTCAAGTATTTGTGTGCTAACCATCTTAGTAATATTTGCAAAAGGGATCAGGGAGTAACTCCCAGCTTTGCCTGGTAACTTCTTTTTCTTACATATCTTCTGAAGCATCCTCCCAATTCTACCTTCTTATCCCTTTCAGGTTTATCTCTAACTTTGTTCTCTTGTTCATATCCTGGCTTATCTTGCCTCACATACCTGCTTCTTAAAAAGCACAATGGTGCTGGGTGCTGGTGGCTCAGGCCTATAATCCTAGCTACTCAGGAGGCTGAGATCTGAGGATTGTGGTTTAAAGCCAGCCGGGGCAGGAAAGTCCATAAGACTCTTATCTCTAGTAAACCACCAGAAAAACAGGAGGAAGTGGCACTGTGGCTCAAGTGGTAGAGTGCTCACCTTCACTGAATAGCTCAAGGACAGTGCCCAGGCCCAGAGTTCAAGCCCCATGACCAACCTCCCTCCCAAAAAAATAGCCCAATGATTCAGAGTGAGGGCCAGTCCAAATATAACCAAATCATCACTGTGGCTGATTAGTGATACTCACTTTAATTTCTAGTGATTAAACAGGGTTGAAGAATACCCAAGTAAGCTTTGATTGAACACCAGCACCAATTTCCTCAAATATCCAGTCTCTCATTTTCACTGATGGCAGCACAGGATCATCTGTTCACACATGTTCTGGGGAATATTGGCTTTGAATAAGAATTGCAGGTTCTTTTACTGAAAAATTAATTTTGAAGTGAAAATCTACAGTTTTTGTCCATTTACATAAATTATATTGTTGGGGGTTTGACAGTTATTTCTTTTAATTGTATTATTTCTATAATATAAATATGTATGTTTTTCCAGTTAAGTCAGCAAGTACCCAAAACTGCTCAGCTCAGTTCAACAGATTCCACAGATGGCAACTTAAATGAACTCCACATTACAATAAGATGTTGCAACCAACTGCAGTCCCGAACCAGCCACCTTCAGCCACACCCATATGTTGTGTACAAGTTTTTTGATTTTTCAGACCATGACACAGCCATCATTCCCAGTAGCAATGATCCACAGTTTGATGATCATATGTGTTTCCCAGTGCCAATGAATATGGATTTGGATCGATACCTTAAGTCAGAGTCTCTGAGTTTTTATGTGTTTGATGATAGTGATACACAGGAGAATTTTTACATAGGAAAAGTCAATGTGCCTCTGATTTCACTGGCACATGACAGATGTATCTCAGGTAAGCCTATGTTCTTGATTCTATGAAAATGAACAAACCAACCTAAATCACGCCTTTATATTTTGGATATGATCTGTTTCTAATTTTTTTAATCCTCAGATACTCCTTGAACTTTTAATACTACATATATTTAGATATACACATATATATGCATGTATATAATTCCTTGCTAAGGATGGATTGTAGCATGTCCAGTACTCAGGGGATTATAACATATCTCATAATACTAATTAAAATCCCATTAAAAGAAAGTACCAGGTATTAATGGTTCACGCCTATAATCCTAGCTTATTCAGAAGGCTGAAATCAAGAGGACAAAAAAGTTAGCAAGTCTCATCTCAGCCATGAGGTAGCACACGTTTTTCATACTAGATATGCGAGAAATATAAATAGGAAGATAATGGTCCAGACTCTCTAGAGTCTGTTTCCCCTGCTATGTATACCCACTGATGTCTCTGCTAAGTGCTATTTATAACCACAGGTCTACAAAGCTTAATGGTCATCTAGTGATGGCTAAAACTATGCTAGAATACCTTGACGTAGGAGACTTCCCTCCTTTGTGGATCAGTTTATGTTATAAGATGTGTTCAAAGTTTAAGCATTTTATTAGTCTGCTTTAGCTTTTACTGTCTGGATTTGCTACTGCTAGGCCTCTCATTTATCTAGGGACAAATAATTACTCGAGTCCTCTTGGGTTTCTTCTGAGCATGCACATAGCTTTATATATACCCACTGCCTTCTACACCATAAGATAGAAGGAAGATCTCAAGGTCCACTTTGGATGTCTTAATCCTTTTAAATTGTTGCTTGGATTTCTGATCCTGATTGTTTGGCACTGTGATTGCTATTGTTTCTAACAATTTCCAAGGAATAGAATTACCTATTTTCTGTTCCAAATAAAGTCAGTCTCCTTCTATAGAGGTCTATCCCATCCTAGTACACTTCTATAGCAGCCAGACCCAAGAGGGAAGGCCAAGAATAACCCCATAAACTCCTACTGTTTCTCCCGAGGTTCAGTAGATTCTCTTGCATAATTGCTTCTCAATTTGTTGTGCACCTTTGATCAACTTACTGTGATGATGTTTGCTATTTCCTCCACTTTTCTCATTGCTTTTTAGGAAGAGTATTTGCTGAGTCCTTCATATAGCAAACTCTAAAGTTTAAGAGTTTTGAGAGCTTAAGAATTGGGAGTTTTCTTAGCCAATCATTAAGAGAAATATCAACACTTGAACCCAAGGAATATGTACCATTAAACAAAAGTTATACTTGAAATAGATTTGTTAGTGACATATTTTCAAACCCCCGAATTACTACAGTAATTCCAATTTGTGACTCAGATATATAGATTTAGCTAAGTGATCTTTTAGTCACTGCTATTTTAGGCAGTCTTATTTCAGCTTTTTTTATATCATTATTTATTTATGGGTTACTGTTAGTTTGGCATAATTTAACAAATCCCTAGTAAACTATAATTAAAATCATAATATTTAATAATATAAAGACTTTCTTAGAAACAAAATTATTTGAAATTTTAAAGTTTTAGTATGTTTTGCTTTACAGACAGAAATACTCAAGCCAAAATAAAGATTGATACTTCAGCCATAACACAGATACGTCTTAAAGAAAGGCTAGGAGTTCTGAGTAATCTCTGAATTTAAGTGAATTAAAATATTTACAAGTTAATGTTCTCATTTTAAATCTATGTTAAGGTTTAACCTCTGAAAGAAGTCTGCTTGAAACATGAACCCGTCATAGATCCTCTGATCTGTTTTTATTCTCTAAAACATTGGCATTGTAGGCAAAAGCCAAAATTGTTTTTAAAGAAGCTGTTTAATTCTTATGGTAAAACTATATCCAACATTAATTAAAACTATTTTTACAATTTGACAGGGATTTTTGAGTTAACAGATCATCAGAAGCATCCTGCAGGTACCATTCAAGTTATATTGAAATGGAAATTTGCTTACCTTCCACCAAGTGGATCAATAACCACTGAGGACATAGGAAATTTGCCACAGGAAAACGAGCCAGAAGCTGTGCAAAGACTACCTTCAACACCCTCTATTAGCACGTTAGTTGCAGTGAGTAATAGTGACCTTTGATTTCCTTTCAGTTTTTAATATAAACTTAATACCCAAACAAACTCTGTCAAAATAGCACTATTACGTTATCTAAAAAGTAATCATCATCATACTTAGTATGACATATTGGTTTATTTTAGGCACCAAGACCTAAACCAAGACAACGTCTAACACCTGTGGAGAAGAAGGTGTCTTTTGTGGACATCATACCACAGGGTTCTGTAAGTAGTAAACACTCAAACTCATTTTTTTTTTCTGTAACAAGTTTTAGAAATTTGTTTTAAAAAAAGGTACAATGGAACTTCTCTCATTTAAATGGAAACGAATGTAAAGTACATCATTTTCCTGTAAAGATTCTTGTATATGTATTAACTCATATTTTTTTATTGTAAAGATACTGTACAAGGGGTTACCGTTACATGAGTAAGGCAATGAGTACATTTCCCATCAAGCATTGTTACACCCCCTCCTTTGTTTTTCCCTACCATCCCTTCCTCCCAACCTCCCCAACTTCTCCCTCCCCCACCCCTAATTTGTAAAGTTTGTTTTCAACATAGTATCTTGTACATATCATTATTACAATGAGTCAGCCTGTATCCTTATTCAGCATATTGTTGTTTGCCTTCTCCTCCTCAAATTAGAAAAATGTATATACAAGATGCAGGACACCATAATCAAATACAGTGAAAACAGGGGTTATACCATGGGGGAAGAACATACAAAAGAAACAAAAAAAAATCATATAGTACATTATAAGTACATTAAAAACAGCAAGAAAGATAAAACCTCTTGTGTCCCTATCTTGGGGTTCACTTTGCTTAGCATCATCTTATATGGTCATATGTACATAGCTTTTGGCCTTTTCTGCTTGTCCCTAGACATATACTTGTTATTGCAATTAAGGAAAACCATGGAACCTATGTTTCTTTGGGTCTGGCTTACTTCACTTAATATAATTTTTTCCAAGTCTTTCCATTTCCTAACAAATGGGGTGATGTCATTCTTTCTGATGGAGGCATAGAATTCCATATTGTGTGTGTGTGTTTGTGTGTGTGTGTGTATACATGTGTGTGTATATACCATATTTTCTTGATCCATTCATCTACTGAGGGGTAATATAGGTTGGTTCCATATTTTAGCTATGGAGAATAATGCTGCTATAAACATAATTGTGCTGGTAGCTTTAGTATGGCCTTATTTGTGATTCTTTGGGTAAATGCCCAAAAGTGGGATTGCTGGGTCATAGGCAAGCTCTATGTGGAGTCTTTTGAAGAACCTCCATACTGTTTTCCAAAATGATTGAACAAGTTTACACTCCCACCAACAATGCAGTAGGGTTCCCTTTTGGCCACATCCCCTCCAGCATCTGTTGTTATTAGATTTTTTTTTATTATAGCCATTCTAACTGGGGTAAGATGGAATCTGTGTTTTGATTTGCATTTCTTTATGGCTACAGAAGTTGAGCATTTGTATAAACTCTTTATATTTATTGATCTTAGCCCCCTCGTGGTCCCATCTCTCTCCCCAGCTACTGTCCCAGTCCTCTGCTCCCATTTACAGAACTTTTAAAAAGTCTTCAGATGGGTACCGATGGGTCAAGCCTGTAATCCTAGCTATTCAGGAGGCTGAGATCTAAGAATTGCAGTTCAAAGCCAGCCTAGGCAGAAAAGGACATGAGACTCTTATTTCCAGTTAGCCACCAGAATACCAGAAGTGGAGCTCAAGTGGTAGAGCGCTCACCTTGAGCTAAAGAGCTGAGGGACAACACCCTGGCCCACAACGGACAAAAAAAAAGTCTTCAAAAATGATGCCTGAATTCTGTCTCCTTTTCTTTACAGTTCATTTGAACTTACTTCAGTCAGACTTTTATCTTCATAAAACCACTCTTGGTAATGTTACAGAAACTTTTTTTTGCCTTTATTTAGTAGTCAGTGTGTTACCTACCATCTTACTCTAGAAAATGTGGAATAGTCGCCTCCCTCATGACATGTAGACTACTCCTTCTTCTGACCCCTGGAATATCATGCTAGTTATCCTCCAGCCTTACCAGTTATCTCTCCCACTTTCTTGGACCAGATCTCTAAATGCTGCATCCACATTTAGAGATCTTATCCAGACCCCTGGCTTTAAAAAGCTCTAACTGTATGTTGACATTCCTGTATCTATAATATCTTAACCTCACTACTGAATCCTGTATTTATTTTTTGTTGCTTATTTCATATGCAATAGATACTCTAATGGAAATTTAAACTTAACATGTCAAAAACCTAACTTCTGAACCAAGCATCTTAAAAATGTTTGCCTCTTTCAGTGTTTCCCATTCTTAGTAAGTATCATAATCATTTGCTCAATTGTGCAAGCATGACATTTTGGAAGAATACCTATGACTCCTATTTCTTTTTTTTTTTTTTTTGGGTCCAGTCGTGGGGCCTGAACTCTGGGCCTGGGCGCTGTCCCTCAGCTCTTCAGCTCAAGGCTAGTGCTCTACCACTTGAGCCACAGCACCACTTCCGGCTTTTTTCTTTTTGCTTATGTGCTGCTGAGGAATCGAACCCAGGGCCTCATGCATGCAAGGCAAGCGCTCTACCACTGAGCCACCTTCCCAGCCCCAATGACTCCTATTTCTTATACCCACATTCTATTCATGTCCAAAAGCTGTCAACTGTAGAAACCTTGAAATTATGTTCAATATTCACATCATCTATACTGTTACCATTCATCACCATCATCTCCCATGGACCTTTTTAAAATAATTTTTATTGAGATTAAATGATTACATAAATTTCACAAATTTTACAGTATTGTGAGAGTAATACTTAAAGTCACAAATACATTTTAACCTTCACAAGGCAAATTGTCATTATCATGGTCTATAGTTTTGAATTCTATAAGCTTTGACAATACAACTGTTTCTTCCACATTGGGTGATATGTGCATTTCTTTCCTTTTGCTTAGTGTAAGCTGTTCCCTCTTTCCCTCTCATTCCCTCCCATCACTGCCCTTGAGTTGCTTAGTTCATTTTCATCAATGTCCAGTGCAGCTGATGGGCCCCTCTGTTGTATATTTTCCCATTTCCCTCTGATTCTGTGTCCTCCTCCTAGCTTCCCTCAGATGTGCACATATATATATACCATATATGGGTCCAAGAACATGGAGTCATTTCATAACAATATGACAAATTGAGTGGAGGTCCTTTGTTTCTCAAGTCCTGTTTACTTTGTCATATCCCTTGCATTTTTTTAATTTAACATCCACAGATTAGGGAGACCATGTGCTGTTTGTCTCTCTGCTCTTAGCTTACCCTGCTCAAAATGATTTTTTTCTAGTTCCATCCATTTCCCGGCAAATACCATTATTTTGTCCTTTCTAACAGATGCATAATATTCCATTGTATATAGGTACCACAATTTTTGGATCCATTCATCTATAGTGGGGCTTCTGGGTTGTTTCTATATCTTGGCTATTGTGAACAGTGCTGCAACTAACATAGAGGTGCATATGTCCTTGTATCCTGATTCCTGTTGCTCAGGATAAATGCCTAGGAGTGGGTGGTATGGCTGGGTCATAGATAGGTCTGTATTTAGCTTTCTGAGGTAGCTCCAGACTGCTTTCCAAAGTGGTTTGATTAGTGTACATGCCCACCAGCAATGCAATAGAATTCCTCTTTCTCCACATCCCCACCAGCATTTGTTGTTGGCTGAATTTAGGATGTGGACCATTTTGACTAGGATAAGGTGGTATCTCAGTGTTATTTTTATTTCATTTCCTTTCCTTTTCATCCAGGGATGATGAACATTTCCTTATGTGTTTCTTTGCCATTTTTATCTCTTCTTCTAAGACGTCGCTCTTTAGCTCCCTTGCCATTTAATAATTAGTTTGTTAGATTTGGGAGGGATTAGTTTCTTGAGTTCCATGTATATAATGGATAATAGACCCTTATCTGATATATTGCTGGTAAATATTTTTTCCCAGTTAGTTGGTTGTCTTTCTAGTTTAGTAGCTATGTCTTTAGCTGTGCAGAAACTTTTTGTTTTAAGGTAGTCCCATTTGTTGAGTCTCTCTCCAATTCGTTGTGACCCTGGGACTGTATTCAGGAAGTTCTTGCCTATGCCTATAAGTTCAAGTGTCTCTTCTACTCTGTCCTGCAGTAGTTTCAGAGTTTCAGATTTGATGTTAAGATCTTTAATCCATTTTGAGTTGATGTTAGTGCATGGTGACAAGCTGGGGTCCACTTTTAGTTTTCTGCATGTGGCCACCCAGTTTTCCCAGCACCAATAGTTGAAGAGGCTATGCATCTTCCACTGTATATCTTTGGCTTCTTTGTCAAATATCAGCTGACTGTAAGTATGTGGTTTTATTTCTGGATCTTCTAATCTATTCCACTGGTCTTTAGGTCTATTTTTGTGCCAATACCAATCTGTCTTTGTTATTCCCGTGGACCTTTTAAAAATGCTTCTAGCATATAGCTTCCATAATAAAAGGACAGAAACCTTAAGCATGCTGCTCCCTGTTTACCTATGTGTCTTATGTTCCCACAACCCCCAGCAAAATAGTCCATCATCTTAAGGTTTACTATACTACCTGGCATATACAAAGCACTTAATACATATGTGCTAAGCAAATGAATTCAATAATTATAATTCAAAGGATGTTTATGGCTAGAATATATTGAGCACTTCCTACATGCCAAGCACTAAGATGAATGCTTTTCACACATTAGGCTCATTTAATGCTCACAATAGCCCTATGCAATTCATACTATTTGAATGATGGAGACAGTGAATTTAGAAAGGTTAAGCAACTGCTCATAGTCAAGATAGTGGAGCTAAAGTTTGAACACAGGTACTTTGAATCCTAAGTAAATGGTCATTCATATTTAAAAAGGCATTTACGTAGAGATGTAGTAATAGATGATTATGTGATTACCATTATTCAGTCATATCTAAAAATTGTGAACAAGTTAAATTTATCTGACATTAGAAATATACATCTGTACACATTTCTTTTATGTTTTCTTGTTCATCTTTTACATTTCAATATTGAACATGTCTACTTTTAAAATAGTAAAAATTAAAGACTATTTAAACTTAACATCAGTTTTTGAACTAGAAAAATTGATTATAAGAGAGCTGAGAACGTGGCTTAGTGGTAGATTGCTTGCCTAGCATGCATGAAGCCCTGGGTTTAAGTCCTCAGTACCATAAAAAAAAAGCCAGAAGTGGCACTATGGTTCAAGTGGTAGAGTGTTTGCCTTGAGCAAAAGAAGCTCAGAGACAGTGCCCAGGCCCCATATATACATATATATATAAAAAATATGTATAAAATATGAGGTGGCAGAGTGGCTTAAGACACCTGTTTAGGAAGTGCCACATCCTGAGTTCAAACCCCGGTACCAGCCTCTCCTCCAAAATTATTGACAAGTTTTTTGATACAGTAAGATGATATTGATTATAGGAACCACATGCCTATTTTAAGAGATATGTTTTTGAGTTATAATTACTGATTATATAATCAACATAGAATATTAGAAAATATATTTTAGAAAGCAGTAAAATAAAATCAGACTTCCTGAAAACTGTAATGCAGAGTTGTGAATTTTCTGCCATATTTTTTCCTGTAGAAACATATACATACATACATTTGATTAAAGTTTTTTTTGTTTTTTTTTTGTTTTTTTGGGGGGGTCCGGTCGTGGGGCCTGAACTCTGGGCCTGGGTGCTGTCCCTCAGCTCTTCAGCTCAAGGCTAGCACTCTACCACTTGAGCCACAGGCCACTTCCGGCTTTTTTTTTTCTGCTTATGTGGTGCTGAGGAATCGAACCCAGGACCTTAAGCATGCAAAGCGAGCGCTCTACCACTGAGCCACCTTCCCAGCCCCAAGGCTTTTTTTTTTTTAAACAAAACTTTAAACAACTATACATCCTGTTCCATAGCTTACTTTACTCATCACTTTTTGATGTGTTCTGTGAGGTCACCAACTACAGATCTACATCATAATGTTTTCATGGTTACACAGAACTCAGGTATTAGAATGTAGCATATTTCAGTTAATGGCCTATATTATACATTTTCATTGCTCCCCACTTTTTTACTGTAATAAGGAGTCCATGGACTATGCTTTCATTTGTTAAAATGTATATGCATATATTTTGAAGAATATTCACTTGGATGTAGCTCAATGGGTGGGAGAGAGGGGAAGGAGAAGGGAAAGGGAAAGAAGAAAGGAAAAGAAAAGGGAACATCCACCATGTTTGTTGAACTATAACTACAGTATCACTGAATAGTGATCATATTTCTACCAATTTTATTGACATATATGTATATATATATTTACATATGTATTTATGTAAAAGGTTTAGAATCATTTGGGATTTAGTAGTAAATACAAAATAACATGCATTCATGTTTTCACTTAATACAAGGAAACGTCTATTCCTCCAGAAGATTTGAAAGAAATTTCACAAGAAGAGCAGACACCAGAAATGGAAATTATTATGCCCACTGTTTCACATATTGCCCAGGTATGCATTTCTATTTTTGAATGATTTAAGTTGATTCTTAAGAGACATTGCCTTGTGAGCATTGTCATAATTCAGGAAATCATAACATTTACCGTATTTATGTGACTATCTTGCAGTAAAAAGATAAAATATGACAAAGGCAACAGCTGCAATTATACTGATATTGGTGTGCAATAGAAGATCTGTAATTTAAAGTCAAATTATGGCATCCATGCATTTTTTATTCTTGAAATAAGTGAAAATCTGAATATATACTGTATTTGCATTTCAGTAAAATTTAAATGATTGCTTTATAATGAGTCTCTCATATATAGTGCATATCTCTCTATTTGTCTCAGCTACATGTTTATGCAAGTGCTTCAACAAAAGTAAAGTGTGGAGTAAGCAATAAATACAGCTTTGCTTTCCCCAGGTTTCACAAGAAAGTAGTGGAACTAAGGCAAAAGAGAATACTGAGAAAACACAGCAAGGAAAAGAAGATGACTTTTCCTTGCTGTCTGAGGGCCAGCTCGCAGAGCAAAGCCTAGCTTCTTCTGAGGATGAAACTGAAGTCACAGAAGAATTAGAACCAGAAGGTAGCTCTTTAACATTATTTCCTTAACTCATTGCTATCTTTAGTCTATTAGAGCTTACCTCACAGAACATTTATAGTAAACTCTACCTCATGATACCTATTTCTTGACAGAAATGCTGGGTTACAGCTCATTCTGCCTGCTTAGTATGCTAGGTAAAGTTATTATATCTCTTCTTATATTACCTTGGAGTTCATAGAATACAAGTGTTAATACCCACAATTTGTTTTAACTACTTTTATATTGTTTGGGTTCAATATTATTAACTGGATTATTCTTTAGTCTTGACTTTTAAGTTAAATGTTGCCCTCTTATTTCTTAACAGATGAAGATAGATCAGATTCTGATAGTGATGACTGTATTATTTCAGGCCCTGTGTTCAAGAATAAACAGGTCAGTAGCTGATGCCAACAATATGTTCTGACATAAGGCTATCTTTTGTTTGTGTCTCATAATGAAAATCTTTTTTTTTTTTTGGGTCCAGTCATGGGGCCTGAACTCTGGGCCTGGGCGCTGTCCCTCAGCTCTTCAGCTCAAGGCTAGTGCTCTACCACTTGAGCCACAGCGCCATTCTGGCTTTTTTCTTTTTGCTTATGTGGTGCTGAGGAATCGAACCCAGGGCCTCAGGCATGCAAGGCAAGCACTCTACCACTGAGCTACCTTCTCAGCCCCTCATAATGAAAATCTTAAGGCAGAAATACTTCTGGAAATTTTTTAATGTTTCTCATAACCAAGTTATTATCTACTACAGGACAGTTTTACTTATGGTAGCATTATGTAATAGACTGTAACGTAAACCAAGATTTTGTAACACCAGTAACTGAGATAGGAACTTGCTAAAGCCAACTTCCTTGACTTCTTTCCAGAGTAATATACAAATTAGATATTGGATCAGATCTGAATTTTTTTTAAAAATTCGTATGTTCCAGGTACCAGTGGCTGACATATTATAGCCTTAGATACTCAGAAGTCTGACATCATGAAAGTCAGATTTGAAGCCAGCCTAGGCAAAAAGTTTTATTTTTTTATTTATTAAGACCCATTCTCCAGCCTAGCGCCGGTGGCTCACACCTGTAATCCTAGCTACTCAGGAGGCTGAGATCTGAGGATCACGGTTCAAAGCCAGCCCGGGCAGGAAAGTCCATGAGACTCTTATCTCCAATAAACCACTAGAAAACCGGAAGTGGCTCTGTGGTTCAAGCGGTAGAGCGCTCACCTTGAGCTGAAGAGTGCAAGGATAGCGCCCAAGCCCAGAGTTCAAGCCCCACGACAAAAAAAAAACCACTAGCTAGGTGTGCCAGCATGCAAATGTCATCTCAGCTATGTAGGTGGCTAAGACTGAGATGATCATGGTTTCAGGCCAGCCTAGGCTAGCTTCTTCCCAACAGAAAGAACGACAGAGTAGTACTTGTCACCCCAGCTATAGAAAGAAGAGGAAAATAGGAAAAAAGAATGGTCCAGGCACAGGCCTAGCAAGACCCTGTCTCAAAATAACCAATGCAAGAAAAATACTAGAGGTATGAGTTCTCAGTGCAGTGCATGCCTAACAAGCACAAGTCCCTGAGTTCAAACATCAGTACCAACCAAGAAAGGGAGTGAAAAAGAACTCAAAATATAAGGTTGCATTTGTCATAAATATTTCCAATGATAAATTGTTAAGGTTATTTTTGACACAAACCTTCATAGAAGATAATGAGTCATCTGCAGGTATTTTTTGCTTGAGAACTGTATTTTAAATGTATAAAGGGGGCTGGGAAGGTGACTCAGTGGTAGAGTGCTTGCCTTACATGCCTGAGGCCCTGGGTTCGATCCCTCAGCACCACATAAGAGAAAAGAAAAAAGGCGGAAGTGGCGCTGTGGCTCAAGTGGTAGAGTGCTAGCCTTGAGCTGAAGAGCTGAGGGACAGCACCCAGCACCCAAGGCCCAGAGTACAGGCCCCATGACCGGGCCCAAATAAATAAATAAATAAATGTATAAAGGAATGTATAAACAGTATACTATACTGTTTACCAGAACATGTTTTATTGTGGAGGGGAAATTTTTTTATAAAATAAGTGAAAATAAACCTTATCATTATATTAATTTTTCTAAAATGAATCATTTAATTTCTTTTATAGAATGTCTCCTGTACCAG
The DNA here is from genome assembly GCF_019054845.1 of Dipodomys spectabilis. NCBI lineage: Eukaryota > Metazoa > Chordata > Mammalia > Rodentia > Heteromyidae > Dipodomys > Dipodomys spectabilis. The sequence continues at coordinate 473,279 of NW_024870807.1, read as the reverse complement.
TGAAATTATAATACTTTTGTTAGCTACTCTTTCACACATTCTTAGCTTAATATCCCTACACACAGAACATGTCACATATGCCTCCATGAAATAGAGAAAAGACAACCGAGCACCTCACCTGTCCAAGTTTGTACTATATAATTGTGACTTACAACAAAATCATCTAGTCTGTGGCAACCTGATACATGCAATGTTCCTAATCAGCCTCATCTAGACTCTGGTCTAGGTCTTATCTTCGTTAGGTTGTGTACCTTTTCATCTAGTCTCACCACAAAAAGCAGTGTCCTGCAGTGGTGACATTCCAAAGATGGGAGAAAAAAATAAAAAATCACATGGCTTCCAGTGCAAGGAGATGTGCACCGTGTTTCAGACATCCAGAACACTCTTTTGCAGCCTTTCTGAGCCACAGACTAGAGTTTACATTTTATCCTATAATAGATACTAATACTGTGCAGTGGTTAATTGTATTTTGTAAACACTACTCATCACCTAAATTTAACTTTGAATGTCTGGGAAGGTTTTGTCTAAATCTTAGCCTAATGATTCTCAGCTGGGGGTGCAGTTTTGTCTGCTAAATAACGTTTGTCACATTTGGAGGAATTGGCTACGGGCATCTAGTAGACAGAGGTCAAGGTGGCTGCTAAACATGCGTAAGTGTTTGAGCCCATAAAAAATAATAATGTGGCCTAACAAGTCAGTGGTGCAGAGGTGGAGAAATCCTGTTTTATACCTATAGTGGAACCATGTGCATGTCTACAGTGTTGCTAGCATCACAGTGAATTGTACATTGCCCCTAACTAAGAACAAAACCATGAGTTAAAGCTTTTTGTACCAAAAGCAAGCTCTAAGCCTCTAAAATTGTTGAGTAATTCTATTGCACACATGTAATTTCCTTTGTAGCAAACTGAGTGGCGTTTTCCTTACTTCATGGAAAGTATGTGTTACTTTACTACAGCTTAATATGGTTTTCACTTCCTGCCCAAAATAACCCTTGCTATCTCAAAAATGTGAACATCATTTACAGCATCCAGTTCTTCATGCCTCAGTAGCCACTAATCAGCTCCCATTAATTTTTAAACTCTGAAACTTCTCTGAAAACATATGACCAGTGTCATATGTTAATAGGTGAAATCTGATTTGATTAAGTTATACACCAAATATAGCAAAATAGCATAAGCTGTAAGGTTAGGGACAAAACTTAAAATCATCATCTGGAGACCTAAAATCACTTTCAAGGGCCTTCTCCTTAATAGTCTAACTTTTTCCTCCTAGACTCCATCTCTTTTTTTTTTTTTTTTTTTTTTTTTTTGGGTCCGGTCGTGGGGCCTGAACTCTGGGTCTGGGCGCTGTCCCTCAGCTCTTCAGCTCAAGGCTAGTGCTCTACCACTTGAGCCACAGTGGCCACTTCCGGCTTTTTTCTTTTTGCTTATGTGGTGCTGAGGATTCTAACCCAGGGCCTCGAGCATGCAAGGCAAGCGCTCTACCACTGAGCCACCTTCCCAGCCCTAGACTCCATCTCTTAAAGGTTGCATACTACCTCCAGTATCACAAAGCTGGAGACCAATCCTTTAAAAAAAAAACAAAAACCACCTTTGGAGAGCATTTCAGATCCAGACTACAGCAGAATGTATTGCTGAATGCTTTCTTTGTAATATCTCTTTGTAGCAGTTAATTCACTATATTTACTGAGCCTTAGGCAGACACGAAAGAAGTGATCCTTTCCCATCAGGGATTCACAATCTTCCAACCCTCCATATCCACAGATTTTACACATTTGTGGATTTAAACGTCAAAAATATTTGAAAACAAATACATCTCTATTGAACATTTACAGTTGTTATTCTCATTATTCCTTAACATAAAAACTATTTCCACTGTATTGATTTATCATAAGAAGTCTAGACATGATTTAAAGTATGTGAGAAGATATAATTTATCTACATGCATTCTACACCTTTGTCTGAGACAGGGTCTTGTTCTGTAGCCCAGACTTGTCTCAAACTTGAAATTCTCCAACCTTACTCTCCCAAGTACTAGGACTACCTATGTGTGCCACCATACCTAGCTTGCTTCACCATTTTCCTCTGAGGAGGAGATTGTCCTGGAAACAGTGCCTCAGATTATGAAGAAGTGGCTGTGAAAAGCATGTGATCAGTGCTGTGGGAGCATTCAGAGGGAAGGAATGCCTGAGTCACCTTGAGGGGCCTTCATCAAGGGGCCTTTTCAAACTTTCCAAAGTTGGTAAAGCTTGAACGTAGTGTTGAGGATGATAGAAGTTAAAAAGTTGGAGAAGGATCTTTATAGACCAGAGAAACAAAGAGCATTTGAATTTAGAGAACATGAAACATGTTCTGAAATTCAGAATGCCTTAGGATGGGCCAATCCTGTTACGATGCACAGTATAGGCTGAAATGGTGACCACAGTCCAGAGCATTGTGGTCTCTGAGGTTTTTGTTGCTGCTGAGGAAGGGGTCTATAGCTATCTTGCCCAAGCAGCTCTTGAACTACGAGGCTCAAGTAATCCTCCTACCTCGGCCTCTTGAGTAGCTGGTTCTCCAGGTGTGTGCAACTACTCCCAGCTTCTTCTGAGGGGAGATCACACATTCATAAAACAAATATTTTATGAGTATTTGCCATGTTCTGTGCCTTATTCTTGAGACTGGAAATAGAGCAGTGAGAAAAATAGGCTCCTGTTCTTAAGGAGCACTCTGTGGATGCATTTTTTAAAATGTTGTCAATAATGTAAAAGACACAATAGGTAATCCCAACAAGATAAAAAGTAATCAAATAACCATATTTTATAGTTATCCTTGCCATTCAAGACTTCATTTAAGAAACTGCCTTGATAAGTTGCAAAATTAGATCTAGTCTTGTCCTAAATATCATTGGTGCCAATTACACTATGACTTTGAATTCTCATATCACCGCATAAGCAATTTAAGATCCATTCTGTTTCTTCAAGGTACAGAATCTGACAGCTTAAAACAAAGGAGGAGGTAACAATGCTCGATAGGAAATGTACTCATTGCCTTACTCATGTAACTGTAACCCCTCCATACAGTATCTTGACAGTAAAATATATACACTAAAAAATAATCTGACAGCTCACAGACATTTCTTGGAAATGTTGATCCTTACTAAAGAATCTAGCAGATTTCCCGGGACTTCCACATATTACTTGGTTCTTTCTCCTTTCTTCATGTCTGTGATCTATAATTAATCATAGATTACTTCATTTTGTTTCATTTCATTTACAACATTTATGAGCTTCACTTTGTCAGTATGAAATGCTTGTCCCCTCCTTTCCTTTCCAAAGTGGTATAATTAGTGTTAGCATCTTTTTTAACAGACTACATAAAGTTTAGTGGCTGGATTCAATCAAGTCATTAACATAATGTGCTACCCAATTTGCCCCTATCTCTCTTCGTTTCCCGGACATCAAAGTACCACAGAGTGCAAGTGTAATTGGGCCTTGCTGGCCTGTCAGATCCCGTCAGCCTGATGACTGCTGCTTTTGCTAGAAAGCTTCTAGGCATGATAATTAATGGGGGTGGGGTGAGTGGAAGTCTGAGAAACATAAAACTTTGGACATTTCTCTATGAATATTTTATTAATTTGAATAATCAGAAGTTTAACAGTATCAATTTGATGTATAATACATTGATTAAAAGCCTTGTTTCAAGTCCTCAAAAAAGATGTCAAAGCTGAGAGCTTACATTTGCCATGGCATGAAAAAAATTATCCTCCTTTTGCATTATTTCCAATTTTATCATTTAAAAAATGCATTTATTTTTCACAACAAAATGTATTGCATCAGCTCACTGATGTCTTTAAATGTGCCCACAAGTGAAAATGGTAACTCACAGGTTGAACAAAAATCAGCTCTTCTGTGCAGTGTATATGTGCATTCTTCTTTCTCTGTTCTTACTAACAGCAGTTTTGTAAAAGCTGCCATCCCCAGTTGAACTAAATTGTGATTCTACCTGGAAACCAGCTTCTCTAAGCAATAAGCTGGCATTCCCAGGTGATTGCATTAATGATATCTGGCAAATATATTTTTTAAACTTTGAAAGTCAAAATGCAAAAGCAATGTGCTACTTTTAAAATTCATATATGAAAAAGCATTAAATCATTTCAGAATCAAACATGAAATTCTGCCAGCTGGTAATAAGCCCTTCTCAATGTTTTACACATTGAAGCTTAAGATAGGTCTTTAAATATATTTTCCTAAACAGGAAATACTCTCCAGATAGCAATTGCTTTTAACATTATTTTTATGTTTTTAACAACTTAGTATGTCTAATATACTATGAGCATCTTTCCATAGGCGTATACATAGAAGCGTGAATAATATTCCGTTATGTGGCTGTTGACACATTAAATAAATTAAATGTGCCTCTTTTGATAGCCCATTGGGTTTCTACCAGATTTTGCTAATACAGATACTTCTGGTCCAAATGAACTTTTTTATTTTCAGTAGAACTAGAGGGCTTTATGGTTTTTGTTTTGTTTTTGCTTTTGTTTTGTCGGTCATGGGGCCTGAACTCTGGGCCTGGGTGCTGTCCCTCAGCTCTTCAGCTCAAGGCTAGCACTCTACCACTTGAGTCACAGCACCACTTCCAGCTTTTTTTTTTTCTCTGCTTATGTGGTGCTGAGGACTTGAACCTTAGGGCCTCATGCATGCAAGGCAAGCACTCCACCACTGAGCCACCTTCCCAGCCCCCCAGTACTAGAGTTTGAACTCATGGCCTTGCACTTAGTAAGCAAGTACTCTAACACTGAGCAACACCTGCAACCCAAAATGAACTTTTTTTTTTTTTTTTTTTTGTGAGTCCTGGGGCTTGAATTCAAGCGTAGGGCACTGTCCCTGAGCTTCTTTTGTTCAAGGCTAACACTCTATCACTTGAGGCACAGCTCCACTCTGGCTTTTTCTGTTTCTGTGGTACTAAGGAAATGAACCCAGGGCTTCATGCATACTAAGCAAGCACTCCACCACTAAGCCACACTGCCAGCCCAAAATGAACATTTTTATTCATCGCAACATGTGAACATTCTTTTTTATCCCCCTCTTATCATGTACTGCCAAAATAATGGACCAATGCCTTATTGGTCATTCATTTTTAAAGTGTATATATATATGTGTATATATATGTATATGTATATATGTGTGTGTGTGTACATATATGACATTTTATTTGCCCATACAGATGAAACATTTATAAGCACAGAAACTGCCTGAAAAGATATGCAATAGTATTTGCAGCGGCATCTCTAGGGCAGGAGTCAGCAGACAATGGCTTATATGCCAAATGTAACCCTCTTTTTGTAGTTAAAGTTGTATTAGAACTCATCCATACCCATCCACTAACATTGTAAGTTGAGCACTTGCAACAGAGACTCTGTCATTTGTAGTGCCAAAGTAACTGGATGTCTGGGATGAATGTGTAAAATTTTGTAAAGTAACATTTTGTAGGGGGCCTTAGATTTGGACTGGGCTAAACAAAACCATTGTACAATTTGATCATAGTAACTAAGCTTTATTTGGTTGCCTGCAGAAGGCCTGGCAGCCAATAAACTAGTTCAGCTGGAAATAAGTAGTCAAGCCATAACCAAATGACTTGGCATTAGCCAATTGGGTTGTTTTCTATATCTCACCTCCCATTCTATAAATACTGTCTAATAACCTTGGTGGTTAGAATCCTCAGAGCATGTTTTGTTTCTGGAGGCTTTCCATTTCATAGATTAGTTTTGCTTTGCGTTATTCAAGTAAACTCTACTAGATTTGATGTCTAATGATACCTCTTTTTAGCAGATAATACAAAATTATAAAATCTGTTTAATCAGACTATTTCCAATGGTGAGCATATCCTCTAAAGAAGAAATAATTTGTTAGCTAATTCTGTTAGAATATATATGTAATAATTTAAAATGCTTCAATATAAATACTATGGAAGCTTTCTACAGCTGGCTTAGAAGGGTCAGGAGCTACAGGATGACTATTTTAGTGTACAGCAGTATTTCCCAAAGTGTAATCCCAAACTAGCAACATCAGTGTCACCTCAAATTTGAACAATGCCAATTCTGGACTATCCCCAGACCTGATGAGTCAGAAGCCCTTAATGGGCCTCACAATCTTCTGGCTTTTGCCCTTTGTATTGGAGTATTTTGTGAGACAGGATCTTGCTGTGGAGTCCCAGCTGGCCTTAAACTTTGGACCCTCCTGCCTCCATTGTTGGAAATGGAGGCATGTACCTGAATAAATCTTATTTTATCAGATAATTTTGGAGTATGAAAAACTGTGGGAACCACAGCTCTTAGGAAAAGCAGAATATCTCATCCTTAGCTGCACATTAAAGTCATCCAGGGTACGTTTTCAGATGTAAGGGTCAAGGTTCCACCAAATTATTTACATCAGGTTTTTGTTTATAACTTCCCTGGTGATTCTAATATACACAGAGCTCTAGTTGAGAACTACTGCACCACAACATCTGTTCTCACTGACAGTGAAATTGGAACAGCAATCAAAATCACTGAAATTGAGTGTGCTTTTTTAAAATTCCTTCCTTCACATTCCTGCATAGGAACCACAATTAATGATGACATTGTGTCATGCCCCTCAGGTGCATTAAGACAGGAGAAATAGTCTAAGTGATTGACTGCTTTAGAACACGCAGTAACAACTTTCTGTAATTTCCTGACCATTATAGACACAGTAGTTTACAAGGTATGTAAGGAGGACCATGACAGTGTTCTCAGAATAAAAACACCCAAGTCTATGTGCTACTTTGATCCCCATCACTGTTGTAAACATGTATACAACTTGTACTGGGTACTGCATTTTAACAGGAATGTTAGAAAAGGTAAATTCCTTTTTAGAACACTGTCACCTTGAGAGCGAACTGGTGGCTTACTCTTATAATCCTAGCTACTCAGGAGGCTGAAGTCTGAGGATTATGGTTCAAAGCCAGTCTAGTCAGGAAAGTCTGTGAGACTCTTATCTCCAATTAACCACCAGGAAACAGGAAGTGCAGGTGTGGCTCAAGTGGAAAAGCACTATCCATTAGCAAAAGAGCTCAGGGATAATGCTCAGGCCCCGAGTTCAAGCCCCACAACTCACACACACACACACACACACACACACACACACACACGTACGCACGCACGCACACACGCACAAATGTAAGTTGTAAGAGTCAGCATTAATCAATATGCATTTCTTCTGCTCTGTTATATATGGTTCTGCCAGTATCAGTAGTGAGGTTGACTATTTGAATCAACTCTTTTGAACTTGTCTTAGAGCTCATTTCATTTGAAATTTGAACTCAGGAGTGTAGATGCAGGTCACTTTCTATTTCCATATTGTCTTTATTGTTTTGTTTCAAAATAACAGGTTTTACATACTATAGCATCTGTATACACACACACACATATTCATGATGCTAAAACCAACCCCCCTGTAAATCTGTAAGTTACTTGAAGACTAATTTGATCATCTTTTGAAAAAAGGAGTTCCTCATTCCCATTACTCATCATTTCTATTCCTAGGAGAATCCTGAGTGTACAGAAGAAAGCATAAAAGGATATTTAATACTATTTGTAATAGTAAAATTTAAGACAGTTTAAATGTTCATTTGCAGGTAAATTAATAAGTATACTATATATAATGTGTGTAATATAAATGCAGTTCTGTATAACAGTTAATATGAATTAGATTTAGTTATGAATTTCAAAACCATCATTGGAACAAGGATGGGACTAAGGGTCCTACCTAGCAAGCATGAGGCCCTAAGTTCAAACCTTACTACCACCAAAATAAAAACAAACCCCTAGTATTGAGTGAAAAAAATAAATTGCAGATCAACAAAGTATGATGCTACTGAGAAAAAATATAAGAACCGGAAGTGGCGCTGTAGCTCAAGTGGTAGAGCGCTTGTCTTGAGCTGAAGAGCTGAGGGACAGCGCTCTGGCCCAGAGTTCAAACCCCACGACCGACAAAAAAAAAACTATATATATATACATATATATGTATATACATATATATATATATATGAACAGAATAGAATACTCGGGTTACATATGCATATGTAGCAAAAACTACAAGAGATGCATGTTTGGAAATGATACATCCAGTATTGTGATAGTGGTTACCTCTAGGGAATGGGAAGTTAGGGGAAATGATTAGGCATTTGAAGACTTTATCTATATCTGAAATATTTTATTCCTTCAACAACAGCAAAAGGTTTGAATCAGATAAAGCAAAATGGTAACATCTGTGTAAGATGGTGAGCACTTGAGTAGCCAAATTATTTTCTGTACTTTTCTCATATTTAAATTTTTTTGTCTATTGTGGGGTTTGAACTCTGGACCTGGGCACTGCCCCTGAGCTCTTCAGTTCAAGGCAAGCACTCTACCACTTGAGCCACAGTGCCACTTTTGGTTTTCTGGTGGTTAATTGAAGATAAGAGTCGCACAGACTTTCCTGACCAGGCTGGCTTTGAACCATGATCTCAGCTTCCTGAGTTGCTAAGATTACAGGCATGAGCCACTAGAGTCCAGCTCATATTTAAAATGTTTTACAGCTCAAAAATTAAATGCCTATTTGTTTTAAAAATTTAGGACAAAATTCATCTCAACCTGTACCCTCACTATTATTAAATTTAATTTTTAATAGCTCTATTATAGTCCATCCTCAGTTACAGGATACTGTTTATGGATTGTTGGGTTGAATTAGTTTTTAGAAACTAAACAAACCAAATTCAGAGTGGCTGCTATGATAGCTGAAACAGAGGAAGAATTTAGCATGATCCCCTGAAATAAAACATGAAAAATGTAAGCATGCCCATAAGAAGTCTAAGTAAACACTATAAGAAGCTGTGGCCTAAAATGTGAGTTCACATCAGTCAAGAACTCATAGTGGAGTTGGGCCCAAATCCTGAGAGCTGTAATTTATTCTCCTCTGTCAGTAATCTAAGCTGTCATCACACTTCTGGATCACTCAGTCATATAGTGTGTAATGTCCATCTCTACTGACAACTGAAAATAAGTTGCATGAAGCTCTTCTTTTCTGTTCACCACAGTCAAAATTTATAAAGCATATTTATACATACTGATGCTGACATCTTGCTAACTAGGAAAGTCAGTGGGGAAGTCAGTGAACACGACATAGTGCTGAGAAGCATCACCTTCCCTAGTAACAAAGGTACACACACACAAAGGAAGTAGGTCAGGAAAAACTGAAAACCTGTTTCATCTGAAAGATGCAAATACTTTTCAGAGGTATCACCTGTCATATTACTCTAGTAGTCCTGAACAAACATTAGAAGGTATCAATCTGAAAAGGCTTTGGTTCAGTCATTGTCTTTTGAATCTGCCTATATAATACAGGGGATATAAAAAAGAAAAAGAGAGGGGGGAGGAGGAAAGAAAAAGGAAGGAAGGAAGGAAGGAAGGAAGGAAGGAAGGAAGGAAGGAAGGAAGGAAGGAAGGAAGGAAGGAAGGAAGGAAGGAAGGAAGGAAGGAAGGAAAAGGAAAGAAGGAAAGAAAAGAAAGGAAAGAATGACCCTAAATTTTTTTTGTTTTTCTTTTTGGTTGGTTGTGGGGCTTGAACTCTGGGCCTGGGCACTATCCCTCAGCTCTTCAGCTCAAGGCGAGTGCTCTACCACTTGAGCCACAGCAGCACTTGTGGTTTTCTGAGTGGTTTACTGGAGATAAGAGTCTCAAGGAGTTTCCTACCTAGGCTGTCTTTGAACCGCTATCCTTAGATCTCAGCTTCCTGAGTACTAGGATTACAGGCATGAACCACCAACACCCGGCTGCCCTAGAAGTTCTGGTTGTAGGTGACAGTGACCTAAAGACAGTATCATCAGCTGAGGCAGAAAATGTCAGGGGTTAAGTAGAGCTGGGGAAGAAGATCAGCAGAGAAGAGAGACAATAGGTTTATTTCTGATGTGCTGAGTTGAGTTGTCACGTAGTTGATGTGCCTCTTCATCTCTAAACCTTAACACATGATCCAGTTTTGAGTTATGGAGGTTTAAAAGCAATTGTTGAAACACATGGAAAAGTCTTTATTCAGAATTTGCTTCCTTCCCTACATACTGCTGAAAACTTTAGAGATTTATTTTAAATTGGTTCATATAAAATCAAATGAAGAAATGTAATACTGATCAGAGAATTTAAAAGGTCATAAGACTCAATGAAGGTGGGAAGAAATACCTAATAAAAATTGGACTAGAAAAAAAATGGATAAGAGTGTGCTTACTTCTTCTATGACAATTTTGGTGCTTTTAGTTTTGCTCTATTTTTTGGTATGATTCAAGTAAGCACTAAAATCGTATGCTTTAAAGTGTTACATAACATCTTATTTGTTGGCTCAAACTAGGTTCCATGTGGAACCATCTTATATAGTTAATGCATTAATAAAAATAAGCACTTAAATTTGATTCCTCTGCTGTTTTAAAATTCACTTTGTTTTTCATTAGCTTCTGTAATAAACAATTTCAAATTCCTGGCTTTACAAGGTAGAAAGAAGTATGTATCTTCTTTTCATGGCTATTTTCCTTTAATTCTTTTGTGCAGAAGCATGAATGTTTTATAAGATGTCATCATTATAATAATTCTAAATTTGTCAAATATCAAGTTATATAAAAGATTTAATTATGCACTGTGCTATACTTGGACCAGAATTAGAAAACATATGTAGGTGCAATATTTTCACAACCACAGTCTATTTTAAGGGAAAATATTCTTTAAAATATTTTCTTTACCATAGTCTTCAGCAAGCAAAGAAGGCCTTTTCTGAAGTGAGATTAGACAATAGAGCCAACTTCATTTTTTATGCACGTGAACGGAGAGGGCTTGAGGTTATTAGTTGAAACCGAGTAACCTTTCCAGGCTTTCATCTCTTTCTTTTCAAATTTGAATATGAAAAGCATATTCAAGTCAAAGACCATCACTTTAATGACATTTGGCAGTCATTTGATTTATTAGGTTTTAGAAAAAATTTTCCTTTAAATATTTCATCATACTATGCTAATCCTAGGAATATTGCCAGCTGCAGCCCTGTACCTGTATTAGTGGAGACAGATCGGTGTGGAATTTTCTCTGTCATCCTAGTAAAATTTCCATGAATCTACTGAATAATAAAATAACCTTATTGAAATATTCAGATTTGAGTTTTTAGTTAAAGTATCTTAGAATACATAATAAAAGAAAATGTCTTTTGAAAGAAGGGGGTAAAATTACTTCATCAAATATTGAGGGGGTTTGACAGCAATGGAAATTGTTCTTTATGTGGATATTTTTACAATATACTTATGCTTTTCTAAAATATCTACATAATCACTGTGGTTAATTTGCACATAGATATACATTCAACAGTCAATTCCTATAAACAAGAGTTACTTCTGGGTTTTTCAAAATATCACTTGAATGTATATAATTTATAGTGGTATGTCTGTCTCTAGTAAGTAAGAATTCTGACAGTAAAGAACACATGAGTAACCCCTCTGTATATCACCTTGATGATAAAATTAAAAGAAAAAAGAACAAATGTAAAACTTTTTAAAATCAAATTTAACTGAGAAGTTATCTTGGTATGATCTCATTTTTAAATCAGTGTCTAATTATTGGAAGTCATTATTCAAGCAAACGTTTATGCCTCTCATGTTCATGTCTGTGATTCCAAAACCTATTAAGCAAGAATCAAAGTTAATTATTTTGGTTGTTACTTCTATAAGTGTGTATTCTCATAGTTTATTTTATATTTCACATATAGTATATATTTCCTTTGTTTGAAAATGTTTTCCTTATTGAAATATATGTTATGACAATATTAGATATGCAATGTAGTTTCTGCTCTAGTTAATATAGATTCATATAGCTACATACATTAGCATAATAGCAATAAAGCGTTCAACAGTGATCTCTAAATAATAGAAACTCTCAGGTATGTAGATTAAATAAAACCAGTGATAAACATGTACTTCATTACATAGTTTGAAACAAGGCCAACTGATATTTGTCATTCTGAAAGCAACTGGAGATGAAGATCTCATAATCTTCCCTCCTGATAGACTACTAGTGGGGTATTTATAGCCTCAAATGTAAATCAGGAGACTACTGCCGTGACACTGTTAACTTCAAACCCTGGGGCACTAGAATCTCATTCTCTCTCTCTCTGTCGTGAATAATCTATCATGTGTAACATACAGTAGTATACACTGCATTCCAGAAAAGAAATCCATCGGCTGTCGTATTTTAAAATGGATAAATGGAAAAGAGTAAAGGATTTGTTTTCTTTGTTGATTTCTGCTTTTGCTTTTTAAGCAGACATCAAAGAACATTCGGATTGAGATCATAGCTCTAAGCCTTAATGATTCTCGAATAACCATGGATGACACCATCCAGCGGCTCTTCATTGAATGCCGATTCTACAGCCTTCCCGCTGAAGAGACACCTGTATCACTTCCAAAACCCAAGAGTGGGCAGTGGGTCTACTATAACTATTGCAATGGTATGTATATATGATTCCTTTGTAATCCAGACTTTTAGGTTCGTCCCTTTTTGTCTATGGTAGAAACTGGAGGAGCAGAAAGTCTAATTCTCTAATAATCACATAAACTCATGAAAGTTTTGAGTGGGTTACATAAAGTTGAAGTAATACTATGGTTGAGAAAAAAAACAGGAAAGGAAGTATGTCTAGTTCATACAAAGAATACAAACAGAAAAATGTAGTTGCATTTAATTGAAAAATATGACATTTTTGAATAGGTAAAAAGTGCTAGTTTTTTTCAATCATATCATTCAAATCATTGTGGCTTAGTTTTTGTCTAGTGTTCTGTTCAGTGTCATCATACACATGATTTTTACAACACGTGTACATCTCTCCCAGCATCAACATGGTCAGGATTGTAACTTAGTACTTTATAGGTTCTCATAGGAAGCAGATTCCTCTCTTAGGAAAAAAAAACCTATTGGCCAGTTTAAGTTCTTAAATCAGTCATTTGTTTTTACGAACATTACCTGTTCATCAGTGTACAGTTCAAAAGAGAAAAAAGCTCATACCAAGCCACCATAGGTATAATGTAAAAATGTTAAGTTCTCTCTATGAAATGCTAAGTTTCCTTCATGAAAGCAAACATGAAAATGGAGTGTTGGTTATCCTCAGAACACAACATCTCATACTAAATACTAATATTTTTCATGGCTCTTAGAAATTCATTTCAAAAAACATGAATAAAACTCTCGTTTCTACAACAGCAAGATTAACAATGTCAGTAATGACTTTTTGCAACATTTTTGGAAATATGTTTAGTACTTAGATGGTAATCATAAATGATGTGTTGGCCTTGAATCCACAATTCTTGTGAATGTATACAAGGCATTTTAAATTTCACAATTTCTTGTTTTCTAATCTAGTTGCCTTCTAGCTCAAATTCTAGTTTCAGAAATTACACGGGAAATAAGCCAGGTGGTCAGGACAGGAATCTCATTTCTCCTTTTCACTCAATTTTTTGTATATATTTTTTATTGTAAAAATACTGTACCTAGTGATTACAGTTACATAAGTAAGGTAATGAGTACATTTCCTATCAAGCCTTGTTACCTCCTCCTTTGTTTTTTCCCTACCATCCCTTCCCTCCCCACCTCCCCAAGTTGTAAGGTTCATTTTCAACATAGTGTCTTGTACATCTCATTGTTAAAATGGGTCAGCCTGTATCCTTATCTTAGCATTTTTGTTATTTCCCTTCCCCTCCCCAAATTAGAAAAATGTATATACAAGATTCAGGGCACTGGAATCAAATACAGTGAAAACAGGGAATATACCATGGGGGAAGAACATACAAAAGAAACAAAAAATCACATGGTACATTGTAAGTACATTAAAAACAACAGCAAGAAAGATAAAACTACTTGTGTCTCTATCTTAGGGTTCATTTTGCTTAGCATCATCTTATATGGTCACATGTACATAGCTTTTGACCTTTTCTGATTGTCCTAGACATATACTAGTTATTGCAAATAAGGGAAACCATAAGACCTATGTTTCTTTGGATCTGGCTTACTTCACTTAATATAATTTTTTCCAAGTCTTTCCATTTCCTAACAAATGGGGCGATGTCATTCTTTCTGAGAGAGGCATAGAATTCCAGTGTGTGTGTGTGTGTGTGTGTGTGTGTGTGTGTGTGTGTGTGTGTGTGTGTGTGTGTGTGTGTGTGTGTGTGTGTGTGTGTGTGTGTGTGTGTGTGTGTGTGTGTGTGTGTGTGTGTACCATATTTTCTTGATCCATTTATCTACTGAGGGGTATCTGGGTTGGTTCCATATCTTAGCTATGGTGAATAATGCTGCGATAAACATAGTTGTGCTGGTAGCTTTAGTATGCCCTTGTTCGTGATCATTTGAGTACATGCCCAAAAGCGGGATTGCTGGGTCATAGGGGAGCTCTACGTGGGGTCTCTTGAGGAAACTCCATACTGCTTTCCAAAGTGGTTGAACAAGTTTACACTCCCACCAACAATGCAGTAGGGTTCCCTTTTGGCAACATCCCCTCCAGCATTTTTCACTCACTTCATATTAAAATTTTCCAAAAATATTTCCTCCAGCTTTCTATGGACCCTTAACTGCCAAAATACCACAAAAATAAACCATAATTATTGGTAATGAAATAAATTTTCAATTAATTTCAATAAAGGTACCACCAAGAGGAAACAAACTCCTTTTCTTTCCTTGTATTCTTTGTAAAATTCAGCAGTAGAATGTTGGCTAGTATGGCAGCAAAAGTTGTTTAGAAATTAACTATACAATGAGAAACTTGCTTCAAGAGCTTTGCAAATCCTTCCTTGAATCCCAGATCCTTCTCTGAATCAAACCTATAGTACATGCTCATGTTTTACTAAGATCTGTCTGGGTTTTTGTTGGTGGTGGTCGTGGTGGTTCTTTTAGTTTTTTGTTACTGCAAGGTGCCTAGCTAATTGATGTTTTAAGAAGGGTTTATGTTTCTGATTAATTTCTTGCCATCTGACCACAAGAAAATGAATTCATTGGGTTTAGAAAATTAATTCATTGGAATTAGAAATTAAATCATTGGAAGTGTTTGCTACATTTTTCTCCAGCTTCTGTTCCTAGTAAGATTTGTCTATGAGAAATTTTCAAGATGAGTTGAAAAAAAATTAAGGCTATTTTTAGGGAAGAGAACACAGTATTCTCTTTGCTTAGAATCAAGGTGAGGCTGCTTTATCACATCTAAAAATTGAAGTCCTAGGGAATTCACAAATTCACTAACCATACTGGAAGTCTTATTTTTTCACTAGTTTTAAGAATGAAAATGCTTATTCTTAAATTACTATAGTTGTATCACTGTCACAGGGAGATCACTTTTTAACTCTTTAGTTAATAAGCAACTATTTCATCTAATTATTGTGATGATGTAACATTCAGTTTTTACTTAGTATAGGTCAATGTAATATAGCCTTACATCTTCCAAATGTCATTAATTGTAAGTGAAAGTAATTTTATTTCCAAATTGACGTAAATCAAATGGAAGATTTAGAAGTCAATCAGTATATGGTCTCTCTTGTCTGAACACTCTACCTGTAGACAGGTTAGCTAAACCTAACCATGACTGTAGTGTACATTTGTGATTTGAATCTATCCAAAAAGAATTTGAATGCCAAGGCCTCAATTAGGCACATAAGCTGAATGGTGTAGACAAGTGATCCCCAGGATCACTCTCAATCAGATTCAGTCTTTATGAAGAGTTCCACCTCTGCACACAAATACACCTTACTATCACTGAGAAAGCTAAAGTTAAATATACTTCTTATACACTGGTCTCAAGAATAAGACATTAGTATTTTATTGGGCTTGAGAATTTTGCTGAGAATGCTGAGAAGGCAAGAAAATAGTTTGGGGGAAGAAAGATTAATGGTAGGTCTAAAGTATGTTGTCTGGGCTGAATAAAGCCTTCTAGGGAATTGACAGTGGGAAGAAAAAAGATTAATGAAATAGTGCAAAGTTTTTATGAGACTTATACAGATCTGTCCCTTGGTCTCTGAGGATTGAACAGTCTATCTTTTGGAAGAATTAAAGTTTAATTCAGAAAATGAAAAGGATGTAGAACATCAGATTTTGTTACTAATGGAAAGACAAATTTGGCAAAGATAAGGATTATGGTGATGATAATACTTTAATACAAAACTTATCTAAGATTCAAGGTTATTGACCTTCTATAATTAAAACATCTGCATTTCTTATGGGCACATGACATTGATAGAGAATATAAGGATTTCTCCAACTTGCAAAGTGAAGACTTTTTACTATATTTTTAATTGACATAATAATTATGCATCTTTATGGATGGGTCATATGGATATAGAGAGAGACACACACACACAATATTCACATCGGTATAAGGCTGTCTTCTCAAATATTTATCATTTCCTGTGTCTCAACACTGAAAATCCTTTCCTCTAGCTTTTTTGAACTACATCATATATTATTATCTATGGAGTACGATAAAACACCAATACTTATCTCCAAGTATAATTTGGTATCCACTGATCAACTTTTCCCCATCCTTCTTATCCCCACTATTCTACTCTCTGCTTCTGAGATTAACTTTGTCTACATTCCACATATACTAGCCTGGATTGTTCCACTTAACAAAATGATTTCCAGTTCCATCCATGTTACATAAGTGGCAGAATATCATCCTTTTTTTAATCTGAACACTATTACATTGACTAAGAGGGATATATTTTTAAAGGTGGACAACTGAAGACCAACTCAAGTATTTGTATTTGTTAATCAGATTTTTTCAAGTCCCTGGAGTTGAACTTAGGGCCTCTCACTTGCTTAGACAAGCACTTTCCCTATTTCCTACAGTGTTCAACACAAGCATGTTAATAGTTACTGACCCCATTCAAAATAGAGAAAGAAAGGTTGGTCTAAACAAGCATTCTCAATGTGTGGTACCCTGACCAGTAACACTGGGAACAGGTTAAATTGCGCATTCTCAGATTATCCAAGATCTACTGAATCAGAAACTAAGGATACAGCTCAATGATCTGCATTTAACAGTCCACCAAGGGATTACAATGCATTAGATTGAAAACCATTGGGTTAAAATTAAAGATATCCACCCTAAACAGTGTTTGTGCAAGAACAAGAGAGCTGTAATTCCAACTTGTCACAGTTTTAGGGAACTAAGCTTATTAATAAAGAACTAGAGTTTTCTCGGGAAGGTATACTTTTAAGCCAAAAGATTTAATTCACCTAGAGTGAACATCCCTTTATAAAAAGAGTGAAGGAAAAATAAGTTGGTGTTCCCTGTTCCTATTACAGAACGCTCTCACACTCCAGCCTTGTGCTGACAAAATGCTCACCACTTACGCAGCAGGAAAGGTTCAGCTTCAAATGGAAGGAAAAATGTTAGCATGGAAGGAGGAGTGATAGCATAAAAGAGGCAGACATTATTGGGTTCAAGACCCAAGTCTGCTGCTTTCTACAAATGTTAACCTCCTCTGGTCCATTTAGTTATTTGCATTTTTCCTGTTTTGGGGTGTTATTGTTGTTGTTTATCAGTGTCTTGATATACATAGACGAAGCTGGCCTAAAACTCACAATCCTGCCTGAGCCTGCTATTACAGATATACACCATCACACAACACCCGTCTCTGCCTGGTTTTTAACCCATGTTAAAAAAATTCAGCTGTTGTACTCATATTCAATCACACAGTAAATCGTAGCTACCATTATTTTTATCTTTATTAGGAGAACAGATAAGCCTCTGTGCTGGCCAAGCAGATGAAGCAAAAGTACCAGGAAAACCTATCTTTTAGTTTTTACTTTTTTTTACTGTCTTATTCTTTTACTATTTTAATGATATAAGTTTTTTGTTTGGGGAGGGGGAGTTGGTGATACTGAGGTTTGAACTCAGGGCCTTGTGCTTGCTAGGCATTCTTCTACTTAGGGCATGGTTCCAGCCCTTTTTCGCTTTTATTTTTTAGAGGTTTCACATATTTGCCAAAGGCCAACCTAGACCACCTACCCCTAGCCTCTCACGTAGCTGGGAATCATGCCACCATGCCTGGTTTATTTGTTGAGATGGAGGCTTACTACATTTTTTCCTGGACTGGCCTCAAACACCAGTCCTTCTGCTCTCCACTGCTTAAGTATGACCTCCCATGCCTGGCGTAAAGGGCACATGTAGAATTTCCGTATAGTTCAGCAATTCCACTTCTGGATAATTACCAAAAAAGAATTTAAAGCAAAAACACAAACTCTTGACAGCACTGTTCACAATAAGATTGAAACAACTCCAGTATCACAAGATGAATAAAATGTGGAATACATATCAAAAACATGATTCAGCCTTAGAAAGATATTAAATAGCTGGACGCCAGTGGCTCACACCTGTAATCCTAGCTACTCAGAAGGCTGAGATCTGAGGATCACGGTTCAAAGCCAGCTTGGGCAGGAAAGTCCATGAAATTCTTATCTCCAATAAACCACCAGAAAGCCAGAAGTGGCGCTGTAGCTCAAGTGGTAGAGTGCTAGCTTTGAGCTGAAGAGCTGAGGGACTGCGCTCAGGCCCAGAGTCCAAGCCCCACGATTGCCAAAAAAAAAAAGAAAGAAAGAAATTAAATATATGCTTCAACATAGATGAACCTTGGAAATACTGGTTCTTAGTGAAATAAGATAGGCACAAAGGATAAATGCTGTCTCACTCAACCTATATGAAGTACCTAGAATAGGCATAACCTAGAGTAGACAAATTCATTGAGACCAAAAATAAAAGAGTGATAGGCACTGGGAAGAGAGAGGAGTAAAGAGATTTTTAACAGGTAGAGTTTCAGTTTGGGAAATGAATAGGTTTGTTTTTTTTTTTAATTTTTTTTTTTTTTTGTCAGGCGTGGGGCCTGAACTCTGGGCCTGGGCGCTGTCCCTCAGCTCTTCAGCTCAAGGCGAGCGCTCTACCACTTGAGCTACAGCGCCACTTCCGGTTTTCTGGTGGTTTATTGGAGACAGGAGTCTTACGGTCTCTGCTGCCCGGGCTGGCTTTGAACCGCGATCCTCAGATCTCAGCCTCCTGAGTAGCTAGGATTACAGGCGTGAGCCACCAGCGCCCGCCTGAATAGGTTTTTTTTTAAAGTGTAAATGTACCTAATACAACTGAAGCATTTGCCTTAAAATGCCTAAAATGTTAAATTCTGTGCTATATGTATTTTACCACAGTTTAAAATTTTAAGCTATTGCAATTCATCAAAACTGCTCAAGAGTTTAATTGAGAAAGCTTTTATCTGTATACTGGATTTTGGAATCCTGATTTTAATTCAAAGAAAATGTTATTTGTTTATCTAAGACTCTAAGAAGTTTTGGTGACATAAAAGTTAAGAGTTGATGTCAAGATGCACAGGTCTGAAAAGTTATAGGTAACTAACCTATTTTTACTTTTTAATCACTACATTTGCCCTCGTTTTCAAATGTATAAACCAGGATGGCATAAAAGCTGTACAACTCTGAAGGAAAAGAGGGTATGAAATAAATCTTGAGTAAATCATTTTAAAATATCTCATTTGGAAAAACAGAATTCCCATTTAACTTGGTATATTGGCAGCCTCTAAAAAAATGAGTTACTATTGGCCATCATCTATTAACATGACTTTCTGGCATTTATAAGTGTAACAAAATGCCCTGTACCTTATATCATTATTGACTCATTATACCACTCAGCCAACCTGTGAATGAGTCACACATACAAATAAGAGTTTCCTGTAAAAAGCAATGAGCCAGGCAGTGCTCTCTGACCCTGGCTCTCCAGAATGGGTTGTTACTTTGGATGCTATGTCTTCAGGATTCCCAGTTCTTTGGAAGCACTCACTCACTACTATGTAGCCATCTTCAAGGCTCCCACTCCATGTGCTTAACTCAGTACCAGGCATATGTTTAGCCCTCAATTAATATATTGTTCACCATAATTTGTAATGGAACTAAAATTGTCCAGAGGAACATATTCAATATGAAATCCTTTTGTTCCCAGGAGATCTGAAGGAGAATTAGCTTTAGAATTGACATAGTATTCTTTTTACCCTGTGCACACTTTTGATCCCAGATAATGTCTAAGTTGAGATTGTATCACAAAGGAGCCTTACATCCAGGTTGGTATTTGAGAAAGAAATGTCTTCAAGAAGCTAAGGTGTGGTTGAAAAGAAAAGCTGAAAAGAAAAACAAAAAATCAGGATGAAAATTTAGTGTTTATACTACAGATATCATTCCCCAAAGTACACTTATTGTCAGTGTCAAGTGTTCACCATCTTCCTGAAAGTACTCTTGGTAGGCATGTAATTTCCCATTACAGCTACACAGTCTGCTATACACATTCCTGCATGGCAGCATGTACCTTTACCAACCAAAGATTTAGACTTCACACTTTAGCTAAAAACCTCTCCATTCCTTCATTCAGGCACAGTCTCCATCAACCATGGATCTCCTTCCCTAGCTCACTAGATGCCTTTTATTGCCTGTTGTGGCAGCAGAGAAGGATTAAATTACCGAGGCTGTCAGAAAGGACAAGCACTCTGCAATACATTATCATCACTCGCTTCTTGGGTGAAAGAAAATGCAGTAAATCCCTCAGTACAAAGCAATAAAGACCACTGTCTTCTGTCATGACTGCCAGTGTCATTAACAGGCAGTGACAGTGATGTGGCACTCTTAGATGTTGCTTGTAGCTTTTCTGACAGTATGCACAGAAACCTGCCAGTAACGTGACATTAGATCACATGATCTTCAGGTTTAATTCTGGTTTCTGGAGCGGTTTTCTTTTCCCAGGCATACAAGTGTGGTGGCAGGTATTTATAAGAATACAGAATTGTCCTATTGCATATTCCTAAGTGACTTCATTTTGTGGATTTTTTTCTTCTTTTTGGCATAGTGATCAGCATGGATGAAGAAACCAGCCAAGCAAAAAGAGACATCTTAAAAGCTATACTACTAAAGCAAAAAATGCCTAATCAAAGGTACATTTAAGCAGTTTAAATTATCTGGTGGTTTATATGTAGATTGTCTGCAGAGTGATGTAGTTAAGTAAAAGGAAGTAGGACATAAGATGAGGAATTGAACTCTAGAGTTCTCTGATATACCTATGTCCTTGAATGCATGACCTCTCTGGATATCTTTCCTCCTACAACTATAGTGGTCCTACCTACCATATGGAGTAACAGAAAGCATCTGGTAATGTTTTGAAACTTAAAGACTGTGCCATACACAGAATTACACCAGTATAACTGGAAAGAATAGGTTAAAATCCTACCAACTCAGAAGGCTGAGATCTAAGGATCCAGGTTCAGAGCAAGCCACAACAGAGAAGTGCCTGAGACTCTTATCTCCAATAAATCAGCAAAAACCCAGAACTGGAAATCTGATTCAAATGGAAGAGCACTAGCAGAAAAAGCTGAGCACAGTATGAAGCCCAAAGTTTAAGCCACAGTACTGACATAATAAAGGTTTGAAAAAAGAGCCAAATGCTTGGTTAGAAATTCTTCCTTCACGTAGGTGCTGTCTGACTTTGGGCAAATTATATTCATCTATGAAATAGCAATGATAATGCTATGTAGGGTTATGAGCGTGAAGTGAAGTCATGAAGCACAGGTGTAGTACCTGAGACAGTGCATAGAGGTGTTCATCAAAGCCACTCCCAGTGGTGGTGGTTATAACAACTCATCAGCCTCTCGGTATTTCATACTTTTGAATGTGTGGGAGATTTTTCAGATTTCAATAGGAGACTTGGAAATTCTGGTTCAGTAGAGAAAATAAATTCATTTTAGAAGGAAAAAGATTTTTCCCTTTTTAGTTTTACCTTGAAAGCTTTTTGTTTTTTATTGTTGTTTGGGTGGTGGTTTGTTTTTTGTTTTGTTGTTTGCTGGTTCTGGGGCTTGAACTCAAGGACTGGGTGCTGTCCCTGAGCTTTTTTTTCTCTACCCCAAGGCAAAGCTCACAGACTTTGCTGCCCAGTCTGGCTTCAAACTACAATCCTCAGATCTCAGCCTTCTGAGTAGCTAGGGTTACAGGCATAAGCCACTCGCACCTGACTCCTTGAAAAGTTTATTTGGGTTTATCAGACAGGTAAATTTTTAAAAATTCACATTAACTCTAGTGACTCCTATCCTCCCATCATTGACTCTAAAAATACCCAAGCACCCACAAAGATACCATGTTCACATCACTTCTCAGAAAAACCTAAAGAGCCTATAGGAAGTGACTGACCCTAGCTAACAACTGCAGAGTTCATGTCTCTAGTGCTAACCCCATGAGGGGTTATTTCACACAGCCACAGCCAATAGTAACCAGGCAAGGTTCTCACCTTTCATAAGTACTCAGGTCACATGATTTCATGTGAGTTCAAGTAGCCCCTACTATATGAGAACTCATTTTCTCCTATAGCCACCCTGTTCCCTAGCCACAGCTAGCAGCTGACTGGTCTTCCTCCAGTATCTACAGTTCTAAGACATTGTAGAAGGCATGGTTATAGTACCTTTGACACTTGTATATTTCCATATGCATGGTGAGACATCAGGCACTTTTTTAATTTTTATTTTTATTGTAAAGGTGATGTACAGTAAGTAAAGCCAGGCGCTTGTGGCTCACACTTGTAATCCTAGCTACTTAGGAGGCTGAGTTCTGAAGTTTGCAATTCAGAGCCAGCCCAGGCAGGAAAGGTCGTGAGGCTCTTATTTCCAAATAACTACCAGAGAACCAGAAATGGCACTGTAGCTCAAAGTGAAAGAACACTAGCCTTAAGCAAAAAAGCTTAGGAACAGCACCCAGGCCCTGAGTTCAAGTCCCACAACTAACAAAAATTAAAATAAAAGGGAATACATTGAAATAGGACCTTAAAATTGTTTACTTGAAGTCATAATTTTGACACTGACTCAAAGTCCTCTTTTGGTATGATTTTTTTCTCTTTAGCAGTGTTCTACTGAGCAGATCCACAACTAAGACAGACTATAACAACAAGTAAACAATCAAACCAATTACATATTGTGATAATTAGTAACAGAAACTGAACAAGTTAAATGTTAGAAGAGAATAAAAGAAGGCAAGTGTGAGGAGGCAACAGACATTTAAACTGATTTATGAAGAATGAGCAGGCCCAATCAAGTCACAGGGGCTGTGGGCAGATGGCCCCAGGCTGAGGGAATTGCAGGCATGAGGAAGATGCAAGGGGTGTTCCAAGGCCGGGCAGAGAAGGTTAGCAAGACTGGTCTCTTAAAGGCTGAGAGTTTCAAGAAGGAGAGAAGGGTGAGGAGACAGGCACAGCTGGAGTAGGGCAGAGTCACTTGATGATTTTGACCTCCACTGGGGTTATTGGCCTCTGCCTGGGTAAGAACTCAGGCTCTCACACCAGACTATCAGCCTCAGCAAGCTCCACCTCTTCATTCTTTGTTAAAGGTAAGATGTATAAGGAGTGTGTGTGTGTGTGTGTGTGTGTGTGTGTGTGTGTGTAAACTGGATTAGTTTTTAAGTTATTCTAATGAATTTCCTCCCCTTTGAACTGAACTTTATAGCTTAATTTTATTTTGCATATATTTTCTAGACAACGTCTTAGTATGTTGCCCAGGCTGGCTTTGAACTGCTAGCCTCAAGTGATCCTCCTGTGTCAGTTTCCCACATGGGGAAATCCAGGGTATAACATCAGACCTGGCTTGTTTTAGTTTTGATATCTCCTTTTGTTCTGCAAAAATCTAAACATTTCCACTAATTTTTCATTTTTAATCCTTTCCCTGGAATTTAATATTTCCTCATTTTGTCTCAGTATATTTATATAACAAAGGTTAATAGCTTGCTTTTATAAAGTGATATTATTCTTAGGAATATATACTTAAAGATACATTAAATACATGAAAACAGCATTGCTATGGCCTGGTAGATTGTTTTTCCTGTATATCTTGCCTTGTTGAATGTGCATCACATACTACTTCTACTAATCCTTCTCTTACAACCACATTCATTTTAGGGAAACATCTCTGTCAGCAGTCATTCTGTTGGAGTAACAGCAATGTATAATTTAGGAATCGCACAAATTTTCAAGAGTAACTTTTCCCATATCATCTTTTTTTCCCTTAGAAAAATTGAAGCTTAGGGACTTTACTGGTAAAGCACTTGCCTCACATGTGTGAGGCCCAGCACCACAGAAAAAGAAATATTGAAGCTTATATAACTCTACTTAGATTTAAAACAGCACTTATAAAAAGAGCAAACATTTACTTAGTGTCCTCTGTTCCAGGCATTTTCTTAACATGTATCATCCCATCTGATCCTCACAAGAGCCCTATAAAATATATAAAGATAATTATCCCTATTATACACAAAGTGAGTTCAGAGATTAAGTAAGTTGTCCAAGATCACACAACTAAATAGGAGATCAAGAATGTGAACCAAGTCTGGGTGACTGAAGCCACTTTATAGTAAACCCTTCATCTTACAGGACATAAAATGTCTAGTCTGTCCCTTGAAGGGTAGGATCTGCATCCTTCATCATTATTGTGTGAAGAGGTGTTAACTTCAATTTTGATTTAAAATGTTTCAATTTTTCTAATCAAACTATAGTTAACTAAAAGCAGAGAGTTGGTAAAGGAATGAAATGCTGAATTTATCTCCAGCAAATTGATTAAAAATACTGTCATGTTTACTTATAGGCATTTGGAAAATATTTGTATTTGCAAAGGTATGATTTCTCGTACTTAGATTTGCATGTTTTTTTTTTAATTGGAATAGATATATTTCAAAAGTTTAAAATGGCAAAGTTTACAAGCATCCGTGGTTTCAGCTATGCTGCCAAGACATATCAAAAGAGTACTTAACTGAAATTCCTGCCCGTTAGTCAATCCAAGTGTGTTTGGCCCCAACACAAGCCACTAATTCAAATCGGTTCCATCAGAACCCTACAATTATGTGTGTAAGAGTAAAATAAAACTTGGATTCTATGATTGTAAGTTAAAAGATTGCTGAAGTAATACAAACATTTGATATAGCCATTGAGAACTATATCTTTATCTAACGTGATTCAGACTATTGCCCCAGGAACTTGGTCTTTGCATTTTGTAGAACACATACATTTGGTTAAGTTGCCTAGTGCCAACTCCAGAATGGTATATGCTAACAAAAATGATGCATTTCTGTAGAATCTGCTGACTGTAGAACCTAGGTCATCTTCACATTGTCCTTTTAATCTTGTAAGTAGAGGTTTCAAAATATGATCAGATACGGTGAACCTAGTCCTTCCCTTTGCCTGGTAATTTTCTTAGCACTAAGACTCTGTAGAATTTGGAATCTAAGAGTAAGTTCATGTTCATTTGAAGGTTCAATGTACTTTAACAGTTCTGAGTTCATATAAGAATTGAATCTTTCTATTCTGTTCTTTCTATTGGGATACTTGAACTCTTATCATTGAGTATGAATTTTTATGTTTCCATGTGGGAAGTCAGGTGCTGGTGGCTCACACCTGTAATCCTAGCTACTCAGAAGGCTGAGCTCGGAGGATCCTGGCTCAAAGCCAGCCCAGGCAAGAAAGTCCATGAGACTCTTATCTCCAGTTAACCACCAGAAAACACAAAGTAACACTGTGGCTCAAAGTGATAGAGCGCTAGCTTTGAGCAAAGCAGTTCAGGGACAGTGGTAGTGATTTTTCTCTGTCCTTATGCCTCCTCAGCATTCGCTTCACTGTGGTCAGTGACCCTCCGGAGGATGCACAGGATTTGGAGTGTGAGGACATTGGCATTGCTCACATCGACCTCGCCAACATGTTCCAAGAAGGAAAAGACATCATCGAGCAGAATATTGATGGTATGAAGATGATATGATGGTTGAAGAGTCACTAAGTGTACACAGCCAACAGTTGCTGAAATCAGGACTTTTTAATCAAAACCTTTTTCCTAGGTACACTGGAGTTGAGCCACAGTAGTCAAATCCTTTGTAACTCCCCTGCCTTCTACTGAAGCCGGCTCTCTGCCCTTCTCCCTCTTTCCTTTCTTTGGCTGATAGAAATTGTAAGATAATTCATTGACCATCACAAGGAAACTATTCATTTTTTGGTATTGAGTGTAAGGAATTTTTTGTTTTTTATTTTATTTTTTTTGCTAGTAGAACTGGCATGAGCCAGCAAGAATGTTTTTTTCATGTTGTTTATAGGAGACTCAGCTAAGACACTTAGACTTAAGCATCTGAGTCAGTTATGTTAGACTCATTATGGTAATGCCTTCCTTTGGACTTCTCTGTAACTCCCATGTTAGAGTCACTGAAGGAACTCTGGATAGCTTCCCGCTGGATTCCCATAGGTGGATAAGATTCCAGACCAAATGTGCAGTGCGAGATTTTCATCTCACCAGAGGTGGTTCCCAGTAGTGTTTAATTTCTACCTTCTATTTATTATACAGCATATTTAGCACTTTCTGAAGGAACTGTATTTTATAAATCATTCTTTCCCATCATAATCAAGGAAGACTTGAGCTACATCTAATAAATGTAAAAATGCAACTGATAGCCAGGTGCTGGAGGCTCACTCCTATAATATCAGCTACTCAGGAGGCTGAAATCTGAGGATTGCTGTTCAAAGCCAGCCCATGCAAGAACGTCTGTGAGACTCTTATCTTCAGTAAACTACTCAGTAAAAGCCAGAAGTAGTGCTGTGGCTCAAGTGGTAGAACACTAGCCCTGAGCAAAAGAAGCTCAGGAACAGCACCCAGGCCCTGAGTTCAAGCACCAGGACCAGCACCAAAAAAGAAAAGAAAAGAAGGGGCTGGGAAGGTAGCTCAGTGGTAGAGCGCTTGCCTTGCAGGCATGAGGTCCTTGGTTCGATTCCTCCGCACCACATAAGCAGAAAAGGCCAGAAGTGGTGCTGTGGCTCAAGTGGTAGAGCACTAGCCTTGAGCTGAAGAGTTGAGGGACAGTGTTCAGGCCCCACAACCGACAAAAAAAAAAAAAATACAACCAATTCCTAATTCAATTAACTTAGCAGAGACATCTCTGAAAGATGTTCCTTATGCACGCATTCAAGAACACTTAATGGAGCAGCTTCTTAGTGCTAAGGGGTTTGTTCACACCATGGTCCTACATCAGGCTACTTGTCCTGGATATGTGTCATGCACTCAAAAGTCAGGATCAAGCCAAAGAATTGTCCCAAGTTAGACCAAAGAAATAAATGAGAAGCCCATTCTGAGGAATCTTTATGAAGTATACACCTGTGACCTGGTAGCCCAGAAGAAAGATGAAAAGATTAAAGTATCACTCTGAACTCTCAAAAACTCCTAGACCAAGAGAGTCTAACAAAAACACCAAAATTATTTCTGCTCTATACTCCTGATCTTTTTCCAGTTTTGTTTAGCAACCATGTTCTCCTGTGATTTCACAGAAACCATACTGGGCTGAATTTCAGCTGCCCTGGCCATGTTTACAGAAGCAGTAAGAAGACCAGGCACTGTTGTGGCAGAATTGGAATTCTGCATTCTGTGTTACATAGATGTGAGCATCCCTAGGAAGAAATCAAACAGGAATATCAGCTGGGTTCAACTAGGCCAATGTGCTTCCCCAACCTCCCATTCTGCATCTACTCCTGTACTGAGTTTTAAAGGTTTTCTCACATACTTTCTTTTAATTAAAACAAAGACAATTGGATATGGTGATACTTTCTTTTTTTTTTTTTTTTTTTTGGTCGGTCGTGGGGCTTGAACTCTGGGCCTGGGCGCTGTCCCTCAGCTCTTCAGCTCAAGGCGAGCGCCCTACCACTTGAGCTACAGCACCACTTCCGGTTTTCTGGTGGTTTATTGGAGATAGGAGTCTCACGGTCTCTCCTGCCCAGGCTGGCTTTGAACCGCGATCCTCAGATCTCAGCCTCCTGAGTAGCTAGGATTACAGGTGTGAGCCACCAGCGCCCAGCAGGTGATACTTTCTTGCCTCCAGTTCCACTACTTGAGAGGCTGAGGCAGGAGGATCACGACTCCAATGAACTTAAATGAAGTTCAAGTAAAACCAGAAGGAATATAAACAAAACATTATAAAGACTCTTAAGTACTGTCAAACTCTCAAAGTCCAGAATTCTGGCTTTAGGTCACTCAAGTACCACTATCCACAGAAGCATGCAGTCTGAGGTATTAGATTGGGATCCTATCCAGCCATGTTTGGGTAAGGCTCAAGGCTTTGGTCCAGAGTTCATTTCAGGGACACCTCTGAAAACAGAGGTCTCTCCCCCGCAAAGCTGAGGGGCCTCAGAGCAGTCCATAGACCACAACATTCCTATGTCTGTCTGCCATTTTCATTTTTCAAATTTCATATAAAACTTGCTTTAAATGGAATGTTTTCTTTAGAAAGATAAGTAACCAATCCAAATTAAGATCATGTAACATCTTTACAGTGGTTTGCCATTCTGAAATTCGTTGTTCACACCATGTGTTAGAACAAATTCTAACTTGGTTGTTACATCTTAATCCCTTTTAGACATTTATTGTCTTAAAAATACCTGTTGCTAGGTAAACTTAAAGACTAGGTTATGTTTTAACGCTACAAGTATGCATCTTCATGAACATACGATAAAAGTTAAGAGTATGAAGTATGGCTGAATTTGGGGCTTTTAAGGAGCTATTTTTATTTTCTCACTGACTTTTTCAGCTAGCCCATCTCAAGAAAAATCTGATGAATGAGACTGACACTTCCTTGCTATTTTCTCCTAGTTTTTGATGCACGAGCAGATGGTGATGGCATTGGCAAGCTCAAGGTGACAGTGGAGGCGCTCGATGCCCTACGGTCAGTCTACGAGCAGTACAGAGAGGACTTGGAGGCTTGAAAGAAGCAGCTCCAGAGGCATCTCCTACTTCTAAGTAAATGCCCACATGAAAGCTCTTAAGATGAGATTTTCTGTAATTACTCTGGTGTATATAATCTATAATTCATGGGGTGCTGGGAGGGTGAGGCCTGGGTTTGGGTTTGAAATGTTCTAGTTTTGTATAGTTTTTCATTTGTTTATTTTTCTATTCCCTCCTTCCCATGACTGCTACCCCTAAGGACTGAAGTTTCTGCAGTGGGTAACACCTTCTCAATAATTTATACCTACACGATAGCTTGAGAAAATGTATTTGCATTTTGAACATTTCCTACAAAGAACTGAAATGCAATTCCCATTTTTATTTTTAATAAGCAAAAGCACGAATCTTAAGAAAAAAACTATAAAAAACCACTTTTATGTTATCCCTAATCATCCCACTAAATGGAATATCTGTGATTAGTCTCATTAAGAGTTTTATACTGTGAAGATTTTATTAGAAGCAATATATGAAAATTACTTGGATTAATGTGTTAATCTTCCTCTTTAAAATGCTAATATCCATTTTATACACATTAAAGCTCAGTATGCATTTTCTTTGATGCATGCAGTTTCTATCAATTAAATATAAAGAAGGAGAATTGACACCAACTTATCAAATTACTGCAAGGGGTGTTTTTGTTTCTATTTCTTGAAAATTATATTTGTATTGCTTTCATGTATTTGTAATAATATGGGATCTAGAGGCATGTCTATATAAAGAAGTAATAGATGGGATGGGAAATTCATACTTTTGAAAACTTAGTTTATGACACAGAAATTATTTTAAATATGACTAGTTTATGACATAGAAATTATTTTAAATATGACTAAATTCTGCTACACTTAGACCTGAAAGAAATATCTTTTTATCATTTTTTTAAAACTTACATCGAGCTTATACAATGCTGGAGTGCATGTGGATAACCAGATCCTCAAAAAGCAGTTGAGAAAGTTAATTTTCTAGCTTTACCCAATCTCACTGAAGGATTTAATTGATATTTTTAATGGAGCTGTGAATCAGTGCTGCAAAGGAATTGTCTCTAGAGGTCTAGGATATAATGCATTTCATTTTTTAATTTACTTTTTTATTTGTCATTTTCTTCAAAGGATTTTTATAGGCTGTGGGTTTTCACTGTTTGCAAACAGGCTATGTTCCTTCTTAAGCATATGTAAAGTATTCAGGGAGATAAGTAATTTATTAAAATCTACCTAATTTGCCGTGATATATTAAATCTCTGCTTCAGTGATCACAGACCATTTCATTTAGAGAATTAGGCATTCCCTCTTTGTGTGATTAAAGCTCTGGAAAATGAGTTCTTTGCTCCTATTTGTGAACATTCAAAGCCTGCTAATGGCAAGAAGATGGAATAGATTATGAGACAATTCATTACAGTTCAACAGGGGAAAAAAAGCAGCTATAATGCAAAAATGCAAGTATGAATATCTGCATATAGTTTGAACCATCTGTGCTCTAATGGCTCCAATAATGACTCTCATCTTTAGGAGGCTTTGAAATGACATCCATACAATATTAATTTGTTGCTGTACATTGTGGGACCAGTAGAGTATGATCTGACCACAAAAATCTATAAATTCTGTCTCTACCATTTGGCCTCCCTGTCCTGGAGCCTGCCATCTCCAAGGGGAATCTTGCTCTCATCAAACTCTGCAAATCTTCCTGACAACTCATTCCTCTGGAACCTTCTAGCAACCACAAACATCTGCAGACAAAACCTCTCCAATCCTAGTAAACAACCACATGTTTGTTGTCACTTCAGCTGGCTCTGAGCTCATCATCTTGGCCTCCCTTTCTAGCTTTCTTTGGCTTTGTGCAGTTACAGTGTCATTAAGGTTCCGTAATATTCCCTGCAATAATTTAAAACAGCCAGATTATACCCTGGGATTAACTGAGTGGTTTTTGAGACATTTATTGTGGTATTCTCCCAGAAGGTTTGTATTATTATTTTAAAATGTTACATCCTAAACTAAATACCCTCTCTGCAGAGAGAAAAACTGGGTTTCATTGGCTTCTTGAGATCTAAGTGGCAAGGGGAAGTTTTTATCAGTGAATCAACTGTATAGAATCTATAACTCAGATAAGATTAGGAGATTAATCCTGTTACTCTCACATCCATGTTTATTGTAATATTTAAAACTTGCTTTCTAGTTTTAAATATTCAGTTTCAGAACTCACAGATGTTCCCAGCACTCATTTTCACACATAATGGCTGACACATTTTGAAGTAGGTAAGTCATATCAAGTCCTCTCATGGAAATCCATTTGTATTTACTTTTTCTTTTGTCTTATGTTAAGCAGAGGTCATTGAAAAGTTCACCACCTTTCAGCTTGAAGAGTGATGGTTTTTCTCTCAGTGAGCCAAGCTTAAATAGTTAAGGATGGCAGGAGATGATGGGTACTGCCCGCCACGGCCTTGTCACCCAGACACACCCATCAGAGGTGAGGCTTTTGTGAACCTACAGCTCCCAGTGTAATGCACACAATAAATACACTTAGCACTTGGAGGCTGGAAATTGTGCTTATAGTTTGGAAGTATAAATAGAGACGTGATGTGGTGTGTGGAAGAGCGTATTTTGCATGGTTTGTTTTTTGGGGATTTTTTTTTGTTTTTTGTTTTTTTTTGTTTTGCCTACTGTAGTAGAATTGTCAAATTCCCAGCCACTGTCATGAGAAGCAGTTGACAAAAATAAGTTTTATGGTTTACAGTGTGGTTTACGTGGAGAACATTTCTCTTCACTCTCAGTTTCAACATGTTTTCTAAATTATCATGGTTTGTTGCCATTTAACTTAAATTAGGTTGTTTTTTTTTTTTTAGAATAGAGAATATGTTTAATCAAATAAAGAGAGGCCACATTGAGATTCTGCTGTTCCTGTCATTCATTTGTTACCACAAAACACAAGTAATTTCTATGTGTGATGAAGAAGTGTGGCTGAGAAGTGGTCACATGACTTGGGATGTTCTGCGTGCACCCATGTTCCCACAACAAAACTCAAATGATTTTAGTAATCTGACATCAAGGGCTGGAACAATGAAAAACAGCTCTTACACATGTTCTAACAAGAATCTGATTAACATTTTTGTGGATATGGAAAAATAACTTTTTTTAGTCAAACTGGCACTATTGCTGAATTTAGAATGATTTCCTTATGTACAAAATAGCAAAATGTGAATCATGTCTGTGAACAAATAGGAGAATGTCATCTTTGTGAAACACAACATAACCAAAAGGGAGCTTTGGGGATATAAAATGATTGGGT
Source organism: Dipodomys spectabilis (assembly GCF_019054845.1). Classification (NCBI taxonomy): domain Eukaryota; kingdom Metazoa; phylum Chordata; class Mammalia; order Rodentia; family Heteromyidae; genus Dipodomys; species Dipodomys spectabilis. The sequence continues at coordinate 441,150 of NW_024870807.1, read as the reverse complement.
GATTGACAATATCAGCATGATAATTCAGCCCCCACAATGAGTACATTTTCATAAGTCACTCATGCCTGAAGGCCTGTGACTACCTTAACAAAGAAAAACTAAACCGATGATTTATTATAGATTGGGCAACATGCTAATTAAATCCATGAATGGAAGCAAAAACAGCTTTACATCCCCTTTGTTCAGAACAAAAAACAACCTCCTGGTCAACCAGAAAGCTAGAAAATATCAAAGCGATAGAAACGAGTGTTTTAAAATCTCAAAATATAGAATTAGAAAATATGCTCTTATTCCAGTCTCTTACATTGCAAGATAGAATTTTCACTTCCATTTCTAAGTACCACCAGTGGACTGCACCACACAGTCTGACCTCCTGGAAAAAATGGGTTCATTTTACAGGTATTGGTTACCTTTTGTTCTTGCCCCTTCATTTTCTAAATGATATTCACTAACAGTGAGTCATGTCTCTCCTGAGTTCAGGCCTCTAAAGAGAGGTCTGGCACTTTCCTGAGGCAGAGGCCTTGGTTTTGCCTCCTGTTCACTTTACTCATCCCTGTAAGTATCCCCTCTGTTCATTAAACACCGATGGGTTTTTTTTCTTTTCTAAAAAAGTTAGCATCTTCATTTCTGTATCTGACCAACATCTCCCCCATATCCATCTACCCACTTAGTTTTAAAGTTAAAGCACAGCTTTTTCCTCTTCCTACTTTTCCAGGTATTCCAAAACATTTCTGTAAAGACTTGCGTCTTTTCCCCCATCTTTTTAAGATGAGAGGCTTACTGTGAGGCCCTAAACTGAGCTTGCTTGAACTCAAAATCCCCAGACTCCCCATAACTGGAATTACAGGCACAAGACCACTGTGCCCAGCTCAGATTTGTCTCAATTTGCATGACAGGGGTCTTCTTAGCCCTTACTGAGGAAACTACAGGAATAATTTTCCTATTACTTGCTTCTTAGGCCTTTTCCCAAGTCACAGAGATACACAAGAACTCCAAAGTTCTTAGTAATCCTCGGGAAGGCCCTAGAGACTATTTTTTTTTCCAGAGAAAATGTAGGATTTTTTAAAAATTATTTTCAAGTAGTTGTACAAAGGGATTTTAATTTGACATGTCTTTTTAAGTAGGTTTCAATTTAACATGTCTTTGTGTTACAGTGTCACCCCGTCCATCATTCCCTCATCTATCCCATTCTGACCCACCTCATTTCTTCATTTCATTTTCATACATTGAGGATTAGGACTATATTGTTCTGCTCCCCTCCCATTAGTCCCTTTCCTGGAAGTGTTCAGCTATTATAGCTACTCATTTTAACCTGTCAAATTTTCAAAGAGGTTATACCATGGAAATCTACCTTGATGTATATCCACTCAGTTTGATTGTGTATATGACCCAATGTGTGTTCATACATTTACATTTTCCACATATGAGAGGAAATACATACCTTTTGTCTGGCCTCACTTTCCCCAAGTCCATCCATTTCCTTTTAAAATGACATAATATTCTGACGAGCGAATAAAATTCCACCATAAATATATCACACTTTCTTGATCCATTTGTCAGTAATAGGGCATCTTTTTCCCTTCTCTCCTTCCCTATTTTTCTCAATTTTATCTATATACAATGAAGTCTTGACTGAATTCTTCTCCCTACCCTTTTTCATTCATCTACCCATTTCCCCTTGGCTCCTCCCACATCCCTTGCAAGTACTCATTTCCTGGTACTTATTTTGTTGGGCTTTCACTTAGTTTTTCTAAAGAACTACAGTGCTGGGTGCTGGTGGCTCATGACTTAGCCACTCAGGAGGCTGAGAACTGAGGATCCCTGTTCAAAGCCAGCCCTAGCAGAAAAGTCCATGAGACTTATCTCTAACTACCGGAAAACCAGAAATAAAGCTGTAGCTCAAAGCTTGGAGAGAGCACCCAGGCCCTAAAGCTCAATCCCCATGACCAACAAAGAAACAAAAACTGTACTATTTGAGCTCTCCATGAAGTCTATACTTCAATTAATTCATTTTTAACCACTAGCATACCACCCATACTTATAGATTTATAGGCATATTCTAGCCACTACAAATGAGGGAAACCATGTTAATGTGTTTCTCTGGGTCTGACTTCACTATATTTTTTTCCAATTTCTATTTCCTTTCAAATGGTATAATATCATTCTTTGTGATGGAGAGTAGAATTCTGTTGTGATACACCATTTTCTTGGTCCATTGAGGGGCATCTGGACCCATTCCATATCTTGGCTAAAACAACACTGAAATTCCATTTCATCCCAGTTAGAATGGCCATCAAGAAAACTAACAACAAATGCTCAAAGATGGGGCCAAAAGGGAACTCTAAATTGTTGGTAGGAATGTAATCTTGTTCAACTATCATGGAGGTTCCCCAAAAAATCAAACATAAAACTACCCTGTAGCCCAGAAATCCCACTCCTGAGCATCTATCCTAGAGAGCATAAATAAGGCCACAGTAAAGCCAACAGAACAACCATCATTCCATTGAGATGGAATTGCAGTGTTATTGATGTGCATCTTTATTGGCCGTTTGTACTTCTGAGGAAAGTCTATGAAAGGCCTTTTCCTCACCTCCACTTGGCCAGGGAGGGATTCACATGTAATGAGACTTGAATTCAGGGCTTCAGGCTCTCACTTGGTTTTCTCACTCAAGTCTTTCGCTCTAACACGTAAGCCACATCCCACTTCCCTTTGCCTCTTTATTAATTGGGTTAGTAATTTGGGGGAGGGTAATTTTTGCTGCTTTTTTTGTATATTGTGTAGTAAGACCTTTGTCAGACATAGCTACCTAGCAAAGATAGTCTCCTGTTCCTTTTAGGATTAGTGATTATATCTTTTACTGTCCAAAAGCTTTTTAGCTTGATAGAATTCACAATTCCATTGATCAAATCTATTTGCTGAGCCTCTATAGACTTGTATTCAGTAAGTTCCTGCCTATGCGGACAAGTTCTCTTCCCTGCTCTTTCCTGTATTTTCAAGGTTTCAGGTCTTACAATAAGATCTTTGGTCCATTCCGAGTTGGCATTAGTACAAGGTGACAAGGATCCAGTATGTCTTCTGCATATAGATGTGCACTTTTTCCAACATCATTTGAAGAGATTTTTTTTCTTTCTTTTTTGTAGTGCTCAAACCTAGGACATGGCACTTTCTAAGCAAGAACTTTGCCACTAAGCTACTTCCCAGCCTGAAGAGCTTATGCTTTTTCCAGCATATTTTTGCTTCTTTGTCATAATCTTTGTGTGAAGTCATTTCTGAACTGCTCCATTGGTCTTCAAGTCCATTTTTGTGTGATTACAAAGCTGGTTGTTGTGGCTCTGAACTGTGATGTCTAGAATGTGATTCAAGCAACATTGCTATTTTCTTGCTCAGGATTACTTTGGCTTTTCGGGGCCTTTTGTGGTTCCATGTGAAAATTTAAATTGATTTCTCCATCTCTACAAAGAATGGCATTGGGATTTTATACTGAATTTTTAGATTACCTTTGACATTACCATGGCTATTTTTGTGATATTAATTCTGTCAGTCTATGAACATGAGATGTCTTTCCATCTCATTATTAACTTTAGTTTCTTTGCTAACATTTTGTAGTTTTCATTGTAGAGGTTCTTCATTCCTTGAGTTAAAGATACTTGTCTTGAATATTGTAAACAGAATTATTCTAATTTTCCTTCCATTTTTTTCAAGTTGGTATACAGGAAAAAGTACTGCTTTGTGATTTTATGTTCCACTATTTTACTGGATATACTTACCAACTCTAGGAGTGTTAGGGTACAGTCATTAGAGCTCTTTAGGTATCATCTGCAAATAGGGAGTTTGATGTCTTCCCTACCCTGTTTGCTTTAATGCTGTGGCTAGGAATTCAGCTCTGTAGTGGGTAGGAGTAGCAAAAATGGACATGTATCTTCTTTCCGATTTTAGAGGAAATGGTTTCAGTTTTCACCATTATGATGATGTTGGCTGTAGGCTTTATGGCTTGTCATAATGCAAGTCATTATGGCTTGTATTATGTTGAGGCATGTTCCTTCTCTTCCTAGCTTCTTCAGAAATTTTATCATAAAAGGATGATGGAACTTTTCAAAGACTTTCTGAATCTGTTAAGATACTCATTTGATTCTTGTCCTTGCTTTTTTATTTATTGATTTACATATATGAAAGCAGCCTTGTATCCCTGAGATGCAAGGGATCATACTGTATCATTTTTATTAGTTGTTGGATCCAGTTAGCAAGTTGTTTTATTCAGAAATTTTGCATCTATGTTCAATGAGATTTATTTCTAATTCTTTGTTGTATTCCTGTCCAGTTTTGAGATGAGTGTAAAGTTGGCTGAAGCCTAATTTTAAAAACTTTAAAGAAATTCAAAATCAACCATAATCAAGCATTCTTTGGCCTAAATAAGTCTAGATTTAGCTCAAATTACTAAGCTCAAAGGGATAAAGAATGCAAGTGGAAAAACCAACTTAATGTATGCAACCACAAAAGAAATCTCAGTTTCCAAAGACCTGAAATCTTTTGGATTTCATTTCTCTCAACAAAATGCAATGAAACTTGAATTCAGTAGCAAAAAGACAGTTGAAACAAAGACTCCTTTCTAAAAATGAGAGAGTGTATATTTGACTTGCAGTTGACAAGTTGTATTTATGCATACACTATTGTTTCAAGATCTGCTAGGACTAGAAATAACCCACTACTACATGATTAAGAGATAGGAAACAATAAGTTTTGTGTGAAAATGGGGAAAGTAGACAGCTCAGAAGCTCACCCAAAAGGAGGAGCCAGCCAAGAGTTGAAGATGAGAGAAGAATTACAAAAGTCTAGTGGTGGCAGAACACAGGTAATAAATACCAGTGAAAATTCCAATAGATAAGGAGGTCCTGACCCCGGCACAGAGGCCCAGGGCTAGAGCCTGAATGAAAGACTGGAACCTATGGAATGGACGCCAAGCTATTAAGGTTGTTCTTTAAAAATGTATCTCCCTTTATTCCCCTTCCTTCCTTTTTCCTCCTTATTCATCTCTCTTCCCCCTTCTTCCTCAATCTCTCCCACTCCCCACAGCTAACATGAGAGCACTTTGCTCTAGCACGTGTCCCCACATTGTTTTGGGCCTCACTCAAAGTCCTACATAAGGCTACAAAACCTTAGACTTAAGCATGAAAATGAGCAAAATAAGCACTGTTTCATCTTGTTAAGCTGTTTGTCTCGGGTATTTTATCATAGCACAGAAAGCTTCTACTTTTCAAGTCAGTCCTGACTGACTGGTATGAAAGAATTGAGTTTACAGGAATAAACGTGGCAGTTCTAGAAAGCATTTCTTCTAGAATATAGTCCCTTAAAGGGACTATATACCTCAGAGACATGGTAGGGAAATTAAAAGACTTGGGTGGGCCCCAGTGAAGCAGTTATCCTTAATTGTACTGCACTTTGCTGTAACAACAGAAGAGGGCACTGTTGAGCTAAGGAATTTAAACCAAATCTCACTCCACGTGATTATCTGTCCAGGCTTCTACAGGAAAATCCAGTGGTTTTTATAGAAAAAAAGAATCCTATATCTTCTAATTAAGAGAACAAAAATGAAGATTAAAGCTGTTCATCAGTTGTATTTGAACTTGAATAAAGCTGGGAAAACAAAGGAGTTGCTGCCCACTATCCCACCACCCAGAATTAGCTATTAATTAGCATTGAAAATACTTCCTTTCTAACGGATGAACCAAGAAAATTAAAATTGTTTTAATTTAAACTTTGTTCATTAACAAATGTCATATGACTATTTCTTCAAAACCTCAAATAGACAGCTAAAATCCCCTTCTATGCCATCCTGAATCCAACCAGCCTCCCACTACCAGAGTTTACCACTGTTACCTAATATATATTTATCCACAGCATATGTAGTTTTGCTTTTTATTTATATATGTATTAGACTGCAGACACTGTTTATACAGCTTGATTTGCTTTTCCTAGAATGATTTTTAAACAATGTATTCCAAATATACTACTCAGGTTTGCAGAAAGGAGACCATCACCATGTAGTTTAGGCAGAAAAGTGTTTACTTGGAGGAGAGGAATGAGAACGAGGGAAAGGCAGGGAAATGTGACCACAGCCAATGCAGAAGTGATTCCAGAGCCTGGGAATGTCTCCCTGCCCAAAGGAGGAAGACTGGAGCAGTTCAGGAAGTGACCTGAGAGCCTGGGGTTCTTGGCTGACTCACAGTCAGGTGATTACTGCTTGGGAGCAGGTGGTTTCTGGTAAGGCTACCTGCCGTCCTGCACAAAAGGGAGGAGTAGGGGGAGGAAACTGCTCTCCTAGGCAGAGCTAACACACCCATTGTTTCCAATGTATTCATGATTCTAGAGGGAAACCGTCAGTGGGATATGGATTTGCCACAGGACTGGCGAATCTGATGGTTTGAACCATCTTTCCTGTTACAAATAGATAATAGAAGGCAGCTATCTATCGATTATATGCAAAACATCAAAGTGCACACTAGCTACCAAATCTGCAAGAAATCACTGGGTAGAACAACATGATAAAGTCTAGAGGATCAGCCCAGCATTAAGGCTGGTCCCCCCGCCATCTTAGCCCCATGGTGGATGGTAGGGTCTGGCATCTTCAGGATGGGGGAAGGTGAAGCCCCTCCCTCTCAGGTGATAGGCATGCCTGAATCCCTGGACACAGGGGCAAGCTGATAGGTTGCTAAACCTGACAGTCCAGTGCCTGGGACTGGGAGTTTCTTGTGACCCTGCCCCCTAACCTGACCCTACTTAGGCCTGGACCAGCTCAGGTGCCATCATACCCTCCCACATGGCTCCGTGCTTGTGTCTTGTCTCTCCTGGCTCTTCTCTGATCATCATGGTATCCCACTTTAACTCTATTCGAGCCAAATTGGTTTGTTGGTATTGTTTTTGTTGGTTCTTTCCTGTCTGGCCTTTATAGCTCAGTCTCCTAACAATGTTAAGTGTATTTGCTGGCTGCTGGTCTTTGAGACAAGAGTCCGCCATGTAGTCGCCGACCTTTTAATAAAGACGCCCAAGATTAGTTCTTTCAGAATGTGGCTTCTCCATTTTCTCTCAACCTCAACCAGTTCATGATCTTTAAAGGACAAAACTGGAATTCAAGGCTCAGTGACTTACAGGCCCAAGTAAGTGAAAGGATCCATCACATCCATGCCTGGGGACCATGAGGAGGCAGGCAGGCACAGGAGAAAGATTATTACAGAGTTTATTTGAGGAGCCATATCTCCCCCAGAGAGGGAGCACATGGCATCCTCCACTATCTAGGTAGTAGCATCTGGGGGTAGGAAGTTAGGTAGATGAGAGCTCAGGTGGGTCTGGGCAGAGAGAGGGAGGGGCCAGCTGTATGGCTAGAACTCCAGGGCTGGGAAGAGCTCAAGTCTGGGTGGAGCCAAAGACCAAAGGAGGGCATAATCCTTACAGTAAGTACCCCAAGAGTTGCGACTTTGCCACCAAGATAATGATGAGTGGAAAATAGACTACCCCGGCACTGAAGCCAGCTTGAATCGCTCCAGATTCTGAATAGGTTAAAGGATGTTCTGAATTGCTCAAACCCTAGACTAGTCATCTGTCAGAAGCACAAATAAATCTCTAAAAGTTATCTATCCATAACCTCAAATTATCCTTATAATTTTTATGTATAGTGTTAGTGAAATGAGCTCCCTTCCCATAGCTTAATCCACGCCTTCCCCTCGCTGTAAGGTATAAGGCCTGGGTGCTGTCCCTCAGCTCTTAAGCTCAAGGCTAGTGCTCTACCACTTGAGCCACAGCGCCACTTCCGGCTTTTTTCTTTTTGCTTATGTGGTGCTAAGGAATCGAACCCAGGGCCTCATGCATGCAAGACACGCGCTCTACCACTGAGCCACCTTCTCAGTCCAAATAGGTAGGTTTCACTAGGTAGCTGTTGAACAGAATACCACGCACTATTTAGGCAGGAAAAGAAGTTTATTTACCGAACTGCTGCCCCCACAGTGCATGGTGGAGAAGCATGGCTGAAAAGGAAAGGGACAGGAAGAGGTGTGGCCAGGTGGGGGAAAGGTGTGGCCACATTGGATCCAGATGTGACCTCAGGGTCTGGGACCCTCCTAAGGTCAGATGGGAGGTGTGTGACCAGAGGTGGCCCAGGATGTGACCTAGCAGGAGGGGAAGGTGACTGCTTCCAGGTCTGCCAGTTACCTAGGGAACAGATACTGGGCAGAAACTTAGCCAAGAGGGAGGGAGGTGTCCCTGTGCAGACCTTACACTCGCCAGAGCTTAGTATGCTCCCTTCCTAGGGAATACTAGGCCCATGTAGTAAAGGCAGTAAATAACCAACTTCCAGCCCCTTTACCTTGGGATGGCACTTCTCTGGGGCAGCTAACACCATATAAGGCAACAAGAGCCCCTTAGAGTGACCTTCAGGTCTGGGCAGTTGCAGGCCCTTTATCTATTATTTGGACAGCAGCCTAAATCCTAGTCCGCCATGATGAAGCCCCTGGCCCACACGTCCACACCAGGGTCTCTGCCTCCTAGCCCCTTCTAGCCCCTCCTAGCCTCCTAGGTTCTATAGGTCACCTCAGACAACAGCCCATGCTTCTTCTCTCTTCTCCCTTGTGAGAAGGGGTCTTGCTGGCCCCTTTCCCAGCAATAAACCTTTCTTTCTTCTCTGTACCTGGATGTCTGCATGCTTCTCTGGCAAAGTCTAATTTACCCTATCATATAGTGTTTACAAAGTAGACATTTAAAAATAGTCAAGGAAACTAGACCACATGATTGAAAGCTACAGACAAGTAAAACACAAAAGAAATTCAGATAACAGCCATCAACTGTGAAATTCCAGGAAGCAAGGTTTGATCAAGTTTATGCAGCTAAAAGACAACCTTACAAAATTTCACAAAGCATTAGACATTAAAAAATAAGTAATCCAACCAGGTTGTAATGGGCCCCATCTGTAAACCTATTCAAGAGACTGAAATCTGGTGCAAAGCCAGCCTGGACAGAAAACTCTCAAGGGCTGGGAAGGTGGCTCAGTGGTAGAGTGCTTGCCTTGCATGCATGATGGTCTGGGTTCGATTCCTCAGCATCACATAAGCAGAAAAAGCCAGAAGTGGCACTATGGCTCAAGTGATAGAGCACTAGCCTTGAGCTAAAGAGCTGAGGGACAACACCCAGGCCCAGAGTTCAAGCCCCACAACAGACAAAAAAAGAAAAGAAAAGAGAAAAAGAAAAAACTCCCCAACAGACTGTTATCTCCAATTAGTCAGCAAAAAGCCAGAAGTGGAATTGAGGCTTAAGTAGAACATTAGCCTTGAGCAAAAAAAGCCAAATGAGAACTTAAAACCTGAGTTCAAGCCCACACATGCTAAAATCAAAATGGTAATTATATAACAAAATGATAATTTAAGAGTTCACTGGATAATTCCTAACAGTTCAGACACAAATGGCAAGTTAATGGATTGAGAAAAATGGAAATGCCTAAAAAATAACACATAGGATTATATGGAAAATTGTATGTATGGAGGTCCAAGAGAAAAAGAAGGAATGGCAAAAAAAAAAAAAAAAAATTCCAAAGATAATGCTGGCAAAATGAAAAAAAATTCCAAGAGATAATATCTAGGAGTTTTCTGGCAGACATAAGGCCTGGACTCAAGAATGATTTGTTCCTGTATACCCAAGATGAACACAAAACTTTTAGATACCTCTTAGCGAAGTGGACCCTGAGATGGGGCCTAAACTGGTATGATTCCATTTTGAGCTTTGCCTTTGTTTTAGGGATTTTAGACTTGATGGGCCTAGGTCCCAGATTAAAAAAAATGCATCTGGTCCCCCTCCCCTTAACAACCTAACCCACCCTTGATTGTTGACTTAAAGACTGACCAATAGAACAGATAGATAGGTTGTAATCTGGCTCCAACTGGTGACACCACTTGCTTATGGTAAACCCTGCCTTTTGCACATGCTTACGGTAACACCCCCCTTTTGCCCACCAAAAGGTAGACCTTGCCTCACCCACTAAATTTGCATGCCACTTTAAACCAAAGTGATAGGCTGGTTTAAACAGCCATTACAGACAAACTGTAACCTCATTGGCCACCTGTGGGTGGTCTGGTACAATCCTTTGTGTGTTACCACCCCATTGGTACGCGTGACCCGGCTGGACCTCATGGATTTTGCCATTAAAAACCAAAGTACGTGGACTGCTTGGGTCGCAGTATCAGCTCCTGAGCCTGTGCTGCGGCCCTGACTGGCCAGTGTAGGAACCTTCTCAATAAAGTTGCTTCTTTGTTAACAACTTTGTTGTGATGGACTCTGTCACTCCGACTACATGGGCTTGCCTGCCTGAGTAGGGGTCTTCCTACTACATTAGAAAAACTGAAAACCAAAGACGAGAAAGAAAATCTTAAAACACAGCCAGAGACAAAAAAGAAAGAAGAACAGCATTATTGAGAAATGACTTCTTAACTGAAGTACAAGTGTCAGAGCAGCTGGCGCTCTACCCCAGTAGAAATTGTGAATAGACTAGATGAGTGTTGATGGTTCTGAGTTCCAGAACTCACACACTGGCTTTTCACTCTGCCCCTGGCAGTTCCAAGTTTCCAAAGCTGGAGGTTTACTGCTGTAAGGTGCTCAAGACAAGAGGCCTATTTTCCAGAGCATAGAATACCAACAACTCTTAAGAAATACAACTGTTAGGATTTGGGTGGTTGAGACTCTGCTCCTAGTGATTCTAGAAGCTTCAGCCTCCTCCTCACTTGTGCTTTATTGAGGCCTACACTAAACTGGAGGGTCTCAAAGGGGATCTGTGCAAAGAAAACAAAACCTGAATGGGAAAACAGGAGTGGCATTCTTTATACCACAGCTTCCAGCTCCACTAATCACAGGCCTCAACTAAGAGCCAATCACAAGCCCCGCATAAGCACAACCTCTTTCCAAGCTTTGCACTTGGAAAATCACTGTGAGATGAACCTCCCCTGCCTCCCTAACAGTATTTAAAGTGTTTAACTCCACCCAAACACCCTTATGGAGAGCAGGGTCCTTCTCTAGATCTCTAAGCAATAACAAATACCATGAAACCTTTCCAGGGTCCTAACTGACAGCCTTCTCCCTAGTCATTTAACAACCAGTTTTCCATTACAGGAAAACTTGTGACTAGCAGGATTGCCTATAACAACTTTTAATTCAAAAGATAATACTTTGTTTCCTTCCTTTTAAGGAGACCTGAATTCACTCAGTAGCTGATGCTTTTGTTCATTGGCTAGTGCTTTACCAACTGAGCCATGCCTCCAACCTCTCCCTTCTTTACTTTGAAAGAATTTTCTCCATGAGTGAGAATTAATAGGTTGGACGTCCAATGGCAGAAGACTGAAATTCTGACGAGTCAGGTATTTAGGAACTTCATTTCTTTTTCTCTCTAAGCCTATGGAAATTTTAGCCTTAATTATAGTAAACAATAGTTTTTTAGACTGAATAAAAATGCTTGAAATAGGTGGTGACAGCCTGTAAAATATCCCCAGTGTTTTTTCCTGGAGCTCTGTCTATAATATGCTATAGTAAAGCTTTTTCTGATTAGCAATTTCATCAGTGAATTAAATTCAGGACAGTGAAAGTCTACTTACCACTTAAAGTGTGGTGACCATTTCTCAACTTTGTAGTAGGCTAGTCAGGCTGTGAAAAAGATAGAAGCTGGTATTTCTGTGAGGTGTTGTACTCTTCTTACAACAACAGTTAAAAGCCAGAATATTCACCTAAACTATATTTTCTGGATTGTTAACAAATTATTCTGAGTTCTAACCCTTCATGGAACAAAATAGTTGCCTAGGTCAGCTCTTAATATGTTAGATTATCTGTAGAGCCATGGTATAAAACTTGATTTGCTAGAACCTTTGATTTTTCTATCAGTTTATGTTCTAGGAACTGTTTAACTTCTGATCATTATTATTACATAAATATGAATGCAGCCTTAATCTATATAACTTTGCCCAGACATTTCTACTTGGATGCTATTGATTTTTATTAGTCAGTAATAAATCCCATTTCATCTTGTGTTAGAATTTTCCTGCGGAACACATTAAGATTTCCTATATATTAAAAAAGAAGAAGAAGAAGTAGAAGCAGCAGCAAGTGTAAAAGTTTATAGTCAGGCACCAGTGGCTTATCCCTATAATCCTAACTACTCAGGAGACTTTAGATTCAGAGGATCTCAGTGTGAGGCCAGGCAGAGCAGAAAAGTCCAGGAAAGTCCATCTCCAATTAACCAGCAAAAACCTGCTTGTGAGTGTAGCTCAAGTGGTAGATCCTAATAAGCAAGCCAAGCAAACAGCCATGGAGCTCCACACCCTGAGATCCAAATACAGAACAGAAATAAATGAGAAAGCAAAATTTTAGGTTCATAAAATGGTTTAACTTGATTCAAATCTCTGCTCTGCCATTAAATTATAAATTTAGCTGTTTTCTTGGAGGAAAAGGTGATATCAGGATTGTTTTGAGATTCAGGGAAGTATATGTAAAAACATTTTAATTCTTTTTTTGGGGGGTGGGGAGGGTCCAGTCATGGGACCTGAACTCTGGGCCTGGGCACTGTCCCTCAGCTCTTCAGCTCAAGGCTAGTGCTCTACCACGGAGCCACCTTCCCAGCCCAAAACATTTAAATTCTTACAGAAAGAAAATAGACAAGAAAATGGTATAAACAAAGAGGTAGAATCAGTGATTAATATATAGCAGACAGGTCAGTAAAACTTCATGTGAAAATAAACAGGACAATGGAAATCACAGTAGTATAAAACTACAGTTAAAGAAAGCTTCCCTGAAATAAACTTGAATCTTGAGTAGTAAAAGGGAGCACCATCTAGGAAAATTGCTTAAAACAGTAAACTAAATTACATCCAAGTACAGCTGCTGATTACAGTTATAAAAACAGTAACCCTCTGGTTCTTCAGGAAAAAGATCAAGCTTTTTTTTTTTTTTTTTTTTTGGCCAGGGGCTTGAACTCTGGGTCTGGGTGCTGTCCCTTTTGTTGAAAGCAAGAACCTCTACCATTTGAGCCACAGCACCACTTCCAACTTTTTTGAGTAGTCTATTGAAGACAAGAGTCTCACAGTTTCCAGAAGACCAAAGATTTTATAACAAGACCAGCATATTTCTCAAGAGCCATTTGCAAAACAAGACAGTAGTGAAACCATTTTAGATTTAAAAGAAAAAAAAAACCCTAAGTGTGAACAGGGTTTGTTTTTTTAATCCAACTCAATTATTCTCCAGATATTAAGTGTAAAGAAAAACAGGTTTATTGCTGTGAAATTCACATGGCGTAAAATGGAGTAACCCCTATCTACTTGAGAGGCAGTTCAGAAAGACCCAGAGATACAGGCAGAAAAAAAACTGAGTCCCTATAAAAAGGACCCAGGGCATGACTCAAGTGGTAGAGGGCTTATCTAACAAGTACAAGGCCCCAAGTTCAAACTCCAGTACTGAACTACAACAAAAGTTATTCATCAGTGAAGTCGTTTTCAAATAAGTGAGAGCATCCTCATCAACTTGGAGATGTCTGTTATTTTCATTTAGAGCAAGATGCTTTGCCACTTACTGGTGGGATACATTTTAAGGAATGTGTGCTTAGGTGATTTCATGCCTATGAGACTATCAATTAAGATGACTACTGAAACCAGGGTTCATTGTAGCAAACATAGGATAGAAGGCCAATGGGGGAGACTAGCGTGCATAATTCAAACTCCCAGGAGCACTAGTTGAGCATTAACAACCATTTCTTAGGAATGAGAGGCTAAGGGCATTAATATCAATTTCTTAGGAATGAAAGGCTAAGGGTCTAGCTTGAACCATAAATAATGAGTCCTTTAGAGCAAGACCAGCCCTTAAAAAAATAAAGCAGCCATTCCTTCTTGGAACATGCTTGCCGTATTTGTATCCTAGCATTTCTTGTTGTGACATAGCAACTCTTAGAGGCAGTCATGTTGTTCTGGAAGTCTGCAGAGTCCAGTCTGTGATAGCAACAGCCCTCTCCCACTGAAGACAGTAAAGAAGCCATTGTCTATGGCTCACTTCCCGGCAGATGATACAGAACCTCTGTTACCAACACCTGGCCTTCACTCAGGTTTGAGAGCAGCCAATTTAGGGTGTAATTACTGCTTATGAGCCTCTAGCACTGACTTATGCAGCCTGGCCCGTTTCTGCTGCACAGGTTATTCATGAAGTAGGGCTGGACCATGGACTCACAACCTAGTTGGGAATCTTTGGGTTTTCTTTGTTTTTTTTTTTTAATTACTCCAAATGACATTTATTACCCTTATTTATTCATTATTTATTTTATTTAGTATTATTATATACATTACATTTATTTCATGTATTACATCTTATCACATTATATGTTTGCATACGGATTATATATATCATACTAAGTCCCAGGACTTTTACAGAGAAGAAAAAAAATGTGTCAGAATTGGCTTTTTACTCCACATATAACCTTTTCGCCATGCTGGGATTTGAACTCACAGCCCACAATGCCCAGTTCATGAATGGGTCAGTTGTAGAACAAAAGCCTTTGGCAAACTGAGCTTCCAGCCAGTTCTGAGGACCTGCGATCAAGCCATAGTAGTGGCCTACAGATAGATAGAAGATAGATAGATAGATAGATAGATGTGTAGTTTGCTATATATATGAGAGAATGTGAGGATATTAAATTATATATATAAATTATTAATTATTAAATTAGGCCTCCATTTAACGAAGTATCATGGTTGAATACTTATTTAAGCATTCATGTAAAAGTAGTCTATCCTTTAATTAGGAGGGTTTTCTTTTTTTTAAGAAGTTTTTTATTGTGAAAATACTGTGCAGAGGGGTTACAATCACATGAGCAAGGTAATGAGTACATTTCTTATCAAGTATTGTTACCTCCTCCTTTGTTTTTCCCCTCCCATCCCTTCCCTCCCATCTCCACAACTACATTCCTTCCCTCTCCCCCCCCACCAAAGTTGTAAAGTTCATTTTCGACATAACGACATGTACATCTCATTGTTGCAATGGGTCCACCTGTATCCCTATTTAAACAATTTGTTTTTTCCCTTCCACTCCCCAAATTATACCAACATCAAATACAGTGAAAACGGGGTTGGGTTTTCATATTACATGTCTATAGAAGTGATTGGAATGGATGAACTCCCAAATACCAAACACAACATTACTCAGGTTTCTGGGTTTGATGATCCCCAGCACTACAAGAACAAAATTATTACGTACTGCTGCACATCTTTTAGAATAGTCAAAAATCTAGCCTCCAGAACACGGACACTGCCAAATGCTGGCATGCTGGCGAAGATATGAAGTAACAGAACTCTTTTACCAAAGTACCTTACCTGTTTTGCATTCCTTCCGTTGTTGGATCAGTTTGGCAGTTTCAAAAAAAAAAATCCTAAACATAATTATGACCCAACAAGAATACTTTATTATATTTACTGGAGTTGAGAGCGTAGATCCACAGAAAAATTTGCACAAAGTTTTTACGGTAAACTATAATTCCTAAGAGCTGGAAGCAACCAAGATGCCCTTCAGTTAGATGATGGATAAACATACACTGAGATGCTGAGACTGATGAGCTGTCTCACCTGAAAAGCCATAAAGGGAACTTAAGACTTGCATATATGTATATTCACATACACCTAGGAACGTGTAGTCCAAAATATCAGTAGCATCTACTAAACTACAACTTAATTTCCCTGCTTTTGTTTTCAAAAAACAATATGTTCATGCAGTCAGAAAATACAAAGGTGAGGTTTTGTTTTTGTTTTTTAAATTAAATCAGTACCACCACCACAAAAGGTAGAAAGAATAAACTGGAAACAGGCCTTGCTGTGCTGATGGCCCTGAAGGCCACCACTCAGTGGTAGCATCCTGTAGGAATGCCAAGTAGCCTGGTGTTTCCCTTCCCTCCCCCTCCCCCCCCCCCTTTTTTTTTGTTGTTGGTGGTAGGGCTTAAACTCAGGACCTGGGCTCTGTCTCTGAGCTCTTTTCTCAAAGCTAGTGCCTCTACCACTTGAGCCACAGCGCCACTTCCAGTTTTCTGATGGTTAAGTACAGATAAGAGTCTCATAGACTTTCCTGCCCTGGCTGATTTTGAACAGCAAGCCTCAGATCTCAGCCACCAGTGGCGTAAGCCACCAGTGCCAGGCAGTCTGCTTGCTACTTTTACACCAACAGACGAGGATATGGTATCAAATCAAGGATGTGGTATCAAGAAGCACTTGCTTAGCATGAAATTCTCCACTTTCAACAATCAAGGCCAAACATATTTGGAGTCATCAGACCCAGAGCTGCAGACTAAGATCAGCTCCTAATCTTTCATGTTAATATTCATTTTGATTACTGAGGGCCAACAATTAAGTTCTAAGGCTCCTTTCAAGACTGCTGTGTGAAGTTCAGGTGTTGGAAAACACCAGGCAATACTAATGGAAATAAGTATTGAGGGCTCTCGGATATTTTGTGAACCATTTTCAAAGCCACCTGTACTCCACTCAGTAGCAATTAATATAGTTTTTATACAACACTTTGGGGTGGGGACAAAGATAGAAATCTAGATTTTAAGGCTCCCTAACAAAGGATCCATTTCTAAAAAGGATCCATTATCTACCCCAGCCAACCATTCAATCCTAGCTCAAGTGTAGGCTTGAACCAAGGTGGGCCCTGGGTATTCACTGTAACAAAATAGGGGGCTCCCAAGAATGCATTCAGCTTCATCATCCTAGGAGTACAGGGTTCAGGGGAGTACATGCAATCACTTAAGTCTCCAATCGCAGTCCTTCAGTCTAGCTGGTGGTTTGCTGGCTGTAATAAATGATGGCTCAACACAACTTTTAATAAGGAAAAAGCGGGAGAAACTGGTGTTGACCAAGGTACAAAACAAAATCCATTTCCAAAGAAATAGGCCCCGTTCAAAGAAATAAATCATTCTCCCTGCTAATACATTTCCTGCCATAGTTTCCCTTGAAGCTTTGTTATTCATTTTTCTCACCATCAATAAACAACTGTTTGTTACACGTGTTAACAGTGTTTTCCTTTTAAACTACTGAGCGCTGTTGAGGAAGGGGCATGCATTTCCTCCTCGTGTTCTCATTATCATTGGTGTTCAAAAACAAAACCAAAACCCTTTCCTTTGGATTTATTCAGAGAGCTAACAGCTGATTTTATACAGAATGCTAGAAGAAAAAGAGTAACGTGGCCTGCAGCCCCTCTTGTGGAGGGTGTGGAAATGTTTGATGTCCTGGTGCTTGTTCAGAAAAGAATGTTGTTTTGAAATGTGCAGTGAAATCAGGGAAAGATCCAAAGGAAGTTCCTATTGAGACAAAAATCAAATCAACTCACCATCCCAATTCCTTCTCTTGGGCCAGTGGGCCCCTTGGCTCTGTGCCCACCATCTGCATCCAGAGTCCAATGAGGCCCCAGTATCACTGCCTGCAAGGACATGCCAGCATGGTGTTGATCCCCAGTCAGGCTGAAAGAGACTTTGTCAGCGGCGACCTAGGGTCTCTCTGGAGGTGGTAGAGCCGACAACTTGCCCCCCTCACCCTCAGGTCTGCCGATGGGATCCGCCGACAGGAACTGACAGTAGACAGGTTAACAGGGAGAAAGGCATACAGACTAGTTCACATGCAAGTCGCTCAGCGTGAAACTCAGGCTGTGCTTTGGATATAATCTAGTGTATCCACCAAAGTTTTACAGGTTAAAAGCTCCGTCCTTAGTTTGGCAATATGGGAGTTGATGGAACTTATCCTTTCAGAGGTGGGGCTTAGTGGAAAGAGGTTAGGTGATTGAGGACAGGCCCTTGGGAGGGATGAATGGTCATCCCTCAGGGCTTTGGGGGCTCTCTTGGGGGGTTGAATTTCGAAGAACAAGGCTGGCTCTATCCTGTCCCTCCTGGGCTTGCTGACTCACCCAGTGATGTCTCCCACCTTACCCTACCAGGAGATCCCTCTCCCTCTCATGAAGTCCTCATTCAAGTACTGAACCCAGGCTGGTGCCAGGCCCTTGAGCCTCCAGAGCCATGAGCTAAATGAACATCTTCACAGAGTACTCAGATTCTGATAACAGATGAATCATATAAAGCACCAAATGACTACAGCTTAGCTTAAATACTCTTCCTAGGGAAGAGGGAGTTATAGGCAATTTCTGTGTGCAATTTCCACACATGTTTACAATGTATTCCAAATCTCACCTATCACCTGTCTTGCCCGTTTCCCAAAACCATTTTAACAGGTTTCATTGTTCTGCTTTCATATATGCAGTCAGTCTACTTCGGATTTATCTTCTTTCATCCTCCTTTGATCCCAACCCCTGTCCCGACCTACAGGACTTCAACGAGGGCAGTGAACCTAAGCGAGAAGGAATGAAGGGACTAGAGACACGAAGAAGGACAGCAAGACAAGGATTCTGATCAAGCTGCCAATTTTTATTTTTCACACAAGGGTATTTATATGCTTGGACTTAGGGCGTGGTGAAAAGGTGGTCATTAGTAGCTGCAGGGTGTTTACTTAGGGCGTGGTGAAAAGGTGGGATTCTGTAAACTCAGCCTCAAAACCTTCCAGTGAGATAGTTAAGCCTATTATGTTGAGAGACTTAACTTTTGGCTCCCAACAAACCCCCTCCCATACAAGTATCTGAGCTCATTTCTCTCCCTCACCCCCCATTTCAGTGACCTATGGTTTTAATTGAGGGTCACACTGTTTTATATATAATTTTAAGGCATTCTTAGATTATTCATCCTCTTTTTCCTCTTCACTTTCTCTTCCTAAGTAGTCCCCTTAGACTCATGTCCTATAATTGATCTACATATACAGGTATATACATGTCCATCACTATGCAAGATCTTGCTTCCACAATTTTAAAAGGAATAGTTGATTTTTGGGGGGAGAAGGGGGAGCTGGGGAGGGAGACCAGGGGAGGGGGAGCAAGGGGAGTCAAAGTTGCCTGAATAACATACAACAGCCCTGGACAAGCATCAAGGGCTCCTGGTCCTTTCTGCCTGTTAATCTTTGTTATGGATTCTTCACTGAAATCTACAATAACCAATCATCATCGCCTTCCTTCTGGAAGGATTCCCTGTAGTCAGAAGACAATCTGAGAGAAAGTCTCACTCATCTGAGAGCCTGGAAGTCCAGGTCAGTGTCCTTAGTGCTATTGCTTCTGCTCTACACTGAGCATTCCAAGCTACCACACTTCGTGGCAGTACTTTTGAGCCCCAACAGAGCTCTGTAAGAGTCTATCTAACATCCACATGTCTGCCCTGCCGCAGAGCCCACAGGCTCATGAGTTACACTGTTGTTTGGGGCTTTTGTTGAGAAAGGGTCTCACTGTTTAATCCAGGCTAGCCTCAACCGGAGACTCCCACCTCAGTCTCCCCCACTCCACAGGTTTTGGTCCATACCAAATAAGATGTCTCCAGCTCTCACAGAGAGCCCAGAATAGGACAAGAAGTGTGCCTCAACACAACCATTAAGGGTGAAAAATGCAGCAGTGGAGCTCACTGCTCAGAAAGTGAACTAGACAACTCATGGTAGATAGGGGAGGGAGGGAATGGGAGAGTGAGGAAATAGAAGACATTGTACTCATTACCTGACTCTGTAATTGTAATCCCTCTATACATCACCTATAACTATTTTTTAATGTTTTTTTATTGTAAAAATAGTATACAGAGGAGTTACAGTTACATGAGTCAGGTAATGAGTACATTTCCTATTGAGCATTGTTAGCTTCTTTTTTTCCCTACTATCCCTTCTCTCCCCACTTCCCCAGCTATCCCCTTCCCCCAATTTTTTTTAAAAACCTACCATCATGCCATGGCTGGTAGCTCACACCTGTAATCCTAGCTACTCAGAAGGCTGAGCTCTGAGGATCAGAGTTCAAAGCCAGCCTGAGCAGGAAAGTCCGTGAGACTCTTTATCTCCCATTAACCACCAGAAAACCTGAAGTGGTGCTGTGGCTCAAGTGGTAGAGTGCTCACCTTGAGCTGAAGAGCTCAGGGACAGTGCCCTGGCCCAGAGTTCAAGCCCCATGACTGAGAAAAAAAAAAAAACCTACCATCAAGGTAAATCAATGTTGTGGAGGGGGTTTTTTGGTTTTTATGCACATGAACATACACACCAGTCCTAGGGCCCAAACTCTAGAGTACCTAGGATTGCAAGTGTGAGCCACTAGCACCTGGCTTAATGTTTTCAAAAACTCAAAAGCAGTATGAAGACATATCATGAAGTATGAAATTTTTTATTTTATTTTATTTTATTTTTGGTCCGGTTGTGGGGCCTGAACTCTGCGCCTGGGCGCTGTCCCTCAGCTCTTCAGCTCAAGGCTAGCGCTCTACCATTAAGCCACAGCGCCACTTCCGGCTTTTTTCTTTTTGCTTATGTGGTGCTGAGGAATCGAACCCAGGGCCTCAGGCATGCAAGGCAAGCACTCTACCACTGAGCCACCTTCCCAGCCCCAGTATGAAAATTTTTAATCAAGACAGTCTCTGTAACACATTGTTCAGCTATATTGGAACCTGGGGCAAAAGCAAAATCATGAAGGCTGATAATTAACGTCTTAAAAATTTTGCTATTTGTACATCATATTTCAAGCTGTGTACTGGAATGTGATTTGTTGCGACAGGAGGTTTTTGTGCACACTGAAATGTTGGACGCCCGGCTCGGCCCTGTCCCAGTCCAGGCAGTGACAGGTTCTAAGTTCCCCTCTTCAGGCCACACTATCACGATCCACCTTCCCAGGATGATGGAGAGCAGGGTTGTTTCAAATCTGGCTCTCAGCACCACAGCTCTCCCATCGCTGCCCTTCTTGGCAGCTTTCCTGGCTGGGATCTGTAATGTCCTCATCATTCGCAATGCGTACTATTGTATGTGACCCGTGCTTAAAGGCCTGGGGTAGGCTCAGGGAAGGAGTGGGCGATTAGCCTAAAATAATGACTGTACTGACAGGAAGCTCCTAGTTGGAGGTTTCTAGTCATTGTTCCATGGCCTGCCTCAGACCCTCTACATGTCCAAGCGGGGCCAACACAACATCAAGAAGCTCTTTCATCTCTTTGCCAGACCCTCAGAAGGGCAGAGGTGGGGACAGAATTCTTGTTGTCCTGTCTTTCCAGGCCTCAGTTTCCTTCTCTGTAGAACAGGATCCTAACTTCTCCTTCCCCCTGGTCACCACCAGAAGACAAGTGAGATAGGATTGACTAAGCGCCTAGGAGAGTGTCTAGCACACACAAGCCTGAGGACTTGGCTACGCTTGTCCCCCGTGGCCTGCAGGCGCACTTCAGGGTAGAGGAGGCTGGCAGAGCAGACGGCCATTACAGTGTGTCCGAGACACTAGGACAGGAACGCTCTGGATCCCGTTTAGGAGCGCTGGGTGTTTTCATTGTTGGCAGCATTTGAGGATTTGGAGCATTTCCTGGAAAAGATCCCTTTGCTCCAAAAGAGAAAGGCCAAATGCGGATGGCCTTCAGTGCTGAGCAGCGAAGGTCACCTGGGCAAATCCGGTTAGACCTGGCATGGACCTAGGTTCCGAGGCAGACTCAGGCCCCCTACCTGAGAGCTTAAGAAATGGAGGGTGGGGCTGGGAAGGTGGCTCAGTGGTAGAGCGCTTGCCTTGCATGCCTGAGGCCCTGGGTTCAATTCCTCAGCACCACATAAACAAAAAGAAAAAAGCCGGAAGTGGCGCTGTGGCTCAAGTGGTAGAGCGCTAGCCTTGAGCTGAAGAGCTGAGGGACAGCGCCCAGGCCCAGAGTACAGGCCCCATGACCGGACCCAAAAAAAAAAAAAAGAAATGGAGGGTGTTAAAGTGATCGTGATGGAGAGGCAGGAAGATAGCTTTGCTTTTCTTTTGTGGGTCATGGGGCTTCAACTCAGGGCCTGGGTGATGTCCTTGAGCTTTTTGCTCAAGGCTAGTGCTCTACTACTTAGAGCCCCAGCACCACTTCTGGTTTTCTAGTAGTCAATTGGAGATAAGAGTCTCATGGACTTTCCTGCCTAGGCTGGCTTCGAACTTCGATCCTCAGATCTCAGCCTCCTGAGTAGCTAGGATTACAGACATGAGCCACAAGCACCTGGCAGGATGGCCTTTTAATGTCTGCATAAAACCTGGGCTTTCTTGAGCCTTTTCCATTTCCAGAGCAACTGGCTTTGTGGGTATATGGAGTCATAACACCTTTCCACAGCAATGTGGGCCCATATCCCTGATGAATTAGCCACTATGGGAGACCCAGGGTCATGTAGAATAATGTGGCCTCCAGCCAGCCAGAATTCTTTGCCTGCTAGAGTTGATGACTAAGCCTTGGGGACCAGCTCTGGCCACAAGACACACCCCTGTATTCTAACCCCAGTCCTACCTTCCTGTCCCCCATCCTTTACTGGCTTGAAAGATTCTGTCACAGGCTAGAGCCTCCACGTGTGTCCCTCACAGAACAGCTGGGCCTTGGCCAACCAAGTTTCACCTCCCAGGCAGCAAACAGTACCCTGAAACAGTCTGACATGGGCTTCACAAAGCTCTCCAGAGCCAGCTGGCCTTACCTACTTCTTGACTGCATGACCAAATGCCAGGAAAACTTTGGCTGGCTTGCCAAGTCCCCAGGACTGAGGGATGGAGAACTTGCTGACATGTTTCAGAGTCCCTTGTGGATCTGCCCCCTTCATTCCTATTGCACAGCCACTATGTCACCCAGCAGACAGAGTCCAGGCAACCGTCACTGGACGCTGGAAGACCAGTTCCAGGCTGTGTGTGATCCTGCAATGCCCCTTCTCCATATGTGGCTGGGAACACGCTGGCAGGTCCTAGATCCAAGTTTCAGTAAGAGGGGAGGATGGGGGAGGAGGGAGGAGGCAGCCATTCATTCCACGACTGCCTCATCTAGAAGGAAAACAGGATCTGCTTTTCACCCCCCCCCCACCCCCCCGCCACATGTTTCTAGTGAAACCATTGTGTGGTCCCTCAGAGATGTACTTTCTTCCCCTCTATCCTGAAGGGTGGCCATCAGAACTTCTGCGTCTGAAATACATCTACAGGACTTTAAGTCTCACTTATCCATCAGAACCAGCCAATCAGAAGAAAGCTGGGAAAGTGAGATGGAAAAACCTGTAACACCTGGATCAGGACCTTTTTCTCTTGTCTCTTCAAGACAAGGAAGAATAAAATGGTCTAAGTTGGGGCTGGGAAGTTGGCTCAGTGGTAGAGCGCTTGCCTTGCATGCCTGAGGCCCTGGGTTCGATTCCTCAGCACCACATAAGCAAAAAGAAAAAACCCGGAAGTGCCGCTGTGGCTCAAGTGGTAGAGCACTAGCCTTTGCTGAAGAGCTGAGGGACAGCGCCCAGGCCCTGAGTTCAGGCCCCACGACTGGA
Organism: Dipodomys spectabilis; assembly: GCF_019054845.1. Classification (NCBI taxonomy): domain Eukaryota; kingdom Metazoa; phylum Chordata; class Mammalia; order Rodentia; family Heteromyidae; genus Dipodomys; species Dipodomys spectabilis. The sequence continues at coordinate 417,771 of NW_024870807.1, read as the reverse complement.
CCAAAAAAAAAAAAATGGTCTAAGTTTTATCAAAGCAAGAAAACAGAACTCCCACAGGACAAGAGGGGTCCCAAGGGAGGGCACTTCCAGGAATGCCTTGTGCACAGGGGTTCATAGGTGTCTAGAAGAGAGCAATGTGTCTCTCAAGATCAGTGGACAGCCTGCAGGCCATATCAGTCCTCAGACCCAAGCAGAGGCTCCATGCAGCCTGTGCGTGCTCTCCATGTGTTCTCTGGCCCTTCTGACTGGATGCCTGCTCGGACACACGCCTCTAGAGTCCAATCAGTCCACGGTTCATGTGCAAGTCTTCAAGGGTAATGGGCTGTGATACGATGCCTAGGAGCCCTGTAGGAGTCTTCTCAAGGCCATGGTAAGGGACACAGAACCTCTATAGGAGGTTCCTCTGGCCTGATTGCCCAACCAGGCTTTTTATTTCTCCAAAACACCCAAGAGACTCCAGGGTTCCCCATAGCACAGTGTTAGCAGTTATTCCTCTAGCTGTCCTCACTCTTTCACAATCTGCATTCTCTAAAACCACCCGCAGGTCTCAGGTCTCCAAAACCCCTCCTTGCTGAGAGCTTCCTTGTTTCCACAGGTCCTATCAGATCACTCCTTCCACAGGAAGAACCCAGTCCTTGAACACCCCGTCTGCGGGGGCGGGGGGTGCAGAAGCACCCCCTCCTCTTGTGTGTAGGATCTCTTCCATCTGTCTTTGCTTAGTTCACCCTTTGTCATTTGCATGCATGCAAATGTCTTCTAATGAAGTAAACATGGAGATTCTGGAAACTAACCGAAGGTCAAACTTTCACTTAATCTTTAAAACTCAGTGCCAGAGTGATTTGCATGTTTTAAGGAAAAGTTATCTGAGAAGCAGCGTTGAATTTTTTACACTAATCCAAGCACACAGAAGCCCGGAGGCCAAGATGCGCTCCCAAGCTTCCTCAGTCTTCCTCCAAAGTAAAAGTATCCAGTCCCTCTCCCGTTGCCCACCCCAAGTTTAGTTTCTATCGTCAAGGCCAGGTCTCTGCAGGCTTTCACTGTGCTCACGTAAAGGCATGAGGTGGGCAAAGAGCTGGAATGTCTAGAGAGCTTTCCCATTTTGAAGTGATGCCCATGAGTCTGCTGAGCTCAGGAATGAGCTGTAAATAGAGGTGAGGCTTTCCATGTGCCTCCCACAAAAACCGGAAATGATGATCTTGATGCAATCCAGAATCTTTCTAAGACATCCCTATTGTTTGGAAGAAACTGTGAGGCAAGCTGAACATCAGGGAGTTTCTAATCCAAAAGAACAGAGAATGATTCCCATTACACCTGGTATTGAGTCTGAGCTATTCCATGCAACAATAAGTCAGCAATCCCATTAGGCAACAGGTAGAAGTGGGAGGGGCTAGCAACTACCCAAGTTGATGCAGGGGAAAACACGGTGCACCTATAAGAATTCCAGAACATTCTGTTGTTAGAAGGCAGGAAGAGGTTGGTTAATCTTGTGTGTCTCAGGAGAGATTGAAATCATTTTCTCAAGGCTGTAGGCATGACAAGTGGCAGAACATCTGCCTAGCAAGTGTGAGACCCTAAATCCAAACCTCAGTCCTTTTTTTTTGTGGCGGGGGGGTTCAGGGGTGCTGTCCCTAAGCTTTTTTGCTCAAGGCTAGAGCTCTACCACTTTGACACCTTCTCTTCTGGTTTTTTTCTTTCATGATGAGTTGGGGAGAAGAATCTCATGGCTTTTCCTGGCTGGCTTCAAACCTCAATCCTCCCATCTCAACCTCATGAGTAGCTAGGATTACAGGCATGAGCCACTAGCACTGGCTACTTTTTTTCAGCATTTACTAAGGTATTTGATGGGCTGGGGGAAGTCAGTGAACAGGAACTTGCCCACCAGGACTAGCACCACACAGTGAAGCAGCTGACTTTTATTCCAGTCTGTCCCCAAATGCAGCCTTTCCTCTATCTACTGGAAATTGCACTTCAAAATTCTTTCATGAACAAGTATAGAAGCTATTTCTTTCAAATTTCCCAAAAGATTGAGTTACGGTTTCACAACCAACCTGTTCTGGCATTTTTACAGGAAAAGCAGAGGGTTGTTTTAGGAGTTTGTTTCTAATTACTAAAGTGATACATGTGTACTGAATTTGGGAGGCAAAATCATGTGGTAGGTGAAGAACAGGTGAGGAAAGAAGTAGCTGGAAGATTGGCGAGGAGCTGGTCATTATTGATGCTAAATGCTGGGGTACCTCCTGACCTTGACACCTGTGTATGTTTGTTATTCTCCACAACAGAAAGGAAGAACAATTAGGTTACCTCTCTAGTTCAGTCTTTCTTTTCTGGCCAGAGAAAGGAATCAAGCCTGAACTACAAGCGCTTCCCACTACAAACAGGGAGAAGCTTGCAGAGCTCCGACGAAGGCCGGAAACCAGATCCCACTTTCCCCATCTGGGAGACTGAAATGATTATTTTCCCTTTATATCAGAGATCAAAGTGTGAACTCTAGTCCCTACCACAACCCCCAGAACGCACATGAACAACTCCATTTGGCAGCTTTAGCTACCATTAGCTTGAGATGTTCAAACTTTTAACAGAGGAAGAGAAGCAAATTCCAACCCTGGGATCCGAGAGCACTTTCCAAAGAGAGGGAAAAGGAGCGAAGCAGCTTAAATGACCCTGAAGCTAACCTTGGCGGCCATCATACAAGTCAGTCTGAGAGACCAAGACACAGGGCACTATCAGACATGCTCAAGGGCTGGTGCTTATGTTCTTCACACAACCAGATTTCCCGACAGATTCCTGGGCCTGCCAGAAGCTACCAGGTTATCCATTATCAAGGCAGCACAGCAAGAGTCATCCTGGAAGTCATCTCAACCCCACTGCTATAGCTTAGATTTGGAATGTCCTCCAAAAGGTTTTGGATACCAGCCTGAGGCCCTACGAGGTGGTGGTGGAAACATTAAGAGGTCAGGCCTGGTGGAAGAAAGCATAATCACTGAGGTCATGACCTGGAAGTCCCTCCCATTCCTTCCTCCTGGCTAACCTTGCTTCTTCTTCATGCTCCCCCTCATAACTCTAAGCCTTACCACAGACCCCAAGTTTCATAAAGCCAAGCAACCAGGGCCTGAAAGTTCTGGAACAAGAGCCATACACATTCATCATTTCATGCATCTTAAGTAAGCCATGGCTTTTCAGGCTAAAACAATGGCAAGCTACCACCCCACCCCACCTTCAGACCACAGCAATGCCACCAGAGCCACCGAGATAGGCCTACCTTTAGGATCCAAATCTGCCAACTTCGTTTTAGACAAGGTCTGACTATGTAGCTCAATAAGGCCTCAAACTTGATATTCTCCTGTCTCTGCTTCCTGAGTGCAGGTACTTACTGTAAGCAAATGTCACACACCTGGCATTTTTCACTTTTTTTTTCTTTTGCTGGTCCTGAGACTTAAACTCAGGGCCTGGGCACTGTCCCTAAGCTTCTTTGTGCTCAAGGCTGGCACTCTACATGAGTTACAGCACCGCTTCCAGCTTTTCTCCCCAGGCTAGCTCCAAACCGCGATACTCAGACCCCAGCCTCCAAAGTAGCTATGATTATAAGTGTGAGCCACCAGTGCTCAGCTTTTTTTTTTTTTCTTCACTATTCTTAAGTACCCCTAGGAGTACTCCACAGTTGATCTGCAGACTTTCAGAATGGACACAAACAGAATGGTACTTCTATGGACGTTTCCTGTCAATACTTTAAAAATCAAAGTGGTTGGCCCTGATCATCTGTTGATTAGTTTCCTGTTGCTGCTCCAACAATTGGCTCTGCCCTGAGGCTTAAAGCACCCCAAACTTATCCCCCAGTTCTGTAGGTCAGAACTTGGGGGGTGGGGATTGGATGGTCTCTCTGCTCAGACTCTCTCTTCTCCAAAATCAGGATAGGCTGGCCTGGTTCTTTTCTGGAGACTGTGGGAAGAGCTCACTTCCAAACTCATCCAGGTCACTGATGGAACTCAGCTCCTACCAGCCCTGGGAGAGATCCCTATTCATCGCTTACTTGTCTTCGTACCTTACAGCTGTCTGCATACCTGAGTCACATTACCAGGTGAAGTGAGTTAACTCAAACCAGACACAGGTCCAGACCAAGCAAGGCCCATTTCCTGTCCTCAAGAATCTAAAAGGCTAAAGAGGGGACAGCAAAATAGCAGGGGGGGGGGGGGGGGTAGGGAAACAGGTAGAGATTGTTCTACCTGGTTTTATTCCAACTGGCTTTATGGGTACAAACATGAGTTTCCCTTTTTCTCAACAAACCCAAGCTCCCCTTCCTTTCCCTTGGCTATTCCTAGATTTTTGGTCCCATCTATGAGGAAGTCAGTTAGTTCTCATCAAGTTCTAACCCTCAGTCTTCAGGGTCTCCATGAGTCTTTTCAAATTAGTTTGAATTCCCTCCAATTCAGAACCTAGAACAAATTGATTTGGAAGCATTCACCCAAACCCGTGGGGGTGGGCAGGAGGGAGGGAGAGGTGGACAGTCAGGAAATAAGACAGGGAAGGAAGCTTTTTAAAAAAATGGTGAGGGGGGCTAGGAAGGTGGCTCAGTGGTAAGAGTGCTTGCCTTGCATTCATGAGGCCCTGGGTTCAATTCCTCAGCACCACATAAGTAGAAAAAGCTGGAAGTGGCACTGTGGCTCAAGTGGTAGAGCGCTAGCCTTGAGCTGAAGAGCTGAGGGACAGCGCCCAGGCCTAGAGTCCAAGCCCCACGACCAACAAAAAAAAAAAAAATGGTGAGGGAGAAAGAAAAGGGAAGAGAAGATAGGAATTAGAATGAGGAAAAAGAGATATTGGACACTGGCCACATCAGGGAGTTTTGAAGGAGGTCCCTAAATTTCACACGGGTCCCCGGGGTGCGGGGAGATGGGAGCAGGCTCCTGTGGCCCTGGCTCCAGTGAAAAGCAAACTGCCTCACGTCTTTCTAAAGGAATTCGCCAGCCCATTTTGGGACTGACATCCCCAGGACACCCTCAAGCAGAGAAATCGTGTGGGAAGGTAAGAGCAGATAGTAATTTGAGAGAAAAAAAAATAAAATCTGAAGCCAGCCTAGCAGATCTCCTGATTTCTTCAAGCCCATTCAGCTTTGGAAAAAATAACAAGGTCTCAATTCTGTTCACATTGGAAAGGAGAACTCAAAAACTTTTGACTTCTGAACCCCAGCGCGCCTGCTTGGAGAATATTTAGTAATGTTAGGGCTCCATCTACAGACAAGGAAGGAGCATGGGCGGTGGATTTCTCCAGCCAGCAGTAGGAGCTCAGAGCGCGCAGGCTCACTGCCTCTCTCTGAGCTATTTATACAACACAGACCTGCAACCAGGCTGGAAGTTATTTATTTCAACTGTGTCTCCAACAGCAGCTGTTGAGAATATACCCGAACCTTTTCCGTCAACAATGCTTTGGAATCTCTATTTTAAACCTGTGTGCTATGAATTGAGTTCTTTTTTTTTTTCTAAATCACTTTGTTTTCTTTTTTTCTATTGCAACAATGCAATACACAAAAGCCTTTAAAATGCCAAGACTGCATTTTTTTCCTCATTCATGAAACAATCACCTAATTAGCCAGTGTGCAAAACAAGCAAATCACAAAGATCAAGAAAGAAGATGGGAGAAAGACTAAAATAACCAATGGATTTAGAGTTTGGGACAATTTAGGAAGACAGTGGATACAGGCTCTTTGACTCATGATAGAAGGGAAAACTGGAAATCAGTTCCAAAACACCGAAAGATTTCTGCCTTTTGTTGTTGTTGTTGTTGTTTGGTGCCTAGGCACTGTCCCTGAGCCTTTATGCTCAAGGCTAGTGTTCTAGGCCTTAAACCACAGCTCCACTTCCAGCTTCTCTGGTGATTAATTGGAGATGAGAGTCTTATAGACTTTCCTGCCTGTGTTGGCTTCAAACTTCAATCCTCAGATCTCAGCCTCCTGAATAGTTAGGATTGCAGGTGTGAGCCACTGGCCCCTGGCTATTTTTTTTCTTCAAAATGTACTTAGCTTTTTCCTAAATAAAAGGTAATGCAAAAACATTTGCTTTGTTCAGAGAATTTGGAAACACAAAATAAGATGGAATAAATCATCCATCAGTCAAAAGCTTACCAACCAAAGATGACCATGGTTAAGTGTTTAATTTTGTCTTTATAAGTATAGTGCTGTGTGTTCACCAACCCATCAGAGTTAGCATTTTCTGTGTTGCTCCATATTTTTCTCTGTGATTCCCAGTGACTTCAGAGCATTGTCATGTGAACACACCATCATTTATGCCATATGTGATTATTAAGTTGTCGAAATTATAAGCTTTGCACAGATAACATGCTTGAAGATAAACATCTCCATGAACCACAGAGAGCACGCGAGCCTTGAGCCCTCTGAGATATACATCAGGTTGTCGTCCTAGAATTTCACATTATATCTGAACCAAAATCTGCCTGCAGGAGTCCTGGGCACTCACAGTGCCAGAGAAACTGTGGCAAGTGATGGGAAGTTAGCCAGCGCTAACTTTATCAGAATGGTTTCTGATAAATTCTTTACTGTGTGGGTGATTTAGTCTGAAATGCCTCTGGGAAAACAGGCAGCAAAACATGTTTTTGACCTGATAAGTATTTAGTCAATAGAGCCTTAAGAAAGGCTCAGAGATCACAAAAGATAGGATCATTTCACTCATCTTCACCACCTAAACCCCACCACTTGCCATGATTAATATCATGCCTACTTTGCTTGTCTCTCTCTCTCATGTTGTCCATAGTTTGTCCTCATGGATACTATGCCCCCGAGGCCAAGGACATGTCAAGTGATGATCATGCCTTGTCCCCCACAGACACCAAAATCTGAGGATGCTCAAGTCCCTTACATAATAAAGGAGTTGCATATACCCATGCACACCCATCCTCCTGTGGACTTTGCATTGTCTCTAAATCAGTTGCAACCCACACGACAACAGAAGCACTATGTAAACAGTTGTTACCCTGTATTGTGTAGAGAATGATAGACAAGAAAAAGGTCTGCATGGATTCAGTACAGACCTTATTGAGGTCAAATTTTTTCCATCCCTGGTTGGTTGGTTGAATTCACAGGAGAACTCTGGGACCTGGAGAGCTAGTTGTATCCAGTTTCTTCTTTGGAACTAAAATACATTCTGTGCTATCCTTCAGTCCCTCGGTTCATGTAGACCTGTAGAAAGTACTCAAGGCTGATGAGGAACAGCTCTTACAAGAGGATATCTCACAGCAAGAGCCATTTGGGGATTAATTCTGAAAAGGGAGGGGCAGAAGTAATGGGCTTCAGGTGAAAAGAAGAAACAATACTTTTTCTTAGATTTCAGTGTGTGCCTTATTGACAATATGTCATTGGAACACACACACACACACACACACACACACACACACACACACACACACACGACTGGGAATAATGTGGCAGCAAGTCCCAGAACGTTGGAGCTAAAGGTAACTACTTGAGTAGAATTTGAGGCTGAGTGTTGACCCAGTTCCTGGCCCCAGCTAACATCGGAGTAGAGAAGCTCCTTATTACTGACCCAAGGATCTTTTCCAAAGACGATGATTTTACTTTCAGACATCAAACTTGACTCCCTTTGTTGCTGGCAAGCAAGAAGATATCCAAAAGGAATGGCCAAAGGGAATTGGGAGCAGGTCTCTGGGAAGCTGTAATTTCTTTGGAAGAAACATTCCTGGCTTTTTTTTTTGGGCCGGGGATGGGGGGGAGGGTAGGTGGCACTGGGGGACTTGAACTCAGAGTCTCACTCTGTGGCTCAGCTTTCTTGCTCACAGTTGGCTTGTGTTTGTGTGTGTGTGTGTGTGTTGCATACTTCTCTAGGGTACTGGGAAAGTATTGTATAAGACAGCATTCTCTGTCTCACTCCTGCAGATAAACACCTCAAGAGAAGAAAATGAAAGGCTGACCCTAAACCCTCAGGTCCAACCTGGCAGTAACTGCAGAGCATGGAAGGGTAGCATCATCCAGAAGCCCAGGATCCTCTGTTTTTATTGCAGATTCTCACCACGTCCCTCTGAATGCACCTATGTCATCCTGAGGGTGACCATCCTGGGAGGTTAGTACTTGTTCTACATCTTCCATGCATCTGAGGGAGGGAGGGTAGGGTTTGAGGTTGGGGTTAAATGAAGATGGGAGACAGCATGCTGACCTATGCAGCAGCCGCCCTCCCTCTCCACCCCCTGACAGGTGGATCGGCTCAGATTTTCAATTCATCTGATTTTTTTTTCTTTTAAGTACAAAGGGTCAGAGATGAACAACACCCCATCCTTAGGTGCTCACAGTGAGACCTTGAGCACTCCAGACAAAACAGCCAAGACTATAATTACACTGGTAGAAAGGCCCATAGTCAATTCCATCTGCCTGCCCATCACTAGACCACATGGCCTTGAACTTCAGGCAGTCATACTTTGAGGCTGGTATTCAGTGGGTCCCAGGTTATTCATAGAGCTGACTGCCTACTGGGAATAAAGGTTAAGAAATTTGGCTGGAAGCCGGGCGCTGGTGGCTCACGCCTGTAATCCTAGCTACTCAGGAGACTGAGATCTGAGGATCTTGGTTCAAAGCCAGCCCGGGCAGGAGAGACGGTGAGACTCCTATCTCCAATAAAGCACCAGAAAACCGGAAGTGGTGCTGTAGCTCAAGTGGTAGAGCGCTCGCCTTGAGCTGAAGAGCTGAGGGACAGCGCCCAGGCCCAGAGTTCAAGCCCCATGACCGACCAAAAAAAAAAAAAAAAAGAAATTTGGCTGGGCACCAATGGCTCACAATGGCTGAGATCTGAGGTTCATGGTTCAAAGCCAGCAGGGGCAGGAAATTCCATGAGACTCTTATCTCCAGTCAAAAAACCCTGAAGTAAAGCTGTGGCTTTAGTGTTACAGTGCTAGCTAGCCTTCAGCCAAAAAGCTCAGAGACTGTGCCCAGGCCCCTGAGCTCAAGCCCCAGGGCTGGCACAAGAAAGAAAATAAAAGAAATTTGCCTGACCACCCCTCTCCCAATCTACCTATTTGAAGTGTTTTCCAAACTTGTTCATTGTCAAGAATCACCTAGGAACTTGTCAAAATACAAGCTGACAGGCCATACCTTGGACCTGTTGAATCAGCAGTTGTAGGAGGGCTGGGATGCCTGAGTGGAAAACATTCCCAGCTGATGGAAATAAGCGACTGAGAACAGTAAATACCAACTGTTCTCCCTCATCGGTAGAAGCTAGTCTTTAAAAATGGATGACACAGCCTGGCACCAGTGACGCATGCCTAGCCAAGGAGCTGGAATTCCAGGCATGGTACAACAAACAGGTATGCAGTCTCATCTTTAGAAAAAGTGACACAGAGCTGGGAAGGTGGCTTGGTGGTAGCGTGCTTGCCTAGCATGCATGAAGCCCTGGGTTTGATTCCTCAGCACCACATAAACAGAAAAAGCCAGATGTGGCACTGTGGCTTAAGTGGCAGAGTGCTAGCATTGAGCAAAAGAAGCTCAGGGACAGTGCTCAGGCCCTAAGTTCAAAACCCCAGGACTGGGGGGGGGGGGGGGAGGAGAGAGAGAGAGAGAGAGAGAGAGAGAGTAACCATAGCTACTCAAAAAGCTGACAAAGAATCTCTTTTCCAAGCCATCCTGGGAAGAAAAGTCTGCAAGCTTCCATCAATTAGCCTGTATGAAGCAAGACTAGAGACACCACTTTGGCAGAAAAAGCCAAATGAAGTTTTCTTCCAACATAGTGTCTGCTGAGTATCACTGTTGCATTGGTTCACCCTTTGTCTCACCATTTTGTGATTCCTCTTCCTGTCCCCAAATCAGATAACTTATATAGAAGACACGGGGTACCAAAATTAAAAAACAGGACAACACTTTACAACTTGGGGAGGGGAAGTTGCAGGGGAGGGAAAGTGGGAGAAAATCGAAGGAAGGGGTAACAATGTTTAACAAGAAATGTACTCATTTCCTTACTTCTGTAAATGTATCCCCTCTGTACATTTTACAATAAAATAAAAAAAAATTTTAAGCCCAATGAGGGCTGGGAAGGTGGCTCAGTGGTAGAGCACTTGCCTCACATGCATGAGGCCCTGGGTTCGATTCCTCAGCACCACATAAGCAGAAAAAAAAAGCCGGAAGTGGCACTGTGGCTCAAGTGGTAGCGCGCTAGCCTTGACCTGAAGAGCTGAGGGACAGCGCCCAGGCCCAGAGTTCAAGCCCCAAGAAAGTCCAAAACAAAAAAGCCAAATGATGAGCACTCAAGGCCCTGAGTTCACACTACAGTACCAGACCACAAAAACAAACAAAAAGCATAACACAAATGTAAAACAAGTTCTGATTGGGAGATGGGTACCAATGGTTAGGGAAAGGGGAAAAGGAGAGGAAAGGGCATGTGGAGTGAAAAATGCTGGGAATACTGGATACGGTGTATATAAATCGACCAACCAAACCAGATGAAAGGGATTCAGGAAGGGGCAAGGGAGTGAGGACAGTTGCTGGGTGAATCTGATTGGGGCACATTATATACATATATGTCAATGCCACAAAGAAACCTCCTGTGTCACTAACACACGCTGATAAAAGGGGAGGAGAAAAACTTAGTTCCCAGCTGCTCCTGATGAGTTGAGTGGCCAAGCTTGGGAAATATTAACTTCAACACCCCCAAAGTCCTTTAACAACTCACAAAAATACGAGCTCTGAGCCGAGTCCCGGTGGCTCACACCTGTAATCCTAGCTACTCAGGAGGCTGAGTTCTGAGGATCACAGCTCAAACCAGCTGAGGTAGTAAAGCTGGTGTGAGACTCTAATCTCTACCAATAATAATAATAATAATAATAATGGAGTGGAGCTATGACTCAAGTGATAGAACTCTAGCTTTGAGCAAAAAAGCCCAGGGACAACACCTAAGCCCTGAGTTCAAGTTCCAGGACCAGCACAAACCAAACAAAACAAGCTTTGAACACTCAAAGGAACATTTATTACAATGATTTTTGGGAGACTTATGTTGCCAGTTTAGTAAGTAAAAGTACAGAATAATCACTAAAATTTGAATGTTCAGATAAACAAGAAGTGTTTTAGTACATGTGTCCTAAGCACTGTTTGGGACATAGTCCCACTAGACTTTGACTTTTTTTTTCCCCCCAGGGCTGAGGACCGAACCCAGGGCCTTGCGCCGGCCAGGTGGGCGCCCTCCCGCTGAGCTAAACCCCCAGCCCCTAGACTTTGACTTCTGCTCAGAAGCCCTGTCAAATGACCTGCACCCCTTTATCTTATGCTATGGAAAAGATAAAGTTTTGTTTTTTCAGATGGAGTCTTGTGATGTCACCCAGGCTGGTGTCAGTCTTCTGACTTCATGTGAGCCTTGGCCTCTCTTGGGGAGCTGGAATTCCAGACATGCCCTACCACATCAGGTATGTGAAATCTAATCTTTTGCAAAAGGAAGTGGGCCGAGAGAGGCAAGCGTCCATTCTAAATGCCTCTCCAGGGGCTCAGCTATCACCTCTCACTTGGTTGTGTCTCCTGCCTGGCAGGTAAACCAAGGTGGCCCTTCATCACTCTAATTTTAAAAAGACTCAAGGGGGAAAAGGCTAAGCACTAAAGAAGAGAAATGTTTTGGTTTTTTTAAATATAATTTTATTGTTATTAAGGTGTTATGCGGAGGGGTTACCATTTCATAAGTCAGGTAATGTGTACATTTCTTTTTGGACAATGTCGCCCCTTCCTTTGCTTTCCCCCAGTTTGCTCCTCCTATGAGCATAGTTCATTTTCTACATAGTAAGACTTTTTTTTTTTAAGACAAAGAATTGCAGGTAGAAGACTAACATCTGAAGATTGCAGTCTGTAGCCAGCCCTGGCAGGAAATTCCATGAGATTCTTATCTCCAATTAACCACCAAAAGGCCAGAGGTAGAGCCGGGGCTCAAGTGGTAAAACACCAGCCTTGAGCAGAAAAAGCTAAAGGACAGCACTCAGGCCTTAAATTCAAATCCCAATACCAGCAAAAAAAAAAAAAAAAATGGTTTTAAACGCTTTAAAATATAAGTGAGCACTGGTGGCTCATGCCTGTAATCCTAACTAGTAGGAGACTAAGATCTGAGAATTGTGGTTTAAAACCAGCCCAAACAGAAAGGTCTACAAGATTCTATCTCTAATTAACCAGCAAGAAAACTGGACAGGAGGCTGCTTGAGCAGTAGAGCACCAGTCCTAAGTGGAAAAAAGCTGGGCAAAAGCTCAAGGCCTGGGTTCAAGCCCTGGCACTGGGATTAAAAAAGAAAAAAAAGACCAAAGACAGAGGTCTTAAGGCATAATTTAGCTTCCTGTGTGTTCAAATTCAGTGTGACAATAAAGCAGGTACAAGTGTGAACAGCATTTGCTCATCAGTGTGTGTGTTGATTTCAAAATCACTTCTACTTTTCTAAGCTATATGAACTATTTTCCCTGTGGCAATTTTTTTTTTAATTTATTTTTTTTGTCAGTCGTGGGGTCTGAAGTCTGGGCCTGGGCGTTGTCCCTCAGCTCTTCAGCTCAAGGTGAGCGCTGTACCCCCTGTGACAAAATTTTCTGAGCTAAATACTTCCACAGAGTGGAAGCTACCTGGGTCAGAGGCCACCTGACACCACCAAACACAGCCTGGGGTATGCACACCTACTGGAAAGGTTTCCAGCTGTGCCAGTTTTGAAATCCCATCCTAAATTATAAAATGGACCTCCCTTGAAGTTAGAGGAGGAAGTAAAATGTAGACACGAATATGAAAATCTGCAGGACTGTAGGATGGTCTAAGAATAAAATGTTTTCTAAATCAAATTAAGCCCCACTGTGGAAATGGAGGAGAAAATCCTTAAGGTGACTTTTAAATGAAAATGAAATGTCGGTTAGTAAGTTACAGAGGTGGGATGATGGCAGGTGGCAGGCTTGTGTCTCATTAATTTCAAACATAGATTTTTATGTGAGGCTATTTGATTATAATTTGATTATCTGACCCTGTAATTAAAGTTTATTGCCAATTTGGAAGCTTACATGTAAAATGAACTGGTTTTCTTCAAAGCAATATACAATCTTTTGGACGCATTGACTTCTGGTTTTGCATTTAAATGGAAAAGTCAGTTATAACGTGACAAACAGGTTGGGGGTTTGATCATTAATCCTGCTAAAGCAATATTCACAAATTCAATTCTGAATCAGTTGGAATACTTTTCTTTTATTAGTTTCTGTGTTATTAAATGAGATTGTTTCTGACTAATATATTTCTGGACTCAAACTGTAGCTCCGAGCTGTTATTCAAATCAAATAACATGCCCCTTACTTGTGCCTCTCACTAATAAATGCCAGCTTGTGATACATTTGCAAGAGACTGTCAGCAATATTAAAGGAGGCAATAATACCACAGAGGTCTTGAAGTGAGCTGATTTTTCTCAGGGCTGATAGGGCTCATTTTTCTCCATACACACAGAAATTCAGACCTTAAGTTGAAAGCATACTTTGATTCACAAAATAAAATCACCACAATTCCTTAGCCCAGACATTGGAATTCAAAAACTCCTATCTTAACAGCCCTGAGGAAGAGGAGCTTATTCCAGGGCTGAACAAAGTCACAATTAGGAGGGGGAAGTGTTGTTTAACTTGGGGAAGTTAATATTCTGGTTCAATATTCTGGTGAGAAAACAGGCTACTTTGGTTTGGAAATTGAAAAATTATTCACAAGCCAAGTGCTGGTGGCTCACACCCAGAATCTTAGCTGCTCAAGATGCTGAGATCTAAGGATCGAGGTTTGAAGCCAGCCCAGGCAGACAAATCTATGAGGCACTTATCTTCAATTAACCAGCAAAAAGCTATAATGGGAGGCATGGCCCAAGTGGTAAAACACCACCCTTAAGCAAAAGAGCCAAGTAAGAACTTGAGGCCCTAGTGTTAGGTCCCAGTACAGAGATACACACATATGCACACACAAAGACCTTGGAGAGCCTCTTTCCTGGCTCCATTTTATAGAGAAAGGAAACTAAGGCCCAAAGAGCAGTCAGCTGGGCAGTTACAGCAAACTGAGGGCAAATCCCAGATATAAAACATCTCTTAACACTTCCTGTTGTTTTTCCCTGACACTGTCTTTCTCCACCATCCAGACTCATGAGTATTCATAAAACTGGGGGAGGAAATAGGTCTGGCCTGCAGGAGATCAGCTGATCCTGGGAGCCCCGCCCTTCCTGTGGGTTCCACCTGAAGTAAATGAGATCTGACATGGAAACTACAAAGGGCAGGTGGCTTATACTCGCTTAGTTTTTACATTTCAGGTCCTTTATTGGGTATGATTGGCATACAATAAGCTGTGAATATTTAAAATATAATACCCTCCTTCAGTAATAATTCCAATTGCATTGACGTTTTCATTGCTTTAGGCAAATTTTCCCTGAGTACCTGTAGTAGAGTTTAAATCTCTTTCCGGAGCCCCTAACCTTTTTCATGCAGCATTTTTGGGTTTTTGTGGGGTTGTGTGTGTGTGTGTGTGTGTGTGTGTGTGTGTGGTTTTTGTTTTGTTTTGTTTTTTGGGTTTTTTTGGTAGGTTGTAGGTCTTGCACTCTGGGCCTAGGCACTGTCCCTTAGCTCTTCTGCTCAAGGCTAGCACTCTACCACTTGAACCACAGGGCCACTTCCGGCTTTCTGATAGTTAGAGAGAAGACTCTCACAGACATTCCTGCCTGGGCTGGCTTTGAACCACGATCCTCAGATCTCAGCCTCCTGAGTTGCTAGGATTACAGGCGAGAGCCACCGTGCCCGGCTTCCATGCACTGTTTTGATGGAAGTCTTGCTAGATTAGGTTAGGTCTTGCTAGATTTCTTCCTCATCTCACAAACCTTGTGGAAAGAACTCGTCTCTCCTGCCTCAGAAGGAAACTGTTCAAACTGTGAAAAACTTCCACAGTCCCCACATTTCCTGAAATGTAATACTCCGCCCCCTGTTAGCACCGCCTAGCTTACCCTCACTTGGACCCAGGTTTGAGCACTGGTGTCACGCAGAGGACCCATGTTTGTGAGTGCTGTGCCCGCACCATCGTGTGCAAGCAGGGGCTTGTTCCAGGAGCTCTGGATCCTCCTCCCAGCTTCAAGGCCAGGGTTTTATTCCCTGGTTAGAAAGGGGGAAACTGAGGCTGGGGGAGTTGCTTGGTGCCATGTCTTCCTCCATCCCATCTCTTTTTGGGTGCAGGTAGCTTAATCCAGACAATAGACCCAGGGCAACAAAGGAGGTCCTGGGGGCGGGTCATGGAGGAGCCCCATGGGAGTTAGGGAGTCAATGTCTGTTTTTGCATGAGTCCACACCCCCCACTTAGCAGAGTTGGATTTTCAGACCCCACAGGAGGTCGTGGATCCCAAGGCTTTGGGCTTTGTCATTGGAAATGGGCCCCCTGTTTTGCAGGGACTCTCTGCTAGTGTTCAGCCTGTTTTGTTGTTGTTGTTGTTTTTTTACAGTACATGAAAGGCAGGGTTGGGGCTGGGAAGGTGGCTCAGTGGTAGAGCGCTTGCCTTGCATGCATGAGACCCTGGGTTTGATTCCTCAACACCACATAAGCAGAAAAAGCTGGAAGTGGTGCTATGGCTCAAGTAGTAGAGCGCTAGCCTTGAGCTAAAAAGCTGAGGGACAGCGCCCGGGGCCCAGAGTTCAGGTCCTACAACCAACAAGAAAATAAAAGTAAAAATAAAAATAAAATGCATCATTGTAGAGGGTACCATCCCATGGGTTTTTAGCAACATTCAGAAATCATCTTTACTACCTAGTCTCTAAATGCCTACTAACCCCCCAAATCCACCATCCTTAGGAATAAAGATCAGAATTAAGGTAGATGAGTCACCGTGGGTGTGAGTAATGATGATGGTGGAACAATAGCAATCATTGAGCACTTACTGTATACAGTCACTCTGCAAAATGCTTTATGTATTTACTTGGTGCATCTTGGTGAATTATGGATGTTCACTTAGTTCTGTTGCTTCCACAGCCTCAATAAGTGGATGATACTGTTATCACTTTTCATTGAGGAAACCAGGTAGAGGTTGAGCAAGCTGCCCTCCTTCCTTGGGATCAGATCCCAGGTGAAGGTGGTGTCAGGTGACATGCGCTCTTCCTGTCCACAGTCGTAGGTGTGGCTCTGGAAAGATCTTGCACCCACAGATGCCCACTGTAGCTGACTTCCTCTTTGTGGTTTGTCAGCACTGGGGTTTGATTCAGGACTTCATGCTTATTCAGCTTGTTTTCTCATGCCTGACTGATGCTCTAACACTTGAGCCACACCTCCAGCCTTGCTTTTTGCAAGGTTAATTGGAGATGGGACCTCCCAGACTTTTCAGGACTGTCTTTGAGCCACAATCCTCCAGATGTCAGCTTCCTGAGTAGCTAGAATTATAGACATGAGCTGTCAGCACCTGGCTGACAATGCTGATTTTTGCTTACAGTATTATGCTTATTATATGTACAACAGATATAGTATGACCTCCATTTTATGTAAAATATAGATGTGAGTCCCCAATACCCAGTTTTCCTTTTTTAATTTCACACAAGATACGTATTTACCATTTTGATCACTGCTACGTGTACAATTCAGAGGCATTAGGTGCATTCACAGACACTTTCCCATCTTCCTACATGGAAACCCTGTACTCCTTACACCTGAAACCCCACCGCATCTCCCTCCAGCCCTTGGGAACTACTGTATTTTATGTGCTAGAAGCTTGGTCCCCAGGGTGGCAGTGTTTAGAGATGGTGAGGAGCTTTTAAGGGGTGGGGCTTAGTGGGAGGTCCTGGAGGGGTTACAGGGCCCTAGATGTGATCTCCCACTCCCTCAGGCTCTGTGCCCGAGGTGGATGGGTAAAGAGGAGCCCCCACCTGAGTGGGTACTTTGGGGCCTCCTGCTTGCTCACTTACAGCTGGCACTGTGCCACTCCAGTCCAACATTTTGCTAGAGATGGTTTGAACCATGATGCTCCAGGTCTCACCTTCCTGAGTGGCTAGGATTATAGGCAGGAGCCACCAGCACCCAATCAAACCTCTTATCTATATAAGTAAGTTGTCTCAAGTATTTTGTTAAAGTGCTACAAAAAGCAGACAAATACAGTGATCTGTTTGGCTTTTTCTCTGGGCATGTTTTTTCTTGGTACTTCTAAGTGGTATCATATCATATCTTTTCTTTGTGTTTTCCTTATTTCACATAGTATGTTTTCAGGCTGAAGCATGTGGTAGCATGTACCTGAACCATGAATCTTTTTTTTTTTAGTCAGTCGTGGGCTTGAACTCAGGGCTTAGGTGCTGCCCTTGAGCTCTTTTGCTCATAGCCACAGTGCCAGCCCATGCATCTTTTTATGTCTGAGTAAAGTAGGAGACTCCAGGCTTTGCTCATCCATTCGTTGAGGGATACATGGGCTCTTCACACTTTGGGCTATGGTGTATAGGGACAGTTGCTTCAGCACGTCAGATGCCTGCCTGGGAGGGGGGGTGGCAGGTCCTATATTAATTTTATGGCTAACCAGAGGGCCCACCTTACTGCTTGCCACCATGGCTGCCCATTTGGCGTTCTGCTTTCTCCACATCCTGATCGACACTTATTATGCAGTATTTGGTTATGGCCATTCTATTGAGTGGGAAGGAGCATAACCCTGTGGTTTTGATTTGCATTTCCTTAATGGCTGGTGGTGTGGACACGTAATTAGCTGACTTGCTCTCCATAGAAATGGAGTGAAGGCCTGTAATCCTAGCTACTGAGGAGGCTGAGATATGAGGATCATGGTTCAAAGCCAGCACAGGCAGGAAAGTCCGAGAGAGTCTTATCTCTAATAAACCACCAGAAAACCGGAAGTGACGCTGTGCCTCAAGTGGTAGAGTGCTAGTCTTGAGCTGAAGAGCTCTGGGACAGCAGCTAGGCCCAGAGTTCAAGCCCCATGATCGGGGAAACAAACAAACAAAAAAGATGTGGAGTCAAGAGGTATGTGTGTGAGGGGCAAGGGCTTACCAAGTATAAAGGGTTTCGTCTGTTAAGGTATTGGGGACTTTTGTGGCTGTTTTTGGCAGAGTCTCACTGTGATAACCAGGCTGTCCTCAAACTCACAGCCCTCCTGCCTCCACAGGACACAGGGGGAACCATCACACCTGGCTGAGACTAGTTCTTTGGGAATTTTCTGATCCAGTGTTCTCGGACTTTGCTAGCTATAAGAATCACATGGAGGGCTGGGAAGGTGGCTCAGTGGTAGAGTGCTTGCCTTGCATGCCTGAGGCCCTGGGTTCAATTCCTCAGCACCACATAAGCAGAAAAAAAAAAGCCGGAAGTGGTGCTGTGGCTCAAGTGGTAGAGTGGTAGCCTTGAGCTGAAGAGCTGAGGGACAGCGCCCAGGCCCAGAGTTCAGGCCCCACGACTGGCAAGCAATAAATAAATAAATAAGAATCACATGGAGAGCTTTAAAAAGGGTAGAAGCCAGCAGCACCCCCAAGAGCTTATGCTGTGAAGAATCCCAGCAGGGCCAACATCTGTAGGCTCGAAAGTTCCCAGGTGGTTCTTCATACACAACTCCAAATCACAGCCCCACCTCCACCCCATCCATACTCCCCACACAGCTGGCTTACAAAGTTTTGTTTGTTTATATAGCAGCTTTACTGAGATCCTGTCACGTTCACCATTTAAATGGACCATCCAGTGCTTTTTAATATAGTCAGAGCTTTTCAACCATCACCACAATCCATTTTAGAATATTTTCATCACCTCAAAGGGAAACCCCATACCCTTTAGCCACACATCCCAGTCCCAGCCTCCCCCACTGGGTCAATAACCAGGACCAGATGACCAGCCCTGGCTGGCAGTGGTGGCTGCCCTCATTTTATGCTCAGGCCTGCCCACACTGCCCAGCCCTGTGAAAGGAGGCCAGAGGGACAATCTGGAAAGAAGCAGGGATGGCACACCAGAACCCACCTCATCTCTAGGAGCAAGGATAGCACACCAGAACCCACCTGATCTCTGGGAGTCCAGTCAACGAAGCAAAGAAAGGAGCTCCTAAACAAATACAATGCCAGCCAAATTCAGAATTTCTCAATGAGTAGAAATCACATCTGTGAGTATTAAATATCACCAACCGACCAAAAAAATAACACCAAATCATGTTACTCTCTTTTCAATTATCTGTTAAGCTCTCCAATGGAACATCTCAGTGTCATGCTAATAGGCCTTTAGTCCCTCTCTTCCATGCTGCAGCCTTACACACACACACACACACACACACACACACACACACACACAGAGGCATTATTTAAGTCTCCAATGGCAACAATGATGAGCTAGAAGACACTGTGTTTGGCTAGTCTCTCTGAGGGCCTTTTTTTTTCTCTCTGAAACATCATGGTGACAGAAAGTTTACTTTTTAAATATACACATTGAAATCCAAGTTTTAAACAGTGTGTTTATTTGGAGAAAAAGATGAAATCCACAGACGAGCAGGTGTCCAGCAGATGTGGCAAGGAGCCAGCATCAGGTGTTGTCTGACCCTGAGAAGTCCGCATGGTGGCTTTCAGTAGCTGAAGGAAGCCCTGGCTCACCTCACAAGAGACCATGTGCTACCTGGGTGCTGGTGGCTCCTGCCTGTAATCCTATCTATTGGGTGTCTGAGACCTGAAGGATCTCAGTTCAAAGTCAGCCAAGGCAGAAAAGTCTCCAAGACTCCAACTAAGCAACAAAATGACAGATGGGAGGTGTGGTCCAAATGGTAGATCACCAGCCACACGTGGAAGAAGCAGAGTAAGAAGCAAGAAGCAACATGGCCTTGGTCATAACTGACAGGTCGAAGGTGCCTGAGTGATGGAGGACTAGTCACACTGTTTGCAACTGAGACTGAATTGGTGAGGGGCTGGGTCACAGGGTGCGGGGGAAGGGGGCAGCGCTGGGTGTCCAGGCTGAGGAGCTACCCGGGCAGTCTGTGTGCATGCCACAACGTGTATGTCAGCAGGCATTCCATTCCCAGCTGACTCTGTAAGACAGTGCACGTGACTTTGCCCAGTAATGTCCTGAAATCCCTTGGCTCTGTCCTTCAGACTACACAGAGCTCTAAGGACAGGGGCTCATTTGTGAAGAATCACAGAAGTTTCTAAAAGTAAGACAGAAACGCAGCTGCAACTTCCACACATCCCTGTCAGCTCTGCTCATGGAGTGTTCCTACCACAGGGTAGGATTTTGCTCCTCATTTGGCAATTTTGTTACCCAACAATGGGCAACTAACCAATAGGAGTCTGATGTATGCTTCCTTTCTCCCTCCCTCCCTCCCTCCCTTCTTCCTTCCCTCCTTCCCTCCCTTCTCTCCCTTCTCCCTTCTTCCTTCCTCTCCCTTCTATTCCGTTCCTCTCTCCCCCTCTCATCCCCCATGCTGGTGATGGACCCAGGGCCTTGCCCTTTCTAGACAGGTACTTACCATTCCAAAGTTTTTTGTCACTTAGCATAAAGCATTCTGGATTTGCCCATATTGTTGCTGACAGAGAAACTCTTTCTCTTGAGGAGTTACATGCCTTTAAATGTGCAAAGTCCAGAAGGGACTGGGCTTAGAAGTCAGAGCAATTGTGAAATACTTTGCATTCTCTCAGCATAGCATTGCTGCTTCACTCTGATGCAGGGCTTCTCAGAGTGTCCCTTCCCCTGGGGGCCACTCAGGCTGACACTCAGGCTGAGGGGCCTTTGAACCCCATGATCCACTGTTTGTTCAGTTTGGGCCTGGCCTTCCCCTCAACTGCCTCTTCGTTCTGATGCTGTCCTCTTCGGGGTCTCCCCAAACCATTTCTGCCCAAGGGCCCCTCCTTGTGGAGTGTTCCTTCTCTTCGCTCCCTGTGTAATTCCTTCCTGGCGTCTGTCACCATGACCTGCAATGATTTGCTTACTCTTCCCTTCTAAGAGAAGGGAGGTTGGTGTCTGTTTTGCCAAAATCTTGGCAGATATTTACGCATTTTTCTGATAGAATGAGTAAGATTGAGAGAGGTGTTCAAGACTCACCTTTGGTAAGTGGCCAGTGGCAGATTGTAAAATTCAAGCAGTGTATGGATGCATAACGGGGAGACCACTGCCGAGAGTTCCTTGGAAACAGTGTGTCCATGCAGAATAAAGTTTTGGTTACTGCAGGTGGAAAGCAAGGATCCTGTGTGTTTCTCACAGGCATTGATTATCAGGCAGCATGCAGCCCCTCACCCCACCCCAATCTTGTTAGCAGGAACACAGAGACTCGGCAGTTAACATTTAACCTAGATCCCACCAATTAAATGTCATCGAATGGAAAGGTCTCTTGGTCCCTAACTATATTGCCTTGTTTGTTTTGTCCTCAAACCAGTATTGAAAATTAAGTAGGAAATGAGGTTACCACCATGTCTGGGTTTCAAGTGTGGGGATGGGTGTGACGTCACAGTAGGTCCACGGTGTGAAGACGCCATGACCGCCCCACTGAGCACCCTGTGAGCCACAATTCACTTAGCTGATGGCTCCAGGAACAAACAAAAATCCTCATGCTTCATGGAAGATGAAGATGAAGAAATCACTCAATTTGTCTCTCAGATTTCTGCCTGTAAGGAAATTTGTAGAACATGAAAGGTGTTTTAGTCTTAAAATGATGAAATTTCTCAATTTCCACTGGAACTTTGTAGAGAGACACCCAGAGCCGGTGGTTCAAACCTGTAATCCTAACTACTGAGGAGGCTGACATCCAGAGGATCATAAAGGAAGGCTAGCCCAGGTAGAAAAGTCTATATGAGACTCTCTCCAAAATAGCCACCACACAGCAAGACTGAGGTGTGGCTCAAGTGGCTCAAGTACCAGCTGAGGCTCTGAGGTCAAAACCACAGGAAGTGTGGCATCTGCTGCCAGTCGCTCCTACTCATTTCATCCACCCCACTTTATGGAGCACCCATGAGGCACCCTTGGTTCAAGGGGCTGCACCAGAAGGATGCAAACAGACTTGATCCTCCTGAGGTTCCCTGTCTAAATGGTGAAGAGGCCAGAGGGCAGAAAGCATTCTCAAGGATGGCCCCAACTTAGGCCTGGTGGCAGGGACCTCAGAGCCAATTGATTTGGCTTTTATTCGGTCTCTCAGATTGACTGATTGAAGCCACAGGAAGCTTTGGTGACCAGGACAAGAATGGTAGCTCTGAGAAATGAGGAGGTGGTACTCGCGGCCTATTGTACTAGGGGCTGGTCAGTTCCTGGGACAGGTGTCTTGAAGGACAAAAAAACACCCTTAGAGAGAATGAGCAAAGGAAATATGACCTCTCTCTGGCCTTTCAGAAGGCGATCCTTCCCCTGTGGTCTGCAGGTGGAGTGGGGAGAGGTCTTAGCTGTTTCTAGAAGGAATGCAAGAACAAGAATTAGCTCAGCTACAGACACGCAGAGTTGGCTTGTACATGGCAAACCAGACTTGTCTTGAAGAGTGTCTCATTTTCCAAGTTTGGAAGGCTCAGTGCTTTGAGATCTTTCTCCTAGGGTGAAAGGATATCCCAACTTCCTATAGGCTACTGTATGTTGCTCTAAAATAGAATACGATGCAGAAGAATGATTTTCAAACCTGACTTTCTATGACCCACAGGAAAACATTTATTTGTGTGTGCTCACACACACACATGCACATAAAGAAAATTTTACTATTATTAAAAGTAGGAGGTTTGAACTTAGGGCCTTTTACTTGATACGCAGGTGCTCTACCACTTGAGCCATACCTCCAGTCCTTTTTGCTTTGGTTATTTAACAGATAAGGCCTTAAGGCTGACCCAGGTCCAGAACCTCCTACCTATGCCTCCCATGTAGCTGGAATGAAAAATGCACAGCACCACACCTGGTTTGTTGGTTGAAATGTGGTCTTGCATTTAGGCGTGGTCTACCCATGAACTACAATCCTCATGATCTCTCTCAAACATCTGGGATTACAGGCATAAGCTACTGCCCTGGCCTGAAACCAAATTTTAGAAAATATCTCTTAGCCAAGTTAACTGTGGTATTTCTCATTTTTAAAACTTCTGTTTTTTGTATTGGCTTCATTCCCTTCCCAGAGAATGGGTTGTGACAGTTTGAGAAGGTGCTGAGCAGGAATATATGTACTTAGGGAAAGGCAGGCAGGGAGGCTTTGGCTATGTCCTGATTGCGCTATACCTTGGCCTGGAGAAGGACACATGTGAGGAGAAGGACAAAGGAAGAGCAATTTCTGCCAGGCTCTCTTTCACTTCCCTGGATTAGGCCACCTGGGTTTGCAAAGGCGGATGGTGGGTAGAGGAGTACAGCTGGGCCACAACAGACAATGGAATGAGGCCCCTGCGGACCAGAAGGCTACAGGTGAGAGGCTGTGGGGAGACACCCAGTCAGCCTGCGGAAGGTGAAGACTGAGCCAGTCAGGAAGCCTGGCCAGGACCATGGAGATCAAGTCATGAGTCCACCACTTCAGAATGTCGGCACGGTGAGTAGTTCCGGGGAAGGGGACACTTCTGGGGACCCTGGGGCTGCCAATGCACCCTGTCCTCCGCCCC
This sequence comes from Dipodomys spectabilis, assembly GCF_019054845.1. Classification (NCBI taxonomy): domain Eukaryota; kingdom Metazoa; phylum Chordata; class Mammalia; order Rodentia; family Heteromyidae; genus Dipodomys; species Dipodomys spectabilis. Next base: position 394,280 of record NW_024870807.1, on the reverse strand, counting down.
CTATGCTCCACAGAAAGGAACTGGCTGAGCAGATGGAAGAGAAACCACAGCTCAAAGTCCTTTCTCCCCAAAGAGGTAGGAAATCTCAGGTGTGGTTTGGATCCTGGCAACAGGTTAGACTGGATCGAGCTTTGCTCTCTCCTCTTATATTCCTTCAAATCAAGAGGTTCATGAACATGTGATCAGTTCTAGATGGAGTAAGCCACATGTCTATGCCCTTATGAGGTAGCACTGCTTGGTGAACACAGAAGCCTGCTCAGGTGCCCTGGCAGCCAGTGGAACCATGGTTAAACCTCCTGAAAACTAGTGTTTGTCCATTTCTCTGGCGTGCATTCTCCCACCATGGCCAAGTGAGGTCAGGGGAGGCAGAATGATGTCAATGGGGGGGCGCCATGGGCTCTGGTGGGTCTGTGCGAGCTGAAACTGGCCCCACAGGGTCTCAGTCCACCCATCCTACCCAGAACCTGCAATGGGCCCACGGGCCCCAGGACCAGCTGAACTTCCCAGCGGCAGTAACTCCTTTCTCCTGGGTTAACTTTACTGCAGAAACCCCTCTCAAGGGGACCAGCCCACCTCACCTCACCTGCCCCCATTTTCTCCTCTGTTTCTCTGCCATGAATGTTCTCAGTCTCACCCACCGGGGCATTCTTAGTTGAGCCATGGCTGACAGATTCAGAACGACCACCCCCTGGAGGTAACTGCAGAGGTCACTGTCCCCTGCCTCCGGGCAGGTTGCCCCCTGATTGTCCTCCACAGAGACTTCCCTGGGCCAGGCAGCCTGCTCCGAGCACCCTAGCAGCTCAGCAAAGTTTTGTGCTGACATGGCCCCATGGAGCCTCCGAGGTGGCAGCCTGCGCCCGCCAGCTCATAAGGGAGTCATTAGGTGACACGAAGCAGGAAGGAGGCGCCCCAAGGCCTGAGACAATTAATCACCCTTCCTTTCTCTGCAGCGCCAGCCATCTCCAGGTAGCCCTTTGTCTCCAGAGTCTAGGCAGGCAGGTGAGGGCCAGAGGAGCAGATGCTAACCAGCAAGCCTCCCAGATCAAGAGAGAGGGGGGAAAAAAGGGGGAAAAATAATTTAGAGTATTCAAGTATTTCTTCCTTACTTTCCCGAGTCTGTTATTGGTATAAAGGTTGAAGCTCAGGCAGCTTAACTGTTCTGTGGAGTGACCTTTAGTTTTAATATTAATATATTATCCTAAAGTCTGTGTGAATCATGAATGCAATTTTGGTATTCATAGAAAATGCCACGCGCTGAACCCATTGCAACTTTTCTCCCCCCCCACCCCACCCCTTCCCAGCCTTCAGTGGGTTGCAAACTGGGTGAATTAATATGCGTGCTATCTGGGCGCCCCTTTATTTACTTAGAGAGAGGGTGGCCTGGCAACTTTATCAAGAGTAACATTATCAAGAGCTTTTCTGCAAGCTGCTTTATCATATTCACATTCGCGTCTGCTCGACACTTGTCAGTGTCAATCAAATCGCAATAAGACGCACATGATTTGCTCATTTGGTTTAATAAAATCTTTCTGCTTATTTGCGCTGCCTCCATTACACGGCGTAATTGCTGAGCGCGGAGGTGAGCGCAGCCAGTTGCCTGGGGGATAAGAGGAGCCGATCGCTATATGAAGGATTTGTTTCTGTGCCTCTGTCTCTCCCCAGTCACTCATACCCCTAAAATTAATATTGTATTTGAATCCAGCCCTGCTATTCTTATGCGGGCTAACATTGTTATTACTTATTATTTGGATGTGAAGTCATTTATTTTTAGTTTTATGTCCAAGCTGTCAAGCTAAATTTCATTGTGAACTGCCACATACAATTTTTAACTGCCATTTAAAACGAGATTCAAACTCCTAAATTATGGAGTGAGCTTGTTCAAAAGGCCAGCCTGACAGCGAATGCAACAAGAAGCCCCGATTTCCCGAAAAATCAAAGGGGCTCCCCATGATTATTTTTATGAAAAAGGAATGTCCATGGCATGGGTACTTGGGAATCCTAATGATGGAGGCCAGATACCCACGTTAGCCCGCTGAGGGACAGGGGTGTGTGTGCGGGTGACCCTGGGATCCAAGGCTGCAATCAGAGCCTGTCCAGCACCTGCCCTTGAGCCTGAGCTGCTGGTTGTAGCCCAGTGACTGCGGGGGCGGGGTGGGGGGCGGGCAGTGACGGGGAGCAGTCGAGGTAGCCTCACAAAGGGGACATGGGCCTGAAGGATGTATAATGGGCCAGTGCGGTTACAAAGCAGGGATTGCCAGACGTTAACAGACACCTAAAAATGGGGTATCATCTGAGATAGCATCGTGTAGCTCCCACAGAGAGCCTGGTCTGTGGGCAGTGATAATGGCCACAGTCCAACACCAAGGGAAAACAAACATCCTACCCCCAGCCACCTCATGAGACAATCACTAAATGCCACCCCGCTTAACCTGCACATCTGCAAACTGACTGATCAAAGGGGAGCTTGTCCTATGGAGGACAAATGAGGCTGGGGTGGGAGGAGCACAAAGTGATGCAGGCTCTGGTTCAGCCCAAAGGAAAGGGCGTGGCCAAAACCCCCTCCCCCCCACCCCCTCCACCCTCCCCCAGCCCCCAGCAAGCAAAGACCATAGGAGGCAGCTGCCACCAGCAGCCTGAGGACACCAGGTCCCTTCAAGTTCTAGGCTTTCTCTGTGCTCCAAGAAAGTCCTGTGCACTTTATGGTTTGTCGGCAAACCCTGAGACCCCAAAGTGTTTTCTATACCCTTCATTAAGAAGTGATAGTACTAGATCGGATGCAGTGGTATACCCCTGTAATCCCAGGTATTCAGTGGGTGAAGATTGGGAGGTTGGCGGTTCAACTGGGAAAAAGTTACAAAGACTTTTGCCCCATCTCAACCAACAAGCTGGACATGGTGGTACAGACCTGTCATCTCCGGTACTTAGAAGGCATAAGTAAGAGGACTGAGGTCCATGGACAGGACAGGCAAGAATACAAGATCTTTCTTTTTTATTTTTTTTTTTTACTGTAAAGCTACTATACAGAGGGTTACAGTTACATGAGTGAGGTTATGAGTACACTTCCTCTTGAACATTGTTACCCCCTCCATTGTTTTCCCCCTACCATCCCCTCCCTCCCTCCCTTCCCCGAGGTTCTTTTTTTTTTTTTTTTTTTTTTTTGATTGTGATTAAATGATTACATAATTTCAAAGTCACAAGTTCATTCTAACTTCCCTGGAGCAAATTGTCTACCACAGTCTGTAATATATAACAGTGTTCACATGTTATATACCATATTTGTGATCAGCAGCATGAGGATATTTAGTAGTGGTTCAACCAGATGAGCGGGAGTTCTTTGTTTCTTAAGTCCTGTTAGTTTTGTCATATCACCTAACCTTTTGGATTTAGCATCCACTTATGAGGGAGACCATGTACCGTTTGTCTCTTCGTTCTTGGCTTACCTCGCTCAACATGATTCCTTCTAGCTCCATCCATTTCCCTGCAAATGCCATTATTTTGTCATTTCTAATGGCTGCATAATATTCCATTGTGTATAGATACCACAATTTTTGGATCCATTCATCTGTGGTGGGGCACCTAGGTTGTTTCCATATCCTAGCTATTGCGAACAGTGCTGCAATAAACATGGAGGTGCACGTGTCCTTGTATATTGGTTCCTGTTGTTCAGGGTAGATGCCTAGAAGTGGTATGACTGGGTCGTAAGGGAGGTCAATCTTTAGCTTTCTAAGGACCCTCCAGACTGCTTTCCAAAGTGGTTGTATAAGTGTACATTCCCACCAGCAGTGTAATAGGGTTCCTCTTTCTCCACATCCCCTCCAGCATTTGTCGTTGGCTGATTTGTGGATGTGGGACATTCTGACTGGGGTAAGGTGGTATCTCAGGGTTGTCTTTATTTGCATTTCCTTCACCACCAGGGATGATGAACATTTCCTCATGTGTTTCTTTGCCATTTTTATTTCTTCATTTGAGAAGTCCCTCTTTAGTTCCCTTGCCCATTTAATAATTGGTTTGTTAGGTTTGGGAGGGATTAGTTTCTTGAGTTCCCTGTATATACAGGATGTTAACCCCTTGTCTGATATATTGCTGGTAAATATTTTTTCCCAATTAGTTGGTTGTCTTTCTAGCTTAGTTGCGATAGATTTAGCTGTGCAGAAGCTTTTTATTTTAAGGTAGTCCCATTTGTCGAGTCTCTCTCCAACTTGTTGTGACCCTGGGACTCTGTTCAGGAAGTTCCTTCCTGTGCCTATTAGTTCAAGTGTCTCTCCTACTCTGTCCTGCAGTAGTTTCAGAGATTCAGGTTTAATGTTAAGGTCTTTAATCCATTTAGAGTTGATGTTGGTGCATGGTGATAGGCTGGGGTCCACTTTTAGTTTTCTGCATGTGGCTGCCCAGTTTTCCCAGCACCAGCGGTTGAAGAGGCTGTGTTTCTTCCATTGTATGTCTTTGGCTCCTTTGTCGAATATCAGCTGGCTGTAGGCCTGTGGATTTATATCTGGATCTTCTATTCTGTTCCATTGGTCTTCGGGTCTGTTTTTGTGCCAGTACCATGCTGTCTTTGTGATTATAGCTCTGTAGTAGAGTTTGAAGTTGGGCATGGATAGTCCTCCCATATTGTCTTTATCCCCTAGAATTGTTTTGGCTATTCTAGGTCTTTTGTTGTTCCATATAAATTTTTGGACTGTTTTCTGTATTTCAGTGATGTACGTCATTGGGATTTTAATAGGAATTGCATTGAATTTGTATATTAGTTTTGGAAGTATCACCATCTTTACTATATTAAGTCGGCCTATCCAGGAGCATGGGAGGTCTTTCCATTTCCTAGTGTCTTGTGCAATTTCTTTCTTTAACTTTTTATAGTTCTCATTAAATAGTTCTTTTACATCTTTGGTTAGGTTAATTCCTAAATATTTTATTTTTTGGGAGGTTATTGTGAATGGGGTTGCTCCCTTTATTTCCCTCTCTTCCTGTGCGTTATCAGTGTATAGGAAGGCAACTGATTTTTGTGGGTTTATTTTGTATCCTGCTATTTTGCCGAAGTGACTTATGATTTCTAAAAGTTTGGGGATGGAGTTTTTGGGATCGTGGAGGTATAGTATCATGTCATCTGCAAAAAGGGATAGTTTCACTTCTTCTTTCCCTATGCGGATCCCTTTAATGTCTTTTTCTTGCCTTATTGCCCTGGCTAAGGGTTCTAGGACTATGTTGAAGAGGAGTGGAGACAGTGGACATCCTTGCCTTGTTCCTGTTTTTAGGAGGATTGGTTGTAGCTTTTCCCCATTAAGTATAATATTGGCTATTGGTCTGTCATAAATGGCTTTTATTGTTTTTAGAAATGTTCCTTCTATTCCTATTTTCTCCAGAGCTTTTAGCATGAATGAATGTTGAATTTTATCAAAGGCCTTTTCTGCATCTGTGGCGATAATCATGTGATTCTTGACCTTGGCTCTGTTGATATGCTGGATTACATTTATTGACTTACGTATGTTAAACCATCCCTGTGTCTCTGGGATGAAGCCTACCTGATCGTAGTGTATTATTTTTTTTATGTGTTCCTGGATTCTGTTAGCTAGAATCTTGTTAAGGATCTTTGCATCTGTGTTCATCAAGGAGATTGGCCTGTAATTCTCCTTTTTGGTTGGGTCTTTGCCTGGTTTGGGGATGAGTGTGATATTGGCTTCGTAGAATGAGTTTGGGATAGCTCCCTCCTTCTCTGTTTCTCTGAAGAGCTTGAGGAGTATGGGTATTAGTTCTTCTTTAAAGGTCTTATAGAATTCTGCTGTGAATCCATCTGGTCCTGGGCTTTTTTTTGTTGGAAGACTTTTGATAGCTTCCTGTATCTCATTATAGGATATTGGCTTATTTAATTGGTTAACTTCTTCTTTGCTCAGTTTGGGTAACTTGTATTTCTCTAAAAATGCATCCATTTCCGCCAGATTTTCTTCCTTTAGAGAGTATAGCTTTTGAAAGTAGTCTGTTAGAATTGTTTGGATATCTTGGGTACGTGTTGTGATGTTTCCCGTGGCATCCCTAATCCTATTAATATGGGTTTCCTCTCTTCTTTTTTTAATTAATCTTGCCAACGGGCCATCAATTTTGTTTATTTTTTCAAAGAACCAGCTTTTTGTTTGGTTTATTTTGGTTATGGTTTTCTGATTTTCTAATTGGTTAATCTCTGCTCTCAATTTGGTTATCTGGCTTCGTCTAGTAGCTTTAGGTCCCATTTTTTCTTGTTTTTCTAGCTGTTTTAGTTGCAACATGAGATTATTTACTTGGTCTGTCTCCATTCTCTTGATGTGGGCACTGAGGGCAATAAATTTGCCCCTCAGGACTGCTTTTGCTGTGTCCCACAAGTTTCTTTGTGAGGTGTTTTCATTTTCATTGAGTTCTAGGAAATGCTTTATTTCTTCTCTGATCTCTTCTGTTACCCAGGCCTTGTTAAGGATTGTGCTGTTCAATTTCCATGTATTAGAGAAATTTCTGCGGTATGCTTTGTTATTGAGAGCTAGCTTGATTCCACTGTGGTCAGATAGGATACAGGGGATTATGTCGATCCCTTTGTATTTGCTTAAGTTCCTTGAATGAACTATGATATGGTCTATTTTGGCGAAAGTTCCATGAGCTGCTGAGAAGAATGTGTACTGTGTTGTTTTAGGGTGAAATACTCGGTAGATGTCAGTTAATTCCGCTTGAAGTATGGCCTCACTTAATTCGGTAGCTTCTTTGCCAATCCTCTGGTTGGTAGACCTGTCCTTTGGTGAGAGTGGCGTGTTAAAGTCTCCTAGTATTATCGTATTGGGATCTATTTTATTCTGTAAGTTTGAGAGCATTTGTTTAACATATCTGGGTGCACCGATATTTGGGGCATATAAGTTGATGATGGTTATATCCTCCTCTTGGATTGTTCCCTTTATTAATATGTAGTGTCCGACCTTGTCTTTCTGTACTGATTTTAATGAAAAGTTTATTTTGTCAGATATCAGGATAGCTACACCTGCTTTCTTATTGGGGGAATTTGATTGGTAGATCCTTTTCCACCCCTTCACTCTGAGTTTGTTTGTATGTTTGGCTGAGAGGTGGGTCTCCTGAAGGCAACAGATGGATGGGTCTTGTTTTCTGATCCAGTCCTCAGTTCGTTTTCTTTTAATTGGCGAATTCAGCCCATTTATATTAAGAGAAAGTATAGAGAGATGCATTGTTGTCCCTGCCATTCCGTTTTCCTAAGTTTTTCTTCTTTCCTTTCCTCCTGTGCTTGCTCAGTTAGACTTTGAGTAATGCCTGTTTGGGGCAGGTCCCAGTTCCTGGTTGCTTTCTTCAGGTTGTGTCCCCCCTCTTAGAATTCTTTGTAATGCTGGCTTAATGTTTATGTATTCATTTAGTTTTTCTTTGCTATTAAAAGTTTTCAGTTCTCCATCGAATGTGAATGCTAGCTTTGCCGGGTATATCAGTCTGGGTTGGCAGTTATTGGCTCTCAGGGCTCGTATGGTGCTTTCCCAGGCTTTTCTTGCATTCATTGTTTGTGTGGAGAGATCTGCAGTGATTCTAATTTTTTTCCCGTTGTAGTATAGCTCCTTCTTCATTTTTGCTGCATGCAGGATTGTTTCCTTATTATTCAGATCCATCATTGTTACTATTATGTGCCTAGAAGTGTTTCTCCTGGGATCTTGCTTGTTGGGTGTTCGATAAGCTTTTGTGATGTAGTTAAGATGGTCGTTTTTGAGGTGGGGAAAATTTTCATTGACTATCTTGTTAAATAGGTGTTGCATTCCCTTGCTCTGGAATTCCTCACCTTCGTCCACTCCGATTATGCGAAGGTTAAATTTTTTAGCATTATCTGCTTGCTCTTGAATTTCCCTTTGGTTTAATTTGAGTGATTTTTCCATATCTGTCACTTTTTGGTCCAGTTGGTGTATTCTGTCTTCTGTATCTGACACTCTACCTTCCATTTCATTCACTCTGTTGACCGTGGCTTCTATTGTGGTTTGCATGGTGGAAATGGATCCCTTTATGGATTCAATGTTGGTTCTCAGAGTACTGATCTCACCTCTCAATGAGGTGAGATCAGTATGCATTACCTCTAATTTGGCGTTTATCTCACTTCTTACTGAGGTTTGTGCAGCTTCTATTTTTGCATCCAATTTTTGTTTGATATCCTGTATATCTTTTGATAGTTCATCCTTGTGCTCTTTCAATTTCTGATCCATTTCTCGCTTTATTTCTTGAGTCATTGCCTCCAGCAACCCTTGGATGTAGTTTTTGTCTTCCATTCCTGCTTTGCTCCCACTGGGGCTCTCCCCTGCGTGGCTGCTGGCTTTTGAGGTGAGCTTGCTGTCCTGGGTAGTGGTAAACCTTGTGATTTTTCTCTGTGATTTTCGCATGGGGGTTCAGGAGACTGCTCTTCAATCTTGTTTTGGTGTGTCTGTCTTTGCTTGGTTGCTGATTCTGTATCGGTAGAGAGAGTCTGTGCCTGATCTGGATTCTGTTGGGAGCCTATTTCCAGCTGCTATTCACTTAGGATTCTCAGCTCTCTGCTGTAGCAATTCCCGCCTTTGGAAGGGTTGAGCAGCCTAGACTGCTTGTGTTTGCTCCTGCGGGTGCTCTTGGGAAGATCAGATGCTCTGGATGCACTCTCCCAAATACTGGAGTCTGCTATGGGCTCCTGATGTGTTTTTGTTTGTTTGTTTTGGGCTGGTTGTGGGCTTGAACTCTAGGTTTGGGTGTTGTCCCTCAGCTCTTCAGCTCAGGGCTGGCACCCTACCATTTGAGCCACAGCCCCACTTCTGACCCTTTTTGCTTTGTTCAGGCGCCGGTCCCCTGGCCTGGTTCCGGCCCCAGCCTGGAGCGCGCTCGTTAGGCCTGTGCTAATGTGTATACCACCTTGGTTATGCAGCCTGGAGGACACAGTTCAAATTTCTTCTACTGTTGGTAGTCTTGACCCAGGGGCACTGTTCCTGGCTTGAGCATTTAAGCTCCCTTCCAGGGGCGCTCTTGCTCTGGCCTGGCCAGCAGAGTGTGCTCCACCGGCTGGTGGAGCTCTCGAACAGTTCCCAGTTTTAGTGGGTCCTGTGGTCCGGGTGTTGGGGTAGGGAGTCTAGGTCAGGGTCTGGGGATTCCCTCCAGCTCTGGTCTCCCTTGATGGATTCCCTGTCCCCTGATGGGTACTCACCCTGTAGGTCGTCAGTTGTTGTTGCAGTCCGAGTTCAGTTGGGGTGGTTGCGAGCTGGGTTGGGCGGCCCCCCGCCGGGTCGTTGCGATCGCGATTGGGCGGGTGGTCTGCGGACAGGTCCCTTTGTCGCGCTGCTGGTGCCGGGCGGCTTTGGCGGGATGGAGCCTCTCCGCTCCGGTGGAGAGTGAGGGGTGGGGTGGGATCCTCGTGGAGACTCCCGGCTGGTAGGTTTCTCTGTTCCTGGCGATCCGCTGTTCTGCAATCCGGTACCTGGTGATCTGCAAGCAGCCCCCTGTGTCTCTGTGGCTCCGGCAGCCCCCGCGGGGCCGGCTGGCCGGCGGCTTGGCGCACTGCCGCGCGGCCAGTAAAGGTTGGGGGAGGGGTCTTCGCTCTTCTCTGTTCTGAAATTCTTCTTTTCCTCTCTTTCTTTTTTTTGTTATTTTCCAGCTCTGGTTTTTCTCTGAGTGTTCGTCTTTTTGTTGTTGTCGGTCTCTTGGGGAGATTAAAGGTTGGAACTCGAACTCTCTTTTTGGTTGGAGAGAGCTGTGGCGTTTCCCTACTGCCCCGTCACCATCTTGGTCCCCCGATCTTTCTTTTTTAAAGAAGTTTTTTATTGTGACAATACTGTACAGAGGGGTTACAGTTATATGAGCAAGGTGTAATGAGTACATTTCTTTTTTTTTAATTTTTTTTTATTTGTGAACATACTGTACAGAGGGGTTACAATTACATGGGCAGGATAATGCATACATTTCTTACCAAGCATTGCAGCCTCCTCCTTTGTTTACCCTTCACCTCCCTTCCCAGCCTCCCCCCTCCCCCCACCCAATCATACCCCCCTCCCCCCCACACCGACATTGTAAAGCTCGTTTTGGACATGACAACTTGTACTTCTCATTGTTGCAACAGGTCCACCTGTATCCTATGAGTACATTTCTTATCAAGCATTGTTACCTTCTCCTTTGTTTTTCTCCTACCGTCCCTTCCCTCCCATCTCCACAACTGCACTCCCCACCCCCCAAGAAAACAAGATCATATCTAAAAACATGACAAAAGCAAATGGGACTGGCTCAAGTGGTAGAGTACCTGCAGAGCAAGTGTGGAGTCCAGAGATCAAACCACAGTAATTGCAAAAAGAAGGAATAGAGGAAAGAAGGGAGGAAGGAAAGGAGGAGGGGGGAGGGAAGGAGGGAAAGGATGAAAGAAACAAGTCTTTTGGCACCAGTGGCTCACACCTTAACTCTAGCTGCTCAGGAGGCTGAGATCTGAAGATTGAGGTTGAAGCCAGCGCGTGCAGGAAAATCTCTCAGACTCCATTTAACCAGCAAAAAAGCTGGAAGTGGAACTGGGGCTCAAGTGGCAGAGTGCCAGCCTTGAGTGAAAAAGCTAAAGGATAGTGACCAGGCTCTGAGGTCAAGTTCCAGTACAGGCTTAAAAAAAATAAAAGGCACCAGTGCCAGGAGACACTTGGGACACTGAGGTTGACACAGCTGCGCTACGCTGACACAAATCCCCAAATTTCAAGTCACACCGCAATGCCAGAAGGGAAGCCTCTGAACCTCTCCCCATTCTCATCCTGCTATTACAAGGGCCTAACTCTAAACACACGCTATCTTGAGTGCCACCCCGATAGGAGACATGGGATGTCAAGGCACGCCTCCTGGCTAGGTCCCAGTGGCAGGGGTCCTTATCTAGAGGCCCCACCCCAGAGTCTTGGTGTGTGCATGCTCCCCTCTTACCCTTGACCTACTGGCAGCACCAGACCAGGGCTTTGAATAGACACCCCCGCCTGCCTCCCTCCCTCCCTCCCACCCTGACCCATTTCACGTTATCTCTCTCTCACCATTAGTTACTTTTATACAACCCTCCCAGACCATGCTGGTGTTCCCACAGCCCCACTATACAATGTCCTCGCTGGTAAACAGGGACGTGTCTGCAGCTTGGGCCCAGGCTCTCTGCTCCACAGCTTTTCTCCCACATAAGCCTGTGCTGGTACTGAGCTGTCTCTGTCCCTTCCCCTGCCTGCTGGAGTCTAACTCATTCTCTATCTTCTCCTTGAGGTTTCCACACAGCTCAGATTTTTTTTTTTGTCTCTTTTAAAAAAAAATGCCAGTACTGGGGCTTGAACTCAGGCTCTGGTGCTCTTGTATATTTGCTTTGTTTTGTTCTTGTTTTGCTCAAGGCTGGCACTCTACCACTTGAGCCACACCTCCACTTCTAGCTTTTTGCTGGTTAACTAGAGATAAGAGTCTCACAGACATTTCTGTCAGGCCTGGCTTTGAACCACGATCCTCAGACCTCAGCTACCTGAGTAGCTAGCTAGGATTACAGGTGTGAGCCGGCCCTACTTTCTTGAGCTGGGGTGGGTGAAGGAACTTTAGAGGTGCTTCTAATCCAGGCCCACCCTGTGATGGGAGGATGTGGGAAGTGTGGGGGAGGGGGGAGGTTTGCACTGGAGTATCACGGATTTCAAATGTGAAGTAGTTTTATTGAGATGTAACTTATATACAATGCACGTCTCCTGTTTAAAGTACAATCCTGAAAAAAAAATTACAATTGTGCAACCATAGCACAGTCAATTTTAGAACATTTTCATTACCTGCAAAAAAACCCACAAAAAAACACAAAACCCTCAGACCTTTTGCTAGCGTCACCCCCTGAGGCCTCCTCCCAGCCATGAGAAACCACTAAATTACTTTCTGTCTCCATAGACTGTTCTGGACATCTCAGGGAGAATCACACTGCAAGAGACTTTAGAGACCAGCCTGTAGCCTAGCACGAGCTTCCCCAGGCTCCCCCGTGTGGGATGTATCAGAAGCTCCTTCCCTTCTACTGCCAAATAATAAAGGCTTAGAGAACACAGCATGCATGCTTCCTTCTTTCAGTGGTTCATGGCGTTTGGTTGTCTCCACCTTTTGCTGGTTTAAATAGAGCTGCTGTGAACATTTGTGCGCAAGGTGTTTTGTTTTGTCTGGTTTCCAATACTGGGGCTTGAAGCCAGGGCCAGGTGTCCTCCTTAGCCTTTATGTTCAAAGCTGATACTCTACCACTTGAGCCAGCTTTTTAGTCATTCATAGGAAATAAAGAGTCTCATGGATCTTCCTGCCTGGGCTGGCTTCAAACCTCCCATCCTCAGATCTCAGCCTCCTGATTAGCCAGGATTACAGGCGTGAGCCACTAGCATTTGGACAAGTTTTTGTCTGAATAACTGACATTAATTTTTTTCCTTTGTGAGTGGAATTGCTTGCAACTTTTCTTTTTTAGTTGCACTAAGATTAAACTCAGAACCTTGCACCTGCTAAGTAGACTATCACTTGATCCAAACTTCAGCCTTTTTTGGCATTGTTTATTTTTGAAGTAGAGTCTCATTTTATGTCTGAGCTGGCCTGAGATGTAATCTACTTATGTTTCTCTGTGTTGCTGAGGATGACATGCCTGTACCACCATGCCTAGCCATTGTTTGAAATGAAGTCTTATGAACTTTCATGCCTGGCCTGGCTTTGAACCTTGATCTGTCAATCTCCACTTCCTATGTAGCTAGAATTATAGTCAACCACTATTACCTGGCTTGGAAACGCTCTTTTCTTTTGCGTTGAGGTTCTAACTCTGTAGCTCAGGCTGGACTGAACTCATGATCTTTCTGATCACTGTTCAGAAATAACTTATTTTAGGTGGTACTGAGGTTCAAATTCAAAGCTTTCTATTTGTTAGTCAAGTGTTCGGTCAGTTAAGCCCTTTCTGCTTTGTTATATTTCTAATTGGATCTTACCTGAATGCCCAGGGCCAGCCAGGACCACAATTTACCTATTCATGCTTCCTACACAGGTAAGCTGACAGACATATACCACCTTGTCCAGCTAATGATGAGAAGAGGGTCACCTGTTAATTCCATGGTGATCTTGAACCATGGTGTCGCTGATCTCTGTCTCCTAAGTGGCTAGGATTACAGACATGAATCATCAGCACATAGCCTAGGACTAACTTCTGTCACAGTGACTCACAGGTCAGTTGTCACCTTCCCTGCTCCCTCCAGCTCCCCCTGACTGAATTTCATTGGCACAGACATTGCATCAGCTGTAAAGATTTTACTATACTGGCTGTATACAGGCCATGAAGGGATCCACATTAAGCACTGCACGGTTCTTTGTGAATAAGAATCTCCTAGCTGGATGGAGGCTGTGATCTGAGGATCACAGTTTGAAGTCAGCATGGACAAGAAAGTCTGTGATGGCTGGGAAGTTGGCTCAGTGGTAGAGCACTTGCCTTGCATGCCTGAGGCCCTGGGTTCGATTCCTCAGCACCATATAAGAAAAAAGCCGGAAGTGGCGCTGTGGCTCAAGTGGTAGAGTGCTAGCCTTGAGCTGAAGAGCTGAGGGACAGTGCCCAAGCCCAGAGTTCAGGCCCCATGACTGGACCCCCAAAAAAAAAAAAAAAAAGTCTGTGATACTGTTTTCATTAACCACACACACACACACACACACACACACACAAAGCTAGAAGTGGAGAATAAAAGCTAAGTACCTAGGCCTTGAGTTCAAGCCCCCATACCACCATATACACACAGAAAAAGAAGAATCTCAGACCATTCTCATTCTTTGTCTGTCTGCTTGTCTTTCTCTCTCTCTCTCTCTGTGTATATATATATATATGTATTTATATATATATATGTATATCTTTTATAACCTCTCTCCTCCCTTCCCCTCTCCTCCTCTCATCTCTCTTCCTCTCTCCTCTTCTGTACCACTGCCCACACCACTTCTCAGCCTTCATCCACAGCTTTCTTCTTTGAATTGCTCCACAGCTCAGGCTCTACTCCCCCAGGCCTCCTCCTCCCCCTGCTGTGTCAGGCAGGCCTTGAAGGCAATCCTGAACTCTGGAAACAAGATTTTTCAGCTGCTAGCGTCCACCCTCTTTAGAGAAGTTGGGATTTTCTCTGTCATAATACAAGTACTGATACAATCCACCTTAGGATTCCCTGCAGTCAGAAGATTCAGCTTTCTGAGACTCATGGCTATACAGTAGCATAAACGGCTGTCCTTTAGGATGTAGGTAATTCAAACCTCGGTGATTTTTTTCCCCTGCTCTTCAGAATTAGCCAGTGGCCTAAGAGCAGGCCAGGGGTCTCCCTCGGGCTCCCCTGTACCTTCCCTGAACCCTGGATAGCCCACCCCTCAGTTCTGCACTTTTTCTGGCCCAGGCTGTGGGGAAACCTCAATGCAGCAGCAAAGTAAGAGGCAGCATGTGGAGCTCAGGGCAGCAGTGAGTAGGCAATGGAGGCGCAGTTTGGCCGGGGCCATCTCATCCCAGGAGCCATCTTCTCTGTTTTGCCCCTTCCTGGCTGCTGTAAGATAAGCAGCTCACTCTGCACCCATGCTTCCCATGGTGATGCTCTGCCTCACCACTGTCCCTGAGGCGTGAACCACGGCAGAGCAGACCTCACCTCCTCCTCGGCTATATGCCAGGGGCTTTGGCACGGCCTTGGAAACTGACTGGCAGTGGGGCGTTGAGGGCCTGGTTTGACCAGGCACTTTGATGGGAAAGGTAGCCAAGTAGCTGGGAAGGCCCAGCTGCTCAAGAGATTGAGGCAGGTGGACTTGGATCCCTGGATTTAGAACCCAGCCCAAACACACAGACCCAACTCATGCTGGCGAATGGGTAGAGCTGTTGTATTATATTTTATTGTTTTGTAAGAGGGAGCTGATGTGGATCGAACCCAAACTTTAGCTCTGAGCTGTATCGCCAGCCCTGCTTGAGTCCTTCAAACTCACCAGTGGTCAGTCACGTGCTTTCCTTCCATGTCCTTCCCGAAGCCTTTTTTTCGAAGCTGCATACCACAGCCTGAGGCCTCAATTTAATAATGAACTTGGGTCTCTTGTTTGGCAGTCCTGGGGTTTGGACTCAGGGCTGTCCACCTGCAAGGCAGGCTCTCTACAACGTGAGCCACACCTCCAGCCCATTACTTGAGCCATTTTGGAGTCTGATTTATTCCAGTACCCAAACCTACTTCTCTTTACCTTCTCATGCTATTGAGTGGGAAAGCCCAAAGCAGAAAAGCCAAGCCTGCTGCCTGTGCTTGGTTATGATTTCCTTTCTGCCAGGTGCTGGCTCTAGGTGGTACCCGATGGGTGCCCATCCCCCACCCTTTCCATCCTGTAATGATCAGCCCTTTGGGTTTTTTGCTGGAAAACCACGCATGGTAAAGGAGAGGGCCCTGCCAGTTTCTTCATTTCCATGACTAATTTAAGGAGGGAGGGAGAGGTATAAACCATTTTATGATGGCTTTCCAGCCTTAAAATTCTGAAATTACTTTGATCTTTGTTTGTCAGCAAAGAAATTAATTTTCACTTGAAGAAACATCATATTTAATGCCTTTCATTCTGGCCTGGCTTCATTCCACGGTCATTACTAAGGTAACAATGGGCAGCCAGGAGACGGTGGAGCTGTAGATCAGACAATGTTTACCGGACTGGCCGGCATCGATTTATTCAAGCTATCTGACCCAGCTAATCATATTTTATTTTCCCAAATCCTCTCCCTCAAATTGATTTTTTTCAGAAAGTTTTTGATACAGGCTTATTCACCTGGCTAATCCATTTATCTTCAGTTCCACCTGTAAAGTCAAGAGAAATCTCTGGGGTGGTCTGTAAAAAGAAAGAGAAAGTGGGGGGTGGAGATTCTCTGTGTGACTCCTTCCTGGACTTCTACTACCTCCCCAGACATACATGGCATGCTCAGGCCCCATACCTCCAATAGGGGAACTAATTATCTGTGAACTGTCATCCCTTACTTCCCCTTCTCGGCCTTCATTTCTTCTTCAAACTCAGAGAGATTTTGTCTTTAAAGTCTTTTCTGAATTGATTGCTGTTGTTGAGACAGGATCTCATTATGTAACCCAGGCTGGACTTAAATTTATGCTTCTCTTGTTTTAGCCTGGGATTACAGGCATTTGTGCTCCTCCTGACTTAGCACTGGCATTATAGACATGCATCACCACACTTGGCTCTTAAAAATCAAAGCTATTAGCTCATGCCTATGATCCTAGCTATTCAAGAGGCTGAGATCTGAGGCTAGAGGTTCAAAGCCAGCCCAGGTAGGAAAGTCTGTGAGACTCTTCTTTCCAATTAAATCATTAAAAAAAGCCAGAAGTGGTACTGTGGCTCAAGTGGTAGAGTGCTATCCTTGAGCAATAGAAGCTCAGGGACAGCATCCAGCCCCAGAGTTCAAGCGTCAGGACTGGAAGAAGAAGAAGAAGAAAAATCAAAGCAAGTAGAGTTTGATGAGATGAGGGATTCCAGACCAATCATCACCTTCCGCCATGGCTTGCAAAGCTAAGGCTCTTCCTAAAAGTGATAGTATCCAGTCTCAACTCATAGCTGGCAATCACTAGTGGTTGTGTCTCCTCTTTCCTGAAGCCTGGAGTTCTTTCCCACATTATTTCTCAGGAGCAGGAAGATTTTAACTTGCAGAAGCAAAGGCCTTTCCCTAGGGCTCCGCAGTATTGGAAGCAAGACACATTCAGTGGAAATCGCATTTCGAATTTTGAGTTTTGATCTCTTCCTGGCCTAGCAATATTGGGTAGGACCCTCTCTCTCTCCCAGGTAGCAGTTGTGAGTGGCAGCCCCTAGGTGGCCCAATCTCATGGGGAAGCTCATTGAGCTCCTAGAACTAGAGAATGGACACTTTGCAGTGGCCTGTGTTGCTAAATGGATGCTTGGTAAGTGAGGTGTGTGAAATGCACTTTCCACTTAAGGTATTTGCAACTTACAATGGGTTTATTGGGACATAACTCCATGTGGGTTAGCTTTTCATCGTTGTGGGGAAAAAAATATGTGGCATAAGTAACTTAAAACTAGGAAGGAATTATTTTGGCTCGGGTTTTCAGTGGTTTTAGTTCCTGGTCCCTTGGCGCATTGCCTTGAGCAGGTGGTAGAGCAGAACATCATGGCGGCAGGAGGGTACACTCACCTCATGGAGGCCAGGAAGCAGAGAGTGGGAAGGAGGGACCTGGGACAAGGTAAATTTTTCAAAGCCATGCCACTAGCAGTCTACTTCCTCCATGTAGGCCCCATTTCCCAATAGCCTCATCCATGAGTTACTCTATTAATGAAATTAACACCCTTAAAATCCACCTCTCAATAACATCACCAATTGGAGCCACACCTCCACTACCTGAGCCCTTTGGGGGGGGGGGGTGCAGTATTTCATATTCAAAGCATAACAAACCCAAAATGAGCCAAAGGGCAGCTGTGATTTGTATCACATGACAATCTTGGAACCAATGGGAACTGCTAGGAAGGAATGAACAACTCTGATTTGTCAGTTCTGCACCATATGAGCTATGGTTCAGGTGGGGATGGAGTCAGTTCCATCCAAACAACTTAGGTTGGAGAGTGGGGATCCTCAGAGGCAAGTGAGGTACTGTGATCTGGTTGGGAAGGGGGTTAAAAAGAGATTCTGTTTCTGCCTCTACTTGCAGGCTGAGGCCTCCTCTGGACCTCAGTTCCCTTAATTTTGTGGTAAGAAGGCTCGGCTCTTATAGGGATCTGAGAGCTGACATGTATGAAGTGCTTAGTGTCAGGTCTTAAATAGGCGCATAGCATGTGTTGGCTCTGATGATTGTGGCTGGTCACTACTATTGTTGTGGTCACTGTGACCCTGTGCTATATGGCCACTCCTGGTTATTGGGTTTCCCCTCTCTGAGTACGGTCAGAACCAACATAGGCCATGGGCAACTCTGTGCATGATGAAAGACATTGATTGGAAACCAACTCTGGGGCTGGATGCTGTCCCTGAGCTTCTTTTACTCAAGGATAGCACTCTACCACTTGAGCCACAGTACCACTTCTGGCTTTTTTAGTGATTTAATTGGAAAGAAGAGTCTCACAGACTTTCCCACCTGAGCTGGCTTAGAACCTCTATCCTCTAACCAGCTATCCCTGGATACCCTCCAATGTAGCCATCTTTTCCAGGAGGGAGGGACAGCATCACAGTGGATGTGCTTCTTCAAGCAGGAGGGACAGGAAGAGCATCCACAGACATGGTAGAAGTCATTTCCAGTCTTTCCAAAGCAATCATTCAGTCAACAAGAGTTTTCTGGCTGCATGAGTTTGTAGGGCTGCTGTGACAAGTAGCCCAGACTGGGGTCTTAAGCAATAGAAACTTATTTCCTCATGTTCTGGAGACTGGAATCCAAGATCCAAGCACTAGCACAGCACAGCTCCTCTAAGTCCTCTCTCCCTGGCCTCCAAATACCTGTACTGGTGTTCCTCTTCACTGGGCTGTTCCTCCATGCCAGCAGAACTTGATGTCTGTTGTGTACCTCAATTTCCTCCCCTTGCAAGCACATCAGTTGAAGTGCACAACAGCTGTCCATTGGATTCCACTAACCTCCATTGCTACCATAAAGGCCTGGTCTCCAAATCAAGTGCCAGGGGTTACTTTCATTACCTGATTTGGAGGCAGAGTAAAGGAGAGGAGAGGAGAGGGAGAGTGAGGGGAAAAGAGGAGAGAGGAAGGGAAAGCGGTGGGGGGGGGGAGTGAGAAAGGGGGACGGGGAGAGAGGCTGTAAAGTGTGTCTCTTGTGCATCATGAATATTAGGCACTGCTTGAACATTAAAACTGAGTGTGCCATCGCTGCCCCTCTGAATGTACACACAGGTGATGGGAGAGACTCCAGAGTAATATAGGGATTATAGACGTGTCCAACACAGCCACAAATGAGAGACTGCTTCCTTCTCTGGCTTTGTGTGGTTTGTGGGTGGAGCTGGATGGGGAAGGAGGGACCTTAAACAGAAAGGTGACTAGTTTGTTGTGCTAGTTTAGGTGCTGCAGGGTGGGGGAAGGGAGGGCTCCTCTAAATGAAGCCTTAGGGAGAACACTGGAGCCGGGAGAGAGAACTGAGCCAAGGTCTGAGGGAAGGGCATTCCAACCAGAGTATTAATAGAGTCCCTTAAGACCCAAGGGGAAGCTGGCAGGGGATGAGGAGAGAGGGAGACAGGGAGAAGGTGAAAGGGGAAGAGGGAGAGGGGGGGGAAGAAGAGGAGAGGAGGAGAGAGGGAGAGGGGGAGAGGGGGAGGGAGAAAGGGAGGGGGAGAGAGGGAGGGAAAGGGAGAGGGGTGAGAGGGAGAGAGGATGAAAGGGGAGGAGGGAGAGGGAGACAGGGAGAGAGTGAAAGGAAAGGAGGGAAGGGGGAGGGAGAGAGGGAAGGAGGAAGGGGAAGCTGAGCAGGTGGTGTGTGATCAGGTTGCCCCGAACTCCTTAGATCTTTAGTCCATTCCAGGTAGAAGCCCGGTGTCACCTGCTGGAGATTGGTGGGCTGTTTTTGTTGTTTTGAGCCCTGTAGCCTAACCTGGCCCAGAGCTGCTGACCCTCCTGTGTGAGGAGTGCCCCCCCCCGCCTCCCCCCCCCCCCCAGCCGGGCTGGCCCAGGTGCGTCGGAGGAGAGCCAGGGGCGCGAGCAGGAAGAGCCGCCCCCCCCCCCCCCCCCCCCCCCCCCCCCCGCCGCCTGAGGCCCAAGGGCCGGTGGAGTAAACAGGGTGATTGCAGTGATTTGGGGGAGTGTCTGATTTTCTGGGTGACCTGGCTTCGTGCTGCGCCCTGGAACCCCCTGCTCAGTCCCCTAGGAGGCGCCCAGGCCGGGCCGGGCCAAGCTGAGGATGGGGGACAGGGTGGGGACCCCAGTGACCGGGGTCAAAGAGCGATGAAAGCCACCAGTCCGGTGCGACCAGAGAGCAGCAAATGCTGGCCCTGGGAAGCTGGGTCGCCGGCGGTAACCTGGCCGTCACTTGTGTGTGGGGGGGGGGGGGCTGACACCTCCTGAAGACACCCCTGACCCCCCTACAAATCTCGGTCTCTCCTGCAGAGCAAAGACCCCCCAGCCCGCAGGTTCCCCCCCGGCCCCCCAGCCCGCAGGTTCCCCCCCGGACCCCCTCCCAGCCCGCAGGCCCCCCCGGGGTCCCCCCAGCCCACAGATCCCCCCGTGGCCCCCCAGCCCGCAGGTCCCCCCGGGGTCCCCCCCAGCCCACAGGCCCCCCCCGGGGTCTCCCCCAGCCCACAGGTCCCCCCGGGGTCCCCCAGCCCACAGGCTCCCCTGGGGTTCCCTCAGCCCACAGGCCCCCCCCCGGGGTCCCCCCAGCCCACAGGCCCCCCGGGGTCCCCCCAGCCCGCAGGTCCCCCCCTGGGGTCCCCCCAGCCCACAGGCCCCCCTGGGGTCCCCCAGCCCACAGGCCCCCCCCCGGAGTCCCCCCAGCCCACAGGCCCCCCCCCGGGGTCCCCCCAGCCCACAGGGCCCCCCCGGGGTCCCCCCAGCCCGCAGGTCCCCCCGTGGCCCCCCAGCCCGCAGGTGCCCCCCGGCCCCCCAGCCCGCAGGTCCCCACCGGGGTCCCCCAGCCCGCAGGCCCCCCCGGGGTCCCCCAGCCCGCAGGTCCCCCCGTGGCCCCCCAGCCCGCAGGCCCCCCCGGATCCCCCCCAGCCCGCAGGTCCCCCCCGGGATCCCCCAGCCCACAGGCCCCCCCCGGGGTCTCCCCCAGCCCGCAGGTCCCCCCCCCGACCCCCCCAGCCCGCAGGTCCCCCCCCCGACCCCCCCAGCCCGCAGGTCCCCCCCCGACCCCCCCAGCCCGCAGGTCCCCCCCGGGTCCCCCCAGCCCGCAGGTCCCCCCCGGGTCCCCCCAGCCCGCAGGTCCCCCCCGGGGTCCCCCAGCCCGCAGGTCCCCCCCGGGTCCCCCCAGCCCGCAGGTCCCCCCCGGGTCCCCCCAGCCCGCAGGTCCCCCCCGGGTCCCCCCAGCCCGCAGGTCCCCGGCCGCTCCTGTCGAGGGCAGGCCCCTCCTTGCCCCGGGAGGACGGCCACGGCCGCGGCTGCGCGTGGATGCGAGGTGGGCGGCCGGGGCCGACTCGGACCGGTGAACGGCTCGGCCGAGGCTCTTCCTTCCCCCGAGTCCTCCCCTCCCTCTCCCTCGGCGTGCTCGTTCTGGCGGACTGGCTTCCCCGCCGGCTCTTGCGAGCCTCTGGTTTACGGGGAGAGCCCTGCCAGGAGCTCTGGTGCCCGACGCTCGCTGTTTAATCCCGGCGGGAAGGCGGGCTTGGGGACTGGGGCGAGCTGCTTGCATTCTCCCCGGCGCCCACCAGAGGGCACCCGGCCGCGCGCCGGGACTGCGAGGGGCTGGGCTGTGAAGCCCACGGCCGCACTGGCCCGGCTGACCGAGGAGGTTCACCGGTTACCTGCGGAGGGCGGGCGTGCGGCGGCGGCTGCTGGGGAGGGACGTCGACCAATCACAGCCCTGGGACCTGGGACCTGGTCTAGAGGCTCCAAGCAGTTCGTTTCCTCTCTGGGCACTGTAAGAGATGTTTGGCGCTTTATCACTGCTGAGACAGACAACGTAGACCGGGTTAAAGTCCAAGGTCATGCTAGGTGCTGGGGCTGTAGCTCAGGGGTAGAGCACTTGCCTCGCAGGCATGAAGCCGGGTTTGAGTCTCAACACTGGGGGGAAAAAATGCTAATTTGGATTAAAAAACAAAAACACAAAAAACCAACCCATGGGATTGGAGGCGTGGCTCAGTTGATAGAGCACTAGCCAATGAGTGGAAGTGTCAAGTACCAAGTTCAAGTCCCAAAAAGAAGAAAAAGTCCATTCCTAGGGACCTGACAATCATCTGGAGTAAAGGTAGGATGTAGTCATTATCTGGGTGCAGAACACAGGACATCCCCAAGGTCTTGTGGACTCCTGACCGACCACAGTTGGTCACTTCGTGACTTCTGAATTGGGCTGAGTTTTTGACACGATTGAAGGTGACTAGCGTTGCAGAGGCCAAGGGAACAGTCTGACCTTGGAACTCACTGACATTTGTGAGAACCAAGTTACTAACAGCAAGTTCGTTACAAGCTGGCTAGGAAACCATGACACCACTGGAAAACTCTCTGCCCCCACAGAGCATGCTTCTGTTTGAATTGTTCAATGAATAACCGGGGAGATAGAATTCTACTACATCAGTAGCTCAGAGAGTCTTTTCACCAGGGATGTCATCTTGCCCCAACCAAGCTTTCAGGCCTTACAGTTTACAAGCAGTACAGTGCTTTATGTGTTTATGTTTTGGTAGTATTGAGGTTTAAATTCAGGACATTATGCTTTGTAAGCAGGTGCTGTACCACTTGAACTATAGCCACAGTCATTATTTTTGTCAGTCATGGAGCTTGAACTCAGGGCCTGGGTGCTGTCCCTGAGCTCTTTTGCTCAGGGCTAGTGCTCTACCACTTTGGGCCACAGCTCTAAACTTCCCAGTTTTCTGGTGATTAATTAGAGATAAAGAGTCTCATGGATATTCCTGTCAAGGCTGGCTTTGAACTGTGATCCTCAGACCTCAGCCTCCTGAATAGCTAATATTACAGGCATGAGCCACCAGTTCCCAGCATTTTTTAAAAAATGCTTATTTCTCAGATACTGTCATATTTTTGCCTTTGTCTAGCCTCAGATAAAGATCTTTCTACTTATGACTCCTAAGTGTCTGGGAACAACCATACCTGGTTTGTTAGTTGAGATGTCACTAACTTTTACCCAAAGTGGGCCTTAAACCATGATCCTCCCAATCTCCACATCCCAAGGCGTTGGAATTACAGATGTGAGCCACTGCACCTGACTAGGAATCTCGTGTGTGTGTGTGTGTGTGTGTGTGTGTGTGTGTGTGTGTGTGTGTGTATGTGTGTGTATGTGTGCGTGTGTGTGCGTGTATGTGTGCGTGTGTGCGCGTGTGTATGTGTGTGTGTATGTGTGCGTGTGTGTGCGTGTGTGTGTGTGTGCGTGTGTGTGTGTGCGTGTGTGTGTGCGTGTGTGTGTGTGCGTGTTTGTGTGTGCGTGTGTATGTGTGTGTGTGTGTGCGTGTGTGTGTGTGTGTGCGTGTGTGTGTGTGTAGGTGTGTGTATGTGTGTGTGTGTGTGTGTACTGAGGCTTGAACTCAGGGCCTTGTGCTCTCACTCTTGATTTTCTTACATGAGCCATATCTCCAGATTGACTTTTTGCTTGTTAATTGGAGATGGAGTATTGTAGATTTTTCTGCCCAGCCAACAGAATAAAAGGAGAGAAAGGGGAGGCAGAGAGAGAGAGAGAGAGACAGAGACAGAGACAGAGACAGAGAGACAGAAAGACAGAGACAGAGAGACAGAGAGAATGCAATAAAATAGACCTTTATTTGGCTGTGTTCCAGAGTTCCAGAGACTATGAAGTCTATGAGCCTGGTGCTGGCCTCTGGAGAACTGGGTGCTGCTTCTTCTCTTGGTGGAAAGCAGAAAGGGAGCAGGTGAGAGTGGGGGGAGGGGAAGACATGACACCTGGCCAGGCTTTAGCTCAATCCACTATCACAGTGACTAATCCAATCCCAAAAGAACAAAAGAACGTCCTTGATCCTTCTTAACTATCTAATCACCTCCTGACACTATTACAATGGAAACTAAACTGCACCACAGTTTCCAGAGGGAGACAAACCATTTTCAAAACCACTTTGTGTGCAGAGCTGGGGCTGTAAAGGCTGCTGTTTGAAATATATTTCAATTGCTTCTTTCTTTCTTCCTTTTGCAAACTGTTTACTGTACCCCTACTCCATCCAGCATGAGAGAAAATGGAAGGCAAGATTTCCTTCTTCACCGAGCTTACAGGACACAGTTGAAGACAGACCCTAATCAAGTCTCCTCCCAAGGACACAGCAAGCCCATTGTCTGGACGGGGTAGTGTTTGAGCTGAGAGTTGGAGGGAACAGATTGATGACTTAGGTTTGGAACATGTCCAGTGCAAAGGCCCCCTCTTGTGGTGGGGCATCTTTGAGGACTGAATGCCTGAGGGCTGGTACGTTGATAATGAGATTGATCCTTGCCTAACAGGGAACCAGTGGGAAGCCATTGGCTTGAACTCAACCAAACCCAGGCTCTGCCAGCAATGAATTAGTATGCAGATCCAAAAACAAATTCATTATGTCCCTTCTTCCCACCCTCCCAAACTTGCGTAAGGCTCAATATCTCATCTTACTGAGTGGCCTCCCAAGCAGGAGTATCCCACCCACCCACCCACCCAGGTGTCAGCCATGAAGCTTCCTTCTTCATCTCTCTTACCCAGAATCTAACCCATGGCCAAGTCACGTATTTTTTTTTTTAGCCAACTGAGTATACCACTACCATCCACGTCACGTGATCAACGCAGTTTAGTGCTGAATTCCTTTTTTTTTTTTTTTTTTTTGGGTCCAGTCGTGGGGCCTGAACTCTGGGCCTGGGCGCTGTCCCTCAGCTCTTCAGTTCAAGGCTAGCACTCTACCACTTGAGCCGCAGCGCCACTTCCAGCTTTTTTCTTTTTGCTTATGTGGTGTTGAGGAATCGAACCCAGGGCCTCATGCATGCAAGGCAAGCGCTCTACCACTGAGCCACCTTCCCAGCCCAAGTTTAGTTGAAGGGCCACTTTGTGTCACTACACAAATTGATGTTTTAAAAACACAAGTTGGATTCTGTCTCTCTTCTCTACCTTAAGTCCAGAGATCTAGGGTAAATCTGCGCAGGCTCACTCCCCCTTGGACTTTGGTTCAGTATTGGGCAGACTCCTGCCTCCACTTCTGGTCCCTGAAACATGTGCGTTTCTTCTTGGTATTTCTGGGAAAGGTATTCCTGCACATCAAGAGAGACCCCAGGAAGAAAAAAATCCTTCCTTTCTCTAGATGTTTGGTTTGCCTGGATAGCAGCAGTCATTTTATTTCCCAGTTGCAACGTGTAATTCTGGGGACCAGAGCAGCTCAGTGCCAGCCGTGGAGCCTGCCTTACTACAATGAGAGGAGGTCCTTTGCTTTCTGAGCTGAAGGTGGGTGTTTGGTATGAGAAGCTATAAACTCTCCGCTGCTGGGATTATGTAGCTGAGGTTCCCAGTGTCAGGTGGGCCGTTGGATACGTGGCATGGACAGGTTTGAAATAAAAGCCGTAAGTCCCTGTGAGTGAACACAAACCTAGGGGAGATCAGGAGAAGTCCTGGAAGAGGTGGTGACTGCAGAAAAGATTGGCAAGAACTAGGCCGGAGAGCTGGTACGGTGACTTTGCCATGGTCAGAAAAAAAAACAAAACAACTTCTGTCTTCTTTTGTATTAAGGCCGCTATTAAGGGCATTTTACTCTTCTTTTACTCTTCTTCTTGGGTCCAAACTGGACCCAAGGAAGAGACTCAAGACCGTTTCCGGCTGGGGGATGAAGCTGGATTCCAGAATCCGCTCTCGGCATTACCACCAGGACTTCTGCTTCCTGTCTCTTCATAAGTAATTTACCACAACTTCAGAGGAAACAACGACGAAAGGAGCAAACAAGCAGCTGCTCTCCCTGCGTGTAAGGCGCCGAGTGAGAGGCCGCCGTCCGTCCGCAAGCGGCAGGACGCGGGGCAGGACTGCGGGCCGCGGGGCCCGGCTCCCCCAGACCCTGGCCTCCCCCAGACCCTGGCCCCCCCGAGACCCTGGCTTCCCCCAGGCCCTGGTCTCCCCCAGACCCTGGCCCCCCCGAGACCCTGGCTTCCCCCAGACCCTGGCCTCCCCCAGACCCTGGCCCCCCCGAGACCCTGGCTTCCCCCAGGCCCTGGTCTCCCCCAGACCCTGGCCTCCCCAAGACCCTGGCCTCCCCAAGACCCTGGCCTCCCCGAGGCCCTGGCCCCCCCGAGACCCTGGCCTCCCCGAGGCCCTGGCCTCCCCAAGACCCTGGCCTCCCCGAGACCCTGGCCTCCCCCAGGCCCTGGCCTCCCCCAGACCCTGGCCTCCCCCAGGCCCTGCCCCCCCCCGAGACCCTGGCCTCCCCAAGACCCTGGCCTCCCCGAGGCCCTGGCCCCCCCCCGAGACCCTGGCCTCCCCCAGGCCCTGGCCCCCCCGAGACCCTGGCCTCCCTCAGGCCCTGGCCCCCCCCCAGGCCCTGGCCCCCCCGAGGCCCTGGCCTCCCCCAGGCCCTGGCCTCCCCCAGGCCCTGGCCCCCCCGAGGCCCTGGCCTCCTCCAGGCCCTGGCCCCCCCCAGGCCCTGGCCTCCCCGAGACCCTGGCCTCCCCCAGGCCCTGGCCTCCCCCAGGCCCTGGCCTCCCCCAGACCCTGGCCTCCCCCAGGCCCTGGCCCCCGACCCGGATCCACAGGGATCCACAGGTTGGCGCGCCACGGCCGCGCTGGAGCCGGGAGCGTGTCCCCTCCGCGGGAGGAAGGGGCGTCTCGGACCCGAAGGCTATCCCACACTCCCCCGTTCCGGCCGCGGACCCGACGTGGCGGCCCCGCCCGCGCCCTCCAGGCAGGTGCTGAGAGGCGCAGAGAAAACAAGCGGTCACAGTCCCTGTTTGAGGGGCAACCTGCCGACATAAACCCCTCGGTCTCCATGGTGACTGGCGGACGCCGTGGCCAATGGCGTCCCAGCGCTTATTTATTTCCGCCCCATCCTTTCCCCAGGGGCCCACGCTTCCTTGACTGACAGTTCGCTGGTTGTGCTGTTACGTAAGGGGAGGGTCAAGCGCGGCCCCACCCGAGCGGAGCCGATTTGATTGGTAGGCCGAGGTGCTGTCGTGCCAACCCCTCCGGAAGAGCGCTTTTGATCGACAGGTATGGGAGCCACTTGGAGAGGAGAGTCTGGGCGGAAGCGTCCGAGCCGAAGGGCGTGGTAAGGGGCGGGGCCCGAAGCCGAGGGTAGGGTAGGGCAGGGCGGGGCGGAGAGCGGGCAGAGGCTGGGCTGCGGTGCAGCTAGAGATGCTGTCCCGCCGCGGCGGCGCTCGGCAGCCGGGACCTCTGCACTGAAGGCACCGGGGTAAGGCGCGGTGCCCCGCCGGCTGGCAGGTACGCAGGGGTCAGAGAGTCCCTGAGCCTGGGCCGCCACCGGCCTCGGGCGCGGTGTTCGTCTGCCCTGCCGGCGCTCTCGGCCCGGCGACGGCGGCCGCGCTGGGACACGGGGGCGGGGCCGGCACCTGTGCGGGTTCGCCGGCACCTGCCGCGCGGCGGCCGCGGACCCCGCCGTCCCGCAGTCGTGCGTGGGCTGGGCCGGGTGGGCCTGGGGGAGAGAGGTAGGCCCCGACGACCCGCCGCGTCCGGGTCCTCCCCCCGGGTCCCCGGCCGCAGGGGCGGGCGTGAGAAGCGCCCAGGGGCTCCGCCGCGCCCGGGAGGTCTCCCGGCCCCTCGGCGCAGGTTCGCGGAGGCCCCGCCGGCCTTGGACTCGCTGGGAGGCCGGGCCCGGCCCCCGCCCTGCATCACCTCGGGACAGGTTTGTCCAGATTCTCTCCGTGCTCCGTGACGGGTTTCTGCCCCCGGCGAGGGCGCCTGTGCCAGGCTGGGGCTCTCTCCGAGTATCGCTCCTGCGTGGAATTTCTTAAGCCCGGCTGTGTGTATGTGTGTGTGCGGGGGGTGATGTTAGCAGCAGCTACGTTTCCTTTGGGTCCTGCCAGGCATAGGCCGGAGGTACGGACTTCTCAGCCGTGTTATGGATATAAAAACGCCACTGTTTGGTTCAAGGCCGAACCAGCAGAAATTCTGAAAGTATTCCCTACGGACAAGGATGTCTCCCAACTGTGTCCTTCCTCGGAGCATGTCATGCTGCGCCTGAGTAGGCCTCTGATAAACAGTGTCGTTTTCCGCATAGTGTGCTAGTTTTCTCATGATCTTGATGGGTTGGAACCAGTGAGCTGGGTGGCAGCAGATGTTGCCTCTTGCTTGAAAATAAGAACTGAGAGCAAGTTTTTCATTGGGTTCTTAAGGACAGAATCATAGATGGTAACGCGTAGGACTGAAAGGGAATTTTGTTGCAGTAAATGTACGAGTTGGGAGGGGGCTCACCTCTGTGTACTACAGAAGTGCAGGTCTCCCGTCTGGACAGGTGTGTCAGGCGACAGTGGATAGTCCTGAAAATCAGGGTGGTTCTCATTTGGATCCATTTTTTCGTGTCCTAGTTTTTTCATGGGTTATAGTCACCTTTAAGGACAGAGTTGCTACTTACTGAATCTAAGTCAATAGGCAGTGGAAGAACTGAGTTAATTACAGAGCAGCATTGTCTCATGGAAAGCACACAGTAATAGGCACTGGACAGGTATGGGAGAGCTGGTACCCACAGGTGGATAGAATATGCTGTTGAGAGAAAACAAATTTACTGCCAATTACCTAAGGCTGTGCTTCTTAGAAATTTATGCAGAAGTTGCTAAGTTTTGACCCTTTTCACCTTTGGTTTTTTTCTATTCAGAGAGCTCTTGAAGCCCAGCTGAATCTGGGGGAATCATCAGAGCAGGGGAAATCTCTGTTCTCACTGCTGGGGGTTGGCTGCTTTTCCTCATGCTTTCTTTTTTTTTTTTTTTTTTTAATGAGTACTGACCCACTTGGTTTTTTGACCTTTGAGACATGCTTTGTTATCCACTACTTGAAACTTCCAGAGGAAAATTAGTGTTTGAGCAGTATCTAGCTCTTGCACTCCTTGTCCTTCTATGTTTTATGAGTTCTTTAATGCCTATTCTTGTAAAGAGTTCCAAGACAGGACTCCAGTATCTGCCTTTTCTCCTGACATGGATATGTTCTGCTGTCCTTTTCTTTTCTTCCCCTTATTTCTGTGGCTAATAGTTTTGCTAGAGAGAATGATTAGTATGCTTGACACAACTCATTTTAAATCTCTCTTCAATCGGCCACCTTAGATCTTCATTTGTTCCTGTGACCCTGGGAACAATAAGAGAACTTTTGTGTAGATGAGTGCAGTACATTCTAATTCTGATTTCTAGTTAAACATCTATGCTACTATGATACTATGCTAGCAGCAACTCTTGCAGTTCATATTTTTAACTCTGGCACTAAAGCTGAACTGTGTCACTAATTATTCCGAGTCTTGGCCAGGGATGTGGTACACAAAGCTCTCCCCCAGCCTCATAGAGTTTTGTCATGTAGCTCTGACTTGCTTCAAATGCAAAATCCTCCTGCCTCTAACTCCCAAATGCTGGTATTACAGGTGTGCATCAGTACACCCAGCTCTCGTGCATAAATTTTTGTATACATGTAAAGGTGAAAGAAAATTTGAGCCAAGCTGGTGAATGGCTCATACCTGTAATCCTAGCTACTCAGGAGGCTAAGGTCTTAGGATCTTAGCCTCAAAGCCAGTATAGGCAGGAAAACTCATGAGACTTATCTCCAATTAGCCAGCAAAAAGCCAGAAGTGGAGCTGTGGCGCAAGTGGTAGCCTTAAGAAGCTCAGGGTCAGTGCCCACCCAGGTCCTGAGTTCAAGCCCTAAGACACACACACACTTCTCTCTCTTTCCCCCTCTTCTCCTTCCCTCTTTCTCCCCTTCTCTCTCCCCCTTCATCCTTCTCCCTCTCCCCTTTCTCTTCTCCCTCCTCTCCTCCTCCCTCTCTCCCTCTCCTTCTCCCCTTCTTTCCATCTCTTTCTCCCTCTCTGTCTTCTTTCTCTCCCTCCCCCCACCTCTCTCATTGGAGCCCAAAGAAGAGGGGGTATAGAAGGAAGTTGCCTGAAAACATTTCCCGAGCTTTTGTAAAAAAATATATTGCAACTCCAGGATATCAGTTTTTAACCCTTACTTGAAGTCTTAACTGTTAGTGTTGCTATATTTGTGTTTTCCCTCTGGTTTCAAGGTGAAGTGAATGGTGAGGACAGAAGAGTTGGATGACACAGACCACTGAATTTTTTTGGAGGACACGTTATGAACCCTTTGTGGAGCATGTCTACAAGTTCTGTACGAAAAGTAAGTATAATTAATAAATTTTGTGTTATTTGCTTCCATGCCAGAAAAAGGGTCAGAAGGAATACTTATCTTTCAAAGTCACCTGTTAGCAAAAATACCTGGTTTATATAATAATTATCTTCTCAGTTTCTCAGGATGAGATTGCTCATTGATTGAATAGAAATTCTGATAATCACAATTCTAAGATGTTTTAGATTATATGTACACATGATGTAATTTGTTATACACCACTGTAGTAGATTCTCTGTTAAATTTAAAGATTCAGTGGTTAAGAGAAGCTTTGGAAAAGGTAATTTCAATATTGGTCAAGTCAGACTTGAATTTTCTTCTAAATAAAATTTCTTTAAAACAAGTACATTTTTTCTCTTGGGAAAGCTTCAAGTGTGCAAACAGAAGAAAATAAAAATAATCGGTAACTATACCTCTAAGAATATACCATTGTTATCCTTTTTCTTTTTAAGTGGCTCTACCACTGCCACAGTTCCACTTCCAACTTTTTGGTGGTTAATTGGAGATAAACATCTCACAGACTTGCTTGCCCAGACTGGCTTCAAAGTGCAATCCTCAGATCTCAGCCTCCTAAGTACTTAGTATTACAGGTATGAGCCACTGGTGTCCACCTATAATCCACTCTTTTTATGCATTGATTTAAACAGCTTTTAGTTGGACTGCTGCCTAGGAAGTAGAAACAAGATGGCAAATTAGTTTCTGGCTCGTTTTGACCTTTCCTTTGACAAAGGATGAGGGTTTGCTGCTGATATCCCAATTGGAAGCAACCCCATTAGGCACAAGATCAAAGCAAGTGAGAGAATGGCTTCCATTTTTTATTCTGCTTCCTTCTTTTTTGATTCTATACAAATGCTGATGTCAGGTAGTAACTGACCCCCGTCATGTCTCCTCTTATATAGCTTCTATATAATCAAAGAAACTTTTCTAGTCTTAGTTATCTAATGGGGACTGGGAACCTAACTTTAAATTATGAGGGCTTGGGTTCAACCCATACCACCACAAAAACAAGCAAACAGTTATCTAATGACTTAGTGGTCAGTAGGCCTCTTCTTGGGCATAATGCAATGGTCCTGCCTTATTTGCTCTATGTATGTCTGTTAAAGGGCTTGCAAGTCATCCTGACTGAGTATGGTTGTTAGAAGGCTTAGACAAAGCCCTAGACGGAAAACAGCCAAAACTGCCATCCTAGCTACTCAGGAGGCTAAGATTTGAGGATTCCAGTTTGAAGCCAGCCTACCTAGGCAGGAAAATCCATAAAACTTAGCTCCAATTAACCACCAAAAAGCTGGAAGTGAAGCTATGGCTCAAGTGGTTGAGCGCTGGCCTTGAGCAAAGGAAGCTCAGGGACAGCACCCAGGCCTGGAATTTAAAAACTCTAGTACCAGGAAAAAAAAAAAAAAGCATTGGTGGTCATGGAGTGAACAATACTGTACTCTATGATTTCCCTAATTTTTTTATACTCTATGGTTTAAGAATTATCCTGGGGGCGGGGTGGAGAATTATCTTAACAACAACTTCATCTTGAATAGAGATCTGATGGTGAAGAGAAGACATTGACAGGGGATGTGAAAAACAGTCCTCCACGAACTGCACCAAAAAAACAGCTGCCTTCTATTCCCAAAAATGCTTTGCCTATAACAAAGCCGACATCGCCTGCCCCAGGAACGCAGTCAACAAATGGCACACATGCTTCTTATGGACCCTTCTATCTGGAATATTCTCTCCTTGCAGAATTGTAAGTTCTTGACAGGCTACTGGGTTCAGTGTAATGACCCTTTGAAGGAGAAAAATGAAATTTACTGCAATTGATGAATTTAATCTTGAAGTTTAAACTCATTCCTTTCTTTATCCATTTTGGAGTGGAAGAAGAAGATATAAGATTTGTGGAGAACATATATTAACTCAGGAACTTGGTAACTTAATTTTGGTATGAAGTAGCATTTTTCCCATTGGGCAGTAGCAGGGTGGCAGTTTTTTCTTCCTTGGGTCAGACCCATTAGAAGATTGGGCTCCATTTTGGTTATCTTGTAGGAGGCATCCTGACAGGCTGAAGAGATCATAGGGAATTAAGTGTTGGGAAACCAAACTTTAAGGATCAGCAGTTGAAAGAACTGGAACTGCTGGCTTGGAGTATACTTAAAACTGTTTTCATAACTGAAGGTCTGTTATTAGGAGTATGACTTATTTGGCATGATTTGCAAGGCAGGGCTTTGCAATGATAGAGAGTTGAGGATTTGGGATTATATCTGCGCCTGTATTGAAGTTGTCTCTACAGAAGGAGGGGACCTCAGCATCTGTTCAGAGTTGTTAGTGATAACACGGTGCTTGGCACAGGGAGGCACAGTGGATTCAGGTAGCATTTGTTAAAGGGACAAAGTCTAGATAATCAGTTCTTCTCTCACTTAAAAACTCCTCTGGAGCCGGGCGCTGGTGGCTCACGCCTGTAATCCTAGCTACTCAGGAGGCTGAGATCTGAGGATCGCGGTTCAAAGCCAGCCCGGGCAGGAGAGACCGTGAGACTCCTATCTCCAATAAACCACCAGAAAACCGGAAATGGCACTGTAGCTCAAGTGGTAGAGCGCTCGCCTTGAGCTGAAGAGCTGAGGGACAGCGCCCAGGCCCAGAGTTCAAGCCCCACAACCGACAAAAAAAAAAAAAAAAAAAACTCCTCTGGTTGGGGCTGGGAAGGTGGCTCAGTAGTAGAGCGTTTGCCTTGCATGCATGAGGCCCTGGGTTCAATTCCCCAGCACCACATAAGGAAAAAAAAGCCGGAAGTGGCCCTGTGGCTCAAGTGGTAGAGCGCTAGCCTTGAGCTGAAGAGCTGAGGGACAGTGCCCAGGCCCAGAGTTCAGGCCCCACGACCGGACCCCCCCCCCCAAAAAAAAAAAAAAAAGCAAAAAACTCCTCTGGTAGCTAGGCCCTGGTGGTTGACACCTGTAATCCCAGCTACTAAGGAGGTTGAATCTGAGGATTGTAGTTTAAAGCCAGCCTGGGCAGGAAAGTCCGTGAAACTATCGCCAATTAACCACCAGAAATAGAGCTGTGGCTTAAAATGGTAGAGCACTAGCCTTGAACAAAAAGCTCAGGGACAGTGCCAGACCCTGAGGTTCAAGCTCCATGATGGCTGAAAAAAAAAATTTTCCTGGTGGTGGTTACTGTAAAAGAACCCTGGGTGCCTCCCTCAGTGTACTCTTGTGAAAATGGTCACAGGGTCTGAGGTCCCAGCATCATTGGCTGGGTATGACTTGGTAGCAATGGTCCTTTCAGCTTTATAATGGAGGTCTTGTGCTTGGGGCTGGGCAGTGAGCTGGACAGGCTCCTATTGTGATTGTTTGCTGTGTGCTACAACACAAAATTGCCTTTGCTGGCAAACCTCATTGTAGTTTGATACATCTTCTAGGCCATGCTGCTGTTGACATTCTTAACCTTAGTGACTTCAAAATGGAATAAATGACTTTATGCTTAAAAATGTGTTGGCAATTAGTAAATAAAAGGCTTCTCGGGATTGGCAGATGAGTGTGTTATAAGGGTACATAGGTCAGCACTGTACTTTTTGAGGTTGAATCACAGTTCGGCTGCAGTTACCAGGAACAGCATGGTTGTTTGTCAGTGGGTCACTAGGTTCCAGCAAAGCCTTTATGAGGATATTTGTCTTAGCACTGACACCCACTGTGCCCCCTACTCTAACAAGGCCCCTAGAGTTCAGGCATCTTGAGTTGGGGCATTATTTGGGAGCAGAATACAATGTGAACACACATGAAGCCTACCTTCAAGCAACACCACTCATCTAAACACAGCCCTCTGTCATGGGATCTGATGAGTCAGACTCAAAAGGACACCTAAGTGATAGAACATTTGAAAGTTTTCTTTTCCAAATTAATTTTTATTTAATATACCTAAATTGCTGAAATTAGTATGAATTTCTGAAGCCCCAAAGGGAACTGTTGTATTAATAGTAAAAACAATTTTGAATGTATGTGAGCTCTGTCACAAAGTCACTCATCCTTTGTGTGTCGATCTGGAGTCCTCTGTTGGGGTTGGTTACTAAGCTGGTATGGTAAGTGGTAGTGATCAGGTCTGTTTCCAGAGTTGTGGCAGGTGAGAGACTGTGATGACTTGGAGATCAGCTTCCCTGTGAGGGATGACTCCTTGAAAACTAAATGTGAATGTTTTGATTTACTTGTGTCTTTGACATATAATTACTATGCTGCTTTCCTTTTATAGTACCTTGGTTGTGAAGCAGAAATTACCAGGAGTCTATGTGCAGCCATCTTACCGCTCCGCATTAAGTAAGATAAGGATTTGATTTGCTCTGAATTTTTAGCACAGTTGGTCTAACATGTATTTAGGCCTTTCCCATGTTGATTTTTTTTCCTGCAGTGTGGTTTGGAGTGATATTCATACGGCATGGGCTTTATCAAGATGGTGTGTTCAAGTTCACAGTTTATATCCCTGATAACTATCCAGATGGTGACTGTCCAGTAAGTAGGAGATACAGTCTGACCTAATTTGTGGTGCTCCATTCTCATTAAAGGGCCGATTTCTTGGTTCTTTTCCTCACCTAATATGTTTAATGGCCAGTTCGCCAAGAAGTCCATTTTCCCTATAGTTGGAGGATTTGATGCTTTGTTGCATTTTCTGTGACACTGTAATCTGCCTGAAGCTTCATCCTTTTCTGCATGGGGTGAGCCTGGGGCATGTGTGGCAGTTCTCACTGTGACTGAGGACATGGTCACTTTAGTTTTACGGAATAATGGCTACTTCACCTGTCTTGGGACAACTTGTCTTGAGGCTTCTTTGGTAACTACCATCTCTAGGGAATTAATGAGCACTACCACCTCCGTTAAAAGGACTTGTCTCTTTAAATACAGCGCTTGGTGTTTGATATTCCTGTCTTCCACCCGCTAGTTGATCCCACCTCAGGTGAACTGGATGTGAAGAGAGCATTTGCAAAATGGAGGTTAGTACATCCGTGTTCCTTTCATGACATTTGATGGCAGGAGTGAGCATCAGTAATCACACCCTGTTTCTCTTCAGGCGGAACCATAATCATATTTGGCAAGTTTTAATGTATGCCAGGAGAGTTTTCTACAAGATTGATACAACAAGCCCCCTAAACCCAGAGGCTGCAGTACTGTATGTAACTTTTGTTATTTAAGTTAAATGTTAAAATGCAGCTAAGTTTACTAAGTTGCTAACTTTATCTAAATGTTTAACACAGATATGAAAAGGATGTTCACCTTTTTAAAAATAAAGTGGTTGACAGTGTTAAGGTGTGTACTGCTCGCTTGTTTGACCAACCTAAAATCGAAGACCCCTATGCAATTAGGTAAGTGGCACATCATCTAGATAAACTATGCTTTGCACTTCATTTTCCGGTGACCTTAGAATGAGGACTTAAAAGAATGTACAATCTATTAGCCTATAGCCTATCTAACTCAATTTCTCTTGGGCTCTTTCCTTAAAAAAAGCCTTGCATTATTTGCACATTGTGCCAACAGCACAATATCTGAGTGACTTTGGCTTCCTGAGGACCTTGTAATGTGCTCATTTATCTGTGAGGACTTTCTAGGAGATGGTTGTAGCTGCAGCTCTCCAACCACTCCAACCCTGCAGACATTCAGACCTGGGGAAGGGAGGGAAGCTGAATGGTGTAAGTGTGGCAGGTGCCTGTAGCACTGCTGTTTGATCTTGGGGAAGAGCAGCAAGAAGGGCTGGTGATTTCACTCTCTGGTGGTCTTTGCACTACTGGGAAGGGAGCATAGTCTAAGCACTAAAACTTGGGTTTAGTAAGTGAACTACTTAGCTTCAGGAGATCAATTACTGTCTTAACTGTGCCTTGCTTTTTTCATCATTAAATAAGAATATTTCAGGGGCTGATGTGTTGAAGATGTAAATCAGTCTAGGGGAAAGTTATATGGAAAAAAATCAATTAGATACTATCTAAAAACACACATGTTGGCTCAAGTAATAGGGTGCTGGATGTTAGCTAGAAAGCCAAGAGAGATCTGAGGCCCTGAGTTCAAGCTCCAGTAATGGGCACACACAGAAAAAAACAAAAATAAAAACATATGTGTTGATAACTTACTAAAGATTACTCTTTCAAAGTATTCTTCCTCATTAAATATTAGAATTGTCTTTTTTTTTTTAAGTAGATGTTATATAGATTTAGAAAGCCACCAACTGTTTTTAATACTTTCTGTCCTAAAGCTTTTCTCCCTGGAATCCTTCTGTACATGATGAAGCCAGAGAGAAGATGCTAACTCAGAAAGTAAGTCAATAACCAACTCTGAAATGGTTCGCTTCCTGTTTCTTCTCTAAAATGTCTTCATTGGAGACCAAATAACACACAAATAATGTTTGGGAAACCAGTCTTTTCAATCCTGAACTCTCCTCACCAATCCTTTTTATGTCTGTTTTTTTTTTATTGTGCCTAGAAGCCTGAAGAGCAACACAATAAAAGTGTTCATGTTGCTGGCCTGTCATGGGTAAAGCCTGGTTCAGTACAGCCTTTCAGTAAAGAAGAGAAAACAGTAGCAACTTAAGAGATGGTGAATCTGGTGCACCATGCACTTTCCTGTTGGACTCTGGCCTACTTAAAGCTGACTAATGGCAAGGATGGCCTGAAGAGTAAACCGTGTGAACTGTGACTGGGTATCAGTGTTTTCCATGTACGCATTGGTTCCATCAGCAGGTTGTGGAAACCTCTCATTAAGTAATGCGTTACTTCTGTCAGAAGTGTCTTAGGGTGGTTATTTAGTACAGTACTCCAAATTATTGGGGACCTTGAGACTTAAGTATTTTTCTGAACATAATGCTAAAGGTAAGTTGCATTCATTTAAATTAACTGAGAGATGGGAAATTGGCACTACTTGTTTTTAAATCACTTGTGTTGGTTGTACAGCTTAGGATGTAGAAAGGATGGATATAGAGACAGATTCCAGAGCTTGGCACTTTCGAGTGGAAAATAGTTTGAATTTCAGTCTTGAGCCTACTGTATTACTGACTTATACTGAGATATAAACTGAGGTCTCTGAGAAACATTAGTGAGTGGAAATCAGAATGCTTGTTAATAGTTTTTTTTTTTTAAGGCAAATTACTGTATTTTTATGGTAGAAGGAAGAAAAAGTGTTAAAACGGTTTCTAATGAAGTCAGATATTTAAATGATGAATGACTAATGTGTTCGGTAGACAAAATAAACCAATAAATGATTGTTCTTTGTCATTTATGCAAGAACTAAATGCCTTTTCTTAATATAAACAGGTTAATTTATAAATGCTTTATTGAAAAATACTTATTTTCATATAAAATTACAGTAGCAGTTAACTTCTTCAGAGGCTTTATAAATAGTTTTGCTGAACACTATTCTACTTGAATAGTGTAAGTTTCATATTTCCTTTAAAACAATATGAAGTTACCTAGTAACTTTGTTTATACTGATTCAATTTACAATTGAATTTTCTCCCTAATAAGATTACTGCTGGATCAATAGTGATTAACAAAGGTATGTATAGATAATTCAGTAGCTGTTAAATACTTTTCTAACTGAATATAAATGGCACTATGAACTAATAAAAATCTAAATTCTCCAACCTATCAGGAACAGACTGGAAGATATTATACATGCTAAAGTAGTCCCCTAGCTCAATTTAAAAATCTTTTCTTAGTCAGCTGATAACCCCTATAACAATAACAAACAAAAAAACAAACACTGGAGAATTTAAAGCAATGCCCAAAAGGTGGCTCTGGGGCATTAACAATTTATGAAAGTACAAAAGAAAATGTTGGCTGTTTTGCCTCTTAAGTTTTGTACTTAATAGTTCACATTGTAGAAAGTGCCATCACAAATATGTAGCAAAATCTGGGTTACAAAATCACACATTTTACACCCTAAAGTGCCACCACATACACAGGTTCACTGAGACATTGCACAACTTTTACTGACTAGGGAAGGGGGAAAGTGCATAGAGGGCGCAGGAGACTCAACCTAGTGGCCTGGAACCTCCGTTGTCTTCTACTTTGTGAACATAAAAATCTCACTCTTACTGAGTGTGTTGGGACTAATAAATTTTGTTTTCCTTATCATAAGGACTAGTGCTGAGCATAAAAGGTCAGGAATGAATTTGAAATACAGTTCCTCTGCTGTAACGTATCAGCAGAGACCTCATGTGAATTCATTTCATTCTCTAGTTATTTGTAAAGGTTTGTCAAAAAGTTAAAAGTCACTGGACTCTGAGCAGTGTTGATACTAAGCACTAAATGGGAGAGGAAAAGGCAGTTGGGATAAATAAAAATATCCTAAGGATATTGGAAGGAATAAAATCAGTTTCTCACCAAAATATCCCTTCCCTTCCTGTTTCTAACAGGCTGTAATTTGGTGAGATTAAAGAAAAGACTTGTGTCACCTAGCATGCATCTGACTAGCAGCAGTAAACAACGCTGCTGAACAGTTAGTGCAAAGATGCTTTTAACAGCACAGACTAACCTCAGTGGGAACCTCGGTCATTAGCTACGTCTTGGAGACGGCGCAATAGAGCAGAATGATTTTCTGGGCAGATTCTTTTTGCTGGTGATTCACTTCCATCGTCCAGGATAATCCCCCTCTTTTTTGTTGGAGTTTCTCCTGTCCGTATCATACTGTTGATTTCTCTTAGTCTCTATAGTAGGAGAAAAATGGATAGAAAAACTAAAATGCTAATGCATGTATCTCAGCATTAAGTTAATAAAGAACCTCAAATGAGTTAAGAAGTTTACCTCTAAGAATTACCTCAAAGAAACACTAATACATTCTGTCAGCTTCACTTCTCGGCTGGCTAAGACTGCTGACCCTTCAAGTATAGGTGGAACATTTCTGTTTTTGTAAACAAGCTTCATAGGTGAGTTTTAATACACTGTATGTGTCTACAATGTAGAAGTTCACAAAATTACGCTATTTTACTTTGTTGTGCCAGTACTGGGGCTTGAATTCAGGACCTGGCTGCTGTTCCTTAGCTTTCTTGCTCAAGACTTTGTTCTACCACTTGAGCCACAGTTCTACTGTGTTTTTTTGCTGGTTAATTGGAGGTAAGAATCTCAGAGGTTTTCTGCTCAGGCTGGGCTTTGAACTGTGATTCTCAGATCTTATCCTTAGTAGCTAGGCAATTTTTAAAGACAGCTATAGAGCATCAGATTCCAATACCATGTTTTATCATCACTTTTACACATCCATTATTTCTTTTCAAAAATAGCATTTCAGTTGGGTACCCATGTTCACGCCTATAATCCTAGCTACAAAAGAGACAGGATTGAGGTTTGATGCCAGCTCAGCATCATTTCACTGATAGTCCCTTCAGTCACGTGTTAAGCCTGACTCAACCAGAACTTTTGTAGAAAAGTTTTAATTCTCTGAGGTATCCATCGACTGCACTGACTAGTTCTGTTATCCTGGGGAGAACTGAGATGCTATTCAAATTACTTTGTGTGCTCTGGCTCCGATGAGCCTTGATGGGAGAAAGGCACTGCCTAATGGGCAGGAGCTCTTCTGTGCCTTCAGCATTAAGTTTCTCCAGTTGGCTGTATGCATTCTCTAGCAGTTTGTTGGTTATAATTTTAATATTTATGTGTACTTCATATTTCCCTATGAAAAGCCTATTAAGAATATTCATTGTGTTTAGGAAATTCAATGCTAATTCTAATGCTAAATTTGGAGAAATAGGAATAATGAATCCTCACATGTTCATTTTTGGCTAATCCTTTTTTAAAAAATTTCTATTAGCATAAACTGTCCAAAGGGGCTTCACTCTGATATTTATAGCATGCATATAATATACTTTGATTAAATTCACGCTATTACTCTTAACTCCTTCCCTTTAATGGTTTTTAGAGGGTTTCATGAATCTTTCATGCATATAATGCTTCTCTATATCCCTCCCCCTCATCTCCTTTACC
Source organism: Dipodomys spectabilis (assembly GCF_019054845.1). Lineage (NCBI taxonomy): Eukaryota > Metazoa > Chordata > Mammalia > Rodentia > Heteromyidae > Dipodomys > Dipodomys spectabilis. The sequence goes on along the minus strand of NW_024870807.1, from coordinate 354,492 downwards.
CCTCTTCCACTCACTTTCCCCCTCAAGTCCCCCTGTGACCATAAGTCAATTATTTCCTTCCCTTCCCCTCCCCTCTCCCTCTTTTATTCTCTTTCAAGCCCCAGGAATCATGCTTGCTAGGTAATAAGCACGCTACCACTGAGCTATACCCCTAGCCCATCATTTTTATTCTTTACTTTGAAATAATAAAACACATCTGAGGTTTTAGATAAAAATATCATGTTCCTTTTGCTTATTAGCATATGTAGTTTCACAATTTTTTCTTTTTGGAGATACTGGCATTTGAACTCTAGTTCCTGCAGCTGCTATTCAAGCATACTATTGAGACATTATCTCCAGCTCCTTTTTTTGTTTTTGCACTATTTTTGAGATATATTAATTGTATATTCTTATATAACGCATAGACAAGTTTCTATGTAATGTGTGCTTAGACTTGACTCAGATTCAAGTCCTGGGTGTTGTCCCTGAGTTGCCTCTGCTCAAGGCTAGTGCTCTTATCATTTCAGTCATAGGTCCACTTCCAGCTTTTTTGGTAGGTTAAGAGTCTGATAGACTTTCCTGCCCAGGCTGGCTTCAAACTGCAATCCTCAGATCTCCTGAGTAGTTAGGATTACAGGCATGAGCCACTGACCACCTGGCTTAATATACTGATGAACCTCATGATGCTAATTCTATATATACAAATTATATAATTCATGACATTCTGTCATAATTCATTTACACATCACAGTAGACTATAAACATGTATATTTTTTGGTGGTGTTGGGGTTTGAACTCTGGACTTAAAGCTTGTTATGCAGGTGTTCTTATACTTAAGCCACTAGACCATACTTGTGTTTTAATTGTGCTAGTTGTGGAACTTGAACTGGACTCTGTCCCCCTGAGCTTTCTTTTTTCCTACCACTTGAGCCAGCTCCACTTCCAGCTTCTTTTGGAAGTTAATTGGAGATAAGTCTCCCAGACAGTGGTTTGAGTAGTCACCAGCTCCTGGGTCCTTTATGTTTTGAACATAGTCTTGCTTGATGCCCAAGCTCAACTGCGCTCTAGTCTTCCTTTCTGCTTCCCTTTCTTGCTGGGATGACAGGCACATGCCATATGCCCAGCCATGCTCTGTTATTTCTGAGATAGGGTCTCATTACGTAGGCCATCCTGGACTGCGAACTTCCTATCTGTGCTTCCCATCACAGCTGAGATGACAGGCATGCAGTACTATGCACAGCCTTTTTTATTGAGTTGATTATGAACATTTTTGCCTGAGCTGACCTGGAACTACAAACCTCATCGAAGTTTTCTTAGCTGGGATGACAGATGTGTGCCACCACATTTAGCTATTGGTTGAGGTTTTGCAAACTTTTGGACTGGGCTGTCATCATGAGCCTCATAATCCCAAGTGTTTTAGGATTATAGGCATGAACCATTAGCACCTGGCCATTTGTGTTTATTCTAAAATGAAATTGGTATAAAGTAGCCTAGATCCTCCAGGAATACCTACTATTCTTCTACTAAACAAGGCTGGTTTGGGTGTATACATCTACTCTTTTTCAAGGAATAGATCTATACCTAGAAATGTAATATTGTGTATCAGCGAGTTTTTTTTTTTTAAAGATAGCATACTTAAGTACCATATAGAATATCTGTATATAGATGTTACATCTTCACATATCAGTATATATGGGCATCAGTATATATGTATCTTTTTATGGTATGTCTTTCTCTAGCCAACCTTCTATTGATGTATCTCCTCCCAGCTGTTTTTAAGTAATAATAGTTTATATTCTTCAGCAGGCAGTACCACCCGCTGAAGTTGTCACTGATAATTAGTCTGCATCTTCATCGACTTTGTGTGACAGTGGAGGACTTTTTTTTTTTCTTTTGGGTCCTGTCGTGGGGCTTGAATTCTGGGCCTGGGCGCTGTCCCTCAGCTCTTCAGCTCAAGGCTAGTGCTCTACCACTTGAGCCACAGCGCCACTTCCGACTTTTTTCTTTCTGTTTATGTGGTGTTGAGGAATTGAACCCAGGGCCTCAGGCATGCAAGGCAAGCGCTCTACCACTGAGCCACCTTCCCAGCCCCCCAGTAGAGGACTTTCTTCCTGACAATGTAAATGTTTGTTATAGGTTGGCTATTGACCCAAGGGGCTGCTACTTTTTTTTTTTTTTTTTTTTGGGTCCGGTCGTGGGGCCTGAACTCTGGGCCTGGGTGCTGTCCCTCAGCTCTTCAGCTCAAAGCTAGCGCTCTACCACTTGAGCCACAGCGCCACTTCCGGCTTTTTTCTTTTTGCTTATGTGGTGCTGGGGAATCATACCCAGGGCCTCAGGCATGCAAGGCAAGCGCTCTACTACTGAGCCACCTTCCCAGCCCCGGGGCTGCTACTTTTGTTATATTCTCCTTTGGTCTCAGCAATCATCTATCTCTTGTTGGGAGAAACTCCCAATTCTGTGTTGAAATTTCTTCTGATATCTACCCAGTTAGTGATATTGTAGAAGTAGGATTCACAACCACTACTCTGACTGTTTAACTTTTTATTTTTTGTGGTTGGGGGGGGGGGGGGGGGTTCCTGAGACTTGAACCCAAGGCCTGGGCACTGTCCCTGGGATTTTTTTTGCTCAAGGCTAGCACACCAACATGTAAGCCACAGCACCACTGTGGCATTTTCTGAGTAGTTTACTGGAGATAAGAATTTCATGGAATTTTCTGCCCCAACTGGCTTCGAAGCACGAGATCCTCAGATCTCAGCTTCCTGAGAAGCTAGGATTAAGGCATGATATACCAGTGCCCAGCTTTGCTTAACCTTACCCCAAATAGTTTCCCTTGTTAAATAAGATTTTTATCTTTCTTAGTGTATACTTCTGCATGTTTGGGCAAATATCACTTGTATAACTACAGTAGATACTATAAAACATTTTCTTCAAAAAATTCCTTCATGACCTCCTATGACATCTATATACCCTCAAGTAACCACTGGTGTTTCCTGTCTCTATAGTTTGCCTTTTCTGGAATATAACAGAAATAGAATCATGAACTAAGTAGCTTACTGTTTCTAGTGTCACTTCAGCAATAATGCATTTTGGGGGTGAGGGGACAGTACTGGGGTTTGAACTCAGCTGTATGCTTGCTAAGGCACTCTACCATTGAGCCATGATCCAGCCCTTTCTTGAACTTTTTGGTAGCACCTGGGTAGTTTTAACTCAGAGCCTCACACTTGGTAGGAGCTCTACTGCTTGAGCTCTCAGTTGTGAAAGGTGCTCAACTTTTCTACCTTGGCATGGCTTAAACTATGATCTTCCAGTAACTAGGATTATAGGTATGAGCCACTGCCATCCAGATGAATGGTTTTATTATTATTACTACATTGTCTACTGCAAGTTAATCCATTAAGCACTTTAAGAACATTTCAGAATTTTTAAAATTTTCGGTGATTAAGGTTACTAGAAGTAAGTGGTATAAAGCTAGCCTTGAGCAAAAATTCTCAGAAACAGCACCCAGGCCCTGAGTTCAAGCCCCAGGACTGGCAGCAACAAAAAAAGTTACCATAAAGATTTATTCATTTTATATGAACAAAAGTATTTCACTTGGCAAATACCTAGGAATGAGATTACTGATTCTAAGTTTATATTCAACCTTAGAATGAATGCCAAAACTGTCTTGCTGAATAGCTAGAGACCATTCTGTATATAAAAGTGTTATTTGCTGGGGCTGGGAAGGTAGCTCAGTGGTAGAGTGCTTGCCTTGCATGCATGGGTTCAATTCCTCAGTACCACATAAGCAGAAAAAGCTGGAAGTGGCACTGTGGCTCAAATGGTAGAGTGCTATCCTTGAGCTGAAGAGCTGAGGGACAGCGCCCAGGCCCTGAGTTCAGCCCCCATGACCAGCAAAAAAAAAAAAAAAGTGTTATTTGCTCTACAACTGTCAATATACAGAATTTTAGCCATTTGATAGGCAGGTAAAAAGTCTTCAAATATTTTACCAACTTTTATATTTGGCAGTCTTTTCCCATTTGATTTTGAAAATTCGTTAAATATTTGTGTGTGATTGTATATATCCTTGATCAGATAATGTGATTTGTAGATATTTCCTTAGTCTGCAGCTGTAGTAGTGCAGTGTGAACTCAGGGCCTCATGCAGGTCACTGGAGGCATGCACCACGCCTAGATTTTTTTTTTTTTTTGGATACACGAGCTTGATCTTAGGGCCTTACATTCACTTGACTTGCTCATGGTTGGCGCTCAACCATTTGAGCTATGCACCCAGCCTGGCATTTTGCTGGCCAATTCGAGATGGGGTCTTGTGGATTTTTCTGCCAAGAATGACTTTGAAATGTAGTTGTCCAGATCTCAGCTTTCTGAATAGCTAGGATTATAGACATAAGACACTGATGCCTAGCAACTAAAACAATTTTGAAACAGTTGGAGGATTCACACAGTCTTAATTTTGAGATTTTAGATAAGGCAAAAGACAGGTATGGGGTTGGTGGAAGTATTGACAGTCTATGGGAGGTCCATATATAGCCCATGTGTATTTGAGTTTAAAGGCACAATGGAAAAGCTAAGTAAGTGCAAGGCTCAATAGCTCTAGTAGTAATACACACATATACAAATTGTTCCTTATTTATTGTAGTTCCTTTTTTTCATACAAATTTTAGAATCAGTTTATACAAGTAATTCGAAGAAAAGTTACCTTGTTTTCCAATTTATAAACATTTTCTCAGGCCTTTCATTCCTATTAATTTCTGGTCCTATCTATGCATGGTATCTTAAAATTTGATTCTTGAGTGCTATAGTACATTTTAGTTTTGCATACTGGTTGTGTAACCTTAGTTCCAGAAACTTTTGTAGGTTCTCTGTGAATTAAATTGCGTTATATAATTGAATGCCTTCCTTATTTTGCCTTATTGCACATGGTAGAGCCCTCCAGTTCCAGTGTTGAACCAGAAATGAGAGTGGACATACTTTGCTTTACTCCTGATTATGCTTTACTCCTGATTATCTGTAGGTATTTTGGCAAACTTTCATTATTAACTTTTCTCAGGAAGTTCTTTGGGAGTTTTTACATGCATGTATGTTGCAGATTTTCAGATGTTTTCTTCAACTATTAAAATATGTTTTCACTTCATACGTTTTGTTAGTAAAGCCAAAGCTTGGCTTACAATTTTGAGAAAAGGGTTTTAAACTAGAAATTTATTTCAAGGGCTATATATTCTTGAATTTTATTTAGGTCTTTCAAGACATTTGTCTGTTTCATCTGCATTGTCACAATTATTGATAAAAAGTCAACTTTCAACACTTTAGGCATAAATTGGTATTTTATTTTTTTCCTGAGAAATCTGCACAGAGATGTATCAACATTTCTCCAGTTTGCCCACTAATTTGACATTTTCCTTTTAAGTTTAGTGCTGTAACTCTTCCCTTTTAGTACTGCTTTAGTTGTATTCCACAGATTTTAATGTTTTGGGTTCTCATTTTAGTGTAAAATACTTTGAAATTTCTTGTGTGTTTTCTAATCTATAGAAATCTGTGATTTAGCTTCCAAAATTTTTTCCACATATCATTCCTAATGATTTATATATAATATCATAGTGTCCAGAAAAAAATACATTACTAGAATCCTTTAAAATTTACCAATGGAATGTAACTGTGGAAGAGCACTTGCTGAAGATGCTCAAGTCACTTGAGTTCAAGCCCCAATAACCACAGAGACTTCTGTTTCGATCCAAAATGTGGTCTATGTTTATAAATGTTCCATGAGCACTTTGAGTGTTCTAGAAATGTCAGCCAGTTTGCTTAACGTTCCTAATCATTGATATCTCTATGCCTACTTTATTATGTTGTCCCTTCACTGAACTTTTTCTGTTTAAGACAGCATATCCTCATTAGAAAATGAATCTCTACATTGATACTATCATTTGCTATGAAATCTAATTTTTCTAACATTACTAGTATAGCTAATCAAGCTGTAATTCACATACCATATAATTTACTCATTTACAGTTTACAACTCCATGGCTTTTGGACTTCTCCCAAAGTTGTGCAACCATCACAGTTTTTTACTTGATTCTCTAGGTAACCACTAATCTCCTTATAAACTTGCCCTTCCTGAACATTTCACGGGGATAGAATCTCATGTATTTCTTTCACGTATGTTTTCAAGGCCTATCCCTATTGAGGCATGTTCGTACACATTTTTTTTTAATTGTATAATTTTTTACTTATCACCAACTGACTGTCCAGGTTGCCAACCTTTAAATTGTGTCTTCACATTTAAATCAGGTTATATGGAAGCAGAATAGTTAACTGTTGATTTCTGTCCTGACAAAACTGCTTACTATTTTTTTAATTGGACTGAACTCAGGGCCCATGACACTCTTTCCAGCTGTTTTTTGAACTATTGTGATACTAATTTATCTTGTTTAATACTTACCTGTACATTTCATATTTAGGAAATCTATGACCAGATAAGCAGTAGTATATATTACCTTTTAGTTTTTCAGATTTCACTTAATACTCTGAAAGGAGTTATTGGGCTACCATTTTACCTCTAAGCATCACCTTCTATTGTAATCTATCATCAGTAAAAGTCTCCAAACATTGAAGTCTATATTTCAATTTTGCTCATTGTTCCAATATTTCCTTTTTTTACCCCAGAGTTATCCTATGTGGGACTGATCAAAGATACCACATAGCATGTGGTTGTCAGGGCTTTTCATCCCGTCCTCCCCCACCCCTCCCCGCCAAATGCTTTATATGATGCCCAGTGAGCTAGCCTTTTGCCTCAAAGATCAAACAACTTTCCCTTATCTGCTTTTCCTTGGATACACTCCCAGATCCCAGCAACTTTCTCACTTCATGAAGCCTAACTGAAGTTGCTCTTCCTTTGTTCAGGCCACATAAACCTGCATGCGACTGTCACACTGTACTCTATTTCTCTCCTGAGACACTGCCTGTCCCAGAATTAGGAACTCTTTTTTTTTTTTTTTTGGTCAGTTGTGGGGCCTGAACTCTGGGCCTGGGCACTGTCCCTCAGCTCTTCAGCTCAAGGCTAGCACTCTACCACTTGTGCCACAGCGCCACTTCCGGCTTTTTCTGCTTATGTGATTCTGAGGAATCGAACCCAGGGCCTCATGCATGCAAGGCAAGCATTCTACCACTGAGCCACTTTCCTTGCCCAGAGTTAGGAACTCAAACTAGTTTAGAGATCCAAGTTGTTTTTTTTTAAACAAATATATGTGTAGAAACAATTTCTACAAATGAAGCTAGGCACTGGTGGCTCACACCTGTAATGCTAGCTACTCAGGAGGCTGAGATCTGAAGATTGTGGTTCAAAGCCAGTCTAGGCTTTGGCCATGAGACTCTAATTAACTACCTGAAAACCAGAGGTGGAGCTGTAGCTGAAAGTACTAGAACACTGGCCTTGAGCAAAAGAGCTCAGGGACTGTGTCCAGGCCCTGAATTCAAGCTTTACAACCAACAAAATAATTTTTACAAATGAAATAAAAGCCACAAATGTCCAGATTTATAGCCAGTTCTCAAGTCCTCAACCCATATCTGGTTTCTGCTTCATTGGGATTTTATGGCTACTGTTCCCTGGCAGTTCCCATCACTCTAGTAGTCAATGCCTATGCTAAGCACATGCCTGATTTTTGCATCCTACAACAAAGACTAAGATTTAGTTAGTCTCACCTTTGATGGACTGTTGCTGAAGTAGTAAAAAATCTTTTCTCGAGGAGAAAGCATTGTTTCATTTTTATGTGGGGAAATGTAGATAGGATGATTTTGAGACAGCTGTATTCGGCGAGGGGAGCCTGTTCTTATAAATGGATAGGGAGAGAGTGGAGGGGCATCCATCTGTTATAAACAAAATCAGTACAATAAACTAGTTTATGAATGTTACACAGTGATGTTTACAATAACAAACCTAAAGAAATTATCGTACTAAAACTTTTTAAGTACTTAAAAGTTAGTGCCAGTTGGTGCCAATCACTGTTCTAAGTACTTTTTAAATAAGTTACATCATTTAATCTTCATAACCCCATAAGTTTGAAAATACTGTATTACACTAAGAAACAGTGTTTAGTTTGCAAAGTCATCACTGTTAAATACTGAAAAATTAAAACTTCATGTAGCTACTGTCTCTCATATTTCTGTCCTTGTAGGGAGTAGGGAATCCAATGTAGTGTTAGTCTTTTTTATGGTTGTTGTTCCCAGTATGGGGCAGGGCTTGAACTCAGGGGCCTTGTGCTTTTGCTTTTGCTTTTTTGCTCAAAGCTGGAACTCTACCACTTGATCCACACTTCCACTGGCTTTTTGCTGGTTAACTGAAGAATTCCATAGACTATTTCTGCCTGGCTTTGAACCATGATCCTTAAATCTTAGCCTCTTGAGTATGAGCCACAAACGCCCAGCTTTCCTTTTCCTTCTTATTTGCTTATATTAAGTTATGGGAGGAGATGTGTTCATCGTTACATCTCCACACATACATTCTTAATCCTTAATGCTCAGGAGTAGAAATGTTGTTTAGTTTAGTCAAATCGCTAGCTAGAGATTTCCATAGCTTTATTCATTGAAACTGAGGGATTCCTCCATCTCTTAGAACTGGAAGAAACATGAAATAATCCATGTTGAACTTACTGTATTTGCCTGTGAGTACTTCATGGCAAATGCTTTCATTTGTTTTATATAGATGTTGTTATAGAACTGAATGAGGTCTCCTCTCTCTTCCTCTTCCATGTCACTGTTTGCACCTGTGAGCCTAGTAGGTGTAGGAGGGGCACTGCTGGGTTGTGGAACTGGCAAGGTGCTACTTGACCTCATAACTGGACTGGAGTCTCTACTGGCTGCAGACAGTAAAATAAAGGATGTTAATGTTAAACTGCTAGTACACACTATTTTCAGAAAAATTTCAGAGACTGAGACCATCTATTGCACTACTTATTAATGACAGTAGAGGGAATGTTAATTTTGGTGACACCGTTTTTGCTTTAACACCAGGCTGGCCTCACTATAATCTGGAGTGCAAGGATTATAGATATTTACCACACTGTCTGACTTGACACTTGTTTATACCACGGTGCAAAACTCAGGATAATAACCATACTCCCAAACCATAAATATTACAAGAAAGTTTTCTAGAACCAGAGTTCTGCACTGTGAGGTACAAGTCTACAATGGCATTTCTGTGGCCTGGCTCCAAATGGCATGCTGCCTGTCTGGAACCTTTCCTAATTTCCCTGAAGAAAAATGTTATGCACTTTGTGCTTCACAACTGGAAGGAAAGACAACTTTGACACTAAATTTAAAATTTATTATTACAGCCAATCCTTTTCCAAGAAAGACTTTCTCTAGTAGTTTTTTGTAATCCTTTTTCTCTAGGCTAAGAAAGAAATATAGTTCTAATCGTATTTGGGTAAGTTCATGAAGCATTCACTTACCTCGGTCTTTGTTTGGTTCTGTTGGAGAATTCTGATGGCTTCTGCTTTCACTGCTGCCAGAATTTCTTCTTTTTTGTTTTCCTTTTATCAAAACACTTCTATAGACCTTTAAAAAGATAGCAGAAAGGGATGGAAATTAGTTTTTATTAATCATATAGATGATGAGACCTTGACAGGCTACTTGATTTTCCCCAAAATACTAAGTTGTGTTCCTCAGGGATGTTAAAAACTGCACCCAAGTCAGAAGTGGTAGCAAACACCTGTAATCCCAGTACTTGGAAAGCTAAAGCAGGCGATTAAAAGTCCAACCTCAAAAAACCCCAAAAGAACTGTAACCAGTTACACAGCTACTACTACAAGCCTTAAATGAGAGTTAATCTCACTTCAAATTCCAAGTGCTACCTAAAATACTACGTAGCAGTAATAGTCTTTAACAAAATGAAATCATTCCAAGTCAGATAGAAACTTGACTTTCAGGGCTGGGAAGATGGCTCAGTGGTAGAGCGCTTGCCTTGCATGCATGAGGCCCTGGGTTCTATTCCTCAGCACCACATAAGCAAAAAAGAAAAAACCGGAAGTGACTCTGTGGCTCAAGTAGTAGAGCGCTAGCCTTGAGCTGAGGGACAGCGCCCAGGCCCAGAGTTCAGGCCCCAAGACCGGACCAAAAAAAAAAAAAAAAAGAAACTTTCAGAAACAGTATTCAAGATAAATTGTATTAAAGATTAATTGAATTTTCATTTTAATTCATGTAAATTTCATATAAGATTTTGGTTAACTGTACAGTAGTGTTCTTATTAAACTAGATGGAAAAGTGACATAGAAACCAACTAACTCCTTAATTTGCATCTATGTCAAGATTCTCTGAATTAAAGTAGCCTTAGTTGTTTATTCTCAAAAAAAAGGGCACAAAACCAACTACAGGTAATTTTTAAATTTACCATCAAATACTTTAGCTTTCTTTTCAACTCCAAGAGAAAACATAATTACCTGGCTGCATGCCTGTGGCTGAGTCCTATAACAACGCATGATATTCTGGAAAGACTTGTCTTCTTTTGTGACCTGGTAAAGAATGACAGTACTCAGAACTTCTGGCATTAACAGTGTGAAAGCTCAGTGAACCTAATGCTTACTGCAAGTGATTTTTTTTTTTAAGTCTCTAGAAATAGTGTTAAGGGCATATACCAATTGGACAAATGTCCATGAAAATCTAAAATTATGAGCAGAAGCATGATATGTGAACTAAGATTTGGAATACAAAGGTACAATTGAATTGAAAAAATAGGAACTAGCTAAGTAGAATAAGGAGGCTTGGCATGGCAGTACATGTCTATAATCCCAGCTACAAAGGAAGGAGCTACTCCAGATTACAGACAGCCTAGTGACACAGTAAAACCTGTGTCACCAAAACAGACATGGGAAGATTACAGTTCAAGACCAAAATTAACAGGACTTAAGAAACAAAGAACTTCCACTTATCTGGTCGAATCACTACTAAATAACCCCATGCTGCTGATCACATGTATGGTATATATGTGTATACTGGAGGGGAACCAGGAAGACAACACAAAACTAGAGGGAATCAGGGGAAAACATTAACAGTGGACCCATCAGCTGCACTGGATATTGACCAAAATGAACTAAGCAACTCAATGGCAGTGATGGGAGGGAGGGAACAAATGGGAAAGAGGGAACAGCTGATGCTATGCCAAACAAAAGAAATGTACATACCACCCAAAGTGGAAGAAATAACTGTATTGCAAAGCTCATAGAACTCATAAATGTTATAGACCATGATAGACAATTTGTTCCAGGAAAGTTAGAATGTGTTTGTGACTTAAACTGAGCATCATTCTCCCACAATACTGTGAAATTTGGGAAATTATGTAACCACTTAATCACAATAAAAAATTTGAAAAAAAAAAATCAGTGGGTGTTTGTGATCCCAAGTATGTGAGAAAGGTAGCGGTAGAAGGCTCATAGCCTGGACAAAAAGCAAAACCCTATCTGAAAAAATAAACTAAAGCATAAAAAAGGACTTGGGGAATGGCTCAAATGGTCCTGAGTGGGGCTGGGAAGGTGGCTCAGTGGTAGAGCGCTTGCCTTGCATGCCTGAGGCCCTGGGTTCGATTCCTCAGCACCATCTAAGCAAAAAGAAAAAAGCCAGAAGTGGCGCTGTGGCTCAAGTGGTAGAGCGCTAGCCTTGAGCTGAAGAGCTAAAGGACAGCGCCTAGGCCCAGAGTTCAGGCCCCACGACTGGACCCAAAAAAAAAAAAAAAATGTAATGTGAATACCAGAAGGGATCAGAGGGAGAAAAACAGAATGTTCAAAGAACCCAAACTTAACATTGTGGCAAATTCTTTAAACCAGCATTTGGGAGGCACGGACAGGAAGATCAAGAGTAAGGTCACCCTAGGCTGCTACATAGTGAGACCATCTCAAAAACAAATACTGAAAGTTTATTTTAAAACATTGATGTAAGCTGGGCGCTGGTGGTTCACGCCTGTAATCCTAGCTACTCAGGAGGCTGAGATCTGAGGATCACGGTTCAAAGCTAGCCCAGGCAGGAAACTCCCTGAGACTCATCTCCAATAAACCACTAGAAAACCGGAAGTGGTGCTGTGGCTCAAGCGCTAGAGCGCACAGACAGCAACCAAGCCCAGAGTTCAAACCCCACAACTGACCCATCCCCCCCCAAAAAATTGATGTACATACCCAGAAACTAAAATCCAAGTAAGAGAATATCTTGAAAACATCAAGAAAACAGTATTTCATTTACAGAGAAGCCCCACTAAACAGCTAACTTGTCATCAGAAACTGTTCAAGAGGAAGTAGGGTAACAAATTCAAAGTAATCAAAAATTTTAAAAGCCAGAATCTTCTCTGCAGCAAAGTTATCTTTCAAAAGTGAAAACACATTCTCCTTATTTAAAATATTCAGAAAAGTTCTTGATGCTAAAACCAAGTACACCTAGACAGTAATTTCAAATATACATAAATGAGTAAGAAAACTGGAGTAAAGACACAGGCAGTTAACCAATAAAGCAAATAAAACAGATGTAGTATACTTGTTAATAGTACACAGGAAATGGATAGGAGTATTGAACAAAGGGAATGAACCCAGATAGCAACTAAAACCCAAAGAAGCCATTTAGATAAGCAGAAATGATAAGGTTAGTATAACAAAGGCTATAGACTTATACTCCTTTCTACTCTTGGCTCCAGAACTAGTGGATTTGTTATACTTAATGGATATGATTAACATACAAAATTATACCACCACAAACAGAATAACCTCCATATCTCCCTGGAATTAAGTCAGTATGAATCAACCTGATACAGCCATAACAAATTATTACCAATAGCTCATGAGTAAGGACAAAGTTCCTCAACAAATTAGTAAAAATAAAATTTATAACTATGGGACATAGGAATGCAAAGCTGGTCTAACATGAAAATATAAATTAAGTCAATGAATGCAGAAAGAAACCTTAAACAGAAATAAAACATCTTTTTATGTTTAAAAACACTCAAAACACTAGGAATATAAAGGAAAATTTCTCAATCTGTTAGCACTCGGAGTAAGGGGACAACTGTGAATGTACTGCTTTTAGTGGAAAACTAAAGACAAAGATTTCTGCTTTCAGCATTGTATTCGAGTCATGGTAATTGGAAAAGAAAATACATGGCATTTAGTATGGACAAGTAAAATAGGCAGATTATATAACCATGTACAAAAGAAAAACCTAAGGAATCTACTTAAAATTAGAACTGACTTCAGCAAGACTACTAAATACTAAAACTGTCTTTCTATGCACTTGTAATGAACACATCAGAAATGAGAATTGCATTTATAAACGCATCGAAAATTAGTAGTAAAGGGCCAGAGTTATACTCTGACCAAATACAAAACTGTTGAAAAATGGATCTTAGAAAATGTGGAAACATGTCACATTCTTGGATCAGGATGGCAAAATTGGTAAGATGGTAAAACTCCCCAAATTGATCTACATACTTACCTCTATCAGAATTGCAGGTGATTCCTTTGTGAAACTGACAACTTGATTTCAAAGTTCAAGGGTATTAAAATAGTCAAAATAATGAAAAATCAAAGTATAGGGACTCACATTTCCCAACTCTAAACCTTATAAAAAAAGCAAAACTAGGGGCTGGGAAGGTGGCTCAGCTGTAGAGTGTTTGCCTTGCATGCATGAGACCCTGGGTTCGATTCCTCAGCACCACATAAGCAAAAAGAAAAAAGCCGGAAGTGGTTCTGGGGCTCAAGTGGTAGAGTGCTAGCCTTGAGCTGAAGAGCCGAGGGACAGAGCCCAGGCCCAGAGTTCAGGCCCCCGTGACTGGAGCCAAAAAAAAAACAAAAAAAAACGAACTGGAGGGGAGGCTGGGAAGGGATGTGAAGGGTAAACAAAGGAGGAGGCTGCAATGCTTGATAAGAAATGTTCGCATTATCCTGCCCATGTAATTGTAATCCCTCTGGTACAGTATGTTCACAAAAAATTAAAATTAAAATTTAAAAAAAAAAAAGCAAAACTAGGAAACAAAGGAGGAGGCTACAATGCTTGATAAGAAATGTACTCATTATCTTGCCCATGTAATTGTAACCCTTCTGTACAGTATTTTCACAATGAAAAACAAAACAAAAAAACTTTCTAGGAAAAAAAGCAAAACTAATCAGGAGAGAATGGTACTGCATCAAGACAGACAGACAAACAGAATAGATCATCATGTCTATGATGAGCTGCATTTTCAAAATGATGCCCAAATCATTTAGTGGGGTGGGGAGGGGCACAGGCTTTTTAACAATGCAACTAGAAAACCACATATAAAAGACTAAAGCTGGCCAGGTGCTAGTGGTTCACACCTGTAATTCTAGCTATTCAGGAGGCTGAGATCTGAGGATCATAGTTCAAAGCCAGCCTGGGCAGAGAAGTCTCTGAGATTCTTATCTCCAATTAATTACTCAAAAAAATGGAGCTGTGGGCTGGGAAGGTGGCTCAGTGGTAGAGCGCTTGCCTTACATGCATGAGGCCCTGGGTTCGATTCCTCAGCACCACATAAGCAAAAAAAAAAAAAAGCCGGAAACGGTGCTGTGGCTCAAGTGGTAGAGCACTAGCCTTGAGCTGAAGAGCTGAGGGACAGTGCCCAAGCCCAGAGTTCAGGCCCCCATGACCAGACACCCCCCCCAAAAAAAATGGAGCTGTACTTCAAACCTGGTAGAGCATTAAGCCTTGAGCAAAAGAGCTCAGGGACAGCACTCAGGCCCTGAGTTCAAACCCCAAGACTGACACCCCCACCCCCCAAAAGAGAAAAAACCCACACAGGACAAATGTTTGTAAATTATATATCTGACAAGGTAGTTGTATCCAGAATATGTAAAGAACTCCAGAAACTCAAAAATAACCCAATGAACAAAGAGGCTAGACACAGCTCACCTGTAATCCTAGCTACTTAGTAGGTTGGAGACCAAGCAAAAAGTTCACAAGACATCATTTCAACCAGTGAAGGTACAATGGCAACACAAGTATCACTCTAGCTAAGCACAAAGCTGAGAATGGGAGGATCATGGTTATAGGCCAGACCAGGCAAAAAAGTTCCCCAGGATCTCATCTCAACAGAAAAAAGTCTAGTATGTCATCCCAATTATAACAAGACGCACAATATAGGATCATGGTACAGAGCAGCCAAGACAAAAACTAGATCCTATCTAAAAAAAAAAAAAAAATGGGATGGAGGCATGGTTCTGGTGGTAAAATACCTATCAAGTATGAGGCCTTGAGTTCAAACCCAGTACCACACTCAAAATGAAGAGGATGACATACAGAGCAAGGTTCAATCTTATAAACAACTTTTTGGAAGGTGGCTCAGTGGTAGTGTTTGCCTTGCATGCATGAGGCCCTGGGTTTGATTCCTCAGTACCATATAATCAGAAAAAGCCAGAAATGGCACTGTGGCTCAAGTGGTAGAGCCACCATCCTTGAGCTGAAGAGCTGAGGGACAGTGCCCAGGCCCAGAGTTCAAGCCCCACCACTGACCAAAAAAAAAAGAAACCATTTTTTTTCATGAGCAAGGATTTAAATATATTCCTCCCAGCAAATGAAAACATGTTTGTCAATAAATGCAGAGAAGCCACAACCATATGAGAGAGGCACTTCATACATTTAGAATGATTAGTATAAAAAAATTCTGATAATGGAGGGCAATAGGGCACAATAAAAGATGCTCAACTAATTAAATACAGATCAAAATCACAGTGAGATGGCATTCCATACTAATATGACTACAACTAAAAAAAAGTTGACAAGGATATAAGAAATTGGAACTCTCCTGCATAACTGATGATAGTGTAAAATGGTAGTTGCTTAAAAGGTTAATCATAGCCAGGTACTGGTAGCTCATGCATGTAACTCTAGTTACACAGAAGGCTGAAATCTGAGGATCAAAGTTTGAGGCCAGCGTGGGCAGGAAAATTGCTAAGACTCTTACCTACAATTAACCACCCAAAAGCCAGAAGTGGAGCTTAGCTCAAGGGATAGAACACTAGCCTTAAGACAATACAAATATAAGCCGGGTGCTGGTGGCTCACGCCTGTAATCCTAGCTACTCAGGAGGCTGAGATCTGAGGATCGAGGTTCAAAGCCAGCCCGGGCAGGAGAGACCGTGAGACTCCTATCTCCAATAAACCACCAGAAAACCGGAGGTGGCGCTGTGGCTCAAGTGGTAGAGCGCTCGCCTTGAGCTGAAGAGCTGAGGGACAGTGCCCAGGCCCAGAGTTCAAGCCCCACAACCGACAAAAAAAAAAAAAAGACAATACAAATATAATAAACTGAAAAGAGAGAAATTAAGACCTTTTTTTTTTTTTTTTTTTTTTTGGGTCTGGTCATGGGGCCTGAGCTCTGGGCCTGGGCGCTGTCCCTCAGCTCTTCAGCTCAAGGCTAGTGCTCTACCACTTAAGCCACAGCACCACTTCGGCTTTTTTCTTTTTGCTTATGTGGTGCTGGGGAATCGAACCCAGGGCCTCAGGCACGCAAGGCAAGCACTCTACCACTGAGCCACCTTCCCAGCCCCAGAAATTAAGACCTTTATAAGTTGTTTGTGCTAATCTAAAACGATACCATACTTTGAAAAACTAGCAGTTCCTCAAAGGGTTAAAACATAGCTATATGTAGAAGAAATCAGGTTGAGCGAGGTAAGCCAAGAGCAGAGACAAATGGCACATGGTCTCCCTGATAAGTGGATGTTAAATCCAAAATGTAAGGTGATACAACAAAATTAACAAGGCTTAAGAAACAAAGGACTTCCACTCATCTGGTCGAATCACTACTAAATAACCCCATGCTGCTAATCACATATATGGTATATATGTGCACACTGGAGGGAAACCAGGAGGATGACACAGAACTAGAGGGAATCAGGGGAGAACATACAACAGTGGGACCCATCAGCTGCACTGAACATTGATCAAAATGAACTAAGCAACTCAATGGCAGCGATGGGAGGGAGGGAACAAGTGGGAAAGAGGGAACAGCTGATGCTATGCCAAACAAAAGAAATGTACACATCACCCGATGTGGAAGAAATAACTATTGCAAAAAGTTCAAAGAACTCATCAATGTTATAGACCACGATAGACAATTTGTCCCATGAAAGTTAGAATGTGTTTGTGACTTTAACTAAGACACTATCTCACAATACTGTGAAATTTGAGCAACTATGTAATCACTTAATCACAATAAAGAATTTGAAAAAAAAAAAACAGTTGTATGATCAATGCATTCTTCAGATTATGCCCTAGAAAATGACAGCAGGTGTCACAAAAACCATATCCATAAATGCTAGTATTATTCATAATATTCAAAGAGTAGAAACAATCCTATATAGACATTAACCTAGAGACTGGAATATTCTAAAGCTGAACTTTGCCAGTATCTGTGAATATATTGACTCATTTTACCTGATTGGATATCTCAGTAAGGCTGTTTAAAAATGTTCTGAGTAGTGAAGGAGAATCTCCGAAGGTACTCACCTTTGCCATCACATAAATGGCACACATTAACAACTGGTCCAGATGTCTGTCCATCATAAGTTCAGGACACTGAATTATGGAGAATTCAAAGCAGGTCCAGATTTTTTTCCTCAGTTCATCTGAAATATCTAGTTTAGCACAAAGATCCCGAAGGCGGACACCAGCTAAGTGGTAAACCTAACAGATAAACAAGACTACTTTAGACTCTGTTTAACATACATTTTGCAAGCACATGCTTTGCTTGAGAGTATGTAACTTACCTTTCTAAAGAAGAGTGATAAAGAGCTGGTCTTCCTGGGTCTAACACTGCCGTTGGGTAAAGGCTGGCCTTGTTTAAGCTGTTGTCCACCTGGGGAAAGCTGCTGAATGGATACTTGACCAGGGACTTGCAAAGTTGTTCCTGTCACCTGTTGAGTACTCAGACTTCCAGTCAGGGCTTGAGCACTGAGGGGCTGGATAGAGCCAGTAACAGCCTGTGCCTGCCCCCCAACATTGACTTGAACTGGGAAGAATGTTATCCCTCCATTTTCATTGGCAATACCTACAGTTTGTTACAGAGGATGAGAAAAAAGAAAATGTTGGTTTATGAGGCCTTCCTGGCAGAGATTTCACTTCTCCTAATCCCTCACCACTCTATCTCAGATTGCCCCTCCTGCTAAATCTCAGGTAACTTTCCATTAAATGCCAAGAACTCAGAACTAGGTGGCTTACGCCTGTAATCCTAGTTACTCAGGAGGCTGAGATCTGAGAATTGTGGTTGGAAGCCAGGCCCAGGCAGGAAAATCTGAGACTCTTACCTCCAATAAACTACTCAGAAAAAGCAGGAAGTGGTGCTGTGGCTCAAGTGGTAGAGAACTAGCCTTAAGCACAAAGAGGCTCAGGGACAGCATCCAGGCCCTGAATTTAAGCTGTAGGACCAGCAAAGAAGAAAGAGAGAAGGAAAGAAAGGAAGGAAGGAAGGAACAAATGAACAAACTCAGTGTCCAACTCTGCCCTCCTTACCTTGTACTGGAATGGTCACTGTCTGTCCATTGTTGGCTGTAACAGTGGCTGTTGCCATGGTGACCAGGGTCTGTCCAGGAACCGGTGTAACAGAAACAGTTTCTCCAGATACATTCTGCACAGGGACAGCATTGACTAGGGGCTGTTGGGAGACACGCCCAGCTGTCCCTCCATCAGAAGGGCTATCACTCTCAAATAGCCTCCTTCTGGTACTACTGACTGTTGGTGAGCTGTATCTATCATACAATGTGGTTGGAGATGTCATGCCTGGGAGCAAAAGAAATCAACTCATTTAACACTAAGAGAACAAATCTGACTTCCAAACAGAACTGCAATACATTGTTTGAAATACTTCATAATTTTAAAAGCAAACAAAAATTACCTAACTCATAGTACATGTACAATTAATGAATTATAAAGAACATTTTGTCTCACATACTCGCTTCTTGGTCTACCTTCTAAATCAATTTAGGTTTTGTCTTCTAACTACTACAAATATATATGAGTTAATTTAAGGAATTATCCTGTATATAATTTTTTGTTCAAATTCAAGCACATGTACAATGTAATTTCACTATAAAGACGGCAGTTGGTAAGAGGATTTGTTGGTAACTCATCTCATAGCTGTTTGGTTTGAACAGTACTGGAGTTTGAACAAGTGCATGCTAGGCAGACTGTACTACTTGAACCACAACCAAGCCCTTTTTCTGGTAAGTTCGCCCATAGAGTTCTATTTTAGTCTAGGTCAGGCCTCAGACTAAGATCCTCCTACTTATACCACCTACATAGCTGGATGACAAGCATGAACTACCATGCCTAACTTTGTTGGTTGAAATGAGGCCTTTCTTTTTGGCCAAGCTGTCCTTGAACCACAATCTTCCTGATCTTTACTTTCTAAATAGGTGGAACTATAAGCATGAACAGCATACTTAGCCACACTGTTGTCTGGGGTTCTTTATTTTTTTGCAGTACATGAGTTTGAATTCAGTGTCATCTGCTTTATCATGAATCATGTCTCAGCTTTCATTGTTTTTGTCCAGGATTGGCCTCATACAGAGATTCTCCTAACCATTTCTTGTGTAGTTGAGACCACAGGCACGTATATTGATGAGATGAAGTCTACCTTTTGCCCAGTTATCTCTATCGCCTAAGTACTGCGCCCAGTGCCCCCCACCTTTTAGTGCATTTTCTTTTTCTTCATATACAAAATCAATAATAATACTGTTCCTCATCAAGATGGACATACATGGGTTAGATTCAGTTAAGGTTGTTTGTTTCTTTGTGGTTCTTGGGGCTTGCACTCAGGGCCTGGGCAATGTCTCTGAGCTTTTTTGCTTAAGACTAGTGCTCTACTACTTAAGCCACAGCTCCACTTCTGGCTTTTAAAAAAATTTATTATAAAGGTTATGTACAAAGGGGTTACAGTTATGTAAGTCAGGAAGAAAGAATACATTTCTTTAGGAAAACGTCACCCCTTCCCTCATGTTCTCCAAGTTTTTCCCTCTCATCCCCACCCACAACTTCTATAGTTAATTTTCAAAATAGTGTTCAGTGAGTATCATTGCTGCACATTAATTCACCCTTTGTCCCTCCTTTTTTATTTTTATTTTTTGGTAGCTAATAGGAGATAAGAGTCTCATGGACCTTCTTGCCTGGGCTGGCTTTAAATTGCAATCCTCAAATCTCAGTCTCCTGAATGGCTAGGATTACAGGTGTGAGCCACCAGTGCCCAGCTAGTCTGTTTTTGTTTTTTCAGATTGAGATATGGCTCACATACCATACATTTCATCCATTTATGTAGTTCAATGGCTTTTGTTATACTAGTTTTGTTTTGTTTTTTTGTTGGTCATGGGACTTGAACTCTGGGTCTGAAGAGCTGAAGAGCTCAAGGATAGAGCTCTATCACTTAAGCTACAGCACCACGTCCAGTTTTCTGGTGTTTAATTGGAGGTAAGAGTCTCAGGGACTTTCCTGCCCAGGCTAGCTTTGAACCATGATCCTCAGATCTCAGCCTCCTGAGTAGCTAGGATTATAGGCATGAGCCACCAGCACCTGGCATACCTCACAATTTTTATTTTTTTTGGACGATCGTGGGGCCTGAACTCTGGGCCTGGGCGCTGTCCCTCAGCTCTTCAGCTCAAGGCTAGCATTCTACCACTTGAGCCACAGCGCCATTTCCAGTTTTTTCTGCTTATGTGGTGCTGAGGAATCGAACCCAGGGCCTCATGCATCCAAGGCAAGCGCTCTACCACTGAGCCACCTTCCCAGGCCCCGCCATTAACACTTATTAAACTATCTCATTATTCCAAATAAAAAGCTTAATTTTTAGTACCCACACTAGTATATGAACTTTCAAGACACAAACATTTCTCTTCCTTTTTCATTTTCCCTGCAAGTTAGTAGTTTTTGAAACCTAAGACTTGAAGTAGGAATCATAAAAGCTATTGACAAGTAAACCCTGAATGACCATAAATGCCAGGGGCCAGCATCTCAGGCCTGTGATCCTACCTACTTAGGCAGAAAAGTCTGTGAGAATCGCATCTCCAATTAGCCACCAAGCTGTCAGTGGAGCTCTGGCTCAAGGGGCAGAGTGCTAACATTGAGCAAAAAAGCTGAGACAGAGACCAGATTCTAAATTATTTAGGCCCCAGGACCACTACACACACACACAAAAAAAACAAAAACAAAAAGCTTATAGACCTCTATTACAAAGCTGCTGAAATTACACTGGGATCACTATCATGTAAAGCATTCAGGAAAATAGAGAAATAACAGGTACAAGGAAAATTAAGGTGAATTTTAGTGTCAAATCTTAATCTATACATTAGAAAAGGAAAAACATAGGGGGGAGTAAGTGGAAGAAAAACGAGAGAGGAGGTAACAATGTTGGACATGAAATGTACTCTCATTGTCTTACTTATGTAACTGTAACCCCCTCTGCCCTCCATACAATACCTTTACAATAAAATTTAAATTAAAAAAAAAAGAAAAAGGAAAGGGAAAATTCTACAGGACCAAAAAAGACCAGCTGAATAATAAACAGAAAAAGTTAAGCTACATATCTCTTTAGAAATAAGGAAATTTTCAGAGATCATTTTTATTTATTTTGATTTTTGAGATGGGGGAGACTACAGGCTGGTGTAGTCCAGGCTTACCTTGAATGCATAATTCTCCTCCCATAGCCTAAGTGCTAGGATTTTCAGAAGTGTACATGATGTCCTGTATCTATCATTGTAATTTCTTTTTTTT
The DNA here is from genome assembly GCF_019054845.1 of Dipodomys spectabilis. Taxonomy (NCBI): domain Eukaryota; kingdom Metazoa; phylum Chordata; class Mammalia; order Rodentia; family Heteromyidae; genus Dipodomys; species Dipodomys spectabilis. The sequence goes on along the minus strand of NW_024870807.1, from coordinate 332,783 downwards.
CCCCCTAGTTATGGGGCTTGAACTCAGGGCCTGGGCACTGTTCCTTAGCTTCTTTTTTTTGGGTCCAGTCGTGGGGCCTGAACTCTGAGCCTGGTGCTGTCCCTCAGCTCTTCAGCTCAAGGCTAGCGTAGCGCTCTACCACTTGAGCAACAGCGCCACTTCTGGCTTTTTTTCTTTTTGCTTATGTGGTGCTGAGGAATTGAACCCAGGGCCTCATGCATGCAAGGCAAGCACTCTACCACTGAGCCACCTTCCCAGCCCCCCTAAGCTTCTTTTGTTCAAGACTAGCACTCTATCACTTGAGCCATAGTGCCATGCCCAGCCTTGTCTGTTTATGTGGTACTGAGAATCAAACCCAGGGCTTCATGCATGCTAGGAAAGCACTCTACCACTATGCCACATTCCCAGCCCCCCTACCATTAAATATAAGCAAGAGTAGTCTAATATAATTCAATAATTCAGAATGTTTGGGGCTGCACAACTATTCTTTAAAAGAAAAATGAGACTTTGGCAAAGTAGCGGGATACAAAATCAACCCACAAAAATCAGTCACCTTCCTGTACACCAACAATGTACAAGCAGAAAGGGAAATAAAGGAAACAACCCCATTCACAATAACCCCCCCAAATATATTTAGGAATTAACCTAACCAAAGATGTAAAATAGGCCGGGCGCTGGTGGCTCACGCCTGTAATCCTAGCTACTCAGGAGGCTGAGATATGAGGATCGCGGTTCAAAGCCAGCCTGGGCAGGAGAGACCGTGAGACTCCTATCTCCAATAAACCGCCAGAAAACTGGAAGTGGCGCTGTAGCTCAAGTGGTAGAGCGCTCGCCTTGAGCTGAAGAGCTGAGGGACAGCGCCCAGGCCCAGAGTTCAAGCCCCATGACTGACAAAAAAAAAAAAGATGTAAAATAACTATTTAATGAAAACTATAAAAACTTAAATTACAGAAGACACCAGGAAATGGAAAGACCTTCCATGCTCTTGGATAGGCAGACTTAATATAGTGAAAATAGCCATACTGCCAAAATTAATATACAAATTCAATGCAATTCTTATTAAAATCCCAATGACATACATTACTGAAATACAGAAAACACATGTGGAACAACAAAAGACCTAGAATAGGCAAAACAATTCTAGGCAAAAAAGACAACATGGGAAAGACCTCGATGCCGGACTTCAAACTCTACTATAGAGCCATAATAACAAAGACAGCATGGTACTGGCACAAAAACAGACTCCAAGACCAATGGAATAGAAGATCCAGAAATCAAACACTTACAGTCAGCTGATATTTGACAAAGGAGCCAAAGACATACAGTGGAAGAAGCACAGCCTGTTCAACTACTGGGCCTGGGAAAACTGGGCGGCCACATACAGAAAACTAAAAGTGGATCCCAGCCTATCACCATGCGCTAACATCAACTCAAAATGGATTGAAGACCTTAACATCAAACCTGAATCTCTGAAACTACTGCAAGATAGAGTAGGAAAGATACTTTGACTTAAAGGCACAGGCAGGAACTTCCTGAACAGAGTCCCAGGGTCACAACAAATTGGAGAATTGGAGAGAACTCGACAAACGGGACTACCTTAAAATAAAAAGCTTCTGCACAGCTAAAGATATAGCAACCAAGCTAGAAAGACAACCAACTAACTGGAAAAAGTATTTACCAGCAATATATCAGACAAGGGGTTAATATCCAGTATATACAGGGAACTCAAGAAATGAATCCCTCCCAAATCCAACAAACCAATTATTAAATGGACAAGGGAACTAAAGAGAGACTTCTCAGAAGAAGAGATAAAAATGGCAAAGAAACACATGAGGAAATGTTTACCATCCCTGGTTGTGAAGGAAATGCAAATAAAGACAACTCTGAGATACCACCTTACCCCAGTCAGAATGGCCCACATCCTAAAGTAAGCCAACGACAAATGCTGGAGGGGATGTAGAGAAAGAGGAACCCTATTACACTGCTGGTGGGAAGAATGTACACTTATACAACCACTTTGGAAAGCAGTCTGGAGGGTCCTCAGAAAGCTAAATATAGACCTCCCCTATGACCCAGTCATACCACTCCTAGGCATCATCTATCCTGAACAACAGGAACCAGGATATAAGGACACATGTACCTCCATGTTTATTGCAGCACTGTTCACTGTTCACTGCCAGGATATGGAAACAACCCAGATGCCCCACCACAGATGAATGGATCCAATAACTGTGGTATCTATACGCAATGGAATATTATGCAGCCATTAGAAAGGACAAAATCATGGCATTGCAAGGAAATGGATGGAACTAGAAGAAATCATGTTGAGTGAGGTAAGCCAAGAGCAAAGAGACAAACAGTACATAGTCTCCCTGATAAGTGGATGTTAAATCCAAAAATTAAGGTGATATGACAGAGTTGACAAGACTTGAGAAACAAAGGACCTCTATTCATCTGATCACACATATAGTATATATGTGCACACCGAAGGAAAACTAGGAGGAGGACACAGAACTAGAGGGAATCAGGGGAAAACATACAACAGTGGGACCCATCAGCTGCACTGGACATTGATCAAAACAAACCAAGCAACTCAATGGCAGAGATGGGAGGAAGGGAAGGAATGAGTGGGAAAGAGGGAACAGCTGACACTATGCAAAAGGAAAGGAATGTACATATCACCCAATGTGGAAGAAACAACTGTACTATCAAAGCTCATAGCACTCATAAACTTTATAGACCATGAGAGACAATTTGTTCCATGAAAGGTAGAATGTGTTTATGAATTTAATTAAGCATCACTACCCCACAATACTGTAAAATTTGTGAAATAAAGAATTTGCAAAAAGAAAAAAAAGAAAAGTGAGGCTACAAGTGTAGTTCAGTGGCAAAAAGACTTGTGCGCGGCATGTGAGAAGCCTTGGGGCTAATTCTGAGCATCACAAAACAGTAGCTATTTCCTATATCTAAATTTTTAAATTATACTTTTATTATCTCTTAGTTGTACAAAAAGGAGTTACACGTCAACAAATGAGTCTATAAATACAATGCATGTTGATCTGCATGTTGATCGCTATCACCCGTTTCAACATTTCTCCTCTCAATTTTCTTAGTTTCTTAGGATATGTTTTGAATATAAAGACTGCATTCACCTCACCCCTTCCTCTCTGCAAGTTAAACCTTTTACCGAACACATAATATAAAGAACTGCCTAAGAAATAAACCACATGTATGGCACACCTGATCTTTTCTGTAATGATTGGGCTAGCCCTCACGACATGGTAGCATAGCTCAAGAGACAAAGGTGAAAACCTTTAAGGCCTAGGAGTCCTCTTATCTAACAGGCTTATCCTGTACCTGACTAGATCATGCAGCTCAGTCCTCAAGATGGTGTCTGTTTCTTCAGATTTTAGGAAAGGAATACACAGCTGGATAAGAACTATATTAAATATATAGTATTCTATCCTTTTTAAAATATACTTAAAGCTGGACGCTGGTGGCTCACACCTGTCATCCTAGCCACTCAGGAGGCTGAGATGTGAGGATCATGGTTCGAAGCCAGCCTAGGCAGGAAAGTCCATGAGACTCTTACCTCTAGTAAAGTACTCAAAAAAAACTGGTAGTAATATTGGGGCTCCAGTGATAGAGCACTAGCCTTGAGCACAAACAGGCTCAGGTATAATGCCTAGGCCCTGAGTTCAAGGCCCAGGACCAGAAAAAAAAAAAAGTGTATGTGTATATACATATATATGCATTTATATATGTATATATATATGTGTGTGTGTATACATATATTTGCTTAAAAGCCTTTTGAAACAGACTTAAAATATTCTTTTTTTTTTTTTGTCGGTCGTGGGGCTTGAACTCTGGGCCTGGGCGCTGTCCCTCAGCTCTTCAGCTCAAGGCGAGTGCTCTACCACTTGAGCTACAGCGCCACTTCCACTTAAAATATTCTTTTAAAGTATTACTTTTGGTGGTCCATGAATATTTTAAGTGACTCATAGGGTATTTTACTTATAGATTTAGGTGAAATTTAAATTTCTAGATATAAGGCTCCAAAATATTCCTCTTAGTATTATAAACTTACTTCTTCCAAGTCCTCCAGTATCAGCACGAATTTCACTCACCCTTCTGGGAGTTAAAGGGGAAGCAACAGTACAAATTTCATCTGTTCTTTCCAGGTTCTGAGGTGGCATGACCTAAAAAAGGATTATTTGCACAAAATGGCAATGGTCAAAACCAGCAATGTTCACTATAATTAGCAGTACTCTAACATGAAAGAAAGCTATCTTGGTATATCAGTTATTCCACCATAATAAAACTATCTTCTCTGTCTTCACATTAAAGCTAAGAACATTCTGCAAGTCTAAAAATTCCAAACTTTGGGCCTAGGAAGGTGGCTCAGTTGTAGAGTGCAGGCCCTGGTTTCAATTCCTCAGCATCATGTAAGCAGAAAAAGCCAGAAATGGTGCTGTGGCTCAGTGGTAGAGAGTTAGCCTTGAGCTGAAGAGCTGAAGGACAGTGGCCAGATCCAGAGTTCAGGCCCCACAAGTGACCAAAAAAAAAAAAATCCAAACTTTGTAATAGGACACTGGTGATGAAACCTTCATTACCTATTTCTAGAGTGAAAATAGCACCATTCTAGGGAACAGAAGACTTGATCAATTTTAAAGGAACACTGAATTTCCACCCCTAGAGAGGAGATACCAAGTTTAATTGCTGTCTGGTAGAAGGAGACTATGAACAGAAGATACTGATTTACTTATCTTATAGAAAGATATTATAGTATTTACACAAACCTCTTCACATGTAGGAACTCTGTTTTCATTGTCTTTAATTCTTTGCCAGAGTGGAGACTCTGGTTTCCATGCTAAATGATCTAATATCTGTTCTTCAATCTGATTCAGGTGTTTTACCACTTCTCTACAAAGGCCATCTTCTGCCCTAATGAATACTTCTATTACCTGAAATAAAGAAAATGCCTTGGTTCACTTAATAATCATAATAATTATGATTTTTCACACAAAAAAATTTAATATAAAATAATTTTAGTATATAAAAGCAAAATAGGCACAGTACTTAAAAATCTCTTTAAAAGCCAGGTGCAGGTAGCTCACACCTGTAATCCTAGCTACTCAGGAGGCTGAGATCTGAGGAAGGCGGTTCAAAGCCAGCCCTGGCAGGAAAGTCCCTGAGAGGCCAATTAACTACCAAATAAACAGAAGTGGTGCTATGGTTCAAGTGGTAGAGCATTCTCCATGAGTTGAAGAGCTCAGGGACAGCACCCAGGCCCAGAGTTCGAGCCCCATGACTGACCAAAAAAAAAATAAAAATAAAAGTCTCTTTAAATTAGACAAATAATTTATCAAAATTACAAGTTTATTTTGAAAGTTTACTGTTATACAGCTGCCCTTTTTACCGTATTTGTGAATACTTAATTTACATATATAAAATATTTTTAATGTGATGCATTTCAAAATTTATTTTAAAATATGGAAGGGATAGTAGGGGGAAAACAATGGAGGGGGTAACAATGCTCAATAGGAAGTGTACTCATTACCTTACTCATGTAACTGTAACTCTCTGTATAGTATCTTTACAATAAAAATAAATAAATAAAAATAAAATAAAATAAAATATGCCTTGTTCATTGATTTTGAAAACATTACTCTTGAAGTTTTATATTAAAAGACTGGATATGTAGGTCAATGGTAGAGTATGTGCTTATTAATCTCCAATACCTGAAAAAAACTTCTGTTAAAAAGCTCTAGAGGACTGAGAATATAACTCAGTGGTCAAGCATTTACCTAGCATACACATGGGTTTCATCCTCAGCATTTACCTAGCATACACATGGGTTTCATCCTCAGCACCACACACACAGTCAAAAAAACACAGCCGGTGACACTATAAAATTTTGATCACACGTTACATTAGTATCAAAAAAGGAAACAAGCCGGGTGACGTGGCTCATGCCTGTAATCCTAGCTACTCAGTAGACTGAGATCTGAGGATCACAGTTCAAAGCCAGCCTGGGTAGGAAAGTCTGTGAGACTCTTATCTCCAGTAAACCACTAGAAAACTGGAAGTGGTGCCATGGCTCAGGCAGCAGCGCGCTCGCCTTGAACTGAAGAGCTGAGCGATAGCACCCAGGCCCAGAGTTCAAGCCCCACGACTGACCAAAAAAAAAAAAGGAAACAAACCATGCCACAACTGACTTTCTGTAACAGGCACCTGTGAGTTTGAGGCAGTAGGATCACAAGTTTGAGACTAGTCTGGATCATAAAAACTAAAGAATGATAGAGAATTGTTTTGTTTTTCCCTGAAAGTTAAATGGTCTTTCATTTAAAAAAAAAAAAGGACTTTCAACAGGAAGCTGCTGTACAAGATTAGCTTCTGGCTTTCAGGCTCTTTAAATCCTCTTTGGCTCCTAAGACAAAAATATTCCAAAATCTTTCATGAGGTAGTAATCAAATGAAGGTTTTATCCAAGAGAGATCTTTTATACTACTGTGTGTTACACAAATTTATATAGCTCTTAAGAATGTCCAGTTTCTTTTCTGCTGGATTATTGAATATGTAATTTAAAATAGTTTAAAATACTTACATGCTAATAAAAATTACATGACAACAAGAAGTTGGTCTCATCAACACGCAGTATATTTTGGAAAAATACCTTATAAAAATGATAAAGCGGAACATCAAATATTTCAGCAATGAGTGGAAAATTCCCAGGAGGCTTGTAAGAAAAAGTGATGACTTCAAGGCAGCAGGCCAAGAGTGATCTATGGAATGCATCCTGTTCCAGAATACCCTATAAAACAAAGGTAACAGCATTTACAAACATTAGTCTACTCTAAAAAGGTCCCTTTAATCAAACACCAAAAGAAGTTTTGTTTTCTGAGAGGATGTGTTTACTTTGCTACAAAACCCTTAACTTTCACAAATAAATTCATCTTTTCATTAAAAAAAATAAAGGAATATATAAGCATTTTCAAAAAAAAACTCTTGTATGTTCCAAAATAAACAGAATAAACATAATTACATCCCTAACCAAAACACACACACACACACACACACACACACGCACACGCACACGCTTAGAATAATGACATAGCAAGATGTCACAACATAATAACATTATATAATAATAGGCCACTATCATAGAAGAGAGCTGGAATGCAAGACAGTGGTAACTGGTAGATTTCCAGTGGTAACTGGTAGATAATCACCTATCAAAAGTCCATAGGTAGGGCTGGGAAGGTGGCTCAGTGGTAAAGCACTTGCCTTGCATGAGGCCCTGGGTTCAATTCCTCAGCACCAGATAAGCAGGAAAAAAAAGCCAGAAGTGGTGCTGTGGCTCAAGTGGTAGAATGCTAACCTTGAGCTGAAGAGCTGAGGATCAGCGCCCAGGCCCAGAGTTCCGGCCCCACGACTGGACCCCCCCCCCCCCCCCGCAAAAAAAAAAAAAGTCAACAGGTAGCCGAATGCTGTTGGCTCATACCTGTAATAATAGCTACTCAGGAGACTGAGATCTGAGGATCTAGATTCAGAGCCAACTCAGGTAAGAAAGCCCTTGAGGTTCTTATCTCAAATTAACCACCAGAAAACCTGAAATGGAGCTTTGGCTCAGTGGCAGAGAAAAGAGCTAAGGGACAGAACCCTAGGCCCTGGGTTGAAGCCCCATGACTAATCCCCCCCTCCAAAAAAAGTTAACAGATTTAATGTAGAAGACAAAGGAGACAGAAACACTAACAAGGGTTGTCAGGAGTGAAAAGGGATTTGTGTTAAGTGGGTGTACACTGTTCGTAAAGTTGAAAAATTCTATAGATGGATAGTGGTAATATATACTTAACACTGTTAGTAAGCTTAATGCCAGTGAGTTATAAACTTAAAGATGACTGCCAGGCACTGGTTGCTTTTGCCTATAATCCTATCTACTCAGGCAGCTGAGATCTAAGGATCTCGCTATGAAGCCATCCTGAACAGCAAAGTCTATGAGCTTTTTTGGGGGGGTCTGGTCGTGGGGTCTGAACTCTGGGCCTGGGCGCTGTCCCTCAGCTCTTCGGCTCAAGGCTAGCACTCTACCACTTGAGCCACAGCGCCACTTCCAGCTTTTTTTTTCTGCTTATGTGGTGCTGAGGAATCGAACCCAGGGCCTCATGCGTGCAAGGCAAGCGCTCTACCACTGAGCCACCTTCCCAGCCCCTATGAGTTCTTATCTCCAGTTAACCATCAAAAAAAGTCAGAAGTGGAGCTGTGACTCAAATGGCAAAGTGCTAGCCTTGAGAAAAAATGCTCAGGTACAGTACTCAAGCCCTGAAGTCAAGCCCCAGATCCAGCACATAAATAAAAAAACAAAAAACTTTAAAAGATTAAAATACTACTTACTTTATTAAGTATATTTTAGCATGGTAAAAAAAAGATTTTTAGGTATGCACTTATGAGTATTCACAATACTCCAGCCTAAATCATACTTACAGTTTATATACTTTCAGTATGTGTTTCATACACAAAAAATTAAGTCAGGGCTGGGAATGTGGCTTAGTGGTAGAGTGCTTGTCTAGCATGTATGAAGCTCTGGGTTTGATTCCTCAGTACCACATAAACAGAAAAAGCCAGAAGTAGTACTGTGGCTCAAGTGGTAGAGCACTAGCCTTGAGCACATGGAGGCTCAAGGACAGTGCCCAGGCCCTGAGTTCAAGCTCCAGGACTGGCAAAAAAAAAAAAAAAAAAAAAAAAAAAATTAAGTCATACAACAGTCCTTTGTACAACCAGATATATATGTGTATACATACTACATATATACATATATACAAGCAATGTAAGCAGGTGTAATGGTACAGTCAAGAGGCTGAGGCTGGAGGATCTCAAGTTCAGAACTAGCTTGAGCTATTACAGCAAGACTTTGTCCCAATTTTTGTAAAAAACTGAGATACATATTTACTTGTACAGTGCTTACCTATGAAGTGTGAGGCCTTGAGTTCAATCACGAACAGTAGGAAAAGAAGTGAAAATATCCACAAGGAATTAGAATAGTTTTATAATTTTTAGGTTTGAATTCAGGGCCTCATGGTTTCTCCCATAAAATATGTTCACTATAACATATGACTTGCTACAGTGATAAAGACTAACTTCTTCTGTTGATGAAGATGAAGATGAGAGGGCTTGGTGCACAAGTTTCCTTAGGTGCTAATCTTACTCCCTAAAGCCATACATCACGTCACTAGACTTTGGGAGTCTAGTGACTAGCTTACTTTGGGAGTTTCAGGGAAGACTGAAAATGTTTCACTCTGATGATTTATACTCACAGATAAATCCATGTCTCCTAATCTTTTCTGCTCTTGCTCAATAACAGATTCCAATACTTTATAGTAAAGCATTTCTGCAAAACGAAAATGTTTGCTGGCAATTTCTGTACAAATACATAAAAACACAAAAGTCAAATACAAGGAAAATAAGTATTGCAGAAAATGAAGATCCCTTCCTATCTATAAAATAAAATTTCTACAATTGTTGATTCAATTATCCTTAAGATTCCTTAATGTTCTTCATGGTAATATTCACATTTTTCTAAATCTGAGATAAAAGTTGCATGCAAAGAACTTATCATTCCATTAAGATCCATTCCTTTTAATAGGTGCTGGTGGCTCATGCCTATAATCCTAGCTATTCAGGAGACTGATAACTTCAGACAGAAAATTCTGTGGCAGTCTTAACTCCAAATCATGACCATAAATGCTAGAAGAAAGCTGTGGCTCCAGTGGTAGTGCTCTAACCTTGAGCAAAAGAAATTCAGAGTCAGCACTCGGGCTCTGAGTTGCCCAGGACCAATTCATTCCTTTTATTTTCTGTATTTATGAGTAAAATAAAGCTGTTGTAGTTTTGGTGATGACTACCTACAAAGGCCAATTTGTTAAAGTATTGGTTCCATGTTGGCACAAATGGGAGGTGGGAGATGCTTAAGCCTTTGGAGGGAGCCTGCTGGGAGACTGCTGTCTCCCTCCCACTGCCATCACTCACTGCCCTAACCACGGGCTCAAAGAAACAAAGCTACTTGATCACCTATTTTCAGGTATTATCTCAGGCATTTTGTTATAGGAACAGGAAGTGGACTAATTATATATATGGTAAAAGGTTTGTAATTAGTTTACTATTCTACATATACTTGGTTCAAACAATTCCCAGGCTAGCATCTGTGAAGTGGAGAATCAACATCCAAAATACTTGAGACTTCTTGAAACTCTGAATACCAGTGTAACGCTGCAAGTTGAATATTCTACACCTGAGCTCATGTGATAGACTAAAAAACTTGTTAGTCTATGTGTATAAGGTATATATGAAACACAATGAATTCTGTATTTAAAACTGGATTCTATTGCCAAGATGTTTCTTTTTACATATTCAGTATTACAACCTCCCCAGCAATCTGTAAGTCTTCTGTACTATTCTTTCTTTACTGTAGAATCAAAATTCTTACATTAGCTTCCACTTGACAAATGATAACTAAAGAATTTATATATTGGGCTGGGAAGGTGGCTCAGTGGTAGAGCGCTTGCCTTGCATGCATGAGGCCCTGGGTTCGATTCCTCAGCACCACATAAGCAAAAAGAAAAAAGCCAGAAGTGGCGCTGTGGCTCAAGTGGTAGAGTGCTAGCCTTGAGCTGAAGAGCTGAGGGTGCCCAGGCCCAGAGTTCAGGCCCCACGACCAGACCTCCCCACCCCCAAAAAAAAAAGAAAAAAGAATTTATAAATTAAGAAAGTACCAAAAGACCAATATAATGAAAGTAATAGCTTAAAATTCCTCTGTGAAATCAGAAACCACTGGCATGACAGAATGTACAGAGAGTCACATTCTAGCCTTCAGCCTAAAATCCTGAGTCTTCCTTATGTTTCTGACTCAAGTTTCTGAAAAAGGAATCCATGTAGTTAAATGTTAACATGATGAGTTACATACACAATATTAAACCTTACCTTTAGCACAATTACTAAAATCCTCATCTAGCTGGTAATGCTGAGAATATATTTCATACATTTCTTTCAATCTGTTAGCAATAGCCTGGGTTGGATCCCTGGAACATGTCCTAAAAAGTAATAAGATCTAATGTAAATGTCTTGCCAAATCACAAGGGATATAATGGTTAATTTTAATTTCATGAACATGTAAATACAAAATAATGTGAATAGACACTGTATACTTCCTCAAATTAATTCAGAAAATCCCATACCTCTTTCCAAAGGTGGTGGTGGTGGTAGTGGTACTGTTTTGAGTGAAAAAGGTATTTCTTGCATGGGGCTGTATGTGTTTCTACAGTAAGTTTAACAACCTTAGTCCTGGGCCCATTGGAATGTGGTAACTGGCCCCACATGACTTATAACACACATCCAATCATTGATGACAACCAAAATTTCCCTCAATGGACTGCCTAGAACACAATTCCCAATTGAGAAATCTGAAAGAGCCAGGCAAAAATGGTGCATGCTTGTAATCCTAGCTTCTTAGGAGGCAGAGATGGAGAAGATGGTTTGAGGTTAGCCCAGGAAAAAAGTTTGTGACATTCCATCTCACAACTGGATACAATGTTGTGTGTTTGTCATCCCAGCTATGTGTAAAATATAAATAGGACTGTGGTTCAAGCTGTCTTGGGAATTGAAAACTTTATTTGAAAAGTAATAGAAACAAAAAGAGTTGAGATATGACTCATGTAATCAAATACCTACCCATCTATATTGTAAAGCCTTGATTTCAAATACTTGTTAAAATAAAAAACAACAAAATAAATAAAAAACAAAAGCCCAACCTTCCTAGAACAGAACAAATCATTAGAAACCATTACTAGGATGAGAGAGAGGAGAAAGAGAAGAAAAAAGGGGGGAGGGGGGAAAGGGAGGAAGGTACACGTATGCTGGTCTTGAACTCAGGGCCTGGGCACTGTACCTGAGCCTTTTTGTTCAAGGGTAGTGCTCTACCACTTGAGCTTCAGCTCCCTTTCCAGCATTTTTTGGAGCTTATTTGGAAATAAGAGTCTCACAGACTTTTCCTATGATCCCTAGCTCTCGGCCTCCTGAGTAGCTAGGATTACTGGAGTAAGCCACTGGTGGCTGGCCATTAGAATTTCTTTTGTTTCCACTAGAGTTTAATAATTGATTACTTATAGGAAAGCAATATGAGTTCAATGTGGAAGCAACAAAAACAATTACCATGTGAGCTTTTGTAGCAACTATGTTTTACTTATAGGAAAGCAATATGAGTTCAATGTGGAAGCAACAAAAACAATTACCATGTGAGCTTTTGTAGCAACTATGTTTTAATTTTGATCATAAATGAATAGGTTCACTGTAAAACTGCAGCAAGTTTAGAATATTATATATAACACATATAACCCAGAATTCTACTTATGAACACATGCATGCACCTTTTACCTAACATCTACTGGTAATATTTAATGTCATTAATGCTGCTTAAGATTAAAACTATTTTTTTGTTTTTGGTCGTGTGGCCTAAACTCTGGGCCTAGGCACTGACCCTCAGCTCTTCAGCTCAAGGCTAGTGCTCTACCACTTGAGCCACAGTGCCATTTCCAGCTTTTTCTGCTTATGTGGTGCTGAGGAATCAAACCCAGGGCCTCATGCATGCAAGGCAAGCACTCTACCACTGAGCCATCTTCCCAGCTCTGAAGATTAAAACTATTCTGACTAGCTAGGGATTGTAAAGATCTTGAAACACAAAGAATTCAAAATAGGCTCATAAATAAAACATATGCATAAATGGGGCAGCTGTGGGCATTGAACAATTGATAGAACACATGCCTAGCCAATACAAGTTCAGTCTCCAGAACTGTGAACGGAAGGAAGAGAGGGAAGGAAGAGTGGGAGGGAAGAAGAAAGAAAGGGAGGAAAAGAAGAGCAGGAGAGAGGAAGTAAAAAGAAATGTGTGTGTAAAACACTCTACCATCCAAGTTCATTGGCTTATGCTAGTAAACCTAGAAACTTGAGGTCTCAGTTTTGAGGCCCCTTCTTTTTTTTTTTTTTTTAATTTAATTTAATTTTATTTGTGAACATACTGTACAGAGGAGTTACAGTTACATGGGCAGGATAATGTGTACATTTCTTACCAAGCATTGCAGCCTCCTCCTTTGTTTATCCTTCACATCCCTTCCCAGCCTCCCCCCTCCCCCCCTAATCCCAATCCTTCTCCTTCCTCCCCCCCCAGACCCCCCCCACCAACGTTGTAAAGTTCGTTTTGGACATGACAACTTGTACTTCTCATTGTTGCAACAGGTCCACCTGTATTGAGGCCCCTTCTTAACAGAAAAATCGTGTTATAGCATAAGCTTATAACCCCGGCTACATCAGGTAGCATAAATAGGAATATTATGGCAAAAAAGACTCTTTAGGTAGAGCAAGAAGGGCTGGAGGAGTGGCTCCAGTGATATAATGCCTGCCTAGTAATTACAAAGAACTGAGTTAAAACTCTAATATTGAGGGGGAAAAAAATGTGATTTTACCAGCTACTTAAGAGACTAAGGCATGAAAATCAAGTTCAAAGACAGCCTGGGCTACACAGTAAAGTTGCAGGTCAACCTAAGCAACATAGTAAAAATGCCATCTCAAAAAAACATGTTTCTTTAAAGGTTTCTCAGTAACACTGGACTGTTTTTGATTTTTTTTAAACCCAATTGGATACTACTTGGGTACTATAGCCTCAACAGGCTGATACATAATGGTAAATGAACAATAAATGAACATTTCAAGGCTGATGGAGCTCAAACCAACCTGAGAATCTGTTCTAGCTTCTCACTTGGTGCATTCCTGAGGCCTGTCAGCATGGTATGAAGACGGCTCAAGCTGTGTGCAGCTGTGGTAATGGGGGTCATACAAGGGCTGTTCTCCTTATTGTACTTCATACCACTAAGCGGTGTGGAGATTTTAAGTGCTTTTGACTAGAGGGGAAAAATGAAGAAGAATTAAAACAAATATCTGGGTCTGAAAGATTTTTCTTCCCAAAAAGAATTCAAATAAATCCAACTTTTATCAATAAATTTTAGCAATTCACTTACCACTATTACTTGATAAGTACCACCAGTATTCACATAAATATGTTTGAAATGTCAAAATATGTTTTAGTCAATCAAAAATTCTATCTTAAGTTATATCTCCAGCTAAAGGTATAATTCAGAGTTAGAGCACTTGACTACTATGTACAAGGTTATATGTATGATCCCCAATACCACACACACACACACACACACACACACAAAAACCAGAATAGATCCTGCTGTCCTTCCTCATAATTAAACTGTGGCAAAGATGAGCATTATACTTGAACAATTAAGAATATCATAACCATCTACCACTATTTGTAAACATCCAAAGCCTGACAAACTATCAAAATAAAATCCGTGATTTAATAAAAGTCCATCTGAGAGTATCAAATTTGCCTCAGAAAAACTAAACATCCCCCCAAACAGGCAATTTGATACAAAACAGTCTTCACTGGTCTTTTTGCCTCTCTACCGTTAGTTAATAGAATCTACCATAGCATTTTTACCCCTAAAGTTAGCCAGTCAAAATTTTGGAATATAAGTATGAAAAAGGAAAAAGATATGACTTCCTGACAAAGAATTTAAGCAGAAGTACATACACTAATAAAACATCTTTTCTGGCTTAGTGGTAGAGTGCTTGCCAAGCATGCCTGAAGCCCTGGGTTCAATTCCTCAGTTCTACATAAACAGAAAAAGCTGGAAGTGGTACTGTGGCTCAAGTGGTACAGCACTAGCCTTAAACACACAGAGGCCCAGAGACAGAGCCTAGGCCCTAAGTTCAAGCCCTATGACTGACAAAATAAATAAATAAAATAAAAATAAAACTCTTTTCTAATTTTTAAAGGTTGTGATAGCTTAACAAGATCTCTGAATATTAAAGATAAGTCACATTTTCCAAGTATGTATGTATTTATTTTAGAGTTTTAAAACCATCTTGCAAAGTTTTAGCTGGCAACAAAAAAGCTATTCAGTTCTCATAAAATATAGAAATACAGCAATACACTGCCATGCTTTCCATATTGAATCTATACGCTTTGTTATTATTTTTTTTATTGTAAAGATACTATACAGAGGGTTACAGTTACATGAGTAAGGTAATGAGTACACTTCCTGTTGAGCACTGTTACCCCCTCCATTGTTGAATCTATATGCTTTTTATGTCTTAAAGAATAGCAGAGTTGGGGCTGGGAAGGTGGCTCAGTGGTAGAGCGATTGCCTTGCATGCTCAAGGCCCTGGATTCGATTCCTCAGCACCACATAAGAAAAAAGAAAAAAGCCGGAAGTGGCACTGTAGCTCAAGCGGTAGAGCGCTAGCCTTGAGCTGAAGAGCTGAGGGACAGCGCCCAGGCCCAGAGTTCAGGCCCCACGACCGGACCCAAAAAAAAACAAAAACAAAAAACAAAGAATAGCAGAGTTAAGGCCTTCAATTTGTTTAGGGAAATTTATCCTATCATTTTTCCAAGTCAATAATATAGTGTAGATGGCTGCTCCCTATCTCAAATTTCCTGGGCCCACTTTTTCACTGTACATGAACCAGTGCCTGCTTACTCTGGCAGAGAAACAATGAATGCCTGAAGAAGCAGCCACCAGTAGCACATAGCACATAGCACATCATCCAGGAATCTAGGTGTGATAACTACAAGCAGCTTCCTGCCCAGAGTCCTTGAAGTGACTTTGGGGCTTCTTGGTATCACTAATAAAAGTTTAGCTTTATTGTTGATCAGTAGAAAAATGGGGGTGGACAAATAGACTCTGTAGTTATGTGGGGACTAGTAAAAGGAGGCTGGGCAGGTGGGAGGATAAAGGAGGTAAAATATGTTAAAATAGATTATTGGCAACTATGAAATTGAAACAAGGAAACCTACTGGGGATGTTTGGGAGGAGGAGAGCAGGGAGTATGATAGAGGAGGTAAGATTGGTTGGGATAGGTATAAAAAGTGTAGAAAAGTAACAATGATATTTTATTTTTGGTGTGTGTGGGGGGGGTCTGTCCTGGGGCTTAAACTGTGGTCCGGGCACTGTCCCTCAGCTCTTCAGCTCAAGGCTAGAGCTCTATCACTGGAGCCACAGCGCCACTTCTGGTTTTCTGAGCAGTTTATTGGAGATAAGAGTCTCACAGACTTTCCAGCCCAGGATGGCTTTGAACCGTGTCCTCAGATCTCAGCCTCCTGAGTAGCTAGGATTACAGGCGTGAGCCACCAGCACCTGGCTAACAATGAATTTTTTTTAAAAAATAGAAAGTTTAGTTTTAGCAGGATCCTGGTGGTTCATGCCTATAATCCTAGCTACTCAAGAAGCTGAAATCTGAGAATTGCAGTTCCAAACCACCCTAGCAGGAAAGTCCATGAGACTCTAATCTCCAATTAACCACCGGAAGTGGAGCTTTTAGTTCAAAGTGGTACAGCACTAGCCTTGAGCAAAAGAGCTCAGGGACAATGCCCAGGCCCTGGGTTCAAGCTCCATGACTGACCAAAAAAAAAAAAAAGTATAGCTTTAAGGATCACGTAGAGGATTCTTTAACTCAGATATATAACACAGAGTTTTAAAAAATACTACAATGAGCTGGATGCTGGTGGTTCATGCCTGTAATCCTAGCTACTTAGGAGGCTGAGATCTAAGGATCACAGTTCAAAGCCAGCCCGGGCAGGAAAGTCTGTGAGACTCTTATTTCCAATAAACTACTAGAAAATCAGAAGTGGCACTGTGGCTTAAGCAGAAGAGCACTTGCCTTGAGCTCAAAAGTGCAGAGTAGCATCCAAGTCAGAGTTCAAGCCCCACAACTGACAAAAATAAGAAAATTAAAATAAATAAGTAAATACTAAGATGCAACATTTGGACTGCTCCAGAGCTTTGTCCTAAGACCCCTTTTATTCTTTCATCAACTCATAATGGGAGGTAATCGCTCTTCATTCTATGACGTATGGGCCATCACATTTTGATAACTTCAGAACTTAAGCACACTTCAACCATTCTTGTCCACTCAGGTGATGAATTTCTAAACTGCCTACTACTAGGGTCACCTAAAAGATCTCAAATTTGATATACTAATAACCCTAACTTTTAAGCTACACCCCTTAACTTCTTCCTTCTCAGTAAATATGAACAGTAAAATGTTTTTAGAATACCTATTACATGGAGAACACCACATAAAATGTTGGTCACAGGGGGCAAGGAAGGTGGCTCAGTGGTAGAACGCTTGCCTTGCAAGCCCTGGGTTTGATTCCTCAGCACCACATAAGCAAAAAGAAAAAAGCCGGAAGTGGCGCTGTGGCTCAAGTGGTAGAGCGCTAGCCTTGAGCTGAAGAGCTGAGGGACAGCGCCCAGGCCCAGAGTTCAGGCCCCACGACCGGACCCAAAAAAAAATTAAAAAAAAAAAAATGTTGGTCACAGGCCTTTTGTAGCTTTATTCTGAGTCTACTTCCCTCCCTACTACTGGGAGACATGATACAGGCACTAACAGCAGAGAAGGGAAAGAAGTTATTGGAAACAGAGATGAAAAAGAAAGCCATAGGAGTATCTTTCTTTTAGGCAGAGAAAAGAGCCAGGTCAAAGGCTTTGTTTTGGCGTAGCAATCTAAGAATGAAAAGGGAAGTTAATGTGGCATGAGTAGAATCATGAGGAAAGCAGCAGATGGATGGAGAGGTAACAAGGACACTTAGGACCTTACAGCATTTTTAAGGACTTGGGTTTACATCATTTACCCAGTAGTCATCACTACTTTTCCCTCTAGTACACCCTAACCCAAAATACTGTGGGTACTAGCTCCAAAATGTGACCCAAATATAACCTTTCTCTAAATAAAGCCACCATGAATTACTAGAGTCATTCCAATAACCTCCTTATCCTGGTCCTACTTTCCTACATGACCTACATGACCTGCTGGACATCTGGTCACAGAGGAGTGTTATCACTTTTCTCAGAATCACCCACTTAAAAGCTTGCATCTCAGTTGGGGATTGTTGGCTCACCCCTGTAATCATAGCTAATCAGGTGGCTGATATCTGAGAATCGTGGTTCCAAGCTAGCCTGGGCAGAAAAGTCTGTGAGACTCTTACTTCCAATGAAAAGCCCTAAATGGAGAGTGCTAGTGTTTGTTCAAGCCCCAGGGCCAAGTAAAAGAAAAACTTTTTACAATGGTACAATGGTTCCCAAAAGCCTTTAAAACCTGCCTATCCCATTCCCCTCTCCTTTCTCTTCCCTCACTCACTTTATTCCTACTATAGTAGCTTTCTCCCATGATTCTAAACTGCCAATTTTGTTCCCACCTTATACCTTTCCCCAGCTATGCCCAAAGTTTGCTTCCCTACATACCTCAGGTCTCTGCTAATACTGCCCCCTCAGAGTCACCTTTCCCAACCATTTTGCCTACCTGTCCTTGACACTTGGTATTTAACTTCATATACAATACCCAACATACTTTTTTTTTTAACTTTTTTGTAATCTATTGATAATTTCCCAACATTAAAAATATAAGCTTTAGAACAGGAAGTTTGTAGCTGTTTTGGCCACTGCTGTTTTCGGTTTTGTTCAGGACATGGGGTGGTGTATAAGATCCTTTTAGACTATTATTTAAACAAGCAGACCAGTCTCACATCTGAAAAAACCTGAGAAGAGAAATTCAATCACCATCATCCTAGGATAATCCCAAAACTCTATTTAATAGAATTTTCTTACAGTCTACAGATTTTCAGTTTCTCCAGTACCTTAAATGAAGGTCCAAATTCAGATTAATTTATATTTTCTAATACTATGTTCATGATGCATAAGGTTGTATACTATGGGTGCAAAAATTATCAACAGGAAACATTCACTTCAATTTATAGTAAATCTTTTCAGAGCTAACTAAAACCTTACAGAGTTGACAGTAACAAAAAAGTAAATCAATAGATAACTTTTCAGTTGAGGAGTTAGATGGGCATTTTCTTTGTA
Source organism: Dipodomys spectabilis (assembly GCF_019054845.1). Lineage (NCBI taxonomy): Eukaryota > Metazoa > Chordata > Mammalia > Rodentia > Heteromyidae > Dipodomys > Dipodomys spectabilis. The sequence continues at coordinate 313,810 of NW_024870807.1, read as the reverse complement.
CATTGCAAACAAAGCACATACACAAGGCTATGTGAGCAGAACAGAGTGGAGTGAAGAAGAAAGGAGCCCAGCTTCTGGCTCACCTTGTCAAAGTGCTGCTGCAAGATGTTTTTCACCTGTGCTCTCTCAGCACTCTCTGCTCCTGACCCCATGTTCAGACACCGGGACAGAGTCCCAATTTCCTCCTCAGCATCCTCTCCAAGAAATATCCGTTCATCTAAATTCCCAGCAGATAGAACATACTCCTCATAAGCCTTACTGATGGCTTTACTACAGGGGGGGAAAAAAACAGACAAATGTACTTTCTCATAAGTGACATCTCCATTAATGTCTCAAACCACCTAATTATTTCATCTGTTTATTTACTACTAAAAGTTTTTTGGTTTTTTTTTGTGTGACTAGCCTGAAGTTTGAACTCAGGGCCTCACAAGTTGCTAAGCAGGCATTCTACTGCTGCTTCAATCATGCCCCCACCACACACAGATTTTACTGATTGAGAGGAAAATCTTTCAAACTTTTTGCTCAGGCTAGCTTTGAACCATAATCCTCCTATAATCTCCAACTCCTGAGTTGGAAGGAATCAGGAATCAGCTACTGCCTCTAATAATTTCTGGAAAGTTAAATTTCAGTAAACTGAAGACAGTAGCAGGGAAAATTGCTACACTCAGTGTATCTAGCACACAGTGAGTGCATTTCACTAACAGTGGGTAGGGACATTAGGCCAATCTGCCTGATATGTGCAGCTTCTGGTGAGAAGCTTGGTCCTTTCTCTCCTGGCTGTTCTAGGTACATTCAACACTTTTTGTACATTCAACTCTTTTCCCCTACATAGTTCCAAAAGTTCTTTTCTGTTTTTTTTCCTTTTTGTGCCAGTCCTGGGACTTGAACTCAGGGCCTGGGTGCTGTCCCTGAGCTTTTGTGCTCAAGGCGAGGCCACAGCTCCACTTCTGGCTTTTTTTGGTGGTTTAATTGGAGAAAAGATTCTCACACACTACCCTGCCCAGGCTGGCTTAGAACTGCAACCCTCAGACTTCATCCTCCTGAATAGTGAGGATTAAGCTACCAGTGTCCAGCTGGATTTTTGCCCTTGTTTTGCTTTTTCAAAAAAAAAAAAAAAAAAAAAAGCTCTAAGTAGAGCAGGCTGGTCTCAAACTCATGATTTTCCTGTTAAGCTCAATCTTTCTCTAAGTGTGGGGATTATGGGCATATACCACTGTGCCTGACTCCAAAAAGTACTTTACTTCAAAATCTGTACTCTGAAAGTATGACTAAAGAAGCTTTAAACTGGAAAAATAATTTTCAGTATATTTATAGTATATTAAACACTTAGGTTGACAGCATTTTTAAGGCTTCCACGTACTCTCCCATAAAACACTCCAACTATTCAGAGTACAAACAATAAAAATGGTGAGCTCTGAGATTCCCCAAGTATACATTTTAAAAATAGTCAAACAGAAGTACTCACAAACTCTCTCCAAAGTTCCCAGGTTCCAGAAAACCAGTAAGATTTTCTTCTTTACCCTTGAGAAGCTATGATTAAAAAGAGATACTTAAATTAGATGGGCACTGGTGGCTAATGCCTGTAATCCTAGCTATTCAGGAGGCTGAGATCTGAGGATTCATAGTTCAAAGCCAACGTAGGCAGGAAAGTCCATTCCACTCTTATCGCTAATATACTACTCAAAAAAAGCCCTAAGTGGAGATGTGACTCAGTGGTAGAATTCTAGCCTTGGGCACATAGAAGCTTAGGGACAGCACCCAGGCCCTGAATTCAAGGACTGGCAAGGAAGGAAGGAATGAAGGAAGGAAGGAAGGAAGGAAGGAAGGAAGGAAGGAAGGAAGGAAGGAAGGAAGGAGCGAGCCAGGCGCTGGTGGCTCACGTCTGTAATCCTAGCTACTCAGGAGGCTGAGATCTGAGGATCGAGGTTCAAAGCCAGCCTGGGCAGGAAAGACTGTGAGACTCCTATCTCCAATAAACCACCAGAAAACCAGAAGTGGCGCTGTGGCTCAAGTGGTAGAGCATTTGCCTTGAGCTGAAGCCCAGGTCCAGAGTTCAAGCCCCAGGACCGACAAAAAAAAAGAGAGAGGAGGGGAAGGGAGGGGAGGGGAGGGGAGGGGAGGGGAGGGGAGGGAAGGGAAGGGAAGGGAAGGGAAGGGAAGGGAAGGGAAGGGAAGGAGGAAAGGGGAGGGAGGAAAGGGGAGGGAGGGAGGGAAGGGGAGTGAGAAAAGAAAGAAAGAAAGAAAGAGAGAAAGAAAGAAAGATGGAGAGGGAAAGAGAAAAAGAAAGAAGGGAGGGAGGAAGAAAGGGAGGAAGGCAGGCAGGCAGAGAAAGAAAGAAAGAGAGAAAAAGAGAAAGAAAAAGAGGAAATTATCACAGGAAATCAAGTCTTTCCAAAGCCACACCATGTTGTCACTTGCAGACCTTTTTTTCATAAAGTTTCCTAATATATGGTTTCCAGAAATGCTCCTTTATTCCTTTTGCTTCCAAAACAAGGCCATCATGTAAGGAACAGAGTTTCTCGATGACACAAGGTGGGTCAGAGGAAGGTTTAGAATCCTTAGCATGAAAATCTTCACATAGGCCTATGATGCACAGAAACACAGAACATATATATCAGCCTTCAATAAGCACAGTGTAATAAACTAAATTACAAATCGAGTATATTCTAGATGAATGGTTATATGAATTTATGAGAAATGGTGTTTATAAGCCTAATTTTTAACTCTATTAAAATATGCCTCAAAGAAATAGAGATTAATACACCACAGCACAACAGTTTCAATTATTCCCAGCACTTAGGAAGTAAAAGCAGGAGAATCATGAATTTGAGATCAGTCTGGACTACAAACTAAGTTTTAGTTATATATCTCATATAGTTAGACCCTGTCTCAAAACATTAAAAATTCAGTTATTCAGTCATCTATCTGGAGATGGTTAAAAGAGGAAACTAAATTCTAAGTTTCTAAAAAAAAACTAAAACCTTTAACTTTATAAGGCTTATATTCAAACAAAAACACTTTTTTTAAAGTATAGTATATAAACCAGGTGCCAGTGGCTCATATTTGTAATCCTAGATACTTGGGAGACTGAAATTGGGAGGATCACAGTTCAAAGGCAGCCCAGGAAGAAAAAAGTTCACAGCATCCCTTCTCAATGAAAAACTATGTGTGGTGGGAGGGAGGGAGGGAGGGAGGGAGGGAGGGAAGGAGAAAGAAAGAAACAAAGAAAGAAAGAAAGAAAGAAGGAAGGAAGGAAGGAAGGAAGGAAGGAAGGAAGGAAGGAAGGAAGGAAGGAAGGAAGGAAGGAAGGAAGGAAGGAAGGGAAGGGAAGGAAGGAAGGAAGGAAGGAAGGAAGGAAAGGAAGGAAGGAAGGAAGGAAGGAAGGAAGAAAAGAGAAAGGGAGGGAGGGAGGGAGGGAGGGAGGGAGGGAGGGAAAGAAAGAGAAGGAAGGAAGGAAGGAAGGAGAGAGAAAGAAAGAAAGAAAAGAGAAAGAAAGAAAGAGAAAGGAAGGAAGGAAGGAAAGAAAGAAAGAAAGGAAAGAGAGAAAGAGGGAGGGAGGGAAAGAAAGAAAGAGAGAAGAAGGAAGGAAGGAAGGAAGGAAGGAAGGAAGGAAGGAAGGAAGGAAGGAAGGAAGGAAGGAAGGAAGGAAGGAAGGAAGGAAGCACGCAAGCAAGCACGCAAGCACGCAAGCTGCCAGGAAGCCTATGATGAATTGTGCACATCAGGTGCATGCACCTGAGCATGAAGTGAGACTCTTGTCTCAAAAATAATGGGCAACAGTCAGGGTTGGCGGCATGGTGCAGTGGTAAGAGTGCCTGCCAAGTTTAAGGATCCAAGTTCATACCCCAGTACCACCCCCCACACACACATACTATATACAAATTACATACTTAGATTTACAATATTAAATATACTTAGTCTATTTATAGTATGTATTTGCCATAATGTTGGAATAGAAGGGGGTAAAAGTCTGAGAAAAATAAAAGGGCTTGGTACAGTAACTCATATCTACAATCCTAGTTACTTGGGAAGGTCACAGCTCAAGGCCAGCCTGGGCAAAAAATTAGCTAGATCTTGTCTTGAACTACTGTCCTGGGAGGCTTTATTGGAGTACGTAGATAGAAAAATGACAGTACAAGATGGCCAAAAATCAAGAGATCCTATTTGAAAAGTAAAGCAAGGAAGGGCTAGACATAGCTCGAGTAGTGGAGTGCATGCTTAGATAAAAGAGGTCCTGAGTTCAAAAGTTCCAGTACTAAACAGAAAAAACAAAAGAAAGAATCATATGGAAATATGAGCAGGGCGCTGGTGGCTCACGCCTGTAATCCTAGCTACTCAGGAGGCTGAGATCTGAGGATCACAGTTCAAAGCCAGCCCGGGCAAGAAAGTCTGTGAAACTGTTATCTCCAGTAAACCACCAGAAAACCGGAAGTGGCGCTGTAGCTCAAGTGGTAGAGTGCTCATCTTGAGCTGAAGAGCTGAGGGAAAGCGCTCAGGCCCAGAACTCAAGCCCCACTACCAAAAAAAAAAAGAAATATGAAAAAGGGGATGTGAAAAAAAAAAAAAAAAGGGGATGTGTACCACAAATAAGCAATACTGAGTTCAGTCTCCAGTGCACATATGAGTACACATGCACACACACATGCATGCATGTGTACACACATGCACAGGAAATAAAATTGATATAAAAGGGAGTTAAGAAATAAGGAGCTGGTAATCCTAGCTACTCAGGAGGCTGAGATCTGAGGATCTAGGTTTGAAGCCAGCCGGGCAGCAAAGTCCCCGTGACTCTTATCTCCAATCAACCACTCAAAAACAGGAAGTAGAGCTGTGGATCAAAATGACAGAGTGCCAGCCTTGAGCCAAAGAGCTCAGGGACAGTGTCCAGCCCTTGAGTTCAAGCCCCAGAACCAACCAAAAAAAAAAAGAAGAAGGATAAAATAAGAATATAGGTTGAGTATCTGTTATTCAAATGCTTGGGACTAAAAGTGCTTTAGATTTGGGAGATTTTTGGATCTTGGATTGTCATTAGTAAATGAACATTCTTAATCTGAAAACCTCAAATCTGAAACTGTTTTGGGGGAGAGCACTGCTAACTGAACTCAGGCCTGTGCATATTTGCATGCTACCACTGAGCTACCTCCCTATACTACATCTGAAATTTTTTGAACATATACAAATGAGTAACTCCACTAATTTACAAATCTACTCTAATTGTAAGGACTTAGAACTTCTAATTGGAACCACCCCAGAGTTGACAGAACTCTACCACAGTATTACTCAAATAGAAGCAGCATGTTAGCTTTTATTTTTTAAGTGTGTTTTCAACTAGGTGCCAGAGGTACACACCTGTAATTCTAGCCACTCAGGATTCTGAGATCTGAGGATTAAGATTCAAAGCAAAACCCGGTAAACAAAGCCAAGAGATTCTTATGTCCAATTAACTAGCAAAATACCAGAAGAGGAAGTGTGGCTCAAGTGTCAGTCTTGAGCAAAAAAAAGTTCAGGAACAGTGCTCAGGACCTGAGTTCAAGCCACAGGACTAGAACACACGTGTGCACATGCACGCACACACACACATACATACATATACATACATACACACCTATTTAAAAAAAAAACAAAAAACAGGGTCTCAATATGTAGTCCAAGCTTCCAAATGCTGGGATGAGAGTTGTGCACAATACCAGCTATAAATACTTTTTGTTGTTGGTGGTGGTTGTGGGGCTTGAACTCTGGGCCTGGGCACTGTCCCTCAGCTCTTAAGCTCAAGGCTTGTGCTCTACCACTTGAGCATTCTAGTAATTGGAGAGAAGAGTCTCACAGACTTTCTTGCCTGGGCTGGCTTTGAACTGCGATCCTCAGATCTCAGACTCCTAAGTAGCTAGTAAGCCACTGGCACCTAGCTTATACTTTTTAATATTTGTTTTATATATCATAATTTGGGCTGACCTATATATTTCTTAGAGAAATTACACATTTTAACATACATTAAATGCATCCCAAGATGATTTTCATTACAATACTTGTGGCAGTTTAGGAAAAAAAAACTACTTACAGAATTTATTCTGTGACAACGAAGAAATGAGATTAGTAAGATCTTTTTTGCCTCCAATAGTGTATCAGGCATGAAGTTTGTCAATGGTGTAAAATATTACCAACTTTGACATTATCTTCGCTACTCTGAGTTTTTAAATCTTTTCTTCACTATTTCACAAAACTTCTAAAACTGCTATTCAAGTCCTTAAACTTTGTGATATTTGCCTCAATGTAGAGTGCTTACTCCTGTTTATAAGTGCCATGATAATATTATGAGAGTAGTTTTCAAATACAAAAGTTCTCTGAGATTGTCAAATCTTTAGAATATATATGGCCCCTAGGAGTGAAACATAATGTAGAAATGTAGACTGTTCAAAAATCTTTGAAATAAAACGTACCTTTAAAATTAGGATTCACCAGTTCTTTACGATTGGAACACTGTATAGCATTTCCATAAACTAAATCTAAAGCACACAGCAGAAGATGGTAGGAATTGACCAAATCATCACTAATCATAGGAAAATTACCTGTGAGATTATAAAAGATTTAAAGGTTATCATCAACTTTATACTTTAAAACAATTTATTCACTTAATTATAATGGTATTATACAACCCTGTACAAAGTTGACTCAAGGGTGACATTAAATGTTGTGGCAAATTTGTAGTTTGAAATATTACTCTTACATTTAATAAATTTCTAAGAGTTTATAAGAACGAAACTATTAAAAGTGCTATTCATTAATTCATATATTCATTAAAGAAGCATTTACTAAATATGTAATAGCAGACTAAACTTTATTATATTGGTCTAATCTTTGAAAATTCCCCACACACAATATTATAAATTATCTCAAAGTGTAAAAAAATCATTTTACATGAAAACATTTTCTGCCATAAAAATTACTGGAAAGTCATAAAGAGCTGAAAAATGATTCATATAATTGTTTTTCTCATACATTTACATTTAAAAAGACCAAAAACTTAATCAGAGCCTCAATGGTTGTTGTTGTTTTTTGTTTTTTAGTGTTGAGTCCCATGGGGCTTGAGCTATTAGTCTAGACTGAGCCTGGATCAAATTATTATAGACTGAATTAGTAAGATAAAATTCAACCACTGAGATCATTGCATACACACACACACAAAAAATGTCAAGTTCTGTTCTTTCTGTTAATGAACTATAACCAAAATAAGGACAATAAAATTATTTTAAGCAGCTGGGTAACAGAGGCTCCTGTCTGTAATCTTAGCTACTTAGGAAGCTGGTATCTAAGGACTGAGGTTCAAAGCCAGCCTGGGCAGGAAAATCCTAGAGACTTTTATCTCCAATTAAGCATGAAAAAGGCCAGAAATGACACTATGGCCCAAGTGGTAGAATGCTAACCTTGAGCAAAAAGAGCTCAGGGACAGTGCCTAGGCCTAGAGTTCAAATCTCAGGAACAGCACACACAAACACACACACACACACACACGCACAATTTTAAGTTTATATAGTACCAAATGCATATACATACAAAACAAATATACACTTCTAAATACACACACACACATACACACACACACATACACAGATCTCTTTAAAATAAATCCTAGAAGCCAGGGTACCTGCCCAATACAATCCTATGAAATGATTACTATAATATGTAATATCATCATGCAAGCTAAACTTGTGGTAGCCACTATAATGTTATATATTCGTCTTCCTTTATTCCATACCACTGATCCTGTCACTATTTTATTTATGTTTTATTTTACTTTTGCTGAAGACTGAACTGAGGGCTCATGGAATACTAAAGCAAATACTATACCACTTGAGCCACATCTCCAACCTAACATGTTTCCAAGCTAGGCACTCTGCTAATATTTGTAATTACAGCTACTCAGGACTTTTTTCAGCCCAGGCAGAAGATAGCAAGACTGTCTCAAAAATAAGCTGGGCATCATGGTGCACACCGATAATTCCAGTTATTCGGGAGGCAGAGATACCAGAATTGTGGTGTAAGCAGTCTGGAGCAAAGTCACAAGACTTGATCTGAAAAACAAACTAAAACCAAAAGGACTTGGGGGCATGGGTTAAGTGACAGAACTGACCTAGCAAGTGAGTGGCACTGAGTTCAATCTGTATGACCAAAAAGAGGAAGGGAAGGGAGAAAAGGAAAAAGAAGGGAGAGAAAGCTGTCAAGTATAATAGAAAGCATACTCAACAGCTCATATTTCTTATATTTCTTATAAATCACAAACATAGCTCAAAGAAAGGATGACTCTCACTTAACTAATTAAAGAGGACCAGCTATATGTAAAAAACACCTAGAAATCAATGGCATGACACATCCTTGCCAGAAGCCTTTACAATCAACATGAAACCAGGATCCAAGAGATATGGGTTCAAATCCTAGCTCTGCTTCTGTTTTACAAGTCTAATCTTTGAGTTAGCTGAAATTCTAACATCTAGTGGTAAGAATCTCTTCTATGTAAAACTCCCTTTTACATGACCTCTCTCTCTCTCTTTTTTTTTTTTGGTAGCAGGGCTTAAACTCAGGGCCTGGCTGTCCTTTAGCTTTTTCAAGGCTAGCACTCTACGTCTTGAGGTCTACTTTTAGCTTTTTGCTGGTTGACCAGTCTCAGACTTTCCTGCCCAGAATGGCTTCAAACCACAATCCTCAGATCTCAGCTACCAGAGTAGCTAGGATTAGAGGTATGAGCCACTGGCACCCAACTTCACAGTTTCTTTTTTTGAAGTTTCTGTTTATTTTGGTCAACAGTGGCCCAAAAATATTAAGTGGAAATTTTCAGAAATACTTGAGGTTTTTGTTTTGTTTTTAATGTGTTTATGTGCTGGTCCTCGGACTTGAGCTCAGGGCCTCAGAGTCGTATTTGGTTTTCCCTCAGGACTAGTGATCTGCCTCTTGCACCACACCTCCACTTCTGGGTTTTTGTGGGTTAAAGAGTCTCATCCTTGTCTACTTGGGTTAGTTCTGAAGCAAGATTCTCAGATCTCAGCCTCCTGAGCAGCTAAGATTATAGGTGTAGAACACCAGCACCCAGCACAACCTCTAAATTTTAAACTGCATGAAATCTCTTAGTGCTCTGTTGTCTGGCTCTTGGCTCTATCTCGCCTGAGATATGAATCATCTGTGTTTAGTTTGTTCATGTTATGTGTGTCACCCATCCATTAGTCACTTAGGAACCATCTTGGTTATCTGATCTACTGTCACAAGTAACCCTCAATTTATTAAGTAATCACACCACACAAATATAGCATGCAAACAAATTGGATATGCTAAAGAAAAGCCCTAAAGACCTTCCTTTAATTAAAAAAGTACAAGTTTTTACTAAAAAGAAAATTGCATCCTGAGGTTACTAAGATCTAGAATATAGAAAGTTATTTTGAGACCAAGAGATCATATATAAAATATATTACTAAATTTTTTCTATTTTATTATCAAGTTCTACACTTGTGAAATTCCTTCTAGCTCCAGACATATTGTTTTCAACTCCACATTTTACAGCATTATTTAGTGGCAAAAGTATGCTGCATAGACTACAGAAAAAGCTATAATCAGTAACTAGTATAACTATACTTTCTTTCCCCCTTTAGATGCTAAGAACTATTCCTATATAGAAATACTAAAGACTAAAGTACTAGAGAGTATTTCAGTTAATGCATATCTTAGACATATTGAATGAGAAAAATTGTGTCCAAGGCATTAGATTATATAGAAAGTAACTTGAAATCCCCCCTCAACTAATAGCCTGATTAATAAATGGACAAAGGAGCTAAATAGAGACTTCTCAAAGAAGTAAGCATGGCCAATAAGCATATGAGGAAATGATCAACATTTCTGGCCATAAAGATATGTAAATCAAAATAACACTGAAATTCCAGCTTACCCTAGTAGGACTGGCCAGCACTGAGACTATGGACAATAGCAAATGTTGGTAGGTATGTGGGGTAAAAGGAACCGTTACATTATTGGTAGGAATGTAAACTAGTACAACCAGTCTTTGGTGATTTCTCAAAAAACTAAACATAAAATCACCTACCCAACACATTACAAGTCAGTGTACAGTAAAGACACCTACACATCCACGTTCATAATAGCCAAGTTGTGAGAACAGCCCAGATGTTTTACAATGGATAGCGGATCAAAAAAATGTGGTACATATGTACAATGGAATTATTCATCTATTAGAAAGACTATTAGAGACAAATGACTCATTTTCACTCAAATGTGGAAGCTAGGACTATAAAATAAAAACATGCATGATAACATATACAAAGCTCTATGCATATACACACAAACTAACAAAAGGATTGTATATTTAGGGAAGGAGTGCAAAGGTGTAACTTTTCCTACACAATTAATGAACTGTTAATCAAAATGAATACCAGGAAGAGGAAAAATGTTTTGTGGGTGAGGGGAGGGGGAGGAAGCAAAAGAATGAAGGAAGAAAGGTTGGCAAATGCAGTCATGACATTCAATGTACATTATATAAAAATTGAACTATGTAACTTGAGGGTAAGAATAGTAGAGAGAAAAATGGGGGAGAAGAATGGAAGGGGTTTAATCAAAATGAATACCAGGAAGAGGAAAAATGTTTTGTGGGTGAGGGGAGGAGGAGGAAGCAAAAGAATGAAGGAAGAAAGGTTGGCAAATGCAGTCATGACATTCAATGTACATTATATAAAAATTGAACTATGTAACTTGAGGGTAAGAATAGTAGAGAGAAAAATGGGGGAGAAGAATGGAAGGGGTGACTTCAATCAAGATTCATTATATTCATAACCTGACTTATGAAATTGTAATCTCTTTGTACAATTATTTAATATAATTTTTTTAATGTTTTGTGTTTTTTTTTTTAAAGTAGGGGCTGGGAAGGTGGCTCAGTGGTAGAGTGATTGCCTTGCATGCCTGAGGCCCTAGGTTCGATTCCTCAGCACCTCATAAGCAGAAAAAGCCAGAAGTGGCACTGTGGCTTAAGTGGTAGAGTGCTAGCCTTGAGCTGAAGAGCTGAAGGACAGCGCCCAGACCTAGATTTCAGGACCCATGACCAAAAAAAAAAAGTAATTAGAGCTTTTCTTAAGATAATCAGTCATGACTAAGACATGTCAGTCCCACTCAGTTGAATGAGACATGTCTCATTAAAAAAAAAAAAAAAAAACCCAACACTGAAAATACAACTTAATAACAGAATAAGGTGACTTCAGTTCATAATTCAGAAGAATAGCTTTGGGTCAAGAGGTTGTTGACTAAGAATAAAATTAAAGGATTTCCCATTTAATAAGAGAAGATTTGGATATTATGGAATTCAAAAGACTTTTCACTTAAAGCATCTGAGGGCCAGGCACTAGAGGCTCATGTCTATAATCTTAGCTACTCAGGAGTTTGAGATCTGAGGATCATAGTTTGAAGCCAGCCCAGGCAGGGATGTCCATGAAACTCTTATCTCCAATTAATCACCAAAAAGTTGAGCTACAGCTCAAATGGAAGAGTGCCATATTTGAGCACAAAAGCTGAGGAACAGTGCCCAGACCCTAGGTTTAAGCCCCAGGTCCAGCATCAAAAACTAAACTAAAAAAGAAAAAAATCTAAGGTAAAAACCTTTGAGAAATTTTCAGTGAGGATCTCTTCCAGATATGTATTACAGGTTGGTAAAATAATATCTGAAAATTTAAGTGAACTAATCAAAATCTAAACATTACTTTTTCTTACCTTTTGCATATATAAAAAGCACCCAACAAAAATGGAAAATTTCAGACACGGTACAGGGCTGTCGCCTTTGGGGAAGGAAAAAAAAGTTATGAGACAAACAGAAGAATTTAGAAAAAGACATCCCAAGTGATTGTAAGTCAGATGTAAAACAAAGCTCATACAAGAGGAGTAATACCATATTCAGCTTTCCTGGGGAAGATGTGTAAGAAATTCTGACCCAACCATATACTGGAAGAAAATAGTGGGGAGCCAGAGCAAGAACTCATGACAGAAAGAAAACAATTCTGAAGATTATTTAAACTTTTTGAAATCAGGATATGTAAGGCAGAAAATAAAAACAATAGGTTTTTTTTGATGAGATTAGCATAGCTAATCCTGCTTTGAGACCTCTGTGGATAGCTAGATATTTCTCCATTTCCTCCCCTATCACTGCTGAGCAAGTGTTAGCCCTCTCCCCTAAATACATTCACTCAGTTTTTTTTTTTTGCCTGTCATGGGGCCTGAACTCTGGGTCTGGTCACTGTCCCCTCAGCTCTTCAGCTCAAGGCTAGTGTTCTACCACCTGAGCCACAGCGCCACTTCCAGCCTTTTCTGCTTATGTGGTGCTGAGGAATTGAACCCAGGGCCTCATGCATGCAAGGCAAGCACTGAACCACTGAGCTACCTTCCCAGCCTCCCCTAAATACATTCTAGACTAAGTCAAAGCACAAAAGGTCTTTTTAATGAAAACTCTTGCCTACCTATATCCATTACACTTCCACATATTAAGAGTACCTGTTGTGGGCTGGGAATGTGGCCCAGTGGTAGAGTGCTTGCTTAGCATGCATGAAGCCCTGGTTTCGATTCCTCAGTACCACATAAACAGAAAAATCTGGAAGTGGCTCCATAGCTCAAGTGATAGAATGCTAGCCTTGAGCTGAAGAGCTCAGGGACAGCACCCAGGCCCAGAGTTCAAGCCCTATGGCTGGCAAAAAAAAAATAAAAAAAGAATACCTGTTGTATTTTGCTGTTTGCCACTTTAAGCTTGGCTTTCCTGCCAACATCTCTTCCATTGTTTGGACAGGCCATCTGTGATCTCCACATAGCATCAGTCTTATGCTAACAAGGACCCAAGAAGAGCAAAGTACCCCAGAGAAGATCAAGAGAGTAGCTTCAGTTCCAGAGCTATCATTAACTAAGTACAGTTGCCTTCTCTGAGCCTTCATCCATCCATAGACTATTCTAAACTGGGTAAAGTGGCTCACACCTGTAATCATAGCTACTTAAAAAAGATGTGATTGAGAGATTTGAGAAAAAAGTTAACAAGACTCTCCTTCATCTCAAACAACAGCTAGATGTAAAAGAGCATGCCTATCACCACAAACTTTGCAAAGCTGAGATCAGTGGAACTGTGGCTCCAGGATAGTAAAAGCAAAAAATTCTGAAGACTCTTATCTCACCAGAAAAACCTTTGTGCTGAGGTATACACCTGTCACCTCAGCTATGATGGGAATCATACATAGTCAAAGCCCAGTCCAGGCCTGCTGAAAATCAGAGCGAAAAGGGCAGAGATTTGGCTTAGTACAGTACAAGCCTAGCAAGTGCTTAGTCCTGAGTTCAAACCCTTACTGCCAAAACAAGGGGGGAAAAAAAAGAGATAGAGATTCTGCTTGAGTATTATACTCTAATTTACTAATTCATGGCAAAGATTAAATGTGAGAACTCTGCTTCAAAGAGTAGCCTCCTTAATATAGTACATGATAAACTATTTCTAGTTTTGATTATTCTCAAGATAAAATTTTAATTTTTAGCTTGCAACACTTAAGCTACTCTAAATTCTAGCTCATTGTAACTTAAGAACCCTGGAAAAAACTGGACTAATTTACTTGTTCTAAAAGCTCTTCTTGCTCTGATGCTTCTGTGTCACATCTTGCAATTTCCTCTACATAGAAGGCTCTATTATCTCCAAATTCACCTGTCAAAATCAGACCCATCCTTCAATACCTGCCTCTACTTATTCCATGTAATCTTATTTGACTGGCTCATCCAGATATAGCTATTATCTATTGCATTCATGTGGCTTTTATAATCTGTTGTACTGAACAAACTTGAATTCTTTATAAAACTTGCCTCCTCTCCACATTTTAGTCTCAGCTCTCAAAAGACAGTTTGTGGGTTTTGTTTTTAAACATCTGTTGTTCTGCATAATATCTACTTCCTGTGGGTAAGGGCTCAATAAATACTCAAGATACAAACTTCCAAATGATAGTGTGAAAGAGACAGTATATGGTCATGGTAAAGCATATGGCTATTACAGCTGGATTACTTTAGTTCCAAAAACAGCTCCATGCTTTCCAGTTATATCAATTGGTTGAACTTACTTAAAACTCACAGGGGCTTATTTTTACTTAACCTCCTAGAAGCTTACTTTCCCCATCTGTAACTAAAGTCTCAGTCTCGTAAGGTTGTCATAAGGATTAACTGAGATAACAGAAGAGTTCTGGACCCAAAATGAACACATAGTAAATGTCATAAATTGTTAGTAATACTGTTAGAAGCAAATGCTAATAAAAATTAGAATAAGCCAGTGTGGTTGTGTATGTTCACAATCAGCACACAGAAGGTTGAAATAGGAAGATCACAAGTTGGAGACCAAGCTGAGCTGCATGGCAAGATTTTGCCTAAAAGAAAAAAAAATAAAAAGAAACAAGCAAAAACCTACAAAATAATACAGAGTTATACGTGTAGCTCAGTGGTAGAGCATTCTTGGCAGACACAAAGCCCTGGGTTTGACATCTAGCATCAAAAAGGGGGAGAGGGGTAAAAGAGAATGACAAATATTAAATTTTAAAAGTAATTTTACAGTTCCTTATTAGAATTTCCTAATCTACATAAAACAAGTACAATATATAATCATTTTCTAGACATTCCAAAGAAAATAGATATTCTGTATCTCTAAATAATCACACTAAGCTGGGTGCTGATGGTTTATGCCTGTAATCAAATAAATTTGAGGATCACAGTTCAAAGCCAGCCTGAGCGGGAAAGTCTGTAAGACTTTTTTTTTTCCTAGGTGGTGGGGCTTGAACTCTGGGCCTGGGTGCTGTCCCTCAGCTCTTCAGCTCAAGGCCAGCACTCTACCACTTGAACCACAGTGCCACTTCTAGTTTTCTGGTGGTTAACTGGAGAAAAGAGTCTCGTGGACTTTGCTGCCCATGCTAGCTTTGAACCATGATCCTCAGATCTCAGCCTCCTGAGTAGCTAGGATTACAGGTGTGAGCACCCAGTGCCCGGCTTTATAAGACTCTTATCTCAGATAAATTACTCAGAAAAAATTGAAAGTGGTGTTGTGGCTCAAATAATAGAGCTAGCCTTGAGCAGAAGCAGCTCAGGCTCTGAGTTCAAGTCTCAGAACTGGTCCTCCTCACCCCCCAAAAAGAGGTCACACTAGCTGAGAATCAAAACAAATGTTGTGTCCAAAATTTAGAATGCTTAATTGTAAATCCTCAGTTCACCAAAATTTCAAATAAGTTGCAACAATTACTTCCACATTAGTGCACACTATATAAAAATATGAATGTTTTGCTAATATCTACTATATATTTTATGATATATGAATATATATATAATACTTACCATACTATATATATTATATATGTACTGGAGCTTGATTCAGGGCCTGGTGCTGTCCACTTAGCTTTATCACTCAAGGCTGATACTCTACTACCTGACAACTCCACTTCCAGTTTCTTTGTTTTTGGGAAGGGTTGTTTAGTGATTAAGAATAAAACTCACACAGACTTTCCTGCCCAGGCTGTTTTCAAACCCTCAGAGATCTCAAGCTTCCTAAATAGTCAGGATAACAGGACCAAACCATTACCAC
This sequence comes from Dipodomys spectabilis, assembly GCF_019054845.1. Classification (NCBI taxonomy): domain Eukaryota; kingdom Metazoa; phylum Chordata; class Mammalia; order Rodentia; family Heteromyidae; genus Dipodomys; species Dipodomys spectabilis. The sequence continues at coordinate 298,197 of NW_024870807.1, read as the reverse complement.
CAAGCTTATTTTTTTTTTTTTTTTGTCAGTCGTGGGGCTTGAACTCTGGGCTTGGGTGTTGAACCTCAGCTCTTCAGCTCAAAGCAAGCACTCTACCACTTGAGCTATAGCACCACTTCTGGTTTTTCTGAGTGCTTATTGGAGATAAGAGTTTCACGGAGTTTCCTACCCAGGCTGGCTTTGAACTGCAATCCTCAGATCTCAGCCTCCTGAGTAGCTAGGATTACAGGTGTGAGCCACTAGCACCTGGCCATATTTTTAAGTTTATACTTACTGTAAACATCATTCACAATTTGAGAAACTTTTATATTAAAAAAAACTAATATTATAAGTCAAATAATTTTAAATCTTTCCCTATACTTTGTTTATCAACACTTTTCCTGTGTTCTTTTAAGAAAAATTTCCATGCTTTATGAAAAAACTTTGTTAAAGGAGGAAAATTTATATGCCATAATTCCCCTCAGTTATAAGGAAAGGTAGAAGGCACTAAGCCAGAAAGTGTTTCTCTTTGCAGACCTATCAAAAAGAACAAATTCTTTTTTTTTTTTTTTTTTTGGGTCCAGTCCTGGGCCTGAACTCTGGGCCTGGGTGCTGTCCCTCAGCTCTTCAGCTCAAGGCTAGCGCTCTACCACCTGAGCCACAGCACCACTTCTGGCTTTTTTCTCTTTGCTTATGTGGTGCTGAGGAATCGAACCCAGGGCCTCATGCATGCAAGGCAAGCGCTCTACCACTGAGCCACCTTCCCGGCCCCAAGAACAAATTCTTAACACTTTGAGTTTTCATATCCTCCCTCGATCCCGTTTCTCTACTCTCAACTATATATATATCAAAATGCATAGAGATATTACTCATTTTTGAAATAGAAATCAAGTAATAGTCTATGTAGTCAGTAGTAGAAAACAGGTCAATATGTGTCTGGTCCAAGATTATTAAGAGAAAAGTCATGGGGAAAAAGGTTACTTATGAAATCATGTCACTTTTTGGAGACTATAAATAACCTTGAGATATGAAAACTGCAGCACAGAGAGGTATATTCTTAAATAACAAATATAGAACATACCTCTGTTTTCTTCCTCTTTGATGACGAGGTTGCTCCTCTTGGGGATATTTGAAAATGTCTTGAAAAATTGGTTCATATTTCTTAAAAATTACAGCAGAAACAGTAAAGTTTCTTTCCAATCTCTCTGTCCGTTCTCTGAAATGTGGGGGTAGATTTGCCATATCTTCCCACTTCTTCATCTTGTTAAAAAATTCAATTAAGCTGACGGTAAAGATTTAAAAAAATAGTATTTTTCAGAACATAAAGTATATCAATATATGTAAATTAAATAAAAATTAACTCATTAAATTATAATACATTTAGAGAGTTATATAAAACCACAATTCATTTCTTTGACTAGCTTACTACAAACTAGCTTACTACTCTGATCTTCCCTTTTGTTTATAGATTAGCTGAGGGTTTTTTTTATATTTATTACAGGGTGTGTGTTTGTTTGTGTATGTATTTTTGTTATGGGGAGTGTTTTTGTGTATGGTTTTTTTATTATGGGTGTGTGTGTATGCACGCGCACACGCGCACACAAGTGTACAAGCATGCATACCAATCCTTAGGCTTGAACTCAAAGGCTGGGTGCTGTCCCTGAGCTGTTTTTGCTCAAGGCTAGCAGCTCTAGCACTTGAGCCACACACAATTCCACTGCCAGATTTTTTTTTATATTGGTACTTTATTGGAGGTAAGAATCTCATGGATTTTCCTGCCCAGGCTGACTTCAAACCACGATCCTCATATCTGAATCTCCTGAGTAGTTAGGATTATAGGCATGAGCCACCAGCACCTGGAAGTACCATGAAATATTTTTTAAAGACAAAGTAAAATTAGTAGCTCAGTGGTAGAATGCCTGCCTAGCAAAACCAAGGCCCTGAGCTCCATCCCCACCCCTGAAGAGCTGGCTAGAGGAAACAACACAAGAACCAACATAGACATACCCAGGTTCCAGGACTAACAAATATTAACATAGGGATAAAAACTGCCAGGCTTGCTTTAAATTCTTTTAAGAGCTAAAATATTATTGAAACAGCCAAAATTCTCACTAGGACTCCTCCCTAATACCATTCTCTACTCTTCTCCCCAAAGATAATCACCATTCTAAAGTTAGATTCCTTTCCATCCATGTTTCCTACTTACTAGATACACAGAAGAACCATGTTGTATGTGCTTTCACATTTTATATAAAATACAGTATACTGTAAGCAGCATTCTGAAACTGCTACTTACAATGTTTCTGAGGTTCATTAATGTTGCTACATGTAGATCTGACTTACTTCTTGATTTTCTAAAACCATTACTTCCTATGAATATAACATTTTTTTGGCATTCATTTAATCGTATAGGTTGTTTCTAATTTTTATGGCAAAAAACGTTAAAATAAACAAATCATCATACATGCATGTAGGAGTTTCTCCCCAAGTGGAGAATGTTACCTTCAATTTACTACACATTCCATATATATATGTATTTTTTTTTTTGGGGGGGGGGGGGTCCGGTCATGGGGTCTGAACTCTGGGCCTGGGTGCTGTCCCTCAGCTCTTCAGCTCAAGGCTAGCACTCTACCACCTGAGCCACAGCGCCACTTCCAGCTTTTTTCTTTTTTGTTTATGTGGTGCTGAGGAATCAAACCTAGGGCCTCATGCATGCAAGGCAAGCGCTCTACCACTGAGCCACCTTCCCAGCCCCTCCATATATGTTAAGACACAAGTCCTGTGTGTACACATCTAAGCATAATACCATTTATTTGGTACTTCATTTACCTTTTCAACAGAGTACCTACAAAAGCTTCTCAATATCTTTATTTAAGTTTATCCCAATATTATATAGTAAGTCAAACCATTAAAATTAATTCTTCCAAATAAATGCCTAATAACTACAATGCAAATATTTTATCCAATTAGTAAAATATGACTATCAACTTTGAGGTGCAAAGGAAAATCAAGATATAGCTTAAAACTCAACAATCCATAAGTACAAATCCTCAGAAAACAATTAACAGAGAATAACTGTCTCATTACAACTATGACTTTTGAGCTTTTTTTCTTTTTTATCATATCCACACTTCATTTTTAAAACTGTAAAACAGTTACCTCTGTTCTGAACAGCGCAGGATTCTAGTTAAAGACACATAGTTTCCTTCAACTGTCCCTTTGCTTACAGTGGGAACAGATTTTCTGCAAGCCACATATAAGGCACATGCTAACCAATGAAGATCATTTCCCTGTAAAAGAAAAAAGAGTTTTAGCTAAGGAGCTCTATGCTTCAGTATAAAAATTCTTTATGTTTCAACTGAAAGTGTTTATATGTTTATGGGGTACTGTTTTCCAATGATGGCCCTGCCCTACGTGCTCTTCATACAATGTGACACTGACATTCTTCTGTGGGAAGTGTTCCCTCACCTTGAAGTTGGGCAGGGCCTGAGTCCTCTTACACTGGGTGGCACCACACCTATTAACATAGGTAGAAGTGATGTTATATAATTCAACAATCACAGATTCCATTTGGCTCTTTCAGGTCATGTCCTTTGGAATTCCTAAACCCACCTGTAAAAACTCTGGCTGCCTTTACCCACCATTTTGGTTTTTTTTGTTGTTTTTTTTTTGGGTCCGGTCATGGGGCCTGAACTCTGGGCCTGGGCTCTGTCCCTCAGCTCTTCAGCTCAAGGCTAGCGCTCTACCACCTGAGCCACAGCTCCACTTCCGGCTTTTTTTCTTTTTGCGTATGTGGTGCTGAGGAATCGAACCCAGGGCCTCATGCATGCAAGGCAAGCGCTCTACCACTGAGCCACCTTCCCAGCCCTTTACCCACCATTTTGGAGACAGATCCTTTGGAGTGGTCAGTTATAGACATCCCAAAAGCCCCAACTGTGCCAGTCCCCAGCTGCTCAAGTCTTCCAGGTTAGGAATCAGAAATTGTAAAGCAGAAACATGGCATCCTCATTGTGCCCTGTCTGAATTTCTGACCCACAGAATTTGTGGGCAAACAAAATATTGTTTTATGTCACTTAGGATAATTTGGTTCACAACTATACTGGCTGAAATAATATTGTTACTTACATATTTTTACATTTTTGCTTAAAATCTAGAACACTAGAAGCAAATACAAAATTAAGTTTGAATGTACATTCTTGCCACTAACTTTACACTTCATCAAAACACACTGTAAGTGTTAAATTGAAGGGAAGTAGTGTATCTTATTATGCTGGTTTAAATTAAAAATAAAAATTAGAAAGTCTCTATTGTTTACTTTCATATACATTAGCTCAAAACACAATTATAGTATAATATACTTTTCTATTAAAAATAAAGGAAAATGATTTTATAAATTTATGTATGTGATGCTAAAGATTTACACCTGCTAAGCAAGCATTCTACCACTACAGCTACATCTTCAGCCCCATGGTTTTATAATATTCTTCCCTTGCTTTTTGTATTGAATTGTTCTGACCTTTGACAATGCAAGGAAACTGAACTCAGAGCCCCAACTCACTAGGCAAATGTTCTACCACTTAAGCCATACTCAGTCCTCATTTACAAGATCTCACAATAAATTTAGCTTCATAACTATTCTGTTTCTTTACTATACATGCAGATCTCTGAGGAAATATAGTCACAACATTATCTTGTATTTAAATAAATGATCTAAAGAAGATGATCTATTATGGTCTATTTTGGTTGTAAAGAATTTTCAACTAAAAAGGAAGAAAAAAATTAGTCTTGTATATGAGAATTTAATAATGCTTGCAGGACAAATGGAATGGTAGAGGGATATATAAAGTAATCTGTACTAAAGAGGTTACAGACAACAGAAGAGTACACTCTAGGTTTATTTTAATCCTAAAAAAGTGTTAAGTCCATATGCTAAAAAAAGCACCCTCAAAAATACAACTCATGACCACACAACCTATAATGTCAAGCAGATCAGTTGAAAAGTCTGCCATACACTAGGGTTTAACACCAGGAGCTAATTATTTAGTTTTAGAGAGTTCATTTTGCAAGGACTGAAAGCATTTACTTAATTTTGTACTTTCTTTGCTTTATTCTTTTTTTTTTTGGTTGGCCGTGGGGCTTGAACTCTGGGCCTGGGTGCTGTCCTTCAGCTCTTCAACTCAAGGCGAGCGCTCTACCACTTGAGCTACAGCGCCACTTCCGGTTTTCTGGTGGTTTATTGGAGATAGGAGTCTCACGGTCTCTCCTGCCTGGGCTGGCTTTGAACCTCGATCCTCAGATCTCAGCCTCCTGAGTAGCTAGGATTACAGGCGTGAGCCATCAGCACCCGGCTCTTTGCTTTATTCTTGAGCTGCAAGAATAAAACAAAGAAAATACAAAATTTCAAAAGATAAAGCCGGGCGCTGGTGGCTCACGCCTGTAATCCTAGCTACTCAGGAGGCTGAGATCTGAGGATCGCGGTTCAAAGCCAGCAGCCCGAGCATGAGAGACCGTGAGACTCCTATTTCCAATGAACCACCAGAAAACCGGAAGTGGCGCTGTAGCTCAAGTGGTAGAGCGCTGGCCTTGAGCTGAAGAGCTGAGGGACAGCGCCCAGGTCCAGAGTTCAAGCCCCACAACCAACCAAAAAAAAAAAAAATTTTCAAAAGATACAATTCTATTACTAGTATGAAGAGTTAAACATACTGTGTGCTTTATTTTGTATGTCATACTTCCAGGAGACTGCCAGGCCACACTGACAAGCTCCCTGTTTATCCCTAGCACCTATAATACTATGGCAAATAATAAGCTCTCAGAAAAATATTTGATAAATGAACAAATATTCATGCATTTGTTGCGTTCATTCGGCTAAGAAGCTGAGACTAAAGTCTCACTAATCAGTAAAATCAAGTAATGAAATACATTTCCAAAAATAAGTTACTATCTATTATTTATCAGTTGCTGTATAACAACAGCTCGAAGATGAAATATTTCAACCACATGATGATTGGAGTAATTTATAGGATCTTGTTTTTGTTTTTTGGTCCGTCTCGGGGCTTGAACTCTCGACCTGGGCGCTGTCCCTGAGCTCCTCAGCTCAAGGCTATCACTCTACCACTTAAGCCACAGTGCCACTTCCGGTTTTCTGGTGGTTATTTGGAGATTAGAGTCTCACAGACGTTCCTGTCTGGGCTGGCTTTGAATCGCGATCCTTTTGAGCTAGGATTACAGATGTGAGCCACCAGCACCTGATTTATAGGATCTTATTGATGACAAACAGTTTGTGTGGAGGTACATAATGCCTTTCAAGCTGAAAGAGTCCTTCTCTTTGTCGGTCTAAAGGAAACCAGAGAGATCTGAGAGGAATGAATTGGACCTCTTAGCGTTCTCAGCCTAAGAACAAGCTTTGTGTGCAGACAACTACACTTTCCCTTACCTGTTCAAAGTCACAAGGCTCTGTTAAGATTCTAAAGCCATCATATCACTGTCTTTATTTTGTAGATATCACAATGGGGAGAGGGAATCAGTAAATGAATTGAAATCTATTTATATATGAATAGACTAATAGGCTGAAAAATATCTAATCAGCGGATGCACAGAAACACTGTGTTATAGTTAACACCTTCACATCTTGAGCCGTTTTGTCCTACTTTCCTTATGTTTTCTAAGTACTTGAGAAAAATCAAATGGCCGGTAACTGTTTAAAAGCTGCACGCCGGGGCAACCAAACAGCTGATAAACAGAAAGGACTTCCGTGTCGGTTCCCATTGGCCCACGAAGGGGAGGTGCCTGAGGAGTTGACAGGCACTGGCTAGAAGCGCCTTCGCTCCCCTTCTCCCCCCCCGCCCGTCCCTACCCCCCCCCCCCCCCCCGTCAGAGGAAGCCCGGTGGGAAGAAAGAAAGACACCCAACCAACCGGTGTCACCACGAAACCCGAAAGGCCGTTCAGACAGACGCGGCCCCGATTCCCACCAACCAAGGAGGAAGGCTCGGGCTCGGTTTGTTTACAACCTAACTGAACACACCTCTCGACGCCAGGCGCCGGCGCTCGGGGACGCGGGGTCCGGGCGGAGGCACCGGCGGAGTTGCCCACAGCTGAAGGGGAAGCGCTGGGGAGAGCTCCGAGGCGCCGCAGCCCCACTCCTCCGCGGGCCCGCCCCGAGCACCTGTGCCCGGACCCCCGCGGGGCGGGGCGGGGCGCGGCCCACGGGCTGCGCACACCTTTTTTGTGTTTGGTCGGTTTGTCCTCTCAAGCAAACCCCCGCCGCAAGCCCGAACGGGAAGCGGCGGGGCAGCGCTCGCCGCCGACGGCCGGGCGCCGCGCCCTCCGGGCCCCCGCGGCCCCCGCTTCCGCGGCGCACCCCGCTGACTAGGCCCGACGGCCCCTCCCGGGCCCCTCCCGGGCCCCCGCGCTCACCTCCAGCGTATAGCTCTCGCTCATGCTCCGGTAGCTGTCCCAGGCCTCGGCCCGCGCCGCCTCGTCCATGTTGAGGCTGCAGCACAGCTCGTCGAACCGCTGCTGGACCTGAGGGGTCGGTGACCCCGCCGGCTGCGCGGCGTCCTCGGCCTCCCCGTCCTCGTCCTCCTCCTCTTCCGAGGCTGCTGCCGCCGCCGGAGGAGGAGGCAGGGGTGGCGGCGACTGGTCCCCTCCAGACGGCATGGCACCACCCTGGGCTGCCGGTCCTCAAGTGTGACGAGGGCCCGGGCCCTCAGCCATTCAAACCGTGAAGCGCCCGCCGGCCGGCCGCTCGCACCGCGACTGCGCCGTCGCTAACGGCGATCTGCGTCACGAAGGCATCCGTAGGTCGGAGCGTGGCCTGCTGGGAAATGTAGTCCAGGCCGGGAGCGCGCGGCGGCCAAAAGTCATGCGTTAAAAAAAACCAAAACAAAACAACCATAACAATCATCAGCTTGCGTCTTTTCTTTTGGGTTGACCTAAAAGCTCTATCTCTCGACCAGTAGACCGTTCGGTTCTGGAGAGGAAAAAAGATCTAAGAAATATTGACATGGCGAAGATTACTCTCCAAGCTGTTCCAATAACTTCATCACCGGGAGACCTTTAGCCAATAAGTAAATGCACAAATAAGGATCATCGCAGTGACTCGGTGTTGCTACTAATTCTTAGCTCTTTACTGATTGGTTAGAGATCCCTTTCGGACTGGAGGTGTGACTCAAGTGGCAGAGTGCCTGGCTAGCAAAGGCAAAGGTCCTGAGTTCCAAAACCCAGTATTAAAACAACAACAACAACAACAAATTGTCCCAAAGAACTACTTTTTTTCTACCGCAGTAATAGTTTTCCCACGGGAAAAATTTATATTTACAGCGTCAGTTTTTACTAGCCACCTAGCCGGTTTAACTTTATTATTTTTAATTTCAATTATTTTGGTTTCTCTTTTGATGTTTGAGGTAAACGAGTCACTTTATTGCCAATCCTTTTTCTCTTTTTTTCTTCACTTAAAAATATTTTGAATTGAGTTGGGCACCAATAGCTCATGCCTGTAATCCGAGCTACTCGGCATGCTGGGATTTGGGGATGATGTTTTGGAGCCACCAGGGAAAACAAAATTCATGAGATGCTTATCTCCAACTAACCACACACAAAAAAGCCAGAAACACAGTTGTGCCTCAAGTTGTGGCACAAGCCTTTAGCACAAAAGCTCAAGGACAAAGCCAAGGCCCTGAGGTTAAACCCCAGAACGGGCACACACACAAAAAAAGAAAAAACAAATCTTAATTGTGTTTCAGTCAACTGTGTCAGAAACATCTTTCCTTAATGTCACGTTATGTCAATTTACAAGTTATATCAAATTTTTTGGTGTTAATTCACCAAGTCCTACTGGGATCAGTTGGTAGCCTTGCTGTTGGATGAAGGACTTGCCTCTCCCCTCTTGGCCCAATCATTGTGTGGATCTAAAGATGGAATATGAAGGATTGACCCCCACCTTGTTTTCCCAGGTGCATACAGACATCAGGCAAGCCACCAAAGATATACCTAGACTGCCTGACATAGGCAGGACAATCTACTTAAGGCTGGCTGTAAGCATTCCATTGGGCCCAACCCCAAACCCCCACCTCCCTCGATGTAATGGCATTTTCTTTTTTTTGGGGGGGGGGGGGTCCAGTCGTGGGGCCTGAACTCTGGGCCTGGGCGCTGTCCCTCAGCTCTTCAGCTCAAAGCTAGCGCTCTAGCACTTGAGCCACAGCGCCACTTCCGGCTTTTTTCTTTTTGCTTAATTGGTGCTGAGGAATCGAACCTAGGACCTCAGGCATGCAAGGCAAGCGCTCTACCACTGAGCCAACTTCCCAGCCCCTGTAATGGCATTTTCATTAACTTCTGCCTCCCTGCTCAGACCTCATAAAAACCCAACTGCTGTCCCACCTCTTTGCACGGGCCTCCAGTCCAGGGGAAGACTGTGCCTTTCGCTATTATATCTCAATAAACAATCCTCCCCTGTGTAAAAAAGAGTCCCACCTCTTTCCTTCCTTTCTCCTCCATTTTCCTAACATTGGCAACACAGTTTTTCTTTCTCTCTCTTTCTTTCTACTTCTTTCTATTTCCTTTCTCTCTTTTTTCTTCTTTCTATTTCCTTTCTTTCTATTTCCTTTCTCTCTCTCTCTTTCTTTCTTCTATTTCCTTTCTCTTTCTTCTTTCTTTCTATCTCTTTCTTTCCTTTTTTTTTTTTTGTTATTCTGGAGCTTGAACTCAGGGCGTAGGCACTGTCCCTGAGCTGCTTTTGCTCAAGGCTAGCACTTTGCCACATCAGCCACAGCACCATTTCCAGCTTTTTCTGTTTATGTGGTACTGAGAATTGAACCCAGGGCTTCATGCATGCTAGGCAAGCACTCTACTACTAAGCCACATTCCCAGACCCAGCACAGTTTATTCCTTTTTTTGTTTTTTCTTATCTGTCAGTACCAAGGTTTGACCTCTGGGCCTTAAGCTCATTTGGTTTTCTTGTTCATGGTTACACTCTACTTGAGCCATCTTCCAGTTGGGCATTTGCTAGTTAATTGAAGATGGAGTTTCTGAGAGTTTTTGCTCTGGCAGATTTCAAACTATGATCCTCCAGATCTCAGCCTCCTGAATAGCTATGAATACAGGTGTGAGCCAGAAGTGCCTAGCTTCTTAGTCCCATCTTAATTACTAATATTAATTCTCAGATCACACAGAACACTTTTTTTGTCGGTCACGGGGCTTGAACTCTGGGCCTGGGTGCTGTCCCTCAGCTCTTCAGCTCAAGGCTAGCGCTCCACCATTTGAACTACAGCACCATTTCCGGGTTTCTGGTGGTTTATTGGAGATAAGAGTTTCACGGGCTTTCCTGCCTGGGCTGGATTTGAACCACTTGTGAAAAAAGATAAGGCGATGTTTCAAAATACTCTTTAAACATCTGATGGCTCACTGTAGTTTTCTAAAACAGAGTGATTTTTCATCCACTAGATTAAAGAAAAGGAGCTATTTAGATAAAAGCATATGCCACTCTATTATTTTATTTTTTATATTTTGGGTCCAGTCATGGAGCCTGAACTCTGGGCCTGGGCACTGTCCCTCAGTTCTTCAGCTCAAGACTAGCGCTCTACCACTTGAGCCACAGCACCACTTCCAGCTTTTTTCTTTTTTCTTACATGGTGCTGAGGAATCGAACCCAGCGCTTCATACATGCAAGGCAAGCGCTCTACCACTGGGCCACCTTCCCAGCCCCTGGGTTTGCTTTTAAATGTGACTTGGTGCTTCTGTCTTGCAGATTTTTAATATTCTTTCTTTGCTCTGTTCTTATGACCATTTGAGTATAATTTGTCATTGTAAGCGTCTTTTCTGGTCATGGTTTTTTGTTGCTGTTTTTTGTTTTTTGTCAGTTGTGGGGCTTGAACTTTGGGCCTGGGCGCTGTCCCTCAGCTCTTCAGCTCAAGGCTAGTGCTTTACCACTAGAGCCACAGCACCACTTCTGGTTTTCTGGTGGTGTATTGGAGATAAGAGGCTCACAGACTTTCCTGCCCGGGCTGGCTTTGAACCACAATCCTCAGATCTCAGCCTCCTGAGTAGCTAGGATTACAGGTGCGAGCCACCAGCGCCCGGGCTTTGTTCATGTCTATTTAGGGTTCCAAATAACTCCTTAACCTGGATGTCCATATTCCTCCAGAGATTTGGAAATTTTCTGTTATTATTTCATAACTAGATTTTTCTGTGCCCTCAATCTGTAGCTCTTCTTGATCAGGTATGCTGGTTATGTGGACATTTGTGTGTGTGTTTTTTTTTTTTTTGGGTCCGGTCGAGGGGCCTGAACTCTGGGCCTGGGCGCTGTCCCTCAGCTCTTCAGCTCAAGGCTAGCGCTCTACCACTTGAGCCACAGCACCACTTCCGGCTTTTTTTTTTTTCTTTTTGCTTATGTGGTGCTGAGGAATCCAGCCCAGGGCCTCAGGCATGCAAGGCAAGCACTCTACCACTGAGCCACCTTCCCAGCCCCTGTGTGTGTGTTTTTTAAATGTTGCCATGGATATTTCATATACTCCTTTTCCTCCCTCCCCTTAGTCCTTCCTATTTATTTGTTTTTGCTTTACCTTTCCCTCATATTCTTTCTTTTTTGAGATAAGGTCTTTGCTTATTTTTCAGATGTCATATGTTTTTGCCTGAGCTGGCCTAGACCTCAGTCCTCAAAATGATGCTTCCCATTTAGCTAGGCTAGCAGGCATGCACTATCACAAATAGCTTTTCTGGAGGATGAGGTCTCATTAACTTTTAATTCCAGGCTAGTCTCAAACCATGATTATCCCAATCTATGCCTCTAAAGTAGCTGGAATTACGGGCATGAGGTACCACAACTGGTCTAATTTTTTTTCTTGATTGATTTCTGAATGTAATATTTTAGCAGACTTATCTTCAAGCTCTTATATTTTTCCATTTGAACTGAGGTATTAAAAGTATGGCTTTTGCCAGGTGCTGGTGGCTTCCACCTTTAATCCTAGTTACTCAGGAGGCTGAGATCTGAGGATTGCAGTTTGAAGCTAACCCAGGAAGGCAAGTCCATGAGACTCTTATCTTCAGTTAATCACCAAAAAGCTGGAAGTGGAGCCGTGGTTCAAGTGGTTCAGTGATAGCTAATGTTGAAAAAAGTTTAGGGACAGTGGCTGGGCACTGACACCAAAGAAGGAAGGAAGGAAGGAAGGAAGGAAGGAAGGAGGGAGGGAGGGAGGGAGGGAGGGAGAGAGGGAAGGAAGGAAGGAGGTAGAAAGAAAAAGAGAAAAAGAGAAAGGAAAGAAAGAAGAAAAAAAGAAAAAAGAAGAAAAAGACTTTTTGAGCTTTTCCTTTTGAAAGTTGCCTTTTGTTATCAATTTTTTGATACAGATTATGTAGCCCAGGAAATCACTATATAGCCTAAGCTGGCCTCAAACTCCTGTCTCAGCTTCCCAAATTCTAGGATTGCAAGTGTAAACCACCATAACTACTTCTCACTTCTAAGAATAGTTTCTTTTTCAAAATTTCTGTTTAATAAAGTTCTTATTCATGTCCTTCACTGTCTTCTTTAATTTGATCAACTGTTTATCTATCTACATTCCTCTGGTTCTATTGAGCATTCAAAGTATCACTTTTGAAATTTTTTTAAATCCTGCATCTTTAAAATTTTGGAATCTATTAGTAGGGAATTATGAACCTTTGGAGGCGTTATATTACCTTTCTTTTTCTCTTTTACATTTATTAGTGCTAGCCTTGAGCAAAAGAAACTCAGGGACAGTACTCATACCCTGAAATCAAGCTAAGCTGGCACAAAAGAGAACATTCATTGTGTTTCTATGTTGAGATTTGTGCATCTGTTGTGATGGATGTATTTTTCACTCTTATATGAAAGTCTTCTGGGAAAGTCTCTTGACAATGTGTTTTAGAGTACTGATTATAGAATGTTGAGTTCATTTCCACCTGGATTTATAGTGTACATTAGCTTTTTCAGCTGTGAGTAGTGGTTTTGATCTAGTGTATTCCATATTGGCATGGTTTGCAGCCCCTTTGCTTGTAGGTTGCACTTAAGTGGGTTCTATCTGGTGATTCGGGTGGGTGTAGTGTAGATAATATTGGATGAGCATCCTCTGTGGTTTCCTTTTCAGTGGGAATCGAAGACCTGTGAGGCAGCAGGCAGGCAGTTTCCACACACACTTTTGATACTAGTTGTTTCTTGAAGCCAGTGCTAATAGTGGTTGCCCCAATTGTACTTGTTAGGTTTGCCTGGGCAAGGGGTCCCTTTTCTCCATGCCAGTCTGCACATAGGCTTCCCCGTCCCGCTTTGTTTTCCATGCAGGACTACACATGCCTGTCCCCAGAAGTCTCCACCCAGCACCTATGCTACCTAGGTGACACGGACACCTGTGGGCAGTTACCTCCCCTTTCTCTGAGATCACATCCTGGACCATCACAGCAGGTTCTCAGACTCTGAAGTCATGTCTACAACCCCCGTGGCCACTCCTGGACCCCTTCTATGTGCACTTCCATCGTATGAGGGCCGGCAGTTTGGAATAAACTTTTCTTTTTCTGCCTGAAGACCACGTGGCAGTTTCCTATTGGCAAATGTTACGGTTACTGACCAGCTTGAAGCTTTTTTTTTTTTTTTTGCCGGGGGGTGGGGGTGGGTGGTTGGGGGGTGGAGGGTGGGTGTCATTCATAGGGCTTGAATTCAGGGCCTGGGTGTGGTCCCTCAGCTTTTCTGCTCAAGGCTAGTGCTCTCTACCACTTTGAGCCACAGTGTCACTTCTGGTTTTCTGGTGGTTAATTGGAAATAAAAGTCTTTTGGACTTTCTTGGCCAAGCTGGCTTTGAACCACGATCTTCAGATTGCAGCCTCCAAAGTAGTTAGGATTACAGGCAGAAGCCACTGGCCCCTGGCTTCAGACAAAAGCTCTTATCTCAGTTCTCTTCCCTTCCTTCTCTTTCTTTCTTTTTGACAGTACTGAAGTTTGAACTCAGGGTCTTGTGTTTGCAAGGCCAAGCAATCTATCACTTGAGCCACGCCTTCTGACCCTATCTTCTGTTAAAACACCAATGCAATTGCTTGTGTTTCGTGGAGAGGTAGGGAGCCAGCTCCCCTTTGGGGCACTCACATTGCCTTAAGAGCAATGTGTGATCTGACAGTGTGCACCAAAAAGCCAGAAGTAGGGCTGTGGTTTGAGAAGTAGAACATTAGACTTGAACAAAAATGCTCAGGGACAAAGCCTAGGCCCTCAGTTCAAGTCCCAGGACTGGCATACATATACAAAAAAGCCAGTGAATGATGCCTATAATCCTAGCTGTAATTCTGGATTCCTCAGAAGACTGAAATCTGAGAATCATGGTTTGAAGCCAGCTGGAGCTCATGAAAGTCTTTGGAAGTCTAATTTCCAACTTGCCACCAAAAAGCCAGAAGTGGAGGGCTCAAGTGGGAGAGTGCCAGCCTTGAATGAAAAACTTCAGGGACAGCACCAGGGCCTGAGTTCAAGACCCAGTACCAGAACAGAATGCTGGGGGAGGAGGGGAAAGGCCCAAACGAAAGAAGACAAAAGTGATTTTCCATTTCAAAATCTCTCACGGAGATTCAGGGTGCAAAGAACTTTTTTTTTTTTTTTGTCTATCGTGGGGCTTGAATTCTGGGCTTGGGCACTGTCCCTCAGCTCTTCAGCTCAAAGTGAGCGCTCTACCACTTGAGCCACAGCGCCACTTCTTGCTTTTTCTGTTTATGTGGTACTGAGGAATTGAACCCAGGGCTTCATGCATGCTAGGCAAGCATTCTACCACTAAGCCACATACCCAGCCCAAGAACATTCTATGATCCCTTCAACACAAATCAATGTATTAACTAGATAAGGCCTCATAGAAACTAAACTGTTATGTTCTGAGGTTTACAATGGATACATGAAACTACATTTTACTGAATCCTTTTATAAAACGCTTGTGACACAAGGACAGTTGATATGAAAACAAACTTTGTTTTCCTAGTAACAGAAAACTTTAATTGACTAATGGGTGGATAATAAAGTGCTGAGATTTAAAACACTTGTCTTTTTGGTCTTTCTTCTTGGACTTACAATAGTTTTCTATAGAAAACTATTAAATATGGAAAGCAAAGCTAGCCAGCACTTTGGAAACTGGGATGAGTATATCTCAAGTTTGAGACCAGCCTGGGCTACATGGTAAGATGCTGTCTCAAAAAAGGAAAAAATAAGGAAAACACCAAATCAACAACAAAGATCCCATAAAAGATGAAAGATTGAAACAACCAAATAAAATATTTCAGCACTTGCACATTAAAGCTAAGTGTAAAGCATATGGTTTTAGTCCCAGAATTAGGGAGGTAGAATTAGAGGAAGAGAGATCCTGTTTGAGGTCAGTCTGGGGTACATAACAAGACTCTTAAAAACAAAACAAAAATCTCTAACAACAAAACAGCAAACCTAATCTCTTGGGCATTAAAAACCAAAGAGGTTGCAGGTACAGCTAAAGGTGTAGCATGTAATTAACATGTGCAAAGCCCTGAGTTCCATTCCCAGCATGACAATCAATCAACACAGGCAAAGTGATAAAAAATACTTACCATTTATGTAACAGTACAAATAACTTGGACAGAAATGCAAATGGGCTTATGGGAACAAAAAACCTTCTATTAGTAGTAATCAAAGAAATATAAGCTAAAATATAAACTTTTTTTAACTTACCAATCAAGTTTTGTTTTTGTTTTTGTTTAACTCCTAAGTCCCAGTCTCATCAGAGACATGGGAAAGGTAGTTTCATGTGCTCCTGTAATGGAACAAAATAATTTTTACTGCCCTCAAAATTTGAACACATATGCATATATAGTGATATACGTATATATGTATAAACATTTTACATGTTTAAATAGCTCCAAACAGAAATGTCAATGTTCAACAACTAGGTATTAACAAATTATATCTATGATTCTTTTTTTTTTGGAAGGTTGTGGGGCTTGAACTCTGGGCCTGGGTGCTGTCTTTTAGCTTTTCAGCTCAAGGCAACTGCTGTAGCACTTGAGCCACAGTGTCACTTCTGGTTTTCTAATGGTTAATTGGAGATAAGAATCTCAGGGTCTTTCCTGCCCAAGCTGGCTTTGAACTGCCAATCCTCAGATCTCAATCTCCTGAGTAGATAGGATTACAGGTGTGAGCCACTGGTACCCAGCTTCTGTGATTCTTTTAATGACATGAAAATATGATAATGAAAGTAGGTGACAAAATAGTATCCAGTATAACTCTTCTTATAATAATATAAATTTGCAATGCAGAGGAAGTGGACAGTTATCTCTGAATGTTAGCATTGTGGGGTTTTACTTCGTGCTTTTTCTCCTAGCCTCAGATTAAAAAAAAAAAAATAATATGCATCTCTC
Organism: Dipodomys spectabilis; assembly: GCF_019054845.1. Classification (NCBI taxonomy): domain Eukaryota; kingdom Metazoa; phylum Chordata; class Mammalia; order Rodentia; family Heteromyidae; genus Dipodomys; species Dipodomys spectabilis. The sequence goes on along the minus strand of NW_024870807.1, from coordinate 281,864 downwards.
TCTCTTTTTTTTTTTTAACTAAGAACATTTTTATTTTAAACTCAAGGTATTACTTTTCCTGCCAGTTTGGCAGATTTTTTTTTTTTTAAACAATGCATGGCATTGATAAAGATTTGAGGATAAACAGGCATACACAAATGAATACTGTAGTGGGTAGTAAAATTTATTGCTAACACCTTCAATGTAAAGTTGACAGCTAAAAGAAAAATTAAGAACTGAGAAAGCTGCCAGGTGCAGGTGGCTAACACCTGTAATCCTAGCTAGTCAGAAGGCTGAGGTCTGAGGATCATGGTTGAAAACTATTCTAGGCAAGAAAGTCCCTGAGACCCTTATCTGCAATTAACTACCAAAAAGAACTGGAAATGGTGCTGTGGTCAAGTGTAGAGCACTAGCTTTGAGTAAAATACCCAGGGACAGCGCCCAGGCCCTGAGTCCAAATCCTAGAAAAGACTAACTAAATAAATAATACAAACAGAAAGCAGAGTACTAGGTGTGTGGAACTTTGCCTGGCAACCCAGGGTCCTGACTTCAATTCTCAGCCCCTGACTTAAACATTAAAAAAAGTATTTCAGGGGCTGGGAAGGTGGCTCAGTGGTAGAGCTTGCCTTGCAAGCCAGAGGCCCTGGGTTCGATTCCTCAGCACCACATAAGCAAAAAGATAAAAGCTGGAAGTGGTGCTGTGGCTCAAGTGGTAGACTGCTAGCCTTGAGCTGAAGAGCTGAGGGACAGTGCCCAGGCCCAGAGTTCAGGCACACGACTGGACCAAAAAAAAAAAAAAAAAAAAATTTCAGATCTAGAAGTTAAGGGACTAGTGATAGATACAAGGGCATATTTAAACCTATATGTTCATTCTTTTCTTTAGTATATGAGTAAATTTTCATCTTTATGAGCCAATAGTATCCAAAGCTGCAGGATTTTTGACATAATACATTACGAATCATATAATACTTAAAAACATATTAATTTTCTAGGGCATAACAAATTACCACAACCTAGAGGTGGGAATTTAGCTCAGTGATTATAGTATAGTATAATATGCATGAGAAAGGCCATGGGTTTTATCCCCACACTGGAAAACAAAAGAAAAAAAACAAAGAAAAAAACCCCACAGACTGTGTTGAAACAACAGGAATTTATTCTTTCACAGTTCAGGCCGGAAGTCAAAAATCAAGGCATTAGTAGGTTTCCTGTGGAGACTGAAGGATAATGGTGCCTCTCTCCCAGCTGCAGCTGGTGGCTGCCAATCCTTGGTGTTCCTTAGCTTGGAGCAGCTCCATCACTCAAATCTCTGCCTCCTTTGTCACATGGCCTTCTTCCCTGTGTTTGTGGTTCCTGTCCTCTTCTCATAAGGACACCCGTCATTGGATTTAGGGTCAGTCTAACCTAGTATGACAATTTAATGATAAACACCACAGGCCCTAAAGTTCAAAATAAGATCACATTCTGAGGTTCCTTGTTGACAAGGTTCTGGACACTACTGAACCCATGATGTGTATACAGCATGCATGTAACAAAAGACTGGCCATATGTACCAGCAGTGTTTATCTCTGGGTGGGTTTATAGATGATTTAAGTATTTTTGTGCTTTTCTGAATTTTAAAATAGCTTATGTACTGGAGTTGCATTTATAGAGAGACTAACTTCTAAATTTATTGTATAAGATGAATATTGTATAGTCAAAAATCACTCTTCCTTCTTGTAACTCACAAAATACCACATACATCATTTTATATTTACATAAAATATATTTTCTCAAAAACATCCAACAAAGTCAATTCTTCCTCCAGCCTTAGAATAGACTAGTGTTTCTCTGGGTGGGTCCTAGATGAAGCAGTTGGCTTGTGTTTATGTGTTGTTGCTGTATTTTTTTTTGTACAAAATATAAAAAAAGGCTTTCTCAGCATTAATGTCTAGTTGAATGTATTCAATGAAATAAAATGTAATGTTTGACATGAAGTAGAGACTAGACTGAGAAATTGGGATTTAACAATTAGGGCTCCATAAAAGAATTTTACTTTTTTACAAACATCTATATTAATGGGTCAAAAATTAAATTGAAAAGTTGGCAACACTAAAAATACTACCGTGCATATCGTATCAGTCAATTTCTGTCTCTTAAATTCTTCTGGCAGATAATACACATAAACTGACATGTTGAATTAAAACCCCTTTTTACAACTATCTAAAGATAAAAATAAATTTAAATTAAGTAACACTCTATTTGGGTATGGTGATACATGCCTGTTATCTCTGCTCTTAAGAATCTGAGGCAGGAGGAGCCTGAGTTTGAGCCCAGGATGGGATACAAGACCTTATTTCACAAACAAACAAAAAAACACCTTCTAAAATATACTTTCCTTTGAAAGATTTATGACTATGGTTTCATAAATGGAGTAAGAAGTTATATAAAAAATTCAGTTTTAAAAGTCTTGTCATGTACAGAGGCTGACATCATGGGTAGTCAAAGAATATGTTTAATAAAAAATAATTAAACTTCAATTTGCTCTATAGAACATCATAGAAAGTAATTTAATAAATTACAAATGACTTTAAAGACGTTTGCTCAACTACAGAAAGCAAATTCAGACTACACAAAACACAACTGGTAAATATTGCAAATGTCCAAAAGAAAAATTGGACTAAGACTTAAATCATGAAACCTGAACAAGGGCTATAAATACAAGGCAATAACAGCTATAAGTCTTTTAGTAACTACCAACACATACTTGGATATCCTTTCAACTCACTTTAGTTTTATGTAATTCTATTGATTCTTTTCTCTTTATAACCCTTAACTTTACACAACCTTATCTGCATGTTATTTTTCTTAGCTGATATACCTGAACAACTTTCCCCCCCATCAATACTACAAAGAAATGCCTTGAAACCCAAGAGAATGTTTAAGTTAACATTAGCCTTAATGCTTTGAAAACTGTAATTGCCTTATTACATATAAAGAGAATTACTAGGATGTTAACCAAATTCATTTGATTATAATTAGGAAAATACTTTATCTCATAGATTTGCTATAAATTAGACTTTAGTGATAAGATCTAGGATTTTTTTTCCTTTTTCTTTTTAATTGAGGGAAGAAAGGAATAAAGATCATGTGGGTAGAACTAGAGGAAGAAAGGGAAATATGAATGGTGCTGAAATACTCCATTGGCAAACTAAGTTAACTGGGTTGAAAAACTTTGGCTATCTCATAGGTGTGTTCTAGTTAAATGAAAGTGCAATACTGGAAAGGGAAGATACTAGAATGTAATATATCATTTCCATGATGGATGAATTACTACCCACTTCTCCTGGATGGGCATTACAGTGACTATTGCTAAGATGTTGCATAAAGGACTATCAATTCAAATTACTATTCTGGGAAAATACAAAAATCAATACAATCCCAATGGAACTTATATAATTTTGTAAATACATATAACACTGTATCTCTAATAAAGGGCTATTTATTTTACATATAGAAACAAAATTTACTGGTAAAGGTCTTGGAAAACCTAATACAATTGTTTAATTCATGACAAAACAGTTCTATCAAAACATATTGAAGGGTTTTTTGTTTTTCCTGTTTCCTAAAGGAGAGAATTGAGGTATCCCCCTCCTTGCAAACTTCATCACTGACTGATTTGGGTACCAGGAAAATGCGAAAATTCATCTCTCCTTCAATTGTAAATAATTTTTGTTTAATTCAGTTATGATTGCTTTCAATGAAGGTGAGTCTGGACCTCTACCTGTCAGAATAATAGCAGCTTTAGCAGGAAAAATTGTACTGAAATCAAATACCAGACAAATACCAGATTTTACATGGTAAAGGATTCTAAGAAATCGATCAGAAGCTTTGAAGTTCATTTTTGTAGTTTATAGGTATAGCTTTTTGAGATAATTCAAAGTGCATCTTCAAAATGGGTAGCGCAGTATATTAACTATAAACTGATAACCCAACACTGATTCAGGGCAATATTTAATCTGCTTACACCTAGAAACTCAAAATGAATTCAGACTATGCACACTACTTTACCACTATTATCAGTTATTTTGAAATATTTCCGTGACATTAAAACACAAAATAGAAATCTGCACAAATAAAGTGAACAAACAATTTCTTTTACATGAAGTATGCTGTGTTGAAAGTTCTTATCAGTGGCATTTCATGAGTTTGCCCTTTCTGAACCCTGGAAAAAGACATTTCTCATCTGAGACATAATTATTTTAATAGGAGGCCAAACTTTGAAAAGTTACATCTATGCCTATAGGGTGCCAAAGTTACATGACACAAGATTATTGTATGACTTAATTTTACTGAGTTCAAATGAAGCTCAGCAAAAAACAAGTCATATTCTTTGCCAGATTAATGATATATGTGTTTAAAAAACCCCTGAAAACAAGTACAGAATTAGAAATGAATGTAAACTTCCTAAACTAACTCAGCTGAGGTAACAGGTAGCCAGTTAAATTGGCTGATTGGGAAACTTATTTCTTCTTTAAAACATACTTGTACCTGAATTGGAAACATCAGCAGTGCATCACAACACTAGAGCATTTTCATGTAATTAAAGCAATGGATGGTGATGTAGATTCTACAGCTTTCATGACATTCATTAGCTGCCCAAATTATTGCTGAGTTTTGATCTGTAAATGATAGGTGTCAAGGAGGCTGTAAAACTATACTCAAAATTAAATCAGTAATATGCATAAAGTATTCTGTGTTCACTGCAAATATATTAAATATACAACTCTTATTGAGCATAATTTTCATAAAATTAACCCCCAACAAAATTATAATGCCTTTTGTTGTAATTTTATACCATTATGTATTTGATAGTACATACGAGTTCAGAAACTTATGAATCTTAAGAAATATTACATGCAAAATGTCTCTGAAAGCAGTTTGCACTTCTAAACAAATAACTGAAATGTTCCATCAGTAACTTATTGATGCACTCAACACTGGGATATTTACAATTAATAATTAAAGAAAAATCTGAAAATCAGTTCATAATTTAAGTGCAGTCTGGAAATTAGTCTTCATTACTAGAATCGGAATCCTCCGAGGACGATGATGTACTATCCGACCCTGATGAAGCATCTGCTTTCTCTGAACCCTCATCTGTGCTGTTTTCATTGAGAGGACTAGGTTCAGGTCCCCCCTTGCCTTCCTGATCTTTAACTCTGGAATCTTCTTCTTTTTCTTCTACAGACTTAGACAAGCCTAAGTCACTGTTTTTGTTTTTCTGTACATCAAAATTATTAGACTGGGACAAGGTTGGAATATGAAGATTAAGGCCTGGAGTGAGAAGCATCCCTGGATAAAGTATATTAGATAGTAATAGTGGGTTAAGAGCTAAAGGGTTGGTAGCTGCAGCTGTATTTAATGCAGCAGTAGAGGACGTTGAAGGAGAACTTGACACAGAGTTTTCTCCACCATTCTCTGGATTTTGGCTCTCTGTCCTTTCTTTTTTTAATTCTAGCTCCTTGGAAACATTTCCCTTTTTTTCTTCTGCCCCAGATTCTGCAGATTTTGTCAGGAGTCCTCCCATGCCCAACAGATTTGGTAATCCAGCCATTCCTGACAGCAGCATGGGGAACATAGCAGCCATGTTTTTACTATCTCCTCCTGAAGAAAGGCCAGCAGGCATTCCCATAAGCCCAGCAGTAACTTGCAGTGACTGCAAGTTTTGCAGGTTTTGTTGTAAGGCCTGAAGAGTTGTTAGATCCACACCTGGGAGTAATCCATTGGTTAACAAAGGATTGCCTGTAACATTGGTGGCAGATACAGCTGCTGCTGCTGCTGCTGCTGCTGCGGTGGCCTTTGCAATTCCACTTTTAGGTCGTCTCCCTCGCCGGCTCACTTCCTCTCTTACAACAGGACCGGTGAGAATGCGTTCATACATACTTTCTGGAAGAAACCCCTAGAGGAAAGAAAAAAAAATACACTTATGCACACATACAAATATATTCATTTTTATTATCTACATGAAAATAAAATCAATATTAGCTTACTGTACCATAAGCCTATTAAAACACATAATTATTTGTAAACATATTCTGTATATCAAATAATTACGGAAGAGATAACTTTATTTCTTTTTTTCCGGCCGGTCATGGGCCTGAACTCTGGGCTTGAGCACTGTCCAGCAGCTCTTCAGCTCAAGGATAGCGCTCTACCACTTGAACCACAGAACCACATCCAGCCTTTTCTGTTTATGTGGTACTGAGGAATCGAACCCAGGGCCTCATGCATGCAAGACAAGCACTCTACCACTAAGCTACCTTCCCAGCTCATAGCTTAATTTTTATTCTACATTGTTACTTGAAACAGTTCATCTACCTCCCATTTCTCATAGGAAAAGATAGTAGAGAGAGAGGCCTTTAGTCTCTTCCATATTGTAAAGTCTAAGTTTGTAAAATAGAAAACATAAGATATATGATGATTTTTCAAAGGTACTTTCATAACCCTTTCATGTTTTATATCACCATTTGTTATAGAAGACAAAAGAAGTGGCCCCTTTAATCTGAAAGAATAGTTTAAAAAAAATCATTGAAAGTAAGAATAAAATGGATTCAAAGTTGAAAAAGAGCTGGGTGCCAGTTGCTCAGGTCTGTAATTCTAGCTACTCAGGAGGTTGAGATCTGAGGATCATGGTTCAAAGCCAGCCCGGGCAGATCTGTAACAGTCTAATCTCCAATTAGCCACCAGAAAACTGGAAGTGGCATTGTGGCTCAAATGGTAGAGCAATCACCTTGACCTGAAGAGCCCAGAGTTCAAGCCCCAAGACCATCATCAACAACAACAAATAAGTTGTCTTCTCATTTTTTGCTACTATACCATGATATACCATAAATATTATTTAATTTTTAAAATGACAAAAAGTAGTATTTGTGAAATACTCACAGATTGTCTAACAACATCTCCCCATTCAGGAGCTACTCCATATTCTGAATTTTCTTTTAAGAATCTACATAAATCTTTCAAAGGGGGAGCAAAAGCACCTCCAACCTAAAAAAAAAAAAAATTAGAGATTTCACGTATTATTCAATGTGAAATTATTTTTATTCTGTGCTGTTAACAGTTTAAAGTGCATATTTTTGAAGTACCTTCAGCAATAGTTACAATTATGTTGGAAAAGACCATTACAATTCATATAGACTACTGGTATAGGATAAAAATATATGTTGTGTAAATTTTTAAGTAAATGTTTTAAGTAGAATAAGTCGACCACTAAGATGAAGAACTATCACTTATTTTGCTGAATGGGCAAGACAACCTAATTACGAGTGTGCCATTTAAAGTCAGATTAACTAGCTATGGAAATATGAGTAAATCAAAGCCTTGAGCTATCACTTGGCTCATTCACTCCCAGTGGTGCTCTATTCCACTTCCAGCTTTTCTGTCCCGGCTGACTCTGAACCTCAAGCATCAAGTAGCTAGGATCACAGGCATGAGCTGCTGGCACCCAGTTATGTCCTGTTAAATTGATTTAGACATGTAGGCATTATACTACCTATTAGTGTTATCTAATATTCCTTGTATTTCTTACTTGGTCTTGCCAATTTCTATTAGACTCTGCTTTTTATTAAGCTTCAGTTTCAAATTGGCAGGTTGATTATTTTGGCTAGTAACTCATCAATCAAAGCCTGTATCTTAGAGACTCAAGACAAAACTTCTACAAATCAAAGAAAATGAGCAAGACTCTGACACAATATAAAGAAAAAATAAAATTTAGAATAAATGGAACAAAAAAGCCCCAAACTGTTCCATTTTCTTAAAACTGGCTAAGACAAATTCAATCCTCATATTAATAATATGAGTTTTGGGTATAAAATGAAATGCAAAGACTGTAACACAAGAATGTTAATAAATTCTTTTTTAGTACTCCTGCTTTCACTTTGAAATACTAATAAGAGCAGAATAAACAATATCTATAAAACTGTAAGAAATAAGTTAACTCTAAAGGAGCTGATGTAGGAAACTATTTTTAAAAAGTTTTTTTTTTCTAATTCCAATGCTTCTAATGAGAAACAGGGAAACAGGGGAAATCCATGACAGCATTAAGTAGAGAGCCAAACAGAACCAGGGAATAAATACAACTAATGTAAAATAACCAAGCCTGTGTGGGTAGGATTTCAATGGGAAATATGCTGTTCTTTATCCTGAAGCCATCTTTCCTTTCTTTAATTTTGTTGCTTGCTTATCAGAATAAATTTATCAAAAGTACATTTTCAAAAGTATAATCACTAAGAAACTAAACCTCACAAAAATCAATAACTCAATTAATAATAACCAGTGCTGGTGGTAATACAGAGAAAAATGAATCCTATTATGTTGTTGATGGGAATGTAAACTTCTCTGGAAAGTGGCTTGGAGATTATTCCTCAAGAAAATAAACAGAGGCAGGGCGCTGGTGGCTCTTGCCTATACTCCTAGCTACTCAGGATGCTGAGATCTGAGGATCTGTTTGAAGCCAGTCTGGGCAGAAAAAGTTCCAGTGAGACTCTTTTTTTTTTTTTTTCCCCCCCCGGTCGTGGGGCCTGAACTCTGGGCCTGGGCGCTGTCCCTCAGCTCTTCAGCTCAAGGCTAGCGCTCTACCACTTGAGCCACAGCGCCACTTCCGGCTTTTTTCTTTTTGCTTATGTGGTGCTGAGGAATCGAACCCAGGGCCTGATGCATGTAAGGCAAGCGCTCTACCACTGAGCCACCTTCCCAGCCCCCAGTGAGACTCTTATCTCCAATTAACCACTCAAAACCTGGAAGTTGTGCTGTGACTCAAAGAACATCAGAGCTCAGGTATAGTGCCCAGGTCCAGAGTTCAAGCCCCTAAACTGACTAAAAAAAGAAAGAAAATAAACAAGTGATACTACTCTAGGGCATTTACCCAGAATATTACGTATCACAAGTCGGAACACAGTCAACACTTACATACTGCACTATTCATGATAGCCAAGTTAAGGAAACAGCCCAAACCTTGAGGGCAGAGATGGGAGGGGGATTTGGTAGAGAACAAAGGAAGGCATGACCTTGATCAAGATACTTTCTAGTTAAAACCTGCCAAACAAAATTGTAACCTCTTCAAAAAGCTACTTAATAATAATTTTTGGTCAGTTTTTAGAAGTATATTACAAGTCTTCTATCATTCACTTGATGAGTTCAGAAGAGATGTGATTGATACATCAAATTATTTGATGAATCAAATACTAAGCCATATTTGATTCAGAATAGGTTTTAGAAAGACCTCAATCAGTAAAACAAAGGAAGAAGCACAGGAGTACTATTAGTATAAACAGTACTTTTGTTTAGATATTTTATTTCCATCTATCAGAAAATTATGTACTATACAGTTTTTGGTAAACAAAACACATTAAGACCATATGACATAATATTGTGCCAATAAAATATAATTTATGTATGGGAATGGTATCCCCTTAAATCAGACTTCCTTTGCACTGTAGATATTTTGGATTGGTAGTGTAGGGGCCATTTTAAATACTGTAGAAAGTTTGGCAGTATCTGTGGCCTCTACTCAAAGTGCAAGTAGTATTGTCCTGGTGTCCACCGACTCTCTGTACTTGCTGGAAACCAAAGTCTTCAGGCATTATTCAAAACTGCAAAGGGAAAACTGGACCTGTATAGAATTGCTGCCTTAGATGTAGGGCCCTTGTGCAGTTCACAACTTTAGGCAATAGCATTATTTGGGCAGTGATGTTGACTGACCTGCCTATTTCATTTACTAGCTTAGCCAATAGAATAGAATTTTAAATCACACTACAGAAAATTATCCTGCAAAGCTAGGTGCCACTGGTGCATGCCTATAATCCTAGCTACTCAGGAGGCTGATATCTGAGGACTGCTGTTTGAAGTTAGCTCAGGCAGAAAAGTCCTTGAGACTCTTTTTTTTTTTTTGGGTCCGGTCATAGGGCCTGAACTCTGGGCCTGGGCGCTGTCCCTCAGCTCTTCAGCTCAAGGCTAGCGCTCTACCACTTGAACCACAGCGCCACTTCCGGCTTTGTTCTTTTTGCTTATGTGGTGCTGAGGAATCGAACCCAGGGCCTCATGCATGCAAGCCAAGCGCTCTACCACTGAGCCACCTTCCCAGCCCTCCTTGAGACTCTTATCTCCAATTAACTACCAAAAAGCTGGAAGTAGAGGGGTGTCTCAAGTGATAGAATGCTATCTTTGAGTAAGAAAATCTCAGCAACAGTGTGCTCAAGTCTGAGGACTGGCACACATCTTTCTTCACCTATTTGTTAGGTTCAACCCTCTTTCTGATTTGTTAGATAATAATGCAGAGTAAAACTGAGTTCTAGATATTAACAAAATGTACATAAATACCTTTCTGGCATTTCTTCTGTTAATCAGCTGAACACGTTCTTCTCCAGTGAGGCTATTAATATCAAGTTTATTGGGATTTCTACAACGATGCCTTTTTTGTTTAGGCCTTCCCTCATGTAGTTGCATTTTCTAAAGTATATGGACAAAGAAAAAGGTTTAAATTTTTTGCTTAGGTAAAACTATTAAAACATCACATGTAAGTTGTTTCAAGTAACTTAATTCAATATGATGAACAGTCATTATCCCTTAGTATTCAACCTTTAAAAAAATTAAAAAAAATTATGCTAGGCTCCAGTAGCTCACTCCTGTAATTCTAGCTATTCAGGAGGCTAAGATCAGGGGATAGCCATTCAAAGCTAGTCTGTGCAGATAAAAACCGACAGTCTCCAATTAACCAGCAAAATGCTGGAAGTAAAGGTATGGAACAAGTGATAGAGTGAAAAAGCCAAGTGAGAGTGAGGGAATGAGTTCAAACTCCAGTACCTGTACAAAAAAAAAAATATATACAGTACACACACACACACACACACTTAATTTTTAACAAAAGCATTACATGAGTTTTTCTCCAAATTATATCTTTGAAAAATTACTCAAGACCAATGTAAGGATCACTAACTATGGTCTTCTATGAAAGTAGGAGCCTTCATATAATGTCTGAGATCTAAGAAATCATTAATATAAAGGGTCCCTAGAAAAGGAGATGTTATCTTATTACTACTATTATTTATTTTTATTTATTGCAGTACTGAGGAATGAACTCAAGAACCTCAGATTTATAGGCAATCTACCACTTGAACAATTACTCTAGTTCTTTTTTTTTTTTTTTTTTTAAATTTTGCCAGTACCAGGTCTTGAACTCAGAACCTGAGTGTTCTCCCTGAACTTTTTTAGCTCAAGGCTAGCACTCGCTCTATCACTTGAACCACAGTACCACTTCCAACTTTTTTTTTGGTAATTTATTGGAGATAAAAGTCTCCAAGATCTTTTGGCTTTGAAACTCAATCCTCAGAGCTCAGCCTCCTGAATAGCTAGGATTACAGGCGTGACCACCAGTGCCTGGCTACACTGAGTATTTTTGAGATATGGTTTTGCTTTATGACCAGGCCAGTCTAGACTTCAATCATTCTACTTGTGCTTCTTTGTGTTACTGAGGATGACAGGGACATACCATTGTGCTTCCCCTGTAGGTGGGATAACAGGCATGTGTCACTATTTCTTGCCATTAGTTGAGATGTAGCCTTGTAAACTTTTATGACCTGGCTGGTCTTGAACTGCTGTTATTTCTTGATTTCTGGTTCGCAGGTAGCTAAGATTCAAGGCTTGAGCCATCACATCTAGTATACTTTGCAACAAATGCTAACTTTTAAATGGGTTTTTCAAGTCCTAATAAACTAAATTGTTTATTTGTACTGAAATGATGGATAACAAAAACTTGAAAAATGTCTTTTATAGCCAGGTATTGGGGGTGCATACCTGTAATCCCAGTGCTCAACAGGCTAAGACAGCCTCGGTTATATAGTGAGACTCTGGTTCAACAACAACACAAAAATTCCTTTTGCAGTACTAGGAGGAAAGTTTGAGAATTCCTCACAGACTACAGTATAAATGGCATAAGAGCAAGGACTTAAAGCTGCTCACTACTCTAGCTTCAGCCTCTAAATCATATGGCTTTGGATTATTAAACTGTCAATTGTTTCAATTTCATTATCTATATAACAGTTCTAACAGTATCATCCTAATAAAGCTCTTAGCAAATGAGATAATGGATGTGAAGTGTTAAGAAACAGTGACAGGTGTATACATTTTTATTTAGCATTTTCTATGATTATTATTTGAAAATAAATGCCTTCAGATAAAATCTTTGAAATTTTGTCCTCCCTCACCTCAACCAACATTGGCTCTAACATTATATTCTATGTTATCAATAAATCTTACATTAAATAATTAATTCTGAATTCACTTCCCCAACACGCATTGCTAGGGCTTGCACATGGCTAAGCAAATGCTCTACCAATTGAGTTATAGTCCTAGCCCTATTAAAAGACAGAATGGAAGCCGGGCACTGGTGGCTCACGCCTGTAATCCTAGCTACTCAGGAGGCTGAGATCTGAGGATCGCGGTTCAAAGCCAGCCCGGGCAGGAGAGACCGTGAGACTCCTATCTCCAATAAACCACCAGAAAACCGGAAGTGGCGCTGTAGCTCAAGTGGTAGAGCGCTCGCCTTGAGCTGAAGAGCTGAGGGACAGCACCCAGGCCCGGAGTTCAAGCCCCACGACCGACAAAAAAAAAAAAAAAAAAAAAAAAGACAGAATGGAAAATGCTACAATGAATCATAGGAAAGATGGTAACTATATTTTAATGCTTACTTTCCTAGTCTTAGGAAAAATGCAAATAGAAGATAAGTGGATGAGAATTTATGCTTTGTCATTATACATTTCACAGACTATTGAAACAAAATATACAAAGCTTTTAAAAGGCATAGCTTACAGGAATAAAAGCTCCTAAATCTTCCACATAACCTGGGTGTTCTTTAAGCCATTTTTCCAAATCCTTTCTCTTCGGTGCATCATCTCCTGCAAGTCTTGTTCCATCTTTAAGATTAATAACAGGAACTGGACTTTCTGTATCTGGAATTCTTTGAGGTTGAGTATAGGATAGGGCTGGATTTAGTCCTGGGGAAATCTGTGAGGTGGTTAAGCTTAAAGTAACCTGTACAAAAAGAGCAAATGATATTCTTATTTCCATGCTTTATCATTTCAATTTTAGTTCAATAGAGTGATCCTGAAAAAAAAATTTAAGTGTGACATGATGGTTTACCATTTAATAATACGGTAGCAGTATTTCAATAGCAATGGCCACAGATTTACATGATTTTTAACAGCTATGTAGCATTTCATTACTTGGGAATAATCAACTTGTTTAACCAACCTTCCTAATAAAAAACTTTATATAGCTGGGTGCTAGTGGCTCATGCCTGTAAACTTAGCTACTCAGGAGGCTGAGATCTGAGGATTGGCAGTTCAAAGCCAGCCCAGGCAGGAAAGTCTGTGAGACTTTTATCTCCAATAAACCACCAGAAAACTGGAAGTGTGCTGTAGCTCAAGTGGGAGAGCGCTAGCCTTGAGCTGAAGAGAGCTCATGGACAGTGCCCAGGCCCAGAGTTCAAACTCCATGACTGACAAAAAACAACAACAACAACAAAAAAAAAACCAACAACAACAACAAAGAAAAAAAGAAAAACAACACTTTATGTGTGTGTACATATCGTGTAATATTCAGCTAAACTTCAGCCTGGGCGCTGTTCCTGAGCCTCTTTGTGCTCAAGGCTAGTGCTCTACCAGTTGAGCCACAGTTTTTGAGTTTTTGAGTGGTTAACTGAAGATAAGAGTCTCACAGGGACTTTTGTGCCAGTGCTGGCTTCGGTGATCCTTAGATCTCAGCCTCCTGAGTAGCTAGAATTACAGGAATGAGCCACTGGTGCACAATTCATTGCTCTTCTTAAAACCCTAAACACCTTGAGCAAAAGAAACTCAGGGACAATGACCAGGCCTTGAGTTCAAGCCCCAAGACTGACACATGAACACACACACACACACACACACACACACACACACACACCAGGCCTTGAGTTCAAGCCCCAAGACTGACACATGAACACACACACACACACACACACACACACACACACACACACACACACACACACACACACACACACACACACACACACACACACACACACACACACACACACACACACACACACACACACACACACACACACACACACACACACACCCAGTATGATTATTTGCTAGAATTGAATTTGAGACTGGGGATACTTACATGATTAGGTGGTTTATTCTTGTTAAAAAACATGATGTCGACACCTTCTACATTCTTCCTCCTTCCTCGTCTTTTCTTGACCAGAGGCTGGTTATCTAGTATTACTCCATTGGCACCAGATGTTGACTGAATGGAGGTACCTAATCAAATATTTTAAAATAAGGATTAAAGTTTATTCTTCAGCAAACATTGCTAGGCTATGCCATCCTTAAGCTACTATTTCAGGTATTTTCTGAAATGAGCTGCTTAGATTTGTCCTTACTTATAAGCTATGAAATTTTTCTTTCCTTCATCAAAATACATCATACATGTTATCTTTACCCAACACTTTCAGACAAATTCAAGTATTAATGGCTTAAGAATAAAAAAGAACATGTGAAAGAAAAGGAAGAATGTCAATGTAGGCCAATTCTAGATTGTGAACACCTAAGTTTTATTTTTTATTGTTCATGGACCTTGAATCAGGGCATGGGTGCTGACCCTGAGCTTTTGTGCTCAAGGCTATCACTCTACCATGCTGAGCCACAGCTCAATGATTTTTTGGCTGTTGATTAGAGATTAGAGTCTCATGGACTTTCCTGCCCAGGCTGGTTCTGAACTGTGACCCACAGATCTCAGCCTCCTGAGCAGTTAGAATTATGAGCCACCAGTGTCCAGTTTAATTTTTAATATCTGCTTTAATTTTTAATAACAGAAAATGGAATCAGTTATTAATTCAAGTTAACACCTATAATAAAGCCTTATTTTCACAAATTATAGGAATTCCCCATAAAATGCACATACACAGTAGGCGATTTGAAATGTTTCTAAGAATTTCATGGCAAATCAGACTAAGTTTTTCATTTTATGGATAAAGTATAAAGGAAATTTAATTCATTTATCTGCTTTAATTGAAAACCAGCATTTTGAGGAGAGCATGTTATATAGTGGTCTACACGGTGAGACCCAGTTAACGTTGAACATCTCTCTCAATACTTTTAGAAGGACATAAAGAATAATTAGACAAAAAGTATAAACAATGCTGAACATATTTTTTATGCCTCCAGCACAAATTTATTATTCAGTAAATATTTGTTGATTCAAATCAATTCATGTTTAGAAAAAATAGTGTCAAGGGAAGATATGTTCTTTGCTTTCAAAATGTCAAGTTATTATGTAGCCTTAAGACAAAGTTAATTCTGTACTGTTTTCAAAGGCAGAATGTGAAATGTAGACAATCACATACAGCATGAAAAATTTACTTTCAAACAAGAAAATATCTACCAAACAATGAAAAGGGATATTTGAAACAGGAACTTTGTTCCTATTAGAATTGCATGAAGATGACAGGTGGTTTTGTATGTGTGTGTGTGTGTGTGTGTGTGTGTGTGTGTGTGTGTGTGGTGTGTGCGGTAGTACTGTACTGGGGTTTGAAAAAATATCAAACTTGAGGTTGCTATTACTGGTAGGCAGGCAATCTATCACTTGTGTCATGCCACCAGTCCTTTTTATGTTTTAGTTATTTTTCAGATGTGCTTTATTTGGGGCCCTAGAACCATGATCCTCCTATCTTTGGCATCCTGTATGGCTGGGACCACAGTTGCATACCACCAAGCAGCTTGGCTTGTTGGCTGAGAAGTGGGGGGAGGGTCTAAATTTATTGGCTGAGGAGAGTCTAATTTTTTGCTCAGATTATTTTTGGAACTCTATTGTCCTGGATCACTGCCTCTTGAGTAGTCATAAATAATTCCTACATCCTATAGTTTGCTGAAATATATTACTTTTGTTTTCATACCTTTTTGTGGGGGAGGGGTAGTAATGGGCTTTGAATTAAGGGTGTTGTTCTTACATAGGAGGTACTCTACTATTTAAGCCATATCCCTAGTCTTTTCGCTTTTGTTATTTGGTGAGCAAGATCTTGTTTTTTGCCTCGTAGTCTGAATTGTTAATCCTATTTATACTTACTCCTAAATAGCTGTGATGAAGGTAAGCATCATTAGCCCAGCTTTTGATTAACTAAGAAGGGATTTCACATACTTTTTGCCCAGGCTGGCCTTGAACCTCAATCCTTTGGAATTCAGTTTCTCAAATAACTAGGATTATAGGCGTAAGGCATTATATCTAGAATGGAGTACACTATTTCTAAAGTCATTCTGTACTTCCAATTACATAGAAACCAATCACAATTGGCTTATGATTTAGGTGTTTGCTTTTTTAAAAATTATTTATTCCTGAAAGGGATATTCTTTGTTGTTGTTGTTGAACTCTGGGCCTGCGTGCTGTCCTTCAGCTCTTCAGCTCAAGGCTAGCATTCTACTACTTGAGCCACAGCACCACTTCTTGCTTTTTCTGTTTATGTGGTGCTTAGGAATCGAACCCAGGATCTCATGCATGCAAAGCAAGCACTCTACCACTGAGCCACCTTCCCAGCCCTAGGTGTTTGCTTTTAAATTCAAATACTTTCATGTTGAAATGCTATCTGAACTTTATATATGTAAAAGAAACTTGATAAAAAGATGTCACCACCCAAGTATTCAAGCCCTCCAAACCAAACTGCCCATCATAAGATTTTGAGGTTCCAATAAATATTTATTAATATTTGAAATGTTCCTGATTATGAACTTAAAGAGCAGCCTCAATATTAGCTGGCTCAAGCTGGGCGCTGGTGTCTCATGCCTGTAATCCTAGCTACTCAGGGGGCTGAGATCTGAGGGTTGAAAAAGTCCAGAAGACTCTTATCTCCAAAAAGCCAATCAGAAAACAATGGCAGTATGGCTCAAGTGGTAGAGCACTAGCCTTGAGCTGAAGAAATTAGGGACAGCGCCCGGGCCCAGAATTCAAGCCCCACGACTACCACCACCACCACCAACAAATTAGCTGGCTCACACCTATAATCCTTGCTATTCAAAAGATTGGGATCTATAGAACTGTAGTTCAAGACCCTGGGCATATGCTAAATTTTATCTTCAAAATAACCAGCTAAGGGCAGTGCTGGGGGTTGAATTCACTACTAAGAGTACTAGCACTAGCAAGTACAATGCCCTCAGTTCAAGCCTCAGTACAAAAATAAAAAAGTCAGACACTGGTGACTCAAATTTGTAACCCTAGCTACTTAGGAAATTGAGGTCTGAGGATGATGATCTGAGGTCTGAGGAAGCCTGGCCAGGCAGACAAATCTGAGAGACTCTTATGTCCAATTTACCAGCAAAATCCTGAAAGTAGAGCTGTGGCTCAAGGGTAGAGTTTAGCCTTGAGCAAAAAAGTTAAGTAAGAGCATGAGGCCCTAAGTTCAAGCCCAACATTTTACACACGCACACACACACACACGCACACACAAACGTGCGTGCACACACACGCAGTTTCATTAGTAAATAGAAATAAATGATTTTTAACCAATGTATATAGAGCAGGATTTAGAACACAGAGAAGTACTTCACAATAAGACAATTATTACTTGCATATTCACCTGACAGAGGCATAGATTTTGGAAAATTGATCAGGCTTGTCTCTGATGCACTTTGAAGCTCCCGAAGTCGGGTGAGGTACTGTTGTTGCCCCAGAGCACCATCTTCACTATCAAACGGTCTTTTCTGAGCAAGCCCCTGCTTCTGAAATGTCAACTTCAAACCACCTTCCTGTTCAAAAGATCATTAAGGCAAAAAATGTTAACAGTAACTTGTGCAGGACACAGAGAATTTTTTCACTTAGAAATGGTGAAGTAAAATCCCCTAAAACATTAATGAAGTTCTTTTTCTTGTTCATAAATCAAGAGAATAAAAGACTTAGTCAATATCTATAATGTATGCTAATCTATAATGTATACATTTAGCTTTAATTAAAAAATTTCTAGGTACCATCTATCCTTTTCTGAGTAAAGTTTTCATGTGACTATTGCATTGTAACATTTTCAGCTTCAGATGTATATCTCTAGGTACATTATTCATATGGTATTTTAAAGGATACTATCTACATTTTAGACACTAATTCAAAGATCATATTAAGATAAACAGTAGAGCATGCTAAGTGTTTCAAAGAGAAAGTACACTGACATACCATATAAATGTCAAATACAAGAATGAAAACAGTAAGAAATTGTCACACTTTTTAAGAAAGCAGCTTGGTCAGCAGAAGAACAATTTTCAGAAATGTAAGGAGAGAAACAGTTAATGATGATTCCTCTAGTAGAATATTCAAATGTAATAACCTGGATATCAAAAAAAAAATTAATGCCAATACCAGGAGACAAGTATGTGAAGGAAGAAGAATAAGAGCAGGCAGCCATTTGCAGGAAAAGCATGCTGCACACCGCAATCGCAATCAGGCCCTAGGGCAATAAAAATACACATACGTCTTTGATTTTCACTGTAAACTCCTTTTCTCGTACATGCTTCTTCACCTTTGACATTTGTGTTGACTGGTCTTGTTCTTCTTTGACACCAGCACCTGGGGGAGTGGGAACACTGGGCTCACTATATTCTGTAGCTGCTCCAGGGCTGTCCAGCAGTTTTGTGGTATAGAAAGAAGCCACTGTGTTAGCATCATAACTTCTTCTAGCTGAAGGCCACTTCCCTTTAAGAACTGTTTGACAAATACTGTCCAACCGGTTGATCATCACCCGATCCTAGAAAAGCAAGTAATATCAAAGTATAGTTTTAATAATAAGGCCAAACTTTTGGACATTAAATAGCCAAGAGCCTTTGAACCTGGTTTAACAGTGTATAAAATCTCTCACATATAACAGTCTCTCACTATAATTTTTTTATTCAAATATAAATTCCTGTTGAAGTTTGAAAAACATAACATACAGATATTTTTTAAAATTTGCTTTTAGAATAAAATAGAGGTTCTTCATCTTAAGACAACAATACAAAAATATATGACAAGAACACAGTCTCTTCTATATTTAATATGACAACCTCATTTCTAAAGATAAGTGTATTAGCATTAATATGTTAGTATTAATATACTAGTTTAGTCACACAGTTGGAGAACTGGATTAATTCTTAGTTGCTCCTAACACTGAATGTACAGGTACTTAAATGGGTTTTTGGTTTTGTTTTTGGTAGCTCACAGCTAGCTAACCTAAATTTCTTCAGGGAGACTGAATTGAAAGTTCCTATTTCATATAGAAGTACTTGAACATTAACTTGAATATAAAGATTTATTTTTTATTCGAAACAACTTAAGTTTATATTGAGGAGTATATACATTTAAGTACAACTAATTTAATGGACAGTAATAGTTCATACACTTATACTGCTAGCATCAATACATCAGACTACATTCTACTATTTTTCCCCATAAAAGAATATCTACCACCAAATTACACACACACACACACACACACACACACACACACACACTAAAAATGATGAGTCCCAACAACCAATTATTCTTTCACCTTTGGCCAATATGAGGCTGCCAGCATGTATCCACCTTGTAAGAGGTAAGCAGACTCTGGAGTCCCGTTGTTAGCTTGGAAACTATCCTGGGTCTCATCCTGTGTAGTGCTCAGTGATGCAACACTTTCTTCATCATAAGCTTTCATGTGAGGAGTACCTTCTGCTAAGAACAATTAGAACCACTTTTAAAAGACCACATAAAACAATTTATATACACTTCAAATTTATTTATATACACTTCAAATTTATTTGGAAATACATGTTAATGAAAACTTTCACCTAGAATACAATAAAGTAACCATTATTTTATTTTTTTAATTTTATTTATTTATTTTTGTCAGTTGTGGGGCTTGAACTCTGGGCTTGGGTGCTGTCCTGGCGCTCTTCAGCTCAAGGCGAGCACTCTACGGCTTGAGCCACAACGCCACTTCCGGTTTTCTATTGGTTTATTGGAGATAAGAGTCTCCTGGACTTTCCTGCCGGGGCTGGCTTTGAACCGTGATCCTCAGATCTCAGCCTCCTGAACAGCTAGGATTACAGGTGTGAGCCACCGGCACCCGGCTAGTAACCATTATTTTAAAATGGATCTTAGTTGGTACAATTTATCTGAATTAGGAGTAATGTAATACCTGATAGAAGACCATAATACTCTTCATGAAGTAGCTCTTAGAAATGGGCATGTTTTTACTTTGTTCATGTAATTGTAACCCCTCTGTACAGTATTTTCACAATTAAAAAAAAAAGAAAAAAAAAAAAGAAATGGGCATGTTTATATAGGATGTGGTGGCTCAAATCCATAATCTCAACTAGTAGGAGTTGGAGATTAAGAAGATCACAGTTCAAAGCCACCCCAGGCAAGAAAGCTAGCTCAAGTCCTTGCCCAGGCAAAAGCTGGGCTGGGCAAGGTAGTACAACACTGGTCATCCCAGATACATAGGAAATATGAATAAGTAAGAAAAAAACAATTGAGGCAAGCTGGGCATGAACACAGGACTCTATCCACAAAATAAAAGCAAAAAGAACATGGTTCACGTGGGAGCGTGTTAGAAAGAACAAGATCCTTCACCCTGTCCCAGAATCATAAAAAAATAAAACTGGACAACCCTGAAAGTAATGACTTGGGAGTTGTTACAAGAGTTTCTGGCTCTTATGGGTCATGATGCACCATGCTTGAGGCTTACTTATTTTATCTCCTTATTCCTGAATTGTTGGCCTACAGTAATAATACTTTGGAGAAGACAATTTAACATACTCTGTGATAAGCTATACAAGTTTAATCATCTCTTCTTTGGGAAGATAGGTATCAGGTATGGCCTAGGTTACTCTTCCTTATCTATTTAAGAGTCTTGGCAATAACAGTATTATCTTTTGTGTCACTTGCAGGGATTGAATTCAGGGCCTGGGTAGTGTCCCTGAGTCTGTCTTCAAGGCTAGTACTCTACCACTCTGGCATAGTACCACTTATGGTTTTTGAGTGGTTAATTGGAAATAAGAGTCTCACAGGATTTTTCTGCCCAGGCTAGTTTTGAACCTTGATCCTCTGAGTAGCTAGGATTATAAGTGTGACCCACCAATGTCTAGAACAATATTATCTTTTATTTGTTCACTAATCGACTTTTTCCAAGGAAAAACAGTATTAGATTTAATACAACCATAAAGAAATAAATCTGTTGAATAAAATTTGAAATTATACTTGGGATTTGACTTACATATTTTGTAAAGCATAGGACCAGAGAATATGTAATTCTAGTTTTTTTTTTCTGCTGTGGGGGCTTGAACTCTGGGCATGGGCGCTGTCCTTGTGCTCTTCAGGTCAAGGTGAGCACTCTACCTCTTGAGCTACAGCGCCACTTCCAGTTTTCTAGTGGTTTATTGGAGATAAGAGACTCACAGACTTTCCTACCTGGGCTGGCTTTGAACCGTGATCCTCAGATCTTAGCCTCTTGAGTAGCTAGGATTACAGGCATGAGCCACTGGTGCCCAGCTTCTAGTATCAATAGTTCTTTGCTAAGAAAATCTGAAGGCATAAAATTTAAGTTAACAGGGCTGGGAAGGTGGCTCAGTGGTAGAGCGCTCGCCTTGCATGCCTGAAGCCCTGGGTTCAATTCCTCAGCACCACATAAGCAAAAAGAAAAAAGCCGGAAGTGGTACTGTGGCTCAAGTGGTAGAGCACTAGCCTTGAGCTGAAGAGCTGAGGGACAGGGCCCAGGCCCAGAGTTCAGGCCCCATGACCGGACCCCCCCCCCCCAAAAAAAAATTAAATTAACAGTTTTAAGCACGTTTAAGTTATATGAATCAAGTTCTTTTTACTTTCATTTAAAAAGCTGTCATAAAAATAGCAAATTACTTTATGCTTATACCTCGCTTTTGGGCTTCCTCTTCTTCACTGTCACTTTCTTCTGATGAAGATGAAGAAGATGATGACGATGATGAGGAGGAGGAGGAAGATGAAGATGCTGAAGAACAAGATGAGGATGAAGAAGAACTAGAGCCTGATCGAGAATGGGAACAAGAAGAGGAGGAAGACGAAGAAGATGATGATCTGGAAGAACAGGATGATCTCTCAGACTCAGAGTCAGAATCAGAACTAGACTCTGATCCTCTTTTGTGGATTCTCTGTTTCTTAGAAGCTGGGTTTGGAGTTAGAGGTTCTGTTCTGGCTGAAACCATGCGTCTGTCTGTTTCACCTTTTCCACCAGATTTCTGGTCTTCAGCAGCCTGTGACAAAATTCCATTCTTTGGACTTACAGGCTCAGACTTTATTATTGTCCTGGTATCCACAGAAGACATAGATTCTTCTTCAGAAGAAGGAGGCTCTTCTTTAACGTTTTCATTTTTCACTTTTATATCCTCTAGAATACCTTTAGCATCTAGGAGCCTAGGCAGAGAGGTAAGAGAAGAAGCAGAAAGTGCTACTTGATATTGCTGTAAAAGTGGGGTAGAAGTTCTTGAATGCGCCATCTTACTTTGACTGTAGTTCCTTTGAGCTGTCATAAAGGAGAGTTCAGGATCACGAAGAATGTGATAGTCTGTTCGGCTCACCCCATGTTTAGCAGCACCAATAAGCAAATCCCTATCATGAAGGCCACATTCCCACCAGACTGGTAAATCTGGATTTGGATGGCAGAGCTTCAAGCGTTCAAACAACTGTGGATGTCGAAGGGCTTGTTCCCGTACTTTTCTTAGAAGTTCAATGCGATACAAAGTCCTCGAAGCACGTTCTTCTGTGATTGGTTGGATAAAAATATTTGGATCCACCAATTCTACATTGAAACAAGAACAAAAACATTAACCTCAAAAATATCTTATTAGACTTGGCTAGAGGCAAGACTCAAGCTAAAGGCCTTGAGTGCAAACTCTAGAATTGGCCAAATGAAATAAAACAAAAGCCCATCTTTATTAAGGATTTAAAACAATAAAACTTCTAAAATACAGAATCAGAATCATGGTACAATTTCCAGAATTTTATTTTTCTTTACAAGTGCTAGATAAACACTACTATCACTGATTTATCCTCACAGCAGAATTTTTTTTAATGTGTTTGCCTGAAAAATGTTTTCTAAAAAAATTACAAAAATTATGAAATAACACTAATCTCCATAAAATATGTAAAACACATTATCTATGGGTACACTAACAGTTTTCTTAATCAGAGAATATACTTGTTTGAACTCATTAATACAAATTAGAAGAATTAAAAGACACCTAATGAACAATTGTAATTTTGCACATTTCTTATTGTGTGTGTGTGTGTGTGTGTGTGTTGTGGGGCTTGAACTCTGGGCCTGGGTGCTGTTGCTCAGCTCTTCAGATAAAGGCTAATACTCTACCACTTGAGCACTAGCCTTGAGCTGAAGAGCTGAAGAGCTGAGAGACAGCGCCCAGGCTCACAGTTCAGGCCCCACAACTGACCAAAAGAAAAAAAAAAAACTATGTAATAAAATCTAAATAAAACAGTGTTTTAAAAAAAAAAAAAGTTACTGGGCCATTTAAATCAGTCCTATATTAAAAGAAGTTTAATGTAATAATGACACAAAAACACCTGAGGAGCCAATCAAGTCATGTGAACTTTAGGCCTGGGTCTAAGAATAGAAATGAAGCTGGTTGCCGGTGGCCTGTAATTGTAGCTACTCAGGAGGCTGAGAGCTGAGGATTGCGGTTCAAAGCCAGCTTGGGCAAGAAAATCTGTGAGAGTAGTGGCACTGTGGCTCAAGTGGTAGAGTACTCTACTTGAGCTGAGTGGCTCAGCGCCACTTCCCGTTTTCTGGTAGTTTACTGGAGATAAGAGTCTCACAGACTTTCCTGTCTGGGCTGGCTTTGAACCGTGATCCTCAGATCTCAGCCTCCTGAGTAGCTAGGATAGCAGGCGTGAGCCACCAGCACTGGGCTTGGAATTTAGTTTCTTTAGATCTTATTTTAGTAGGAGCATTAAGAAACAAGGGATATTTAAGCATAGTTTATAATTCTAAAATAGGGAAATTATAAATTTAGTAACTTTTGTGACTTAAAACTAGCATAAAAAAATTTATACATACCATCTTTGGAAGGAAGACGACAAACCCGCCGACACATCGAAACAAATGAGTACAAATATTTTTCCAAACTATCATCAGTTTTCTTGTGTAGACGGGCCATAGCTCGAAATTTTGTCCAATCAAATCGGCCTCTGTTAGGGTCAAAAACTACTCCAAATGTAGATACAACTCTATAAAAATCAGCTTCTTCTCTTCTTGTCCATCTATTTTGAATCAGATCAAAGAAAAAGCACTTTGGTCACTGATTTACTAAAACATTTCTAGTACCTAACATTTTAGAGTTAAAATCAGGGTTTTGCCTTGTAAATATATTTTAGAATTCTAGTCGACTGATCTATCCACTGTAATTTTTTGAGTACATATTTGTTGCACATTTACAGATAAAATAAGTATAAGATAAAAAGAAGACCCTGCTTTGCAAGGAAAATAATATAATTTTGGGAACATTAATAGTATATAGTAACATGTCCTGTTGCATGTTTTATAGAAACAAAAACTTTTAGGAAAGCACAGAAGACGGAGGCTCAATTCATACTTCAGTAACAACAAAAACATTACAGTAGCATTTTGCAGAGTTAGATGGACAAGGCTAAGATTGGGAAAAAGCCAGGAGAAAGAATGAGCAAAGTAGTAAGCACTCTGCATTTTGACAGAGGCCAGAGAATATTCCAGATTGACAAGAATATGGCTCATACTGGGGATAAAGTGATGGCTGGAATCAAACCATGAAATATGTTGGCTAAAAATAATCTCTTTCAAATAAAATCTTATACTATAGTAAGTTATAGGTCTCTAAATCATAATATGTTCATTTATAGAACAATTTCTTTGCTCAACTCATTGAATTGCTGTCTTTAATGAGTAAAAGCGTAGTGGAAAGACTTTTAAAAATGTTATTTGAGGGGCTGAGAAGGTGGCTCAGTGGTAGAGTGTTTGCTTTTCATGCATGAGGCCCTGGGTTCGATTCCTCAGCACCACATAGCACAAAAAGCCAGAAGTGGCACTGTGGCACAAGTGGTAGAGCACTAGCCTTGAGCTGAAGAGCTGAAGAGCTGAGAGACAGCGCCCAGGCTCACAGTTCAGGCCCCACAACTGACCAAAAGAAAAAAAAAAAAAAACTATGTAATAAAATCTAAATAAAACAGTGTTTTTTAAAAAAAAAGTTACTGGGCCATTTAAATCAGTCCTATATTAAAAGAAGTTTAATGTAATAATGACACAAAAACACCTGAGGAGCCAATCAAGTCATGTGAACTTTAGGGCTGGGTCTAAGAATAGAAATGAAGCTGGTTGCCGGTGGCCTGTAATTGTAGCTACTCAGGAGGCTGAGAGCTGAGGAATGCGGTTCAAAGCCAGCCTGGGCAAGAAAATCTGTGAGAGTAGTGGCACTGTGGCTCAAGTGGTAGAGTACGCTACTTGAGCTGAATGGCTCAGGGACAGCACCCAGGCCCAGAGTTCAAGTCCCATGACTGACAAAAAAAAAAAAAACAAAACCACAGACCAAATATAAAACAGGACTAGTAAATATAGGGTACAACAATCTTTATCAGCTGTAGCACAATTCTGAATATTTACCTGTATGGATTTATGTGCATATATGTACAAACATTTTGCTTTGATCAATTAGCATAGCACTCCTATGTGCTGGCTTTTAGAATGAGCAAATACACTTTGATACTTTATATTAAAAGTTCAATGCTATTGTCTTACCTCTGCTGCCTCTCTATCTTGG
Organism: Dipodomys spectabilis; assembly: GCF_019054845.1. NCBI lineage: Eukaryota > Metazoa > Chordata > Mammalia > Rodentia > Heteromyidae > Dipodomys > Dipodomys spectabilis. The sequence goes on along the minus strand of NW_024870807.1, from coordinate 256,032 downwards.
CTGCCATTTTAGGACTAAGAGTAGTTTCTTCACAAATAGGCTGAGTCACGCTGGCAGGCACTGAGAAGGTTGGCTGTATCTGCTGGATTTGTCTGTTTTTATTAGTTCGCTGATAGGCAGTGATGAGACGTCTCAGTCTTGTGGTTAATGCTGACTGAGTAGGCCAATAAATTTTATCCCCTTCCATCACTTGACCATCTGTATTTAAATAAACTCATGTCAGTAGGAATGATATATAGTACATATGTATTATATACAGATAGATGCTAATAGATACTATACAACATTTTCAAAAGTAGAAAAAATTCTCTACATTTAGAAAAAATTTTTACCTGGGTATGCTAACTCCCACTGGTAATCTCAGCTACTTAGAAACTGAAAAATCAATAGGATCATATTTCAAAGCCAGCATGGCAAAAAAAAGCCAATGAATCTCTTATTTCAACTAACAGGCTTGGAATGGTTATATCTTGTTCCCTTCTACAGAAGACCACAGTAGTAGAATCCCAGCCCAGGACAACCCTGAGCGGGAGGGGGGGGGGGGGGGGGGGGAATGAGACCCTCTCTAAAAAAATAAAGCATAAATGACTAGAAGTACCTCAAATACTGGGCATGCTTGCCAAGCAAACAGTCCTTAGTTCAAATACCAGTAAAACACAATAAGTGAAATAAACCAAAGAAACTCTCTTTAATCTGAAGAAAGGGGGAGAGATAGAATGGAAGAAGAGGATTAACCAATTTTTTGGTCATGAAATTTTTCTCTACAAAAAACTTACAATAAACTTAGAACCAGTACAAGTGAGCAGAATGCAATACAATAAAAAAAATCACAGTGTTATCTAAGTTAAGGTCATCTCATATACCCAGGAAATAAAATTCTTTGATTTCAAAATCTAATTTAGCAAACCAGTTTGAAAATATTCAGTAGCCTAACTTAAATAAAAGCTGAACTGAAATTCATGAGAAATTGAATACTATAAATTCTTCCAATCCAAGCCTTCTGCATTGACTCTCGATTTAGATAAAGTGAAAATACTTTTAGTTACAAGACAATGCTATGCTTTTAAGTTTTTTTTGTTTTTTTGGGGTGTGCTGGTCCTGGGGTTTGAATTCAGGGACCAGGTGCTATTGCTCAGTTTGAGGATTACAGCTAGTATTCTACCATTAGAGGCACAGCTCAACTTCTGACTTTCTTGGTGATTAATTGGAGATAAAAGCCTCATAGACTTTCCTGCTTGGGTTGGAAATCAATCTGCAATCCTCATATCTCAGCCTTCTGAGTAGCTAGGATTATAAGTGTGAGCCTAGCTATAAGGGGCCTAGCTGGCTTTAAAATTTTTAGTCACCTAATAAAGTGCAAGATCTAACTCTTTGCTTCCAATGTGTACTAAGTAGTATAACTACGTAAACTAGAATCAAGCTGTCCCTCCTGAGTGTCAGGAAGGGATGCTGTATCCAGCAAGTTTTGTATCAAAAGGAAGTAACAGCAGATCTCATTCAAAAAGCTGTGTACAAAATAAGTCATAGCAAATGGTTCCTAGTGTACATTTGGAAGTAATAAGAATCAGAATATACTGTACTGTTTTAATGATGAAATCTCAGATGTAATTATAAATTAAATCATTAAAGTTATCCAAATCTCTATTATATGAGATTGTAATAGCTGCAAGTATTGTTGAAATTCTTAAGTAGTATGCTCTAAGAGGATTCTAACTATATTCAATTAAAAATATAGTTATATTACAAATACTATAAAAGTATATCATGAGAATATGAATTTAAAAATAAAAAAATAATACTAACCTCCATCTGCTATAACGAGATCTCCAGGTGAGGAAACATCATCCTTAAAAAAATATAGAAAGGATGAAATTTGTTACAAGGTAATTGAGAAAAAAATAAGGAAAAAAAAAAAGGAAAACCAAATGTCAGTATAATAGAGAACTTCTTTCAAAACTGAATTTATCCCCTGTGCTATGAATCAACCCTAGGGGCTCAATCAGTTAAATATCCAGGCCAGGACTAGAATTTTTAATAATTTTAGCAAAAATAAAACTTGTAATTTTGTTTTCAAGTCTCACTTTAACATTTCCCTATTATAGCTCACACTTAAAACCTGTCACTATTTACTTAAATTATTTTCTTTTCAATAATTACAATAGCCAGTTTGTTTTCCTTACTCTTCTGGTATCGTTTTTTTTCAGCTTCCCATAAAACAAGGCTCAGATAATTGGTAACTTGTGAATCTCTCTCTCTTCTCTTTTTGGTGTTGGTCCTGGATGTTGAACTCAGGGCCTCAGTGCTGTCCCTGAGCTTTTGTGTTCAAGGCTAGTGCTCTACCACTTAAGCCACAGATCCACTTTCATCTTTTTGGTGGTAATTGAAGAGTCTAATGGACTTTCTGCCTGGGTTGGATTCAACTGTAATCTTCAGATGTCAGCCTTCTAAATAACTCAAAGAATAGGCTTGAGCCATCCGCATCCACTTCCCCTAGTCTTTATTTTTGGTTGGTCGTGGGGCTTGAACCCTGGGCTTGGGCACTGTCCCTGCACTCTTCAGCTCAAGGTGAGCGCTCTACTGCTTGAACCACAGTGCCACTTCTGGTTTTCTAGTGGTTTTTATTGGAAATTAGAGTCTCACAGACTTTCCTGCCTGGGGTGGCTTTGAACCGCGATCCTCAGATCTCAGCCTCCTGAGTAGCTAGGATTACAGGTGTGAGCCACCGGTGCCTGGCTTCCCCTAGTTTTTTAAAATAACCTTTTCTTTCTTTCCCGCCCCGCCCTGGTTTTAGCTTAAAATTTTTTAATAATTAAAAATTTATAGTAAATTATCAGAAAATCTTTAGAATATTTTTTGTTGTATGTTAATAATTACTCATAGTACTTTATCCATACATTTAAAGTTTTTGGATATTCATTTTTATTAAGGGATTCATTTAAACAAGCTATATAACTAGTCCAGTGTCTCCCTCTTGTTATGGTACAATATATTTTTGGCTTAAGAGATCTTTGAGCATGCATGAAAAAGAATTAAACCATAAGCTAAAGAGAAGTCAATACTGTGGCTAGAATTTCTCAGGGAGACATTCTTCTTTTCCAGCCAGAGCCCAAACTGAGAAAATATCCTTGCTGTTTTCTATCATTGTCAGAGAATATTGCCCCTTGAATGTACTACTTTCATACTTACAGCAATTTCATTAGCCAAACACTGGTGTAAGCCCTGGCTCTTAATGTCACATGCAAGCCCCTTTGCTACCCACCTAATTGAAGTATCATCTGAGTCTTATTCGTATAAATATTTCAAATTTTATTTTGTTTTTAGTCAAGGGGCTTAACCTCTGGGCCTAGGCATTGTCCCCGAGTTCTTTTGCTCAAGGCTAGTGTATACCACACTGAATCACAGTGCCACGTCTGGTTTTCCAGTGGTTAATTGGAGAAAAGAAGAGTCTCATGGCCTTTCCTGCCTGAGCTAGCTTTGAACTGAAATCCTCAGATCTCAGCCTCTTGAGTAGGTGGGATTACCGGTGTGAGCCACTAGTGCCCCACTCAAAAATTCTTAATTTCTTTAAAGAACCTTTTCCATAGAGATTTTAGATTCTACCCAATTTTTGTTCTTACTGAAAAGTTTATATAGTACATATATACTATATATATATAGCATATTTATACATTCTATAGGATAGTTATATAAAAAAAATTAAAATAGAGGGAAGAGACCTAGAGGAATTCCAAGCTGCTACAGTATAGGTGTAAGTATAGCTGCATTCCCTATAGTTGTATACCTTTACTATTTATTTATCTCTCTGATTGGGAAATTTCGCTAGACACTGTGTTTCTTAGCTTCTTAAGTATAGCATGTGGGCAAATCCCATTTTATCCACATTTCATCTTGTCGAGGGAAGGGATCAAAACTTAGAATGAAATGGTAATTCCTCTGTACAAAACATTAATAACTAACAAACAAAACCCTCGGAATGAATTTGTTGGCTCAAGTTAATCACTGACTTAATCTTTTGAACAGAAAAATTATGTACATGGAAAACAGTTGAAGGAAAACCAGGCAAAGGAAAGCAAACAAGAAATATCTAAAATTCAGTATTTAAAAAATCTAATCCAAAACATACCTCTATATCATCTTTAAAAATGGCAGGAGCAGGTTTATATTCTGGATCTTCAACATCTCTGTTAAAATACCAACAAATGCTCTGATTATTGTAATGGAAATAGGAACATATAACAAGTAAATAAAATAGTAAACAAATAAATGAAATCTCACCAAATAAAAAAATAAAAACTGAAATCTGCATGAAAGCTACACAGGGTAAATAAAAAGAAAGTTCTACTTCACTCTTATTCCAAGTTCAATTTCAATTGTGCTATTAACATAAAAGGTCTTTCGTGTTCCTTTTTTTTGTGAGATTACACAAGGCTTTATGACATGTATAATGATACCACATTTCTCTTAAACTATAATATTGTTGTCTTTCTTTTTCCCTATTATTTTATGGTCTAAATGAAGCAATATACTTCTATTGGAGTGAAAAAATAAGACTTGTTAAAAGAACAGGTATGAGCCAGGTGCTGGTAGCTCATGCCTGTAATTCTAGCTACTTAGGAGGCTAAGATCTGAAGATTGAGGTTCAAAGCCAGTTTGGGCAGAAAAGTCCATGAAACTTTATGCCTGAAGTGGCACTGTGGCTTAAATGGTAGAGCATGAGCCTTAAGCAGAAGCAGTTCAGGAATAGCACCAAAGCCTTGTGTTCAAGCCTCAAAACTGATAAAAAGTAAGAAAGAAAGAAAGAAGGAAGGAAGGAAGGAAGGAAGGAAGGAAGGAAGGAAGGAAGGAAGGAAGGAAGGAAGGAAGGAAGGAAGGAAGGAAGAACAGGTATGAGGAAGCGGTGTTTAGGGGCAGATCACATGACTAGCATGCATATGGCCAAGGTTCAACCCTCAATATATATAAACCCTAACTTCTTAGTGTCTAATCAGATCTTCTATAATGTAAACTAGGTTTCTCTTATTTCTATACCATTTGAAGGTAACTGTCACCTACAAAGACTATTCCCATGCTGAACAGCAAAGATGCAGGAAGAACTTGTAATTGACAGGTACATACCCATCCATATAATCATTTGCTCTCTGTTCTGCAGCCACTGCTTTGTCATCAGGTTTTCCCACTCTTTCCAAGAAGCATAATGCTGGGTCTGCTCGAATAGTGTTATATTTTTCATAACCTGAAAGGATCACCAATTACAGGAGCAAAAGGATAAAAGAAGAAAGGTGTGTAAATTAAGCATTCCTTATATGTATGATATTTTTAGACTAAAGGAACCACACATTTAAATTTTATAGGTTAGCTGTGTTTTTTAGAAATTATCAGAAACACTACCTGACCTGGTAATATTTATAAAACCTTAGATAAAATGTGTCTGATAGGAAGAAAGAATAAGTAAGTCATAGACACATGAATATATTTCATATATATATGAATTTCCTAAGAAGAAATTATATGAGACTTATATCCCAGGAGAGAAGCAGGCAACACAGAACACCCTCTCATCAGGAAATGTAATGAATAACAGACTCTGATATTTTATACTTTTAATACTGTGTATATAACAAGGTATTACTGCAATAAGTCTTTAAGTATAAGTAAATGAACAGAGGAGAAACTGAATTACACTCCACATAAACAGGGCTCCAGTCTAACTTACTTCTTACTTACCGTGTTTAAATACTCCAATAAGGAGTGACTTGTCAGCATCAAAGTCCCACCAATCAGCAGGAACTTCTGAATGATCTGGTTCTGGTACCCAAACATCAATGTCACTTTAAAAAACATCATAATATATGACATTATGAATTATTAGAAACAGGTATTTTTAATAAAGAAATTAGGATTTTAATTCATTGATTTTTCCCATTTCCCAGAGATTCTATCAATTAAAATTGTGAAATAATGAAACAGTAAAACAACAACAAAAAACCCATAACTACTACTGTTAGCTCAATAGAGGAAATGAGTTCAACAATTTTAATATAATTAAGTTCCAACAATTTTAATATATAAGAAATCATATATCTCCTGCAAATAATTTATAGGCAAAGAGTTTTATTGTAAAGTTGTCAGTAAACATGACAAAACTACGTGGTTGAAATATTTTGTTTTCTAGATTAGAAGACTGAGACTCTAGCTGGGCGCTGGTGGCTCACGCCTGTAATCCTAGCTACTCAGGAGGCTGAGATCTGAGGATCGCGGTTCAAAGCCAGCCCGGGCAGGAGAGACCGTGAGACTCCTATCTCCAACAGACCACCAGAAAACCGGAAGTGGTGCTGTAGCTCAAGTGGTAGAGCGCTCGCCTTGAGCTGAAGAGCTGAGGGACAGCACCCAGGCCCGGAGTTCAAGCCCCACAACCGCCAAAAAAAAAAAAAAAAAAAGAAGACTGAGACTCTAAAAAGGTAAATAAATTGCTTTATATAGCAAAACAAGTTATATTTCTACTAGACTACTTTTGCTAATAACACTGAAAGGTTTTAATTTATAATTTGATTAAAACATGAAGTGCTACTTGTAATTTATGTATCAAATAACATGTTACAAATGATAGAGTATTAAAAACTGTAATAATAATAAATCCATCATGTTTTGGCAATTTGATTGCTTTCATGAGTAAGAGATGGAGTCTCTTAGGCTATTCTGAATGGAATGGAGATCCTCCACTTGTAGCCTCTTGAGTAGCTAGCTTTACAAGTGTCAGCCACTGATTCCCAGCTCATTTTACTTTTTTTTTTTTTTTTGGTTGGTCATGGGGCTTAAACTCTGGGCCTGGGTGCCATCCCTCAGCTCTTCAGCTCAAGGCTAGCGCTCTACCACTTGAGAGACAATGCCATTTCCAGCTTTTTCAGCTTATGTGGTGCTGAGGAATCGAACCCAGGGCCTCATGCATGCAAGGCAAGCACTCTACCACTGAGCCACCTTCCCAGCCCCATTACTTTTACTTTTAATTCATTTATATGAACATGTTAATTGTATAAATGGATCATTGTTTTTCTACATATGCATATAATATAGTTTATGTTTACTCCTTTGATCACACTCCTATCTTGCCTCCTCATTTTCACATAGTTTCAATGTTTTATTGTCCTATTTTCACACATGTATGTAATGTACTTTGAACATATTCACACTACATCCACTCTCTACTTTCATTTAGCTCCTTCTATAGATATTTAACTCCTTGCCCCAACAATCCCTTCTGACATCCATGCCAATTTTTTAAAATGTCTACATGTACAATGTGATTTTGTCTGGCAACTTTATTAACACAATAATCCCCAACTCCATTTATTTTACTGTGAACAATGTCTTGTTTATGACTGTAATTATTGTATACATATACCACATTTTCTTTATCAGTTCATCAGTTTACGTTATAGTTAGACTCAATGTGTAACTTGATTATTGTGAATAGTGCTGCTACACACATGAGTTGTAAGGTATTTCAAATACAAGCTGATTTAACACTCTTTCAGATGTATGCCCATGAATGGAATAGCTGTATCTTGTGAAAGTTCCATTTTCAGTTTTTTGGTTGGTGTTTTTTTTAGGTATCTCCATAGTGATTTTCATGGTGGCTGTACACTAACTTACGTTCCCACCAGCAGTGGGAGGCTTTGCTTCTCCTTTCACCCTCACATACTTGCTAGTATTTGTTGTTTTTGGTTTTCTTGATGGCAGCCATTCTGACTGAGGTGAGATGGACTCTCAATGTTATTTTATCTGCACTATTTTTAGGGCTAAAGATTTTGAACTAAAAGGTTTATTTCATAACCACAATGATTTAAAACACTTTTACTTTAACCTAATACATAACTAACTAATATTTGACAATGACTAGTAAATGAGTAGTATTAATTAATTGCAGGTGTAAATTACCGCACTGACCTAAATTACCATACTGACCTATAGCACTTTCTTTTTTCTTTTTTTGGTCAGGTGTGGGGCTGGATCAGGGTCTGGGCATTGTCCCTGAGCTTTTTCACTTAAGGCTATCACGCTATGATTTTGCGCCACAGCTCCCCTTTTGGTTTTCTGGGGTTAAATTGAAATAACAGTCTCATAGACTTTCTCCTCAGGTTGGTTTCAAACTCTGACCCTCAGGCTCCTGAAAACTAGGATTATAGGCATGAGCCAATAGTGCCTGGCACCTTCGCTACACTCTTCAAGGAATTTGTGAGACTTTAAGTGAATACTCAATTATACAAAACTTTATTTTGAAACAAAGTTGCAAATAGAATTTGTTTTAGCTTAGTATAGAAAAAGAAAAAAATGATTTTCCTGTAATGTGGCAAAAACTGGAAAACAGTGGTACTAAAGGAGATTGCTTTTCCTTATGTGTATTAACTGTATGAGAGCTAATGTGATAGTTCAATGTATGTAATGATATTTTGAGAATATTCAACCTCTCTAGATACATAGGGGGTATGTGTGTGTATAATTACTAACTTGAATTTCAGGCTTGCAAAGCATGGTAGAGGTACCATTTGAGGAATGTCCCTACTCTGGATATTGATTTTTGACAGAGTTCCCAACTGGTTCTAACAAAATTTTAGGACTAGATGGTAATGGAAATAAGAAAGAATACTAGTATAGGAAATTAAAGTGGAAAAAGTGGGTTGGAAGTTCCCCATGCCAACCATCAGATGTCACTCTGCTCCAGAACTGTGACTATCTGAGGTAGGCAGCTCCTGTTTATAAAGAATCAATCAGTATATATTCAACTGGGAAAAAGGGATTCAAAAGGGAATAAGGAATTCAGTTTGTGAATAGAGTCTTGGAACACAGAGTGTAGATTGAATAATATGGGAAATTGGACATGAAGATGATAATGGCTAATTGTAAGAGAACACAATGACAAAGTTACAGAATTATGAGAAGTACACACGTTATGTTTGAAGAAGTGAATTCCTTCCTATTTAAGAAGCAGCGCTGTGGCTAGTGATGGCAAGATGAATGACTATAACAGACTATGGCTGCAATGAAGAGAAGGAATACGATGGTGGAAAAAGCCAAAAGATAAAGATGATGGGATCCTATGGGATCACCATAATAGGAGGGGACAAAAAGAATCAATATAAGAATTTAAGTTTTAGATTTCATGGTAGAAAGCTGAAAGAATTTTTGTGTGTATGTGTGTCTGTGTGCGCATGTCCCAGCCCTGGAATTTGAATTCTGGGGACTTAGCGCTCTCCCTGAGCTTTTGAATTCAAGGTTACCACTCTACCACTTGAGCCACAGCTCTACTTCCAGCTTTTTTTTGGAGTGGGGAGGGGAGGTGGATAGCTGGAGATAAGCATTTCACGGACTTTCCTTTCCATAATCCTCAGCTATCAGCCGTCTGAGTAGCTAGGATTACAGGTGTGAGCCACTGGTGCCCAGCAAGATAATTTCTTTTTGATAGTTTCATTAGATTTTCTCTGCAAAAAGAGAAAGAATATCACATTCTGAGAATAAAGTGTTGAGTACTACGTTAAAGCATGCACAAATAAGAGGTTTAAAATGGATGTTACAGCTGGGCAATGGTGACTCAGGCCTACCTAGGAGGCTGAGATTTGAGGACTGAAGTTCAAGGCCAGGCTAGGCCAGGCCAGCCAGGAAAAACCATGAAACTCATATCCAGAGGTGGAGCTCTTGCTCAACTGCTAAAGTACTAGCCTTGAATAAAAAAAAAAAGAAGCTCAAAGACAGAGATCAAGCACCAGGACTGGTACAAAAACAACAACAACAAAAAATAACCTGGAAGCTACAGAGAAAAGAGGATAAATCTGATACAAACTACTTGAGTAAGAACATGACAGAAGATTAACCTGGAAACAGAAAGTTCCTCATGGCTTTGGCCTGGTACCCCTGGCATACAGCGGAGTGTAGTTCTGTTTGCCTATTTCCTATTCATTGTTACTATAAACTCCCTAAGTATAATTGTGTTTGTCTTTCAAACTCTACTGTTTCACACAGCCCAGTGCTTAATCAGTACTGTAAACTGTTTCTGGACCTGGAGATATAAATCACTAGTAGAATTCTTGCCCTAGGTTAGATCACTAGCACCACCACCCAAAAAAACAAAAAACAAAAAGATAAAGGTAATGGAGAATGGGAAGAAAGTGGTTCAGTTACTGCATTTGTGCCCGCTTTAATGATATTAAGGTTATACATCCCTCAATTATATGGCACCATTGTAGTCATATCATGACTTTCAGTGATAAAGCCAAAGGCAAGTACAATAGAAGAAGATAATTAACTGGCCAGGGTAAATTCTCTATAATTGGGAAATTTTCTTTCTTGTCAATTTCACTGAATTAAAGAGCTATTTACTAAACAATTTTTTTTCTGATCATATAGTTGTTGCCTTATTATGTTATTGGAAAATATAAACATTATTTACCTTGCATCAACTCCATCAAATACTTTCTGACACTCACTTCCAATAACTTCTTGCTTCAGATAATATAGCATCCTCACACGAAGCAAAACCCTGAAAGACAAGAATAAAGGAGCTGGGAATGTGGCTTATAGGAAGAGTGCTTGCCTCACATGCATGAAGCCCTGGGTTCAATTCCTCAGTACCACATAAACAGAAAAGGCCAGAAGTGGCACTGTGGCTCAAGCGATAGAGTGCTAAGTATGAGCAAAAGAAGCCAGGGACAGTGCCTAGGCCCTGAGTTCAATCCCCAGGACTGGCAAAACAAGAACAAGCATATCATCCCTTAGAAAAAATAAACATGGGGTGAAAATTACGTAGAAATATCTGTACAGATGTTTTTTCAGGGGAGAGCAGTAATGGAATATGAACTCAGGCTCTTAAACATGAAAGGTAGGTGCTGTATTATTTGAGCCATGACTCCCACATTTTTTTCTTTTAGTTATTTCTCCCAAAGGCTCTCACTTTTGCATGGACTGGCCTCAAACTTTGATCCTACCGATACCTCTTGCATGGCTAAGATGACAAGTATAACATTTTTACACAATCTTTTTCTCAATCTTCACCATCATCATTAGTTAATAACCAAGGATGATAAAATGAGCTGATATGGAGGCCAGTGTTATTTGTTGGTGAAAACGATAATAGGGAAGCAAGATTGCTGAGAAATATGCTATAAAAATAAGATTGGTATTAGTCTTATATCTCACATGAAGAGTAATAAACTCAGAAAGGTGAATCTTAAAACAACTATGTTAAAAATACTCTACTACCTACTTATTACAATGGTGTTTTATATGTTTTTTGTAGCCTTCATCTTGAAGTAGTTGCTCAGGATTGTATTTTCGAAGCCAGTCTGCTTTTTGTATGTCAAATGAGCTTGTTTGAGTTTTTACTTTCTTCCCTTTCCGACCCCTGGGCACAGGAGCTGACAGGCCTGTTAAAATGAGAAATGCATGTAAAAGAGGAGTAATTGTATAAAGAGCCGAAATTTGAAAGCTTTTTATAATCCAAGAAATCTATGGAGACTTCTTCTAGTATGTGCAAATTATAGAGATATCTTTAAAATAGTAATGGTAATGATAAATGTTGCAAAAATTCTACAAATACCTAATAATTCTGTGTCTCAAATAAGAGTAATCATTGTGATTTTGTTTGTAGTCTTATCAAACATTTCCCCATTTTACTTTTGCTGTCCTTGTTGTTGTTATTATTATTATTTTTGTCGACCGTAGGGTTTGAACTCGGCACTGTCCCTCAGCTCTTCAGATCAAGGCTAGTGCTCTACCACTTGAGCCACAGCACCACTTCTGGTTTTCTGAGTGGTTTATTCAAGATAAGAGTCTCAAGGACTTTACTGCCTGGGCTGGCTTTGAACAGCAATCTTTAGATCTCAGTCTCCTGAGTAGCTAGGATTACAGGTATAAGCCACTGGCACTCAGCTTCCCCTTGTTATTGAAAGATACAGATCAGGTCAACTAAAGTAATTTCATTTCTTTGACATTTTTCTTGTGAAATACTTTAAAAAGTATTCCTTAGCTGGGTGCCAGCTGCTTACATCAGTAATCCTAGCTACTTAAGAGGCTGAGATCTGAGGATTCTTGCTCAGAGCCAACCTGGGCAAGAAAGACTATGAGACTCGTATCTCCAAGTAACCACCAAAAAGCCAAAAACAGAGCTGTAGATCAAGTATAGATCACTAGAATAGAAAGAAAAGCTCAAGGACAGCACTCAGCCTCTAAGTGCAAACCACAGGACAGGCACACACACACACACACACACACACACACACATACACACAAATACCAATTTTTTTTTAAAACTTTCCTGGCTATCCTAGTTATATATCCCATCTTTCTTCAGTTTTTCTGTGAAGGAAAAAGTTACATATCACTGAAGTCCCTGTATAAGTCTCTCAATGTAATTTACTCATTCCATCAGACAGATCTGCACTAAGAAATTTGGTTTTCATTCAGTACATGACTTTCTACATTATTTTCAGATTTTTACATTACACATGTAATCCTATAATTTATTTATTGGTCTTAATACTTACTAGATTTGTTCATAGCTGACCTGAGGTTTAGTTCATCCCATTTTCTTGGTGTTACTTTACTGCATGGCTGTTATTTACTTATCTTCATGGTGTTTCAATTGTTTCATTAGTCATTCTTTTTTTGTTTTTTTTTTTTTGGGGGGTTCCGGTCGTGGGGCCTAAACTCTGGGTCTGGGCACTGTCCCTCAGCTCTTCAGCTCAAGGCTGAAGAGCTCAAGGCTCTACCACTTCAGCCACAGCACCACTTTCGGCTTTTTTCTTTTTGCGTATGTGGTGCTGAGGAATTGAACCCAGGGCCTCATGCATGTAAGGCAAGCGCTCTACCACTGAGCCACCTTCCCAGCCCCTCATTAGTAATTCTTTACAATTACTAATGTCGTTTTGACCACCGCTTCCAATTTTTACTTTGTTTCCCTTACCATATTATAGCATGTGAAATTGATAAATAGAACCAATAAAAGGATTATTTTTCCTAATAATTTTGGAAGGTTTATATTGTGTTATCTTTTCATAAATTTTGCTTTTATATTTTAAGACTGTTCAGTTAGACACATGTAAATCTATGTTATGCATTTTTATTTCAATTATTAGGTAATGTTCCTTTTATCCCAACTAATTCTTTCCATTCTAAAGCTGACTTTGTGAGGATTGGGATTGGGGGGGAGGGGGGAGGCTGGGAAGGGATGTGAAGGGTAAACCAAAGGAGGAGGCTGCAATGCTTGGTAAGAAATGTACGCATTATCCTGACCATGTAATTGTAACCCCTCTGTACAGTATGTTCACAAATCAAATAAAATAAAAAAAAATAAAGCTGACTTTGTGGTACAATGTTATTACTAAAACATTGGTATTTGTAATATTAGATTTTATTGATGTGTAATTGTTACTGAATCTTCTTTAGTGTCTCCTACTATCTCGTTAAAGTATCAAACTATTGATACTTTATTATACTCTTATAATTTTTATTTTTTGGCTCTCCTCCCAGGGCTTGAAGTTAGGGCTTGGACACTGTCCTAGAGCATTTGTGATTGGTCCATAATTTTTTTTTTAACAGATAAAGCTATAATGTGCTTACATACACTTATTCTCATCAAATTTTCCCCCAATCATCCTCTCTGTATTTTTACAATGATATAAATTGTTCTGTATTTAACTTATCTCCACTCTTACTGACTTAGAAACTACATAATACACATTTTAAAATATACAAACTTAATTTTCCTAATAAAATTTCTATTTTATATTTCAAACAATTTTCTCAAATTCATCATTTAATCCTTTTATTTCTTTCTCAGTTCTGCTACAATTATCATGTGTAGGTTTGAGCTTTCTCTTTATAGACTCTTACTCTTTCAAAGTCACAGTATAATGACTTTACAGATAGCAAATTCAAAGTATTATTTTGCCCATGGTAACATTGTTTCATTGTAATATTGTTCATTTTATTTTACTTGTCCTCTCTTTTAATTATCTTTTTTTTGGGGGGGGGGGAGGGGTTTGCTGGTCCAGGGAATTAAATAGAACCTGGGTGCTTTTGTGCTTAAGATTAGCATTCTACCACTTGAGTCACAGCTCTACGTCTAGTGTTTTGGTGATAAATTGGAGGTAAGAGTCTCATAGGCTTTCCTGACTGGGCTGGCTTTGAACCTTTATTCTCAGATCTCTAAAACCTTCTGAATAGCTAGATTACAGGCATAAGCCACCAGCATCCAGCTTGAATTGTCTTTAAGAAGCTATTTAAAGGTCTTTCAATTATCAAGCTCATTTTAAGAGTTTATCTTTACCCTGTATTTCATGTTATTTTTCCCAGATGTCTTAAAATCTTTGGTCATGTTTTAAAATAATAATAACAAAGCTAATGGGTAGCCTGCAAAAGACAGGGCCTGTGATTGTGGCATCACTCAAGAATAACTGGATAGGATTTTTTCCCCTATTATTTTTAGGTTTTCAGTAGGTCAGACTTACCAGATAAGATTCCTTAGTTTTCTTCTTTAAATAAATTGACTACACATTTGTTTAACATCCTGTAGTAGCTCTATATCAAACACCAATCGTACAAATAAATCTCTATTTTAGCCTCTCTCCAGAGAATACACTTTAGACATCTTTCCTGTGAAGAGCTGAAGAGGTATTTAGGGACGTAACCCCTTTTAAACAGCTTTTAATTGCAGACTCTAACTTTTCACTTATAGAGGCAAGACTTCTGAAGTCTTTTGAGAAATCTGTGAAGCAAATTAGTGTTGGTTTTTCTTTGCCTTTTCCATAGCTGAACCAAGATTCAGCACTCTCTCAGAACAAACCTGTTAGCTTTCAGCTTCTATAATTCTGTTATTTTCATTCTCAGTCTTCTTGTTTTTGAGGATTTATTTTGAAATTATAGGATATAGAGCTGGGCACTGGTGATTCTCATGCCTGTAACCCTAGTTAGGATCGAGGCTGAAAGCCAGCCTGGGCAGGAAAGTAAGGACTCTTTTTATTTCCAATTAACCACCAAAAAGCAAGTGGAGCTATGGCTCAACTGGTAGAGTACTAGCCTTCAGCTAAGGATGGTGCCCAGGCTCTTAGTTCAAATACCAAGACAGGCACAAAAATAAAAAATAAAATAAGCATATACAAAAGTAGATGAAACAGTATGAATATAACTCTCTGATACAAAATTATCAATCCCATATCCAAAATTATCTACCAACATCAAACTTTGTTTCATCTATACGTTTTTCTCAATTTCCTATTATGTTATGAAATAAATGGAAGACATTAGAAATTTCCTACTAGTTTTTTTTAGTTTCTATTTTAGTTTTTACTATCTAAAAAAACTTTTAAAAATGCAATCAGTATTTAAATGCACAGTTTTCTAATGACAACAATGAAACTCTTTCCCCAGGCTGTTTGTTTCAATCAGGATCTAAGTAAAGCCTCAAAAGTGTAGTTGGGGGGCTGGGAAGGTGGCTCAGTGGTAGAGTGCTTGCCTTGCATGCATGAGGCCCTGGGTTCGATTCCTCAACACCACACAAGCAGAAAAAGCCAGAAGTGGCGCTGTGGCTCAAGTGGTAGAGCGCTAGCCTTGAGCTGAAGAGCTCAGGGACAACACCCAGGCCCCAAGTTCTGGCCCTATGACTGGAAAAAAAAAAAAAAAAAAAGTGTAGTTGGTGATGACTCTAAACTCTTCAATGTTACAGCAGGGTTACATTTTTGGTATTATTAAATGTTTTGGGCTAGACAGATCTTTATTATGAGAGACTATCTGCACTGTTGCCTCTGCTCACCAGAAGCCAGTATCATGGTAAAAGTTGAGACACACTGTGCTGGTTGTAGGATTAAGGTGTTAGATAATCTCCACTGGTTTATAGACATCCTACTCAAACAATTCATTTGTTGAAGCCATATCCTTATTTTTTCTATGAGTTATTAAGCTTAATGTCTTCATTTTCTCTTCTCTTCTATAAATGGAGATTTAACAAAGAGTGAAATCGGTGTTTGTGCTAATTCTTTTTTCTTTACACAAAAGCCAGTTTGCTATGTTAATTTGTCTCCTATTAAGACACTATTGAGACACTACCACTGACCACTCATCTAAGATATATGCTTTCTGTTGTGCTTCATCTCAGTATATAGCATATAATTATTATCACTTCACAGCATTTGGTTCAATGTGTAATTATTATTATTATTTTTTTGCTTATGTGGTGCTAAGGAATTGAACCCAGGGCCTCAAGTATGCAAGGCAAGCGCTCTACCACTGAGCCACCTTCCTAGCCCGTGTGTGTGTGTAATTATTTTTTACATTCTGTCTACCTGTCTAGAATATAAAGTTTATGAACATGGGAAACTCTTCTGATTTGTTTTTTTCCCAGTGATTGTGCAAGACATACCTAACAGTCACTCACTGAATTTCCTTTATTTAACAAAATGGCAACAAATTTAATGGCATAGCAATAGTTTGTATAGTAAATAAAAGTATACTACA
This sequence comes from Dipodomys spectabilis, assembly GCF_019054845.1. Classification (NCBI taxonomy): domain Eukaryota; kingdom Metazoa; phylum Chordata; class Mammalia; order Rodentia; family Heteromyidae; genus Dipodomys; species Dipodomys spectabilis. Next base: position 239,532 of record NW_024870807.1, on the reverse strand, counting down.
ATATAATTATAAAATTCTGTTAACAAAGCTATAGATAAAAATTGTAGGACAGAATTGACAATGGTATAGTCACTTAGGATAGCAAACTGAAGACATTAGAAAAAGTTAAGATGTATACTGATGTACCTCAAAGTCTAATATTTTATAATATTTGAGGAACATGTTAAAAGGCAGATTCTGACTCAGTAAGGGTAAGGCCTTTCTAGGAATGTTCCAGGAGATAATACTGATTTACCAGCTACATTAAGGTACTAAAAATGTGCACTTACACTTCAATAATTCGATTTTTGGATGAACAGTAAGTTAATGAGGTTTGAATTCAGGGCCTCAAGATTGCTAGGCAGATGGTCTACTGCTGAGCCATGCTTTCAAGCATTTATTTAGAAATAGGGATGATTTCCTGTCCAGGCACATGCCTGAATCAAGATATTGTTTAAGGATTCCACCTTGGTTGAATGACAAGTATGTAACACAACTATTCTGCCTAAAGCTGGTCTAAAACCTTGATGGTCTCAATCCCAGCCTCTCAAAGATCTAGGAATATAGATGTGAAGCACTGGGGCTCATCTACCTTTTGAAACATACATTACTGAAAGATTTATTCAATGGACAAGAAGGAATATGCAAAGTTCTTTACTCAATCTTACAAAAAAAATGTGTGTGTGTGTGTGTGCATGCGTGCGTGCGTGCATGTGTGTTTGTGTGTGCTGGTTCTGGGGCTTGAACTCCAGGCTTAGGTCCCAGAGCATTTTTTTTTTTTGTCTTTTCTTTTTTGGTACTGGGGATCGAACCCAGGACATTGCACTTGCTAGGCAAGCGCTTTGCCACTGAGCTACATCCCAGCCCCCCAGAGCATTTTTGCATAAGGCTAGCACTCTACCATGTGAGACACAGCTCTACTTCTTGCTTTCTGTGGTTAGTTGAACATAAGGGTCTTATGGACTTGCCTGCCCTCAGAGCTTAGCCTCCTGAGTAGCTAGGATTTCAGGCATGAGCCACCAGCACCTGGCTTGAATCTTATTTTTAATTGTATAAAATTGGAAACTTAAACACATCATTAAAGAAGATGCTAACTGAATTGCGTTATGGAATAATAAGCAAAAGCAAAAGAATGACATCAAGCTATTTTAACATACGTGTAAAGATCTTGAAGGTATACTATAAAAAGAACAATTTGAAAAAATGACACATAAAACCTAATGCACTAAACACAACACTAGTGTGTGTGTGTGTGTGTGTTGTTTGTATATATGTGTGTGTGTGTATGTGTGTGTATATATATATATAAATATCTTCCCCCCCGCCCCCCCCATTGACAGATCGGTCATGGGGCTTGAATTCAGGGCTTGGGCCATAAGCTCTTCAGTTCAAGGCTAGTGCTCTATGACTTTGTTCCACAGCACCATTTCTGGTTTGCTGGTGGTTAACTGGAGCTAAGAGCCTCATGGATTTCCTGAAGAAGCTGGCTTTGAACCATAAGCCTCAGATCTCAGCCTCTTGAGTAGCTAGGATTACAGACATGAACCACCAGTGCCTAGCTTACACTAGTGTTTTATAAAGCTGAAATTTTGAGGATAGAGAAGACTATGTTTAACATCAGCTGAAGTGCTACAACAGTTTATAGAAGAGTAGTGTTGCCTACATAATCAAAAAAGTTTATTAAAAGAAAACAAAAGCATGCTCTTACCTAGATGATTTTGTAGCTCACGTGTCTGTCCATCTTCAGTTGGTGTAATGAGATCCCAGATGAAACCTTTAATTTTTTCATCTCCTCGGTAATGAACGAGACAATATGCTAAAAGAGCTCGGCAAATTATTTCTACATCATGCTCATTTAGCTGCCTTTTAAAACGTCCATGAGAAAGAATTTCTCTCCATCGGCCCCATCTGTTTAAGGAAAGTATATTCACATTAATTTTAGGCATGTTTGGGACAAAAAAAAAGTAACTCATGGACAAAAAATATGAAAAACTAAAAAAAAATTCAATTTGCTAAAATTTTCCCGAATATCTGTAAAGATTTTCTAGTATATTTTACTCAATTTTACTTTATGTACTTTGTACTAGAAAATACCAAAATTTGAGAAGCAAATGATTAACTTTAGTGATACATGATTTAAAAACTAAAAACAGTTTGCCATTCTGTTATTAAATGTATGTTAAACATAGAAATAATAGAATACTTTAAAGTAGATTTAGTAAAGGCTTTCAAATGGTAAAGCACTTGCTTACCTATGCAAAGTGTACAGTTCAAGGTTCCAGTAACAACAAAAAAACAAAAGAACAAAAAAATTTCATTTTGGGCTGGGAAGGTGGCTCAGTGGTAGAGCACTTGCCTTGCATGCATGAGGCCCTGGGTTCTATTCCTCAGTACTACATAAGCAAAAAGAAAAAAGCTGGAAGTGGCGCTGTGGTTCAAGTGGTAAAGCGCTAGCCTTGAGCTGAAGAGCTGAGGGACGGCATCCAGGCTCAGAGTTCAGGCCCCACGACAGGACCCCCCCCACAAAAAAAATCATTTTATGAAATAGAAGAAACCCTAAAAGTCGTATGAAACAATAAAGACCCCAAATAGCAAAAACAATTCTTAGTAGAAAGAACAGTGCTGGAGGAATATCAATAGCAAATTTCAAACTCTACTACAAAGCTGTAGTAATCAAAACAGTTTGGTACTGTCACAAGAACAGACCTAAAGACCAAATGGAATAGAACTGAAGACCTGGAATGAACCCACAGACCGTAGCCACCTAATCTTCAATAAGGGAAGAGAGACAGCCTCTTCAGTAAATGGTGCTAGCAAAACTGGTTAAACACCTGTAGAAAACTAAAGTTAGATCCTTATATATCACCCTGCACCAGAATCAACTCCAAATGGATCAAAGACCTCGGAATCAAAGCAGACCCCTTGAAAACATTAGAGGAGGGAACAGGACAAACTTTAGGGCTCCTTGGCACAGGCTGAAATTTTCTTAATAAAGACCCAGAAACACAACAAATCAAAGAAAGGTTGGATAAATAGGATTGCATGAAACTGCAGAGCTTCTGCATGGCAAAGGACATAGCTAGCAAGATCAATAGAATGCCCATGGATTGGAAGAAGATCTTCACTAGCCATACAATGGATAAAGGTCTCATACCTAAAAATACTTAGAACTCAATAAATTAAAAGTCCATGGATTGGGAGAAGATCTTCACTAGCCATACAATGGATATGGGTCTCATATCTAAAATACTTAGAACTCAATAAATTAAATCCCTGAACAAAACATCCTCAAAGAAACAACTGCCCAATTAGTAAGTGGAATAAATACTTAAAAAGAAACTTCTCTAAAGAGGAAATAAGAATGGCCAATAGACACATGAAGTGCTCAACTTCTTTAGCCATAAAAGAAATGCAAATCAAGACAACATTGAGATTCCCACCTCACCCCAGTTAGAATGGCTATAATCAATAACTCTAATAACAACAAATGCTGGAGGGGATGTGGCCAAAAGGGAACCCTACTGCATTGTTGGTGGGAGTGTAAACTTGGTCAATCACTTTGGAAAGTAGTATGCAGGTTCCTCAAAAGACTCCATCTAGAGCTCCCCTATGACCCAGCAATCCTACTTTTGCGCATTTACCCGAATGATCACAAACAAGGCTATACCAAAGCTACCAGTACAACTACGTTTATTGTAGCATTATTCACCATAGTTAAGATATGGAACCAACCCAGAAGCCCCTCAGTAGATGAATGGATCAAGAAAATGTGATATATATATATACATATATATATAATATATATGTATATACATACATATATGTGCATATATATATATATACATACATATATATCTATATCTATATGAATTCTATGCCTCCATCAGAAAGGATGACACTACCATGTTAGGAAATGGAAAGACCTGGAAAAATTATATTAAGTGAAGTAAGCCAGGCCCAAAGAAACATAGGTCCCATGATTTCCCTTATTTGCAATAACAACTATGTCTAGGACAAGCAGAAAAGGTCAAAAGCTATGTAAATATGACCCTGTAAGATGATGCTAAGCGAAATGAACCCCAAGATAGAGAAACAAGTGGTTTTATCTTTCTTGCTGTTGTTTATAATGTATTTATAATGTACCATGTGATTTTGGTTTTTTTGTTTTTTTCTTTTCTTTTCTGCCGGTCGTGGGGCCTGAACTCTAGCCCTGGGCACTGTACCTCAGCTCTTCAGCTCAAGGCTAGCACTCGACCACTTGTGCCACAGCGCCACTTCCGGCTTTTTCTGCTTATGTGGTACTGAGGAATCGAACCCAGGGCCTCATGCATGCAAGGCAAGCACTCTACCACTGAGCCACTTTCCCAGACCTTCTTTGTTTCTATTTTATGTTCTTCTCCCCTGGTATAACCCGTTTTCACTGTATTTGATTCTGGTGCCCTGATTTTTGTATATACATTTTTCTAATTTGGGGAACGGAAGGGAAATAACAAAATGCTGAAATAAGGACATAGATTGACCCACTGTAACAATGAGATGTACAAGACACTACGTTGAAAACGAACCTTACAACTTGCAGGGGGGAGAGGAGGAGTTGGGAAGATGGGGAGGGAAGGGATGGTAGGGGAAAAACAAAGGAGGAGGCAACAATGCTCCTTAGGAAATATATTCATTAAATTACTCATGTAACTGTAACTTCTTTGTACAATATTTTTACAATAAAAATATATACAAAAAATTTTATTTTAATAAAGGGGGCAAAAATAATTGAAGTATCTTACATGCATGTATGGAAAACTCACAACAAAACCACTTCCTTTGCACTAGTCATATATGCTAATAAAAATAATTTAGAAAACCCAAAAGGTACATTTTGGTGATTCTAATAAGACTAGGAATCATAAAAAAATTGTAGATTTCCTATAAATTTGTATACCACACCTTATAATAAAAATAAAAAAGTATTTTACCCATAAACTAGCAGGTTTTTCTCTACTCTAAAGCATTCAGTTCTTCCATAGCCACTGGAGCGATCACAGGGTCTCCGAAGTTTAGGTTTTTCATCTCCTTCACTTTCAGCTTCAGATAATTCAGCCAATTCATCTTTTGTGGCACTAAAGGGTCTTGTTTGCTTCCTAATTCTTGGAGTGTCAATAACCAAGCTATTCTGTAAAATTTGATATTATGCTATTACTTGATGGTCATTTTATAACTTTGCTTACAATAAGTTACATTTTCATCTTTCAAGCCAAACAAATAAAATTAGAGACAAAGTAACAAGAATAAAAATTATTACTAAGTTCTATCACACAAATCAAGTATGTTAAAATTTGTTTCTTTTTTTTTTTTCTTTGTGAGTTGAACTTGAACTCTGGGCCTGGGTGCTGTCCCTGAGCGCTTTAGCTCAAGGCTGATGCTCTACCACTTGAGCCACAGCTCCACTTCTGGTTTTCTGGTGGCTAATTGGAAATGAGTCTCATGGACATTCCTGCCCATGCTGGCTTTGAACTGAGATCTTCAGATCCCAGCCTCCTGAGTAATTAGGATTACAGGCGTGAACTACTGGCACCTGGCTAATATTCCTTTAAACTAGCTAATATTCCTTAAAAGTACTATTACCACAATGTATAATTTTATGTTATATGCCTTCTAATTTATTTTACCCGTTTAATTCATATTATAATTTAGACTTTTCAGTTTGAACATTCTGCTCTAAGTGAGGTAAGTGATCTAAGTTCATCCTAAAGATAAACACAAAAGGAAAATAACCAGAATATGAAGCATGGTTAAAAAGTCATGAATTTTATAAATTTAAAAACATATACTAGTTTTCTCCAGGAGTTCACTTGCAGGAGGTATGGCTTAACAATAGAGCACTTGCCTAGTAGATGCAAGGCCTTGAGTTCAAACTTCAGTACCAAGTTTAAATGACTAAAAATAATTTAGGTTGGACTACCTTTTAACTATACTGTGAATCTTTTCTAAGTTAAATCCCATTTTAAGAGCTTTAGACACAAACATGAGTAAGATAGAACCTGCTAAAAAGGAATCCACTCACTGAGAGTCAGGAAAATGTGTATGTGTAAAAGCGGGGGGAAGCAATTCAGTATGAAATATTTTACAATGGAAGAAAGATAGAAAAGAAAAGCAAAGATAACATTAGGTAAACATAAATAACATTAGAAAAATTAGATAACATAGAAAACATTGGAAAAAAATTCTTGAAGTACAATTTAGCTAGGCAGCTGAGGATAAACAGCATCATGAGATAATAAAGGGCGAGGCCAGAAGTGTCATTAGATTTTTAGCAATCTTTGAAAGCCTAAAACAAGAGGGCAATCATTTGAAGATCCTGTGGTACCACTGTATGTAACATGCATAATATTAATATGTTTTATTATATACAAGTAGCCTTTGCCAGATTTCTCTACAGTTAATATATATTTATATATTTTGAGATGACAGAAATACGTGTTTCTCCATAAATCTATATACACATTGGAGGATCTTATATTGTGTGATCATTACAATGGCGAATTAATGGTAGTCTTTATAATTGTTCATTCCTTCTACATTTATTAATTTGAATTCTTCTATAAGGAAGAGGTGGCCTTTTCCCCATCATAATATCTTTAGCAGTACTGGCATTTGATCTCAGGGTCTTTACTGCACTGTACTCTGGTACAGTGCTTGCTGGGCTGGTATTCTACCACTTGAGCCATCCTTTCCCAATTTCTTAACTGAAACAAAACAGCTTGAACTCACGGCTTTTTTGCTCAAGACTAGCACTCTACCATTTTTAGCCACAGAGCCACTTCCAGTTTTCTGGCAGTTAACTGGACATTAGAGTCCCACAGACTTTCTTGCCCAATCTGGCTTTGAACCACAATCCTCAGATCTCAGCCTCCTGAGTAGCTAAGATTATAGGCATGAGCCACTGGTACTGAGCTTAACTTATACGTTTTATATTCAACTAATTAACTTTCATATATACATCTGCTATAAATAGTCAAGTCTGTTACACTTTCATTTTATGTATAATTCTCAGTTAACTACATAAACATAACATGTACTGCACTTGTGATTTGTTTTCAATAATTTAGAATGTTTCCTCACTAAATAGGTTATCATCAATTGTGATGCTTTGATTAAAAAAATTTGAAACTTTTAATTACAATTTAGTGTTTACTTAGTATATAGTATTATGATGCTCCCCCAATATGCTAAATCCTTTTGATACTGATCTTTTCTCATCCTTATCCTATGGTTTGCTCTGTGTCTTTCAAATTACTGTTGACTCAAAATATAGTTAAGAATTGGCTATTAAGCATGTAGTAATGATAGTCTATTATACTACAGTATAAATTTTGAAGTATATTTATACAAATATTAAATTATTTTTATATATGTATAAAATCCTTTATAAGCTATAAAGGTATTAAGTTGAATGTATCTATAGTCTGATATTATCTATTACCATGCTCTCTTTCTACAATATTTTGTTTTTCTATTGTCTTTAAGTGGTTGTACAAAGGAGTTGTAACTCAAAAAAGCAGTATATGAGTATAATATCTCTACATCAGTATCACCCCTATGAAAATGTTTTACATTCTAACAATATCTGTACAGAATTCAGTAAGCTTATTTTTACCAATAAACTACTTGGATTTCTTCAGCCTCAAAAGAATTTTCTTTTTGTCTTCATATTGTTCCCTCTCATCATTTAAATCTCAACACAAAGATCTCCTCAGAGCAACCTCTGTGCACTACTTTTATCTGGCATTCTCCATCTCATTATTTCTTTCCCTCTCTGAAATTATTTTACCTATTGATTTAATGCTGTCTTTCCCACTGCGATATAAGTCCTGTAATACTTTGTCTTCTTACATTAGCTAAAATGTGACATTTGGTGCTTGGATCACTTTTTGATGGATCCACAGCATAAATGATTATGAATGTCTTTGTAGACCCAATACATACATGAAAAAACACAGACCACATTATACGTATTGTTTTGTATGCATGGATAACACTGTTGTTATTCCTAATTAAAAGACTTATAGTTTAGGGGGTGGGAAGGTGGCTCAGTGCATGCATGAGGCCCTGGGTTCGATTCCTCAGCATCACATATGCAGAAAAAGTCAGAAGTGGTGCTGTGGCTCAAGTGGTAGAGTGCTAGCCTTGAACTGAAGAACTGAGATACAATGCCCAAGCCTAGAGTTCAGGCCCCGCGACCGACACACACACACACACACACACACACACACACACACACACACACACACACACACACACACACACACACACACTCACACACTCACACACTCACACAGTTTAAAAAACTATATGAAGAAAAAGAAAAAAAATAAGATCCCATTCATCAATACTTACTAAGCAGTATGAATATATCATACTAAATAACATTTTGACAGTAAGTGATGATGACAAAAATATTTCTTATAACGTTACTTTATCTAGATGTTGTTTTGATAGTAGGTCAAAGTCATAAACATTAATTCCCATAAAGCTCCTAGACAGTCATCCTTGTAAGTGAACAATTATGATATTATCAAATCTATGAGTTTTGCTTTGGTCCTTTCTTCTTGAGCTCCAATGAAGTTATAAAAGAAACAGTTTAGAAATCTATTCTCTTGATTGCCTTTCATCTCTTTTTGTATTGTACTGGATCATCTTAAATGGGTGCTGACACCATTTAACCTTATTTGTCAACCTGATTAGAATGAGAAGCACCTAGTAGATTATTGAAACACTTCAATGGCTATGTCTGTGAGGGTATTTCTGCAGAGAATTAACTAAGGGAGGAAGATTCCCATTTCCTGAATATGAGTGGTATCCATGTAAGTTCTTTAGTGGTATAAAAGGGGAAAAAAAGAGATAGTCCAGTCATTTTCTCTCTTCATTTTCTGACCACCATGATGTGATATGCACTGTCATACTCTGGTCACCATGATGTACAAAAGCCACAAGTTAAAATAAATAATTCAACTACTTAAGGTGTTTTTTGCAAGTATTTGGTCACAATGATAATACAACTCATTAACAGACACTAATTAAACAACAACAACAAAAGAACAGGAAAAGAAAAGTAACATACGATTTGAAGACAAGATAAGCTGTTGTAATTATAATAATATAGATTACATACAAAAGTTATAACCTACTGTAACAGACATCAGAAGTATTGAATTGAACAATGGCTAAAACAGAATGTAATTATCCTTCAATCTCATTTCTACATATTTATATATAAATTAATTTCAAGACTTCCTAATTGAGTATCTTAAAACATCGTTAAGAATATTGGTGAAATATCCCCCAAAGCAATTGTTTTAGAGGGAAATACTTACTCTGCCACTGAGGGTATCTATATCGATTTCTGCTTTCTTAGCCCATTTTTGCCAGAAATTGGGATCATCCAAGGAAATATCTGTCCTGTTTCCAGATGCCACAAAACTTGCCTGAAATACAGGAGTTTTTCCAAAATGAAAGGGAAAACATAAAAATGTATTTAAAATGTTACTTCTTCATATTTGCTATACTATTTATCAAATTCAAATTTAGCATACACACAAAAAAATGTAAAAATCTAGTTGACTGAAATATAACTCAAATTATGTCAGGTAAAGACTAACTAATGTTCCCAAACAGCCTAGAATTTTAGGGGGGAGTAAATTATTAGTACTGCTGTTTAACTCAGGCTTTCTCTCATACTTTCCTTTCAGCAAGGAAACAACACAGGACAGAAACAGACTTTCTAAAAATGACTATATACACATTAAGAAATTAAGGTACAAGCCAGGCACTGGTGGTGCATGCCAGTAATCCTAGCTAATCAAGAGGCTGAGATCTGAGGATCATAGTTTAAAGCCTGCCAGAACAGAAAGCCTCTGAGACTCTTATTTCCAATTAACTACCCAAAAGAACTGGAAGTGAAGCTGTTGCAAGTGGTAGAGTGCTATCCTTGAGCAAAAGGAGCTGGACAGTGCCCAGATCCTAAGTTTAAGCCCCAGAAACACACTCCTAAAAAATATAGAAAAAAAGAAACTAACATACAAGAAGATTTTCAAAAGTCTACCTGTAGCATACAGCTCATTTTCTAGCATATATCCTACTATATTTCCATTAAATTTTCAGATAGACCTGTCACCTGAAGAAAACAATAGTTTCTAGGAAATGAAAAAAACGAATCATTGTGTGTATAAAATTCTCTTCTTGGAACTAGAGATGTAACTCAGTAGTATAGTACTTACTTAGCAAGTACAAGTTCCAAAGTCCTGGGGCTTGAATTCAGGGTCTGGGCACTGTCCCTGAGGTTCTTTTGCTCAAGGCACTCTACCACCACTTAAGCCACAGTGTGTACATGGTACTGAGGAACTGAACCCAGGGCTTCATGAATGCAAGGCAAGCACTCTACCACTAAGCCATCTTCCTAGCCCACAATAACCATTTTTAAAAATCTTTCCTTCACAACAAAATTTTTATCTAAAAATTTAAAAAATTGAAGAAAACCTAAAGGAAAAACAGAAGAAAATATGAAGTCTTTTAGCTGAAACTTTTGATGGGCTAATAACCATTATTGACAACTTTTGTCACAAATAAGCCATCCCAAAGAAAAGTCATATAAATGCCATATAAAAAGAAAAAAAAAAAACAAGAAAGATAAATAATGCTAAAAAAAAAAAAGGTTATCAAGCCTTACAAGTCTTTGAAGGAGAGAGAAGCGTAGTGGTACACTCATCTGATTGAACACTTGGGAAGTTCACAGAGGAGAACTTTGGATCTAAAGCCAGCATGGACCTATGTAGGCTCCAGACCACCTGGGATACAAAAATGATTTTTGCTGGTGCTGGTAGCTCACACCCATAATCCTTGTTATTCAGGAGGCTAAGATCTACAGATCTTATTTCAAAGCCAGCGGGGGCAGGAAAGTTTGTGATACTCTTATCTCCAATAAACTACTCAGAAAAAGCCAGAAGTGGCATTGTGGCTCAAATGGTTGAGTTCTAACCTTCGAGGGAAAAAAAAAAAAAAGCTCAGGGACGGAGCCTAGGCCCTGAGTTCAAGCCCCAGGACCCACGCATCCAACTCCCACTCAACACATGATTTTAAAAAGTACAATTGATATAAGACTTTAGAATAATGCCTATTGAAAATCAAGGTTAAAAAAAATCTTCATTTAAAGAGCTATCTTGATAGAGAGGAGTGGTGGCTCATACTTGTAATTCTTGCTGCATAAGAGGCAGAGATTATAAGGATCTTGGTTAAAGGCCAGCCCATCCCGATCTCAACCAATAAAAACCTGCATATGGTTCTATACACCTGTAATCTTAGTTCATAGAAAGTATAAATGGGATCACAGTCCAGGTCAGTCCAGGCAAAAATGAGAATCTATTTAAAAAATTAAATATAAACAAAAAGAGCTAAGTATGTACCAACCTTGCAAATCTAACAAGTGAAAGGCTCTTAGTTCAAACCTTAGAACCATGAAAAAAAACAAAAATTTCATGAAGCCTTAAAACATAGAAAATGACACATTAAAAGAGAATAAAACTGTTAAAAAAAAACAAACCAATCATTTGTGATATTCAAGGTAACTGAAAACCTAAGCATAGAATAGTAATAAGGAGTTATGTATTATATTATTATAAATTTGAATATCATATTTTAAGAAACTAGTGACATTATGGTGTGTTGATATGATAACTGAGATTTACTTTAAAAAAGTATGAAAGATGGCTAGTAATGAAACCAGTTTAGCATGAGTTGATAATATTGAAGCTGGATGATGAGTACGTAAGTTATAGCTTTCTGTCTGTACTTCTAGTTTGAAGCTTATAAAATGTACACAAATCAAAATTCTAAATGTTTCTCCCTGAACTTTAACTTTCTGTTTTCATTGTTGCTAAGTGCAACAACAAATTCATTCATTCAATCTAGATTTCCTGTGAGGTTGGGCTTTATAGGTGCTTGTATAAAGCAAGTGGTAAATACTGTATGTTTAAAAATGTGTCTGTGCACAGTAAACCTATAGAACAGAAGTAACAATAATTAACAGTTTAATCAAATGAATTTAGACCCTTTTTTCTCTTCTACTACACTCTAGTTTTAATATTAGGAAACCATTCAAAAATTTTATTTCTTCAAACAATGAATCTGACAAGCAAAATTACAACATCATCTCTGGAACCCTACATTGTGTTATGTAGCAAAAAAGGGATTTTGAAAGTGTAATTAAGGATGCTTGAATTAGCTTGCATCATCCAAGGAGGCCCTAAATGTTAACTACAAGCATCCTTAGAAGGAGTTTAGTGGGAGATTTGCTTATAGAAGAAGCATAGCACATGACAGAACAGAATCAGATATTGGATAAACTGAGGCAAAAAGCCAAGGAATGCAGGGAATGCTAAGAACTGGAATAAGTAAAACATATTCTCTCCTGGATTCTCCAGAATGGACCATGTTGCAGCACTTTGATCTTAACTGTGTCAGATCCAGGGTTGGAATTCTCATGTTCAAAACTATGATAGAATAATTTATGTTGTTATAAGCCACTAAATTTGTAGAACTTGTTAGATTACTGAGGTTTGAACTGAAGTGCTTATTTAGTTTGGCAGTCAATCTACAATGTGCCTGGAGCCCCTTTTCAAATGGGGTCTTGTTTTTTTGTCTGAACTGACCACAAACCCTTTCTGTACCACACCCATTGTTTATTGATTGATACAGAATCTTGTGAACTTCTAATCCCAAACTGTCCAGGAACAGCCATCCTTTTTGATATCAACCTCCCATGTAGCTGGATGACAGGCAAATGCTAAGATGCCTAGCTATTGCTTATAGAGGGGGGAGTCTCATGGACTTATTGCACAGGTTGGACTTGAAATTACATCCTCCATATCTCTGTCCCCAACACAGCTAGTATCACAGACATGAACCAGTGGTGCCTAACTCACTAAGACATCTTTTTCACCTATTGCAAAAACTCATATGCAACTTGAAAGAACAAAGGCTAACTTTGATAAAACAAAAATCAGATATCCATTAACTGTAAAAAATCAAGTTTATCCAAAATACCTGAGACCATTTCTAGTCAGATTTGAAATTTTTTACATTTTCCAATATTTTCCCAGACTTTACTGGGCTAATTATTCCTAATCGAAAATCATAAATTAGAAATCCTTTTAAATTTAGAACTGTTTGGACTGTTCCTGAGATTCAGATTTTCGAGCACTCTAGATTTCTTATAGTCAAGAGTGGAGAGACTAAACTTCCACATAACATTTCATTAAACAGGTGAGGCACAAACATCTAACAATGAAGAGACTTCATTTTGTTCTCAGAAGTAAACTGTAACAACTAAGGACACATATTTTCAAATCCTCATCAATATTCAAGAACCATGAAAAGGTTATTGAATTAATTTTATAGGGTTTATTTTGTAGTTTCCTCTAATATATATCCTCTTGATATTTCACCAACATCCTAAATAACTATTTAATGTGAATTAGAGAACATGTAATATGAAAAGCCACAAACACAAAAGTCATTGCAAGATTTTTCATTAGAGTGCACAATCATTATTCTGCTACCACTTAACAGTCTGTAAATGAAATAATATGCGAAGAAATTAAATTTCATGATTAAAATTTTTGCATTCATTAAGAGAATGATAAATCTATGTTCATATATTTGTGGTTTTGTTTTAATTTTATTTTTATTTTGGTATGGTGTATGGGGATTGCCTATAGGTAGGACTCTTATCACTTAAGCTATACCTCCATTTTTATTTTATTTTATTTTTGAGAAAAGATCTTGCTAAATTTAACAGGGTTGGCCTTTAAACTCTCAAACTCCTTGCCTCTACTGCTACTCTTCAGAAGCTAGAATTATAGATGCAAATCACCACCTAGCTTTTTTTTTTATTGGGGAGAGGAGGAGGGGAAGGTTGTTGGACGTCGGGCTTGAATTTAGGTCCTGTATATCTGAGCTACTTTGCTCAATATTAGTGCTCTATCACTTTGAGCCACAGCTCCACTTCCTGTGTTTTGGTAGTTACCGGGAGATAAGTGTTTCCTGGACTTTTCTGCCTGGGCTGACTTTGAACTGTGATCCTCAGATTGTAGCCTCCTGAATAGCTAGGTTTACAGGGGTGAGCCACTTGCACCCAGCTGATAAATTTATTTATAAAATTGAAAAATTTTAAACTTCTAAATAAAGATGCTTTTGTTAACTGACATTAACATATTTTTAAGAAGATTTACAAGATTCTGAAGGAATAATGCCTTTTGAAATGAACTGCTGATTGTGTTAAGATATTATCAAGAACAGATTTATCAATTGCTTCTAAATTTTAAATTGTAACATACCAGTTCCTTCTTTTCCCTCTCTATCTTCTGGTTTTTAGGGATTGAAAGTTAGGATCTTCTGCTTGTTTGGCTCACATATCACCACATGAGTCACTCCTCCAGTCTTGCTTTTGCTGGTTATTTTGGAGATGGAGTCTTAGGGACTTTTCTGTCCTGGCTGGCTTTAAACTGAAATCCTCTTATTCTTGGTCTCCCAGGATGCATGAGCCATATGCAATGGGCTCCAAATTATTTTTGCATTTGACCAACAATTAAATGCAATTACTATTCTTTAGAGAAGAGTCTTAAATGAGTTTTAAAAATCCATCATTTTATAACAAAGTAATAGGAGCATAACAGATGCCAGAGAAAGAGCCTTCTGAATATGAATTGAAATTCAATAAGGCTTTGTATGATAAATTCAATTCAGCAGTTCAACTCTTATGTGCCCTCCCTCCCTCACTCCCTGGTTATACTGTGTGTTGAAAACAGGGCCTCTAGCTTTCTAGGCAGGTGTTCTATTGAGTCATACACCAAGCTCTTTTTGCTTTGATTATATTTGGGATAGAATCTCACAGTTTAACCCAGGGCCTGTCTAAACCCTTCATTATTCTCCTTTTTATGTTTCCCATGAAGGTAGGAAAAAAGGTAAGTGCCACTCAGCTATTGGATAAGATGGGATCTTGCTTAATATTTTACTCAGGCTGGCCTCAACCTGAGACTTCCCTTGATTTCTGCTTTAAGTAGTTATACCTTTTTTTTTTTTTGGAGGCAGTGTCTCTCAGTGTATAGCCTTAGCTAGCCTCGAACTCATGATCCCGCTACCTCAGCCTCCTGACTTGTATCTCCAATTAACCAGCAAAGAGAGAGAAGTGGAATTTTGGCTCACATGGTAGAGTGCTAGCCTTGAGTTTAAAAGCTATTTAAACTAGAATCTTCAACAAGTCATCCTGAGCACTGCACAAATTTCTAAATGTTCAGTGATTCAAGAAGGACTCTACTAGCTGGGTTCAACAATCATTACTTCCTACACATATTTCTTTAATAATCTTCCTGAGTCCAGATTTTCATTTTCCAATCTGTTCACCTAATGGCTGCTTAAATTAAATTATGTCACACAATGTCCTTCAAAAACTGGATTACAACTTTCCAAATACTTTCAGTTTCTGGTCTATCTAATTCATCTCACATATTTAACATGTCAATGCTGTATTTTAAAATCCTGTAATTTCATAGTGTATGATTAATTTATGAAGGCTTGTATTCACTCCACCCCCCCCCTTATAATTCCTTTAAGACTTGACTCAACTATTGTTTTCTCTGTAAAAGCTTTCATTACTTTTGTTCTGCTTGGTATGTACTTGATATATTTCCTATTTTTGCTCAGCAGCTATAGCCCTTTAGTTTGAGTATTTCTAGCATTTAGTAAAATGTCCAACAAAAATTCATTAGGTTGCTGAATGAGATCAAGACAAAATTTTCTATGTGAAGACCAATACCATTACTTTTGTTGTAGCACTTGAATGGTATTACTTTAATACAAGGCTCCTCAAGTAGGTAAATAAAGATGTTGAGTGGAAGCTGAAATGGAAATGGGAATGGAAGAAAACTGTAGTAGAAAGTAAGCTCTCCACATTTCTATAAGGAATTTCTGTGAAGCAGTGCAGCTATATAAAATATGGCAAGCTGGGCACTGGTGGCTCACACCTGTAACCCTAGCTAATCAGGAGGCTGAGATCTGAAGATCACAGTTCAAAGCCAGCCTGGGTGGGAAAGTCTGTGAGACTCTTATCTTCAATAAACCACTTGAAAACTGGACATGGCTCAAGCGGTAGAGCGCTCGCCTTGAGCTGAAGAGCGCAAGGACAGCACCCAAGCCCAGAGTTCAAGCCCCACGACCAACCAACCAAATAAATAAATAAATAAAATAAAATAAAATATGGCAATAAAATCTCTTCAGATGAGAAGACACAGGTTTATCATGTCTCTACTGAAAAATAATATAAAAACATGAAACTCTAATATTTTTCCTCCAAATACATTAATACTTATTCTCCAGACAGAAATTCCATTGTACACTTTCTAAATTATAGTTTAGTATTTCAAATTAAATTGGAAATCCTTTTTCTTCCTTTAGGCTCTTTAAATAATTAAAGATAATGTAAGATGATTTAACCACCCCTACATATTACTTACATTTTCCTCTGCCTCCAGTATATATCCTTTAGTTTCTAAATTCCTTTGATTTCAAATGCTTTACTCTGATTAATATGTAGAGCTATTTCTAGTTATCACATTTATTCCATTTCACTAGGATCAGAAGAGCACATGTGAAATTTCATAAAAGATCAGAAAAAATGAAGGAAAAGAATATATTATCTATTATTTTTTAGCTAATTTATCATGTTAAAGATAGAAAAAATTAAAAAATTTTAGTAATGAAGATGTGACCTTTACTGCTATAAATTCATAAACTAGTACTCACTGTTACCTTGGCAAATGTTGACCCACGACCTTCTGACTCAATAGTAATAGTTTTTGTACGGCGTAATAAAATCTGATCAATGTCCTCTTCACAGAATTTGGAGCCTTCGTCTTCCTCCTCCATAATGGCACCATAAGCACCTCTTCTAAGCAAATCTTCTATTTCCTTTTTAGAAAGCTGTTGAATCTAAAATAAAAAAATTAATAATAATGATATTAACAATTGTTATTTTCAAAGTTCAGAATGAGAAAGTACCAAAACCATGACATTTCATGTTTACATTACTTTTGGGTTTGAGATGAATTTAAGAGAGAATTTACTGCAATATTACATTGAAATTGATTACTTTTCCTAGATATCTTAAAAAAATGAATTACAAATCTGCCTGAAATGGCTTAAATTAAATGACAGCCTAAGGGAGCGGGAAATCTTTTAAATTCTTTAGTATTAAGACTCAATATTAGACAAAATGTGAGGGGGGAGGAGGGAAAGGCACAATTCATAATAATACAAAACCAACATATAACATTTGTAAAACTCTGCAAAATGTTTATATAACTAATGTAGAAAATTTTACAAATTCAGATTTGCTATGCCATGATACAAATGTCCAAATGTCCAAATGTACAAAGACAGCAAATCATTTCTGTATTCAAAACATATTCTTAGAATGTATAGCTCTATAACTTTGAGGTATTCTTAGGAATTAACTAACTAGCTCTATTCTCTAAATGCCTTTAGTATTCTCTAAATGTCTTTAGTGGTCCTCTTTGAACAAAATGTAATGATAGAATACTAGAGATAAAACTGAGCATAAAGATAAAAATAACAGAATAAAAAACCCTAAAGTGAAAAGGATACATACACCACCAACATTACTTTCTCTTCCACTCATGCTCTGTAGCACAGCTTTATCAAGGCCCAGTTTCAGACTGGCCCGGTCAAACATCTCTCTCTCATAGGAGTTACGAGTTACTAATCTGTAGACTTTAACTGCTTTGTCCTGACCAATTCTGTGGCAACGAGCTTGGGCCTAGGGATAAAAGAGAAGTTATACAATAATTTTTCCCACAAAAGGTATTTATTAGTGAACTAAATATACGTATGTATATATTTATATGTATGCATAATACAACTGTGTGAAAATCTGTACACACATTTGCTAGAGACTTAAAAGCTCTACCACTGGAGACATGCCTCCAGCCCTAATTTTTGTTGGTTAATTATAGGTGGAGTCTTGAGGACTTTT
Organism: Dipodomys spectabilis; assembly: GCF_019054845.1. Taxonomy (NCBI): domain Eukaryota; kingdom Metazoa; phylum Chordata; class Mammalia; order Rodentia; family Heteromyidae; genus Dipodomys; species Dipodomys spectabilis. Next base: position 221,456 of record NW_024870807.1, on the reverse strand, counting down.
CTGCCTGGGCTGGCTGAAATCCTTGAGGTCAATTTTTTTTTCCCTACAGTAAGGGTCTTGTTGTATAGTCCATGCCAGCCTATGTACCTCAGAATATGTACCCCTTGCTATGTATTTCCAGCTAGCCTCAAACTTGTTATAATATAATAGTCTTCCAAGTGCTAGTACTATAGGCTATCATGCCTGAATATGATCAAGCTTTAAAAGTCTTTTGAGTCCAAACTTAAATTACCAAGGTTTTCTGTATTTCAGGATCTTTTCAATTTATTTATGTTTCAGCTGGGTACCACTGAAATCGGAACAAAATCAAAGATGACTAACTATGGAGATCTAAGTTTTATTTAAATGGAAAAAAAACATGTCATGTATACATTAGAAGTGGACACATGAGATAATGGAGCTTTATATTTTTCCTACTACATTTAATTCTGAATCACAAGTCGTGTACACATTGTGTATATACTAGGGCTTGAACTCAAGGACTCTTACTCTGTTCAGCTTTTTCTCTGGCTAGTGCTTCTACCATTTGAGCTCTACTTCCAACTTTGGCTTTTTCTGGTTAACTTAAGCACTTAAAATTTGTCTTCCTGGACTAGCTTGTCTCTGCTCTCAGCCTCTTAAGAAACTACCATTGTAGGTGTGGGTAACTGGCACCCAGCCACATACATTTTCATATTCAACTCTTTGTTGAATAAATTTTTATAATAGATGAAAGGTATTATTATCAAATGCCTTAATTGTGTACATTAATACATGATGACCAGATAAAATTTTGATAAACAAATACTCATTTTAATGAAATTATAATTCTGGCTGTTTTTGCCAGTTCTGGGGCTTGAACTCAGGGCTTGGACCCTGTCTCTGAGCTTCTTTTGCTCAAGGATAATACTCTACCACTTGAACCACAGTGCTACTTCCAGCTTGAACCACAGTGCTACTTCCAGCTTTTTCCATTTACGTGGTACTAAGGAATCAAATGCAGGACTTTATACATGCTAGGCATTCTACCATTAAACCACATTCTTATCCCCTAATTCTGATTCTTCAATTTCATTTATCAGTAAGTTATTGTAAGACCTTGGGTCTCTCAAGTTTCTATAACTTTTTGAAGGTTTATTTGCAGTGCTGAAGACTGAACCAAATACCTCACATTTTAAAGAATAGAAACACCTACTCAACTATGTATACCATTGTATAAGTTAACATATTTCATGTAGACTTTTTTTTTTTTTTTGGTCAGTCGTGAGGCTTGAACACTGGTCCTGGGCGCAGTCCCTGAGCTCTTCAGCTCAAGCTAGCGCTCTACCACTTGAGCCACAATGCCACTTCCAACACATATTTTAAAATATATTTTATTATGTATAATAATCAATGTTAATTTCACTTGCTTTGGTTGGAATAGATATTTCTAAGGGAAATAAAAGTAAATTTCCAGGGGCTGGGAAGGTGGCTCAGTGGTAGAGCGCTTGCCTTGCATGCCTGAGGCCCTGGGTTCGATTCCTCAGCACCACATAAGCAAAAAGAAAAAAGCTGGGAGGGGTGCTGTGGCTCAAGTGGTAGAGCACTAGCCTTGAACTGAAGAGCTGAGGGACAGCACCCAGGCCCAGAGTTCAGGCCCCATGACCGGACCCCCCCCCCCCCAAAAAAAAAGGTAAATTTCCAAAAATAGTTATGTGAACAATTACATTCCTTGTTATACAATGCATTTATTACCTGAAGGTCATTTTGAGGATTCCAATCAGAATCAAAAATTATACATGTATCAGCTGCAGTTAAATTGATGCCCAGCCCACCAGCTCGGGTACAAAGGAGAAAAACAAATCGATCTGAATCAGGTTTACTAAATCGATCTATTGCAGCTTGTCGGAGATTCCCTCTGACTCTTCCATCAATTCGCTCATATAAATATCTATTGAAATGAGATGAAATAAATTTAAATAGGTGAATATAATGTAAATGAAGATAGAGTTAATCAATGCCAATTTTCTAGCAACATATGGTCAGTATAAAATTAAAAGCATGATCACCCCAATTATTTTCTAAGGTTCTATAATTCTTGGTATTAGTACTAAGGAGGAAACATAAAGTGCTATAAATACAAAATGTTTGTATTCTTGGCTGAAAAGTAGAATAGCATTACAATAAATGCCACTTTGGGAAGTTGGAATGACAACTATCCTGCCAATCTCATCATCTCATCAAGATCCCTGCATTGCTAGATTATATTCCACTCTACCATGCCAGGCTTGTAGGTTCAAATGAGGCTTAAATAACTTTTTGCCTGAACTAGCTTTCAAGTTGCAATCTTCCCTTACAGTCTCCTTCTGAATAGCTGGAATTAGAGGTGTGAATACTGTACCAGACATACCCCAATACACACCTTTTACTGAGGACTGAACACAGGGCCTCTGGCAAGTGAGACAAAGTCCCTATCAGGTCAGTGGTCTCTGTAAGGTCTGCTCCTGGATGGCTAGCAGACTCCACCCTCCTCGCAGCAAAGTCTCCACCCATTACCTGCGTTACCTAGGCAACTGAGACACCTGGAAGAGGTCACATCTGCATCCGCTGAGGTCACATCTGAATTTGATGTGGCCACACCTTTCCCCGCCCATACCCTACATAAGGCCTAGCCCAGGCCAGAAGCTCTCTTGCTTTTCTAGCTCTCTTGCTCTTGCTCTTCTTTTCTAGCTCTCTCTGCTCTCTCTCTGCTCTAGCTCTTTCCTCTCTCTTTCCCAGCCACGTGGAGTGCCAACCTTGCCTGGTCCCAGCAGGTCTACTGAATAAACCTACCCCTTACCTGAATACCACGTGAGTGCTACTGTTCTTACTCCTCTCTCTGCTCTTTTCTAGCTCTTTCCTCTCTTTCCCAGCTCTCTCTCATTCCCAGGCCTTTCCCAGCAACGTGGAGTGCCACCCTTGCCTGGTCCCAGCAGGTCTACTGAATAAACCTACCCCTTACCTGAATACCACGTGCGTGCTGGTGCTGTTCTTACTCGGCTACCTCTTTTTAAAAACCTAACAGTCTCTGCTACTTTTTCTTGTTAAGTTTGTTTGTAAAGGTAGTTCAGATTATCCTGGAATTCATTTGGTAGCCAAAACAGGCCTCAAACGCACAATCTTGCCTCAGCTTCTCAAGTGTGGGGATTCCATGTATGAATTACCATGTACAGCTTTATGGAAGACTTTGCATTTTGAAGATGGTTGCCTAAAATATAAGCTCATGCAAGGCCTCACTATGATAGCATTTACAAATCAAGTAAGTCTCATTCCTATAGTGAAACAACACGCATCAAACTTAATAACACACTCAATATAACTGGTAACTCAGTGAGTTGTGGCAGACTATATTTACCTTTTATGTATGAGATAGTCTTCCAGGATATCAAGGCAGCGAACCATCTGAGAGAAGATGAGTACTTTATGACCTCCTGCTTTCATTTTGGGAAGCAATTTGTCAATTAAAACCAATTTACCAGCAGACTGGATCATTGCTTGAAGGTGAAAATCAGAAGCAGCTGGATTATATGTATCTCTAAATTCACCAAGTATTTTTTCCTCGGCACCTGTGACAGAAATAAGAGACAACAGGAGCAATGTAACAACTGCAGAGGGCTGGGAAGGTGGCTCAGTGGTAGAGCGCTTGCCTTGCATGCCTGAGGCCCTGGGTTCGATTCCTCAGCACCACATAAGCAAAAAGAAATAAGCCGGAAGTGGTGCCGTGACTCAAGTGGTAGAGCACTAGCCTTGAGCTGAAGAGCTGAGGGACTGTGTCCAGGCCCAGAGTTCAGGCCCCACGGCTGGACCCCCCCCCCAAAAAAAACAAAAACAAACAACTGCAGATAATTCCCAAATGCTTTCACTTATATCAGAGTAAGTACTCCTTATGATTCTGTAACATATAATTTACTGATGACAAATACATTGCTTTTATAGCAATTGAAGACTTAATCTCTACCAACACTAGATTGGTAATTCTATAGAAGACAAATATGATGTTAGAATCTTTTACTTTTCCAGATACCTGAAGTAACATCTTGTATAAATTTCTGTGTGCTAAATGTTTAGGGCATAATAAGAAGGAATTAATAAAATTGTGGTCTTAATATATAGATACAATTATCTAATTAAAAAACAAATATTTAATCTCTAAATATCAACCATTAGCACTGATAACTGAAGGCTGCTCATAACTAAGCTTTCAGAAAATCTACTTCTGAATTAAGAGCCTCTTAGTGTTCTTTTCCTCAGCCTTTCTATCATACTAGAAATAACGTTAGTTCTAGCTTTTCTGGAATACTAAAATCTAGTAGAAAGGTTCTTGGGTAAAGTGGTTGAGGAGTCCAATAGAGTGAATGGAAAGACCTAAACACTGTAAAGACAGAACACTGGCAGAGAACCTGAAATGATCTTAGGAAGTATTACTAGCACAAAACTGCTAATAGGAAGCCAGGCACTGGTGGCTTCTACATGTCATTCTACCTATTCAGGAAGCTGAGATATGAGAATCGTTGTTTGAAGCCAGCCTGGCAGGAAAGTCTGTGACACTCTTATTCCAATAAACTACTTTTGACACAAAGAAGTTCGGGGACAGCACCTAGCCTTTGGGCTCTAGGGAGGGCAAAAAACAAACAACAACAACAACAAAAAAAAAACCCAAACAAACAACAACTAATACTAATAGGAGGATACTAACAGGAAACAAGGTAATAAGTAAATGTCAAAATTCAAAAAAAAAAAAAAAGGCTTCTGCTGCCTTCTTCCCTGAGGAGAATTAAATTAAAGGAGAATTCTACTCTAAGACATTGTAAAACCCTGATAGTCTTAAAAGAGTAGAATGAAGGTTTTAACAAGCACAACAGTGATGTTTTGATTATTTATTCACATTACTGGTTTAAAGAAAAAAAAATTTGTTGCAACTTGTTTTAATTACCTTTAATAAGATATGGATGATTACAGCATTTCCTGAGCTCCATCATGGTATTGACCAAGTTAGGTACATTAGTTTGTCCTACTCCTTTGGATAAAAATGAAAAGTTCTTCTCCAAAATAGCCCTGTAATATTTCTTTTGTATGTTAGTAAGCTCAACTTCAATGATGGTTTCTTCCTTAGGTGCTAATTTCTTTTCTACATCTTCCTTTAATCGCCTCAACATCATTGGTTTCAGAATGGCCTGAAGTTTCTGCACCTGAAAAAAAAAAAGGTGATGGAAGCATACAGTAATAATATACACATTCCCTGTTCCATGATGATGACAATGATAATAATAATAACAACAACTACAATGAAGGATTTGATATGTAATAGGATACCTGTTCCTCTGTTTTAAGATCTCCAAATTCTTGCAAAAATGTTGATTCAGAAGGAAACCTTAAAGGTTCAAGAAAATGAAGAAGACTGAATAGTTCTTCAACTGTATTTTGGAGAGGAGTGCCAGTCAAAAGGACCTTGTGTTCCTATAGAAACCAAGAACAATTATATCAAATACAAAGGTACTAAAACTAGATAGAAGCTGATTTAAGTTATCAAATGTTCATTGTTTAAAAATCAAGTATTGCCAGGGGGAGAGCTTGAGGCCCTCAGTTCAAGTCCCAGTACCAGAACACAGAAAGTTTTTATAATCTTGTAAAGATCTCAATTTCTATTATACGCTTAACCTAGTCAAGCCTGTAAAAATCCCTAATTTTTTATGAAATATATTGTAAATGTTCTTAAAGAAACAAAGGTTTTTAAGAACCAAAAGACACAGAAGTGGAGCAGTGGCTCAAATGATAGAATGCTAACCTTGAGCAAAAATGCTCAGGGAGCCCGGAACCCATGACTTACACACATAATCCCAGCAACTCAGGCTGAGAGCTGAAGATCTCGGTTCAAAGACAATCTGAGCAGGAAAGTTGTAAGACTTTAATCTCCAATTAACCACAAGAAAACTGCAAGTGGCGTTGTGGCGCAAAATGGCAAAGTGCTGGCTTTGAGCAAAAAAGCTCAGGAACAGCATCCAGGCTCTGAGTTCAATCCCCAGAACCAACCAAAAAGAAAAGCCCAAGGACAGTGCCCTGGTCCTAAGTTCAAGTCCTAGGACAAGAGGGACAAAAAATAGAACCAAAAGGGAGTTTCTCTATTTTGCATTCAAATATTATTACTATGAAAATTTGTGCTCACTCTGCGCAATGCAGATGATCAGACATTTAAGTCTGATCATTATCACTTTAGTGATAATCTACAAATATGAAACACTAAACAAAATAGTCTTCTAAAGTAGAACAGACTGAAATTAAACATCCTAAAAGGAAATAAAATAGAGTATTTTAAGAGTACCACAAACTATCATTTGCAATTTGGCTTCACAATACATTATGTTCCCAAACTATATAAATACATATTGGTGAATCTGTACATATGCATACAATAGTAAGTAGTCTTAGAAAGATAAACACTGAATTTTAAAACCTAGTTAGAATTCAAACTGGGTGTCAATATAGATGACGAGGGATTAAAAGGAACACTTCAATCATTTATTGCATTTATGTATTAAGCTTATTTCCTTGAGTACAAATATAGTAATTACATGATTTTAATTAAAAAATTTAATTTTTATTTACAAGATAATAAAATTTGTTTAAAAATTGAATTTTAAAAGAATCAAACTAACAAGATGATGATTAAGAAATTTCAAAATCAATCATGATAAGCACAAAGCTATGTAGGAACTTTTATTTCTCTATCACAAATGACCTAAATAGTATCATTTTGATATAAGGACTTTTTATTAAAGAATTTGTAGGATTAAAACTTAAGAAGTTATTTATTTTCCAGTAGTACAATTCTACACATTTTTTTGGAAATGTTAGTCAAGGTCTTCTTAGAAAATTATGAATTTTTCCCCTTAATAAAATTTGAAAGCTCAATTAACACACTCAATTATATGTATATAGTACTCAAATATATTTATACACTGACTGTTCTCATTTTTACAGTACTGGGGTTTTTTTTTTTTTGTTTGGTTTTGGGGATTTTTTTGTGCTAGTACTAGGGTATGAATTCAGGGTCAGGACACTTTCCTTTAGCTTTTTAACTCAAGGCTGATGCTCTACCATTTGAGCCATACCTCACTTCTGGCTTTTTGCTGTTTAACTAAAGGTATAAGTCTCACAGATGTTGCTATCCAGGCTGGCTTTGAACTATAATCCTCAGACCTCAGCCTACTAAGTAGCTAGGATGATAGTTATGAGCCTCTAGCTCCTGGTTCAGTTCTGGAAACTTTAGGGATTCATGCTTGTTAGGCAAAAGCTCTCCTACTTAAGATATGTCTCTAGTCTTCTATACTTAAAATTAATATATTTATATAATTTATTGTTTAGTATAGTTACAAATTTTTACACTTTAAATACTATAAATGTAAACTAAATAAATTAGATATGTAAACTAAATTAATTAAAAAATTAGTTACTTACCAGATTCATGAGTTTCAAGCCTTCCAGTAGTTTACAATTTTTATTTTTTAACCTGTGTGCTTCATCAATTATCACACATCGCCATTCAATGGCATTAAGCTCACCACAGCCCCCAAGAATCATTTCAAATGTGGTGATGATAGCTTGGAATCTGTAAGCTCCTCGTATGATACGCCCCTAGAAATAACAACACACAGCTAGAATATACTTGAACTTTTTAGTCCTGCAAAATGACATAAAATGGCATAAAAGCACATTGGCATTTTATATAAATTATTTCTTACTGAAAATTTTACATAAATACAGACACAATGAAATTTGTTGTATTTTCGGTCATCTTGTCAAAAGAAACATGGATATATCTTTATATTATTGTAAATTATATTCAAATAAATATTATTAGTAAAATGTGTCAGAAAAATATTAAGATTTGGGCTGGGAAGGTGGCTTAGTGGTAGAGTGCTTGTCTGGCATTCATGAAGCCCTGGGTTCATTTCCTCCGTACCACTTACACAGAAAAAGCTGGAGGTGGCGCTGTGACTCAAGTGGTAGAGTGCTACCTTTGAGCAAAAGATCTGGGACAGTGCCCAAACTGATTTCAAGCCCCAGGGCTGGTCATAAATAAATAAATAAATATATAAGACATAATAATTTACATCAATAAATGGGTATTTAAATACAAATATTTAATACTTCAATCCATGCATTCATACTTCGAATGATAAAAAAGTAAGGAATATCAAACTAATGGTCCAAATAATTTGTACAGGTAACATTTTTTTTGGGGGGGGGGTCCGGTCGTGAGGCCTGAACTCTGGGCCTGGGTGCAGTCCCTCAGCTCTTCAGCTCAAGGCTAGCGCTCTACCATTTGAGCCACAGTGCCACTTCCGGCTTTTTTCCTATGTGGTGGTGAGGAATTAAACCCAGGGCCTCAGGCATGCAAGGCAAGCGCTCTACCACTGAGCTACCTTCCCAGCCCTGTACAGGTAACATTTTTTTTTAAAATTTAATTTAATTTTATTTGTGAACATACTGTACAGAGGGGCTACAATTACATGGGCAGGATAATGCGTACATTTCTTACCAAGCATTGCAGCCTCCTCCTTTGTTTACCCTTCACCTCTCTTCCCAGCCTCCCCCCTCCCCCCCAATCCCAATCCTTCTCCTTCCCCTCCCCCCCCCCCCCCCCCCCCCCCCCCCCGCACCGACATTGTAAAGCTCGTTTTGGACATGACAACTTGTACTTCTCATTGTTGCAACAGGTCCACCTTGTACAGGTAACATTTTATAAGTGCCTTTATGCCTGACTGTTCTAGTTGCTAGTGACAGAGCAGTTACAAAAAAAAAAAAAAGAAGAAGAAGACAATAGTAATTATCTAAGTTAAACTAACAATTTGATAGCATGGATACAGAATATAGTCAATAAGAAAACCAGTTTTGACTTAGTATGCAGTAAGAATATGACATCAAACGAAGGTTGAAATAAAAGTATAGGGTCAGAGGTGACCAGTGCAATGTTACATATGGTGGTTGAAAGAACATTTTTGAGAAGTGACACATGAGCTATGACCTGAAGATGATGGAAACATAGTGATATCCAAAAACTTAGAAGAACACATCTTCTTAGTAAAAGAGGCTTTGATAACATTCAGATTAACATCAAGAATCCAGTGATTGAAACTTAGTGATTGGGGAAGAAAGGATCAGGCAGACAGTATAAGAACTTGAATGCTATATAATAAAGGCTTTTGGCTCTCAATTGATCAAGAAGCTAAAAAAATCTGAAAAGAATCCCTTTGGCTGTTGTGGTTGCACAGTCTGGAAAGGCCAAGGATGTCATAATAATGCAAGCTAAAAATCATCATGAGCTGTGGACAATTATAGATATATTTTGAGGTAGTTACATGCTAGGTGTGGAGTGAGAAGACTCAGATTAGACTCTCAAATCTTTAGCTTAAACGATTTAGAGTTACTGTTTACTGGCATGAGAAAATTCATGATTTTAATTTTGTATATGTTATACTGAAATCTCTAGTAGATAAAATTGGAGTAGTTAAGTATGTATTTAGAAACTACTCTGAAATTCAGAAAAAAGTTCAGACTTGGTGATAGATTTGGAATAGTACAGACATAATCTAAGGTGTTTATACCAATGAAATCTGTCAGTAAATGGGCACAGATACAAGACACTGTTAGGAATGATCCCTGGTCATGCCATAGTTCAGATGAGTCAGAAATGACAACGATCTGGGAAAGGAAGCTTGACAAGAAAAACATGATAATACAAGAAAACAAGTTTATTAACAAATTAGATTATTAAAATGAGAATGACAACATAAACTATGAGGTATTGATAGAAAATGTTAAAAATTGTGTGCTTTGATTTACTTTTTTGTTCTTTAAATTAGTTTATATTGGCTACTTAAGTTCAATACTAGCTCCATTACTAAGAGAGGTATAAAGTATAAATCTACGGCATTTGCAAAACTCAAAATCAGGACTCCAGTGGGGCAGACTTATTAACCTTAGTTTTGCTCTATAATTTTAGGGCAATCTAGATTTTTTTTTTTTGGTCTTGAACTTTTGGTCTTTTTTGGGGGGGACTTGAACTCTGGGCTGAATGCTGTCCCTCAGCTCTTCAGCTCAAGGCTAGCACTCTGCCACTTGAGCCACAGCACCCTTCCGGTTTTCTAAGTGGTTTATTGGAGATAAGAGTCTCATGGACTTTCCTGCCTGGGCTGTCTTTGAACCGCGATCCTCAGATCTCAGCCTCCTGAGTAGCTAGGATTACAGGCATGAGCCACTGGTGCCTGGCCCAATCTAGATAATTTTATCTCACTGTTCTATCATGTGTAAAGTGGGTATAATATCTGTTTTATATTAACATTATAAAGATTAAATGGAAGAACATATGTCAACTATTTAGAAGAATGACTTGAAAATAGTACTCAATAAATGTCTATTACCGTTATTATTTTTGCTGATTTTCTCCAAGCACCTGGAAAATTTTAGCAGCATTACTACTGCTGGTTTTTCCCGACCTGATCATGGCGCTTGAACTCAGGGCCTGGGAGCTGCCCCTGAGATGATATGCACTCAAAGCTAGCGCTCTACCATTTGACCCACATCGCCACCTCCAGCTTTTTCTGAGTAGTGTATTGGAGATAAAAGTTAGAGACATTTCTGCCTGGGCTGGCTTTGAACCTCAATCCTCAGATCTCAGCATCCTGAGTAGCTAGAATTACAGGCATCAGCCATCAGCACCTGTCTATTAGTACTGATTTTTGTTTTATTTTATTTATTTATTTTGGCAGTCCTGGGGCTTGAACTTAGGGCCTGAGCACTATCCCTGAGCTTCTATTGCTCTAAGGTTAGCACTCTACCACTCGAGCCATAGTGGCACTTCCAGCTTTTTCTGTTTATGTGGTACTTAGGAATCAAACTCAGGGCTTCATGCATGCTAGGCAAGCACTCTAACACTAAGCCACATTTACAGTCCCTATAACTACTGATTTTTAAGGTGAACAATAACTTGAAAAAGGCAGAAGGAAATATTCAGTTAATTTGCATTAAATTTTATTTGTAAGACAAACCTAAAAATTATGTCTACAATTGCAATGCATATCTATTTTCCTCATTGCATGAAATACCTTATATTTTTGAAATGCAAAACCTCTGCAGTAATATCTTAGAAGCTACAACATATACCATAAAAATACATTTAGGATATATATATATATATATATATAATTATTACTCAGTTCATTACACAAGAGTATATCTGCTTTGAGCTATCATATTTATAAGAAATTATGATATCTATTAAAATAATAATTTTGCTTTAATACTACATACATTTACAATTAAGAATGAAAAACCACTATGGGCTCAAATCAAATTGCAACCTTAGATATCATAAACTCCAATTATGCTAAGATAGTAGTTTTCAATATAGCTGAGGAATAATTTAAAGGATTATATAGATGTTTAATTTCATGCACCTGCAGTTGTTCTAGCTTTGGAAGCAGGAGGGAAAATGTGGTCACAGAAACGAAATTAGTTCAATCAAAGTTGGCCTCAAATAGGGAGAAAAATGCATTGTAATTCATACGCAAAAGCAGAAAGCCTATGAGATGCTCCAACTTCAGTTTCTTTCTTTCTTTCTTTCTTTTTTTTGGGTCCAGTTGTGGGGCCTGAACTCAGGGCCTGGGCGCTGTCCCTCAGCTCTTCAGCTCAAGGCTAGCACTCTACCACTTGAGCCACAGTGCCACTTCCAGCTTTTTTCTTTTTGCTTATGTGGTGCTGAGGAATCAAACCCAGGGCCTCATGCATGCAAGGCAAGAGCTCTACCACTGAGCCACCTTCCCAGCCCCTCCAACTTCAGTTTCTAATGTATCATATTACCTGGCCATATGCTGCATTATTTTAAAATAGAACAATGAAACAATGAATCAACACACACACACACACACACACACACACACACACACACACACACACACACACACACACACACACACACACACACACACACACACACACACACACACACACACACACACACACACACACACACACACACACACACACACACACCCTGTGCTAATGAGACAGAATGCCAGAAAATAAACCTCATCTAAATAAAAGAGTAAAATTCAGTATGAATTGGAAATGGTTTGTTTTTACTTTGTTTCTTATTCTTTTTGATGTTTATCAAAAATTTTGTAACATCAAGTCTGCAATTTGGAACTTTGTGTTTTCTAGCCTTAAGTTCCTGTAATAGATCGGCTCTTGGATAAATAGAAAAAGCCCCTCTTAAAAGGTAACTGGCTAGCCGGGCGCTGGTGGCTCACGCCTGTAATCCTAGCTACTCAGGAGGCTGAGATCTGAGGATCGCGGTTCAAAGCCAGCCCGGGCAGGAGAGACCGTGAGACTCCTATCTCCAATAAACCACCAGAAAACCGGAAGTGGCGCTGTAGCTCAAGTGGTAGAGCGCTCGCCTTGAGCTGAAGAGCTGAGGGACAGCGCCCAGGCCCAGAGTTCAAGCCCCACGACTGACAAAAAAAAAAAAAAGGTAACTGGCTAACACAAAATAGAAAATGTTCTCCCATAACACAAGAAAATAGAAAACCATCATATCATTAAAGTAGCTAAGCCTAATAGGAACAGCTGAAAGAATGCTAAGATCATTATACAAAACTAAACAAAACAAATGATCCCAAAATTAATTAATCTTTTCTTCTTTTTTCAGCACTGGAGATTAGGACATTCTGCAGATTAGGCAATCATTCTATGATTGAGCTATACCCTCAGATCACAAACCAAAAAAATCACTGAACACAAATGCACTAAAAATAAAAAAGAATCTATGTTTTCTCACTTCAATTGGCATTAAAATCCATAGTTTGCTTAAAGACTAAATGTTAAACGTAGGGGTGAAAAAAGCCAGGAGATGGTCACAGAGACACATTTCTAGAAATAAAACCAGTGAGTATTTAAAGGCAGCAAAAATTACACTTGCCAAAAATGAAAATTACAATAATAAATCAGCATACTGTTAGAGAACTTCAGCATTAAAATTTACCCATTGTTCTTTTAGCTATTAAAATCTAATGCAATATAAATAAAATCACATAATCTATCATTTAACTATGAAGTTAAAATCTATCTTAAATTTAAAGTAATTGGTATGCAATGCTTATCTTTATCAGCCCTGATCGTTTTCTTTTTTTGGGGGGGGGGGGTCCGGTCGTGGGCCTGAAATCTGGGCCTGGGTGCTGTCCCTCAGTTCTTTAGCTCAAGGCTAGCTCTCTACCACTTGAGCCACAGCACCACTTCCGGTTTTTTTTCCCCTGCTTATGTGGTGCTGAGGAATCGAACCCAGAGCCTCATGCATGCAAGGCAAGAGCTCTACCACTGAGAGCCACCTTCCTAGCCCAAGCCCTGTTCTTTTAAACAAGTAAAATCATTAATACCATACCTGTGAATCCCTGAAGTACATCTCATATTGCTGTATCATCTGTCTGCTAATTAGGCTCCCATGATAAACCACAACATTAATATCAGTCCACGTACGAAATTCTCTCTCCCAGTTTGCAATGGTAGAAAGAGGTGCAATAATCAGGAAAGGTCCTTTTAAGCCAGTCAGAAGGATTTCATGGAGGAACGTAATTGATTGAATGGTTTTCCCAAGACCCATTTCATCTGCTAAAATGCAGTTTCGCCTGAAATAAACAAATATCCATGTACACATTGGGTTTTTCTGTAAACTACAATGTTTTTAAAGACATACAAAATAAGCAAAGATCCAATTAAAATGTTTGCATTTATAAAACAAAAGTTGCTGAAGTGCAGAGTAAGATAAAACTATAAGTTTATTATGATCCTGTAGAGGGGAAACTAAAGATTTTTGTAGCTCCAAATAAAGATATGGCACATTAAGTATTTGATTTTTTAAAAAAAAGGGTAAAAAGGCAATGGTAAAATAAATATTATTTATTCAGGAAGCATTTATTAAATACCTTCTATTATCTCAGGACAGTATGAGAAGATGGGATACAAAAGAAATAGAACATGTTCTCTGCCTTCCAGGGGAGCTTGTATCTATTAGAGAAGCAGACATGCAAATACATAAATAAATAATCATGCTTTGTGCTACTGTAGAAGCACAAATACACTATTGGTTTTCTACCTTGGCTGTGCATTAGAAGAGCCTACAGAGCTTGAAAAAAAACAGATAACCAGGTCTCTCCCCTATTTTCTGACTTAATATGTATGAATTAAGATAAAATAAATTATAATTTTTAAATAAACTTTACAGATGGTTATGATATGTGGCTTGAGAAGAAGAATCATAATGAAATTCATTATGGATATTGAGAGAGGTAAGTAAAAAACTGACTAGAATAAATGAGAGAATAACTCTTCAGTCAAGTTCAGTTATGAGATGGATTCTGCCAAAGGACAAAGCAAAGATGCAAAAGGGTAAAAAATCATGTCCAACTGGGGGAACAAAAGTCTGATTAACCTTGTGAGGAGAGAAAGGTGAAGAGAGATGAGATTAACTTAGTAAGTAGGCATGATAAGTTGAAGAGGGTAGATACCATTTTTTTTAGCACAACTGGAAGCACTGACAAATCTTAAAAATAAATGCAATAAGGTTTGTATGTTAAGCTTTATCCTGTCACTACTATGCAAGGTAAAGGGTGAGATGACTAGATAGAAATGATTAATTGGTAATTAATGATTATACTGAAGGAAAGAAAAGTTGTGGACATTTGGACTGGTAGGGAAGGAGTAAAAGACAGAACTTAAGTCAGAGTTAATCCTGAATTCGAATGAATTGGCCATAGCCACCGACTTGATGTATGGAGTGGAGGATGACAGATTTCAGTTTGGGTAACTAAATAAACTGTATTATTAACCAGGATGGAAAATATGGAGGAAGAGCAAGTTTGATATAGAAGAAAAGGAAACTGGTAAGATTAATTTGGAATCTTCCATGTTTAAAGAATTGCTAAGGTAGAAATTCAAATACTAAGAGGCAAAAAGAAATATGGGCCCAGAGATCAAAATCTTACTTACAGATAACAAGTATAGAAGCATTAACATATTATTAGGAAGTGAAGACAATATACCTGAGGGAAAACAAACATAATCTGAGACCTAAAGGTTAAAACCTGGTGTAAGAAAAAGTGACATTTAAATGACAGACAAAATAGGATCCTACAGATACTGAACAGTCACAGGAGTACTGCAGAGCTTGGCGAATCATAGTGGAAACTGTTAGTAGTTAGAGTAAGGAGGAAGTTTAAAAGAGGAAGGAGGGGTAATTCCTCTCCAATAAAACAGAGTGTAAATTAGAGCTAAAGAATATAGTAAGGAATGGAAAATTAAGTTTCATATGAGAGAACAAAATTCAGACTACAACAGGTTCAAAAACAATTAGAGATGAAAAAATGGTGAGAGCTACTACAAGCTACTGTACCTAGAAATTTCCTTAAGAAATTACAAAGAAGCCGGGCGCTGGTGGCTCACGCCTGTAATCCTAGCTACTCAGGAGGCTGAGATCTGAGGATCGCGGTTCAAAGCCAGCCTGGGCAAGAAAGACCGTGAGACTCCTATCTCCAATAAACCACCAGAAAACCGGAAGTGGCGCTGTAGCTCAAGTGGTAGAGCGCTCGCCTTGAGCTGAAGAGCTGAGGGACAGCGCCCAGGCCCAGAGTTCAAGCCCCACGACCGACAAAAAAAAAAAAAAAAAAAAAAGAAATTACAAAGAGAACCTGAGGTAACTGGAAGGAAAAGCAGAGGCACAAATTAATTTTCTATTTTCATTTTATAGACAGGTTAACTCCATTTGCTTGCTAACTGAAGAGATAGTAACAATCTTTAATAATGGTTTGAAGACATATGAAAGAGAAAAATGGCTGGAGATGTGGTTCAGCAGTTGAACAACTAACCAGCAAGCATCAGGTCCTGAGTTCGAACACCAGTATGGTCAAAAAAAAAAAAAAAAAGAACAAAAACAAACATAAAAAGAAGACAAGGAGTGAATGAAGAATAAGCAGTAGTAGTGGTAACTGAATTCAGTGAAGCTCTGAAAGACAGAACAAGACGAATATATCAAGAATCCAAGAGAGAGTTGGGATCTAGTGATTCATGCTACAATACTAACTACTCACAAGACTGAGATGTAAGGATTGAATTTTGAAGCCAGCCTAAGCAGCAAAGTCCAGGAGACTCTAATCTACAATTAACCATCAAAAGTCATAAGTGGAGACTTGGCTCAAGTGGTAGAATACAAATAAGAGTGAAAAGGCTGAGTAAGGGTTCAAAATCTATATCACTGAATTCAAGACCCTAAACCAGTACAGAAAAAAAAAAAAAAAAAGACAGACAGACAAAAAGGAAGGAAGAAAGGAAGGAAAGAAGGAAGGAAGAAGGAAGGAAGGAAGGAAAAAAGAAGGAAGGAAGGAAGGAAGGAAGGAAAAAAAGCGAGGAATCATGATGAAGCTCATTACATAACACCTAATATATACAAGTCCCTGAATTCAATCCCTATCAGGAAAAAGAAAAAAAAAAATTAAGGTGGCATGATTAAACTTGGTCCTGAGTAAGAATTATTTTGAATTCTATCATGAGATTAGAAGCAAAGCTATAGATGGAGATATAATTATAGGTTTGGATGTGCAAACAGTGAAGAATTTTTAAATATTTGAAACCTATTTTCCTGTTTCGCTATGAAGCAGTCAAACAAAATGTGTAAAAAGGACAGGACTATGATAAAACATTGAAAGTTTAAAACAAACAATGTAGAAAATGGGACATGGTAATGATTAAAAAAAAAGACCAATTTTTAAAGGATTTGTTACTTTACATGGAAGATTCTTTTAGGAAAATGTAAACCAGAGGGAAGAGCACTGTATGGGCTTGTCATCACGTCATCTAATTGGGTCCAACAAATCACCATCACTAAGAAAAATGATTTTGAATAAAACTATAATCAAATTTTGCTATTATTCTAAGTAACAGTGATCTCATTTGCTCTTTCATATATTCTACTACTTTTCTCAATTGAGATACTACTTTTTATTTCTTTTGAAGTTATCTTTTCATCTCAATGAAGAACTTGAGATATAGTCTATAAAGTATTTTTAACAACTTGGAAAATAAATTATAATAAATGGGTTATTATGTTCCTATAATTTTATTTTTTATTCCTTATTAATTACTGACTTCATCAGAGACTTAAATAATAGAAATCTAAGGAAGGTATTGTGGCCAATAGCTATATTCCCTGCACTCAGAAGTCTGAGGCCAGTGGGTCATGAGTTTATGGCCAACTCAGGTTAAATAACAAGATTCAATGCAAAAAAGGGAGGGAAAGAGACAGGGACAGACAAAGACAGAGACATTGATATATATCTTCTTTTTACAGATATATAACATGTTCACAATTAACCAACAGAACCAAATATCAAGGGTTAATAGAAAATAGTATAAGTTTGAAAAGATGAAAACCACTTTATAATATAGAGATGTTTTAGATGTTTGAAATTTAATTATTAAATCTAAAGACATATTACCAATATACATTTAAAAGAAACAAATATAATTGACATCCTAACTTGAAATTTATGTATTTGTGCAAAGCAATTTCACTTTAAATAATGAAAATATAGCAACATCTTTACCTACTTTACTACATACATTGTGGTACATTAAAAAAAAAAAAAAAAAAGACACACTAAAAATGTTCCTGTTAGGATATACCTACATACCTATTGTACCAGTTGAACAAGAGCCAGTTAAGACCTTCTAGTTGATATTCCCTGAGTTGATTCCCATTTTTATAGTCCCTGGATTGATCTATTTTCTTCCAAATATTAGAGGGAGGACGATCCTTTGAGGAAAAAGGGAAGAATAAAAATTAAAATTAAAAAAAAGTGAATGATGTACATCATATGTCTAAAATTTCCATACAACTTCCTCAGGGCCAAAAGCTTTCCTTTAACATTTTTCCAATATAGCCAAGTGCCAGTGGCTCAATCCTGTAATCCTAACCACTCAGGAGACTGGGATCTAAGGATCAAGGTTCAAAGTTAGTGAGGACAGGAAACTACTGAAGAGTCACATCTACAGCACCAAAAAACCGGAAGTGGCGATGTTGCTCAAGTGGTAGAGCGTTAGCCTTGAGCTGAAGAGCTGAGGGACAGAGCCCAGGCCCAGAGTTCAGGCCCTTCGACCGGACCAAAACAAAAAACAAAAACAAAAAAAGCGCCAGGTATGGAGCTGTGGCTTGCGTGGTAGAATGCCTTGAGCTTTTAAAAAGCTCAAGGATAACATCCAGACCCTGAATTCAAGCCTCCCCAAATAAATAAGTAAAAGCACCAAAAAACAAACAGTTCAAAGCAGAAAAATCAGTGAGACTTTTTTTTGGGGCAGGGGGGGTCGATGGTGGCGTTTGAACTCTGGGCCTGGGCACTGTCTCTTAGCTCTTCAGCTAAAGGAGAGCACTCTACCACTTGAGCCACAGTGACACTTCCGGTTTTCTGTTGGTTTATTGGAGATAAGAGTCTCATAGACTTTTCTGCCAGACTGGCTTTGAACCCTGATCCTCAGATCTTAGCCTCCTGAGTAGCTAGGATTACAGGCATGAGCCACCAGTGCCAGGCTCAGTGAGACTTTATCTACAACACTAACAGCTGTGGAGCAGGGGCACAAATGGTAGAGTGGTAGCCATGAGCAAAAAAACTCAGGTACAATGCCAAAGTCCTGAGCTCAAGCTCAAGGACCAGTACCAAAAATAAAAATAAAAGAAATCTTTTTTTTTTTTAATTTAATTTTATTTTATGTGTGAACATACTGTTCAGAGGGGTTACGATTACATGGGCAGGATAATGCGTACATTTCTTGCCAAGCATTGCAGCCTCCTCCTTTGGTTAACCCTTCACATCCCTTCCCAGCCTCCCCCCTAATAAAAGAAATCTTAATGCAAGAGGTGTGGTGCCTAGTGAGCATAAGGCCATGCTTTCTAACTGTATTGCACCAAATATTAAAAAAAATAAACAAAAAATAACCCTGTATGCCTTTTAGTATACGGTGTAATAAGAAAATTTCTCAAAATTTCTAAAATAAAATTTACTCTTAACTTTAAAAAAATTGGTGGTAGTGAGTGGCACTGGATTTGACCTCAGATCATTACACTTAATAGGCTTCACTTGAATCACACCTTCAGCCCTTAAAAATTAAAATTAGGGCTGGGAATATGGCTTAGTAGAATGCTTGCATAGCATACATGGAGCCCTGGGTTCGATTCCTTAGTGCCACATAAAATGAAAGAGCTGGAAGTGGCACTGCGGCTCATGTGGTAGAGAACTAGCCTTGAGCAAAAAGAGCTATGGGATAGTGCCCAAGCCCTGAGTTCAAAACCCACAACCAGGGTGGGGAAAAAAAAGTGAAAACTAAGATCATATTGAAAATGAAAGACTGAATGTCTCCTCGTAACATCAACAATAAGGCAAAGATTTCCACTAGGATACCATTTTCAACATGTTACAGTAAGCTCTAAAAACAATAATCCAGGGGGCTGGGAACGTAGCTCAGTGGTAGAGTGCATGCCTTGCAAGCATGAGGCCCTGGGTTCGATTCCTCAGCACCACATAAACAGAAAAAGCCAGAAGTGGCGCTGTGGCTCCAGTGGTAGAGCGCTAGCCTTGAGCTGAAGAGCTGAGGGACAGTGCCCAGGCCCAGAGTTTAGGCCCCATGACCAGCAAAAAAAAAACAAACAAAAAAACAAAACAAAACAAAAAACCAATAATCCAATATGTAAAACATTGACCTCACTGAGACTGGGAAGAACTAAAATTATTCTATATTTATAAAAGATATGCCTGTGGAGAATCTATTTTTTAAAAGGTGTTGGAGGCTAGGTGGTAAGAGCATCAGCCAATGAGCAAAAGCATCAGATCCCAAGGATGAGTCCCCATCCCAGCCAAAAAAAAAAAAAAAGGTAAAATAACTAGTGACTCTGGCAAGGTTGTGTGTGTATAAAAGTCATTGATAAACCTCTATAAAAGTAACTTATAAACTTGGTGGTTCTCACATATAATCCAAGCTACTGAGAAGGATGAGATCCAGGGAACTGCAGTTAGAAGGCAGCATGAGCAGAAAAGTCTATGAGATTCTATCTCCAAAAAAATAGACACAAAACAAAAATAGCAAAAGCCATGGCTAAAGTGGCAGAACTATATCTAGTAAGCTTGAGGCCCTGAGTTCAAACTCCATAAATGGAGAAAAAAAAAAAAAGCAGAACAATCATAAATAAAGTAAAAAAAAATAACTATAACACATTTAGGAATAACCAATAAGTGGGATTAAAATTATGGTGAAAAAAATAATGAGGTAAATGAATAGAGGTATATAGAGATATATCTCATTTGTGACCTGAAAAAACACTGCTAATTACTCCCCAATTGAAGAACTAAGTGCTGTTCAAGGAGATATATACTCCATCCCATGAAATACTTTAGTATTTGAAAATAAAGCCAGTTGTAAGTGACTCATACCTGTATTCCTAGCTACTCAGGAGACTGAAAGTTGAGGATAGCAGTTCAAAGCCAATATAGGCAGGAATGTCCATGAGAATCTGATCTCCAATTAAACACAAAACACATAACACACATACACACACAAAATGAAAGTGGAGCTGTGGCTCAAGTGGTATAACTAGTCTTCAGCACAAAAGCTTAGGGATATCTTAGGGATATCATCCAGGTTTTGAGTTCAAATACGAGGACTAGCACATAAACAATCACACATGCATCACACACATACATACACACACACACAAACACACACAAACTTAAGAGTACTTCCTCAGTAAACTATACTCTTTAGAGAGTTCTTTTCAGTAAAACAAATACAATTAGTTTGGATTACAGACTAATTTACAGAATCTCAAAAAATATGTTATTTAATTTACATGCTATTGTATTTAACAAAAGTAGATGACAAAAATCAAAATCACAAGTCAGGTGTTGGTGGCTCATGCCTGTAACCGTAGCTACTCAGGAGGCTGAGATCTGAGGATGAAAGTTGAAAGACAGCTCAAGGGCTGCGAATATGGCTCAGTGGTAGAGTGCTTACATGAAGCCCAGGGTTCCATTCCTCAGTACCCCATAAACAGAAAAGGCTGGGAGTAGAACTGTGGCGCAAGTGGTAGAGCACTAGCCGTGAGCACAGAAGGCTCAGGAATAGAGCCTAAACCCTGAGTTCAAGCACCAGGTCTGGCAAAAATGAGAGAGAGAGAGAGAGAGAGGGAAAGAGACAGAGAGAGAGAAGAGAGAGGGGAGAGAGGGGGAAGGGGAGAGAGAGAGGAGGGAGAGAGGGGAGAGAGAGGGAGAGAGGGATAGTGGGAGGGATGGAGAGAGAGAGAGAGAGAGAGAGAGAGAGAGAGAGAGAGAGAGAGATGGTCAAGGCAGCTAGTCTGTGAAACTCTTGATTCCAATTAACTATCAGAGAACAAGAAATGGAGCTGTGGCTGAAAATGCTAGAGCATTATCCTTGAGTGAGGAAGCTCAGGACAACACCCAGGTCCTTAGTTCAAGACCCATAACCTACCAAAAACTAAAGTAGACAGACAGACAGATAGAAAATACCCACACAGACAAGTGCAAAAGAGTGTAAGTTGAGGGGCTGGGAAGGTGGTTCAGTGGTAGAGTGCTTGCCTTGCATGCAGGAGGCCCTGGGTTCGATTCCTCAGCACCACATAAGCAAAAAGAAAAAAGCCGGAAGTGGTGCTGTGGCTCAAGTGGTAGAGCACTAGCCTTGAGCTGAAGAGCTCAGGCCCAGAGTTCAGGCCCCATGACCGGACCATCCCCCCCCCCCCCCAAAAAAGAATGTAAGTTGACATTAAGCCTATTAAAATATAGCACTAAGATTTATAAAGCTGACTAAAGCTCTTACCAAATGTCTTGTGTCAGGCCTTGCAGCTTGCAATTGTTCAAACTCTTCTATTTTTGCAAGATCTACATCTTCTTTTAATTCCCATGTACTATCTTCATATGGCAATGAGCACCACTTGACCAAATAGTAAATGACAGGCTAAAAAGAAATTTATTTTACCATTTTGAAAAAGAGAATATAGATTAAATAGATGTCAGTTAAAATAGTTTAAATATAACAATATAGATCGAAAACAAATTTTAACATCTTAAGACTTAACTGTTTTTTAAAGAGTATTATATTTTAATAGTTTTTTTCTTTAACTTTATGTATATTTTTACCAAATATTTACCTCACCAGTATCTTTATCTTCACAAAAAGAGACTTCTAATACTCTGTCTACTTCAACGTAGTCTGGATTAAATGGTTCTTCTTCCATCTAAATAAAATTAAAAAGTAACTTAATTGAAATATACAAAGATGTGAAAAGATAACAATAAAGATACATTTACTGGAGTTTTAGTACAGAATATAGAACCAGTTTAATTCCAATGAAATTAAAAAAAAATTTTTTTTTTCAGTTTAATTTCTAAAAGATATTTCAACCCAACTCATTTGCTCCTCCACCTATTCTTCTTGTATTTTCTTACTTGATAATGGAAATATAGTGCATTTCCATGTTCCACAGTGAATTACCTAAGACAATAATCTTAGATTCTATCTCTTTCTTTAATCCCCCACATCTAATAAATCACCAACTTGTGATTTATCTATTTTTATTTTTTTGGGTAAGACTGGCTTTCCTCATGTTGCCCAGGCTGGACTCAAACTCATGATCTGAAGCCTCAGACTAACTGAGTTACCAACATCTGCTACTGTGCTTGACTTTGTAGATTCTCCTGTTCCTTTTTCTTTTTTGTTGTTGCTGCTTATCAAACCCAAGCACTTATACACGAATAACAAATGGTCTAACCCTAAGCTCCATTTCCAACACAAACTCTACTTTTAACTCATTTCTTCTTCCCTGTTCTCATTGCTGCACCACTTTGTATATGGACCTTCAAGTACTAATGTCATCCTATAATTACTCCCTTGTCTTTAATATGTTTTCATATTGTCCCCAGAGCAATTCTTCTCAAATGCAAATTTTATATAATGCTCCCTTGCTTGAAACCCTTCACTGATTCTCCCTTTTGAAGGACTAAAATGAAAGCAGTATTCGTGGAAACAAACAGAACCTTTCTTTTCTCCAGCTTCATCTCCTATTGCTTTCAACAACTTTACCCAGTTTCTATGCACCCAAGAAACAAAAACATGTTTTATGTTTTTTATGTTCAAGAACATGTTTTTCATGTTCTACCACAGCTTAGTTTTATCCTAATTTTTCTCTCTTCTGACTAAACTGCTTTTCCTTCTCTTGTCTGCTTGGGCATTTTATACTCATTCTTGAGAGTCTTACTTTCAACAGCTATCTTTCTTGGCTATATTTGTTGGCCTCTTCTACTAGTGTGCACTCCATAGCTCTGTCTGTACTTCTCTTCACAATCTTAAACTTCCCTTGAATAATCTAATATGTCCACAGTTTTATATAAGACAGGCTGATAACAAGGCCTAGCCCAACATGAGGGTAAGAATATGGTACCTTAAGAATCAAAAAAGATCAAGCATAGGGGGCTCACGCTTGTGATCTCAGCTAATTAGGAAATGGAGAACAGAAGGCCATTTTGATGCCAGTCTGGGCAAAAAGTTAGTAAGACCTCCATCTCAACAAAGTAAGCATTGTGGTATGTGCATGTTGGTCCTTCTTAAAAAGAAAAAAAAAAAAAATCCCAAAAGATCCTATCTAAAAAATAGGCTAAAATGAAAAGAGCTGAAAACACCAGCACTGACCCCTGCCACACCACAATAATAAATAAATGAATAAGTCCATGTATAGAGGCACATGTGGTAATCCTAGCAAAAGCCTAAAGCAGGAAAGCACAGGGTTTCCAAATTAATCTGAGTTAAATTACATAATGGAACTGTTTTAAACAACAAAAAGAAACTGATAGCTCTATTAAGTGATAATAGTTTGTGGTTGGTTTATACAAATATGTATATATTCAAAGTGCACACTTAATTATAAGCATTCTATCAAGTACAACTCAATAAAAAATAAAATTTAAAGATTTCCATAGTTAAAAAATGAAATCTAGGGCTGGGAATGTAGCTTAGTGGTAGAGTACATGCCAAGCAGCATGCATGAAGCACTGGGTTTGATTCTTTAGTATCACATAAACAGTAAAAGCCAGAAGTGGCAGGGTGGCTCAAGTGGTAGAGAGCTAGCCTTGAACAAAAGAAGCTCAGTGAAAGTATTCAGGCTCTGAGTTCAAGCCCCAGATAAGGAAAAAAAAAAATCTACATGGTAACTATTTATGCTGTACCTGAGTCAGGCAAGAAAAATTAAGTCTTCATAAAAACTTACATGTTATTCAGTACTTCTAAGATCTTTAGCTTATTAAGGATATTCATATGATAGTAGGACAAAGGTTCATGAGGATCTCTCAGCATGGATGAACTGCTAGGACATTAGAATCATCACTTTTTTTCTGAGGATTTTAATAAGTACAAAAGGACTTAAGAGTAGTTTTGTAGAAAAATTTGACAGGCACCATCTTAATCCAGTGATCAAAGTTAAGATATATCCTGGTTAGGGTTTTAAACTACTGGGCAATTAGATATCTGATATGATTCACAAAGTTAAACTGTTGTTTTTGTGGCATTCTTTTTTAAAATATGCATGTCAACCATGAGAAAGCAAAAACTAGAAAAAAAATCTATAGAAGTATATTTTTAAATGTTTAAGAAATGAAAATCAAAGATTAACAAAAGATAAAATATAAAACATAAGCTATTGCACTAAATGATTGAACAGATATACATACATTCTTTTTAGCTATAAAAAATGGTAGAAAAACCAGTGAACTATGAATAACTTCTACAGACAAAATATTTTAGATCAATGCTAATTCTATTACTTCTATGTAAGTAATGTATTATATGTTTTCTTTACAAAATAAGTTGAGTGGCTCAAGCATACAACTGTGAGCCTTGTGTCCAGAGACAGATACCCTAAGTCAGATTAAAAAAAAAAAGTTACCCATAATGGGGTGGGTCATACTAGCTACTCAAACAGATTAAAAAGGAGAACCATGGTCCATGCCACCCAAGTAAAAGACCTCAATTTGGAAATTACCAAAACTGGGCCAAGCACCAGTAGCTGGTTCCTATATAATCCTGCTATTAAGATGGCTGAAAACAGAGGACTTCAGTTTGAAGCCACCCCAGGCAGGAAAGTCCTTGAAAACCTTATCTCAAATTAACTTCAAAAAAGCTGGAACTGAAGGTATATGGCTCGTGGTAGAGTCTTATCTCTGAGCAAAAAAAATCAGGGACAGCAGCACCCAGGTCCTGAGTGCAAGCCGTAGGAGCAGGAGCACACCAGCATGCACATGCACACACATACACAGCAAAAACAAAAAGGTTAGGACTATGGCTAAAGCAGTAAATCACCTGCCTAGCAAGTGCAATGGAGGCCCTGAGTTAAAACTCCAGTAACTCTAAAGGAGAAAAATGAAAGACAGAAAAGAAAAAGGATGGAAATACAAAGCATTCGTCAATGTTTTTAAAAATTGGAAAGTATAGTTAAAATGTATGTGGGAGTTTGTTTTACTATTTTTAAAACTGTTTTGTGAAAATAAAGTTTAAAAGTTTTCAACTGAAAAATTTACATGGGGGAAAGTACCAGTGGCTCACGCCTATAATCCTAGCTAGTCAAAAGGTTGAGAACTGAGGAGCAAAATTCAAAGCCAGTCCAGGCAGAAAGGTCTTTAAGACTCAAATTGACCAGTAAAATCCTGAAATAGAGCTTTGACTCAAGTGGAAGAGCACTAATTTTAAGCAAAAGATCAGGGACAATGCCTGGGCCCTAATTTCAAGCTCCAGGATGAGCACACACACACAAAAAAGGGGAGGGGGAGGGGCTGGTAATGTGGCTTATAGGTAGAATGTTTGCCTAGCACGCATGAAGCACTGTGTTCAATTACTCAGTACCACATAAACAGAAAAGGCCAGAAGGGGCACTGTGGCTCAAGTGATAAGGTGCTAGCCTTAAGCAAAAGAAGCTCAGTTATAGTGCCCAGGCCCTGAGTGCAAGCCCCAGGACTGGCAAAAAAAAAAAGCCAGAGGCTCATGACTAGGATTACCTAGTTACTCAGGAGGCTGAGATTTGAGGATCGTGGTTCAGAGCCAGCTCGGGCAGGAAATTAACCACCAGAAAACTGGAAATGGAGCTGTGGCTCAAGTGGTAGAGCACTTGCCTTGAGCAGAAGAGCTCAGGAACAGCACCTGGGCCCAGATTTCAAACCCCATAACTAACACAACAACAACAACAAACCACCAAAACTGCCTTAATAAAGGCTGTATCAGAGAAAGGCAAATAAATATTTTTCAATGATGTCCTATACATGCACGTTCTAAACGTTGATGAAAAATATGGAATATATTTCATATATAATGAAAATCATTTTTTCATTTATTTGCTATTTCCTATATTTTGAATATCTAGCTCAGAAATTGTGCCTTTAAGATCAGTATTAAAACATGCTAATTTAAAAACAAAAGCATTATGTATTATTATGACTTATTCGTGGCCTTGTCTCAGCTAGTTTCCAGGCTAATACTAGGAGGTGAAAAACTATATGCAAATAGCAGTTATTTTCAAATATCAGCCTTGAAATCTAAGAAAGTTACATTAAATTAGATAAATAATACTACAAGCATTCTGAGTCCAACACACAGAAGTCCACATTCTTACATCTGCAAAAAAATGTGCTCTTTGTGCTTGTCTCAATTTGAATCGTTTGATTTTCTGCTGAATCCTTTTATCTTTCAACAGCTGCTGTTCTGTGGCCCATTCACAGTGAAGATAGGAGCTAAAATTTTTATGAAAGTTACATATTAGAATACAGAAAATGATGTTTCATAAGATGTACATTAATTATTATAACATTCAGAATATACTTTCACCTTTAGAAATAGGTAGTCCAATAAATCATTTAATTTCAGGAGATTTCATGTAAATTTTTAAAATATAGACTATGATAGCTGTATCCTAAGAATATTGTACTCTGAAAGTCTACAATTTGCAATAGAGAAGCAGAATGATGAATAGACCAAAAGCATAAGGGCAAAATACAATTTAAGTTTTGTTTTAACATCATGATGATTTTGTCATATTCAGAAAGCTAACTTACTTCAAATACAAGGTAATTATATATAAAAACATACACCAAATTACATAGTAAAACTAGAAAACGTATTAAAATATAAGTAATTTCCTTATAAGTAGCAACTCATGTAAATTTACCTATGTCCAAGAAGGAAATGCAGATTCAAAAGTTAAATCATCACATTGTATACAGCTGATAAAATACTCTAACAAAAAAGGATGAATAAAATCTAACATTCAAAATGCAAATGCAACGAGTAATGTCTATTATTTCTAAAAGGGTATTTTTATAAAGATTTCCTTCATTTTGACAGTTTCTGTTAAAAACCATTAAAACCACTGGTCAAATCAAGTCTTTGTACCTTTTAACTATTTTAGAAATTATGATTGTTAGAAATAAACTTCTAAAATGAAAATTAATTTTAACTTACATGTTTACATATTAAATATATTAACTTATTTTTAACTGAACATCATCCTTTAATTTTTTAACTGAATTACTTACTAGTTTTTATATTTCACAAAATATTCTTCTGTATCAATCGTCACTCCAGGTGATATCTAGGAATATAAAATTAGTAATTATTATCTCAAACATGACACAAAAAATAAAGTATAAAGTATAAGGTACCATTACTTACTTCCTTTTTTACAATTCTAGAAGATAGTATTTTATCTACAATTGCAGCATCTTCTTCACTTGGATTCTCCTAGAAAAGGGGGAAAAATGTATGATAGAACACATTCTGAAATAGTTACTACTCTGTTTATGAATAAACTAAATAAAATTAATTTAGCACATGTGCTGAGCACTACACTAAAGATTAGGAATATTTTTAAAATGGAAAAAATGTGTCATTTTTGTTACCATCATCACTATACTTGACACATTCTGTCTTTTAATGTACTTCGTATTAGTATAAGCACTATATTAACTAATTTAATCCATTACCACTTCCATTATTGCCTCTACTATTATCATCACTGTACAAAGTAGAATACTCAAACATAGATAGAATAAGTACTTCCTAAGATTTCAGCTAATGAATGAGTGCTTAGCTCAAAATGTAGACAGGAAAAAACTAAAAGAATTATAGAAAAATACATTTTAAAAGGCATACAAGTAAAAAAATATAGCACACAGCAACTATTTTCATGATGCAAAAGACTGAATACTTTCAGAGAAATGGCAGGAGATGGGACTCAGAAAATTTATTTATTTATTTTAATTTTTTCTTTTTGGGTCTGGTCGTGGGGCCTGAACTCTGGGCCTGGGCACTGTCCCTCAGCTCTTCAGCTCAAGGCTAGCCCTCTACCACTTGAGCCACAGCGCCACTTCCGGCTTTTTTCTGTTTTGCTTATGTGGTGCTGAGAAATCGAACCCAGGGCCTCAGGCATGCAAGGCAAGCGCTCTACCACTGAGCCACCTTCCCAGCCCTGGACTCAGAAAATACAAAGGGTATTCTTAACACACTTGCTTAAAAATTGCATTAATAGTTGGGTACTGGTGGCTCACATCTATAATCCTAGCTACTCAAAAGGCTATTTTAGAAACTCAGTTCCAAGTCAGCCCAAGAACAGTCTGTGAGATTCTTATGTCCATTTAGCCACCATAAAGACCTGTGATTAAAGTGGTACTTAAGACTGCGAGTCTTAAGCAAAAAAGCTCAGCAACAGTGTCTAGGCCAAGTTGAAGCCACAGGACACACACACACACACACACACACAGGACTGACACACACACATAAACACACACACACACTGTATTAATAGTGGAGATGCAGGACAGTTTTTCCATTAGACTAATAGTATGACTAGATTTATAATTTAAAAATATAGTGCAATGGATGGACAATTTAGAAGAGTTTCAGAAATATATTTTTAGGAGTTTAAAAAAAATTGGTGAGGACTAGGACTATGGTTTAGTGGTAGAATGCTTGCCCTGGGTTCAATTCCTTAGTACTACATAAACAGAAAAGGCAGGAAGTAGCTCTGTGGCTTAAGTGGTAGAGTGCTAGCCTTCAGCACAGACAGGCTCAAGGACAATGCACAGACCTTGAATTCAAGCCCCAGGACTGGCCCAAAAAAAAAAAAAAGGTGAAAAACGGGATGAGGAAATCAAGACAAACAGGAAAAGTATCCTTTAAGATACTTTAAAAATTTATATAACTTGTATATTTACTATATTTAAAAATTTATGTAACTTGTAACCCCTCTGTGCATCATCTTGACAATACAAAACAAAACAACAAAAAGAAAAAGGCAAGCCGGGTGCCAGTGGCTCACGCCTATAATCCTAGCTACTCAGGAGGCTGAGATCTGAGGATCACAGTTCAAAACCAGCCTGGGGAGAAAAGTCTGTGAGACTCTTATCTCCAATTAATCACCCAAAAACCAGAAGTGGTGCTGTGGCTCAAGTGGTAGAGCGCTTGCCTTGAACTAAAGAGCGCAGGGATAGCGCCCAAGCCCAGAGTTCAAGCCCCATGACCGACCAAAAAGAAAAGAAAAGAAAAAGAAAAAGGCAAAAACAAAACAACAAAAATTTATATTGGTTTAAGTGTTTGTAACTATAATCCTGGATATGTCTTACCACAAATAATTGTAAAGGCTGTTCACCAGGTAAAGGAGCTGAATTCTTTTTTATTTTCATAGCACCTTTAACCTCTTCTTCAGATTGTTTTCCTTCTGTATCTTCTGCATACTTTTTTCTTTTAATTTGTCGATTAGACCTTCTTTTCTGTAATAAAAAACAAGGATCAGATTTATATAATTCATTTAAAAATCTAAATAACAAAGATTATTCCTAACCTTGATGGTCATTACATTTTCAAAATTTAACACTCATCTTTGCTTGGTTTTCTTTTAAATTAAAGAAAATTGTCATTTGCCCATGGCCACAAGTTTAATTCCTAAGGTTTTTCCTGCAATTACAAATATAAAATATTTAAAATATCAATGTTATTGTTCTTTAGAAGCTTATGAATAAATGATCTAGTGATTTAAAAAAGAAACCATTTAACAGCTTGAGTAAAATATATTTTATTTATGTATTTCCAACTGAAAAAAGTATAATCAGATGACTACTGGTAGAATAATTAATTGGGATCATAAGCCCTAAGAAATGAAAGAACATTTGGCAAGATATTTGAAAGTTTGTTTAAGGTACAATAAAAAGACTAGTGTTTTAAAATGATTATTAAATCTACCACATAACTAAATTTAAGAGATTAATTTTCTTCAATTTTCACTAATTTTATGAGCTTTCTTATAAGAAAATATTACTCTAATAAAACTAATTATTACTCTAATAAAAAAACTATTACATGTAGAACATATATGGCTTTACTTACCTCCCTAAATATCTAGTTTATTTTTAAAGTATTTCAAGAATTTTTAAAAGGAAAGTTACATATTGTTTTATATTCTCACAAAAAAATCAAAAGCTCCAGTTGACTTGCAAAGCCCTAATGACTTAGGTTTATCAGGTTTTTTTTTTTTTAGTACTTCTGTAAAATTTCATTGGGTTAAAGCATCTTAGTCGACTACTCTTGCTCAATATTTTGTAAATCCATTTCTTCTTCCATTTTCTATTCCATTTTCTTCCATATGTTGAATAAATCCCATGATACTCCCATAAAGGGAAACAGCATATGTTTTCCTTTGGATTTCTGACAATGTTTCTCTGTGGGGTCTTTCATTACTTCCACAGCCATAATAAAATTGGTTTTGTCTCTGCAGTAGTATAAGGGAACACTGTTATTTATATCTAGTGAGTAAGGTGTAGTGGCCTTTGTAAGATACTTTTGCCCCTGTCTCTTATGAGAAGTGCAATGGTGGGAAAAAGAAAGGGAATATGTGGTCAGCCAAATGCAGCAGACAACATTTGCCTCTGAAGTAGTTTACTTTTTAGTTATATCCTTTTAGTATGCATGGGAGGAAGAGGAAGGGGAAAAATGGAGTGGTGGAGTTGTGGGTCAGAGGTAGCAAGGTAGGTTACTGGCATGCAAAGTAAGTACTCTACCATGGAGTTGCACTTCCAGCACCTCTATTATCTATCTATCTATCTATCTATCTATCTATCTATCTATCTATCTATCTATCTATCTATCTATCTATTGGTGAGTGATCATCTGTTGGCCATAAATATATTTAAATATTCAAACACCAAAATAAATTTGTTAATACAAACATATATAGGATTTATAGTTATATAATTATATATTATGATATAATATAAGTTATAATAAAAAGACTACAAGTAACTAATATGTGGTTCAAAAAAAAAACATTAAATACTTATGATGAGAAGGGAATCAAATGGATCCAGGCTAAAAAAAATTTAAAACTCTATTACAGGATGATGTAGATATTCAAGCATAGTTTAAAATAATAATAAACTATGGCATTTGTTATTATAACAATATTATATATTACCAATGTCTTATTATGTATACTTTCTAACTAATGATGTTTGAGAATAATTCACCCCAGTTTTAGAAGATTTCATTATGTGTGGTAAGCTGTATTTTAGTTTCCTTTCTGATCACTAAGGCACCCACTGATACTTTGAAATAACTCACATGGTCTTTAAAAAATTGTGTTAAAAATCCTTCAGACTTATGAAAGTTAATGTTCAGATAACAATTGCCACTCACTATAAACTGCTTTCTTATCTTATTAAGGATAATTAATATTAAGTAGCCTAATTGATTAATTTATAAGTCCATTGGTTACAAGACTTTAGTTAACTAATTATATTCCACTTGAATATGTAGTAACACAGTAGGCAAAGCCAAATAAATATCATTCTCACAAATTATCTCAAACAACATCTCTACTAGGTTAAAAATATAAAACAAGAGCCAGGCACTGATAGCTCTCACCTGTAATCCAAACTACTCAAGAAGCTAAGATCTGAGGATCAAAATTTCAAGCCAGCCCAGGTAGAAAAGTCAATGAGACTCTTTTCTCCATTAACCAGCAAAAAAATGAAGTAGAGTTGTGGCTTATGAGGCAGAACGCCAACCTTGTGCAAAAAAATATAAGTAAGAGCACTGAATTCAAGCCCCATCACAAAATAAAAATGTAAGTAAATAAGATCTGAATGCTCGGTGATGGTGGCTCATGGCTGTAATCCTAGCTACTCAGGAAGTTGAAATCTGAGGATTGCAGTTCAAAGCCAGTCTGAGAAGGAAAGTCTGTGAGACTTTTATCTCCAGAAAAACTGTAAGTGGTGCTGTGGCTCAAAGTGGTAGAGCACTATCCTGAGCTGAAGAGCTCAGGGACAGTGTCCAGGTCCAGGGTTCAAGCCCCATGAAAGACAAAAAAAAAAGAAAATCTGATGTCCTCCTATACTTGAGTAATGACCATTTATTCTTAAGTTTTTTCTTCATATTGTTTTAGAAAATATAATTTAAAAATAGTAATGTCAAGTGTTGGTGGCTCATGCCTGTAATCTTAGCTATTCAGGAGTCTGAGATCTGAGGATCTCAGTTCAAAGCCAGGCCAAGCAGGAAGGTCTGTGAGGCTCTTATCTCCAATAAACTACTCAGAAAAAGCTGATAGTGGCACTGTGGCTCAAGTGGTGGAGTGCTAGCCTTGAGCATAAAGAGGCTCATAGTAGCGCCCAGGCCCTGAGTTCAAGCCCCAGGATAGGCCAAAACAAAAAACAAAAAACCCCAAAAAAGTGACAAGTGGACTCTCAGTTTATTTCTATGTTTTTGAGTTTGAAAGGCTTCAACCGATTAGCTAATAGCTCTCAGCATAAAGAAGTAAGAATTATGCTTTTTAATGACTAATACTTTGCTGTTCCCTACAATAATTTTACTATAATCTGCCACAGAGGCATTTAAAGAAAGTTGGTCTCCAATATAGTCTAATTACTCAAAACAATTAAAGTCAAAGTAAAAGAATATACCATATTCAAAATTCTAATTTGTCCCTTATTCTAAAGCTGTTATTTTCAAGAGTTTTAAGTCCATTGTTTCAGAAAGCTACAAGGATCTTTACCATCATTTTATTATGACACAGTTATATTGTTGTAGGTTTGTAATTACTAGAAAATATAGCCTTGTTTTATTAAAGGAACAGATGTGTCAAAGGAACCTAATATCATACTGAAAATATGGAAGAAATGTACAAGTTGTTGGCCTATACTCCCATTTCATTGTCTGATAATTGCATAATATAAAAATGGCCTGCATTAGTCTTGCAAAAATCAAACTAAAGTTTCTCAAACTGTTAAATGAAGTTTGCCTAAGTCAAGGATAACATATGACAAAAAAGCCAGGCCATATAATATTAGGAGCTTCAGTCACTGCCCTTACCTCAACTCTTGCAGCAGCCCAGGAGCCTTGAGCCACTACTCTCCAATTGGATAAGAAGCTGCATAAGGAAGAAGAAAGGCTATTCAGGGGCTTCCTGGCCCCATATTTCAACAACTGCCACCACCCCTATGGCCTACAGTAGTATTTAAAAATATTAGAAAGCAGAGGGTGGCCTGAGTTATTATGACCTTCACTAAATAGATAAAAAAAATTTAACTTTACAGGTTATTTTTAATATCCAACTATTTTAAAAGGCAAACTGTATAAGATTTATGTCTATGTTAGGGGATTTTTAATATCAGCAGTCTCCTACATCAACAGAAGCAGACCAAAAGAACTGTCTCTAGGAATGATTCAATCCATTTGTTTTGTCATTTCTATGATTTTTAAAAATCAGTATCTTTATAATTAAATTTATTTAAAAGCACTCCACAAGTGTAGGATAATATCATTAGGTACTTTTCTAGGTTAAAATCCATCAAGGACTCTGTATTGTTACTTAACCTCTCAAGGTTTCAGTTTTATTACCTGAAAAATAAGGGGCAAGTACAGCATACACGTTTCCTCCCACATCTAATATTCTATGGTAAAACTACTAGGAACATACCATGCTAATACTGTCTTGTAAGCTCTGCTATACAATAAACTTTATGCTTACTACTAAACTACAGTGTAAACATTCAAAAGAAAACATTATGCCTAGCTAAATAGTTTTGTTTTGGTTCACAAAAAAAAAACGTAATACTTACTTGAGAGTCTTGGTCTTTCAATGTGTGTTGTGGCATCTGCTCTGCATCAGATATTTCATCTGAAGACTCAGTCTTTCTTTTTTGTTTCTTACCCAATGAAATAATGAGTTTGCTATTTCAAATGGAAAAGAATAATCATTACTTTTTTTTTCATTTGGTCAAAGACTGGCATAAATTTTCTTTCATTTTGTATTACTTCTATGCCTAAGTGAAAATGATAATTATCCTGAAATTTACTGACATTTTTCAAAACACAGACTCTAATATTATTTGTGTGTGTGCCAGTACTGGGTCGTGAACTGATGGCCTCATGTTCTTACTCAAAATTTTTTCTCATGGCTAACACTATACACTTGAGCCACAAGTCATGACTCTAGTTCTAGTTCTTTTTTACTGGTTAACTGGAGCTAAGAGCCTCTTGGATGTGGGTTTGTCTGCCTGGACTAGATCCAAACACTGATGCTCAGATCTCAGCTCCTGAGTAGCTAAGATTACAGACATGAACAACCTACATCCAGCTCATGAACTATAATTGAATACAAACCAATAGTTCATAGGAAGGAAGTCTAATCCTATTACATTAAGGTCAAATGTACTTTTTTAAGGGAAAAGTTTCAACTGACATAACTGCTAACCAATAAAAAAAATAACTCAGATTTTAAATGAAGGATTTTTTTTTTCCTTGCCAGTCCTGAGGTTTGAACTCAGAGTTTCTTTTGCTCAAGGTTATTGCTCTAACACCCAAACTATAGTTCCACTTCAGGGCTTTTTGCTTTTTTTTGTAGTTTATTGTCTCACCGACTTTCCTACCCCAGCTGGCTTCAAACAGCAATCCTCAGATCTCACACTCCCGGTTAGCTAGGATTATAGATGAGAGGCCAGCTGCACCTGGCTCCTTCTACTTCTTAATTACTTAACATCTTACTTCTTCTTGTGAGAAGGCAAATGACAATTCAGATGAGGGATGAAGAGTATGATCTAAGGCTAAGGCACTGTGGATGAAAAGTGAAGAGAGGTATTTTATTGTAGAAGCAAAACTGGTAAGACTTTGCCAATTACTAGATGACTAGATTTCAAAGGGGGATGGAAGTTGTAGAAAAATGTTCTCCTAAGTTATTCTTCTATTGCCATGATCAACAAGATAATGTGAATTCTTACTTGGTATTTGCACAGTTTTGAATATGTGAAAAAGGAATAAAGAGGAGTACATACCCTATGCTAGAAGAAGGAAATCAGAAAACCTTAAAAAGAGTCTAATGAAACAAAATGAAGGAGCCAGTCACATTACACTCTTTGCACCATGTTAATGCTTATTTCCATCCTTGTTCATTTTCCTTACTGTAGTTTCCTTCCTAAAATAAAAGTCTCTTTTGAGAGCATATCTGCTGTAGATACCATGTCATCCTTCCTCTTCCTTAGCTATACCTTTCCAAAGTCAATGCACTGTAATCTGAACCCTTGGAAATACATTTCAGATTCATAGCTTCCATCTGTTCAGTGTTGGCTATGAATGAACTTTTCTGCCGACTTGATATGCTACCTTTCACTTTATGTGCAAACAACTTTGAGAGACAAATACTATTATTTTATAAGGAGAGCAAGCTAAACTTTGAGATGTTAAATAACTCATTCAAAGGCCCAAAAAGTAAGATATTTAATGAAAAATATTAAATATATCATTAGATTTAATATTAAATGATAGATATCTAATATATCTCACGCTAAAGCCTGAACTCGTAAGTTTAGAGCCACAAATGCCCTTTACAATGCCAAATCCAGTGGAAAACATTAAACTCTTATTTTCAAACATATTACTAAATTACCATCTTTCCTCTGTACTGTTTGCGCTGTGACACAACAGTCAAATTTCCACTCTGTAAACTTTGATTTTTGGTAAAATTAATCTCTGAAAATTCTTTTCTGCTAATCCCTTAGGTTTCAATATTTCTCCAAATTCTACCTTCAGACCCTTTCCTATATTCAGTAACAGCAAAGTGTCCAATATAACAATGATTTTGTCAATGACAGTGTTTTAAGATTATAGAGGACTTGAAATAAACATATTGCCTAGTAGACATCTTAAATGGTCTTAGAGTCATATACTGTTAAATGTCTTTTGTAGCAATGGTGTACACATGTGGCTTTATATGGAACACAGTATTTGATGCTGATAAGAAACAACTGTTATTGATTTGTATACTTGCTATGGCACCATTATTTTATCATTGCTTTTATTTTGTATACTCCCTCTACTATCATTTACATATTAGCATTAAATGCACTTACTTAAAATCAATCACTTAAAAAAAAGTTATAAGGTGCTGGTGGCTCACGCCCATAATCCTAGCTACTTAGGAGGCTGAGATCTGAGGATCGTCGTTCAAAGCCTGTGAGACTCTTTTTTTTTTTTTGGTCGGTCATGGGCCTTGAACTCTGGGTCTAGGCACTGTCCCTCAGCTCTTCAGCTCAAGACAAGTGCTCTACCGTTTGAGCCACAGCACCACTACCAGTTTTCTAGTGGTTTATTGGAGATAAGAGTCTCACAGACTTTTCTGCCTGGGCTGGTTTTGAACCATGATTCTCAGATCTAAGCCTCCTGAGTAGCTAGGATTACAGGCATAAACCATGGGCACCTGGCTTCTGTGAGACTCTTATCTCCAATAAACCACTCAGAAAACTAGAAGTGGCACTGTGGCTCAAGTGGTAGAACACTAGCCTTGAGCTGAAGAGCTGAGAGACAGTGCCTAGACCCAGAGTTCAAGGCCCATCACCGACCAAAAAAAAAAAAAAAAGGTAAATAGCAGCAGCATCCTTACACATCTCAAATTCACTGAGTTTCCTGATCAAAATGTCAATAGGCCATGTTGAATGAATGACCTATACTCTTTAACTTTATACTAAGTACACACTAAAATATTAACACAATGTGAAAATCATCTAACAAAGTGGGAGAGGTAAACTACTTGCAGCACACATGCTTAGTATACTCCAGACTGGACGTTGTACAATATACCCCATTATTGCAAAATGACTAGTGGAACTGGAGAGAGGGAAAAAGAGGGAGAGAAGGAGAGAGGGAGAGGGAGGAAAGAAGGGAGAGAGGGAGGGAGGGAAAGAGGGAGGGAGGGAGAGCATGCGCTGGTATTGTGGCTTCAACACAGGACTTTATCCATTCATTTGGCTTTTTCTACTCACAGCTGGCATTCTACCATTTGAACCATACTTCCAATCCATCTATTTTTACTGGTTAATTGAAGGTAAGAGTCACTCGATTTTTTCTATTTAGGATGCCTCTGAACTTAAACCTTCATATTTCAGCCTCCTGAGTAGCTAGGATTATAGGTATGAGCGACCAGCATCCAGCTAGTAAATTATTTTTAGAATTTTATAAGCAACTGTCTATTAGACATAAGCGCATGTATCTCTTACTGGTAACACAATCTTAAAATGCCTCCAAGTCCAATTCCTCACTTTCTATAAGCCTAAGAAAGCAACAATCTGCTAATAAATTCAGAGAAGCACTTATGTCATAGAACAGACAAGTGTGTGACGTAAGTTTTCTAGACAGCTATCTTGATCTTCCTTGTTCTGGAAGTCACCTTTTCCTAAGGATAACCCTTATGATCATGATTATCCCATGCAATCTAAGGCATCTGTGCAGGAGATTTTTCAATGGCATGGTTGTTAATAAGTTTGATACTCTTTCCCATGTTATCTACCCCCATCCTTAATAAGTACTGTACACTAGTTTGTAGATGGGAATGATACTGATAAAGGGAGAGTTTTACTGCCTAAGAAAAAATTCCCTATGATTTGTGAATCAAACTCTATGATAGTGTCCTTTAACATACTGCTTTAAAAGGTATTTTCGCTAGGTACTGGTGGATCACGCATGTAATCCTAGCTACTGAGGATCATGGTTTGAAGCCAGCCTAGCCAGTAAAGTCCCTAAGACTTGTATATCCAATTAACTCCCAGAAAACCAGAAGTGGCTCTGTGGCTCAAAGGTAGAGCATTGGCATTGAGCAAAAAAGCTCAAGGCAGCACGGAGGCCCTGAGTTCAAGCACGACAATTTATCTCCTCCACATCATGCCCCCGCAAAAAAAGAATTTTCTCTATGCTTGGTATACTGAAAGAATTATTCATAAATGACTATGAAGTAGTCAGCCATTCCTTTACAATAATGTAAGAGGAAGAGTCTCAAGAATGAGCTGGTAAAATAAAATAATATTATTATAATATTATCTATAGTCCCTAGAAAAACATATCAATTAATAAGTATTTAAAATAAGTATTTAAAAGTTTCAGTCTATTTGTCAGTAGAATTAGGTTAGATAAAAATATTTCCCAGCAAGATCAAAAGTACAACTAGATATAAAAATGTATACAAGGTCTTACACATTTACATACAAACATTTACCTCTTAAACTAGGTATACTAAGGGAAGGAATTCAAAGGACTACCTTCTCTAAATATCTAAATATTATTTATCAAAACAAACTCCAGGAAATGGAAACCTGTTGTTTGGGGTTTTTTGTGGAGGGGTATATGGTACAGTGGAAGGGGTCACAAGAATAAAGGTGAGCAAATGTAGTCGTTATATTCAATATACACTATGTAAAAACATGAATGATGTAACTTGTGAGTAGGGACGGGAGGAAGAAAATGAGGGAAAGTAAAGAAAGGGGACATTTCTTGGATACTGCCCAAGAAACATTGTACTTAAAACCTGACTTATCAAATTGTAACCCCTCTGTACAACTCCTTAATAGTAACAATCTAGAAGAAAAATGTTGCCCAGGGGCCAGCCACTCATGGCTCATGCCTGTAATCTAGCTACTCAGGAGGCTGATACCTGAGGATTGCAGTTCAAAGACAGCCTGGACAGGAAAGTCCAGGAGACTCATCTCCAAATAACCACTAAAAAACTAGAAAAGGAAATATAGTTCAAGTAGTAGAGTGCTACCTTTGAGCAAAAAAGTTCAGAGCCAGTACCCAGGCCCTGAGTTCAACCCGTAAGACACACACACATTCCAAGATCTGGGTAGTGGTAATGGCTCATGTCTATACTCCTACTACCCACGAGGTACAAAGTCACCTGAAGCAGAAAAGTTCACTAGATTGCATCTCAAAAAGAACCACAGACTGGGGTGTGTGGCTCAAGTGGTATAGAGCCAGCCTACCAAGAATGAAGAAGCTAAAAGTATAAATTGCATCCATCAAAAAATTTTATTACTTGAAAATTTCACTTAAAAAGAAAAAAGTAATTTTTATCTTATTTTCCACAAGTGCCATTTTTCTTCCAGTATTGCTCCATAGGCCTAGAATAATATCTTATTTCATAAACTAATAATATTTTACCAATCAACAAAAAATGTAAAATGTTTTACAACTATATGTAATTATTTTTTTTATTGCTGGAGATAGCAATAGTAAGCAATAGTAAGTCTCCCACTTATACTTCCTCTATACCTATATACTAAGTATTTGAAAGCATTATTTTGGATATTAACCATATCCTGCTAAACCTTTTTAAGTCCAAAAAGTATATTCCATTTAAAAAGTTGGATTTCTGTTCCTTGATATCATTCATTCTTTTTGTTTCCTTCTTACTTTCCCCCTTCCCTCCAATCCTTCTTTTTTATTGCAGTAAAGGATTGAATTCAGGGCCTCACAATTGCCAGGCAAGTATTTTGTTTATTTTTAAACCAGGGGTACTTACATGAACTTTATTGGAAACTGTAAAAGTATATCAAATTACTGTAAGTTCTAACATGGTATCTAGGTAATACTACTTTAGGGGAACAATTATGTTGGTATCAGATCAGTATGGGACAGGCTTCATTAAAAAACTGCCTATTTAATAGACATTTTTGTTCTGATGTTGGGGACCTAACCCAGTTGCTTAAGCATGGCAGGCAAGCACTCTATCACTGCACCATCTATCACCAGCCCCAAGTCTGTCAGTTTAACAATACAGATTCCTAGCACTGTGACAGTGGCTCATGCCTATAACCCTAGCTACTCAGATGGCTCATATCTAAGGATCAAAGTTCAAAGCCAGCCTTAACTCCAATTAGCCAGCAAAATGGCAGAGGTAGAACTGTAGCTCAAGTGGCAAAAGCACTGGCCTTGAACAGAACAGCTCAGGGACAATGTGTAGGCCCTGACTTTATGCCCCAGGACCAATGATAGATAGATAGATAGATAGATAGATAGATAGATAGATAGATAGATAGATAGATAGATAGATAGATAGACAGACAAATAAATCCTCATGAATAATCATCCTATAAAGTCTAAAGGAGAAACAATCAACAAAGTAATTGTCATACTTATACAAAAGTGAAAATTAGTCTATAATAATCCTGAGTTTGAGGCCAGTTTGGGTTACTTAACAATTAGCCAGCAAAACACTGAATGAAATACACACATAATAAAGACAAAGGCAAGGAACTATCCCCAAAGTAGAGGTGAAGGAGAGATGCAACAAAATGAAATGTGAAGTACTGAATTTGACTCTGACTAAAAAAGGAAGAGCCAGTTTGGGGGCATATATCTGCACTCGCAGTACACAAAAGGCTGAGACCTTAAGGAGGATCTTCAGACAAATGTGGACCATACAAATGAGACCTTATATTTAAAAAGAGGTTTAGGGTGAGACTGACAATGTGCATGAGGCCTAGGGATTAGTTAATAGGGCTGCATAAATATTTATTTCCTGGTTTTGATAATGATGCTATGGTTACATAAAAACGTCAGCATTTGAGGAAACAGAGACGAAAGCCTAAGGAAACTCTGACCTATCTTTGTAAGTCAGAAATTATTTCAAAATAAGAAAAACCAAACATACAAAGAAAAAGAAACAAAGCAAAACAAAAACAAACCTACTAGATTTCTAAGTCCCAACCCTAGGATTATAATATACTAAGTGGATCCTAACATATTGGGATTGATCACACATGGTAGGTAAGCACTCTACATCAATGATTTATTTTCCCAGCCCCTTTAAAAAGATTTTGGCTTGAAATATTGTGTCCCTGTATAGCCCAGGGTAGCCTTCAATTTTTGATCTTCCTGCCTCAGTCTCAGCTAAGGTTTTTAAAAGCTTTTTTGGTGCTTGAACAGGTTTGGGAGCTACTGGATCAAAAATAATTAGATTCTGCAGAAAATTCTAGGAATATTCAATATAATGTAAAACTATTCCGTATTTGTAGAACAGTTAAACTTTCAAATGACTTTTGCCTATATTAAGTTATCTCAGTTGATTCTAAGAGAAACTCTAGACACTGATCTCAGCATACATTATCAATGTTAGCCAATTGTAGCAATATTTTATTTTATGTATTTATTTAT
The DNA here is from genome assembly GCF_019054845.1 of Dipodomys spectabilis. Lineage (NCBI taxonomy): Eukaryota > Metazoa > Chordata > Mammalia > Rodentia > Heteromyidae > Dipodomys > Dipodomys spectabilis. The sequence goes on along the minus strand of NW_024870807.1, from coordinate 179,858 downwards.
TTTTGTCAGTTGTGGGGCCTGAACTCTGGGCCTGGGTGCTGTCCCTCAACTCTTCAGCTCAAGGCTAGTGCTCTACCACTTGAGCCACAGCGCCACTTCCTACTTTTTCTGCTTATGTGATGCTGAGGAATCAAACCCAGGGTCTCATGCATGCAAGGCAAGCACGCTACCACTAAGCCACCTTCCCAACCCTGTAGCAATATTTTTAAAGCAAGAAAAAACAAAACAAAAAACTTTGTTTCTGTCAGAAAAGAAGAATTTGAAACTAAGGTATGAATTTGAAATGTTAATTCCTTTAGTAAGTATAGACTAGAAAATCCCAGTGTTTATACTTGACATATCCATATTTGATTTGTACGTGCAATTTATGCATTCATCTAAAACCTGCCCACTCTTTATTAGTACATTCTGTGTAACAAGCTGCATACAACACTGTCAATCAGTAATTGCCCCCTGTTGATTTTCTGACTGCAATAATTGGACAATGAATCTTACTCAATTAGTCCATTTATTGTAATTAATATAAGCAATTTACACTGGGCCTTGACCTGCAATCACAGCACTTGAGAGGCTGAGGCAGGAGAATTTCAAGTTTAAGAACAGCCTAACAAAAACAAACAAACAAACAAACAAACTTTAAAATTGATAAAAAATACAAATGCAGTCATAGTACTCAGTAGACACCATGTGGAAATGAACTATGAAACTTGTAGGCAGGGATGGGAGGGGGAAAGTGAAGCATAAAATGACATTGTCTAAGAAGAAATGTACTCTTTACCTCACTTAGTTAACTGTAACCACTCTGTACATCTTTATAATAACAATTGAAAAAAAGTGAAAATTTTCCAGAGAAATCAGAAATACATACTGGATTTTTTAATGTCTTTTTTGTTTGTTTGTTTTGGTTTTGAAATCCAAGTGTCCCTAAGCAGCTCCAACTAGACTTAGACTTAGGATCCTCCTTCTTCTACCTTTGGAGGGCTGGGATTGATTACAGGTATGCATTGCATCACCAGTCCTTGCAACCTTTTCCTTTTAATAAAAGCATTTTACTCAGTAAAATGACTCAAGATACCAGCTTAAGCCAGGTGCCTATATAGTTCAGGAGGCTGACCTGAAGGATAAAGGTTCAAAACCAGCTGAATTAGAAAAGTTCAAGAGACTCATTGGCAAATTAGTAAAATGCCAAGCTGAAGAGCATGGCTCCTGTGGTAGAGTGCCAGCTGTGAGCAAAGAAGCCAAGTGACAGCTAGAAGACCCTGAGGTTCAAGACCTTGAGATCAATTCCTGAATTGGGAAAAAAGAAAAACCACAGGTACCAGGTTAAACTCATCCTGGAAAAGCAAGCAAGTTTTAAAAAGGACTTTTAATTATAGTTGAAATACTAATCTATAAATGTCTAAGGAAACTTTGGACAACTTACTATTTTTATTTACTATTTAAAGTAAGACACCATTTGCTCCCAGAAGATTGAAGTCAATAAGTTATTTAATATGAATCATCAGTAAAGACCCAAATAGTTGAGTACTGATCAGTCAATGTATTTGTCACAGGTTAATTTTAATCCCCCCCCCCCCCCCCCCCCGCCAATCCCCAGTCCTGGGGCTTGAATTCAGAGCCTAGGGCTCTGTCCTTTCTTTTTGCCAGTCATGGTGCCTGAACTCTGGGCCTGGGCACTGTCCCTCAGCTCTTCAGCTCAAGGCTAGTGCTCTACCACTTGAGCCACAGCACCACTTCCAGCTTTTTCTGCTTATGTGGTGCTGAGGAATCGAACCCAGGGCCTCATGCATGCAAGGCAAGCACTCTACCACTGAGCCACCTTTCCAGCCCCGGGCTCTGTCCTTGAGCCTCTCTGTGCTCAAGGCTAGCCATCTACCACAGCACCACCTCTGGATTTTTCTTTTTATGTTAATTCTTAAAAAAATACTTTTTCATATACTAAAATTTCTGTAATCAAGACTCATTGAGTAATATGTTATTTTGTCTAACCAGGCTAGACTTTAACATGCCATAGTTTTAACTGGCAACAGTTTTTTTTCTTTTATTAGGGGACACATAAAATTAATAGTATATCTTCTAACTAATAATGTTAAGTTCAAAAGAATTACACTTCGGGAAGATAGGTTAGCAGTAGAGTGCTTGCCTTGCATGCATGAGGCCCTGGGTTTGATTCCTTAGCACTACATAAGCAGAAAAAGTAAGAAGTGGTGCTGTGGCTCAAGTGGTAGAGCACTAGCCTTGAGCTGAAGTGCTGAGGGACAGCACCCAGGCCCAGAGTTCAGGCCTCATGACAAACCAAAAAAAAAAAGAAAAAAAAAAAAAAAAAAAAGAATTACACCTGGTTTTGTAATAAACTTTACTAGTCTAATATGAAGATCTAATTCCTAATTCTTCAAAATGGAAGAATAAATCTTAACATAAATTCCTACTAAGGAACATGTATGTCCACTCTCTGCAGAAAAATACTTACTATTTTCATTGAGGTTTACAACTGAGCTGTAAGCAGTAAAATCAATAAAGCATTTTATCTGCAACTTGAGGGTGGGATTGGTATGGATCAGGTGAAGAATGATGGAAGTGGTTACAGTGATCAATATATACTGTATTCATAAATTACGTGTTCAATTGAAACTCCTTTGTACAATTTTCAAGATAATTAAAATATTTTTAGTTATTGAACTTAAAGACTAGTAAGAGAATAAATATATAAATTGAGCCGGGCGCTGGTGGCTCACGCCTGTAATCCTAGCTACTCAGGAGGCTGAGATCTGAGGATTGCAGTTCAAAGCCAGCCCAGGCAGGAGAGACCGTGAGACTCCTATCTCCAATTAACCACCAGAAAGCCGAAGTGGCGCTGTAGCTCAAGTGGTAGAGCGCTCGCCTTGAGCTGAAGAGCTGAGGGACAGCGCCCAGGCCCAGAGTTCAAGCCCCACCGCCGACAAAAATATATATATATATATATATAAATTGAAACCAAAAATTTATAACTGTTTTACTTGATACACCAAGAAATAAAGTATTTACCATTTTTGAAACAGACATTATTTCAAAACGTCTATCCTTTTGAAGAATTATAAACATAAAGTCAGCTTTATTAATAAACTAATGATTTCTGATAATTCCTTATTATTCCCTTAGACTTTAATACAGATAGAACTGTCTCTCTAAAGACATGTATGTTACTTTTGCTTAAAGAAGATAACACACATACTGGCCACAGATAACTCATGCATGTCTGTAATCCTAGCTCCTTAGGAGGCTGAGATCAGAGGACTGTGATTCAAAGCTAGCCTGGAGAAGAAAGTATGTCAGAATCTTATTTCCAATAAGTCATCAAAATGCTGGAAGTAGAGCTGTGGCTTAAGTGGTAAAGCACCAGCTTTGAGGGGAAAAAGCTAATAAGGTAATATTAACCAATGTTATTTTTCCTTCTTTTGTGGATGTTGCAAAGACTATAGTAGAGAGTGAGGCCAAGTATCTCAGTGGTAGAACACTTTCTGAGCTTTTAATAGGAACTATTATTATTCCTGTAACAAATAAAAGAATTATGAAAAATACAAAACAAAAAAGTAATCATAAAGGATTGTAACTGTTTAAACTTAAATAACTATGAGAATACATTAAACACTAAAAGCATTATACTGATATTACTAAAATGATCTATAACAGGGAGAAGTAAATATTAACTAACAACATAGAACCCTAATTTAAATGTTACAAATCATCAAACCATGTGACATCCCATTACACCATCAAACAATAAAGCAAGTCCTAAGAAAATTCTATTGTAGGCCTTGAACTTGAAATAAATTTTAGTATTTTAGAGTCTAACACTCCAAGCCAGATGCTGGTAGATGCCTATAATCCTAGCTACTCAGGAGAACTGAGATCTCTGGATTGTAGTTCAAAGTTAGTGGAACAACAAAGTCTACGACATTCTTCTCTCTTATCTTAACCACCAGAAAACTGGAAAAAGAGGTATTAGCCTTAAACAAAAAAGCTCAGAGAAACACCCAGGCCCTGAGTTCAAGTCCTACAACCAAAATTAAGAAAAGAAAAGAAGAGAAAGAGAAAAAGAAAGAAAGAGGGGGAGAGAAAGCAAGAAAGAAAGAAAGAGAGAGAGAAGGAAAGAAAAAGAGAGGGAGGGGGGGAGAGAAGGGAGGAAAAGAAAAGAAAAGGAGGAAGAATCTAACTCTTCAGTATTTCCCACATTGGGAACTTACTATCTCCCTCTCCTCTTCCGCTCACCTGTAAGTGCTCTATCACTTGAGCCACACCTCCAGAGATTTTTAACAAACAAATTCAATTATTGGTGTCACCTTCATTCTATTTATTCATTCCATTGGAAAAAAAAACAACTATTTTGTATTCAGTATTACTGAAATAATTTCTTCTTCATGAAAATGGCTTTTTATAATCTAATCTGGCTGTCAAGATCATGAAAAATGTCAAAGTAATAAAACTGATTTCTGGTCCAACATTAAAATCCTTCATTTTGTTCCTGGCATTTCCATTTCAACTCATACCCTTCCATATGACACAGAAAACTCACTCAAATTCCCTATCCACTTCAAACAAAATTTACCCTAATTTTCCCAAATGCAATTTTTGTTAATGGATAAGCAGACATGTAAAAATACGTATTAATAAATTAATCTGCTATATTGGAAAAGCAAGCTAGTTTTCAAAGGATGCTTTATTTTAGCTAATGCAGTAATTCTTAAATATGTCAAAGGTACATAAGATTTTGGTTAGTAAGTAACAATTGTTGGCCTTAGAGATACAGCCCAGAGAGAACGTGCTTGCAGAATATGCAGGCATAGATGAGGTTCTAGTTCCCATCCCCAAAACCATAAAAAGACCACCACCAACAAATCAGCAGCAGGAACACCAGACCACCATTTGTTTTTAAACTGATAATGTTTAGGAACAAACCTTTAGAAAGAAAATCTAAGGAGCTGAATCAGACACACACACACACACACACACACACACACACACACACACACACACGCACGCACGCGCGCTGTTGGCTCATGCCTGTAATCCTTGCTGCTCAGGAGACCTGAGGATAGCTGTTCAAAGCCAGACTGCAGCAAAGTCCATGAGATTCTTAGTTCAACTATCCAGCAGAAAATCTGAAGTAGGCTGTGGCTTAAAGTGGTAGATTGCTAGCTTTGAGCAAAGGGAGTAAGGGACAGCACAGCATGTAGGCCAAGAGATCAAGCCCCAAAACTGACCAAACAAAGCCAAAAAAAAAAAAAAAAAACCAAAAGAAAAAAATGTGCATGGCTTCTGGTTTTATCTGCTTCCTTAAATAGCTAGATGCTACTTATTTTCTCATAACTGACACTTTCTGAACAATTCCAGGTATTGTCTTATCTGTTTTGAATGCTATTAACTCAGCAAAGCTCCCATGCTTTGTGTCTATAATAATAGCTACTCAGGAGGCTGAGCTAGAAGAAAGGTGCTTTGAAGTCAGCCTGAAAAAGAAAGTCCCTGAGCCTCTGTATACAGTTAACCTTCCAAAAGCGGGAAGTGAAGCTATGGCTCAAATGGTAGAGTGTTAGCCTTGAGTGAAAAAAGCTAGGCATACCTCAGGCCCTGATTCAAGCCCCAGCATGGCAAAAAATAAATACGTAAAAAACAATTAAAAAAAAAAACAGTAAATTCAAAATGATAAAGTATAATTATTAATACTTTACTAGCAAGCAGTTACTAGCTCAGTAATGAAATACTTAAATTAACTGACATTGGAACTTTGCATTTTACAAAAATTTTGCCTATACTCTTTTTGTCTCCAGCATGATAATTCTTGTTCTTGGCTGAAGATGATCAAGATTGCTTTCCTCCAATTTTACTTACCTGCAGCTTACAAATTCCTCTAATAAAAAGGCTTACAGCTGGGGATATTTCTGAGGTAGAATACTTTATTAGCATATACAAAACACCCACCGCCACAAGCCCCTCCCAACAGTCTATACTTTATGTTTTTGTTTGTAGCAAACTACCCAGTATCTTTCCATGTATTTAACCAAAACAACTAAACATATTTTAAGTAATGTACAGGTATCTCATGCCTGTAATCCTCGGTACTCAGGAGGCTAAGAGCTGAGAACTGTGGTTTGAACCCAGTCTAGGCAGGAAAGCTTATGAGATTCTCATCTCCAATTAACCATCAAAAAAGTTTGAAGTGTAGCTGTGGGCTCAAGTAGTGTGCTGGACTTGAGCAAAAAATAAAAAAAGGCTAAGAAGCAGCACCCAGAACTCTCAAGCCCCAAGTACCAGAACAAAACAAAATTTCTAGTACAATGTTCTCTAAAAATAATTTTTCTTGCCCGGCGCCTGTGGCTCACGCCTGTAATCCTAGCTACTCAGGAGGCTGAGATCTGAGGATCATGGTTCAAAGACAGCCCGGGCAGGAAAGTCCATGAGACCCTTATCTCCAATAAGCCACTAGAAAACCGGAAGTGGCGCTGTGGCTCAAGTGGTAGAGTGCTCGCCTTGAGTTGAAGCGTGCAGGGACAGTGCCCAGGCACAGAATTCAAGCCCCACGACCGACCGAAAAAAAAATTTTTTTTTTCTTGACATTGATACCTTTTAAAAAACAACAACAAAGCCTAAACTGATCAGTGCTGTGTAATATTAAAACTTATTATAGCTGTATTCCCAGTACTCAGGAACCTGAAACAGGAGGATCCTGGATTTGAGATCAGCCAGGACTGCCTACCTAGACTTTATCTGAGAAAAAAAAGTAAATAATTAATGTACTTCAACAAAAATATAACTTAAAAAATTAGTCAATATTCACTGCAATGCTACTATTCCCATTCGTATTATTTTACATTTTTAGAAAGAAAAATCTATGTTTCTATCTAATTTAATTTATAATTTTTCCTTTTGTACATTTATTAAACCAGATTTGCTGCTGGTATTGTTTGACTTTAGCTGCTTGTCAGTCCTCTTCTCACTCAAATTTAAAGAAAGCTACTATAATTTTGATGTTTATCCAACTTTTCTTATTTGCACTGTTCAAAGTATTATCCTCTTAAATACTATACTAAACTCTGCCTTCTCTGAACAAATTAAAATTGGAAAACATTTACTATATTTAACTTTTAATAGAGCAAAAGATTAAATGTTTCCTTAATTAAAACTACATGTAATTTTGCAAAAATACTTTTATACAAAATCCTTTCCAAAATAAATGTGAATGGGAGGGTAAAAACTAGGAGAAGTGAAGAAAGGGGTGAGATTGTCCCAAAAGAAATGTACGCATTACCTGACCTATGAAAATATAACCCCTCTGTATATCATCTTTATAATAACAATTTCAAAAAATAAAATGTAAAAAAAAAATGTAGTGACATCTAATTTTCAAATTTTGCTTTAGCTTCTGCAAATAAAGTGCAAAATCAACAATAGTATTACTTACTGTTTTTTTTTATAACAATAGAGACCATACCATATAAATGTTTGGATAAAATGTAAGCAAACTAAATAATTAAATTTGATAATAATTTCTTGAACAAATAAAAATTATCTTAACAAGGATGTTCTTTGTTGTATGCTTTTTGTGGCAACAGAAAACTTAGATTAGCTTTATATTAAATTATAAAATGTTTTATATAATTATATAAAATTTAACAAAGACCTTCAACTGACTACGTAATACTGCAAAAATAATTCTAAATTATTCTAAATTCAGATATGTTGGTCTTAGGTTATGCAAAACAAATATACATAAAAAGCAAAGAATTCTTGCTATATTTTATACTTTGAAACTATGTTAAACAAGCAAATGAAAACATATAGGATTGGACTGGTGGTGTGGCTCAGGTATAGAATTTGCCTAGCATTCACAAGGCTTCACATTTGATCCTTAAAAAACAAAAACAAACAAACAAATAAAAAGCAAAAAGTATGTGTTCGCATGAAACAAATCCTTGACCTTGTAATTCTCTTGGAGCATTAATCCTTACCTGGCCTCTTTATTACATAAAGGAAATTAGAGATTGTAGGGTAGTAAATAGGTAAATGCCAAGAGCTACTTAGTGTTATTGTTGAACTATTCAATAATTGTTGATTTGCTGGGTTTAGAAAATACAGTATTTTATGTTCCTAAACAATTAGATGCTCTGGTAGGTACAGTATGACTAAAAAGTAAAGAAATGTTATAAAGAATTTCAATGTATGTCTTGTAAAGAAAGTAAATTTGGAACTGGTGTAACAGATTTTTTTTTTGTTTACTTTTTCTGCTTTGTATTCTTTTTTAATACTAAAGTCCTAAACTATGAATTCACAGAATAGTAAAATTTAGGAGATCCAAGAGTATTACCTCATTTATTGGAAAAGAAATAAGGTATACATGGTAATCTAGCTATGTAAAACTCTAATGTCGAAGAAAATATTACACTCAAATCATAAGTAGGCTATACAAGTTGCACTTAAAAAATTAATAGAAATTTTAAATTTAATAAACAACTTACCCAATTTTTGTCTTCTCTTTTAACTTAGAACAAGTTTTTGTTTTTCTGCTGTCTTTGTCCTTTGGTTTAGATTTCATCCTTCTACCTTTCTTTTCCTCTTTTCCTTCAACTGAAGCACTAGGAAAGTTTTCAGGACTCATTACCCGTGGAATATTGCGCTCCCCACGTTCCTTTGCTCTTGCTATGGCCTCTGATATAATACGATTAGCCTTTTCTTGCTTGCTTTCTGATTCCACTTTTTTTCTCTGCTTCTTCTCAGACATGACCCTCACCTGGGTATTCTGCAACTTAGTATATGTCCCAGAACCATCACTCTTCTTGGAAGATGGAGGCTAGGAAAATCAAAATATTTTTTTATAGAATCCACAAAAGTACATTGAAAAAAACCTGAAATAAATATCTACAAATTTAAAATTCAGCCTCGAGAAGTAAAATTGCATGTGCAAATATGTGAGTACTACAAATACATTTAAAGACATTTTGCTTATGTAGAAATTAGTGTTAAATATAAACATCTCAACTGCCATGTTGAAAATGAAGAAAGATATAGATTCAATGCTAATTTTTATAACATTCTTGGTTAGTTGATTCAGACTGTGTCTTGAAAATAAAGTTGTTTTAAATTTTATTATATAGATATTTTGGAATAAGTATTTTGTTTCCTCTTTACTCCAAAACTCTAAAAACCATTAGTAAATTTGAAATAGCAACTTTAGCTTGGAATCACTATTCCTAACAGTTATTATGGATTTTAGGAAAATAAAGCTTCTACTCTAAGACAAGGAAGGGAATTTAAATCATTTTAATGCACCAACGTAGTTAGTAAACAGACACTCTCATACTTAAAATTAGACAAAGTTTTAGTTTCCCCATGAAAGAGTTAAATGTGAATTTTTTTGTTTTCTATATCACAATTATTTTGTACAAGCAATTTGGAAAAGAAATACTCTTTTTGTTTCATATTATTACAATTAATACTTTAGCATATCACAGGAAACAGATCAAGACCATTTAAAAAAGAATTTCCTCTTCAAACACACATTCATCCACATATACTTAGATCACAGTTTTGTTATGTTCTTACCCGTAAACATGCCTCTGACTATAGCAAAGAAAAAAAACATCAGGAATTTCCAAACACATTTTCATGCTGATTCCAGTGTGCTTTACTGGATACCTTTTCTATACCTGCTTCATTAAAGGTTTCATAGCAGTGCTGCAGCACTGGGAAAGGACGGAGGGCTTAGAATCGCTCGCTAAAATGCCACCTCAAGGCCTATAGGCTATAACAAATAACCAAGACTCGAGAAAACAGCAACAAGCTCAAGATGGCGATGCAGTACGACTCCCGCAGCAGCAGCCAGTAATAAGGAAGGTTATTCAATCCCATTAGCCTTTTAGCCCAAAGAACCCCTCCTCCTCCCACTCATTCAGGCTTTCACTTACCCTTCCTCTTGGCCTCTTCACTGAAGACATTTTTGGCGTCAGACAAAGGCTTGCCCTCTGCTTTTTCACCACCCCAGGCAGTGCTCAAGAAAAAAGCATTGAAAGAAGATTCCTAAATGGCCTATTTTGCAAGCTGCAACCAAGAGATGCACAACCCTCCACAAATACACATTTTGATTTATCAACACATTCCTGGCTTGGCAAGTTTATATCTACTGTTCATCCTGTTTAGGTATGATAAAGGCTGTAAACGCTCCTAAAAAGCCGCGTTTCCTCAATAGCTGTAAGCAGATAGCCAGATTCCAACAAAGCACAGAAAGAAATGAATGCACAAAGCATCAAAATGCATCAGCATGAATATTAGAGATGTCGTTAAAAATACTGACTCCTTCTGCGGAAGTAGGCCAGCAGATGGTGCTACCAGTTATTATTCCATTAGACTCTGCAATTTAACCCCCAATGGACTGTTCTTCCCTTCATATAACACATTAACTCTCACTTTGCCATTTTCTGTATAAAGTTTTTGAAAAATATGCATAAAAATCTAATTTTAGAAAATCTGGAAACTGAAAAAGTGATTAAATGACTTCAATGTGGCTATCACTACTATAAAATAAATCTGATGCAATAATTACTTAAGAAAAATGTTTCTCCACCAAATTGTACATAAAAATATTTAAAATGCTGAATTAGCTGATAAACAGAACTTCAAATGAAAAATTAAAAAGTGTGCTTCTAAGAAACTGGATGAAGTCTTATGATTTTCATAACAAAAAGCTGTTATTTCAAAAATAGAAAAACAAGAAAAAAACAGAAATGAAACTTCCTTGTGTGTATTTAAATGAAAACATTTATTTTCATAATATAAAAAACTCAAAAAATCTTTCTCACTTTTACACTTTGTATTATTTTAATTGCTAAGCTTTTCAGATAAAATTTTAGGGTTTTTTTTACTAGAAACAAATGGCTATCCAGCCAATTTGACTACTGCTACAACTTTTTTTCCTATAAAAAAATGAAATCATTTTAATGAGCAATGCCTTTAGTTAACTGAAACAAAATTTAACTGCATCAAAAATCATGTTTGTCTTTTTCATTAATGCCATTTTTTCAAAGTATCCCTAGCTACTTCTCTGATAGCAGCATCAAAGCTCACTGTTTTTTTGTTTTGTTTTTCTTTTGGGCACAAAAGGTCACAAGATAGAAAAATACTATGTGAACAGTATTCTAGAAAAATCAGTCTGAGATATTAAATGCAAAGGGCCGCTAAGGACAAGAAACAGATGGTACTGATAAAAAAAAAAAATAGTAGCCAGGCACCCGTGGCTCCTGCCTGTAATCCTAGCAACTCAGGAGGTTGAGATCTGAGGATTGAGGTTCAAAGCCAGCCCAGGCAGGAAAGTCCATGAAACTCTTATCTCCAATAAACCACCAGAAAACCAGAAGTGGAGCTGTAGCTCAAGTGGTAGAGCGCTAGCCTTGAGCTGAAATGCTGAGGAGCAGCGCTCAGGCAGGCCCAGAGTTCAAGTCTCACGACCGACAAAATAAATAAATTAATTAAGTAAGTAAGTAATCACTAGTGGAAAATTGTACCATTAATAAAAAATAACATATAATTAGTACTTCCTAGGTGTCAGACATTATTCTAAGTATTTAAAATGTACTAATTTAATCCTGAATAATAATGATAATAGCCAAGCAAGGTGCTCACCTCTGTAATCCTAGCTATTTTAGGAGGCTGAGATCTGAGGATCTCTGTTCAAAGCCAAGCTGGGCAGGAAAGTCTATGACACTCATATATAACTATTCAAAAATAAAAGGAAATCAGAATGTATCACGTGATATCGGAGAGCAACTATGAGAAATATATGGAAATCTTTACATACTATATTTCAGTATTGGGCAAACTTAAGAATTTATACTATTAATGAATTCTCTAATCAAAGGTCATATTCTAATAGCAAGCTGTGATGTTACTGGGTCCACACTAGCAACTAAAAAGTGAAATAAAGCAAATTGGAAAAAGATATGGCATATAACCTTATGAACGCACTTCACACATTTTAAGGAATTACAAAGTTTTAATACCATCACTCCCATTTTCCTTAATGAGGCAAACAGGAAAGAGATCTGGGCTAAAAATAGGATGCTTTAAAACAGAAATGGGGAGTCAGTTTCTTCTCTAGGTGAAATAATTTTTCCAATTATTCACTCAACCACTTTGGGGAATTTATTTCAAAACATTAACTGCACATAAATAAGCACATTTATTGTATCACTAGTTTGTGGACATGAGTAGAAATAATCATTTCCAAAATAGGAAGAGAGAAGGATAACCTGGCTACTACACATCTCTTAGATAGTAAAGAGTAGAGTTTCTCTACTGAGAGTAATGTTTTAAAAATAGTATAAAGGGATAAAAGATGTCTCGTACTAAACAGATGTAATTCCTCAAAAAACAAAACATGGAACAATTTTCAAAAACATACATATAATGGCATTGTGGCTAAATGATCTCCAGACTTTTTGAGGAGACTCTCAGGTTTCAAGCACAAGAGACCCTGTGAACAGAGGTTCCAAAGAAAGAGAATATAAAATAGAAGACATAAGCAAGCTTGAGGGCTGAGAATATAACTCAGTGGTAGGGCTCCTGCCTATGCAAGGCTCTGAGTTTGGGTTTAATCCCCAGGTCTATGGAAAAAGATGGGGAAGGCAAGGGTGAGGAGGGGAGGGGAGGGGAGGGAAGGAAATACTATACAGTTTGGCTGAGAATGTAGCTCACTGGTACAGCTTATGAGTAAAAAGCCTGACATCCTGGGTTCCAACACTAATAACACAAAAATAAAATGTATTTCAAGGTAAAAAGAAAAGCCTATATAGATAAAAGGCAAATAAATACATAGTTGTTTCATAATAATTTGTTTCTGCTACTAGAGGCATGGTTCAAGTAGTCAGGCTTTAAGTGAAAAAGCCAACAATGCAAAGTCCTGGGTTCAAGCTGCAGTATGGCAGGCATGTAGGCATGTGTACACACGTGTGCACACACACACACACACACACAGAAATAATTCCTCAAAAGATAATTCACTATACATTTCAGTTCTCCTAAACTTTTGTCTTTTTTTTCTTTTCTTTTCCAGGGCTGAGGACCAAACCCGGGGCCATGTGCTCGCCGGGCGGGCGCCCTTCCGCTGGGCTAAACCCCCAGCCCCTCTCCTAAACTTTCTTTTTAAACAATGTTTTTTTTTTTGTTTTTGTTTTTGGTTTTTTTTTTTGGGTCCAGTCATGGGGCCTGAACTCTGGGCCTGGACGCTGTCCCTCAGCTCTTCAGCTCAAGGCTAGCGCTCTACCACTTGAGCCACAGCACCACTTCCGGCTTTTTTTTTTTGTTTATGTGGTGCTGAGGAATCGAACGCAGGGCCTCAGGCATGCAAGGCAAGCACTCTACCACTGAGCCACCTTCCCAGCCCTCTCCTAAACTTTCTAATAAACATGTATGCTACTTTTAAATTTCCATGTTTGAAAAACAGAAACTAGCTGTATAATTTTTGTAAAATGTGTAAAACGTTAGTGATTTCTTTTTATTTTTGTTTAATATATACATTTTTTTTCTCCAACTGATAAGACTTGCTTTTAGCCGGGTGCCAGTGGTCCATAATCCTAAGTACTCAGGAGGCTGAGATCTGAGGATCAAGGTTCAATGCCAGCCCTAGCAGGAAAGTCTATGCAACTCTTTTTTTGTTTTTGGGTCCAGTCGTGGGGCCTGAACTCTGGGCCTGGGCGCTGTCCCTCAGCTCTTCAGCTCAAGGCTAGAGCTCTACCACTTGAGCACAGCGCCACTTCTGGCTTTTTTCTTTTTGCTTATGGGGTGCTGAGGAATCGAACCCAGAGCCTCAGGCATGCAAGGCAAGCACTCTACCACTGAGCCACCTTCCCAGCCCTCCATGCAACTCTTATCTCCAATTAACCACCAGAAAACTGGAAGTGGCACTGTGGCTCAAGTGGTAAAGTGCTCACCTTGACTAAAGAGCGCAGGGACTGCCCAGGCCCGGAGTTCAAGCCCCATGACAAACCAAAAACAAACAAAAAAATCAAACAAACAACAAGAAAAAAACATTTGCTTTTGAAGAGGAAGGAATAAAATGAACTAGGAGCATATTAGGTAACTTTTGTTTTGGAGTTTTGCCCTTACATTTGTTTTCAGTTTTTGCTTGAAGTGATTGTTTCACTTCACCTTCTTCACATGTGTAAAGGATTGGTTTCCTCTTACAACTTGAAGAAGTTAATATTACACTATTTATGTTACCTAAAAAATAGCAGTGGGCACCAGTGAGTTACACCTGTAATTCTAGCTACTCAGGAGGCTGAGATTGAGGATCACAGTTCAAAGCCAGCCTGGGCAGGAAAGTTCATGAGACTCTTATCTCCAATAAACTACTCAGAAAAAGCTGGAAGTGCTGCTGTGGCTCAAACCATAGCCTTGAGCACAGAGAGTCTTAGGGACAGCATCTAAGCCCTGAGTTCAAGTAAACAAACAATAGCAAGCTTTTCTGTAAGCATTATAATCTTCTATTTTTTTCTTGGCATGAGAGTTTCAATTGGAGTTGCATATGCTAGCCACTCTACCACTTGAGCCACACCTTTGCCCTTTTAGCTCTGGTTATTTTGGAGACAGGGTCTCCTTGTTTAACCAGACCAGCCTGAACCACCATCCTCCTAATTTTAGACTCCAATGCAGCTGGAGTGGCAGGTGAGTACAGCCTCATCCAGCTACTTATTGAGATGGAGTCTCTGGAACATTTCTGCCCATGCTCCCTTGATCCTCCCAATCTCTGCCTCTCAAGTATCTAGGATTACAGGTATGAGGCACCTGTCCCTACCTATAAATTAGAATCTTGATTTTTTTCATAGGTACAGTAATTAATACTTTTTAAGTACGATCTCTAAATTAATCATCAACACACAATCCAGATTAGAGGGTCTAAATAGATATCCAAATAGATATTCTAAAATGTTGTTTTTGAAAATATAAAAATTTATCATCTAATTTACAAGAAACAAGGAGAAAAGGACATGCTGTATTCAATCAGCAAAATTCAGATGCAATCAACAAAATAAGGATATAATTAACAAAATCCAGAATGTGGGAAAATGTACGGGACAAATGATTCAATTTCTTCATCAAGAAAATTGTTAGAAAC
Organism: Dipodomys spectabilis; assembly: GCF_019054845.1. Lineage (NCBI taxonomy): Eukaryota > Metazoa > Chordata > Mammalia > Rodentia > Heteromyidae > Dipodomys > Dipodomys spectabilis. The sequence continues at coordinate 164,722 of NW_024870807.1, read as the reverse complement.
AAAACAAAGAATAAGCCATAGATTGGAAGATATTTTAAGTCTCATATTAATAACAAAATTTAAAAAGGAAAAAAGGAAGAGAAATTTATAATACTTATGAACCCAAATGTAATGTGTGGTCTTGTTTCTATAAAGACCTGAACATGTCAACTATAACTTTTTGTCATATTATTACAGTAGTTTGTATCACTTTTCAATGTTTCCTTAGAAGTTAAAAATAAATTTCTAAAACATCAAATAGTAAGACCAATTTCACTACTTTCTGATAAAATTAAATTAAATATGTTAAATTCAGTCTATTATTTACCTCTGATACAAGAGGCTATATTTCTTCAAGCATTACTGTACATATTTCTATACTAGTTCAAAAAATATTAATAGCAACTCCAATGGTAGGTCTGAACTGCGGGAACTAAGCTGTTTCTCTTAAGAATAGAAAGAAATGTAAGCATGTCAACTAAGCCCTTCCAAAATTTATCTATCAGATCCTTTCCCAGCTTGCCCTAAGCCTCTCTAGTTATATAGTCCCAGTTTAAATTTGTGAACTGGTGCCATCTGGTCTATCTTCTGGCTTCTTACTAGTGTTTTATTTCAGCTTAATATCTCTTTAGCAACTCCATAATCAATTCTTAAATTAGCCTCATTCTTAATTGATAGTATGCAAAAAAAATGTTGATGGCAAAAGAAAATCTTACAAGATTCAATCTAAAAACAGACATGCATGCACACATAAAATTATTTAAATGTTAAATAAATGGTACATGCATTAACAGCAGTTCAGATAAAAATATCAGGGAACTTTATCTCCTTGCAGGGAAAAGCAAACAGAATCTTAAGCAAATAGGGTAGGAAGTTATAGGTGGGTGTGCTGGTGGTGCACACTTAAGAGAGGTAGGAGGACTGAGTTCAAATCCTGGTTGAAGTGAGGGCTTATTTAAAAAAAAAAAAAAAAAAAGCTGAGCATTCACCAGTGGCTCTTGACTGTAATCCTAACTACTCAGGATACTGATGAGTTCTGCGGGTCACAGTTGAAAGCCTACAAACAGCCAGAAATGGAGCTGTGGCTTGAGTGGTAGAGTGTTAGTATTGACAGAAAAAAAAAGCTCAGGGACAGCACCCAGGCCCTGAGTTCAAGCCCCAGAACCTGCAACAAAAAATCCAATACACCCCAGTCTAGACTTTCTTTCACAGGCAGGCTTTTACCCTCAACCCTCCAGATCTTACTATAAGAATCTCATAGATTTTCTTGCCTGGGCTGGCTTTCAGATCTTAGCCTCCAGAGAAGGTAGGATTATAGGTATGTGCCACAGGCACCTGGATATAAACATTCTTAAAATGCCAAAACTAGTAGAGATGAACAGATTAGTGGTTGCCAAAACTCAAGAGGTAGGAGAGTAGAGTGGGAGGTTATGGCTATTACAGCACATTGCCAGGAACCTTGATGATGATGAAATTAAGCTACATCTTGATTACAATAGAACTGAAAGATGATAAATACATAAACCTAAAGTTGATGAAATTCCATAGAAATGCATGAGCCCTGGTTTCAGTTTTAAAAACGAATACAAATGGGCTGGGAATGTGGCTTAGTGATAGAGTGCTTGCTTAGTATGTATGAAGCCCTGGGTTCAATTCCTTAGTACCACAAACACAGAAAAAGCCACAAGTGGCCCCTGTGGTTTAAGTGGTAGAGTGCTAGCCTTGTGCAAAAGAAGTTTAGAGCAGTTCCCAGGTCCTGAGTTCAAGCTCCAGGATTGGCAATAAATAAATAAAAATTTAAAAATATTTCTGGATATACAACCAATATAAATACAACATGCTAAGATTCAAACATGTAAAACTTTTCTGTAAGTTGTAAGTCAGAATGGTGGTTACACTTGGGGTAATGATGGCTAGGCAAAAGGCCACATGACACTCCTGGAAGTGTCATAAAGGTGTGTATATGATCCATACCTCAGAAAGTTTGCAAACTGATCGCTTATATATTTCCTATATGTACGTTATACTTCAGAAGTTTACAAGATTGTGGGCTGGGAAGGTGGCTCAGTGGTAGAGTGCTTGCCTTGCATGCATTAGGCCCTGGGTTCGATTCCTCAGCACCACATAAGCAGAAAGAAAAAAGTCAGAAGTGGCGCTGTGGCTCAAGTGGTAGAGCGCTAGCCTTGAGCTGAAGAGCTGAGGGACAGCACCCAGGCCCAGAGTTCAGCCCCCATGACTGGACCCAAAAAAAAAAAAAGTTTACAAGATTGTAACTTGATGAGCACAGTGGTATAATCCCAGCACCAAGAAGGCTGAGAGAGAAAGATCAGCCTAAACTACACAGCTGAAACCTTATTTTTAAAAAAGAAAAGAAACAGGCCTGATGCTGGTGGCTAAGGCCTGTAATCCTAGCTACTCAGGAGGCTGAAATCTGAGGATCCCAGTTCAAAGCCAGTCCTGGCAGGAAAGTCTGTGAGATTCTTATCTCCAATTAACCAACAGAAAACTAGAAGTGGTACTGTGGCTCAAAGTGTAAAAGCATTAGTCTAGTCTTGAGCAAAAGAGCTCAAGGACAGGGCCCAAGCCCAGAGTGCAAGCCCATGACTATCAGCACCAATGACAACAACAAAACAGAGGTTATAACTCAAAAGAAAGACTATTATTGAATTTTATTAACATTGGTATAATGTAAGTACCTTAATTAGTGCAATGGTAGAAAGAGGTGATACAAAAGGAAGGAAAAAATTTAAACCCACAATCAAAGAGAATAAGACTGAAAGAGAATGTTTAAATCTGTATTCATTTTAGGTCTTTGTTTCTGAATAACATGGTCATCATGACCTCTCTCAAGTTTAATTTCCTATTCTCAAATACTTACTTACTTTTGATTTTATTTTTGGTGTCAGTACTGGGGCTTGAACTCAGGGTCCAAGCACCCTGAGCTTTATTTGCTCCAGGATAGGGCTCTTCCACTTGACCCCCAGCTGTGTTTTACTTTTTATTCCAGCAGGACTAAACTACTTTCAATGTTTTAGATATACTCTACTGAAAACTTTACTGTTCTACTTGTCTAGAATTCTTGCTATAGTTTAAGTCTGTCACCCAAACTTCATGTAGTAGAAAATTAATCCCTAGAGTCATATATTAGTGACATTTGATAAGTCAGACATTTGGAAGATGACTGAGTTATGAAGAATGAATGCATTCATAGATGCATGGGTTCTCATAGGATTAGTTTTATTACGAAAACAAGTTCTTTGCGGCATGCTTGCTCTGTCTCACTCTCTGCTATATTATGATGAAGCAAAATGCCTTCCCTCATCAGATGCCAAAAAGATACCAGCACCCTGTCCTTGGACCTCCTCCAGTACTGTGAGCTATCTAAGCCACTATCTTTTGTAAATTACTTGGTGTCAAGGGTCTTCTTATAACACAAAAGTGATGCAACATTGTCCTTTCTCCAAAATAGCCTACAAGCTGTCTACTCAGGCAATTAAAAAAAAAACAATCAGCCATTTGAGGCCAACCTGAGATAAAGAGTGAGTAAAATACTGACTGAAACAAAACTCTTGGGCTTAATCTCAGCATAAACAGATAAACAACATGGATCTCTAAATCCGTGTTTGTATCTTGATATCCTTTCCCCTAATCTCAAACAGGGCTTTGAAGTCCTTCCTTATGACTGTGTAAACTTCTAAACAAGTCTATTCCCAGATTTCTGGATGCTATACTCTCATTCATCTACTTTCAAGAGTCCATGAAATAAACTGACACACTGAATTGAAACCCCTTTGTATAATTTTCTTTAATTTAGCTTAAAAAATTCCATGTAATATGTGCTTAGATCTCCTTAATCCCACAAAATTGCCTAATTGGCATATTTCTGTGTGATTGATAGGTATTTCCACTTCCCATGTCAACTTTTCTTCCTTATTTTAAAGGAACATTAAGCCCATGCAAAGATGTTAAACATCATTATCCATCAGGAAAACACAAAATTAAAACAATGAAATATCAATAAGCATTTGATCAAATAGCTAAAATTTAAAAGCCTGACAAGGTGTTATGCATGGTGTGTACACAAATCACCTCAGCACTCAAGAGACAAGAGGTAAGAGAACAGGATTCATAGCATGAGTGAGGTACAGAGCTAGATCCTATCTCAAAAACAAAACAACAGCCCAGCACAGGTGGCTGATGCATGTAATCCAAGCAACTCAGGAGGCTGAGATCTGATGGGGTGGTTCAAGGGCGGGTGGGGGTGGGGGGGTCAATGAGATGCTTATCTCCAATTAATTAACCACCAGAAAACAGGAAGTGGTGCTGTGGCTCAAGTGGTAGAACACTAGCCTTGAGCTGAATAGCTCAGCTAAGGCACCCAGGCCAAGAGTTCAAAAGACTTACAATCAACCAAAAAAAAAAAAAAAAAAGAAAGAAAAAGAGGGGAATGAAGCTTAAGACCCCAGGCTTGATCCATCTTTCTTCCCTCCCCCCCCCCCCCCACTCCATCCCAACACTAAATAAAAATGATTTTTATTTTTTAATATTTTTTATTTAACGACTTTTTTTTTTGTTTATGTGGTATTGAGGAATTGAACCCATGGCCTTATGCATGGTAGGTAAGCACTCTACCACAAAGCCACAATCACAGTCCAAGAAATAATTTTTAAAAGATTGAGAATCTCAAGGATTGAGGGACACATGGAATCCTCATATACTGCTGGTAGGAACAAACAACTGTAAGCATGTTACTACTGCCTTGATTAGTGCAAGCAGTTGTTTGTATATATTTGTCAGCACTACATACTTTTAAAAGGCTGGTTTGGGGGCTTTTTTGGTTGTTGTTTTTTGTTTTTTCAAGTCCTGGAACTTGAACGGGGGCACTGTTCCTGAGCTTCATATGCTCAAAGCTAGCACTCTACCACTTCAGCAACAGCACCACTTCTGGCTTTTTCTGTTCATGCGGTGCTGAGAAATTGAACCCAGGACTTCATGCATGGTAGGAAAGCACTCTACCACTAAACCACATTGGGCTTGGAATGTAATCCAGTGGTACTTGCCTGATATATGTGAGGTCCTAGGTTTGATTCCTAGTACCTGAATAAAAAGAAAGAAAAGCCTGGTGCCAATAGCTCATGCCTATAATCCTAGCTACTCAGGCGGCTGACATCTGAGGATTGCAGTTCAAAGCTAGCCCAGGCAGGAAAGTCTGTCAGACTCTCATCTCCAATTAACCACCAGAAAACTGGAAGTGGCCCTGTGGCTCAAGTTGTAGGTGCTAGCCTTGAGCTGAAGAGTTCAGAGACAGCGCCCAGACCCAGAGATAAGACCCATAACCAACAAAACAAAACAAAACAAAATTTAATTGATTTTTCAAATACTTACCAAGTAGATGTATATGTAACCAGATTAATTTTACCCTCACTAACCTATTTATAACAGTAATTAGCTATAATTATTTAACTATAAATTAAATCATACTACCTAGTTTCCATAATTTGTTAATTGAGAAAGTATTTGTTAAGAACTTACTACATGTAGTTACAACAACACTCTAGTTAATGAAGAATATAAGACTGAATGCTACCCACAAAAAAGCTAACCTTCTTACTACAGAAATAAGACTATATATGATATACTTAATCTATGAGAAAAGGAAACAAAACAATCAGTGATCATATATTTGAAGGAAACATATATCAATATAAATCAGACAAGACAAGTAATACCTAGAACTGTGTTCTCAAAGTTTACTCATTTTTATAATGCAGGAAAGAAAATATTCAAAGCAGGAATATAAACATAAGCAAAGGCCTAAGAAGTGAAATAAAATCTGTGTGCAGCAGATTTTACAAGCTATATTTAAAAAGGTTGTAAGACGACAAAATATTCACATTCACAGAAAATTCTGAGATGTTTCCTTGTATTTCCCACTTCTTAAAACATAATGATAAAGTTAAACACACTCAAAACTTATTGTAAGAGCTTCAGTAGACTAGAGAAATAGAAAATGAAACTAAATAAACTGAATTGGGCAAAATTTTAAGCACTTAGGTCATTTTGTTTCCCTGATAATACAAAATAATTTTGTAGATTGAATAAGAAATTACATTATTGCCTACCTATCTCCACTACTCCAGACAGAAGGCAATATTGTAAATGGCTATAATCAGTAATCAGCAATTTATCCATCAATGTCTCAGAAGGCTCTAAGAATAAGTTTGAGGACCAAGGTGGACTAGAAGTTTGGTTCTGTGGTAACTTGTTCTAGTTATGGAGATAGGATGAGGAGGAAAACACAATTCAACATGGAACTTTTAGAATACATGAGTATTTTAATAAGATGTTAATATAATAAATACAACATTCAAGTATATCCTTGTAACACATACAAAAAACAAACATTAGACATAAGCATTTATCGCCTGTCATCCTGTAAGAGGCGGAATAATAGTCAACAAATGACTTAATGCCTCTGACAAAAGCCTATCAAAAATTTCACTACTTTAGCATTACTTAGTTTAATATAACCATCCAGGACAATATATTAAAACCAAATAAATAAACAAAGCAAATACTGGTACAAATATTGACTTGAAATTACTGAATAAAAACAGAACAAAGTACGAACCAAATTATCTTTTTCTGTTGTTGTTGGTTGTGGGGCTTGAACTCTGGGGCCTGGGCACTGTCCCTGAGTTTGTTAGCTCAAGGTAAGTGCTCCAACACTTGAGCCACAGTGCCATTTCCAGTCTTCTGGTGGTTAGTTGGAGATAAGAGTCTCAGGGACTTTGCTGCCCAGGCTGGCTTTGAACCAGAATCCTCAGATCTCAGCCTCCTAGGTAGCTAGGATTACAGGTATGAGCCACCCGGCGCCCCACCCAAATTATCTTTTTAATACTGAAAAATATCTTCAACAAAATAATAGCTGATCTAGTTGGGTGCTGGTAGCCCACGCCTGAGGTCCTAGCTACTCAAGTGAATGAGATCTGAGGATTCCAGTTCAAAGCTAGGCCAGGCAGAAAAGTGCCTGTGAGACTCCTATCTCCAATTAAGTACGCAAAAAAGGAACAAAACTGGAAGTGGAGCTGTGGATCAAAGTGATAGAGCACCAGCATTCAGCAAAGAGCTCAAGGACAGCACACATGCCCTGAGTTCAAGCCTCAATACCAACAAAAAAAATTTTTTTGGAGAGGAGGTCAGTCATGGGGCTTGAACTCTGGGCCTGGGCACTGTCCCTCAGTTGTTTAGCTCAAGGCTAGGGCTCTACCACTTGTGCCACAGCGCCACTTCGTTTTTCTGGTGGTATATTGGAGAAAATTTTGTAACTTGAATAAGAAATTACATTATTGCCTACCTATCTCCACTACTCCAGACAGAAAGCTTCCTGAGTAGCTAGGATTACAGGTGTGATTCACTGATGCCTGGCTCCAAAAAATAAATAAATAAATAAAATTTAAAAAAAATTTAATTCTAAAGAAAACAATTACAAACCAAGTATATAATAAAAGATTCACATCTAGAATGTATAAAGAATTCCTCTTGAGGCCAGTGGTTCACACCTGTAATCCTAGCTACTCAGAAGGCTGAGATTTCAGGATCATGGTTCAAAGCCAGCCCTGGCAGGAAAGTCCCTGAGACTCTTATCCCCAGTTACCCACCAGAGAACCAGATGTGTAGCTGTGGCTCAAAGTGGTATAGTGCTAGTCTTGAGCAAAAGAGCTCAGTGGCAATACCTAGGCCCTGAGTTAAAGTTCCATAACCAACAACAACAATAAAAAAAGAATTCCTATAACTCAGTTATAAAAAGACAATTCAATTTAAATGGCAAAAGAGGACTGTAGATTTAACTCTGGGGTAGAGCATTTATTTGGCATACATAAGGCTCAGGGTTTGGTCCCTAGCACCAAAATAAATAGAAGAATAGATATCTTCCAAAGTGAAGCTATATATGGCTACTACGCCCATGAGGAGATTCTTGGCATCATTAGCTATCAAGGAAATGAGAATAAAGCTACAATACTGCAACTCATAAGATGGCTACAATAAAGAAGGTATATGTAAGAACAAATGTTGGCCAGGTGTTGGTGGCTCATGCTTGCAATCCTAGCTAATCAGGAGGCTGAGATCCAAGTATCAAGGTTCAAAGCCAGCTCAGGCAGGAAAGTCTATGATACTCTTATCTCCAATTAACCACCAAAAAACCAGAAGTGGCACTGGGGCTCCAGTGGTAGAGCACTAGCCTTGAGCAAAACAAACTCAGAGACAGTGCACAGACACTGAGTTCAAGCCACAGGAGAAGGAAAAAAAGGGGGGGGAGGGGCAAGAATGGTGAAACTGGAAGGAACTCTTCACTTGTAGTAAAATGTAAAATGGTGGAATAAACTGGAAGGTTAAAAAAGAATTAGTATGACCTAGTAATCCTAGTCCTAGGTATAAACTCAAGAGAAATGAAAGCTGGGCGCCAGTGGCTCATGCTTATAAAATTCTAGCTACTCAGGAGGCTGAGATCTGAGGATTGCCATCCAAAGCCAGCCAAGGCAGGAAAAGTCCGTGAGACTCTTATCTCCAATAAACCACCAGAAAACCAGATGTTGTGCTGTGGCTCAAGTGGTAGAGCACTCGCCTTTAGCTGAAGAGCTGAGGGACAGAGCCTGGGCCCAGAATTCAAGCCCCATGACCAATGAGTGAGAGAGAGAGAGAGAGAGAGAGAGAGAGAGAGAGAGAAATGAAAACCTGTTTACAAATATTACACATATCATTCATAACAACCACAAAGCAGAAAAGATATACATAAACCATATAATATACACATACATATATACACACATATCCATCCATACATACATATCCATACATTTCCATACAATAGAATTATATCTGACAATCAAAAATGAAATGCCATTACATGTTACAACATAAATGAGCCCTGAAAACATTATGCTAAGTGAAAGAAACCCATCATAAAAGACTAGGATTCTATTTATTTATACAGAATCAGCAAACATCGAGAAAAAGTAGACTGCTGATTGTCTAGAGTTTTGTGGTGACAGGAGAAAAAGAGTGACTGTTAATACGAATAGGGTTTCTTTGGGAGTAATGACAATGTCAAAATTGATACTGATGATAGTTGCACAACAATGAAAATATGGAAAACAATTGAATTTTGTAAGGTGGTGAAGTGTACAGTGTGTGAATTACATCCTCACAGAACTGTTATTATAAAGAATAATGAATCTAATGCAAGTGAAACAATTTTGTTTTTACTGTTTCTCTGAGGATTACACAATTGAAATGAGTTTACTCAATTATTATTATAAAATATTGTTATGGGAAATTAATAAAATGGTGTCATTTTATTCTTTCAATACATTCTTTACTCATGTAAATACCAAGTAATTATTTGATGTCGGTATAATTTGTGGAGGGGAAGGGGAAAAAGAAATTTAAATAAGGATACAGGTGGACCCGTTGCAACAATGAGAAGTACAAGTTGTCATGTCGAAAACGAACTTTACAACTTTGGTGGGAGGTGGGGGTGGATTGGGTGAGGAGGCGGAGGGAGGCTGGGAAGGGATGGGAAGGGGAAACAAAGGAGGAGGCTACAATGCTTGATAAGAAATGTACTCATTATCTTGCCCATCTAATTGTAACCCCTCTGTACAGTATTTTCACAATAAAAAATAAATAAAAATTAAAAAATAAATACCAAGTAATTTCCTTGTTAATAAAAAACCCATGACTTTTGTACTTAATCTTGAGATCCAACCAAAACTTAAAACTTTAAGTTACCTAATTATATGGTAAAAATAAAACTGTATAAAACACCAAGATTAATTTCTTGGTGCTTGGTCCTAAGTAGATCATAACATATTTCTTTTTCTTTTTTTTTTGTGTGTTTTTTTTTTTTTTTTTGGGTCCGGTCATGGGGCCTGAACTCTGGGTCTGGGCGCTGTCCCTCAGATCTTCAGATCAAGGCTAGCACTCTACCACTTGAGCCACAGCAACACTTCCGGCTTTTTTTTTTTTTCTTTTTGCTTATGTGGTGCTGAGGAATCGAACCCAGGGCCTTGAGCATGCAAGGCAAGCGCTCTACCACTGAGCCACCTTCCCAGCCCCTTTCTTTTTCTTTTTTGTCAGTTGTGGGGCTTGAACGCAGGGCCTGGGCACTGTCCCTGAGCTCTTTTGCTCAAAGCTAGCACTCCACCACTTTGAGCTACAACTTTAATTCCAGTTTTCTGGTGGTTAATTGGAGGTAAGAGTCTCATGGACTTTCTAGCCTGGGATGGCTTTACTCAATCCTGAGATCTCACTCTTCTGAGCAGTATTACACATGTGAGCCACTGAATCATGACATTTTTTCTTTCTAAGTTTGCTAAATAGAACCAGAAAGCATTGTTTATAGTATATTCCTGTTATATATCAATCCTGAAAGCCCTAGCATATATGTTAACATTTAATATATTCATTTACATTTCAGTTCATTTTTCTTTTCATAATAACTAGATAACCATAATCTCAGATGCAGATAAATAGACTATAGAAGGGACCCTGCCTATTATTATTTTTGGTGTGTGTGGGAGGGGGGAAAGATTGCTGGGATTTGAACTGAAGGTCTTGAATTGACTAGGAAAGTGCTCTACCATTAAGCCACATTTCCAACCCTATTTTTGCTTTAGCATTTTTTTGAGATAGGGTCTGAACTTTTTACCAGGCTGGCCTCAGATGGTGATTTAACACAAACTGTTAAATTCCTGCAGGTGCATTATGAAGCTCATTTGATGCAGAGAGGTACACAGTCATGTTATCAGTTGTGTTTAAATCATTGTGTCATCTGAGTATTTCCTTGACCTTAGTTTTATGAAAAATGCCTCAAAACAAGCAAAATAAATGTGCTTTTCTTAAAAAAAAAATTGAAGGGAAAGTTTAGATTTGTTGCAAGGCAGCACATCTTTAGCGCAACTTGGGTGGTGTTATAGGAAATGCAGACATGTACCATCACACCCAGCTTCAATAGTTATCTTTTGGTTATCTTTTTCTTTTTCACTTTGTCTTTTGTGAGAGAATCTCACTGTATTAACTCAGGCTATGTCATACAGACCACTGACCTGAGATCTTTGCTTCCTGATTACTGAGATAACAGGTGTGTACCATCACGCCCAGCAGTAACTTATTTTCCATGCTTGTTTTCTATAAATCCATTGATTGTAACAATTACCTACTATATTTAACAGAAAAAAAATTATTACCATATAGTATGATTTTTGTTGTTGTTGATGGTAGTTATGGGGCTTGAACTCAGGGCCTGGGTGCTGTCCCCGAGCCTCTTTTGTGCTCAATGCTAGAGCTTTACTACTTGAGCCACAGCGCCACTTCTGGCTTTTTCTGAGGAGTTTATAACAGATAAGAGTCTGGCAGGCTGGCTTTGAACCATGATCCTCATATCTCTGCCTCCTGAGTAGCTAGGATTATAGGAGTGAGCCACCGGCGCCCAGCTTAAAGTACAACTTTTACATGGGCTTCATAAACCTGTCTTAAAGGTTTCTTTTTAATTTACAAATAATTAGTATCTTTACATTCAAGAAATCAAAATTTAAGTTATTTTAAAAAGTAAGAGAGTTAGGCATCTATGGCTATATACAGAATCCTAGCTGAGGCTGAGGCGTTAAGGTTCAAAGTCAGTCCAGGTAGACAAATCTGAGATACTTACCTAAAATTACCTAGCACAAAAGCCAAAAGGAGGTGTATGTCAAATAGTAGAATACCAGCTTTGAGTGGAAAAGCTTAGCAAGATCATGAGAGCCTGAGTTCAAGCCCCAGTACTAAGGGGGTTGGGGGAAAGAGAAGTGTCACACAGTATCCCATATACGTTATTTCCTCTTTATAACTAAAACAAACACAAAAGATTTGGTGATAGAGAACAGCAGAAAATATTTGTCTGTCATAAAGAGTGTAGTTTAGGATGTTTTATTCTCCCAAAATTTCTTTGCTCTAAAAATTAGACAAAGAAAGCTAATATTTTCTGTGTATATAATTTAATTTTATTTATTTATTATTGTCGGTCATGGGGCCTGAACTCTGGGCCTGGGTGCTGTCCCTTAGCTCTTCAACTTAAGACTAGAGCTCTACCACTTGAGCCACAGAGCCACTTCCTGCTTTTTCTGCTTATGTGGTGCTGAGGAATTGAACCCAGGGCCTCATGCATGCAAAGCAAGCACTCTACCACTGAGCCACTTTCCTAGCCCCTGCGTATGTTGTTTTATACATACTAACAATTAGAAATATCTACAATAGCTTCCTCCCCTACCATGCCCCTTTCAAGATGCTTCTCTCAGCAACCAGGTTCTTTTCTTCTCTTATTTTTAAAAGTGGCAAAATTCTAGAGTCAAATATAGAAGTGATCTCAGCAATAATCACTATTTTTAACAATTGAGCCAGACATCAGGATAATCTAAGATGTTTGAAATTATATCTATAATCACCCCACTTGTGAAAAAAGATAAGGCAATGTTTCAAAATACTCTTTAAACATCTGATGGCTCACTGTAGTTTTCTAAAACTGAGTGATTTTTCATCCAGTAGATTAAAGAAAAGCATCTATTTAGATAAAAAGCATATGCCACTCTATTATTATTATTTTGGGGGAGAGGTGGCCCGGTCATGGGGCCTGAACTCTGGGCCTGGGCGCTGTCCCTCAGCTCTTCAGCTCAAGGCTAGCGCTCTACCACTTGAGCCACAGCGCCACTTCCGGCTTTTTTTTCTTTTTGTTTATGTGGTGCTGAGGAATCGAACCCAGGGCCTTATGCATGCAACGCAAGCGCTCTACCACTGAGTCACCTTCCCAGCCCCTCTAAATTATTTTTTTAATCTTTCAATTTCTATATGTAATAATGCTATTTCAAGTAAGAGAGCTAAAAAAACTTAACCAAAATAAGGAAGAACAACAACAATAAACGCAGAGTTTTCATTCTGTTGATTCTAAGAAAGCAACATAATAATCTAAGAACATAATGTAACATTTCAGGTGTAGAATATTCATAATAACCATCAGAACATAGCAGAAATTACATAGGCAAAATTTTTAATTTCTCTACTTGAATTTGCCATAAATTTCACTATTAAATCATCTGAACTTCATATATTTAGGATATATGATCTCAACTTCATATATTTAGGATATATGATCTCAGTACTTATGAAACATAGATAATCCATGACAATAATCACCATTATAATCCTAACATCCAATCTCTTCTCTTTACTGCCACAATCAATGAAATCCAGTATCGTTTTTAATGCTAAGAAATAATAGGAAAGTTGGTTATCAGACTTTGTTTCAAAGGTCAAGAAGGTATTTCAAACAGGCTACTCCAGAAATTTGGGGCATGTTTACTTTTTTTAAAGGACAAAGAAAATAAAGTTATAAAAGGTTTCTTATGATGGGTCTGAAAACAATTTTTCTTATGAGTTATATAGCTACATACTAGCAAGACACTATATTACCCTTCATTCCAATCTTAGGACAGTTCTTTTACTTCTTTAAGCCAAGAAAACACATTAAAAACATGATGTAAAAATAATGACAGGAAAACAAAATTAAAAATTACAGTTCATAAGGTTTATGCTTTGCAATGTCAAGTCACAAAAAAGTGATTAATCAAACTATTCAGACATCTACATAGAAAGTTGGATAAATAACTTTCAAGTTCAACTAGTGGAGATTTTTTCCTATGGTCCTTCTGATTAACATGCTTGATCTTCCAGTAGAGGGAGCAAAATCCCATACTTAAAGTCACAAGGGATGGGTTTAAGTGCCTTTTAAGTACACCTAAGTACACCTTTAATACATCTACCTAGACATTTCAAAAAAAAAAGAAAGTATGTTTAAACTAGTATCTGAAATAGAATTGAAATAAACCTAATGGGAAAATCGTAGACTTTATTTTTTTGAAATATCTTAAGCTTTCAAATAAAAAACTGGTCCTTAAATACTTCAAGAACCATGGTTCAAGAACACTGTCTACTTATTCTCACATGTAACTAAGGTATTAAAGCATTTATTAAACAATGTAACAAGATTCCAGGGAAATATAAAATATCACATAAGATTTTATTATAAAACTAATGACACATTTATAGATTGCTTTATAGATTTGCTTTACAATTAACATACACAATAGATTGTAACTAAAACACATCCATGCAGTTCCATGCTCATTTATAGATTGGATTATTTCTTCTTTTTGCTAAAAAGAAAAAAAAGAAGAAAAGACAACTAATGACACAGCCTGGCACCAGTTGCTCACGCCTGTAATCCTACCAACTCAGGAGGCTGAGATCTGAGGCTCACGGTTCAAAGCCAGCCTGGGTAGGAAAAGGCCATGCGACTCTTATCACCAATAAAACCACTAGAAAACCGGAAGTGCCGCTGTGGCTCAAGCAGTAGAGTGCTCACTTTGAGTTGAAGAGTGTAGGGACAGTGCCCAAGCCCAGAGTTCAAGCCCCACGACCGACAAAAAACAAAACAAACAAACCAAAAAAACAACTAATGACACAATACAGAAAACTAAAGCATAACTGTACTATATCTGTTTTTTTCCATTTATATGCTTTAATGTCACTTTTTCTTTTAAAAGTATTATATAAATATTTACTAAGTACTTACCTATAAACTAGGCATAATCCTAAGCACTTTTATATGTTGTAATTGTTAATTCTTCCCAAAACCCTATTAGATTCTACACCTATTTCATATTTTAGAAATAAAGAATAAGAAACACATAGAAATTGTGTGATTAGCTCAATGTCATGTATGAGGAGCCAAAGATTCGTACCTACATGGTCTAATACCAGAATCTGAACTGTTATCCTAATTTTAAATTGTGATTTTTCCCCATATCATTAGCCAAAATTTTCTCAGTGTTAACCTTCAGTTTTTTCAATATTTAAAATAATCCATCAAACACAGAAATAATAATAAACTATGCTGTTTCTAGCTGTCCCTTATAAACATAGGAAGATAAATATCTTTGAGTATATATATTTGCTATGTTTAGGATGCTATAATATTCCATTAAGTTGCTTTTAAAAATATTTTTACAGGGGCTGGGAAGGTGGCTCAGTGGTAGAGCACTTGCCTTGCATGCCTGAGGCCCTGGGTTCGATTCCTCAGCACCACATAAGCAAAAAAGAAAAAAGCCAGAAGTGGCGCTGTGGCTCAAGTGGTAAAGCGCTAGCCTTGAGCTAAAGAGCTGAGGGACAGCGCCCAGGCCCAGAGTTCAGGCCCCACGACCAGACCCCAAAAAAAAAAATGTTTACAAATTATAAGAAACCCATGAAACTACCAATTTTACCAAAACTTTGACAGCACTGGCATCAAAATTAAAAATTTTTATTAAAGTTGTATATTGTACGAGTTTTGTTGAGGGGTTTTTCTTCTTTTGAATTTCATCCTATGTGCTTTAGCTAGTTATCAAATGAGATTGTATTCTAGTTAATTTATATGCACCTTTATGGGGATATTAATACTATGTCCATTATATTTATAAAAATTTTCACCTATTTCCCAATGATTAAGGTTTTATTTATTTTTTTGTCCATTGTGGGGCTTGACCTCTGGGCCTGGGCACTATCCCTCAGCTCTTCAGCACAAGGCTAGCACTTTACTACTTGAGCCACAGTGCCTCTTCCAGTTTACTGGTGGTTAATTGGAGACAGAAGTCTCACGAACTTTCCTGCCGGGGCTGATTTTGAACCATGATCCTCAGATCTCAGGCTCCTGAGTAGCTAGGACTACAGGTGTGAACCACTGGCAAACCACTTTAAGGTTTTATTTTTTATAAAACCTGTTAAAGTAAATACAGCTGGGCACTGGTGGGCTCACACCTATAATCCCAGCTACTCTTGAGGCTGAGATGTGAGGATCAGGGCTTGAAGCCAACCCAACCAGGAAAGTCTATGCGACTCTTTTCTCCAATAAACTATTCAGAAAAAGCCAGAAGTGACACTGTGGCTCAAATGGTAGAGCACTAGCCTTGAGCAAAAGAAGTTCAGGGATAGTGTCCAGGCTCAGAGTTCAAGCCCCAGGACCGGCAATAAAATAGATCTTAAAAACTTGTAATTTTCTAAACATAAAAGTTAATTTACTGCATTGAGTACATCAATAAATCACTTTCATCAACTGAAAAATAATATTGGAGAGCAAATCTAGGGCCTTCCACATGCTATAGGCAAACACTGAGCTATACATCCACAGCCCCTCAACATTTTTAAAGCAAGATCCAATACATATACTAATACAATGCTGAGACTAGGAAATCTTAACCAGGTTTTATATAAAATTAACTCAATGAGTAAAAGCACATTTTAGCCCACATTGATAAATTAAAAAAAAAACAACTACATACCTGTCGCTGTAAACACAGGCGATTTCTGTCATGTAAATGCTGATGATTAGGAAATGATGAATGCCAACTCCGAGCCTGATATTGCAACTGAGTATGAGCCATATCAGAAGGTCGTGCTATAAGATGGGAAGTAAAGTGTCGATCAAGGTCATGATCCAAAACATGATTTGAATTATCTTGTCCAAATGTTGTCTCATCAAATTGGGGAAGAAGACCCTCCTGAAGAAGTTCCTCTGGGTCAAGTCCTGTAAATGGCTCAGTATGAGATCCCATTTGATGAAGTAAATTCTCTTCTAAAGTTGAAAAACCATTGGTTTCTACATGATCACTGAAATGGCTCATTTGAGCTCCTGAGTCAACAGGATCTTGGAAGTTCATGTGCACAGGAGATAATTTTGAACTGCTATAATTACCCTGAGGATGTGATGAATGCAACATTTGGAAATTATTTGAATTCAATGATGCACTGGGGTTTAGGATATGCTGAGTGGATTCTTGCTTGATTCTCCTATGAGGCGAAAAGGAATTACTTCCAGTAAAATCAGATAAAGTCTGATTTGCATGATTAGGTGCAAGAACTGCAGAGGATTGAAGGAGACTGTTGGGTGATACATGATTACTGGGAAAGGAATAATGTGAAGAAAACTGCTGTGAATTGCTGACAGAACAAGAAGTCATATTTGGAGATGATCCATTAAAATTTCCGTCTTGATGACTGTTACACTTAAGGAAGTGTACTGAAGGGTTTGATGTTTGAGAAAAATGAATTGAATGAGATGGTTGTGAAGCAGATGCATTAGTAATATGAGATGGGTGATTAACATTGACTCTATGTGGACCAGAAACATTAACATCTATAAAATTTTTAGATTGGCTAAGAGAGTTTTGCCCTGGATTAAGATTATTTCTGTTCTGTTGTGAGCGTAATGAAGTACACTGTGTTTGTTGTTCATTGGCCTGAAATAAGGCAAAGTCAGGGTGTGCCACAAAGCTTTTATTTTGATGCATAGAGTGTGAATGTCCTTGTTGGTGAAAAGGAGATCCATTTTGATTAGAAATGCTAGGAGCTGTCTGATGGCCCCACATTGGACTGCCATCTGCTACATCTGGAAACAAACCATTGGGTTGGTTAGGGGGGTGGATAGGAGAACAATTAAATTGAGAATGTGGAGATAACATATGTTCAGCTGGGCTTCCGAAAGATTGATTAACTTGGTGAAATTTCATTGAGTCAAACTGATTTAACTGTTCAAAATCAGTCATCTTCTGATGTGTTGGAGTACTTTGAACATGGTTCAATGAGTCTATGTGCAAAGGTTCAAATTCTGCACCCAAGTTCAATTCATCAACTAGTGAGACAGGTCCTGGTTGTACAAATGTATCATCTGACAATCCTTCTAAAGTCTCACCAAAAAGATTGGCATCATCAAAGAAGTCCATGATTGGATCTGTCATCTTCAAAATTAAGTAACAATTTGGGCTCTTAAACTCCAAATGGAGTTTATTTAGCTTGTCTGTAGTAGATATTATTGGATCATTTCCAAAGGTCATCCGCTAACCCAAAACAGGCCAATGTTCATTATTGCTCTCCATAATGACATGTGGTGAAGTGTCAGAATCCTGGGGAAAAAAAGAAATGTAAATTTACTAATAAGTATTCATTAAACTTACATTTAAAAAACCTTAGGTACAGAATTTTTAATGAAATAATTAACTGCTAATAGCTCATTAATATTCTCTTCAAGGAAACAAAGGCTCCTGTAGTAGACAGAAATATATAGACTTAAAAGCAAAGGTGTAGGGGCTGGGAATGTGGCTCAGTGGTAAAGTGCTTGCCTAGCATGCATTAAGCCCTGGATTCGATTCCTTAGTACCACAAAAACAGAAAAGGCCAGAAGTGGTGCAGTAGCTCAAGTGGTAGAGTATTAGCCTTGAGCCAAAGAAGTTCAGGGACAATGCCCAGGCCCTCAAGCCCCAGGACTGGCAGGAAAAAAAAAAAGGCAATAATGTAGCCAGGAGCTGGTGGCTCAGCCCTGTAATCTTAGCTACTTGGAGGCTGATATCTGAGGATCACAGTTTGAAGCAAGCTGGGTAAAGAAAGTCAGTGAAACTCTTATCTCCAATAAACTACTCAGAAAGAGTCGGAAATGGTGCTGTGGCTCAAGTGGTAGAGCACTAGCTTTGAGCACAAAGAGGCTCAGGGACAGTACCCATGCCCAGAGTTCAAGCCCTAAGACCAGACAAAAACAACAACAAAAATACCCCACATAATAATATATATACTTCATTCCAAGTATATATAGTGAGAAAAGAATATAAAATAAGCCTAGGAATAATATGCCATGTGCTATATGCCCATGGAATAGTCATCGCCCCCAGGATGATACTAGGATGATAAAAAATAACTGATCTAAGCTACACTCCAGTGGCTCACATCTGTAATCCTATATACTCAGGAGGTTGAGATCTAAGGATGGTGGTTCAAAGCCAGTATGGGCAGCAAAGTTGATGAGACTCTTATTTCCAATAAACTGCTCGAAAAAAAGGTCCTAAGTGGATCTGTAGCTCAACTAGTACAGTGCTATCCTCAAGCAAAAAAAAGCTCAAGAACAGTGCTCAGGTCGTGAGTTCAAGTCCCAGGACAGATACATATGTATACATGCGCACACACACACACACACACACACACACACACATCTCTGAAAGAGAATATGAACAATTAAATACTCCATGGATTATAATAAACTTTATATGTACTTTGATAAAAGTAAGCAACAGAGGAAAAGTATATAATGGAAAGAAAAAGAAAACAGACACCAATGCCTCATTATAATAAGATACACATTGCAATAAGCCTTAGTTATGAAACTAAGTACTAAATGTGAACTGTGAGAAATGCCCATAAAACATCGAGTCAGTCTAAGTTATGTATTTTTGTTCGTAATATTTTGAAATAACTATGTAACTCAAACTGGCCTTCAGCTCTCAATTCTCCTACCTCAGCCTCTAGAGTGCCAGAATTATAGGCTTGTACCACAACATCTGGCATGAGTGTAATTTTAACTTATTACTTAATTAATCAAGTGCTCCTGGACAACATCATCATATCCAAAACATCTACACATAAACTGTAAAAATTCCTTGCCCCCAGAATGAAGTTTTAAGTAGATGAGACTCTGAATAGGGAAGGGAGTCTGCAATGAGAAAACATATATTAAAGAAAATATGGTAAATGTGCCTTAAGAGAGCTATAAACTCATTTATAAAGTGAATTATGAAGAGAGCATATTTTGCTGATTTTTTTATTTTGTAATTATTTTATTTATTATTATTATTTTTGCCAGTACTGGGGCTTGAATTAAGGGCCTGGGCACTGTTCCTGAGCTTCTTTTTCTCAAGACTAGCACTCTACCACACTGAGCCACAGCTCCACTTCTGGCTTTTTCTGCTTATTTGGTACTGAGGAATCAAACCCAGGGCTTCATGCATGCCAGAAAAGCACTCTATCAGTAAACCACATTCCCAGCCCCAGAAAATGATTCTTTGAATAGGTAACATTTGGAAGAATCCTTATAAAAGATTTAGAAGAGTAGACAATGAGTTCAGAAATAAAATCTGGCAGGAGTTAAGTACTGTGTAGGAAACAGTACTTCTCCCACTGGAAAAGGTACACAAAGGGAAGAAAGTAGAAAGTAAATCAATGTAAAATAAGTGCAGACATAGAAACTGGAATAATGATATAGAATAGCTTATTAATGTTGCCCATTAAAATACTATATCTGGCTAGGTGCTGATAGCTCACATTTCTAATCCTAGCGATTTAGGAGGCTGGGATCTGAGGACTGTGGTTCAAAGCCAGCCCAGGCAGGAAAGGGTATGAGACTCTTATCTACAATTAACCCCCAGAAAACCAGAAGTGGAGCTGTGGCTCAAAGTGGCAGAGTACTAGCCTTGAACGAAAGAGCTCAAGGGCAGCACCCAGGCTCTAAATTCAAAACCCATGATGGAGAAAAAAAAAGTTCTAGGGATTAGGAAGGTAGTTTAAAGATAGAAGATTGGCCTGTTACACTGGGTTGGATCCCAGCATCAAACAGAAAGAAAAAAAAAAAGTTCTTTACCTTAAATCAATTTTCATCTTTGCCTTAAAAAGAAAGTATCCCCTTTGATAGTCAGGTGCCAGTGGCTCATGCCTAGAATCCTATAATCCTAGCTACTCGAGCTGCTGAGATCTGAGGATTGAGGTTCAAAGCTCAGGCAGGAAAGTCCATGAGTTTCTTATCTCCAAAGGGCTACCAAAAAGCCAGAAGCAGAGCTGTGTGTAGATCAAGTGGTAGAGCATTAGCCTTGAGCACAAAAACTCAGGGACAGCACCCAGGCCCTGAGTTAAAGCTCCATGAGTGGCAAAAAAAGAAGTATCCACTTTGAGTCAGGTATTAGTCGCTAGAATGGAGGTTCAAAGTTAGAACATTTCCAACTGAAGTCTCAGTTACTTGAGTTTCTTTTCAGCCTTTGTATCAAACCAAAACATTATGAGATAAATAAAAAATAAGTATAGCTATTATAAAACAAATGCTGGGGAGGGGAGGATTGGTAGTTCACTTCTATAATCCCAGCACTGAAAAGGCTGAGGCAGAAGAATCATGAGTTTGCAGCCAGGTTTGCTCTACATAGGAAAACCTTGCCTACTTAAAAAACAAAACAAAACAAAAAAAAACTGTATATGAGAATACAGCCAGGGCTGGGAAAGTGGCTCAGTGGTAGAGTGCTTGCCTTGCATGCATGAGGCCCTGGGTTTGATTCCTCCACACCACATAAGCAAAAAGAAAAAAGCCGGAAGAGGCGCTGTGGCTCAAGTGGTAGAGCGCTAGCCTTGAGCTGAAGAGCTGAGGGACAGCACCCAGGCCCAGAGTTCAGGCCCTACGACCGGACTCCCCTCCCCCCCCCCCCGCAAAAAAAAGAATACAGCCATCTTTTCAAATGGATTAATGCCCACACATATTCCATCACTTCCTAAGGTCTTTAACCATTCCCTTGTAATTGCTTCTCTTCTTAACTTTGAGCATCAGCAGGTCTTCTCTACCTTAAGAAAACCATACAGACCAAATCATCCTATTTAGATCCTTATATTCAATGTTAAATACTGAAAACAAGTGATTTACTGCCTCCATTTTCTAACTACACATTAGCTTGTAAACCTCTTACACTTGGTAGTTTCTGCATCTATCTATCAATGGCAATTTCCTAGACAGGGACTACCAGAATATCCACATTACAAGAGCACATGGATGCTCTCATAATTCCGGTCTTTGACCACTAAGAAAACACTTGCCATCAGTAATGGACATGACAATAAAGGATAAATACAAATGCTATTTTTCATATGAAATCCAGCAGTCTATGTATGATCATTCATCATATACCAATTAGGTTCTCAGTCTTTTTAGAATAAAAATTATGGTCAGGTGTGATGGTGGCATCTTGTAATTCCAGAACTCACACATGTAATCTCAGAAATTAGGTGTTTAGGTGGAATCACTTGAGACGAGCCTTTTGAAAACAACCTGGGCAATACAGTGACTCCTCATCTCAAAAGAAAAAGAAAAAGGAATGAAGGAGAGAGAAAGAAGAAGAGAAGAGAAAGAGAAGAGAGAAGAGAAAGAAGAAAAAAGAGAAGAGAGAGAAGAGGGAAGAGGGAAGAGTTGGAAGAGGAAAGAGGGAAGAGAAGGGAGACTGACTTACTCAGCTACCACTCTACTTGGATTATAAGAAAAGCAATTTAAATGTTTCTAAATGGTTTCTGGAAATTCTTAGGCTCTATGATACTACACTCACTTGGATTTTCTTTACTGCAACTTGTCCTCTGTGTCTGATTGGTATAAAATAGTTTAATGCATATAAGATTATAGGTGTGACTTCATATGTACCAAATTCAGTTACTTAACACTTCAAATTCAATCAAATCTTAATATATCTTCAATATATCCTCTAAAATGTAATTTCATTAATAACTCAATTCCACTTTTTTTTTTCTGTTGGTTTTGGTGCTTGAACTCTGGGCCTGGGCACTGTCCCTCATTTCAGCTCAAGGCAAGCGCTCTACCACTTGAGCCACAGCATCACTTCCAGTTTTCTGGTGGTTAATTGGAGATGAATCTCACGGATTTTCTTGCCCAGGCTGGCTTTGAACAGTGATCCTCAGATCTCAGCCTCCTAAGTAGCTAGGATTATAGGCTTGAGCCCCCAGCAGTGGGCTTAATTCCACTTTTTAAAATGATGTGAATGCTGTAAAATGTTTTTCTACTATTGATATAAATAAATATATAAAACTCAGTTCTATGACTTTAAGGAAACTGTCTTAGTGCCATTCTGGAAGTTTCTGACTTAAGATACAGTATTTGATCATAAGAGATAGTAACACTACCAGTAGCCCTAGGAATTCTGGTCATGTCTGCACATTTTCGTTAGCCTGAGGAATAACTTACATCTTTGTAATATTGTTCCCCTTTTTAATTAGGACCTTATTTCAAAGCATACTACATACTTTACCTAATAGTTGTCAAATTCACCTTAGCAAAATACTTTTCTCTCTCTTTCAGGAATGTTCTTTGATTATGCCACAGATAAGCATTTTTTCATTCTTCACAAACGTCAAGTATCCTAGAATTATGGTAGATACAGTTCGATCTAGTTTAAAACTTAAAGATCAAGAAAAGTTATCTCTTACCATCTCACTATTATGTGTTCTGTTAGAATACAACAGGTATAACATAGTTACTTTTTTTGTCACTGTTTTGAGACCAAGTGTTGCTCAGTGTAGAACAGAACTTGCTATGTAGCATAGACTGGCCTCAGACTCACAATCCTCCTTTCCTGTGGCCTCATGAGTACTAGGATTACAATGGATCACTGCATAGAGCTCGGTCCTCATTTTTGAATTTAAAAATTTCTATTTGTTATCTCATATCTTTGCCTTACAGCTCAGATTATCTACCAAATATCACCAAATATCTACCTTTGGAGGCAAGAAGAAAAGAACACAAAACATCAAATATAGTAGTGTGCTAAACCATATAATTAACTATGGGATAACTATCCATTCATATACTGCTAAATGAAAGAATGAATAAAACAATAAGGTTAGTAAACTATAGGGCATTATTACTATAGTATGTATGAGCAGCTTTTATTTTATATTATTTGGTGCTGGTCCTGCAGCTTGAAGTCATGGCCTTGGAGCTGCCCGAAGCTTTTTTTCCTCAAGGTTAGGGCTCTACCATTGGCCATAGCTGCAGTTCCAGCTTCTGGGTAGTTATAACTCGTATATGTCTGGGACAAGTAGAAAAGGTCAAAAGCTATGTACATATGACCAGATAAGATGAAATTAAGTGAAATGAATTCCACGATAGGGACACAAGTGTTTTTTTTTTTCTTTCTTGCTATTGTATCTAATGTATTTATAAGGTACCATGTGATTTTTTTGTTGCTTTTTATGTTCCTCCCCCACAATGTAACCCGTTTTCACTGTATTTGATGTGGGTATAATTTGGGGAGGGAAAGGGAAAAAACAAAATGTTTATATAGGGATACAGGTTAACCCACTGCAACAATGAGATGTACAAGACACTATGTTGAAAAACAAACTTTACAATTTGTGGGGGGAGGTAGTGTAGTTGTGGAAGTGGGAAAGAAGGGATGGTAGGGGAAAAACAAAGGAGGAGGCAACAATGCTTGATAAGAAATGTACTCATGCCGGGTGCTGGTGGCTCACGCCTGTAATCCTAGCTACTCAGGAGGCTGAGATCTGAGGATCACGGTTCAAAGCCAGCCCGAGCAGGAGAGACCGTAAGACTCCTATCTCCAATAAACCACCAGAAAACCGGAAGTGGCGCTGTAGCTCAAGTGGTAGAGCACTGGCCTTGAGCTGAAGAGCTGAGGGACAGCGCCCAGACCCAGAGTTCAAGCCCCACGGCCGACCAAAAAAAACAAAAAAACAAAGAAATGTACTCATTACCTTGCTCATGTAACTGCAACCCCTCTGTACAGTAGTTCCACAATTAAAAAAAAAAAAAACCACTTTTTTTTTTTTTAAAGAATCTCATGGCCGTTGGGAGCTGGTGGTGGCTCATGCCTATAATCATAACTACTCAGGAGGCTGAGATCTGAGGATTGCTATTCATTGCCAGCAGGGGCAGGAAAGTCTAAGACTCTCATCTCCAATTAACCACAGAAAACTGGGAATGGCACAAAGTGGTAGATCGCTACCCTTGAGCAAAAAAGCTCAAGGATAGTGCCCAGGCTCTGAGTTCAAGCTCTATGACCAACAAATAAAAAAAATTTTTTTTAAGAATCTCATGGACCAGGAGGCTGAGATCTGAGGATCGCGGTTCAAAGCCAGCCCGGGCAGGACAGACTGTGAGACTCCTATCTCCAATAAACCACCAGAAAACCTGAAGTGGCGCTGTAGCTCAAGTGGTAGAGCACTCGCCTTGAGCTGAGGAGCTGAGGAACAGTGCCCAGGCCCAGAGTTCAAGCCCCACGACCGACAAAAAAAAAAAAAAAAAAAGAATCTCATGGACTTTGATGTCCAGGCTGGCTCCAAACCACCATTTAATAAAGTTCAAAAACAAAATAATCTATGGTTTTAGAAGTAAGTCAGGATAATGGTCCCCTCTAGGAAGGAAGGAAAGGAGTGATAATTAGAAAAGCATATGAAGGGAGTTCTGAGCTGCTGATAATGATAACGTTCTATTTTTTTTAACCTGGGTGGTAGTTTCAGAGATGTATTTACTTTGTAATAAACCAGACTGTGCATATCTGTTGTAGCCTAACAAAAAGTGTTGTTTTCCTACTTTTTTGTGTGTGGTTTTGGGGATTTAACTCAAAGCCTCAGGTTCTGGTTAAGCTTGCTTGCTCAACTGGTGCTCTCCCTATCACCTGAGCCTGGCCTCTAATTCCTACCTTTTTTTCTGCTTTCTTTCTTTCCTTTCTTTCCCTCCCTCCCTCCCTTCCTCCTTCCCTCTTTCCCCCCCTTCTCTCTTTCTTTCTTTTTCTAGTTAATTGGAGATAAGAGTCTCATGGATTTTTCTGCTTGAGTGGGCTTTAAATCCTAGTTTTCAAATCTAAGCCTCTTTTGAGTATGATTCCCAGATCCCAGTATCCTGACAGCTAGGATTACAGGCATGAACAACCAGTGCCCCACTGCTTCTTTTTCTGGAAGTGCTGGGATGGAGCCCAGTGCCTTATACATGGCTACACAAGCACCAAACCACTGAGGTATACCCTCATCCCTAATTGCTTTTTAAAAGCAAATATATAAAAAACATTTTAAAGCTCCATACAGTGGCCCTTATCTCCTAGCTACTCTGAAGGTGTACAGTGGTTCAAGCCAGCTCTGGAAAAAGCCTATTGAGACCCTATCACAATGAAAAGTTGGGTACAATGGCACATATCAGTCATCCCAGTATTTAGGATGTACAAACAGGACTGCAGTTCATGCCAGCCAAGGCAAAAAAAGCTAGACCCTATTTTAAAAAATGACAGCAAAGAAGAGTGGAGACGTGGCTTATAATTTAAGATAATGTAAAAATAAAATAATGTAAACCTACATGACCTGTGATACAGCATAAAATTCTAAGATAAACAATGCAAAGCATGAATTTTAACCATTTCATAAATCATTCTTTTTCTTTCTCTGACAAAATATAAAGTTATATATCTGAAGAATAGTCCCTGAATTCTAACAGAATAAAATGTTATATACTGCATAGTGCTCTTGAGGAGCACTGGAGGAGAAAAATCTTTTCTTCAGATTTCAAATCATTTGGGAGGTCAAAATAAAAACAAAGCTGGGCACTGGTGGCTCACGCCTGTAATCCTAGCTACTCAGGAGGCTGAGATCTGAGGATTACAGTTCAAAGCCAGCCCAGGTAGGAAAGTCCGTGAGACTCTTATCTACTATTAAACCACTAGAAAACCGGAAGTGGTGCTGTGGCTCAAGAGGTAGAGTGCTCGCCTTGAGCGCAGGGACAGTGCCCAAGCCCAAAGTTCAAGCCCCACAACCAACCAAAAAAATAAAAAATAAAAAAAACAAAAACAAAGCTTACTTGAGTATCTTTGCTTATAATGCCATATTGTAATAGAAGAAACATCACTGTCTGACAACCTATTAGTAATCAGTAATGACTTGAGCTGCAGTTTTAACTAATAAGCACCATTAAATGAGAAGTCTCACTTAAAATTACAAATTTACTATTAGCCTAACAACTGTTGTTCAAAGAATATCAAGACCATAACTTTTATATTCTACACCATCATCTAACTATTCTAAGCCCGCCAAATATTATGCATGTTAAGTGCTATTATCTGGAATGCTTAGGACCAGAAGCATTATAGATTTATGAACATTAGTATATACATGAGATATTCTGCAAGAGCCCAAATCGAAAGATAAAATGTATTTGCTTTATTATAGCTCTACATATAGACTGAAGTAATTCTATGCAATGTTTTCACTGCACCTCCAATTTCATTGTAACTATCACATGAGGTCAAGTATGGAATTTTCTATTTATAGCATTCTATCAGTCAAAAAATTGCAGGTTCGGGGCTGGGAAGTTGGCTCACTGGTAGAGCGCTTGCCTTGCATGCCTGAGGCCCTGGGTTCGATTCCTCAGCACCACATAAGCAAAAAAAGAAAAAAACCCGGAAGTGGCGCTGTGACTCAAGTGGTAGAGCGCTAGCCTAGAGCTGAAGAGCTGAGGGACAGTGCCCAGGCCCAGAGTTCAGGTCCCACAACCGGACCCAAAAAAAAAAAGAAAGAAAGAAAGAAAGAGTGCTTGCCTTGCATGCCTGAGGCCCTGGGTTCGATTCCTCAGCACCACATAAGCAAAAAGAAAAAAGCCGGAAGTGGTGCTGTGGTTCAAGTGGCAGAGCGCTAGCCTTGAGCTGAAGAGCTGAGGGACAGCGCCCAGACCCCACGACCAGACCCAAAAAAAAAATTGCAGGTTTTTAATTTCTTACTTTCAGATTGAGGATGCCATATTTACAAAAGGCTTGTCAAATAAATACATTAGAGTATGTGAATCAAACTACCTAACTAACTGAATGTGAGATGACTACCCCTTTCATACACTGCTGAAAATGTGAATTGAAACAAATTTAGAAAATTATAACGCATCACTGCTAAAATTCAAATGTGGGTATATCTATGACCAGCTTTTCTACTCCCTAAAAATATATACCTGTAGCTGAACTATTGTTCAAAACTTCCTATACAAACTGGATAATGAGAATATTCACTCAAAAACTGAAACTGTTAGAACACCATATCATCCACTAATTTTTTAACATAAATACAAAGTTTACTTCTTACTCTAAAAAGATACTCTATGAATATGACTTAGTAGTGTGATGTCACAGATATGGTTAAAACTGTGTTGAAGTTCCTTCCATTCACATAAAGGCAGACTCAATCTTCTGAAGCACTTGTCTGGTAATAGAGTTCAAAAATTGACTTTCTGCTGGGTGCCAGTGTGGCTCATGCCTGTAATCCTAGCTACTCATGAGGCTAAGATCTGATGATCATGGTTCAAAGCCAGCCTGGGCAGCAAAAAGTCCAAGAGACTCTTACCTCCAATTAACCACCAGAAAACTGGAAGTGGTGCTATGGCTCAAGCCCTCTGGCTTGCCTTGAACTGTAGCACTCAGGGACAGCACACAGGCCCAGAGTTCAAGCCCCATGACCACCAACAACAAAAAAAAAGTTGACTTTTTGTCAAAGTTTTTTTATCCTTCATATCTTTAACTCACTAAATTACATACCATTATCCACCTACTCTCCCTTAAGCCAGGAACTATCAATGAAATAATTTTTGACACCTTTCCTCTAAAAACCACTCTATTATAAAGCTGTCCCAATTTTACCATCTCCTTACCTTCTGTTTTCTCTGTCTCTCAAATATAGTATTTGGGGAGAAAAGGTAAATGGTACCTATGTAGCATATGTACAAAGTATATTATTACATAAATCTCCACCCTTCATCCCTTATAGTTGCTGTCCTAGTACCAACTACCATCCTATCTTATCTTGGCACCTGCAGTATTACAGAATGGTTGCTTTCACTCTTGCCTTTCTCCAAGCCATTTCATAAAGATATTTTTAAAATATGAACTTTTGGCTGGGTAGGTAGCTCAGTGGTAGAGTGCTTGCCTTGCATGCATGAGGCCCTGGGTTCGATTCCTCAGTCCCACATAAGCAGAAAAAGCCAGAAGTGGCACTGTGGCTCAAGGGGTAGAGCGCTAGCCTTGAGTTGAAGAGCTGAGGGACAGTGCCCAGGCCCAGAGTTCAGGCCCCACAACCGGACAAAGAAAAAAAATTTTTTTTCTTTTCTTCATGGTCTTAAAACATATTTTTCTCTTTTCCAGGAAAATGGTTTCTCTCTATTGCCTATATGATTTTTTTGGGGGGGAGGGGGGGTGCTGTTCTTGAGACTCTAACACAGAGCCTGGCACTGTCCCTGAGTTTTTTTGCTCAAGGCTGGTTCTCAACCACTTGATCCACAGCCCTACTTCCAGCTTTTTGGGTAGTTAACTGAAGAGTCTCATGACTTCACTAGGCTGCTTGGAACCACAATATTCGGACCTCAGCTCCAAGTAGCTACAATGAAATGCATGAACCACCAGTGCCCAGCCTGTTTGATATCTTAATGCCTCAAACAGCACAACCTGAGACAGGACTTCTCTGATCACAGAATCTAAAAACGCCTCCACATTTGTCTCTCATAGCAATGTTCTTTTCTTCCATTAAATTCACTATAAATTGTCATTTCTTATTTGTTTAGTTGTTCATTATCTCCTCTATTACACTGTAGGGCTCCATGAAAGCAGGAATCACTTACACACTCAACATATTTACATAATATATAACAAAATAAATGAGGGGAGTGCTTAATAAATCTGTTTAATAAATGAATGAACACAAATGATCTGGAGTCCAAAGAATAAATTGCAGCTGAGGTAGCATTCCCCTTCTCTGGGCATCCCAGTGTCACTTGATCAGTTATCCAACTGTTTCTTTAAAAAAAAAAGCAAGCCCCACGACCGACAAAAAAAAGAAAAAAAGAGCAAAAATGTCCCTGAAATTTCACACAATTAAATAGAGTAAATGTCAGAAAAGTATATGTGATATGCCAAATAAGACAAATAATGATGCTTTATCAGATGAGTAATCCTAAAGGGTCACAACAGGAGGTGATTTTCTTCACAAGGCAGAATAAGACCTAAGTCTTCAGACTGGTGAAATTTCAGGAAGTAGGAAGGGAATAAAACACAATAAAGAAGAGAGGCACAAATTGCTAAAAGATAGTTCTATCTCCATTTATAAGTGAAAACTTATATATATATATTTTTTTTGGGGGGGGGGGGGTCCGGTCATGGGGGACTGAACTCTGGGCGTGGGCGCTGTCCCTCAGCTCTTCAGCTCAAGGCTAGCGCTCTACCACTTGAGCCACAGCACCACTTCCGGCTTTTTTCTTTTTGCTTATGTGGTGCTGAGGAATCGAACCCAGGGCCTCAGGCATGCAAGGCAAGCACTCTACCACTGAGCCAACTTCCCAGCCCTGAAAACTTATATTTTAAAAGCAGGTAAGTAAACCTTGCATCATATAAGAAATGTAGTGCGGGGAATGTGACTTATTGGTACAGTGCTTGCCTAGCATGCATGAAGCCCTGGATTTGATTCTCAGTACCACATAAAAGTGGTGCTGTGGCTCAAGTGGACAAGTGCTAGCCTTGAGCACAGAGAGGCTCAGGGACAGAGCCCAGGCCTGAGTTCAAGCCCAGAACTGGCAAAAATGGAGAGGGGTCAGGGAAGGAAGGAGAAAAGAAAGGAGAGAGAAGAGAAAAGGGAAAGGGAAAAGAAGGAAGGAAGGGGAGATAAGAATAGAGGGGAGCTGGGGCTGGGAAGGTGGCACAGTGGTAGAGCACTTGCCTTGCATGCATGAGGCCCTGGGTTCGATTCCCCAGCACCACATAAGCAAAAAGAAAAAAGCCGGAAGTGGTGCTGTGGCTCAAGTGGTACAGTGCTAGCCTTGAGCTGAAGAGCTGAGGGACAGTGCCCAGGCCCAGAATTCAGGCCCCATGACTGGACCAAAAAAAAAAAAAAAAGAATAGAGGGGAGGGCTAAGAAGGTAGCTTAGTGGTAGAGCGCTTGCCTTGCATGCATGAGGCCCTGGGTTCGATTCTTGGACACCACATAAGCAGAAAAAGCCAGAAGTGGCCCTGTGGCTCTAGTGGTAGAGCCTTGAGCTGAAGAGCTGAGGGACAGCGCCCAGGCCCAGAGTTCAGGCCCCAACAACAACAACAAAGAATAGAGGGGGATGGGAGACAGGGAGAGTGGGAGAGGGAAGAAGAGAGGGGGAGAGAAGGATAGAGGTAGATAGCTGGGGGGGGGAGGAAAAGGGGGATGTGAGAGGGGGAGGGAGAGGGAGAGGGGGAGAGAGAGAGAGAGAGAGAGAGAGAACCACAACTATTTAAAAGGCTAAAAATAAAATTGTTTTATCTTGTGTCTATAATTTTTTTCTGACTCCCAATTTTTGGCTTTTAGTTTGCCAAACCCAAAAACATGCTTTCATTAGTTTTTACTCTGTCCAACTTTATCTATTCTCATACTTATGCTCTTTACTCATTGCCCTGAAATTTCCCTGGTACACCTATTATTTCAGTCATGTTTTTGTTTTATAGACTCTGACCTCTCTAGGATTTTATTGTTCTAATCCTGTAGCTAGTTGTTTTTTTCCTCGTATATTTACATAAATGATAGAAACACATTTAACTCTGCAGAATATTTAATTTTGACAAATTAAGTCTTTTTGGTCTGATTTGTGTGTGGTGGTCCAGGCCTTGAGCTCTCACTTGGCTTTTTCCTCTTATCGCTAGTGCTCCACCACTTGCATCATACCTCCAGTCAGCATTTTTGCTGAGTAATTAGAGATGGCATGTCTCTCAACTTTTCTATCTGGGCTGGCTTTGAACCAAGATCCTCAGATCTCAATCTTCTGAGTAAAGATTACAGACATGAGCCACAAGTTATAGGAGGTTTAGAAGTTATTCACAGCATTTGCAAATTGAAATCTATGATTTAATGAATCTCAACCTTGTCCTAGGCTTCTGTCATTGAAAACATCCCTTTCTTTACTCATACCTATCTGTTCAGGGGATTTTGTTTATTGTGCCAGTACTGAGGCTTGAACTCAGGCTCTAGGCACTGTCCCTTAATTTTCTCATTCAAGGCTAACACTCTACCCCTTGAGCCACACTTCCACTTTCAGCTTTTCGGTAGTTCACTAAAGATGTTTGGGCTGGCTTCAAACTGGAATCCTTAGATCTCAGCATGAGTAGCTAAGATTACAGGTGTGAGCAACCAGTGCCTAGCAAGGGTTTCTTTAAAAAAAAAAAAAAAAAGCCTTTTGGAAAAGGTCAACTATACTCTTACTTGTTTCTTGCTTTAGCTTTGTGTTTGTGACAATATTGAGGCTTGAAAACAGAGCCTTATACACTTACCAGGCTTTTCCCACTCCAGGCTGGTACTCTACCACTTGAGCCATGTCTCCAGTTCCACTTTTTTTCTGGTTAACTGGAGATGATTTATTTACCTGGTATGACTTTAAACCATCACCTCAGAGCTCAGCCTCCATAATAGCTAAGATATAGTTATGGGCCCCAGTGCCCTATGTGCTATTTGTTTTTAAACTTTTCCTTAACATCTGAAATCCAAATACAGTATCTGTATTTCAGAGAACAGACTTCATAAAATAGAATCCTAAAAGTGTCAAACTGGAATGTAGATGAAAATTTTAATGGAGAAATCTATGG
This sequence comes from Dipodomys spectabilis, assembly GCF_019054845.1. Lineage (NCBI taxonomy): Eukaryota > Metazoa > Chordata > Mammalia > Rodentia > Heteromyidae > Dipodomys > Dipodomys spectabilis. The sequence goes on along the minus strand of NW_024870807.1, from coordinate 132,467 downwards.
CAGACAGTGGAAAAGAAACTTGACTGTATAACTATATATCTAGTTAAGTGACAAAATCCTGATTTATTCTCTTCAACTTGTTTTCTTTCAAAATCAAGAGGTTTTTAGAGGATTTTACAAGTGATACTAGCACAAGGGTTTTTGTTGTTGTTGCTGCTGCTGTTATTTCCCTTGCCTTTTGGACATCATCTACTATTGTCAATTGATCACAAGTTACTGTGACTGAAAGGTATTTCGAACTACAATACCTATTTCCCTGAAGTTGTTTAGGATGACAGTTGCTCTTAACCAAATCTAGGAGGCATCAATCCCTCAATCCCCAGTGCATTTCATGTCCATGTTACATGGTTTGTTGTTTATAGGAAACTAACGCTCTAAGAACTGAGACCTGCAAATACTTTTGTAGTACACTAGCTATTTAATGCCAACTATCAAAGCTAAAAGTCTCTTAATTTGGGCTAGCAATGTGGCTTACCAGTAGAGTGTTTGCCTAGTATGCATGAGGCCCTGAGTTCAATTCCTCAGTACCACATACACAGAAAAGGCTAGAAGTTGCACTGTGGCTCAAGTGGTAGAGTGATAGCCTTGAGCTACAGTGCCCTGGTCCCTGAGTTCAAGCCCCAGGACTGGCCAAAAAAAAAAAGTCACTGAAGAAACAAATGTCTCCCCAAATACATAGAGAGGTTTGGCATATTCAAGCAACAGATAGATATTTTAACAAATATCCTATATATAAGGGTCTATGCTGTCTGCAATTAACAAAAAAGCTGCAAACTCAATGTTCTGCAACTCCAGGCCAACAGAAAACACTGTTTTGCGTCGAAATGAAAAATAAAAACTTCCTCCATCTGCAATGTGAGTTCCTGTCAAGTTCAACTTTCTGCATATATGCTGTAGACCTAGTTTTTAAAAAAAACACCTATATTGTTATGCACAGTTCATGTACAGATTCTCTACCTAAACCCTGTTTAGGTAGAGAATAACAGTACTCAAAGTAAGCACTCTTTTTTCTGTTGATATAGTTGGTTTAGTAGAACTGGACATTATGAAGTCCGAGAAAAGGAAATGGTGAACCTAAATTGTGCCAGTGACTTTTACTAATGAAAATGAACTTTACTTAAATAGGGGAAATTTCTGAAGATATGCCCCATAGACGAATAAAAGTTACAGCAGGGTCACATCCAACCCTTACAGTAAAGGAATTGTGCAGCGATGTTGATCACAACTCTAATTCTTGTCTACTTTGTTTTTAAAAGTTTTCTTTTTTTTTTTTTTTTAAGGCAAAACAAAACCAAAAAAGGAACAAACAGAAACTAGTCTCCGAGCTGACAGGCCAACCCATAAGACACTGGCTTTCCGGGTCAGGCTAGGCTTTGGGATGGATCTGAGAGACCGTGGAACCACCCATCACGTCCCACACCCAGATAAGATGCCCCAAAGTGCGGCAGCACTGACCCCGACACACTGAGAGGATACTGGGGGATCGAGGCCACTCGGCAGACAGAGAGCAAAGAAGCCTTCGAGGCTGCCCTCTGGGGCGAAGGATTCCAGGAAAGGCAGGGTGATAGGAAGGGAGAGACAAGGCCTGGGAAAGTGCCGGGGGCGTCTGGAGCTCCAGGACACCCAGCACTCGCGCGGGACGCCCTGTCATGAGTCACAGGGGCCAGACGGGAGGGGGCGGGGGGAGCAGAGGCAGGATGGAGGGAAGCCCGACCCTCGCCTGGGAACCCAGCCCAGGGGGAGGCCCCAACCTCGCGCGGGGCGGGGAAGAGGGGCCCGCCTGCCCCACGCCCTGCCCACCCAGTCCGCACCTCCACCCGACGCAACAGGCGCGGCGGTCGTGTCCCGACCCCAGGGTCTCCGGGCTTGGGGGGCCAGGGCTGCAGCCCGCAGCCATGACAGGCGCGGGGCGGGCCGCAGGCGGGCTGGGCCGCACGTGCGGGCAGCGCCCGCTCCCCCGCCCCCCGTGCGCCCGCCCCGCCCCGGGCGCGGGTCCCTCACCTCGGGTGGCGCTGCCTGGCCGGCCCCGACCCCCGCCCGCTCCTCCCCGGCCGGGCGGCGGCGGCGGCGGCGGCGGCGGCGGCGGCGGCACGTACTCACCCCCGCTCGCCAGCTCTAGGGCTGCGCCATGACTGAGGCGCCCCCGCCGCCCCCCGCCTAGACCGAGACTGACACGCACGACTGGCCGGGCGGGGGCGGCCCCCAGGCGACCACCCGGCTGACAGAACCCGCCTCCACCTCTCCCCACCAGTTGAACGGCGGCTGCACCGCGGTGTCCCCGGGTTTCCTCCCCACGCCTGAGACGGCGGGTGGCAGAGGCGAGCGGTGGCACTTACCGGCGGCACGGCCAGGCCCCCCTGTCAGCGAGGGGCCGGGAGGGAGAGGAGGAGTGGAAGGGGCACCGCCCCCCCGCGCCGCCACGCACCCACCTGATTGGCCCAGTCCACTCCCCCAGCACGACCCCACCAGCCCCTGCGAGCGGTACTCCGGCAGCACCGGCGCGTCATTTGCATATTTGTGCCCGCGCCGCTGATTGGCCCTGGCGCGGAGGGACGGCTGTGACCGCCGCAGCTCCGGTCGCGACTTGGGCCCGCGTAGGGCGACCCAGGACGGAGGACGCTCTCGCCGCTCCCCTACCCTCAACGCCTGACCGGACCTAGGGCGGAGGGCGGCGGAAGGCGAGGTCGCCACCGTGGTCCAACATGGCCCCGCCTGGCCGACAACCCAATCGCCGACGCGGTTACTCCCGGAGCCCTCCGGCGGCCTCGAGGCCGGCGGGGAAGGCTTGGAACCGGGCGCCCTCTGGCCGGAGCGCGGAGCAGTGCAGTGGCCCGGGCTCCCCTTGCCGCCCCACCGCGACCGCCACGTCAGGCCGCGCCCTCGCGCCGCCCGCCCCGAGGCTCCGCCGCCACGTCAGGCACCGGCAGGCACGCCCGGCCGCGGGCTGGCCAGCGGCGGCGTCGGCGTCGGAGTCGCTCACACTCGAGCATCTATCTCCAGGCTCGCGGAGTCTACCCAGGTGCCGAGATGGTTTCCATCCGACCCACGTCCTCCGGTCGCGCTGCGCCCCCGGTGACACTCGCCTGTGCTGTAAGATCGGGAACACTGCCAGTGCCACCGCGATGATGCAGCGAATCGGGCCAGGTGCTGAGTGCTGAGCACCTGCTGGCGAAAGATTGGCCCGGCGAAGGGCAGCCCAGCCCCAAGTCCTGACCCAAAGCCAGAATGAATGCACACCTAGGACAGTGCAGAGCCCACGGTGCTCGGAATCAGGCTTTGGAGGGAGAGAAAGGAGACAGAGAGGCTGGGGGTGGGGAGCAGGGGGCAGAGAAGGTTTAGGAGTAGGGAGACTTCTTCCCAACCCCTGTCTACCCCAAGCTGTGGGGTGCCTAGGGTTTCCCCTCACTCCAGGGACTTCGGTAAAATGAAGAAGCTCGTCTAGGAAGGTGGCTCAGTGGTAGAGTGCATGCCTACCATGCATGAAGCCCTGGGTTCGATTCCTTAGTGCCACATAACAGAAAAGTCCAGAAGTGGAGCTGTGGCTCAAGTGGTAGAGTGTTAGTCTTGAGCCAAAGAAGCTCAGGGACAGTGCCCAGGCAAAAAAAAAAAAAAAAGCTGAACAACTTTTCAAAAACCCTCCCAACTCAAATTCTGTGGAACTTTACTTTCAAGCTCCAACTATTAAGCCCTCAGGCCTTAATTAAAATTTTCTATCCATATTGAGATAAAGGGCCAGGTGCTGGTGGCTCACGCCTGTAATTCTAGCTACTCAGGAGGCTGAGATCTGAGGATAGCAGTTCAAAGTCAACTTGGGCAAGGAACTTTTTTTTTTGGGGGGGGGGGTCCAGTCGTGGGGCACGAACTCTGGGCCTGGGCACTGTCCCTGAGCTCTTCAGCTCAAGGCTAGCGCTCTACCACTTGAGCCACAGCGCCACTTCGGCTTTTTTCTTTTTGCTTATGTGGTGCTGAGGAATTGAACCCAGGGCTTCATGCATGCAAGGCCACCTTCCCAGAGCATCCGTGAGACTCTTATCTCCAATAAGCCACCAGAAAACCAGAAGTGATGCTATGGCTCAAGTGGTAGAGTGCTCACCTTGAGCTGAATAGCCCCGGGACAGTGCCCAGGCCCAGAGTTCAAGCCCCACAACCGACCAGAGAGAGCACACACTAGCGAGATAAAGGGCTGGGAGTGTAGCTTAGTGGTAGAATGCTTGCCTAGCATGCATGAAGCCCTCCTCAATACCACATAAACAGAAAAGGCCAGAAGTGGCACTTGGCTCAAGTGGAAGAGTGCTAGCCTTGAACACAGAGAGGCTCAGGGACAGAGCCCAGGCCCTGAGTTCAAGCCCCAGGACAGGCAAAAAAAAAAAGATAAGGGCCAGGTGCCAGTGGTTCATACCTATAATCCTAGCTACTCAAGAGGCTAAGCCATGAGGATCACAGTTCAAAACCAACCCCCATGAGACTCTTATCTCCACATTGCCACCAAAAAGTCAGAAGAGTGCTAGCTAGCCTTGGGTAAAACAGCCAAAGTGACAGTGCCTAGGCTCTCTGAATTCAAGCCCTGGTACCAACACAGATAAAAGAACTGAGTGTTTGAATGTCACTTAACCTACCTGTAATTGTTGGAAACTTTATGATTTTCAGATTTTACTTGTTTTGAGCTGGATGGAAATCTCAATTAAAACCTCTAGGAAGAAGTATTATTATCCTTGCTTGTGTTGACCAGAATAGAATGAGTATAGTATACACAGTGCTAGTATACTCACAGAGAGCTGTACAGGTTTACTAGTCAGGCTCTCTTACTTAAGCCACACTCTAGTCCAATAACTCTTTACTGCAGTATGGAAGTATTGAAGAAAACCTGTCAGAAAGTTGTTCTCCACAACTATACTTAATAACAACCCCATCCAGAAGGAGAATTAGGATGCCCATTAACAGTTCATCTCCCACTCCCTGCAATACCTCTTACTTGAATATTGCTCTAGTTTGCAAATTAAGCCTGACTGAAATTTAAGGCCAGTAACATAAGATTAAGATTAAGATGCCCCAGGAGAATGAAAGTGTCTGGCTACTTTAAAAGAACTTCCTAGCCAGGCGCTGGTGGCTCACGCCTGTAATCCTAGCCACTCAGGAGCCTGAGATCTGAGGATAGTGGTTCAAAGCCAGCTGGGGCAGCAAAGGTCCGTGAGACTCTTATCTCCAATAAACCACTCAGAAAACCCGAAATGGTGCTGTAGCTCAAGTGGTAGAGCGCTAGCAAGTGGTGCTGTGGCTCAAGTGATAGAGTGCTAGCCGTGAGCTGAAGAGTTGAGTGACAGTACCTAGACCCAGAGTTCAAGCCCCACACTAACATAAAAATAAATAAATAAAACCTTCCTTCTTCATCAGATAGATTACAAACAAATCCCAAAATTTCATCTCCGCTAACCATCAAAAAGCCAGAATTGGGATGTGACTCAAGGGGTAAAGTGCCAGCCAACAGGATCAAAGGTCAGTGTTTATGTAGATGAGGTGCTATGTTGGCTACAGAGTCATTCTTATATAAATACTACTATACATATATATATAGTATATAATATATAATACAATATCTTTTTTGGCACAGGTTGAAGCACTAAAGAATATGTTCATTCATAGACCAATGGTAGATGTTTATAAATGATAAAGAATTTTTTTAATATTTTAGGTATTTAATGTAGATTCTTAACCTGAAGATTTTATGCCCCTTTATGTCATAGAATTTAACATGATTTCTGTCTCTCTTCAGTAATCAAAGGTGGCTGAACAGCTCACTTTTCTGCTCTAGGAAAACAAACTGAACTCTAAGTTAATTCATCAGTGATTTATAAACAACGTTCACGGGGGTGGGAAGGTGGCTCAGTGGTAGAGCGCTTACCTTGCATGCCTGAGGCCTTGGGTTCGATTCCTCAGCACCACATAAGCAAAAAGAAAAAAGTCGGAAGTGGCGCTGTGGGTCAAGTGGTAGAGCGCTAGCCTTGAGCTGAAGAGCTGAGGGACAGCGCCCAGGCCCAGAGTTCAGACCCCAAAAAAATACAATGTTCACTTTAGCCCTTAGGAGTTTCGGATTTTCCTTAGCACAGTGAAGAATAAGGTCCTTTTCCAGATAGTGAAAGCTTTTAAGACTTTTTTCCCAAGCTCTTATTCTAGCAAACAGAAAGGAGAGCTAAATGTGCTTTACCTATAGCTCGAGGCATCTCAAAGACCATTTAGCCAGCATTGGTTAGTAATGTGTTCAAATGTAGAAACTGCTAAAAGCACGAGGCTCCAAAGGATGTGTCCAGCCTGGGGGCCATTCTTCAGATTCTTACTCCAAGGCCTATTTGATGAAAGACAGATCTCAGCAACTTTGTTTTATCTACTGGACTGATTGCTTATTGCTCTTTAGCTAGGAATCCATTTCGAAGCAAGGTCCTCTTGGACAGTTCACATCTCACACGTGAGCTTTTATAAACAGTTGCTTATCCTAATCTTAAAAGGTCTTCAGAAAAAATAAGATTTGCTGTTCCTCTTGATAACAGCATTGTATGTCTGTCTCCCATCTGCTTCTCTTTGGATAACGTAAGCACTGCTGGAAAAGTTGCTTCTGATTCAAGTTTGAAAGCTTACATGCATGAAATTGGGGCTGCTGGGTACAAAACTAAGTGAATGAAGAGTACCAGATGATGCAGAGGCACAATACAGAGGTGCTGGGTATTAACGGTAAACAGAGTGGACGTGGTCCTCTGGCCTCATAGTAAATTATTTAATAATGTAAATAAAACCAACTCACTAATTATTTTTTTATTAATTTTAGTAACACTTAGCCTTCATTCATAGGTGTGGTAATTGGTGTGCTTAAAAAAACACCAGCTGGATGCTGGTAGTATATGACTATAATCCTAGCTACTTAAGAAGCTGAGTTCTGGAGATCATGGTTTGATGCCACCCAAGACAGATAAATCTGGGAGACTCATCTCCAATTAACCAGCAAAGGTAGAAGGTGTGGCTCAAGTGGTAGAGTACCAGTCTTAAGCAAAAAAGCTACTTGAGAGCACCTAGGCACTGAGTTTAAGACCCAGCATTGGTTTAAACACTCTCTCTCTCTCTCATACACACACACACACACACACACACACACACACACACACACACACACACACGAACAGTATATAGTATAATCTAAACTAAGATATGGTGGAAACTGCAAATATGTATTTTCTTAATCAATTGGTTTGCTTTTGTATGCATTTTATTTTCAGGAGAAATTCATCTGGATGGATTTGATTTGAGGGAGGGGGAAAGGAGTGCTGAGATTGAAGCCAAGGCCTTTCAGATGCTAGACAAGCACTCAACTGAGCTATGTTCCCCAACCTGTATTTATCTTATTATTAACAAGTATGTGTGAATTTTGAAAGTTCTTCCCAAGACATGGTTGGGCTGGGATTGTAGTCCAGTAGTAGAACACTTGCCTAGCATGTACAATGCCCCAGGATTGACCACCCCTGCCCCACCACAAGCACCACTACAAAACAAAACAAAAAACACCAAATTTCCATTTAAAGTTATCCTATCTGGTTTTAAACAAGAAGTTTTCAAAGCTAGGGTGAGAATGTGTCCCTCAAAATGTCATGTGATGAAAACTTAATTTCAGCTTCATATGTTGATGGTATCTGGAGGTAGGGCCTTTAAGAAGTTAGTTGGGAGCCAGGCGCTGGTGGCTCACTCCTGTAATCCTAGCTACTCAGGAGGCTGAGATCTGAGGATCGCGGTTCAAAGCCAGCCCGGGCAGGAGAGACTATGAGACTCCTATCTCCAATAAACCACCAGAAAACCAGAAGTGGCGCTGTGGCTCAAGTGGTAGAGCGCTCGCCTTGAGCTGAAGAGCTGAGGGACAGCGCCCGCCCAGAGTTCAAGCCCCACGACCGACAAAAAAAAAAAAAGAAGTTAGTTGGGATTAAAAGACATCAGGAAGGTGAGGCCTCTCCCCACCTCCATGATAGTATTAGTGGCTTTATAAAATGAAGTATGATGCGAGTTAACATCTTCCTGTCTCACCATTGATATGTTGTGCCATGTTATGATTCTGTAACAGGTCTTCAACCAATGTCCAAAAGATGCCAGAATCATGTTGTTAGTTTCCAGAACCATGGATGGGCTAAATCATCCTCTACTCTATAGATTATCCAGTGTCCACTGTTTAGTCATAGAACAGAAAATGGACTAAGGCACTGCACATTAGAATCACTAAAGAGTTTTGGAAACTTTTGTGCAGTTCCTGCTCACATCTAAGGGTGAAGGGACTGGGCATCAGTATGCCATAAATCTCTTTATTTAATGACTGATGCAGGTGTGATAGAAAAGTGTTGCTGGGTCTGGGGGTGTAGTTTAATGTTTAATGGGTAGTATAGCTGCCTAGCATGTTCAAGACCTTGGTTTGATACCTACTCCACCCTACCACTGCTCCCCCCACACACACATCATAGAAAAGAAAGAGCAAAGCACTGCTGTAGGGCTTGGAGCTCACTGGTAGAGCACTTGCCTTGCATGTGTGAAGTTCTGGTTCTAAGTTCACACTAAAACAGAACTAAAACCTACTTTTCTTCTCCAATAAGGAAGGCTAAATGATTATAGTAAAATGGAAAGAGGGAACAGGACCAAAAGGGAAACCTGAGCTGTAGTCCAGGTCCTCCCTTAGCCAATTAAATATTGATCAGCAATTTTTTCTCATACCAGCACTACAGCTTGAACTCAGGGCCTAGACACTTTCCTTTAGCTTATTTGCTCAAAACTGGTGATCTACCACTTGAGCCACAGCTCCACTTCTAGTTTCCTGTTGTTTAATTGGAGACAAGAGTCTCACAGATTTTCTTGCCCAGAGTGGCTGGCTTTGAACTGTGATCCTCAGATCAGGTGTGAGCCACCAGCACCTGACCCCTGACCAGCAAATTTTCTTGCCCATGAAATAAGAATCATAACAATTATACTGCCTACTTTCCTTACACTGTTCTTTTTGATAAACAATGTTCATAAACGTTCTCTGAGAACACTACATAGTACAAATGAAAATCACTGTTCTTGGGGCTGGGAATGTGGTTCAGTGGCAGAGCACTTGCCTTGCATGCATGAGGCCCTGGGTTCGATTCCTCAGCACCACATAAGCAAAAAGAAAAAAGCCGGAAGTGGCGCTATGGCTCAGGTGGTAAAGCGCTAGCCTTGAGCTGAAGAGCTGAGGGACAGCGCTCAGGCCCAGAGTTCAGGTCCCACGACCGGACCCAAAAAAAAACCAAAAAAGAAAAAAGAAAATCACTGTTCTTCTGTTTTGTAGATGAATTGCAAGAAATTACTCATTATTGTAGTTACAATAATTAGAAATGTTGATCTACCACATACTATGTGCCCAGCAAAGTGTTAAATTTAATAGTGACACTATCTCAGCATATACCTACCACCAGAGAAACAATCCGTTTAGATGAGAACAATAGATAAATCATCATACAGGGAAAGCAAGTTTCTCTAGCTTAGCTAAGTGCAGGAATAACAGTAACAGGTCCATTTATCCACTCTTAAAAGTTTATTTCCACCCACAGATCTGAAGTTCTTTCATTTCCATTGAAGAAATCCAGCCTGTGGGACTATTTTAATTCTGGGGTCTTCTTATCAGTCAAGATTAGGACAACAAACTTGAACAGCTGTGTGCTCATGGGGTTCCATTCAAGGCATTTTCAGAAGATAAGAGGATCTAGACAGCTAAAGTTGAAAGCAGTCTGGCAGGTGATCCTAGGACAGCTTATAACAAGGAACCTCCTACCATGTGCCTAATCAAAGTTAGAAGCAATCTTAGAAGGGACTGGGGAGGGGTCTGGTTGAAAATATTCTAGGATAGGTAAAGGTTGAAATCCTGTGTATTCAATACCAGTCTGTAACCCTGCATAGCCTTCATTTGCTTATTAGTAAGATGTATATTAAATGGTCAATGAATTATAGCTAACTTTTTAAAGCCAGATGAATAATCTTAACAACTGTTCAAGTGGCAGAATACCTGAAAATTGTAGATCACTGTGAAATGTTGATATATTTTTATCAAATTATATACATATCAACCAGGGAGGATTTTTTGGTTTTGTGTGTGTGTGTGCATGTGCGTGTGCGTGTGCGTGCATGCGTGCCAGTGTGCCAGTCCTGGGCTTTGAACTCCGGGCCTGGGCACTGTCCCTGAGCTTTTTTTTTCCTTTTAATCTCAAGGCTAGAGCTCTACCACTTGAGAACAAAACTCCACTTCTAGCTTTTTTTTTCCCCTTGTGACTAAATGTAGGTAAGAGTCTCATAGACCTTCTTGCCCAGGCTGGTTTTAAACCAGAATCTTCAGATCTCAGCCTCCTGAGTAGCTAGGATTACAGCCATGAGCCACTGGCACCAGCTTGTATTTGTTTTGAGACAGGATCATGTCTTATTGCCCAGTATGGACTCAAATTTCTGAACTTAAGTGATCCTGCTGCTTCAGTCTTCCAAGTAGGTGGGATGTGTACCACCATACTTGGCTAGGAAAAAAAAAATTTAGTAGCAAAGATGACTACATGGTGTATAAGCAATATAATGCCAGAAATAAGAACACTGTTAACTAAAACCAAAAGAAAGAAAAATCCTTCAACATAATCTATAGGGTAAAGAGAAAAGAAATTTCTATATTTGTGTATGTACTTTCATAAAGAAAGAAAATAAGGGAGGGAGGGAGAGAGGGAGGAACAAAAGGAGGGACAAAGAGAGGGAGGGAAGAAGGAAGGAAGGAAAGAGGGGAGGGAGGGAGGGAAAAGGAAGGAAGGAAGGAAGGAAGGGAAGGAAGCAACTGATTAGACAAGCAGCAAGAGACAGGTGGAGAAAAACTTCTAAGACCTTATACTAGAGCTGATCAACTAACCCAGAGGTTTTCAAACTTTGTTGAAAGTGAGGGAACTTTCTTCAAAAAGATTTTATTTTTAAATTTTTGGCAGAAATTCAAGATGTCAAACAGAAAGGCAGAAGCCCCAAAGAAAGAGAACAAAGGCTGAGCTGTCCTCTGTAAGCCCTCTGTAAGAAGTGGAGTCCCCCACTCCTCCCCCAGCTCAGGTAGCCATCTCTATAAAAATAGACCTCCTCAGCTTAGAGGGGCATAGTTTTGAAAAATCTTAGTCCAGCTCTCTCATTGTACAGAAGAGGAAATTAAAGCTCTATTGGCCTAGGGATTTACCTAAAGTTGCACACTCTTCTTCCATACCACCAATGACTGAGATGTTGCTATTTTTCCCCAGATTACCGATTGATTAAAATAAGATGAAATGGACCCTTGGCAAAGGGGTTAGCTTGGTAGGAGCCAAACCCTAAAAAATTTACCTTCTTATTAGCAGGGTACTGGTGGCTCACTCTTGTAATCCTAGCTATTCAGGAGTCTGAGATCTGAGGATGGAGGTTCAAGGCCACCCTAGGTATGAAAAGTCTGTGAGACTGTTAGCTGCAAGAGCTGTGGCTCAAGTGGTAGAGCTCTAGCTTTAAGCACAAAAGCTCAGGACAGAGCCCAGGACCAAAGTTCAAGTACCAGGACTGGCACAAGAAAAATAAAATAAAAATTTACCTTCTCCAACTACCAGTTAGATCAAATATTTGTCTTTTTCCCTTCCCCACATTTCCACTGTGAGAGTCTCGCCATACAGCCCAGGTTGACCTTGAATTCTTGATTCCTCTGCCTCAAGACACTCCAGTCATGGAATTACAGGTGTGACCTACCAGCCTACTTTTCTTATGTTTCTTGCAAATTATGTTATGTCAGAGATCATAAATTGTCCCACACAGTATATTTAAGTCTTGACTTAAAATTTTAAAAAGCAAAAAGATTTGCCTAAAGATTTGTATATCCAGCTCCTTAGAAACTCTACCTATAGGCTGGGAAGGTGGCTCAGTAGTAGAGCGCTTGCCTTGCATGCATGAGGCCCTGGGTTCGATTCCTCAGCACCACATAAGCAGAAAAAGCTGGAAGTGGTGCTGTGACTCAAGTGGTAGAGCGCTAGCCTTGGGCTGAAGGGCTGAGGGGCAGCGCCCAGGCCCAGAGTTCAGGCCTCACAACCGACAGAAAAAAAAAAGAAAAGAAAAAAGAAAGAAAGAAAAAAAAGAAACTACCTAAGCTCCAGTTTTCATAGTCCCCCCTATATTGCTTTGTTTTGATCAATCATGACACTTGAACTCACGGCCTGGCTGCTGTCCCTGAGCAATTTTGCTCAAGGCTAGTACTCTACCTCTTTGAGCCACACTTCCACTTCTGATTTTCTGGTGGTTATGGAGGTAACAACCTCATGGACTTTTCTGCCCAGGCTGGCTTTGAACTATGATTCTCAGATCTCAGTCTCCTGAGTAGCACCTAGCTTCTCTATTGCTTTATACCTGCTTATACGATTACTGTCTTCTCCATGTAAGCATCTGATTTTGTGACCATGGTCTAAAGCTTATGGATATAGAAATATTTTGGAGAACTGAACTTATAGAAACAAAGTAAAACCTAGACTACAAATAGAACAACCTAGTTTCAAAGGAGGAGGGAAATGTTAAAATTTTAGGGAAAATACCATGTTTCTATATTGATTAAGAAAGAAGCTTTCAGGATTCTCACCTTGTTTATTTTTTTGAGGACCATTCAATTTAGCATAGACCAGTAGAGCCTAAACACAGAGACACACAGGTCTCTAAGCCTCCATTTAGATCATTATCTGCAGCCCAATTCTAAACAGTGCCCTTCCTAACTCCTTAGAGATGCAACAGGAAACCACACAGCAGGGGAATAAAGTTGTAGCTTGTTGGATGAGAGCTTGCTTTGCATGTAAAAGGCCCTGGGTTAGAGCCTCTACCTCCCCACCACCACACACCTTCCCTCAACCTCCACCCCCACCCCCACCCTCCCTCCACCCCTTGTCCTTCACCCCATCCCGGCCAGGTAGGAGCTCCTGGCATCTGCCTTAGCACTTAGCATGAGGAGGAACCAAATGGAAACCTCAGAGCTGGGCAGTGAGTGTGGCATAAGAAATAAAGAAGACCCAGACACTGTAGTTCATGCCTGAGTTCAAGACCCAGAACCAAAGCAGGTGTGCAAAGGCTGCAGTACTTTTTTGGGGGGGTTAAAGCTAGGGATTGAACCCAGGGCCTCATATATGCTAACAAACATTCCACCACTGACTGCTTTTCTTGTTGGTGTTTACTTGTTTTGTTTCAGACAGGCTCTCACTAGTTCCAGGCTACCCTGGAACTTGTAGCCCTTCCACCTTAGCTGGGATTGTAGACCTGCTTCACCATACCCCGCTGATACCTGCATATTTTTACTTTAGCTTTTCTTTCTTTCTTTCTTTCTTTCTTTCTCTCTCTTTCTTTCTTTCTTTCTTTCTTTCTTTCTTTCTTTCTTTCTTTCTTTCTTTCTTTCTTTCTTTCTCTTTCTTTCTCTCTCTTTCTTTCTTTCTTTTTTTTTGGGGGGGGGGCTGGTCATGGGGCCTGAACTCTGGGCCTGGGCGCTGTCCCTCAGCTCTTCAGCTCAAAGCTAGCGCTCTACCACCTAAGCCACAGCACCACTTCTGGCTTTTGAACTCAGGGCCTCATGCATACAAGGCAAAGCACTCTACCACTGAGCCACCTTCCCAGCCCTACTTTACCGTTTTAATCTAAAAGTGCATATCTCTAAATTGTATTTTAATCAAGATTCACTAATAAGAACATTTGGGCTGGGTGCTGTGGCTCATGCCTGTAATCCTAGCTACTCAGGAGGCTGAGATCTGAGGATCTCAGTTCAAAGCCAGACGGGCAAGACAGTTCATTACAGAGTCTTACCTTCGATTAACTACCAGAAAACTGGAAGTGGAGCTGTGGCCCAAAATAGTAGAATGCTAGCTATTAGCAAAAGAGCTCAAAGACAGCACACCCAGGGCACTGAATTCAAGCCCCAGGCCCAAGTTTAAAAAAAAAAAAAATGAGGGATAAAAAGGCCTTATTTCTATACCACAGAAGAGGTTTATTACTTTATCTGAAGGGCCACTATAACATCATCTGCACTCCAGGTTTTAGTCCAAATGCTGCTCTCTGGAGGAAAATTGGCCTCCTCTAGTCACTACAAATTAAAATTGTGGCATCCCCCCCCCAACCCACATTCCCTATGGCCTGCCTTGCATTGTTTTTGTCCCTGTCACTTAGCACTATGCAATATACAATGTTGTACAATCTTTGCTCTCTGTCTCTCTCTGTCTCTGTCTCTCTCTCTCTGTAACATAAGCTCTCTGGAATAGAGATTTTTGTTTGTTCAGTCCTTTGACATTACCTTACCCATAGTAGGTACTCATAAAGGTACTCCATAAAGGTGTATTTAATAAAAAATGCATCTGTCTTATGTTCGAGTCCAGTAAACAAAGTGAAAGCTATTTCAATAGTTAACAATTAGTACAGGTGGACCCATTGCAACAATGAGACGTACAAGTTGTTATGACGAAAACGAACTTTATAACTTTGGTAAGGGGGAGCGGAGGGGTGGGGGGGGGGGAGGATGGGATGGGAAGGGGAAACAAAGGAGGAGGCTACAATGCTTGATAAGAAATGTATTCATTATCGGGCTGGGAAGGTGGCTCAGTGGTAGAGCGCTTGCCTTGCATGCATGAGGCCTTGGGTTCGATTCCTCAGCACCACATAAGCAAAAAGCCGGAAGTGGCACTGTGGCTCAAGTGGTAGAGCACTAGCCTTGAGCTGAAGAGCTGAGGGACAGCGCCCAGGCCCAGAGTTCAGGCCCCCACAACCGGACTCAAAAAAAAAAAAAAAAAAGAAATGTACTCATTATCTTGCTCATGTAATTGTAACCCCTCTGTACAGTATTTTCACAATAAAAAAATAAAAAATTAAAAAAAATTAAAAAAACAATAAAAAAAATTAGTTAACAATCAGGCACATGATATGGAGAATTTCTGGATGAGGACAGTGGCCACATACTGGAAAGCTGAAATGCAAGTCCAGCACTGGTGGCTCACTCTTGCAGTTCCAGCAGAAAATAATTTCAGACTCTATCTCCAATTAATTAGGAAAATGTCTGACTGGAGGTGTGGTTGGATGGGTAGAGCATGAGCCATAAGCAATGAAGCAGAGCAAGAGATCCAGGCAGGAACTAAATTCAAGCCCCAGAATGGGGATATATATGGAATCAGGTTCAGAATTTTATTCTGTGTACCTATTATTTGCAATGAATATACAATTATTTTCCTACACATTTTCAAGGATGAAACCCAACAGCTCCACTTCAGCATTTTTTTTTTTTTTTTTGCCAGTCATGGTTCCTGAACTCTGGGCCTGGGCACTGTCCCTTAGCTCTTCAGCTCAAGGCTAGTGCTCTACCACTTGAGCCACAGCACCACTTCCAGCTTTTTCTGCTTATATGGTGCTGAGGAATTGAACCCAGGGCCTCATGCATGCAAGGCAAGCACTCTACCACTGAGCCACCTTCCCAGCCCCACTTCAGCTTTTTTTGTACTTTACTGGACCAAAGGTTTCATGGACTTCCTGTCCCAGCTGGCTTCAAATCATCATCCTCAGATCTCAGCCTCCTGAATAGCTAGGAAAACAGATGCAAGCCATCAGCACAAGGTTATTATGCTCTTTGAGTCACCTCAAAGCATGCTCAGGGAACTTTGGTTCATTTCCCAGTTATAAATATCACAAAGCCTGTGTACTAAACTGGAAGCAA
This sequence comes from Dipodomys spectabilis, assembly GCF_019054845.1. Lineage (NCBI taxonomy): Eukaryota > Metazoa > Chordata > Mammalia > Rodentia > Heteromyidae > Dipodomys > Dipodomys spectabilis. The sequence goes on along the minus strand of NW_024870807.1, from coordinate 116,737 downwards.
ATGAGGTCAAAACACAAAGTCATTGATCTCGGACCAGGTTAGATGAATAGCAACCATATAATGTGCCATTGATATCAAACTGACTAATGTGGGTGGGCAGAAATGAGACACAAGAAAACACTAAGAAACCGATCATTTCAGTAAACACACATACAACAGCAGCAACAATGAGAGCAACAATCTATTCAGAAAAGCTCTTATCCCTGTTTGTGGACAGGGAATGATCACTACCAGGGAAAATTTCACACCTAGAACATGTAAGATTGGATTGCCAACACCAAATCAGAGATCAAAGGAGGGTAAAACAAGGAATGGTCCTCCTCTTAGCTCTTGGAGAGCCCTATTTAACTAGTTAGATGGTTAGCCATTCATTCATTCATTCATTCATTCTTGCTGGGCCTCCTAGGAGTGCTAAGCAATCTCTTGTCTGTGCACAGCAGATGCTGTACTGTCTCAGGTGATGGGCCAAGTCCTTCTAGGTACAAGTTGCTGAAGAAGAGAAAGGATCCAAGATAGTTCAGTTTGCTTGCTTCAGAACAAATGTATATAATGTATCTATTTATTTTACCCTGTGAGAGTGAAGAGCAGAAAGGACATTCCTTCTTAGCTACAGAAAAAGTGGGCTTCGGGCTGGGAATGTGGCTTAGCGGCAGAGTGCTTGCCTAGCATGCATGAGGCTCTGGGTTCCTTTCCTTGGTACCACATAGATAAATAAATTAAAAAAAAAAAAAAAAAGTGGGCTTAGGGCCTGGGAAGGTGGCTCAGTGGTAGAGTGCTTACTTTGCTTGCATGAGGCCCTGGGTTCGATTCTTCAGCACCACATAAGCAGAAAAAGCCGGAAGTGGTGCTGTGGCTCAAGTGGTAGAGCGCTAGCCTTGAGCTGAAGAGCTTAGGGACAGCACCCAGGCCCAGAGTTCAGGCCTTATGACTGGACCAAAAAAGAAAAAAAAAAAAGAAAGAAAGAAAGAAAGAAAGGAAGGAAGAAAGGAAGAAAGAAAGAAAAAGTGGGCTTGCTACATGGGCAATGCAGACTGATGGTGCCAATTGAAAATGGTTAACTCTTCACAATGATTAAATAGGCAGGGGAGGGATACAATGTCAATGTTCCCTTCATACTTTTCCTATAGAAATTTAAGAAATATGTAAGATGTCTGAGGAGTTGGTTGCTCATACCTGTAATACTGGCTGAGATCTGGGCAGAAAAGTCCGTAAGAGCTTTGGTTTTTTTGTTTTGTTTTGCCAGTCATAGGGTTTTAACTCAGGGCCTAGACACTGTCCCTGAGCTCTTTCACTCTACCAATTGAGCCATAATGCCACTTCTGGCTTTTTCTGAGATTAATTTGGAGATAAGAGTCTCATGAACTTTCTTGCCTGGGCAGTCCTCAGATTTCAGCCTCCAGAGTACATAGGATTACAGATGTGAGCACCTGGCTTTCTATGAGACTCTTATCTCCAATTAATCACCAAAAGAAAGCCAGAAGTGGAGCTTGCTCAAGTGGTACAGTACCATCTTTGAGCAAAAGAGATCAGGGACAGTGCCCATGCCCTGAGTTCAAGCAAAATTAGACAGGCAAAATTAGAAAAAAAAAAAAAAAAAAAAAGGAAGAAATATGTTAAAAGGTCAGAACTTGGACCTTGTCCAGGATTTGATGGTTGAAATTGTTTGTTTGCTTTTGGGGTTTTGTTGTTATTGTTCTTGTTGTTTTGAGACAATGTCTCATTATATAGCCTATCCTGTCTTGAAACTATGTAGTCCAGTGGCCTCCATGTGACCTCAAATTCATGATATTCCTGCCTCAGCTTTCCAAGAGCTGAGATTACAAGTACACCACCATGCCCAGCTCTAAAAACTATCTATGTCTCTGTAAACACTTGAATTTTGTAAATCTTTCCTTGGCTGGTTCCTGGGAAGACTGGCTTCTTGAAGATTCACAGAAAACAAGTTATTTCTCTGTGCAAGTTAAGAATCCAGTACAACAAAGCAGTTTATTACAGCAAGTACTGGTGAGAAGGAAGGCAGGGATATAGAAAAAAAACTGTATCTCTATTCTGGCTCTATTCCTATCACAACATCTTAACTTTTCAAGCCTAAGTTAGCATTGTAAAGCAGAATCATAACACTTGCCTCATCTGCTATCCAGAGTTGTTGCAATAGTCGAGTGCAAAAGCAGAACTGGGCGCCCATCCCTCATGCCTAGAATCCTAGTTTCTCTGACACTAGGCTGACATCTCATGATTGTGGTTCAAAGCTTGCCCGGCATAAGAGTCCATTAGACTCTTATTTCCAATTAACCAGCAAAAAAGCTGGAAGTGGAGCTGTGGCGCAAGTGGTAGAGCCTTAACCTTGAGCAAAAAGCTAAGGGACAAAAAAAAAAAAGCTAAGGGACAGTACCCTTTTTCACTCAAGGCTGGCACTCTACCATTTGAGCCATGGCTCAATTTCCAGCTTTTTGCTGGTAATGTGATAGTAAGAGTCATTTGGACTTTCCTAGCTGGCTTTGAACTGAGATCCTCAGATCTCAGCATTTGGGGAGCTGGGATGACAGGCATGAGCCAGCCACCAGTGCCCAGCACCACTATTTTCTTAATGAAATAAGAATTAAGTGAAGAAGGCTGTATGCTAGCCCCACAGAGATCACACAAGCAGGAGTTCCCTTTCCTTATGCCATGGGTCAAGTCATCTCTCACTCCAGGGACATTTCACCGATTTGTCCATTCATCACACTCTATACTATCTGCTCAATTTTGGGGCAAAGTAAAACTATTCTAAAAATAAAGCCTAGTTGTTAATACACATTTATAGAAGTATGGAGTGCCACAGTTCAGACAAGAGACTGGAGATATAGACTATTTAGGTCTCAATCAATTCTGCTACTAACTAGCTGAGCAGCATAAGGGAATGTATAAACCTCTGCACTTCATTTTCCTCATCTCTAAGTATGATGTAAAGTTTTGCTTTACTACAACAATTATTGCCATTAGACATTCGACAATGGGAATATAGTAGAAAAAGGTAGTTTTGATCCCTGCCTTCATGAAGCTGAAGTAAAAAGGACTGTAAACTCCTGGAACTTATCCTGACTGTAGCAAAATGAAGGCCCAAACAGGTGACACCACCAAGCATACACAACTAGTTAGTGATAAGCAGCTAGTTAGCACTAATGAAGACCAACTAAGATGAATGAGAGTTCCAGGTTACCAGCCACTGTTTCTTTGTTGCTCTGTGCAACCAACATCACCCAGATTCACAACTTCTGGAGGCCTAAGAGACTCAGAATTTCAAAGATTCTGGAAGCCCATTGGAATTGGTCCAGTAATTCCACACATTCCTGAACTCCACCCTTTTTCAACCTCCCATTCCTAATGATATTGTTCCTTCCCAGGCCTTCATGTGGATCTTGCTTCAAATTCAGATTTTCAGATCATAGTGGAAACTACAAAGAAACCATGACCCCTACAATGCATGCGTTTTCATCGATGCTTAAATTGTTTTTAAGTAGTCATACAAAGGGGTTCAATCAATATGTCAGTTTGTGAGTTCAATGCCTCTCGATCTATGTCACCTCTTTCACCATTCTCCTCCTTTCTCCCAACCTCACCTGTCCCTTCAGTTTACCTGCCTCCATTTTTATATATGTAGGTGGAATATTATGACTGCATTCACCTTGAAGGCTAGGAATGCAGCTTAGTGGTAGAGTGCTTACCGAGTATTCATGAAGCCCTGGGTTCCATTCCTCAATACCACATAAACAGAAAAAGCTGTGGCTCAAGTGGCAGAGTGCTAGCCTTGAGCAACAGAAGCTCAGGCCCTGAGTGCAAGCCCCAGGATTGGCAGGGGGGAAAAAAAACAATAAAGGTTGGCTTTATACATTTTCTCATGCTGCTCAGCTAATAAGTGGCAGAACTGATTCAAACCTAATGCTGAGAACTCTCATTAGGAAAAGAATGAATAATTATGAATTAAAAGTTAGGGTTAGGGCAGGATGCTGGTGGCTCATGCCTATAGTACTAAATATTCAAGAGGATGAGATCTGAGGATGATGGTTCAAAGCCAGCCTAGGCAGTAAAATCTGTGAGACTCATCTCCAATTAACTACAAAAAGCCAGAAGTAAAGCTGTTGCTCAAGTGGTAGAACACTATCCTTGAGCAAAGAAAAACTCAAGGACAGTATCCAGGCTCAGAGTTTAAGCCTTAAAAACCTCACAACCAACATTAATAAAAAAAAGTTAGGGTTGGGGGTATAGGTTTAGTTGGCAGAGCACTTGTCTAACTTGTGTGAAATCTTGGGTTAGATCCCTGTCCTACAGAAAATGAATCTTACCTGGGTATAGTGGTGCATACCTCTGCTTCACTTAAACAGAGGCAGAAGGATCTCAAATTCAAAGCTAGTCTGTCTTGAGACCCTGTCTCAAAACACACACACACACACACACACACACACACACAATTAAGTACAAAAACCTTGGAAGGGATTCTTGTGGGGCCTTGAACTTTAATTAGCTTATTAATAAATCCATTGGGCTGAGAATGTGGCTTAGTGGTAGTGCTGGCCTATCATGCATGAAACCCTGGGTTCAGTTCCTCGGTACCATAAACAGAAAAGGCTGAAGTGGTGTGGGTATTAGTCTCAAGCAAAAGAAGCTAAGGGACAGTCCAGCCCCTGAGTTCAAGCCCCAGGACTGGCAAAAAACAGTAACTATGGAACTAGGTACCAGTGGCTCAAGCCTGTAATCCTAGTTACTCAGGAAGCTAAGATCTGAGGATGGAGGTTTAAAGCCAGATTGGGCAGGAAGTCACCAGACTCTTATCTCCAAACCAAAAAGCTGAATGAAAGTAGAGCTGTGGCTCAAGTGGTACAGCACTAGCCTTGAGTACAAAAGCTCAGGGACAGCACCCAGGCCCTCAATTCAAGCCCCAGGACCAATATAAAAATATAAAATCAAATAAATATATGGTTCCTAGCTACTCAGGAAGCTGAGATCTGAGGATGGCAGTTCAATGCCAGCCCAGGCAGGAAAGTCTGTGAGACTTTTATCTCCAATTAACCACCAGAAAACTGGAAGTGGAGCTGTGGCTCAAAGTGGTGGTTAGCCTTGAGCAAAAAAGCTCAGGGACAAGGCCCTGAGTTCAAGCCCCACAACACACCAACACACACACACACACACAAAACAACAACAACAACAACAACAAAAAACTCACCAAGCTGCCTAATTGTCTTCCTTTTTCCTTTTTCTTTTGTATCCAGGCATATTGCACCTACCCTACCCTTTACCTTCCACTATGCACTAGGCAGCGATTTCCTGTATTTACATCCTGATTTAAAAACTGAGCTTGGGACCTGGAGGTGATGGCTCATGCCTGAAAACTTAGCTACTCAAGAGGCTGAGATCTGAGGATCCTTGTTCAAAACCAGATAGGCAAACAAATCTGTGAGACTCTTATCTCCAATTAACCAAAAAAGCCAGAAGTGGAGCTGTGGCTCAAGTGGTAGAGTACCAGCCATGAGCAAAAAAGCTAGGGGACCGAGCCCAGGCACTGAGCTCAAGCTCTAGTACTGGAACAAAAAGAAAAAAAAAAAAAAAAATAGAGCTTGGGCTGGAGATGTAGTTCAATGGATGAGCACTTGCCTGGCATCACAAGGCCTTGGTTTGATCTTCATTCAACATGATAAAAGCATAACACAAAATTAAATTTAAAATTGTATTTTTCTCCAAACTGCAGATTTTTACTCAAACTATAATAAACACAAAGCTTTTGATATAAAAAAATAAAACAACATATGATATAGCCGGGGGTGGGATGTAAATATGCAATGTGGGGCTGTTGTCTGACACAGATCATACTATAGCCAGAGGCTGCAGCTTCCCATTTACACTGGGTAAGACCATGGAGGGTTCTTCTATGATGTGCACATTCAACAATAAAACAATCCTCTCCGATGAGTAACTTAACTGTCTACAGAAAATACTACATAGTTATACATCATTATACCCAATGTATTTTATGTATGTCATTTGATTTAATTTAGACACTGTCAGATAGTAGTAGAAGGATTCTATTATAATGCCCATATTGATGTGCTGATGTAATCCTAGCTACTTGGAAGGCTGAGATCTGAAGTTCATGATTTGAAGCCAGCAGGGAAGTTCATGAGACTCTTATCTCCAAGTCATCACCAAAAAGTCAGAAGTGAAGGAAGTGGTGGAGTGCTAGCCTTCAGAGAAAGAGCCAAGAAAGAGCTTGAGGCTCTAAGTTCAAGCCCTTGTACTGCATACATGCATACACAGACAAGCATGCGTGTGTGTACACACACACACACACACACACACACACACACACACACACACACAGAGTAAAATAACATAAAATAAAATGTATATGTCTATATTCCAGATTGGAGAATGAGGCTCTGTAATGACTTTGAGAGGCCACAGTGATTGCTCCTAAATGGTAGAACAGTTTTGAAGAATGACTATGGAAGCAGGTGCCAGAGGTTTACCCTGTAATCCTAGTTACTCAGGAGGCTGAGATTTGAGGATCTTGGTTTGAAGCCAGCCCAGGCAAGAAAGTCTTATCTCCAATTAACTAATAAAAAGCTGGAAGTGGACCTGTGGCTTAAGTGGTAGGCCACCAGCCTTGACCAAAAAAGCTAGGAACAGCACTCAGACCCTGAGTTCAACCCCCAGTAGGACACACCAACCCCCACCCCACTCCCTACCACCCCCCCACACACCCTACCACCCCCCACACCCAAACGGATGACTGTAGATTCAGAGACTTTACAGCACAAAAGGGACTGATCTTTGCTCGCTTAGCACTGCCTTTTGAGGCTTGATGCTCAGAGAAGAGGCTTGAAGTTTGACTCTGAACACTTCTATTTTTAGCTACCTTCCCCGCTGCACCCCATCCTCCTCTCAATTCAGAGGACACGGACTGCATGGGACTACACAAAGAACCATCCACACTTGACAAGGAGAGGCCATTTTGTGGGAAATCTGGAGATGTAAACTTGTTCCTGAGTGGGTGTCGGGGTGCAATTTCCTTAGGCTAACTCCCCAGAGGAGTCACCTAGGTTGATCCCATTATTTTGCATGGCTTCTCACCTCTACCAGTCACCGTGACATCTGCCCTTCACCAATGCCCCCAGCCCCAACCCCAGCAGCACGGCCTGGCTGCGAGCTGGCTGTGCCCAGAGATCAGGGCAGGGAGGGAGGAAGGGAGAAAAGGAGGGGGCCTGTGGCTCCCGGTGGCTGTCAGCTTTCCCAGCTGACTCAACTCGCCACCCGCCCGCACCGCCTCCCCGCCTCCTAACTTTCCATTTCCAGGCCTGGCGGCCGGAGGCTCCCGGCGTGGGAGCGCCCCTCCCGCTGCCCCCGGGCGCCCGTCTGCGGCCGCGGCTTGCCAGGGCACCGTGCCCGCTGCCTGCAGGGCCCTCTCGCAGGACAATTAGAATCTGCTGTCACCGAGAGTTCGGAATATAGGTCAAGGTGCTCTCAGAAGGGCCCAGGGGAGGATCACCTGACCTGGAGGTGTGTGACTCAGCGGGCAGGGAAGGGAGGAGGGTAGAGCTGGAATCTCCAGGCTGGCTGGGCCTGGAAGGGAGGAGGTGGGAGGGAGGAGAGGGAAGGAGGGAAGAGAAGGGGGAAGAAGATGGGCGGGGAGGAGGAGGGGGGGAAGGGGAGGGGGTAATAGTGGTACAAGGAGGAAGAGGAGGTCAAGTAGACTGGCTTGAGCAGGAAGAAGCTGCTGGAAACGGAAGGATAGGATGACCTCTGGTAACCTATCTAAGGTGGCATCCAGATCCTCTGCAGAGCCGGCTGTCACCGCCCCCCACCCCAGCAACTTGAAACCACTCCCAGCGCAAACTGCCACTGCGGCTGTGAACACCTAATTAGCCATCACCCAGCCAAAGCGAGAAACCGAATTAACAGACTGCTCTGCACCTCCAGACTCTCCATCCACCCAGGCCCCAGGAAGAAACCAAGGCCCGGGGCACTTCATACAAAGGCACCCACCTCAACTAGAGGCAATCCGATCGTTTTCCCCAATTCTCAATATGAAAACTACTAACCTATTTCATTCCACGTGTCCACAGGGGCAGTCGCCTTCTCTCTGGACTGAAGCAGTGGCTGCTGTGTAGCTGGGCCAGCCATCCGCAGCAGCTGTCTAAGCCTCACTTCCTCTGGGTCCAGCTGCAGGTTCCTCCCAGCCAAGCAGGGAGTTTCCTCATTCTCAGGGCCCTGTCTTTCCAGCCCCAGGCCTCCCTCCCTGCCACCCTCACCTCCCACCCCCCAGCTGTTCACCACCCTCTGTGGCTAGGCTTCTGGGACTCCCTGGTTCCATGAGTCAGAGCCAGGCTGGAGACAGACAGCAGGCTTCCTTTATTAAATCAGCCTCCTGCCCTGCACACCACCGAGGGAAGCTATAATTACTCGTTTGGCCCAGCTCTGAGAACTGAGCCACAGACGCTTGACTGGGAGCAATGCTTCCTGATTTCTGCATCCATCTAGTGCACCCTGCTTTGCAGGAGGGGGGGGGGGGGGGTTAAGGATCTGTTACACAAATATCAGATGTTTTGCATATGTAAGGAGGTGCATTAGGCCTGGATAGCAGTGTAGATTGGCTAGGGGGGAAAAATCCCTATATTCAAGCTGCCAAGAGTCGCTTTTTGTTTTGTTTTGAAGGCCTCCTGCTTCATTGCCAGAGTCAATACTTGAGGCAGGCTGTTCACTGTGGGTTTATAAGAGATAAAGGAAAAGACAACAAAATATTGTTTTGGATTTCCAGGTGAGGACTCTTTAATCCTTTAGGCCTTATAGATACAAAGTCTCAAGCCTTTTAGTTTCTCTGCCAACCTACAAAAGTGTTTGAAACCTAAAAGACTAGTTGGCTCCAAAATAAAACAAAATAAATGGAAGCACAAAATCAAAATAATACAGTCAGTCTTCATTAATGTTCAATATAACATTCACTGGTTCATTCATTCATTCCATGCATTCAGTCACTCAGGCAAGCATACATTTATCTATTCATTTCACAAATATGTTTCTGTTTGCCTGTGGTAGGAACAGTTATAGCCATCAGGGTACATAAGTGGTAAGTGATAAATCAATAAGAAACAGAGCTAGGTAGGCAAATATTCCTGCCTTTGTCTGTCAATAATAGACACAATAACAAGTAAATGAGATAGTATATTAGAGATAACAATGTGATTAATAAGAGAAAAAATAAGATATTGCTAGGAAACTTATTGGCAAAGGAAAAATTCATGAACATCTCATGATATCTGAGAATAATTCGGAGTCTAGATTTTTCACAAGCCCACATGTTGATTGTTGAGAAATACTAACTGATCCTGTGTTAAATGAATTACATTTGACTCATTTAACATTTACAGTAAAATTAATTGGGTGAGTCAGTCATGGGGCTTGAACTCAGGGCCTGGGCACTATCCCTGAGCTCTTTCGCTCAAGGTTAGCACTCTACTACTTTGAGCCATAGCTCCATTTCCAGTTTTCTGGTAGTTAATTGTATACAAGACTTTCTTGCCCAGGCTGGCTTTGAACAGTAATCCTCAGATCTCAGCCTCCTGAGTAGCTAGGATTACAAACATGAGACACCAGAACCCAACAAAAATTTAAATTCGTTATGCTTTTTGTTATTATTAATCATTTTGTTTGTTTTTGGTGGTACTGGGGCTTGAGCTCAGGGCCTCCAAGCCTCTAGCAAGCACTCTATTACTTGAACCACACCTGCAAGCTAAGCTTTGCTCAAAATAAAAAGGTGAACATATCTTAAACACATTTAATCAGGCAAAAAGTAAAAATGTCATGGCATTTGACCTTGCCTGTAGGTACAAGAAGATATTTCATTCAAGAATTTATTGGGAGCCGGGCGCTGGTGGCTCACGCCTGTAATCCTAGCTACTCAGGAGGCTGAGATCTGAGGATCGCAGTTCAAAGCCAGCGCGGGCAGGAGAGACCATGAGACTCCTATCTCCAATAAACCACCAGAAAACCGGAAGTGGCGCTGTAGCTCAAGTGGTAGAGTGCTCGCCTTGAGCTGAAGAGCTGAGGGACAGCGCCCAGGCCCAGAGTTCAAGCCCCACGACCGACAAAAAAAAAAAAAAAAAAGAATTTATTGGGAGCCCAAGCACCAATGGCTCATGCCTGTAATCCTAGCTACTCAGGAGGCTGAGATCTGAGGACCACAGTTCAAAGCCAGCCCAGGCAGGAAAGTCTGTGGACTCTTTTTTTTTGGGTCCGGTCATGGGGCCTGAACTCTGGGCTTGGGCACTGTCCCTCAGCTCTTCAGCTCAAGACTAGTGCTCTACCACTTGAGCCACAGTGCCACTTCCGGCTTTTTTCTTTTTGCTTATGTGGTGCTGAGGAATCAAACCCAGGGCCTCAAGCATGCAAGGCAAGCGCTCTACCACTGAGCCACCTTCCCAGCCCGAGTCCGTAGACTCTTATCTCCAATAAACCACCACAAAAACCAGAAGTGGCACTGTGGCTCAAGCAGTAGAGCACTCGCCTTGAGCTGAAGAGTTGAGGGATAGCCCCCAAGCCCAGAGTTCAAGCCCAATGACCAACAACAAAAAAAAAGAATTTATTGGGCAACTATAATATAGTAGTTAGGAACTTAGATGTCAGAATTCAGACTCTGGTTCCACCCTTTACTACATTTTTGATTCTGGGAAAGATACTTAATTTCAGTTCCCCATCTACAAAATGAGGTAATATGGGACCTGCCATTATAAGGTTTCTGGAGTGGTTAAATATGATAATAAAAGTAAGGGTGTTATTTAACATAGCACCTGCCACCTTAATAAACACTTGACAAATGCTATCTGTAATTATCATGGTATTGTTTTTATGAAGATGGTAATGATGAAGTACAGGTCATGTATCAGGGGCTGGGGAGTTATGGTTAAGAAAGTGGTATGTAACCGAGTGCCAGTGGCTCATGCCTGTAATCCTAGCTACTCAGGAGGCTGAGATCTGAGGACTGCTATTCAAAGCCAGCCAGGGCAAGAAAGTCCATGAGACTCTTATCTCCAGTTAACCACCAGAAAACCAGAAGTGGTGCTGTGGCTCAAGAGGTAGAGCCTTGCCTTGGCTGAAGAGTGTAGAGACAGTGCCCAAACCCAGAGTTCAAGGCCCATGACCGATAAAAAAAGAAAGAAAGAAAAAGAAAGAAAGAAAGAAAGAAAGTGGTATGTTCCCATCTAGAGACAGACTTACAAGCACATTGTGCCTCATTAAATCTTTATGATTCTTTTATGGGGTTATCCCCAATGAACCCCTACCCGTTGTAAACCATATATGGAAAGTCAACACAAAATGACCACAATAGGGTACCCCTTAGTACCCTTCCAGTTGGAAAAAAAATTAGTAAGTCTGATAATACCAACTGTTGGAGAGGATACAGATCAATAGGGTCTTTATAGCTTTGTTGTTGGGATTACAAGTTGGTAAATTCACATTATTTTCCAATAGATACATCTAAAGCTATTTAACTCAATACGTGCAATGCAGCGGAAAACTGGAAACAACCTGAACGTCCATTGACAGAAGAAATGCACATGAAACAGAATGCAGAAAACTATAATATATAGCAGTAAAGACAAATATACAAATATACTTACATGAAGTTTTAGCCTCATAATATTATGAGAGAGAAAAAATAGTATATCCTAAGCCTAGCACAGTGGCTCAAGCCTGTAATCCTAGCTACTCAGGAGGCTGAAATGTGAGCATTGACTGGGGTTAAAAGCCCACCTGGGAAAGGAAGTCCAATAAGACTCTTTTCTCCAATTAACTACGAAAGAGCCAGAAATAGAGCTGTGAATCAAGTGTTAGAGATCCAGTCTTGAGTGGAAAATGATAAGGGATAGCCTCCTAGGCAGAGGTCAAATCCCAGTACTGGCGTATGCATGTGTGTGTGTGCATGTGCATGCATGCACACATACGCAAACACACACACACACACACACACAAATTCACAAAGGGGCTGGAGGCATGGCAAGTCATTCCAGAAGGCTATAGCCAGCAAAATGTTCTTTGACGCAAGAAACAACAGCAGCAAATCTAAACAATATGTCTTTTTATGAAAACACATGAAATAAAAGCAAAGCAAAGATAAACCCAAGATTCAGGATGGGACGGGAAAGCAACATAATAGGCACAGAAGGAAAAGCTCTACAGAGGCTTCACTAGATTTGAAGCACATAAACAATCAAGCTGTATGTCAATGGCTCACGCCTATAATCACTGCTACTCAGGAGGCTGAGAGTTGAAAAGCAGGGGGAGGGGGGAATGGGGACAGGACGGGACAAATCTGACTTTTATTGCCAGTTAATGAGCAAAAAGCTGCAACTATAAGTATGGCTCAAATGTTTGAACACTAACCTCAAGCAGAAAAAGCCAAGTGAGAGCATAAGGCCCAGGGTCCAAGCCCCAGTACAGGTATAATAAACATACAGCTATATAACCAGACACAGTTTGCACAAGGGCCAACTGAAGGATGTGTCATAAACTAAAGATTATAAGGAATTAAGAAAGGAAAAGGCAAGCTTCTCATGAGATGGACATGAATGACCAGGAGAGGTGTTCGAAGCTGGTGGTAAAGGATGCTTAAGAAGGGGACTGACACTACAAGAAGCAGTGGAAACTCTCTGGCCCTTCATGACTCACAGTGTTGTACAGCTTCAGAACTGTCAACTGGGGTCAGAGGGTAGGGTTGATTTGTTGCTGTACTAAGGTCAGCCAACACCTTTGGCCCTGCCATGTTTGGGACATCTGCATGATAGTTGATCCTCAGTGTGGTCTCTTCCTGGTCATTGCCAGGCCTGCTCCTGCCCAGCTCCCTGGAGATAGACTTCCAGTTCCTATATGTGGTAGTCTCAGCTAGGACCAGCCCTGCCCCTCCAGGCAGGGACTTTGGGGATCCTGCTTGGGTGCAGTGAACCTCTCTCTAACTGGAGCCCTGAGGTCTATGTGGTTTGGTCACAGAGCTTACTGTCCCAGTCACCTCTCCTGCTTGTGGGGAGCTCAGGGGAAGTACTATAGGACAATTGTCCTGCCTACTGTCATTGCATTGCTCCATGGGCCGCAGCCTAGAGCAAACACTTTTTCCTGATGTTAAGTCCCCTCTAGGTCTCTGAAATTGACATCAGGTGGAAGAACAATTGTTAGAACTACACAATGAGCAGAATGAACTGGAAGAGCAGGCCCTGCCTCTCTTGCACTTCTGCTGATGGGTCAGGATGCTCAGAGCTGCTTCCGTGCTTCCACTCCTGGACCTCAAAACATTCATCAGTGTCTATCTGGAGACAAGAGAGCACTAGAGTCAGACAGCCTCAGATGAAGTAGCCTCTGGATGGGTTCTAGCAGTTTTTACTAGTGTAATTGTCTAAATCCCAGTTTTCTCTGTAGAGAAGGAATAACCATACCTTTCCTTGAGTAAAGAGCAAAGTAAGAATCCATGACACAAGGAGGAACAAAATGCTTATCAAAAAGAAAGGTGCAGGCTCATTGCTAGTGACTCACGTCTGTAATACTAGCTCCTCAGGAAGTTGAGATCTGAGGATTGTGGTTCAAAGCCAGCCTTGGCTAAAAAGCTTCTGAGACTCTTACTTCTAATTAACTATGAAAAAGCTGGAAGTGGATCTAAGACTCAAGTGGTACAGTGCTAGCCTTGAGCAAAAAAGCTCAGGGACAATGCCAGGTCCTGATCCCTAGGGACACTACAATACAGAGAGAAAGTACTGGACATTTGCTCTAGAGAAAGGTAAGCCTACCAAAGTCCTCTTCTGACTGCTATACTTCTTTACTCTCAGGGCCATGGAAAGTGCCTGGTACCTATTTATTGAGGGGAAATTCAAGAAATAGCTCCTGAATAATTAAACTGGGTTATTACAGATCAAAATAAACAGCATGATGATGATGGTGATGATGATGATGATGATAATTACTAACATTAACTGTAACTTGACCATGTGCCAAGCACTGTGCTTGGGGCTTTTTTCCATGGATAATCCTAGTGAAACTTTACAAGTCAATGAAGGCACTGTTATGGTTATTTCTCTTCTAAAGCTGAGTTAAAGTGATTCAGAAAAATTAGTGCTTTTCCAAGGCTACAACCCAATTGATAGGAATCACTGGATTCAGGACGGGGCATGGCGTGGTCCATCTGTAATCTTTCCTACTTGGGAGGCAGAGGTTGGGAGGGTAGGGATTCCAGATCAGCCACGGAGAAAAGATAGGGAGACCTCATTTCAACAAAAAGATGGACAAGGTGGTACATGTAACTGAAATCCCAGTTCTGATGCTGGTGTAGAAAGGAGTATCTTACTCCAAGACTGGTTCTGAAGCAAAAATTTCAGAACCCTGCTTAATAAAGGCTACAGGGTGTGGCTCAAGTGGTAGAGCCCTTGTTCAAATCCCTGCGCCACCCCCCCCCAAAAAAAAGGGAAGAGGGACTGAGGAAGGGATGAAGAAGGGATGAAGGCTCCTCTGAATTCAGTGATGCCTAACATCCGAAAGTAGGAAAGTAGCACACAAGTGGCTCTGGGGCCCTGGCCCTAATAACCTTTCCAACTTCAAGACTCCAAAATGAAAGTATACCTATACTTTCATTGGGCAAGCAGCTTAACACAAATTGGGAAGCCAGGAGTAATCTAGTTTGCCTGCTGGCTTATTATATATGGCTTAATTAGGGCATTTTGCAAAAATGGGGCTCAAGCCAGGGCAAGTGGCTCATATCTGTAATCCTTCCTATTCAGAAGTCTGAAACCTGGAGAACTGTGATCTGAAGCCAGCTCGGGCAAGTCTAAGAGACTTTGTTTCCAAAAGCAGCAAAAAACAGTGCTGGAGGCATGATTCAAGTGGTAGACTACAAGCCAAAGAAGCAGACCCTAGTACTGGCAAAAAAAAAAAAGGGATCCCAGGTAGGTGTAGAGTTTACTCATCGCACACATGGGGCTTGCACCTGAGAAAGCTGAGCGAACTAAGATGTCATTCTGCTTAGAACTAGCCTAGGACATCAGGAGGACAGATGGTGCTTTGAGTCCCAAATCACCTTGCAGGGTAAGGGAGACAATCACACAACAGCCTAAGGCTCCAGGAAGTTAAACAGCTTTATGACCCAGCTGGGTGTTGGTGGCTCATGTCTATAATCCTAGCTACTGAGGAGGCTGAGATCTGAGGATCACTTTGAAGCCAGCCTGAGCAGTAAAGCCTGAGACTCTCATCTCTACTTAACTATCACTAAAAGCTAGAAGGGGAGCTGTGGCTCAAGTGGTAGAACACCAGCCTTGAGCAAAAGAAGCTCAAGGACAATGCCCAGG
Organism: Dipodomys spectabilis; assembly: GCF_019054845.1. Classification (NCBI taxonomy): domain Eukaryota; kingdom Metazoa; phylum Chordata; class Mammalia; order Rodentia; family Heteromyidae; genus Dipodomys; species Dipodomys spectabilis. The sequence goes on along the minus strand of NW_024870807.1, from coordinate 101,387 downwards.
CTCTGAGTTCAAATTCCAGGACCAGCACCAAAACAAACAAACAAAAAAAGAAACAACTTTATAATCACAAGGGGGATAGCGGCATTGAAGACTTACCAAAAGGGACTTTCAATTATTTAAAAAAAAATTAATGGAGAAACCATTCTCACAGCACCAAAACAATGTCCACAGAAACAATGTATCCATATATGACATCTACAAGCTCAATGTATACTTAAACAAATGAAAAGCTAAGTGAAGTGGGGGCAGGGGGTGGGATGGAGGAAGGTTGAGAAAAGGTCACGGGTTAGACTCTCCACAGCAACACAGCTTCCAAGACTCCAGCCTGTGTCAGGCTGCAGCTCTCCAGGGCTTGGCTGATTTACTGGAGATGAACGGCAGCCCCAGCCTTCCCAGGGCATGGCAGCCAATGAGCCTGATCCACAGCTGGGGGGGAAGTATTTGCCTTTGCAGTTGGCAGCACCTCCCAGCCTCTGAGCCTTCCTCCAGAGAGAATCATTATGCAGTTTGGTCACATGCCCTATGCATTTTAATGAATGAGTCAGGGGACAGACTCAATTTGAAAGAGGAATCGCTGCTCTCTGGGCTGGGTGAAGGGCTCTCCAGGGATGCTAGAGCAGCTCAGATTTTACAAAAGGAAAGTAGGAAGCTCTTCCCATTTAGCAAAAAGAAAAAGAGGTCTGAAGAAGGAAGCTCAAAGGGAAGGACAGGAGGGAAAAAGGAGAGGAGGGAAGAAGGAAAAGAGGGTGGGAGGGAGAAGAGGGGGGAGCTGTAGATGGGGGCAGGGTGGAAATAACTGTCTAAGCCAGGTGCCAGTGGCTGAGCAGCTTGTAATCCTAGCTACTCAAGAGGCTGAGATCTGAGGATCCCAGCTTGAAGGTAGCCTGGATAGGAAGTCCGTAATATTCCTATCTCCAATTAAGCATAAAAAAACAAGCCACCAATGGAGCTGTGGCTCAAGTGATAGAGTACTAGCCTTGAGGAGGAAAAAACATAGTTTGGGGGACAGCACCCAAGCCCCAAGTTCAAACCCCCAGAACCAGCACAAAAAAATCAAAAACAACAAAAAATAATAATAAGCACTTTCCTGGGAAGGCAGTATGGTGGTGTCTTCTGAGGATGAAGGGTTTCTATTTCTCAAGTATTTCCCACTTCCCAGGTGTAGAAATGTGTGTGGGGGAGTGTCACTCAGCATCTCTCTCTGTCTCTGTTTCTATCTCTCTCCCCCCCCCCCCCCTTCCCCCTCCCTGAGTCCTAATCATTATCTCAGGAGGCAGGTCCTGTTACTGTCACATTTTTTACAGATGAGGAAACTGAAGTGGAGAGAGCAGCTTGTCCAAGGTCACTCAGGGATTTGAACTCAGGTCTGTTTGACTCCAGAGTTCTTGGCAGCTCAGTGTTATGCTGTCAGCCAGTCTCTGGATAGGGAGCACTAGGGAAGGCCTTTCCCTTCCCAGGCTTCCTTCCAAGAACACACTGAACCCCCAGGAGGAAGAGGTTGGTGTGAATCCAGATGCAGTCCGCGCCAACCAGCCTGGGAGCGGATCTGAAACCTACCAAGTGGGGCAGTGTGGGAGACCCAGAGCCCAGGGGCAGCAGGGAAAAGGAAGGAAGCCAGCCCCACCGCGGTCAGCTGGGGCCGTGTGCCTGTTCCAGCCTCCACACCACAAAACACAGGGCAACAGATGCTCAGCAAATGGGTGTGTGGGAGGGACTTACCCTTACATGGCAGAGGGCAGGCAATGTCACTGAATTACTCAACAAAGCCACCTGGGCTTTGAACTTTGAGCCAGCCCCTGCTGGAATAAGGCAAGGGGGTTGGGGTCAGGTGGCACTTACCACTGTAAAAAGGATGTCTGCCATCCCCCTACCCTTCATCCCCACCCCCCACCCCAACCCCTCCAATTGAGAGAACACAGCCTGGGAAGCAGCCAAGAAACTAGAAAACATTCTCCTGAATTTTTACAGCTGGAGAGAAAGAGCCATACACAAACACAGCAGGACTCTGGGGCCCTGGGCTTCTTGCCTGAGAAAAGCAAGGCCACCTGCCACGAACCTGGACTGTACACAAAAACAGCAAGCCTTTCTTGAGCCCTGACTGCCTGCCAGGAACCGTGGTACACAGGATCTCATTGAACCCTCCATGTGAGGGAGGTACTGTTACTGTCCCCATTTTGCCGAAGAAGGGATGGATGGGCAGAGAGATTAATAATTTGCAATAGACAATTGTTTTCACCGCTTCTGGCTTCTGGAAGGAGCCATCCCCTCCACCACTACCCCTTCCCCCTCAACCATACTTTTTGTCTCCACTTTTGTTGTAGATGGCAGTGGAATGGCTTCTCTGATTGGAGAACTTGGGAAGACTCTCTGGAATGATCTCCATGCTCTCAAGCTCAATCACGGAGCTCATTTTGTTCTCACAACATCCTCCATTCTCCATGCAAGCTTTGTAGTTATTAAGGTGGTACTTTGGCTCTCTGCCATTCCTTTGTCTTTCGCAGTGTGGTAGGAACCTGGATACGGAGGAGGATGCTGGGGGTTTTTGTTTTGTTTTTTTTAAGATGCTTTGGGAAATCTCAACCACATTTAAGAGGATGCTCTTGGTCAAACCATCTTCATCTGACCAGGGGATTCTGCTCTCCCTCTACATCCTGGCAAAGGATGCTCTTGGCTCCACACTCCAGTTCCCTTGGAAGAAGTCAGTTCTGCCTGTCCCTACCCTTTTTTGGTTTTGTTTTGATTGGCATTTTTTTCTTTTCCCGGAGACAAGAAAAACCAAGTCTTGTACCCAGCTGCTCAAAGGGAATCACAAATGGGTGTTCCTGGGGTGATAGTGTTCTGTCTGTGTACCAGTTCTTTCCCTTGCCACCTGCCAGGACATCAACAATAGATCCTTGATATGCTGGCCTGCTGCTAGTCCAGACAGTTTACTCAGGAACAAATCCTGGTAGCTGATCCAAACCCCATGTCAGGCCTTGATTAATCCATACCCTGTATATTCCAGTTTCCAGCCCTTGTAAGTCTGCCAGGGAATTCTGAACCAGTTATAGCTCTGTGTGGCTGAAAGCAAAGTCATATTACCCTGTGGTAGGTCAGCTCTGTGCTTCTCTTTCCTCTTCTACAAAACAGAAAGATAAGGCTTTTCTGTCTCCTAGTACTGTTATGCACATCAATGAGATCAGATATGGAGAACTTCTTTTACAAGGAATAACAAGTGCTCCAAGAATGTGAGAGATATCTAGACTGTCAACTGGAATAAATATACAGATGCCTAGGAGGTTAGTACAACTAATCTGCATATGTCTATGAAGGAAATCCCAGAGATCACTACGTCAAAAGGGATCTGACATAATCAATGGCATAACCCATTGGTGAGCTGGAGTCTTGAACGGGCTGACTATGGGGAGCTGGTACAACTGTGGAAGGTAAGGACCTGGTTTCAGGAACTACTGGGTCACTGGGAACATGAGTTTCAAGAGAGTATCTTTTTTTTTATTTTTTTTTGGGTCCGGTCGTGGGGCCTGTACTCTGGGCCTGGGCACTGTCCCTCAGCTCTTCAGCTCAAAGCTAGCGCTCTACCACTTGAGCCACAGCAACACTTCCGGCTTTTTTCTTTTTGCTTATGTGGAGCTGAGGAATCGAACCCAGGGCCTCAGGCATGCAAAGCAAGCGCTCTACCACTGAGCCACCTCCCAGCCCTCAAGAGAGTATCTTATGCTGGCTTCTTATTGTCTCTCTGTTTCTTGGTAGCCATGAATGAGGTGAGTAGCCTCCCACACCATGCATTACTGCTAGGATGCTGTCCTTCTCCAAGGCCCACAGCAGTGGAGACAGCTGACCTTGGCCTGAAGCGCTCTGAAGCTGTAAATTAAAACAAATCTTTCCTCCTGTGAAATTGTTACTGTCAGACATTTGTACCGAAAGTGACTAACACAATGAGATCGGTAAAGGGGATGATCACTTTATGAGCTTTGCTAATCTACCTGAAGACCTACTAAGTACTTCCAGTAAACATCTTCAGTTTTGCCACCTGTGCCCAGTCACCTTCATTTTGATAACTTAGGTCATTTGGTGTTCTAGGGCATTAAGTTTTTAAAAACGTAGGTCATTTGCTGCTGTAACAGAATGCCACAGGCTGGGTAATTGATAAACAGCAGTTGATTTGGCTTAAGAGGCTGGGGAGATTTGGTTCTGGAGGCTGGGAAGTCAAAGAACAAGGCATAGACATCTGTTAAGAGTTTCTGTGCTGATGGGCTGAGAATGTAGCCTAGTGGTAGAGTGCTTGCTTAGCATGTACTAAGCACTAGGTTTCATTCCTCAGTACCACATACACAGAAAAAGCTGGGAGTGGCACTGTGGCTCAAATGGTAGAGCACTAGCCTTGAGCAAAAGAAGCTTCAGGGACAGTGGCCAGACCCTGAGTTCAAGCCTCAAGCCTGGCATTAAAAAAAAAAAAAAGTTTCTGAGCTGGGTCATAATGTTACCAAAAAGCAGGTGAGCCCAGGTGACCAAGAGAGAATAACCCATCTAAACTTATTCTTTTTTTTTTTCCACTTCTTTAAATATTTTTTTTTACATTTTTTATTGTGAAAATACTGTACAGAGGGGTTACAATTACATGGGCAAGATAATGAGTACATTTCTTATCAAGCATTGTAGCCTCCTCCTTTGTTTCCCCTTCCCATCCCATCCTCCCCCCACACCCCATAAACTTATTCTTTTAGGAGGAGCCTTCTCTCTCAATAACTAACTCTCTCCTCTGAAATATCATTAATGGATTCAAGAGGACAGAGCCTTCATCTCCTAAATCATCTCCTCAAGGGCCTACCTCTAAAAACTGCTACAAGTGCAACTAAATTTCAGCATGTAGGGGCAGGACTAGTGTGGCTCAGCATAGACTGATTGCCAATGATGCAGGAAGCCTGGGTTGAATTCCTAGCGCTAAAAATTAAAAATAAATAAATTGGCTGGCTGTCAGTGGCTCTAGCCTGTAATCCCAGCTACTCAGGAGGCTGATTTCTGAGGATCAGTGTTTCAAAGCCATCTTTGGCAGAAAAGTCAGTAAGGCTCTTATTTCCAAATAACCACCAAAAAGCCAGATGTAGAACTCTGTCTCAAGTGGTAGCCTTGAGCACAAAAGCTCAAGCATAGTATCCAGGCTCTGAGTTCAAGCCCAAGGCACCAAAAAAATAAAATCAAGGTGAGTTTTTTTGTTTGTTTGTGGGGCTTGAACTTTGGGTCTGGGCACTGTCCCTCAGCTCTTCAGCTCAAGGTGAGCGCCCTACCACTTGAGACACAGTGCCACTGCCAGTTTTCTGATGGATAATTGGAGATAAGATTCTCACAGACTTTCCTGCTCAAGCTGCCCAAGGGTAAGTACTGTAACCATTCACTTTATAGATGAGGAAGAGAAACTAAGGCACAGAGAAGCTATGTGATGTAAGTAATAAAGATAAGATTTGAATCTGGTCTTTTATTTTGAAGCCTGCATTCTATCCACTTCACAAGAACTTGGGAAGAGACTCATCTCACACTCAAACTCAGTTACATACTTGGGTCAGTGGTAATACAACTGCTAGAAGAGAGCCTTGATTTTGCTCTAGTCATTGGGTAAGATAGAACGTAAATTCCCATGTTCTCTGTCCTATATGCCCTTTCTCTGGAAGAAAAACACCAATCAGAGGCCCTTCAGCCAATTCCTGCAAGTTGGGTTTTTGTTGTTTGTGTTTGTTTTCTTGTCGATCTTGAACGCAGGGCCTGGCTGCTGTCCCTCAGCTTTTTCACTTAAAGGCTAGTGCCCTACCACTTTAAGCCATGGCTCTATTTCGTTTTCTGCTGGGTAATTGGAGATAAGAGTCTCATGGACTTTCCTGTCCAGCCTGGCTTTAAACCACAATCCTCAGATCTCAGCCTACTGAATAGGTAAGATTATAGGTGTGAGCCATAGGCACCTGGCTTTCCTGTAGGGTTTTTGCTTGATGTCAAGGACTCAGAGGGCTCTCCATGGTCTAATACCTCTTGCTCCTTTCAGAGATATCTGCTTTAGAGGCATTTATTAGAGTAGCACTTCTTTCACAGAAGAGGTTGGGGCCTGATAAAATGCAAAGACATCTCTGGCTTCCCAAGGCTTATGATCTGAGTAACTATTGGTCAGGACAGTCTTACAGGAATAACAGACATGTGATGGAGGGTTTAAGCCTCCTGGTGCATGGTGAGGATAGGAGTGATGGCAGGAAAAGAGGAAAAGAAAGGCTTAGAAAGTAATGCTGGAGCAGTGGGTGAGTTTTGGTTGGTTGAGCATGCAAGTCAACCATATGAGTTTGACTGTGGGATGAAACAATACATATTGCTGATTTGCTTCAAAATTATATAGGCAAAGGGAGCTGGGAAATGGCTCAGTAGTAGAGTGCTTGCCTCATATCATGAGGCTCTGGGTTCTATTCCTCAGCACCACATAAACAGAAAAGGCCAGAAGTGGTGCTGTGGCTCACGGGGTAGAGTGCTAGCCTTGGGCTGAAGAGCTGAGGGACAGTGCCCAGGCCCAGAGTTCAAACCCCATGACTGAACAAAAATAAATAAATAAACTATTCTTTAAAAGAAATTATAGGGCTAGGAAGGTGGCTCAGTGGTAGAGTGCTTGCCTTGCATGCATGAGGCCCTGGGTTTGATCCCTCAGCACCATATAAGCAAAAAAAGTGACAGTGTAACTCAAGTGGTAGAGTGCTCGCCTTGAGCTGAATAGCTGAGGGACAGTGCCCAGGCCCAGAGTTCAGGCACCAGGACAAAGAAAGAAAGAAAGAAAGAAAGAGAGAGACAAAGAGAGAGAGAAAGAGAGAAAGAAAGAAAGAAAGAAAGAAAGAAAGAAAGAAAGAAAGAAAGAAAGAAAGAAAGAAAGAAAAAGAAAGAGAAAGAAAGAAAGAAAGGAAGAAAGAAAGAAAGAAAGAAAAATTATACAGGCAAAGGGAAAATGGGATGGGGGAAATATTGATGAATACTATTGGACATGAGTAGATAATTGCTCTAGGCACATTATAAGTACATAAGGCTTTCATCTGCCAACTTGAGCATGTTTGAAAATTTTCACAGTAATTTGTGTGTGTGTGTGTGCTGGTACCAGGGCTTGAACTCAGGGTCTGGGCACTGTCACTTAGCTTGTTGATTAAAGTTGGTGCTCTACTATTTGAGCCACAGCTCCACTTCTGGCTTTTTGGTAGTTAATTGGAGAGAAGAGTCTTGGACTTTCCTGCCTAGGCTGGCTTTGAAGCAGGGTCCATATACTTCCATTAGTGTGGAAGTTGGGTACTGGTAGCTAGCTCATGACTATAATCTTAAGCTACTCAGGAGTCTAAGATCAGAGGATCCCCGTTCAAAACTAAACTCATGCCCAGGTCCTGAGGTCAAGCCCCAGGAGTGACACAAAACAACAACAAAAAACAACAACAAAGCAGTCGGAGGTTCCTCAAAAGACTACACATAGAAGTCCCCTATGACCCAGCAATCCCACTTTTTGGCATTTACCCAAAGGATCACAAACAAGGACATACTAAAGCCACCAGCACAACTATGTTTATCGCAGCATTAGTCATCATAGCTAAGATATGGAACAAACCCAAATACCCCTCAGTAGATGAATGGATCAAGAAAATTGTATTTTATATATATATATACATATATATGTGTGTGTATATATATGTATATATATATATATATATATATATGAATTCTATGCCTCCATCAGAAAGAATGACACCATCCCATTTGTTAGGAAATGGAAAGACTTGGAAAAAATTATATTAAGTGAAGTAAGCTAGGCCCAAAGAAATGTAGGTCCCATGGTTTCCCTTATTTGCAATAACTAGTATATATCTAGGACAAGCAGAAAAGGTCAAAAACTATGTACATATGAGCATGTAAGGTGATGTTAAGCAAAATGAACCCCAAGATAGGGACACAAGAGGTTTTATCTTTCTTGCTGTTGTTCTTAATGTACTCACAATGTATTATGTGACTTTTTTGTTTCTTTTGTATGTTCTTCTCCCATGGTATGACCCCTGTTGTCACTGTATTTGATTCTGGTGCCCTCCATCTTGTATATACATTTTTCTAATTTGGGGAGGGAAAGAGATATAAGAAAATGCTGATAGGGCTGTGAAGGTGGCTCAGTGGTAGAGCACTTGCCTTGCATGCCTGAGGCCCTAGGTTAGATTCCCTAGCACCACATAAACAAAAAGAAAAAAAGCCGGAAGTGGCGCTGTGGCTCAAGTGGTAGAGCTCTAGCCTTGAGCTGAAGAGCTGAGGGACAGCGCCAAGGCCCAGAGTTCAGGCCCCATGACCAGACCCCCCCCTCCCCAAAAAAAAAGTGCTGATAGCCAGGCACTGGTGGCTCACGCCTGTAATCCTAGCTACTCAATAGGCTGAGATGTGAAAATAGCAGTTCAAAGCCAGCCCAGGCAGGAAACTCTGTGAGACTCTTATCTCCAATAAGCCACTCCGAAAACTGGAAGTGGCACTGTGGTTCATGTGGTAGTACGCTCAACTTGAGCTGAAGAGCTAAGGGATAGCACCCAGGCCCAGTGTACAGTATCTTTACAATAAAAAATATATATGAAAAAAACAACAAAAATTATAAAGAATAATTTATTTCATTTTTGGACAGCAGATCACTGTTGCTTGGCCTAAACTGGCCTGAATTGCTAGGCTGAATGATCCTCCTTCTTCAGTTTCCCAAATAGCTGCAACTACAGAAAAATAACACTGTACTATAATGAATATTTTCAATACCATATTCTGTGCTTTATTCTTTTCTTTATGCCAGTACTGGGGTTTGAACTTAGAATCTTGTGCTTGCCCAGGTTCCTTGCTCAGCTGGTTGCCTTGTGCTAACCTAGTTTTCTTGTTTAGCAGGCATTCTACCACTTGAGCCACAGTATCAGCCTGACTTTTGTCCTGGTTATTTTGGAGATGGACTCTCTTGAACTTTTCTGCCTGGGTTAGCTTCAAATTGACTCTGCCATAGGCTGACTTTGAACTGCTATCCTCAGATGTCATTTTCCTGGAGTGGCTAGGATTACAGGCATGAGTCACCAGCACCTGGCTCCACACCACTTTAACAACAGCAAAACTGAGGCTCACGGAGGCTAAGTCAGTTATGCAACATGGAATTGAAGCTGAACCCTGGGCTTCCAACTCCGGAATTCCAAAGTTAGTCTGGGGTAGGGCTAGCCAACAACAGAGGCAAGAGAAGCAAGAATGACAGCCTCTGGTTGGCGGGGGCTGAGGGGTTATTCTGTGAGCCAATCTCATCCACTTCCAAGTCCTGCCCAGAGGCAGCCTGGCCTGTGCATAATTGGTGTGGCACAGACCCCAGCAGGGCCCCAGGGAGCCATTGAGTGCACTGAGGAAAGCTCCCAGCCACTGATTTCACGTGCTTCTTGGTAGTTAAGAAAACACTGAGTCTAGCCCAGCAGGCTCTGGACCCTTTCACGGGCATCTTGAGAATGGCTGCACGAACATCTGGGTCTGATAAAAGGAGCCCCACGTGGGCTTCCCTGCCCCCTTTCCCATAACTGTTTCCGCACGTACCCTTGAAGCTCTGTGCGTGTGGCTGTTCTTTTCTTGTCTTTCCTCCCAAACATATGGATCCCCAGCTCCTATTTCAAACTCAAATGCTCCTCTGCTACATACTCCCCCAAAGCTCTCAATTTCCTTTTTCCATTGCTCATTCTTTCCTAAAGTGCACGGGGGAAAAAAAAATCTCTTAGGTCTATTCCAATTTCCTTGTTTGTGAAAGGGCAAGGGAGCAGGGATTTCAATCATCAAGGTGAAGGCACAGCCTGATTCCTTCCACAGGACACCTCAACAACTGAGAGATCAAAGCTGCCCAGGTAGGAGAAAAGCATCACAGAAAATCCCTAACTCCTCCAAAAGAGATTCATCCTACAGGAGGCCTGATACAGAGCCATCTGCTCCCTTCTGGCTGCAACTTCCTCTTTGAAAATCACTAATGGAACAGAAGAAAAAGCTCAGGCATGATTCCCAGAAGATTAGGGCTGAAGAGGGTGTGTGTCATCTGGGAAGCATGGTACAGGTCTTTGCCTGCTTAGCCTGTGGCTTTGTACTTCTTCAGGTAATGGTGACTTAATTCTCTCCCAGGGGAGAGGGCCAGCTCTGAGCTCTGCAATGTGAGGCACTCAGCAGCAGTAGGGCAGGAGGGCAGGATGTTAAATGCATCAAAGGGCATCCAGGACAGAAGATGGGCCCACACACAGAGGTCAGGAAGTCCCAGAAACTAGCAGGCAATATAAAGGTCCTAAGGGAAAAGAGATGCTAAAAGATTAGAGTAATGGGGACTAGGAACAGCAAAATCCTCTCTGCTAGGGCAGCAGCTACTCACCGATGGCCCACTGTGGTGAAGAATATGGGCATTGTGCTGCCAGATCCAACACTGTTCCAAAAGCGTCCAGGAAGCCAAGTGCCTGGGTCATGTCTATAATCCTAACCACTCAGAAGGTTGTGATCTTAGGATCATGATTTGTAAGTAGCCAGGGGTAGACAAATATTGGAGACTCTTCTTTTCCAATTAACCAGCAGAAAGCCAAAAAAAGCCAGGACTAGACGCATGGCTAGAGGCAAAGAGCACCAGCCATAAGTGAAAAAACTGAATGAGAGTACAAGGCCTTGAGTACAGTTCTGTTAAGTACAAAATAGGACTGTGCATGATTGTTCACTCCTGCAATCCCAGATACTGGGAAACAGAAACTGGGAGGATCTCAGTTGGAGGTTGGTAGGACAGGGAAGTTACCAACATCCAATGTTAACAAGCCACTCATGGTGATCCATACCTATGGTCCTGTCAGCAGCACAATATCCTAGCTACTCAGGAGGCTACCATCTGAGGATCACTGTTCAGGTAGACAAATCTGAGAGAATCTTATAACCAGCAAAAAGACATAAGTAGGCTCAAGTAGTAGAGCCTCAACCTTAAAATCTTAGGCAAAGGAGTAATCTTTAGATTACCTGTCTATTACCAGGTAGATCCGTTTTGCCTTGCAATTTCCTTGGTACTGGAAGAGAGACAGAGGAGTGTGAGATGACCAGAAGAGGAATTTCAGAGCAAAGGAAAATGTGTGGTGCAAAGGCTTGCCTATGGCAAGGTGTATGCAGGAATGTGTATGTAGGTGCATTTGCATAGTTCATTTGCAGCCCATTTTGGTAGAAGGATCTTGTTGTTTTCAGATGTCAGTAAATACAGTGCCCTTCTAACAGGACCTTCAGGACTCCAATCTACCCTTCTCCCTCTTTCCACCTCCACATTGCTATTCACTAACAAGTAGATATTTATGGAGTACCTTCTTGATTATCTGGTTCTGGGGTTGCACCAAAGAAAAAGAAAGACAGTCCTTCTTCTCAGGGGCCCATGACGTAAAGGGAAGACAAACATCAAGTGGGAAGCTACAAGTGAGAGGAGTATGCAGGCACTCTGAGAACCAAAGTAGAATGGGAAGGAGGAAGCCAAAAAGATTAGCTTGGGAAGGTGTCTCAGCCGGATCTGAAGGATGAGCATGAGGCTAGAATGAGTCAGGTAGAAGGGAAGGAGAGTGCTTCAGGCAGAGGAAGCAGCCTGGGCAACATCTGGAGGTTGGATTTTCCCCAGTTCTTGATGAATGTCTATTGTTGGAGCTAAGGCCAACTTCTTCTTGGGAGGGGTTTCAGGGGGCTTCGGAAGGCAAGTATGGGACCCACGTGGCAGTGGCACAAAGCCAGGGCTAAGAAGCTTTAAAAAAAATATGGTGTAGGGATTCAAAAAGCTTAGATAATAGCATTGAAAGACTCTTCTGAGCAAGGTGTGGTAATATATGCCTGTTATCCCAGCACTCAGGAGGTACAAAAAGGAGGGTCAAAAGTTATATTTAAGACCAGCCTGGGCTGCATAACAAGACCCAATCTCAGACAAACAAACAAAACAACAAAATGGAAAAAAAAAAAAAAAAACCAGAGCCTAAGACAAAGTGACCTTAAAATTTCTTTAATTTCAATTCTTTAAAGATTGCTCTCTCTTTCTCTCATTTGGTAAGCCAGGCAGAGTAGAAGTAGGAGTTAGTTATTATACTTGTTTTTTTTATTGTTAGTGGTGGTGGTAGTGGGGTTTAAACTCAGGGCCTGGGAGCTATCCCTAAGCTTTTCTGCTCAAGGCTAACACACTACTACTTTGAGCCACAGCTCCACTTCTGATTTTCTGGTGATTAGAGCTAAGAGTCTCATGGACTTTACTGCCTGGGCTGGCTTTGAACCTTGATCCTCAGATATCATCCTCCTGAGCAGCCAGGTTTATAGGCATGAGCCACCAGCGCCCAGCCTACATTATTTTTTTTTAAATAGAGCAGAAAACTGAAGTTCCCAGAGAAAAAGTATCCAAGTTTATATGTTCCACACTTACTTATTAATTGACTCATAAATATGAATGGATGCATACTGTGGGCAGATTTATGCTAAGTGTCTATCTGAGGTGGTGCATAGAGCTATGGATAGGTCACAGACACATCTCACCCAAAGAAGTCAAGGTTCAACCAACTGAAATTCTGATTCCAGTTCTGTTGCCTCTCACATACACTAAATGGCAGGGTTGCTATGCTCTATGCGCTCACTTGTGGCTTATGAAGGTGCCTCTGAACATCAAGGCTTTGTCAGTACCACCACCTTGTCAAGGCAAGGTTCCAACCCTGATTCTCTTCCATGTAGAAACTATGAATGAAGGGGCTGGGAAGGTGGCTCAGTGGTAGAGCGCTTGCCTTGCACGCATGAGGCCCTGGGTTCGATTTCTCAGCACCACATAAGCAAAAACAAAAAAGCCGCAAGTGGCGCTGTGGCTCAAGTGGTAGAGCGCTAGCCTTGAGCTGAAGAGCTGAGGGACAGCTCCCAGGCCCAGAGTTCAGGCCTCACGACTGGACCCCAAAAAAAAAAAAAAAAAAGGAAACTATGAATGAATCAAAGGTATGGGACCATACCGGGATATGATAAATTTGGACTCTAGGCATTCACACAGAGAGACCAAAGAAGGATTCTCTTAGATGAGGAACAGAAAGATACAAGGCCTATTTGCTTCTGATTATATAAAATAATATTTATCAAAATGGACTCCAGGAAATGGAAACAAGTTCTTTTGTTTTTTTTTTTTTTTGTCTTGGTTGTTTATGTCTTTGAGAGGATAGGGGCACAGAAATGAAGAGACAAAGAGTGAACAAATGCAGCAATGGTCAGCCGGATGCTGGTGGCTCACGCCTGTAATCCTAGCTGCTCAGGAGGCTGAGATCTGAGGATCTCGGTTCAAAGCCAGCCTGGGCAGGAAAGCCTGTGAGATTCTTTTTTTTTTTTGGTCCGATCGTGGGGCTTGAACTCTGGGCCTGGGCGCTGTCCCTCAGCTCTTCAGCTCAAGGCTAGCGCTTTACCACTTGAGCCACAGCATCACTTCCGGCTTTTTTGTTTTTGTTTATGTGGTGCTGAGGAATCGAACCCATGGCCTCATGCATGCAAGGCAGGCACTCTACCACTGAGCTACCTTCCCAGCCCCAGCCTGTGAGATTCTTATCTCCAATTAACCACCAGCAAACTGGAAGTAGTGCTGTGGCTCAAATGGTAGAGCACTCGCATTGAGCTGGAGAGCTCAGGCTCAGAGTTCAAGCCCCACAACCGACAAACAAACAAACAAAAAACAAACAAAAAAAGCAGCAGCAGCAGTGGTACTCACTAGACATTGTATGGAAAATGAACTGTACAACTTGTGGGTAAGAATGGGAGTGTAGAACTGGGAAAGGGTGAGGGAAGGGGGTGACACTGTCCAAAAAGGAAATATACTAATAGCAGGGAGCCAGTGGTCCTGTCCTTAATCCTAGCTTACTCAAGATGCTGAGATCTGAGAACTGCAGTTCGAAGCCAGCCTGGACAAGAAACTCTGTGAGACTCTTATGTCCAATTAACCACCAGAAAAACCAAAAGTAGCACTGTGGCTCAAAGTGGTAGAGAGCTAGCCTTGAGGAAAAAAGCTCAGGGACAGTGCCCAGGCCCTGAATTCAAGCCCCATGACTGACAAAAAAAAGAAAAGAAAAGAAAAGAAGCGCACTCATTACCTGACTTATGAAACTGCAATACCTGTGTACATCGCCTTTATAATAAATAACAACAGAAAATTGAGTCCCAGCTGGGTACCTTTAAGAGTCTTTGAAGCCAGGCACTGGTGACTCACACCTGTAATCCTAGCTACTGAAGAGGCTGAAATCTGAGGATCACAGTTCAAAGCCAGCCCAGGCAGAAAAGTCCGTGAGATTCTTGTCTCCAATAAACCACTACAAAACCAGAAATGGTGCTGTGGCTCAAGTGGTAGAGCGCTCGCCTTGAGCTGAAGAGCACAGGGATAGCGCCCAGGCCCAGAGTTCAAGCCCCACAACCGACCAAAAAAAAAAAAAAAAAAGTCCTTGGATGTTTGTTGTCCCACCTCCATCGTGGTTTTATCCAGAGCAAAAGCTTTCCTCTGTTCTCTTTTGTGTGCTGGCAAACGGGCTTGAAATCAGGGCCTCCGACTCTCACTGGACTTTTTCTGCTGAAGGCTGGCATTTTACCACTTCAGCCACACTTCCTCTTCTGGCTTTTTGCTGGTTAAATGGAGATAAGAATCTCATGCTTGTTTCTACTTTGGCTGGCTTTGAACAGTGATCCTCAGATCTCAGCTTCCTGAGGAGCTAGGAGTACAGAGGTGAGCCACCAGCATGCCAACTGAGCAAAAGCATTTCAGATCTCACCTTTGCAAGCCTTCCTTCTTTCTAAACACCATCTGTAGAAGCAGAATAAAGGTTATTTCAAACCCAAAGGAAATTGAGAGTGTAAAAGAGAGCAAGGAAAGATACCAGAACTACTCTGCCTGTGGTACAGCTATGTAGTAAGCCCACTCTGGCAAAGGTCAGCTATGACTGACACAACCCAACCAGACAGACATCCCGAAAAGATGGTTTGGGAGTGGCTAGTGGATCTCCCCAGAGCCTGGGCAGTGTTATTTCCTAAGGCAACTGCAAGTCACAGAGGATGAAAGCTATGACTGAATGTCTGGGGCCTGGTTGGGAGGCTTTTTGCCAGGAGGTGGGGGTGGAGAGGTAGAGAGGGTGGAGGGGTGGAGACTTGGCTGGTTTTGCACAGACAAATCTCTTCATTTTTCCAGACTGGAAAAAGCTGTTTGGGTTGTGCACATTTGCAGAGAGTCACGGTATTTACTACGCTTCCTAGGCTCAACAGATTTCTTTTTGTCATTCAGTCAAATGCAGCTTGTATTTTTCAGCGCCAGAGCTGAACAGACGGTGGGGGTTCTTCCCCCAGAGTTGTGTTCAAAAAAACACATCACAAGTGACTCAAAAAGCCCAGCTCCCTTGGGCAGTAGGGGTGGGTGGGGTGGCATGTTGGAGAGACAAAGACTGGTGTTTAGACAAACATTTTCTCCCCCTTGGAGGTGTACGGTGACACTGGTTATTTACCCAGCACATATGATTTTGAGCAATTGTATCAACAGACTGCTAGACTAGCAGCCCATGCATTCATTTTGCATGTGCTTCTCAGTTATCCACAGCATAAAGGTAAAATTAAGGTGTATTGGATGAATAATCATTTAAAAAGAGGTTCATAAACCAGGTGCCTGTGGCTCACGCCTACAATCCTGAACTATTCAGGAGACGGAGATCTGAGGATGACAGTTTGGAGCCAGGTCAGGCAGGAAAGTCCAAGAGACTCCTATCTCCAATTAAGCACCAATTAAGCTAGCTGGAGGGCTAGTCTTAAGAAAAAACAAGACAACGCCTAGGACCTGAGTTCTAGCCCTAGGACTCTCCCTCTCCCCACCCCCAACCAAAAAAAAAAAAGTTAATAAAAATAAATCCTTTCTAGGCTAAGTGCTGGTGGCTCAGCCCTGTTATCCTAGCTGTAGTCAGGGAGGCTAAGATCACAGGATCAAGGTTCAAAGTGAGCAGGGGCAGACAAATCTGAGAGACTCTTATCACCAATTAACCTTCAAGAAGCCAGAAGTGGAGCTGTGGTTCAAATAGTAGAGAAATGCTTGGCATCTCTGCCTCCATTTTGGATGCATCTTTGCTCTAAGCCATTCTCCCTGCAGTTATTTTGCAGTCACCTTGAGTTCCTGGAAGGACAGGTATAATAACAACTTTATGACAAGGGACTGAAACTACTCCTGAGAAACAATAGAGCCTCTGCAGGACCGGCTACCACCAAGTAAGGAAACCTTGTTGACTCCAATCTCTAATAAACCTCTCCCAATATAAGGCTGAAATAAAGACCTCTGGAACTCACCATGCAGAACTCTCTTCTCTTGCCCCAAACTCTTTGACTATTTAAACCTACAGCTCATTCCTGTACCTAGAAGGAGGCTGGAAACATACAGAAATGCTGTTTTCCTGGGCATGCCTGGTCCACATAGTAAATCTCCTTTCTCTTCCCTCCACCATGTAATTAGGCACATAAGAACCAGTGGTCAGACATGACATGTGGAACTCCTAAACTCGGCTTCTGTTTGAGTAGTTGCTTTCAGGGCCTCACACCTGCTATGTAAGTGCTGCATTACTGAACTATTTTAGTCTTGCACTTTGCTTTTTTTGTGTGTGCCAGTCTTGGGACTTAAACTCAGGGCCTGGATGTTGTCCTTGAGTTTTTTTTTGTTCAAAGCTAGAGTTTACCATTTGAGCCACAGCTCTCCTCCTAACTTTTTGGTGGTCAATTGGAGATAAGAGTGTCAGAGAGAGCTGGGAATGTAGCTTAGTGGTAGAGTGCTTGCCTAAATTCATAAGACCCTGGGTTCAATTCCTCAGCACCACATAAGTAGAAAATAAAAAAAATTAGGGCTAGGAAGGTGGCTCAGTGGTAGAGCGCTTGCCTTGGATGCATGAGGCCCTGGGTTCGAATCCTCAGCACCACATAAGCAAAAAGAAAAAAGCCGGAAGTGACGCTGCGGCTCAAATGGTAGAGTGCTAGCCTTGAGCTGAAGAGCTGAGGGACAGCGCCCAGGCCCAGAGTTCAGGCCCTACGACTGGACCCAAAAAAAAGAAAAAAGAAAGAAAGAAAAAAATTATTTTTTTAAGTTAAAAAAAAAAAGTGTCACAGACTTTTCTGTCCAGGCTAGCTTGAATCTCAGATCTCAGCCTCCTGAGTGAGGAGACTGAGGCACAGATAATGCCTAGTTACACTTTGCATTTTTTTGAGGGGGGGTCCGGTCATGGGGCCTGAAAAGAAAAAAGAAAAGAAAAACACCATTTCACCAAGTGTTGGTGGTTCTGGCCAGTAATCCTAGTTATTCAGAGACTGAGATGTGAGAATCACAGCTCGAAGCCAACCTAGGAAAGAATGAAACACTAATCTCCAATTAACTACCAGAAGACTGAAAGTGGAGCTGTGGCTGAAAACGGTAGAGTACTAGCCTTGAGAAAAACCAAACAAAATAAACAAAACCAACAACAACAAAACCAACTCAAGGGACATTGCCCAGGCTCTGAATTCAAGCCATACCACCAGCAACAACAACAAAAAACCATTTCATTTAAAATGGGACTTTCATAGACATTTCTCCAAAGTAGATATATGCAAGGGTCAGGAAACATGAAAAAGTGTTCATCACTGTAAGGTCAGCCCTGGGAAGGCAGAGCAGACTCCCCCCATCTTTTAGCTAAGTCTCCATCCAGCACCTGTGTCACCCAGGTAACTGGCACACCTGGAGGGAGTCACCTCCCCTTCCTCTGAGGTCACATCCTGGCCAGCCAGGTCACACTTCCCATCAGACTGTGGGAGGGTCCCAGGCTCTGAGGTCACATCCACATACTGTGGTACCACACCTTCCCTTAGCTGGTCACACCTTCTGCCTGTCCCTTCCCTAGTGAAGGCAGGGCAAAACAGTCCTCCAGCCCTTTTTGGCCATGCTTTTCCACCATGCATGGCAAGGCAGCAGTTTGGTAAAACAATCTTCTCTTCCTGCCCGAACACCGGGCAGTGTTCTCTTTATCGGCTACCTAATTAAACCTACCTATTTACCTTACAAGCACTGCTAATCTGAGGAGATGCAAAGCAAAACTATAAGTTGACTATCACCTAGCTACTCAGGAGGCTGAGATCTGAGAACTGCAGTTTGAAGCCAGGTGGGGTAGGAAAGTCCCTGAGAGGGCTGTGAAGATGGCTCAGTGGTAGAGCACTTGCATGCCTGAGGCCCTGGGTTCAATTCCTCAGCGCCACATAAGCAAAACAAAAAAAGCCGGAAGTGGCGCTGTGGTTCAAGTGGTAGAAGAGCTGAGGGACAGCACCTAGGCCCAGAGTTCAGGCCCCACGACCGGACCCAAAAAAAAAAAAAAAGAAAAAAGAAAAGAAAATTTCAAAACTTGGGCTGGGAAGGTGGCTCAGTGGTAGAGTGATTGCCTTGCATGCAGGAGGCCCTGGGTTCGATTCCTCAGCACCACATAAGCAAAAAGGAAAAAGCTGGAAGTGGTGCTGTGGCTCAAGTGGTAGAGCGCTAGCCTTGAGCTGAAGAGCTGAGGGACAGCGCCCAGGCCCAGAGTTCAGGCCCCACGATCAGCTCAAAAAAAAGTTTTTCTTTTTCAAAACTCCTTTATGTCCCAACAATTCCACTCATGGATAAGAATCCCCAACAGAAATCCAAACATCTTGAAGAAATGTTTGTATACTCATGTTCACAGTAGCATTGCCCACAACTATCAAGAAGTAAAAGTAACCCAACTATCCCCCAAGAGATGAAAGCCAAGTGTGGTTTACCTAAAATGGAAAAGCGGCCAACCTTAAAGGAATTTCTTTCTGACCTATGCTTCAGCATGGTTGAAACTTGAGGATATTATGCTAAGGGACATAAGCTAGCCACAAAAAGACAAATACTGCATACTTTCCCTGATATACTCCACTTTCTCTCATCTACTGTATTTGGAAGGTTGAGTCACCAAGGACTGGAAATAAGGAAGGCGGGTTGTGTTTAATGGGTACAGAGCTTCAGTTTTACAAAATGGAAGGAGTTCTCGAAACCAGATGGTGGTGATGATGTTGAGCATTGTTGATGAATGTAGTGCATGGCTGTGATCCAAGCACTGGGGATGTTGAGGCAGTAAGAGTATGACTTGAGCCTGGAGTTGGTGGCTCACAAGTGTAATCCTAGGTACTTTGGAGGATCATGGTTCCAAGGCAGCACAGGCAGGAAAGTCTGTGAGACTCTCACCTCCAATTAACTACCAAAAAAAAAGATAAAAGAGAGAAAGAAAGAAAGAAAGAAAGAAAGAAGGAAGGAAGGAAGCAAGCAAACAAGCAAGCAAGCAAGCAAGCAAGCAAGCAAGCAAGCAAGCGGAAGTGAACTTGTGGCTCAAGTGTAGAGCACTATCCTTGAATAAAAGAGCTCAGGCCCTGAGTTCAAGTCCCATGACTGGCTACCCCCGCCCCTTCCACCCCCAAAAGCAACAACAAATCTTGTATAGAGCCTAGGGATATAAGTTAGAGGTAGAGCAACTAGGTACATAAGACAGTCCCATGCAGTCCTTAGCACTGCAACAAAACAACAAAGAAAGTGGGGGTGGGGGAGGAGACCAGAGAAAGAGCAGACAGGACTTGAGAGAAGGGAAAAGAAGAACAGGAAAACAACAACAAACCTGTTCCAGGTTTCTTTTCCAAAGCAGAAAGGCAGGGATGGGAAACGAGTTTCAGTTGCTATGGAAATGGATTGGCAGGGTCTTATAGGAGCAGCAGCTGGAGTGGAACTAGTGTCCTGGATGCTGGCCCTGTGACAGACACAGCTTCTGTCTGGGGATAAGACAAAAGGCTTATCAGGGAAGAGGAAGATGAGTCAGTGAGAGGAAGAGGGGAGGAGAAAGGGGAGGAGGGGGCAAGGAGAAGCAGAGACAGTGATGTCCCTTCACGGAGGAGGCCTAAGAATTCTGCAGACTTTGGAGTAGAATAGGAGGTGGTGCATGAGCTTGTCTGTGCCGCAGATGTATTCCACTGGCCTACAAAACAAACAGCAAAATAAACCCAACTGTAGAAAAAGAATGAAGAGTTTAGTCTTTCCAGGAAGCTTCCAGCTGCTGAATGACAAGAGAGGCCCACCACTTAGAAGCCCTCCAGGGGGCTTGGTGGGGGGGGGGGGCAGGAAATGCAGAAGCCAGGATTGGCTAGCATTCAGAATTCCTTCACATTCTGTCCTCAGCAGAAGTCTCCAAATTGAAAGTGATGCTGGCAGGGAAAGGAGGCAGGGAAATCCCCCAGGGTGAGGACTGGGGTGAGGGAGTGACCGCTCTCTTCCTCTTCACACCTGGGGAGCCTTTTGGCTTCAGGCTGGGAGTCTACATAAGGCCCTGGCTCTGGGGTTTTGTTCTTAGCATCACCTTCAGGGGGCTTGTGTTGATTAGGCCTACGGCCTTTCTATGTCTTTGCTGAGCCCACCTGAGGGATTTATGTGGCTATTCCTATGTCTCCCTTAGTATGAGAAAGTCCCAGACCTTTTCTTCCAGTCATAGTGGGAGTGACACCTGGAGTTTGTGAAGGGACCCAAACTTGGGCTTCTTTGGGTGGTTGGGTGTGTAGCTCAGTGGGATCACATTGCAAGGCTCTGGACTAGATCAGAGAGACAGAGAGAGACCAAGAGAAACAAAAATGTTGCCAGGAGACTCTTATCTCCAATTAACCACTCAAAACCTGGAAGTGGCGCTGTGGCTCAAATGGTAGAGCCCTAGCCTTGAGTGCAAAGAAGCTCAAGGACCGAATCCAGGCCTTGAGCTGAATCCTCACAACAGATCCCCCCCTCCCCCCCAAAAAAGAATCTAGGAGCACCCAGACCCTTTGTTCAAGTCCCAAGCGCACAGCACACACACACACACACACACACACACACACACACACACACACACACACACACACACACACACACACACAGAAGGAACAGGGAGAAACAGATACAGAAATACACACACACACACACAGAGGGAGAGAGGAAAGACAGAAGGAGAGATAAGACCTGTCCAGGTAGTTTTGAACTCCTTGTACCTTAGATTTGAGTGGGCTACGATCAGCACCATTTTGCAAACTGCTTTTGACCCACTGAGCCTGTCATTGTCAGTATATGTGGTCAGTGACAGGGTCAAACAGTTCCACTACCTTATGGTATCCTGTTTCACACTTCTTCATTTCTCACTATCCACAGCCTCAAAAAGTGGAAGTAAGCATCATGGAGAATAAGAACAGGAATAAACTTAATTAAGGAGGTAAAAATCTTGTACACTGAAAACCTCAAACACTGCTGAAAGAAGTTAAAAACAACACAAAGGAACTGAAAAAAGACCCAGAGAGTTTTGGAGAATAAATGTAGAGATACCAATACTACTTTGTGCAATCTCCCTAAAAATTCCAATGCTTTGCATTTTGTTTTGTTTTTGTGTGGTTTTGTTTTGCAGTTTCAAGGGTGGTATCTAGGGCCTCACACATGCTAGACAAATGTTCTACCACTGAGCTACCCCCACACTCCTTTTCATTTTCTTTTCTTTTTTTTTTTTTTTTTGTGCGTGCAAGTCTCTTGGGCTTGAACTCTGGGCCTGGGAGCTGTCCTAGAACTTTGGTGCTCAAGGACAGTGTTCTACCACTTAAGCCACAGCTCCATTTCCAGCTTTTTGGTAGTTAATTAGAGATGAAAGTTTCATGGAATTTCTTGCCTGGGCTAGCTTTGAAACACGTTCCTTAGATCTCAGACTCCTGAATAGCTAGGATGACAGGCCTGGCTTTTTGTTGTTGTTGTTATTGGTTGTGGGGCCTGAACTCTAGGCCTGGGTGCTGTCCCTCAGCTCTTCAGCTCAAGGTTAGCACTCAACCACTTGAGCCACAGTGCCATTTACAACTTTTTCTGCTTATGTGGTGCTGAGGAATTAAACCCAGGGCCTCATGCATGCAAGGCTAGCACTCCACCTTCCCAGCCCTGGCTTTATTTTTATTTTGAGACAGCATCTTGTTAAGTTGCTCAGGTTCATAAACCTCAATCTTCTTCTGAGTGCTGGAATTATAGGTATGTATCACCAGACAGTAAGGTCCGCTCCTGGATGGCTAGCAGACTCCACCCTCCTTGCAGCAAAGTCTCCACCCAGTACCTGCGTTACCTAGGCAACTGGGACACCTGGAAGAGGTCACATCTGGGTCTGCTGAGGTCATATCTGAATTTGATGTGGCCACACCTTTCTCCCGCCTATACCCTAGATAAGGCCTAGCGCAGGCCCAGAGTCTCTCTCTCTCTGCTCTTTTCTAGCTCTTTCTGCTCTTTTCTAGCTCTTTCCTCTCTTTCCCAGCTCTCTCTCATTCCCAGGCCTTTCCCAGCCGCGTGGAGTGCCAACCTTGCCTGGTCCCAGCAGGTCTACTGAATAAACCTACCCCTTACCTGAATACCACGTGCGTGCTGGTGCTGTTCTTAACTCGGCCACCTCTTTTTAAAAACCTAACACAGACCAGCCTCAATTATGTTTTTACAGAAATGGAAAACTATATACTAAATGATGGAATCTCAGGGAACCCCAAATAACAAAAATATTCATGGAAAAGAGTTGGAGGGCTCACTATTATTTAAAAAAAATTATGAGTCTTTTTTTTTTTCTGAGCTGGTTGCTTATTCCTGTAAGCCTAGTTACTCAAGAGGCAGAGACTGGAAGGATCATAGTTTGAAAACAGCCTTACCAACAAGGCCTTCTAGACTCCATCTCAAAAAATTGCTGGGCACAGTAGTGCGCATATTGTTTCCCAGACACGTGGGAAGCTATGATTTAGTAGAATCAAGGTTTCAGGCTAGCTAGGGCAAAAAGTTGGATACAGTGGTGTGCACCTGTCATCCCAAGCTAAGCTAAGGAGGATCACTATCCAGGATGGCCAGGGCAAAAACTGAGATCCTACCTTAAAAATAAACAGCACAAAGGACAGAGTGGCTCAATGATAGAGCCCCTGCCTAGCAAGCATGATGTTTGCTTCATGGTTTTGATACTCAAACCAAAACAAAAACAAAATTCAAAACAAAACAAAAAATGATCTAGACCAGTAGAGGCCCTAGAATGTTTGGTCAAATGATTTTCAACATGGTACTCCGGGTACTCAAGGGTCAAAGACAGTCATTTCAACATATGATGATAGGAAAAATGGATAGCCACCTACAAACGAACAAAGTTGTCCAGGGGCTGGTGGCTCATGCCAACAGCTATGTAATCCTAGCTACTGAGGAGGCTGAGATCTGAGGATCACAGTTAAAAGCCAGCCCAGACAAGAAAGTCAATGAGACAGGAAAGTCAATGAGACTCCAGTTAACCACCAGAAAACCAGGAGTTGTGCTGTGGCTCAGAGTGGTAAAGGGCTAGCCTTGAGTGAATAAGCTCAGAGACAGTGCCCAGGCCAGAGTTCAAACCCTATGATCAAAAACAACAACAACAACAACAACAAAACAAAAAAATACCAAAAAGAATAAAGTTGTACCCATATCTTACATCATATACAAAAATTAACTCAAAATGGGACAAAGACCAAAACAGAAGAGCTAACACTATAAAACTTGTAGACAAAAACATACGAAAGAAACCTTTCTACTCTTCATTTGGCAATAATTTCTTGAATACCACACTAAAGCACAGGACACAAAAGGAAATGCAGATAAATTGAACATCAAAATTTAAAACTTCTGAAATAAACCATTGTGAACCCTTGGCATCATACACATTTTAAAAAACAGAAGGCAACTTGCAGATAGAAGATATCTGTATTCATTTATCTGAAGAGAGAATATGCAGAACACACAGAGACCACTCACAACTCAATAACAACAATGCAGCTCAAATAAGGGCTAAGGACTTAAATGTATAAAGCTTCGGCAATGATGCACAAATGGCCAACAAGCATATTGAAATTCTCCTCAACACCACTAATCACTAGGAAAATTAAAATTAAAACCTCCATGAGTGTCTAGGGGTGTTGATGAACAGCATAGCACATGCATAGTATGTGGGAGTCTCTGAGTTTGTCCCCACTCATAACAATAATATCAACAAATATATTAAAATGGGGGTCTGGGAAGTTGGCTCAGTGGCAGAGTGCTTGCCTCACATGCATGAGGCCCTGGGTTCAATTCCTTGGCATCACATAAGCAGAAAAAAGCTGGAAGTGGCACTGTGGCTCAAGTGGTAGGGTGCTAGCCTTGAGCTGAAGAGCTGAGGGACAGTGCCCAGGCCCAGAGTTCAGCCCCCAAGACCACCACCAACAACAACAAGATAGATAGATAGATAGATAGATAGATAGATAGATAGATAGATAGATAGATAGATAGATAGATAGATAGATAGATAGATAGATATGGTAATTTGTGTGTGTGTGTGTGTGTGAGATGATACTAGTCTTTTCTACTCAGGATCTGGGCTCTATCCCTTAGCTTTTTCACTCAAGGCTGGCACTCTACTACTAGAACCACAGCTCCACTTCTGGCTTTTTTGGTAGCTAACTAGAGATAGTGTCTCATGGAGTTTTCATTCTGGGCTGGTTTCAAATCTCCAGCCTCAGATCTCAGCTTATTGAGTAACTGGATTACAGGCATGAGCCACCAGCACCCGACTTAAAACAGCAAACGTTATGCCATATGTATTTTACCACCATAAAATTTATAGATTCATATAGACAAAAATCAGTGAAAGTGGCTTTGTGGTCAACCACTGGACATCTGATAAGTTCTGCTTTCCCAGGCTGCCAAGTGAGGCCCAGTCAGTGGCCCATCTTGGTCTTTCCTCTGCTTCTTTTGTTTTGCCACAGCTCACCAGAGGTGCAAAGGAGATCACAGGGCTGTATAGGAGATAGGTGTGGGCAGGTGAGTGAGAAAGATGAGCACTAATGGCCCATAGTGCAGCACCTTGCTTTGACACAGAATCTTAAGTGATGGGGGCTGAAAGGTAAGAGTAGGGGTGCAGTAAGAGTACAGGGGATACTCTGGAATGTTTTGAAGGGTGGAAGGAGCTTGTTGCTTGGCTCTGGATGGTATCATGGGGGAAATGGTGGCCCAGGTGGTTTGAAGGGATGAAGGGGTGCAAATGTATGAACTGGTGGGGGGCACATGGAGGACATGGTGTTTGCTGGAGTATGATGGGACTTGGAGGCAGGAGGGCCAACAGAGAGGAGTGGTGACCCCAAGAGCCTTCCATCTTCTAACCTTTGACGGAAATCCAGAAGGGATCTGAACATCAGTGACAACTACTGTTGTAACAGACGTAGTATGTGCATTGCCTTCAATAATCTTAGGCAGCAGGTGACCATTTCAGCTCTATTTTTTAGCTGAGAAAACTAAGGTCCAAGGAGTTAAGAAAGCCAGCAAGGGGTGGGGCAAGGGTAGGGACCCAGCTCCATCTGGCTCTCCAAATTTAATCCATGTAAGAAATACTTCAAAGGGCTGGGGATGTACTTACTGATGGAACACTTGCCCAGGATGAACAAGGTCCTGAGTTTGATACCCAGCACTACGTCCCCCTGGCCCCCCCCCCAAAGCAGAGCATTAGTGGCTCACACTTGCCTAGTTACTCTGGATGCTGAAATCTGAGGATCATGGTTCAAATTTAGCCCAGGCAGGAAAGTCTCTGAGTCTACCATTAAATGCCAGAAGTGGCTCAAGTGGTAAAGTGCTAATCTTGAGATAAAAAACTCAAGGACAGCAAGTTCAAGCCCTAGGACTAGTATAATACATACATGCATGTACACACGCATACATACATAACAAATCCCCCTATAAATCCCATTACCAATGGCCAAAGCTAGACTATATTCAATAATAAATCATAAGATGATTATAATCCATTTTATGAAATAAATATCCACAAATCTACACTAATACAAAATAAAACTAATTAATAGAAAAGCCAAAAAATCTCACACATAATTCTAAATGCACTGGGGAGAGTCTCTATCCTAAAGAGTTCTCTACCCTAAAGAGTTCTCCCTTAAGCATAGACTGAATGTTTCTACTTCTTGCCCATAGTATAGAATGGAAAAGGAAAGAAAGAACACCTCTGCAGTGGACAGACCTGAAAAACACTACCTCAGCCAGGAAATTACAAGGCTGTAGAGGCCTCTAATCCCAGCTACTTGGGATGGAGAAGTAGGAGGACCTTAAATTCCTGGGCAGCTTAAGGCCCTGTCATAATATAAAAACAAAAAAGCCAGGTGCTGATGGCTCAGGCCTGTAATCCTAGCTACTCAGGAGACAGATCTGAAGACTGACATACAAAGCCAGCCTGGAAAGGAAAAAAGTCCATGAGATTTATCTCCAATTAATCACTAAAAAGCCAGAAGTAGTAAACTCAAGTGGTAGAGCACTAGCCTTCAGCAGAAAAAGCTCAGAAACAGCACTTAGGCCCTGAGTTCAAGCTCTAGGACCAGCACACATACAAAAAGAGGTGGGAAGCAAGTATAGGGAATGTAGAAACTCTCTGGGCTATTGTCTCAATTTTTCTATTAATGTAAACTGTTCTAAAAATACATAAACTTGATTAAAAGCAAGCACAGAAATTCCTAGGTGGCACCCTAGCAGCTGGTCTCCTGGGATGCATTCACTGAGGTAAAATGGAGCTCTGCATTAAGGGTCTAAAGATACAGATACAGCCACAGCAGACAGGAGGGAAAATAGGTCACATTGCAGAAAATGTGTGCCTGTCCTCCATCAGACTCTCCAGAGTGCTTCTCCCATTAGGCTGTCAGCTTTGAACATAAATATTGGGGAATGATTTTTAATAGCCAATCTAGCCTCCTCCTCTAAGGCTAGCCCCAGCTTCATGTCCTCATAAGAGAGCCCAAAGTGGCCGCTTTGTGGAGACTCAGTTCTCACCCAGACACACTGGGCTGTCCCTAAGAGCAAGGGACACTTTTCTTCTTAAGGGACAGGAGAGGGCCTTTGTCCTGGGGCTACAAATGTATACGCATTTTATTTTTTCTTCTGGGCCAAATCATGGTTCTCTATACTGAGGCCCTATGTTGGGGGTTGAACCCAGGACCTCAAGCAGGCTAGGCAAGTCTTCTACCACTAAGTTGCATCTCTAATTATTGTATATTTTATCAAGGCTAACAAAATATCTGCCTGTTCCAAAATAATAAAAACCGTAATTCTCTAGTTAGGCATGACCAATGTTTAAAAGCTGCAAACTTGGCATAGCAGAGACTCTTATTATGATCTCCAGCATAGCCACATAAAGAAAAAAGCAAACTCAATGGCTGTTGGGCTGAAGGTTTAGGCATCTCTCCTGCCTCATGGCTCTCTGGTAGTCCCTCGTATCTCGGTCACAGCTCAGTGGTAACAGCTAAATACTGTGACGTGCCAGTGCCATAATTGGAAGAAAACCCACGTCCCAGCAAACTGCTTCCTGATTGTAAGAAGTTGCTTGCTGTGTGAAAGTCACCCTGAAAATTCCAGGCGAGTATAATTTATCAGTGCAATGTGCACACAATGTCTATGATTACTGATCTGCAAAAGTCCTTAAGACCAGGACAGGATATGTCTCTGGACAAAGCTGGAAGATTGAGACCAGGAAATTAAATCAAGCCTTAACAATGAAAAATAAATAAATAAGTAAGAAACAGGCCAATTAGCCGGGCGCTGGTGGCTCACGCCTGTAATCCTAGCTACTCAGGAGGCTGAGATCTGAGGATCGCGGTTCAAAGCCAGCCGGGCAGGAGAGACCGTGAGACTCCTATCTCCAATAAACCACCAGAAAACCGGAAGTGGCGCTGTAGCTCAAGTGGTAGAGTGCTCGCCTTGAGCTGAAGAGCTGAGGGACAGCGCTCAGGCCCAGAGTTCAAGCCCCACGACCGACAAAAAAAAAAAAAAAAAAAAAAAAAAAGAAACAGGCCAATTATGTTATTGTAAGTTGTAGAAATAACAGGCAGACTGAAGAGATTGGTAGAAGCTCAGATAAGAGACTAGCACAGAGAGAGAGAGAGAGAGAAAGAGAGAGAGAGTAGCAAAGAACTCATCTCAGAGAATCTGTCTTCTCCCACATTGTCTAGGCAAGAGGGAACTCTGAAAGCCTACTGAAGCATTACAGGCAGCCAGTTCTCAAGGAATACTCCCCTTGATAAGGATCTTAAGGCTTGTCTAGAAAGCAATGGAGAGGAAAAGGGCTGGTAATTGATTAGTCATGTCTACCATGGGCATAGGAATGGGGTAACACAACAGATGCCACTCTAGGCTCTCCCATAAACATCAGATATATTAGGCTAGCCAGGCTATTAAATGTCACTCATCTTGCTCACCTTACTACTTGGATTCCATGAATACCAACCTTTTAACTAGAATTTGATTTTCCATATGGTCTTTCCCACTGGGGAAAGAATGTGCTGACAAGTTGACATAAGGGTTTCAGGCTGCTTAGCAGTTCTCTCTCCCTTTGTGATTTAATATAGCTGTGGTCTGGCTTCCTCACCAGGCTCCTGTGAATTGGGTTAGTCAAGCCTTTTCAGCCTGATTAGCTTCAAGTGCACTAAACAGTCTCCATCTCCAGCCTGCAAAGAATCTGGACTACCAGTTGAGGCTGGCCCTGAGGGCTTTCTCCTTGACTGACGAGCAAGTCTCCTTTTTTCCCTCTTTGCTTTTTAATTTAAAGGCTGGGAATTGAACACAAGGCCTCCAGAATGACAGACAAGGGCGCTACTATGTCAGCATTTGCCTCCCTCCCTGGCTTCACTATACAGCTGCCCTTTGTGGATATTTTGTCAACCACCTAAGGCATAAATCACCTCAACCACAGCCAGCAACCCTGAGCCCAGAGTGAGCAGGAGGACAGCTAAGAAAAGAGACACATGACAACAAAACCAATTTCCTGTTTTACTGAATAAAAATAAATAAATAAATAAGGGAAAGTAGAAGTGTGGCTTAAGTGGTAGAACATCAGCCTTGAGTATAAAAAGGCAAAGAAGATGGTGAGACAGAGTACAAACCCTAATACCAGCAGAGACACACGAAGCCTAGAACAACAGAAACTCCACAAACAAAGAAACAAAATCTGACAGAAATAACCAAAAAAAAGAAGCCTTGTGCTCAAGAGAGGATGCCACAGACACATGAATGACAGAATGGCCAGGAGGAACTGGGAATATTTCAACATTTAGACTAGCAAAGGGAAGATCCAGCAGTGCCCATCAGTTCAATGAAATATCAGAAGGATGTAGTGATGTAAGGTCTGGAGGGCTGGGAATGTGGTTGAGCATGCATGAAGCCCTGGGTTTGATTCCTCAATACTACATACACAGAAAAAGCCAGAGATGGCGCTGTGGCTAAAATGGTAGAGTGCTAGCCTTGAGCAAAAGCTCACGGACAGTGTCCAGGCCCTAAGTTCAAGCCCCAGGATGGAAGGAAGGAAGGAAGAAAGGAAGGAAGGAAGGAAGAAGGGAGGGAGGGAAGGAAGGAAGGAAAAGAAGCAAGGGAGGGAGGGAGGGAGGGAAGGGAATGGGGTGGGAGAGAGGAAGGGAGGGGAGGGGAGGGGAGGGGAGGGGAGACAGCATGAACTCCCAAGTTCATTTTCCAGCTAAGCTGCTTATTAGCTTTCTAACTTCAGGCAGGACATGTCACTTTGCCCCTTGTACCTATGTTCTTTTTTTAATCTTCTTTTTTTTTTTTTATTGTAAAGATACTATACAGAGGGTTACAGTTACATGAGTAAGGTAATGAGTACACTTCCTCTTGAACATTGTTACCCCCTCCATTGTTTTCCCCCTACCATCCCCTCCCTCCCTCCCTTCCCCGAGGTTCTTTTTTTTTTTTTTTGATTGTGATTAAGTGATTACATAATTTCCGGAATTTCACAGTATTGTGGAATAATGATGCTCATTTAAAGTCACAAGTTCATTCTAACTTTCCTGGAGCAAATTGTCTATCACAGTCTGTAACATGTAACGGTGTTCACATGTTATATACCATATATGTGATCAGCAGCATGGGGATATTTAGTAGTGGTTCAACCAGATGAGTGGGAGTTCTTTGTTTCTTAAGTCCTGTTAGTTTTGTCGTATCACCTAACATTTTGGATTTAGCATCCACTTATCAGGGAGACCATGTACCGTTTGTCTCTTCGTTCTTGGCTTACCTCGCTCAACATGATTCCTTCTAGCTCCATCCATTTCCCTGCAAATGCCATTATTTTGTCATTTCTAATGGCTGCATAATATTCCATTGTGTATAGATACCACAATTTTTGGATCCATTCATCTGTGGTGGGTGCCTATGTTCTTAGAAGTGAAGTATATCTAATCATAGTATCAACTTCAAATAGTACTTAATTCATATGGTTGTGAAGATTAATTGGATTATACATGTAAAGTGCTTAAAAGATTGGCCAGCAGGGGGCTGGGAAGGTAGCTCAGTGGTAGAGTGCTTGCCTTGCATGCATGAGGCCCTGGGTTTGATTCCTCAGCACCACATAAGCAAAAAGAAAAAAGCCAGAAGTGGCGCTGTGGCTCAAGTGGTAGAGTACTAGCCTTGAGCTGAAGAGCTGAGGGACAGCGCCCAGGCCCAGAGTTCAGGCTCTATGACCCGACCTGATTGGCCAGCAGGGGTTGGGGGAGTGAGTGAAGAAAGAGAAGATCTCCACCACCTTGGACAGGAATGCAAAATTAAGACAGCCGTTATGGAAAACAGTGTGGAGGCTCCTTAAAACAACTAGAACGAGAACCACCATATGACCTTGCAATCCTGTTCCTGAGTATATTTCCAAAGCAATTGTTGTCAGTACATGGAAGAACCATCTGCACTCACATGATTATCACCAAACTTTTCATGATGGCCCAGCTACAGTACCAACCGAGGTATCCATGGATGGGTCAACGAACATAGAAAACTTTCATAGACACAATGGAATATTATTCAGGCACAAAAAAGCAAGCCTAGATGACATAATGTTAATGAATCATCAATCTTATAAAAGTAGAGAGTAGAAGAGTGGTTACCAGAGGCTGGGAAGGGAGGAAGGGTGGAAGGGGAGGCAGAGATAGAGAAGGTAGTGCACAAGTACAGAGGTTAGTTCATAGAAGAAATAACTTCTTATATTCTGTAGCACAGTAAAGTAATGGAGGTTGACAATTGTATTTCAAAACTGCAAGTAGGGAGGATTTTGTGTGTTCTCAACACACAGAAATGTTGTTCACAGTGGCAGATGTGTCAGCCACTCAGAGCTTACCATTATACATTATCCATGTATACTGAAATATCACACCAGATCCCATAAATACATACAACTATTATGTCAGTAAAAAAACAGTTCAGCCTGGGGCTGGTGGCTCATGCCTATAATCCCAGCTACTCAAGAAGCTGAGTAGCTAAGGGTTATGATTTGAAGACAGCTTGGGCAAGAAAGTCCATGAGATTCCTATCTCCGGGCTGGGAAGGTGGCTCAGTGATAGAGTGCTTGCCTTGCATGCATGAGGCCCTGGGTTCGATTCCTCAGCACCACATTAGCAGGAAATAAAAAGCCGGAAGTGGCGCTGTGGCTCAAGTGGTAGAGCGCTAGCCTTGAGCTGAAGAGCTGAGGGACAGCGCCCAGGCCCAGAGTACAGGCCCCACGACTGGACCCAAAAAAAAAAAAAGAGATTCCTATCTCCAATTCATTCCTAAAACGGAAATGGAGCTGTGGCTCCAAGTGGTAGAGTACTAGCTTTTTGCAAAATGACTCAAGTACAGCACCCAGGCCCTGAGTTCAAGCCCTGTGACCAAAAAAAGAAAGAAAGAAAAAGTACAAAGCACATAGTAAGTGCCTCATAAATGGTGGCTATTATTACATCTCATATCACTTATTAGATTATCTATTTAACATTTTTCCTTAAATGGACACATGATTTCACTATTTTAAAGGAAACTTACTTCTGTACATATAAAATCAATAAAACACCATTTATAGGTGGAAACTGTAAAGATAAACATAAATCAATATTATTATTATTATTATTATTTTTTTTTTTTTGTCGGTCGTGGGGCTTGAACTCTGGGCCTGGGCACTGTCCCTCAGCTCTTCAGCTCAAGGCGAGTGCTCTACCACTTGAGCTACAGTGCCACTTCCGGTTTTCTGGTGGTTTATTGGAGATAGGAGTCTCATGGTCTCTCCTGCCCGGGCTGGCTTTGAACTGCGATCCTCAGATCTCAGCCTCCTGAGTAGCTAGGATTACAGGCGTGAGCCACCAACGCCTGGCTATAAATCAATATTATTAAATTGTTACTTTTTTTTTCTTTTCATGGCGGTGTTGTTCTAAGACATGGTCCCCCTGTTTATTGCACTTATCCCAGGCTGGGGTGCGTGTGTGTGCGTGCGTGCGTGTTTGTGTGTGTGTGTGTGTGTGTGTGTGTGTGTGTGTGTGTGTGTACTGGGGTTTGAACTCAGGGCTTCACGTTCTTGCTTGGCTTTTTCATTCAAAGCTGGTGCTCTACACTTGATTCACAGCTCCATTTTGGGCTTTTTGCTGCTTAATTGGAGAGAAGAGTCTCATGGATGTTCTGGCCTGGGCTACCTTTGAACTGTGTTCCTGCTCAGATCTCAGCTTCCTAAGAAGCTAGGATTACAGGCGTGTGCCAGCAGCATCGGGCTATATGGGACACTTTTGAAATTTCTCTCTAAGGGTTCCAGAGGGTCTGAGCCCCATCACTGCCCAGTGGTAACTTACTACCCCACACTTTTATGGGCTTTCCTCTCTTCCTCAGTTCACCATTCTCACTGGGAATTCTGGGATCACTTCCCAGATAAATTTCAGACACATGAATCTTTGCCTCATTATAGATGCTTTTAGGAAAACCCCAACTATGTCACAATTTTAAATTATCTGTTCTTTTGCAGGATCGAATTCTAGGGCCTCATGAATACTAGGCAAGGGCTCTACTACTTGTGCTATGCCCCCATGCTTTTTGTGTGTATTTTCTTTTTGAGATACAGTCTCATTAAGTTTGCCTTGGCTGGCCTCAAACAGGTTATTTTCCAGGCTCTGCCTCCAAGTAAGCTGGGATTATAGAAGTGAACCACTAAACCCAGGTGGTTTTAAATTTCTCATGATAGGATGAGTTATCATCAGGAAGGTAGATTCCAGTTTATTGGAGCTATCAAGAAATGGCTGAGAGGGCTGGGAAGGTGGCTCAGTGGTAGAGTGCTTGCCTTGCATGCATGAGGCCCTGGGTTCGATTCCTCACTACCACATAAGCAGAAAAAGCCGAAAGTGACGCTGTAGCTCAAGTGGTAGAGTGCTAGCCTTGAGCTGAAGAGCTGAGGGACAGCGCCCAGGCTCAGAGTTCAGGCCCCACAACTGGCAAAAAAGAAAAAAAGAAATGGCTGAGTCTGGGGCTGGTGGCTCATACCTATAATCCTAGCTACTCAGAGAGGCTGAGATCTGAGAATCAAGGTTCAAAGCCAGCCAGGCCAGATAAATGCAAGAGATTCTTATCTCCCGTTAAGCAGCAAAAAGCTGCAAGAGGTGTGTTTCAAGTGGTAGAGTGCCAGCCTTGAGCAAAAAAACAAAAAAGCTTAGGGACACTGCCTAGGCCCTGAGTTCAAGCCCTAGAACCAGCAAAAAAATAAAGAATAAAAGGTTGAGAATGTCTAATGGAGATTTATGAGTCAGGGAGACTCCAGTATATGGACATTTTGTATTTACCCTTTTGACTTCGGGTCCTTTTAGATTCTGTATCAAACCCCAATCTATGGCTCACATCTGGCTCACTGTCTATTCCTACATTGTCTGAGACCTAGAAGGAATTTTAGATTTCTTAAACAGTTGAGAAGTAAGTTAGAACCACAGTTCAAAACATGTAAAAAAAAAAATTACATGAAACTGGTGGATATGTTGGTGTATGCTAATAGTCCCTGCTTCCTGAAAAGCTGAGGGAGATGGCTGGACCCTAAAAGTTCCAGAAGACCTTGGTAACATAGTGACACTCCAACTCAGGTAAGTAATCTAAGTTTGGGGCTGCAGGCGTAGCTTAGTGGTACAATGCTTGCTCAGCATGGAGAAGGACCTGAATTCAATCCCTAGAATGGCAAAAAACCATTTTAAGCCCTTCTTCTAATGATATGAAACAGACTATGGCTTACATGTCCTCTATGGCTGCTGATACCCTACAGCGGCAGAGTTGAATAGTCACAACTGAAACCACATCATCTTGAAGTCGAAAATATTTACTGCAGGGTCCTCTATGAGAGAGACAGAGAGAAAAAGAGAGACAGAGACAGAGACAGAGAGACAGAATGAAGACAGAGTATTGGTTCGGGGGTTTGAACTCAGGGCTTTACACTTTCACCTGGCTTTTTCATTCTAGGATGGTACTGAACAACTCGAGCCACTCTTCCACTTCTGCCTTTTTGCTGGTTAATTGGAGTTAAGTGTGTATGAATCTTTCGGCCTAGGTTGGCTTAGAACCACAATCCTCAGATTTCAGCCTCCTAAGTAGCTTGAATTACAGGTGTGAGCCACCAGAACCCAGATATACCAAGTTTTTTAGTTTACTGCTTCCTGTTCAAGCTCATTCTCCTGAAGAGACAAGTAGTCCATTCAGGCCTGGTTGTTCTGGGGGAGGGGCAGGGAGGATGACAATTCCAGCAAGAGCTTTCCATTTCCTTCTTTTACCCTGACCATATAATGACTTCGGTAGGTGTCTTGGGCTCTTCCATTGAGACTGCATCTCCTGCCATCTATACCAGGAAGAGAGATCCTTTCTTGGCACTAGGACTAGTATTTCTTCAATATAATTTTTTTGCTATTATTAAGGTGTTGATCTGGGGGTTACAATTTCCTAAGTCAGGTAATGGGTACATTTCTTTTGGGGGGGGGGGACAATGTCAGTGCTTCCTTCACTTTATTATTACTTTAGAAAGAATATAAATTCCCCCTTTCCCCCCATGGTCCACTGCTGTCCCAAGTTTTCTTCTCCGATTCAATCCTCAGATCTCAACCTCCTGAGAAGCTAGGATTTCAGATGTGAGCCACCAGTGCCTGCCTTGTTCCAACTGTGCAGCCATGCTCAATGCATCTGCCAGTGTTTGTTTACCAAGTATTCATACACCCAAACCAAACCTCCATGTAGGCCCATGTCCTGAGATCTGACCCAAATGTCTGCTCAATATTAGATTAACATGACCAGTGGGGTTATAGCAGTGTAACTTTGAGCAAGTTGTTTAGTGGCATGGGGCATCATTTTCATCATCTGTTAAAGGCAGAAACAAGTTCTGTTCAGCCTGCCAGGATCACTGTGCAATCAGGTGAAATGAGAGGGGCCCACAAAACACACCCTGCCCCAGCATGAGGTCAAAGGTATTATGACTGCACCTTTGATCTCCACACTAGCTCACCAAGAGTTCCCTGATCTTGCCCCATTCTGGTCTACCTCCATGCCTTCGCACCTGCAGCACCACCATATTCTTCCCCCTGCCTCTCACCTGGTAGACCAACACACAGCCTTGTTCTATGTGTGTCTCAGTTTAAAGACTTTCTTCTGAAGCCTGGTGCCAGTGGATCATGCCTGTAATCCTAGCTAATCAGGATGCTGAGATCTGAGGATCATAGTTCAATGCTCGTCTGGGCAGAAAAATCCCTGTGAGATTTATATCTCCAAATTAACCACTCAACAACAACAACAACAACAACAACAGAATGCTGAAGTGGCACTGTGGCTCAAAGTGGTAGAGCTCTAGCCTTGAGTAAAAGAGCTCAGCAACACTGCCCAGGCTCTGAGTTCAAGCCTAATGACTGATTAAAAAACAAACAAAAAATAACAAAAAAACAACTTTCTTGGGGCTGAGAAAGTGGCTCAGTGGTAGAGTGCTTGCCTTGCATGCATGAGGCCCTGGGTTCAATTCCTCAGTACCACATAAGCAGAAAAAGCCAGAAGTGGCGCTGTGGCTCAGGAAGCTGAGAACTGAAATCACAGTTCAAAGCCAGCCCAAACAGGAAAGTCCGTGAGACCCTGGTTTAAACAGCAAAAATCTGGAAACGGAGGTATGGCTCAAGTGGTGGAGCACCAGTCTTAAGCAAAAAAATCTGTGGGACAATGTCCAGAACCTGAGTTCAAGCCACAGTACTAGCACGGGTGTGT
The DNA here is from genome assembly GCF_019054845.1 of Dipodomys spectabilis. NCBI lineage: Eukaryota > Metazoa > Chordata > Mammalia > Rodentia > Heteromyidae > Dipodomys > Dipodomys spectabilis. Next base: position 65,266 of record NW_024870807.1, on the reverse strand, counting down.
GTGTGTATGAGTGTGTGTGTGTGTGTGTGTGTGTGTGTGTGTGTGTGTGTGTGTGTGTATGTGGAAGGAGTGTCTTGGAAATAATAACTACTTTTTCTTATCCTCTCTCATTCATTAGAATGTGAGTTCCAACCCTACTGCATTGTTGGTGGGAGTGTAAACTTGTTCAACCACCTTGGAAAGCAGTATGGAGGTTCCTCAAAAGACTCCACATAGAGCTCCCCTATGACCCAGCAATCCCACTTTTGGGCATTTACCCAAATGATCACAAACAAGGACATACTAAAGCTACCAGCACAACTATGTTTATCACAGCATTATTCACCATAGCTAAGATATGGAACCAACCCAGATGCCCCTCAGTAGATGAATGGATCAAGAAAATGTGGTATCTATACACAATGGAATTCTATGCCTCCATCAGAAAGAGTGACACCAGCACATTTGTTAGGAAATGGAAAGACTTCGAAAAAATTATATTAGGTGAAGTAAGCCAGGCGTAAAGAAACACAGGTCCCGGGCTGGGAAGGTGGCTCAGTGGTAGAGCCCTTGCCTTGCATGCATGAGGCCCTGGGTTCGATTCCTCAGCACCACATAAGCAGAAAAAAAAAAAAAAAGCTGGAAGTGGCACTGTGGCTCAAGTGGTAGAGCACTAGCCTTGAGCTGAAGAGCTGAGGGACAGCGCCCAGGCCTAGAGTTCAGGCCCCACGACCAGACCAAAAAAAAAAAGAAACACAGGTCCCTTATTTGCAATAACTAGTATATGTCTAAGGCAATCAGAAAAGATCAAAAGCTATGTACATATAACCATTTAAGATGATGCTAAGCGAAATGAACCTCAAGATAGGGACACAAGAGTTTTTATCTTTTTTGTTGTTGTTTTTAATGTACTTATAATGTATGCTAAGCAACATGAACCTCAAGATAGGGACACAAGAATTTTTATCTTTTTTGTTGTTGTTTTTAATGTACTTATAATGTACGGTGTGATTTTTTTTGTTGTTGCTTCTTTTGAATGTTCTTCCCTCCTGGCATAACCCCTGTTTTCACTGTATTTGATTCTGGTGTCCTGCATCTTATATATACATTTTTCTAATTTGGGGAGGGGAAGAGAAATAACAAAATGCTGAAATAAGGATACAGTTTGACCCATTGTAACAATGAGATATATAACACACTATGTAGAAAACGAACTTTATAAGTTTGCAGAGGGAGGGCGGGGAGAAGTTGGGGAAGGGGGGAGTGGAGGGATGGTAGGGGAAAAACAAAGGAGGGGGTAACAATGCTTAATAGGAAGTATACTCATCACCTTACTCATGTAACTGTAACCCCTTTGTACAGTATCATTACAATAAAAAATTAAAAAAAAAGAATTTGAGTTCCCAGAGACTGCAGCATGTACTTCTGTCTTAAGCACCATTTTCTCTCACAGTAAGTCCTCAATAATAAACATATTTCCAAGGAGGGAAGTAAAATGTTTCCAATCAGTGGAAACCAGTGTGTGTTCATGACCATGACAGCTAGTCTTAGAGAGACACATGACAGAGGGGCTCAGATATGGGATCTGCCTATTGTTAGATAATCCTCATCCAGTTCCTGGGCCTCTTAGAAACTCAGCTTCTTCACCTCCCAAAAGGTGAAAATATAGAACTACTAGCACTTAAGTTATTAGATGGGGTACTTAGATAAACTACTCATAATCTTGTAGGTTTTGCTGCCAGCCACCTAAAGTGGCAATTAATGGAAAGCATTTAGTAGTAGTGTTCATTTTGCATACTTCCTGAAGTAATTCTTAAGAGTTTTTTTTTGTTTTTTGTTTTTTTAAACAAAGCTGGGCTCCTGTGGCTCATGCCTGTAATCCCAGCTGGAGAAGTTTAAGATCTGAAAATCATGGTTCAAAGTCAGGCAGGCAGGAAAGTCCATGAGTCCGTGATCTCCAATTAACCACCAAACCCCAGAAGTGGACCTATGGCTCAAGTGGAGTGCCAGCCTTGAGCAAAAAAGCTAAGGGATAACACCCAGGCCCTGAGTTCAAGTCTCAGTATGGACACACACACACACACACACACACACACACACACACACACACACACACACACGAGTTTTTACAAGATCACAGTCATTTTGCTGATGAGGAAAACTCATCTGAGGGTGGTCCAGTAAGTTGTCCAAGGCTGTGAATCAGAAAGGGTTGAGTCTGGGGCTTCCAGCCCAGAAAGTCACACTCTGCTGTTATACAAAATTGAAGGGGTCAACTGGGACCTGGGGGGCTCACCTCTGTAATCCTAGCTACTCAGGAGGCTGAGATGTGAGGCTTGAATACAGCCCAGGCAGGAAAGTCCTTGAGACTCTTGTTTCCAATAAACTACCAAAAATGGGGGGTTGGGGGAGGGGGAAGGAAGTAGACACAGCTCAAGTGGTAGAGAGCTAGCCTTGAGCAAAAAAGCCCAGGAACAGTCCCTAGGCCCTGAGTTCAAGCTCCAAGACCAACACAAATTACAAGAGTAATAGTCCAGGTCCTAAACTCTGAACTTCTCTGGCATGTGGGTGAGACAGAAAGCCCTCCTTTTCTCCAATGCATCCAAGAATGTGTCAGGGCTGGGAAGGTGGCTCAGTGGTAGAGTGCTCACTTAGCATGCATGAGGCCCTGGGTTGGATTCCTCAGTACCACATACACAGAAAAAGCCAGAAGTGGTGCTGTGGCTCAAGTGGTAGAGCAAAAAGAAGCTCTGGAACAATGCCCAGGCCCTAAGTTCAAGTCCCAGGACTACCCCTCGCTCCCCCTACCCCCCAATAGGTTTCCCATTCCACCCATCCTTTTGTCCCCTCCACGCTGGAGTTCCACCATTCAGAACCAACCTGCGTGGGGTGCTGGCTGGTCACCTGGGTTTGACAGCTCAAAGGCAGAAGTCTGGCTTGGTTAAGAGAGGCAGCAGCAGCTACTGCATACTGGATTGCATCGAACATCTGCTTTTCTTTTTTCAAGGGTCCTCAGATTAGGACACGAGCCGGATTCCCCCGAGAAGTTTCAGTCTCCCGCACACCCCCCCAATCCAGAACAATTATATATCCGAGTCTCTGGAGAAGGGGGAACCCCGATATCTGCATGCCTTGGTGTCCCGCACCTCCCCCACCTCTCCCCAAGCAATGCCATTGCACACCCAAGTTTGCGAAGTTGTGCTGCAGACCTGGCGGGACTCTGACCACAGGCCTAGCATGGGGGTGGAGGGGTGGGGCGCTTTCGACCCCAGGAACTCCATCCTGCTCTGGGGGACCTGCTGTGCGGAGTTTGGGGCGTTGCTTTCCCGAGGCCGAGCTCCTGGAGAATGTCTGCCCCTAGGCCCAGCTCTCAGGAACCTCAGGCAACACCACGTGTGACCGCACCGACTCCTCTGGCTTCCTCTGCAGATCGCAAGCAATGCCTCGCCCGCCTCTCCCCCCCAGCCCCTCCCCCGGCCGCCACGCTGCCCACCCCAACCTCAGAGATTGCCGGGACACGCCCGGGGCGCAGGAATCCTACCTTGGCTGCGAGCGCTGCCCTCTCTCTCCCCAGCTCCGTGGGTGTCTGGCCTGCGCCCGGGGAGCCGCCCGCTAGTGCGCAGGCGCCACCTAGTGGACACGGGGCGGCCACGCGGGCACCCGGGGCCGGGGAGGTGGGAAGCGCGCGGGGCGGAAATGCGAACCACGGGCTCCCCACGTGGGCGGCTTTCCAACCCGCCGCGAGCCCGGGGGGCGCAGATCCGGACTGGGAGGGCCCCCCTTCACCTCTAGGGGGGCACTGGGACCCGAGCTAGCTCGACTTTCCCTCCTGGGCGTGTAGGAGCAGCCAGGCCTTGGCCCCTGGCCTGGAAATCCACCCTGGGATTTCATCTTAATTGTATGTGCTTTTGATTTTCCTGGCTGGGGTCCGGGGTCTTTTCTTCCACCCAGCAACCTCCAAGACAGCCCGATCTGGCACGGCTTCCCGTTTGAAGATGCCAGGGGCACCGGAGCAGGCTCGGTGCTGTCCCTCCCCAGCCCTGGGAATCTTTCCCCCAGCAGCCGCGCTTTCTTCGTGCCACTTCCCCCGCTTTGCCCTTCTACCTCATTTTCTGCGTTCTCTGGGGCTGAACTTCGGCAGACACCTGGCGGTGTGCGTGCCGGAGCAGGGCCCGGGAGACACAAAGAGGAGCTGCAGGGGGTGGCCGCCCCGGTGTCGGTTCCCACTGGGGCATTAGCATTGCTTTGGACGGGGCTTTCCGGGTCCCGGAGGTCATTTAGCATCTCTGACTCCGAGGTGCCCACTGCCGGGGGCCCCTCCCAAACCCCGGCCATCTCCAGCGTCTCCCAGGTTCAGGGACTGTGTCCGAGGCTGACACCTCATTAGCTGATAATTAAGATCAGATGACGCTTGAAGTGTCACGCCCGCCGAAGTTCCATTGCCAGACTGGGGTTTGTTTTTTTTTTTTTTTGCTTCGTTTTTGTTTTCTCCCTTGTGGGTCATGGTGCTTGAACTCAGGACCTGGGTGCTGTCCTTGAGTATTTTCTCTCTAGGCTAGCTCTCCACCACGTTGAGCCACAGTGCCACTGCCGGTTTTCTGGGTGTTTAATTGGAGATAAGATCTCAGGGACTTTCCTGCCACCAAAAGGCTGGAAGCTGAGCTGTGGTTCAAGGGGAAGAAGCTAAGGGACAGCCACGCCCCGAGTTCAAGTCCCAGTACTGGATGGTGCGCGTGTGCCCGCGCGCGCGCGCACACACACACACACACAAAGTGGTGTCTTTAATATGTTCACATTTCATTTATTCATTGGACAAGTACTACTATGTGCTGGACAGTTTTTTTTTTACTCAATAGTGTAGTATATATGAACACATTCCCTTCCCCTGAGGCCCAACCCAGATCCCAGTCAAATTCTACCTCAGAGTTAAATCTCAGCCCAGGATTAACAATTACCCCCTCCCACCTCCCCCACTCCCCCAAATATTCTGCAATTGAGTTCTATAGGGTTCCGTACAGAATCTGAAAGAAAGACCTGGAGACCGCTGCTTGTGGTGCAAAGTTGTTTGCAGGAATCTCTGCTCTGGATCCAGCAGTTGATTTCATGTCCTTGGGGGAGGGGAGTACGGGCCACAGTTGCCACTGGAAATTTGAGATCATTTGTGAAAGGGCAGCCTGGGCCATCCAGCCATCACCCCAAAGCCAGAAGCTGATAGTCTGTGATCTCCAGCTCCCCATACGGGTGCCTACTGAATCTCTGCACTCTCTCTCTCTCCTGGCCTAACCTGGCCAAAGTGAACGTCAAGGTCAGAGAAGGGACAGGAGGAGAGATATATCCCCTAGAAGGGCAAGAGGATAGTGGACAGAGTAAGGGTGTCACTAATCCCCTGCCACTCTGTCAGTGACAGAGGCCAGTGTCGGCTCACCCCTTGCTAGCTGGTGCCAGGTGAAGGTAAATAGGTCAGGGAGGTGCTGACAGCTCCTGGCAAGTACCAGCTGGCTCATAACTTCCCATTCTTCTACTTTTAAGTGCATCTGAGTCACTTCCACACACACACACACACACCCTGGCTCAGTCCAAGAAATAGCTTCTTCCCCAACCACCAGGAACCAAAGCAAGCCTGGACAAAGTCCGGAGATTATAATCTCCTCCCTCAGCAGGGATTCTGATGCATGGTCGAATGAGGTCAGTGGCTTCCTAGTGACTTTCTCCAGGTTCTTTCCCAGCATTTTGCCCATTCTACTATCTACAGTATTGGGGAAACTGCAGAGTTCTCAAGTCTATTTTTCCCTGTTGGTTGGTTCTTTGAAGGACAGTTCAGTATTGTATAGGTAAAAGTAGCGACTAGAATAATTTAAAAAAAAATTGTTGTTGTTGTTGGTTGAAGAGCTTGAGCTTGGGGCCTGAGTGCTGTCTTTGAGCTCTATTGTTCAGGGCTAGTCCTCTACCATTTTAAGCACAGCAGTACTTCCCGTATTCTGGTAGTTAATTGGAGATAAGGGTCTCACCGACTTTCTGGGCTAACTTTGAACTGAGATCCTCAGATCTCAGCCTCCTGAGAAGCTAGGATTATAGGTATGAGCCACCAGCACCCCGCCAAGATGAAATCTTTATGCTGTCTTAGACACTGAGAATTTTAGATGATTGACTATTGAATCCTCATAACAGTAACAACAGTTATTTTCCTCAATTCACCAGTGGGGGGAAAAAAAAAACTTATAACCAGACACTGGTGATTTATTCCTATAATTCTAGCTACTGGGGAGGATTCTCGTCCAAAGCCAACCTGAGCAGAAAGTCCATTCACATTTATCTCCAATTAAGCACCAAAAAAGCAGGAAGTGGGCTGAAGTGGTAGAGTACCAGCCTGAGGTAAAAAAGCTAAGGGACAGAGCTCAGGTCCTGAGTTCAAGCCCCAGTATCAACATAAACTTTCTCACACACAGAAACTGACATGACATTTAAGCAACTTGGCTGAGGTACAGGAGGGAAATAGTGACTGGAATCTGCATCACTGGATCCCAGAACACATGCCTAGACAAGGCTCTCCTACTTACTGAGCATCTACTTAGTAGCTCCCACTTTGTAGGTGTGGGATATGTTGGACCATGCACTCTCGTTTTTATCTCTTTTGCTTTCTTATTCTACCCTTGTTTCTGAGTTTCTTTCTTTTTTTTTATGGTACTTTTTTGTTTATTGATTTGTTTTTTGGTGCAGTTACTGGGGCTTGAACTTAGAGCCTTGAACTCTTGCTTCAATTTTTGCTCAAGGCTGATGTGCTACCATGTAAGCCACACCTTCACTTCTGGTTTTGTGTTGGTTAATTGGAGATGGTGGGGGGGGGGGGGGGTGGGGAGATGGGAAGGGATGGGAAGGGGAAACAAAGGAGGAGGCTACAATGCTTGATAAGAAATGTACTCATTGTTAGGTTTTTTCAAAAGAGGTAGCCAAGTAAGAACAGCAGAACGCACTTGGCATTCAGGTAAGGGGTAGGTTTATTCAGTAGACCTGCTGGGACTAGGCAAGGTTGGCACTCCACGTGGCTGGGAAAGAGAGAGAGTGGGAAAGAGAGGAAAGAGAGAAGAAAGAGCTAGAAAAGAGCAGAGAGAGCAGAGAGAGCTAGACAAGAACAGAGAGAGCCAGTCTGGGCCTGTACTAGGCCTTATGTAGGGTATGGGCGGAGAAAGGTATGGCCACACCAAATTCAGATGTGACCTCAGCAGATGCAGATGTGACCTCTTCCAGGTGTCCCAGTTGCCTAGGTAACGCAGGTACTGGGTGGAGACTTTGCTGCAAGGAGGGTGGAGTCTGCTAGCCATCCAGGAGCAGACTTTACACTCATTATCTTGCCCATGTAACTGTAACCCCTCTGTACAGTATTTTCACAATAAAAAAATATAAAATAAAAATAAAAAAGAGTCTCATGAGTACTTTTCTGCCCCTGCTGGCTTTGAACCTAATTTCCTAGCTATATTCTCAAAGGTGACCTATTTTTTTCAGTAAGAAATGGTGTATGTCTTGTAGAGTGATGCTCCATTTAAAAGGTGAGATTACTTCATTGGCCAAAGTGAATGGTGCTAGAAATGGGGGGCATAGGCAGAATGATATGAGGACCTGAGTCAAAAGAGATTTAGACAAGGAAGGAGTCAAAGAGATCAAGGGGAAGGGGGCCTGAAGCCCATCCGAGGCAGTGCATTGGGTCCTGGGGGCCTGGCCCTGAGGATTGAATGACAACTTGACTTTGCTTTGGGATGGTGGTGGGTGGTCATAGTGTATCTAAGATTGACTGAAGCCCTAGTCACTACCTGGTCTGGGACTGTGCCTACAAACTCTCTCAGATATTAGGAGCTACAATGGCAGGACAACACCGATGCTGAAGCATGTTCCATGTACTCAGTGGAAAAGTTCCAGGAAGCCTGGTGCTAGTGGTTCATGCCTGCAAGTCGAGCTACTCAGGAGGCTGAGATCTGAGGATCACAGTTCAAAGCCAGCATGAGCAGAAAAGTACCCGTGAGACTCTATCTCCAATTAACCGTTGGAAACGTAAAAGTGGAGTTGTCTCTCTAAACGGTAGAGTGCTAGCCTTGAGCAAAAGAGCTCAGGGACAGGGCCCAGGCCCTAAGTTCAATTCCCACAACTGATGTTAAACAAAAAAAAAGACCCAGGAGACAGCTATTATTATGAGTGTGTTTTCCAGATGGAAAAACTGCCTCAGAGCTGCTGAGCCCGAAACTGAAGCCGCACGGCAGGCTCAGTGTGGAGTCACATTTAGTCCCATGCCTCTTTCATGCTGAATGTAACCATGACCGTGCTGCCGCCCCACAATTGACTGGCAGAATAGATGGAACCCCCCAGACAGAAATTGGTATTTCTTCATTTTTCTCCCTGTTGTCCTTTTTGCCAGTCCTGGGGCTTGAACTCAGGGCCTGAGCACCTTCCTTGAGCTTCTTTTTGCTCACTCTACCACTTGAGCCACAGGGCTACTTCCAGCTGTTCTGTGTATGTGGTACTGAGGTCTTGAACCCAGGGCCTCCTGAATGCTAGGCAAGCCCCCTACAAATAAGCCACATGCCCAGCCATGTCCTTTCTTTCTCTAGCTGTGAATACTCTGCGTCTCCCTTCCAGGAAACCACACCTTGGGCTCTGTTTAGCTTTTGTTTTCTTTGTTTTGTTGTGCCTGTACTAGGGCTTGAATTTAGAGTCCAGCACTCACCCGCAGCTTTTTATTTACTTTCTGTTTTCCCCCTGCCAGTCCTGGGCTTGAACTCAGGGTACATGCTCTGTCTCTGAGCTTCTTTTGCTCAAGGCTAGTGCTTTACCACTTAAGCCACAGCTCTACTTGGTAGTTTATTGGAGATAAGAGTCTCAAAGTCTTTCCTGCCTAGCCTGGCTTCTAACTGCTATCCTCAGCTCTGAGCCTCCTAAGTAGCTAAGATTACAGACTTGAGTCACTGGCACTGAGCTTCCTTCAGCTTTTTGTTTGCTTGTTCTTGCTCGATTCTAGCTTTTTGCTGATTAACTGGAAATAACAGTCTCTGGACTTCCTCTCTACGTTGGCTTTGAACCTCGATCCTCAGGTCTCAGTCTCCTAAGTAGCTAGAATTAATAGATGTAAACCACAGATTCCCAGCACACGTCTTCTATTTTCATTGTAATGGTTCTCCATGAAAAAGCATCCTGCCATAGCACAATTTATTGCAAGGTTTTGCCTGTCTCAACAGTTTCTATGTGCCTCATTTTTTTCAGAACTGAGGCTTAAACCCAGGATTCATGCATGCTAAGCAAGTGCTGTACCTCTCAAGCAAGGCCCCCAGCCCCAATCTTGTGCCCTTAGAGAGCAGGATCTGTGTGGTTTGTGCTAGAGAACTCTGTTCCTCTCTTGTCAGCTGTACTCCACTCTGCTTTGTGTCTTCAAAGCTGACCGAAATGAACAACTTTCAGGTGTTACTTCTACTATGTCCACTAGCTTCAAGTTGGGTTTGGCTAAGAGAGGCACCCAGGAGAGAACAGAGGGATAGAGGAGCAAACTTGGGGTGTTTTTTGTTTTGGTTTGGTTTTTTTGGTCGATCGTGGGGTTTGAACTCTGGGCCTGGGCGCTGTCCCTCAGTTATTCAGCTCAAGGCGAGCGTTCTACCACTTGAGCTACAGCGCCACTTCCGGTTTTCTGGTAGTTTATTGGAGATAGGAGTCTCATGGTCTCTCCTGCCCGGGCTGGCTTTGAACCTCGATCCTCAGATCTCAGCCTCCTGAGTAGCTAGGATTACAGGCGTGAGCCACCAGCGCCCGGCAAGCTTGGGGTGTTTATGTGTGCCATCTCTTCTTCTGGGGTACCTTGGGTTGACTGCTCACTTGACTTTCAGTCATGGTTGCAGGATAATGGAGCTCTCTCTGGTTCTCAAACTGGGACACTTCACTGGGAAAGTTATGATCCTATAAACTGTGATATGGGGCTTTTTGTACAATGCTGAAGATCTAAAGTAAAGAGTAAGTGTTAGGAAAATGGAGGAGAATGGGACAGGAATAGACTGGACTCGATAGTAAACAGGCTAGGACTGTTTATTGCCAGTGAGGGACACAGACCTTCCCACAGATTTGGAGGTTGTACAAGGGACTAGATTTGGGGCCAGGTTTATATAGGTCTTAACAAGGAAGCAGAACATAAAAAAATAGGCTATGGGGCTGGGAAGGTGGCTCAGTGGTAGAGCGCTTGCCTTGCATGCCTGAGGCCCTGGGTTTGATTCTTCAGCACCACATAAGCAAAAAGAAAAAAGCCGGAAGTGGCGCTATGGCTCAAGTGGTAGAGCGCTAGCCTTGAGCTGAAGAGCTGAGGGACAGTGCCCAGGCCCAGAGGTCAGGCCCCACGACCGGACCCCCCCCCCCCCAAAAAAAAAATAAGCTATGGCCTCTTGGGAGCCAAGGACAGTGTCTTTGGCCAGGCCCAGAGTGAAATGCTCTACCTGGGGTGAAGGGGCTTTCAGCTAAGGGACCTGCCTGTGGACAAGCATGTAAGTGGGCACCTGCTGTTTTGTTTGATCTAGGGGAATAAGGCAGGAGTCAATCCTTCATATTCCATCTTTAGATACATAAAAAGATTGGGCTGAGCTGGGTGCCAGTGACTCATGCCTGTAATCCTAGCTACTGAGGAGGCTGAGATCTAAGGATCCAGATTCAAAGTCAGCCTGGGCAGGAATGTCCATGAGACTCTGATCTTCAATAAACCACCAGAAAACCAGAAGAGGCACTGTGGCTCAAGTGGTAGAGCGCTAGCCTTGAGCTGAGAGGCTCAGGGACAGTGTCCAGGCCCAGAGTTCAAGCTCCATGACTGACCAAAAAAAAAAAAAGATTGGGCCTAGAGGGAAGAGGTAAATCCCTACATTCGAAACCCTGAAGGGGTTTACAAGGTTGAGGGATACATGGTCTTTTCTGGCTACCTCCTGCTGGCATGGGGGCATTGAGGAGTCGCTGGGGTCAAGGTCTTCAGGGTCCAGGTTTGCGCTGGGTAGGGCAGGGCAGTGTAAGTGAACCTTCTGGTTCTCTGCAGTGATAGGATGGCCTTGCCTTACTTAAAGAAAAACCTTTGAAAAAGGTTAAGATCAGGCAAAAGGTTGACTAGGTGGCAGGACTGGTTTATATGAATGACACAGGAAAACATACCCTGGGCACAAGCCAGAAAAGTTGATTTGGAGCATAAGCCCAGTCGTATGTAGCCCGTTACAGGGAAGGAGGATTTTCCATGCAACTAGACTGGGGGCAGGAGAGGAGTGTGTAGGGTTTCTGATGATTAGATAGGGGCGAGCATGGTAGACTAGTAAAGAACAAGCAGTCAGAAGCTAGGGCTGGATTGGAGTGGTTAAGGGCTCAGTGAGAGGCCTTGATCATTTCCTGTAACTGGACTATACAGTATGGATGGGACATCCATCCTTAAGGTGCTAAGGCAAACTATCCTGAGTCCAAGACTCACTATAAACAGAAGTAGCAGGTAACAAAGGCAAGAATGTAAGTTACTGTCCCGTTAGAAGATAGACAGGTATGGACATTATTTTGTTCTGATCTCCTGGCTCTGGTTAATTTTGAAAGAGTGAGCACTAAGTGACTTCATTTAGGATGTGATACCATTCCCTCTTACTCCAGGACTAGTTTTGTTGCAGGGTGGGGTGGGGTGGGGTCTAGGTGCTTGTTTCTGGGCTGGCTTGTCCCAGTTAGCATTTTTTTTTTTTTGCCAGTCCTGGGGCTTGAACTCCAGGCACTGTCCCTGAGCTTCTTTTGCCACAGCCTTTCTGTTTATATGGTACTGAGGAATCGAACCTACGGCTAGGCAAGCACTCTACTACTAAGCTACATTCCTTGAGCACTTTTACTCAAGGCTAGTACTTTGTCACTTTGAGCCACAGCACCACTTCCAGAATTCTGTTGGTTATTTAGAGATGAGAGTCTCACAGGGATTTTTTTTTTTTTGTCAGTTGTGGGGCTTGAACTCTGGGCCTGGGTGCTGTCCCTCAGCTCTTCAGCTCAAGGCTGAAGCACAGCACCACTTCTAGTTTTCTGGCTTATTGGAGATAAGAGTCTCATGGACTTTCCTGCCCAGGCTGGCTTTAAATCATGATCCTCAGATCTCAACCTCCTGAGTAGCTAGGATTACAGGTGTATCCACCAGCAGCTGGGATTTTTCTGCCCAGGTTGACTTTGAACTGTGGTCCCCAGATTGCCCCCTTATTGAAGTTTGTCTACTGAAATCTGGCCGCACATTATGTAAACAACGGCCACCACTGGCCTAAATTTGGAACCCTGGATTTTACTATTAGTGATTTAAACAATTCTCCAATCTAATGATGAGGGGCCTGAGGTCCCCTACACTCAATCCCTCCTCTACCTCTGTTCCAGAGACCCCCCCCCCACCATCTCTGCTCATCCTGTTCTGCCCACCAAAGTCCTTCTCTGCTATAAGCCACCAGCTACTTCCTCTAGAAAGCTCTTTCCTTGTCTTGTAGCAAGCTCCACCTCTCTCTCTCTCTCTCTCTCTCTCTCTCTGACAACCTCCAGACTGGAGGTCATTTGCCATTACATTGCCTCCGTGCTGAAACCTGGGAGAGGAAAAGCACAAGGAGTAACTGGGCTCCCTCCCTGAGGGGCACCTGCCTCCTTGCTGCCTCTCATGGAGCCTTTCTGCTACCCGCCTTCTCTTTCTGAGGCTTTTCTCTGTTGAGAGTGCAGAACCCTCTGAGCTTACTTTGGGCTAAACAGCTTCATGAAAGACCTCGTGGCCTTTGCCTGCCTAACTGGTGCAAGCCTCCTGGATGGCCACCCTCATGGCTTGAGGTATTATTAGCCCCTTACATAAACCCAGAAAAGGCCTTATTTCTCCTTTATTCTCTCTCCCTCACCCTGTCCCCGGACCCTTGATCTCCAGGCAGGAGGCTCACTGGTTTCCATCTACCACCTAAAAGCCTTCAAGACAAGGCAACCAGCCACATTTTGTGGCAGAGGTGCCCTGACCTGATCTGGGGACTCCAAGAGTTCCTCCCTCCCTTCCTGTCTGTGGGGTCCCAAGGGACTTCAGGAGCTTCTCCCCCTGACACTCCTTAATTAGGACCTTTGGGGACCCTCTCTCCTAATGATTGGGATCCAATCATTTGCCTTCCCCAAACCTTGGGGACACCTGAAGCTGTGGAACAGGTCCTGTAGTTCTACCAAAAGTTTCCAAATTGCCTCCCAGAGACCTATCATTGACTTGCCCACAGCCTATTATTATTATTGTTGTTGTTATTTTGTTGTTGTCGGTCATGGGACTTGAACTCTGGGCCTGGGTACTGTCCCTCACATCTTCAGCTCAAGGCTAGCGCTCTACTACTTGAGCCACAGGCCACTTCTGGTTTTCTGGTGGTTCAGGTTCATTGGAGATAAGAATCTTTTTTTTTTTTTTTGGTCGGCCGTGGGGCTTGAACTCTAGGCCTGGGCACTGTCCCTCAGCTCTTCAGCTCAAGGCGAGCGCTCTACCACTTGAGCTACAGTGCCACTTCCGGTTTTCTGGTGGTTTATTGGAGATAGGAGTCTCACGGTCTCTCCAGCGCTGGGCTGGAGATAAGAATCTTACTGACGCCTGTAATCCTAGCTACTCAGGAGATCTGAGATCTGAAGATCATGGTTCAAAGCCAGCCTGGGTAGGAAAGTCCCTAAGACTCTTATCTCCAAACCACTAGAAAACTGGAAGCTACGCTGTAGCTCAAGCCTTAGAGTGCTCCCCATGAGCTGAAGCGTGCAAGGGACAACTCCCAAACCCAGAGTTCAAGCCCCACGACCCACAAAAAACAACAACAACAAAAAGATCTCACTGACTTCCCTGCCTGAGCTGGCTTCAAACTGTGATCCTCAGATCTCAGCTTCCTGAATGGCTAGGATTACAGGTGTGAACCACCAGTGCCCAGCTATGTTTTTCATTCTTTTCCTTTTCCCTTTTCTTTCCTTTCTTTTCCTCTCCTCTCCTTTCCTTTTGTCCTAGAACTTGTGCTTGAGCTCAGGGCTAGCACTCTACCACTTGAGGTACATCTCCAGTCTGCCATTTTGCTGGTTAATTGGGAATGGAGTCTCACAGACTTTTCAACTTGGGATGTCTTCAAACCTCCATTTTCCAGGTCTCAGCTTCCTGAACCACCAGTATCTGGCTTCTTTTTTTTTTTTTTTTGAGACAAGGCCTTGCTACATAGCCCAGAGTGACCTCAAACTTTTGATCTTCTGGCTTCCATCTCTTGAGTGCTGTGATCCTAGGTATGTGCCGCTATGTCCTACTCCTCCTATAGAGGATCTTTGGGGGGCACAGATTTTAATTTCTTTCAAGTAATGTTACAGTCTGGATTACGACCTTTTCTTAATTGCCAAGGTAACCGTAACTGGAGATAGGATTTTATGAAAGGAATAAGGAAGGAAATAAAATGGAACTTTCTAATCTGATAGGCCTGGTGTCTTTATGTCCTTCAGTATTGAGTGTTGAACCCATGCCTTTCTGCCTGCTACACCAGGGATGTACCACTGAGCTATATCCTCTGCCCCTAGACTGATGTCTTTATAAGAAGAGGAAGGAAGCTGGGTATAGTAAGAAATGCTTATAAATCACAGCACTCGAGGGAGGATTATTTTGAGTTGAAGGAAAGAAAGAAGGAAGCCAGAGAGAGAGGGAAATAAAGAGAAGAGAAAGGGAGAAGAAAAGGGAAGGGAAAGGAATCAAAGGAAGAAGGAAACAAGGGAAGGAAGAAGGAAAGAAAGGGAAGGAAGGAAAAAGTAAAGGAAAGAAAGAGAGAAGAAAGAAAAGAAAGAAAAAAGAGAAAAGGAATGGATGCCAGGATTCTTGATTTCTGAGATTGGAAGGAAGTCCACATGAAGACAAGTGAGAAGGTGGCCATAAAGCCTTCACAGGAACGGAATTTGCTGGAGTCGTGACTATGGGGGTTTAGCCTCCATAACTGTGAGAAAAGAAATGTTTGCTGTGTGAGGCATTTTGGTATGGCTGCCCCAGCCCATGACTATAGGTGAACACCAAACACTAAGTATAATTGTTTTTTTGTTTGTTTGTTTTTTCCCTTTCAATGCTGGGAATCGAACCTATGGCCTTGAGCACACACAGCAAACACTCTCCCACTCTCCCCTTGGCTTATGTGTTTAATTTGATAAGAAACTGTTTCTCCAAAACCTGGATTGCTGCAATCCTATCCGTGTGTGCATTTTTATGTTGATGTGCATGTGTGTGTGTGTGTGTGTGTGTGTGTTGTATCAGTACTGGGAATTGAACTCAGGGCCAGGGTAATCTCTCTTAGATTTTTCTCTCAAGGCTAGCTCTACCACTTGAGCTACAGCTTTCTTTTGCTTGTTAATCAGAGATAAGAGACTCTTAGACTTTCACTTTCCTGCCCCAGCTGGCTCCAAACTGTTATCCTCAGATCTTAGCCTACTTAGTAACCCTGGATTACGAGTGTGAGTCATTGGTGCCGGGCTTAAAATTTTTTTTATTACTACCTTCAACACACACACACACACATACACACTCACTCACACACACACACACAAGCTGAGTGCTAACTCAAACCTGTAATCCTAGGTACTCAGGAGGTTGAGATCTGAGGATCAAGGTTCAAAGCCAGCCCAGGCAGGAAAGTCCCTGAGACTCTTATCTCCAATTAACCACCAAGAAACTGGAAGTGGTATTGTGGCTCAAAGTGCTAGAGCACTAACCTTGAGTGAACAAACTCAGGGACAGTGCCCAGGCCCTGAGTTCAAGCCCTACAATCATCAACAACAATAAAAAAAAAAAAAAGAAAGAAAGAAAAGAAAAATAAAGAAAAATTTTGTGATATCTTAAATTTAATTCCAAAAGGGGAAGCAGATAAGGGAAGTTAAATCAGTTAACAGCTGCAATGGGCAAAAACCATATGCCAGCACACCCAACCACAGGGCTACCACACCCTGTTTACCTATAACCTTTTCCTGCTGTTAACCTCAACCAGTCCAGAAGAAGCAACTTTTGTGGACTTTCTCTGTTCCCAAACTTTTCTGCTTTATACAATTGCCCCCCACCCCAATCTCTTTTCCATCCCCAATGTAAGGGCAATGCGATTACACCTTTCTTCCCCAGATTTTCATTACTTAAAAAATGTTGAGTTGTGATCCAATGAATATTTTTTTATTAGCTTATATGGGAGGGGGGAGAATTTCACTGTTAAATTTTTCACACGTTTCTAATGTAATCTAATCAATCTCAACCCCTTCTATTACTCTCCTGGTCCCCTTTCCTACCTTCCCAAAACAATTTCAACAGTTTTCATTGTTGTATTTTCCTAGTTGCAAATAATCTGTTTGGACAGTATTCAATCTCCTTCACCCTCCCTGTTAGACCAATGCCTTCCTGCTAGGACCCCATAGGGTCCATTTCTCTTCCTCTGCCCCCATTCTTCTATTGACCCACAGCTTTCCTTAAGGTTTTCTATGCTATTCTCATAGAGACTTACCATGTATTACAAAAGTATTCATTCTCTGTCTTTATTCCATCCCCTCTACCCTTCTCCTCCTATGTAGTCCCTTAGTATGGTTCATGTTCTATATTCATCCATATAAATAATTATATGTGTATGGATATATATGTATGTACATGCTATCTATACTTGAACTCAGGAACTGGGCACTGTCCCTGAGGTTTTGTGCTCAAGGCTACTGCTCTACCACTTGAGTCACAGTTCCACTTTGAGTTTTTTGGTGGATAATTGGAGATCAGAGTCCTATGGAGGGCCAGGCACTGGTGGCTCACGCCTGAAATCCTAGCTACTCAGGAGGCAGGAAAGTCAGTGAGACTCTTATCTTCAATTAACCACCAGCAAACTGGAAGTGGCACTGTGGCTCAAGTGGTAGAGCACTAGCCTTGGGCTGAAGAGCTCAGGGACAACACCCAGGCCCCCAGAGTTCAAGCCCCATTACTGACAAAAGAAAAAAAAAAAAAAGAGTCCCATGGACTTTACTGTCTGGGAAAGCTTTGAGTTATCTCCCTCAGATCTCTGCCTCCTGAGCAGCTAGGATTATAGGTGTGAGCCACCAGTGCCCAGCTTAGAAACCACCCATTCCTGGAATGAGCAAGGGATTAAGATGTGGCCTATGAAGCTGGCCACTGCCATCTTCTTCATTTAAAGTTCTACTGTCAGAAACCTGAGGGATCTTCTGATGAAAAATATTATTATTAGTAGTAGTATTTTGCTGGTCCTGGGGCTTGACCTCTCAGCCCGGGTGCTGTTCCTGAGCTTCTTTTGCTCAAGGCTAGTTCTCCACCACTTGAGCCAAAGCACCACGTCCAGCATTTTCTGGGTGGTTTATTGGGGATAAAAGTGTCACGGACTTTCCTGCCCAGACTGGTTTCAAACCACGATCCTCAGATCTCAGTCTCCTGAAGAGCTAGGATTACAGGTGTGAGCAACTGGTGTCCAGCAATAGTATTTCTATTATTAATAACAGTAATCCTTTAGAATATGCAGTCCACCTGCATGCAAATTATAACTAGGTTTCCTTATCAAATAAAAGTACAGATTGTCCAGTTAAATTTGAATTCCCAGGATCAAAAAATGTCAGTAGAAGTAGGCCTCATACATTATTTGTGACTTATCTTTTTGAAAAGATAAGTTGACTTTTAGCTACAATTCAAACTTTAATAAATGTGCTGTTCATATGCTCAGTCAAGATCTGAATTTCAATTAATATTTTAATTCCAAATGCCCTAATGCAGAGCATGGGTTACCATCATATTTTTCCCTCTAGAACTATCCTGACACTTTAGTTATTGCTGTATGATTGTGTTAAAGTACAGTTAGGTCAAGAAATCATTACAAGTGCTCACCTCCCATACAACTCAAACACAACGAACAGAGACTTAAAGTATCAGTCCCCAAATACTACAAATTTCTATCTCTTAAAAAACTTACACTAGTCTGTTACTGGTGGCTCATACCTGTGATCCTAACTACTCAGGAGGGTGAGATCAGAGGGTCATGGTTCAAAGCCAGCCTGGGTAGGAAAGTCTGTCAGACTCTTATCTCCAATAAATCACAGAAAAAGCTGGAAGTAGAGCTGTGGCTCAAGTGGTAGAGGGCGAGCCTTGAGCCAAACAAACAAACAAAAAAATGGTAAGGGACAGTGCCTTGTCCCCAAGTTTAAGCCCCAAGACTAGTAAAATAAATAAATCAATAAATAAATGAGGTAGAAGTGGAGCTGTGACTCAAATGGTAGAACACTAGCCTTGAGAAAAAAAAACCAAAAGTTAAGGGACAGTGCCTTGTCCCTGAATTTTAAGCCTTAGTTCTGGCACCCAGAACATAGACACATAGACATAGACACAAACACAGACACACAGACACAGACACAGACACACACACACAGACACACACAGAGAAATTACACTAAAGCAGGTGCTGGTGACTCATGCCTATAATCCTAGCTACTCAGGAGGCTGAGACCTGAGGATCACAGTTTGAAGCCAGCCCAGGCAGGAAAGTTGATGGAGACTCTTATCTCAAGTTAACCATCAGAGGATTGGGAAAGTGGCCTAGTGGTAGAGTGCTTGCCTAGCAAGCATGAAGTCCCGGGTTTCATTCCTCAATACCACACAAACAGAAAAAGCTGGGAGTGGGGGTGGCGCTGTGGCTCAGCTAGCCTTGAGCAAAATAAGCTCAGAGACAGTGCCAGGCACTGAGTTCAAGCCCCAGGACTGGCAAATGAACCAAACACAACAAACAAATTAAAAAAACAAAAAAACAAAAACACCAGAAGACTGAAAGTAGAGCTGTGACTCAAAGTGGTAGAGCCAAAAAGCTCAGGGACAGCGCCTAGCTCCTGAGTTCAAGCCCCATGACCAACCAAAACATAAAATAAAAAAGAAGTTACACCAAAATATAGGCAGGATAGAGTTCTAAAGTGCATAAAATAAAATGTCTCTGTTTTCAAAAATAAATAGATACATTGATTAATAAAGTGCTACAATCATGGTCTTGATATTCTCAAGAATCTTTGGAAAATAAAAAGGGTTCACACTTTAATTTTATACTGAGCCTTGCAGATTATATAACCAGACCTGAGAATCTAGGCCAGCCAAGATTTCTGGCCCTGATCACCTGGCCAAGGGCGCTTGGTCTGTTCCTGCTGACCGCTCTCACTGGTCCAAAGCCTATCTGAGCATTTCTCACCTGGCTCCAGCGCTCCTGCTGACTGTCTCTTGGGCTGAATATAATTAATATGGAGGCTTCACCAGAGGGCTGTTGGTCTAAGATGCCAATTTCCGAGTGAGGGTTTGCCTTAATTATGGCCTCTGAGCTGGAGGTAAATGATGCCTCTCTCTACCACCCTGTCAATCCCCCAAAGTGTACTTTAGCATTTGTGTGACAGATGCAAACAAGTAGCACTCCATTATTTCCCTAATTGTCACTCTGCTAAGCCTAGTTGGCAAGAGTCTGGCTCAAACAAAGGTGATTTATAGGAGAATTTTTATCACACTCTGTGTGTGTGTGTGTGTGTGTGTGTGTGTGTGTGCATGCATGCGCATGCATGTTGGGATTTGAACTCAGGGCTTGGGCACAGGCTGCCCTTTATTTAGTTTTTGCTCAAAGCTGACACTCTACCACTTCCAGCTTGTTGGTAGTTATCTGGAATAAGAATCATATGGTTTTGTCTAGGCTGGGGCTGGCTTTGAATTTATGATCCTCAGGTCTCCGCCTCCTGACTAGCAAGAATTTTGGGCCTGAGCCACTGGTGTCGGATTTGCAGAACAGATCCCTGAATGCCCAGGTTCAGGGATGGGGATGCTTGGTGTGGGGTGATCATAAACTCTGGGGGCAACAACTCGGGTTGGCTGCTGACCCTGGCTGATTACTAGGTTCATGACCTTAAACCCTAAGCAGCTAATCTAACCACTCTGGGTTTGATGATTTCAACTCTAAAGAGAGATTACATGTCCTTCCCGGTATAAGGGAGAGGAGTGGCCAAAAGGCTTTGTGTGAGTTATCTGAGGATGTATATGAACCAGAGCCCAGGTCACCCTTGACTCTTGTGCGCATGCTCAAGCGCAAGCGCGGGGGTCGGGGGGGGGGGGGGTCAGGCAAGAACCAGAAGACTTCGTTCTCTATCTTCACAAACCTACTTGGTCGGACTAACGGCTTCTCAGGAGCTGGGGCCAGTCAGGATTATCTGCCCCTAGTAAGAGTTAGGAAAAGGAAAGCAGTAGCTCACCCCTGTGATCCCTAGCGATGTGGGGAAACGCAAAGAGGAAGATTGCAGCCCAGGCTAGAAAATAAGTCAGGCACAAAGGGGCTCAAAGTGTGGCTCAGATAATAGAGTGACTGCCTGGGAGTCATGAGTTCAATCCTCAGTACCTAAACATTTTGAAAGAGGGAAAAGAAAGTGGAAGCTGACATCTTGAGTTCAAATCCTAGATCTGCTATTTCCTGGCCGTTCAAAACCATATTATTATTATTATTACTATTATTTTGCCAGTACTGGGTCTTGAACTCAGGCCTGGTACTGTCCCTGAGCTCTTTTGCTCAAGGCTAGTGTTTTATCACTTGAGTTACAGCTCCACTTCCTCCTTTTTGGTGCTTAATTGGAGATAAGAATCTCACAGATTTTCTGCCTGGGCTGGCTTTGAACCTTGATTCTCAAATCTCAGCCTCCTGAGTAGCTAGGATTACTCGTGTGAGCCACCAGGGCCCAGCTTGCTCACAACTACTTTAGACAAATTAGTATCTCTGTCTCAATGTCTGCATTTTTGAAATGATGATTAAATAGTTCCAACTACCTCTCAGGGTTGTGAGCCCTATAAAGAAGGCTTTGTATTGGGCAGGGAGTATCACCTGGTGTGTTAATTCTTTCAATTCCTTGTTTGGGTAACCAGGGGAGCCAATTGTCTTAGAACTCTCTATTGTTTGATTCTGGGTGGAGCTGGCATTCTAGGGTAGCTTGAGTGGCCTCCAAGCAGGGGGGCGGTGAGTTCCCCCACTGGCTGTGACTGTGGGACACAGAAGTGCCCCACGTTAGATTGTAGAGTAACACCTTTTCATTGGTGAAAGTGCTAGCTGGTGTTTACAGGTAACTAGGTGGGGATGCTGGCAGGGGAAGGGCAACCTGTGAGGAAGTTAAAAAGGCCAAACAAAAGGGAATTCCTCCAGTGGAAAGAATGGGGCACAGAGCCTAGAACAAGCCAGGTTAGCTGGAAAGGGAGCAGGCCTATCCTGCCAACCCCACAGGGCTTCCTTGTGTGTGTGTGTGTGGGGGGGGGGGGGGGTGGGGGGGACAGGGCTTGTTTTCTTGTTGCCATAGAAACCAGCTGTTTTCAACAGTGATCTAGGGAAGGGTTATTTACCTCTGGTGTCTGAGGATCTATCACACAGATCTTCTTCCTTTCAGAAGGTTGGAGGGCATCTGGCCCTCCACGTCTTGCTGAGATGGGCTGTCACTCCAGCAAGAGCACCGAGGTGGTAGAAGAGTATCAGAAGCCTGGAGACCAGCCTGAGGAAGAAGAACCCAAGCCAGAGGCTGGCATAGAGGCTGCAGATCACAAGGACACTTCACTGAAGGAGGGAGCCCCGGAGCAGAAGAGCTGAGCTGCTTTTCTCCAGAACCCACTCATCCCTGGAACCATCTTTGACCTGTGAAACCTGACACAGTCTTCATCTTGATTTGCTCTGAAGAGAAATCCTTCAGGCTGAGATTTGGGCTCTGGGACTGACCTTCCACAGACCTTGAACTTTGGCATTGTGCAGAAGATGAGGCTGGAAGGTACCCTGTTTCCCCGGCATCCGGCAGAGAAGACAAAAGATGTTGTCACTATATTGGGCTTTTCCCACAGCATGTAAAAAGGGATAAGCTTGCAAGTAGCATCTTCCGGTCCAGTAACTGGCCACAGAGCCTCACCTGCTCCAATTTCCTCAGTTCTGGAGGTTCTGGGCCTGTGACATTGTTACCTGGGAAATCTTGGTTTAGTCTCTTTCTTAATCTCTCTCTTTCTCCCAACAGCTGGCTGCATAGCCAATATCCTCCAGAGGAAGGCTTTGTATTTGTATGAATAATTTAATATTTGACTGCAGTCTTGTTAATGAATTATGAAAATGATCAGGATCAGATGGAGCTCTCGTAGATGCAAGGCAGCAGGCTATGGTCAGCCTGCAAGTTGGGAGGAGTGAAGAGGGATTGAAGTTCCTGGTTAAAACTCTAGAGCAAAATCCCTCAGCTAAAATTCTGGTGTCTCCTCCTATCACAAGTGTCAATTTGGACCTTCTAACATCTGAGCTATCTGCATGCAGCCTTCAAAAAAGATTTTTCTGTTTACTAATGTATCTGTCAGCCTTTCTTCCCTGGCCCCCAATGTGTTTTGTTTTTAATGCAATCCCAAAGCATTTTCATTTGAAATCAAATAGACATGTTTGCAAATAAATGCTGACAGTACACATTTGAAAGACAGTGTGGGGATGTGTGATTAGAGGATTGGCAGGGAAGGGTGGGCGCAATTCTGTGGAAACAGGAGTAAGCTTCTGCCTGTGCCAGGGATGGCTTGCTGTAACTGGCACAATCTCTGTGATACGGTCTAGGGGAATGGATTCATTCATTTTTTCATTAAAGAATTAAAAGAAGCTGGGTGCCAGTGACTCATGCTTGTAATCCTAGCTAGTCAGGAGGCTGAGATCTGAGGATTGGGGTTCAAACCTAGCTTGGGCAGGAAAGTCCAAGAGAATCTTCACTCTGATAAACTACTCAGAAAAATCCTAAAGTGGCACTGTGGCTCAAGTGGTAGAATGCTAGCTTTGAGCACCAAGAAGCTCAGGGACAGTGCTCAGGCCCTGAGTTCAAATCCCAGGACCAGCAATAAATAAATAAAAAAAGCAGGAAAATGTTTAAGGTAAACTAAGTTTATTTGAAAGTGAAAGGAAAGCATCAGGACTCTCCATTTGGAGAGGGGCAGCAAAGAGGAGTCCAATGAAATCCTCTGGAGGGTGGTTTTTATGATATGCAGTTCCTCCTGTGATCTCTAGTCTTTGTGGCTGATTGCTCGATGGCTCCTGCATGGGCTTCCTTGGCTCTTTTCATTGGTTGAGTTGGGGGACCTAGGGCTTTATGGGAAGAAGCATTAGGCTGGGAATGTGGCTTAATGGTAGAGTGCTTGCCCAGCATGCATGGAGTCCTGGGTTTGATTCCTCAGTATCATATAACAGAAAAAACTGGAAGTGGCACTATGGCTCAAGTGGTATAGTGCTTGCCTTGAACAAAAGAAGCTCAGGGACTGTGCCCAGGTCTTGAGTTCAAGCCCTAGGACTTGCCAAAAAAAAAAAAAAACAACTTATGTCATGATAGGACATGTCATTATTGGCCATGTGTTGTGCTACCACATTTTATCCATATCTGCCTTACAGTTTCCTTTTCTCCTTACCTTTTCTGGTGAGGAAACCTAATAACTAACTACAGAGCAGGGCCCAGATATGCATTTTTGTTTTTCCAAGACAAGATTTCACTGGGTAACCCGGGCTATACAGATTTGAACTCCAGCGGTTTAGCCTATGAATTTGTGAACTTACAGAGTGGTCTTTAAAAAATCAGTATTTATTGAATGCTTACAATCAGTCATGCAAATGTCTTAGGATTTGGGGATACAATGGTTAACAAGAAAAAAATATTTTAGGCTTAGAGCTGACTTCTGTAATTATAGCTAATCAGGAGGCTGAGATCTAAGGATCATGGTTTGAAGCCAACCAGGTCAGGAAATGTGAGACTCATCTCCAATTAACCATCAAAAAAAAAGTCGAGCTGTGGCTCAAGTGATAGAACGCCAGCCTTGAGGAAAAAAGCCAAACAAGAGAGTGAGGCCCTGATTTCAAGCCTCAGTAAGTAGTAAAAGATTTTAAGAACTTGATATTTCTTCTCAATCTTCAAGTAATTTCTTCTGTCTTATAGTGCTTCAAAACAATTTCATTTTATTAATCTTTGAACCAGAGGAGAGATCTCACTTATGTTAAAAAAAAAAAGACTGATTCTGTCTATCTGTCTGTCTATATTACCATATATTAGTTATATAAGGGGGAGGATTTTTTGTAACATTCCCATACATGTATGCAATGTATTTCTACTACTCTTACCTCCTCTGTCCCTGGCCTTTACCAGAGTTCTTTTTTCTTTTGTTCAAGTCCTGGGGCTTGAACTCAGGGCCTGGTCACTGTCACTGAGCCTCTCTGTGCTCAAGGCTAGCACTCTACCACTTGAGCTATAGCACCACTTCTGGCTTTTTCTGGGTATGTGGAACTGAGGAATTGAACCCAGGGCTTCACGCATGCTAGGCAAGCACTCTACCACTAAGCCACATTCTTAGCCCCTGCCAGAGTACTCTTAGGAGGGTATTCTTCATGAATAAACAGCAGAAATCCAAGTTCCTTTAGAGCCTAGGCTTTAAAGTAGGGATTTTTTTTCCCCTCTAGTAATAGGGTTTGAATTCAGGGCCTTGGAACTTGCTCACTTGCTTGTTCAGCTAGTGGTGTACCATTTGAGCCATGCTTCCAGTCTGGCTTTTTGCTGGTTATTCCGGAGATAGAGTCACTCAAACTTTTCTGGCCAGGGTGGCCTCAAATGAAGTCTCCAGACCTCAGCCTCTTGAGTACCTAGGATTACAGGTATGAGTCAATGGTTCCCACCTAGTAGCATTTTTATTTATTCATACTTATCTATTAGGGGAGATGTAGACAACCAATTTGTCAGGCAGCTGACAAAGTGGGCAGGTTGAAGTCATCCACAGTAGCATGGCTGAAGGACTTTTTAGTTTTCACTTTGATGGAAGGAGGGAGGAGAAAAAGAAAAAGACAGGAGGAAGGAATAAGTGAGAAAAGAAAAAAAAAGGGAAGAAGGAAGGAAGAGGGAGTAGGGAAGAGAAAACCAATAAACAACTAGAAGAGGTTCTTGCATCATAAAAAAAAAAAAAAAAAACAGAATAGGACTTTAATTCTTGCTGTGTAGTTCAGATTGGTCTCAAATTTGAGGTCTTTCTATCTGTGCTAAGATTACAGGCATGCCCTACCACACACCCCCTCATAGGTGATTGTTGTAGAACAGAAAGGAAGAGGTAAAGCAGCTCAGCCTGAAGCTTAACTCTAAAATGTTCCATTTGCTTCTGGCATCTTCCAAGAAAAGAAACAGTACGGGCCTCATTGGCTGGCTCAGAGCCCTGTTCAGTCCCTGGGGTGCCCAGATTTCTGTGTGTCAGGAAACAGGCCTGGGCTTGCAGCTGGGGATGGGGAAGTTGGAGCCCTCTTTCTACAGTTTACTGGGGCTAGGCCAAGCTCTGGGAACTGCCTTCTTTTTTTTTTTTTTGACGCTTCTCTTATTCCTCCTAATGATAATTCACTCAGCAAAACAGGACTCTGCTTGGTGGGAAATTCTTACAATGTCTACACTCAGGACTGTGGAAAGAGTTCTCAGGCAGGTGAGGCAGGGTGGGGCTTTGTTTCTCTGGCTTCTGAGTGGCTAAGCTTTCCAGCTTCCTACCAAAGGAAGGATGCTCTAGGGCCTTAGAGGATCAGAAACTAGGTGGTTGATTTTGCTACTTACTGTAATGGAGGAAAATACTTCTTCAATTAAATTCAACCTCTCAGGGCTTTTAAGAAGAAAATTTCTGCCAGGTGCCAGTGCCTTACTTCTTTTTTTTTTCTTTTTGGGTCGGGTCGTGGGGCCTGAACTCTGGGCTGTCCCTGAGGGTGCTGTCCCTCAGCTCTTCAGCTCAGGGCTAGCGCTCTACCACTTGAGCCACAGCGCCACTTCCGGCTTTTTCCTTTTTGCTTATGTGGTGCTGAGGAATCGAACCCAGGGCCTCAGGCATGCAAGGCAAGTGCTCTACCACTGAGCCAACTTCCCAGCCCCAGTGCCTCACTTCTATAATCCTAGTTACTCAGGAGGCTGAGCTCTGAGGATCAGGATTCAAAGCCAGCCTGGGCAGGAAAGTCCCTGAGACTATTATTTCCAATTAACCACCAGAAAACTGGAAATGGCTCTGTGACCCAAAGTGCTAAAGTGCTAACCTTGAAAAAGAGCTCAGGGACAGCACAAAAGCCCTGAGTTCAAGTCCTAGGACTGACCAAAAACAACAACAACAACAACAAAATTCCTCACTCACCTCCAGCTATGGTAGACATGCTACCATGTGGCATGCTACATGCCAGGAAGTTAACTATAATAGGAAAAAGCAATGTATTTTTAAGGACATTCTAGATGTATCCGTGGGGCCCAATATCATTCATCTTTCCCTGAGATTCAGAAATACCTCAAGTGCCAGGTAAAAGTCAGGATTATGTCCCTTCAAAATGGCTTCCACCTCTGGAATGAGGCTACAGAGACTGTTTTTGGAGTCATTTCTCTAGTTTACTTGAAGAGGAATGCCTGTTTATTAGATAATGTATGCATCCATCATCCATCCATCCATCCATCCATCCATCCATCCATCCATCCATCCATCCATCCTTTCAGCACTTAACTTGGATTTTTTCAGTTACAAGGGTCAACAAATATGTATATTGTGTTTGTGTATATACACTGGCATTAATTATTACTTTTTTTGGTAAAGGCAAGTCAGAAGGGCTATTTAATTCCTTACTTCCTAGCCAATGCATCGAATGTATTACTAGAAATTTAGGGCAGCTAAGTTGACTTTGGTTCTTGTATCTGGTAATAAAAGAATTTGACTTAGGTAATGATGATACTAATGTTTATTAGGAAAGGAATATTTCAGAGAAAGAACACATGGTATAGAAGTGCCACAAGAAGATGCCCAACTCAGCTGGCTTTTGCTGTCATCTTCCTTACAGAGCTTGGCCTTGGGTTAAATGGGGGAGAATTGGATGGCTTTCCAATTGGTGGACCTCCTTTCTGTTTCCTGTAATATAATAAGGAGACTGGATCTAACTGGCACCATCTTGGCCACGTGGTGGATAGGGAATTGGGTTTAATTAGCACCATCTTGTCTTCATGGTGGAGGAAGTTGATGTGTGTACCTGAATTCCTAGAGGTAGGGGCAGGGACTTGGGCGATAGGTTACCAGTCCTGTCAGTCCTGTGCTTGACACTCTAGTTTCCTGTCATCCTTCCCCTGGACCTTGACTCTATTTAGACCTAGATCATTTCAGGCACCTGTTCCCATGTCTCCTGTCTCCTGTCTCTTCTCTGGTCACATGGAATCTCACTTCAGCTCCCCATTGGAGTTGATCTGGTTGGTTGGTATTGTTTTTCTGCTCTTTCTTTCCTCTCCTGCTCTCCTGGCTCAGTTTTCTGACAGTGTTAAGTATATTCACAGGGCTGTAGGTCTTTATGACAAGAGTCACTGGCTTTCCAATAAAGACCCCCAATTCAACCTCTCAAAATGTGGCTTCCCTATTTCTCCAACTGAGTTACCTTACAACAATACAATTGTGACACCATAAATTTACTGTCCCAGCTGGGTGCTGGTGGCTCACTGCTATAATCCTAGCTACTTAGGAAGCTGAGATCTGAGGATTACCATTTCAAGTCATCCTGAGCAGAAAAGTCTTTGAGATTCTTACCTCCAATTCACCACCACTTCTGAGTGGAGCTGTGGCTCAAGTGGTAGCAAGCTAGCCTTGGACAGGTACAGCACACAGGCTCAGAGTTCAAGCCCCAGGGCTGGGAAAAAAATTACTGTCCCATCCTTATTTCCTGACTGTGTCCTCCTTACTTTTTTGTTCTTTTGTCCTCCCTACTCCATTTTGTTGGCAGGCAGGTTTTGGGTCATCAACTTACTTTGCCATTTGCATGTTGTTAAGAGCCAAATTCCCTGACTGCCTACTTTTCTAACTATCTCGTATGAGTAAGGAGGCTTGAACTCAGGGCCTCATGTTTGCTTGGTTTTCATGTTTCATGGATAAGCCATTCTTTCAGTTTGGCTTTTTGCTGGCTAATTGGAGATGGAATGTTATGGACTTTGCTGCTTTGGCTGGCTTTGAACTATGAGCCTCCAGGTGTCAGTCTAAGATGATAGATATGGCTATGTGCTGGTGGTTCACGCCTGTAATCCTAGATACTCAAGAGGCTGAGATTTGAGGATCATGGTTCGAAGTCAACCTGAGAAGGAAAGGCCATGAGACTCTTAACTACAATTAATGACCAGAAAACTAGAAGTGGGTTGTGGATCAAAGTGTAGAGTGCTAGCCTTGAACGAAAAAGCTCAGAGACAGGGCCCAGGCTCTGAATTCAAGCCCCAGGACTGACAAAAAAAAAAAAAAGATTATAGATGTGAGCTATTGGCACATGACCAGATTTATATTTTTACATTAATTCATAAGTCAACAAATACTACATTTCTACTCTACTGCTTGTCCTTCCTCCCTCCCTCCCTCCCCTCCCTCTCTCCCTCTCCTTCCCTCCTTCCCTCCCTATCCTTCCTTCCTTCCTTCCTCCCTCCCTCCCTCCCTCCCTCCCTCCTTTCTTTCTTTCCTTCCTTCCTTCCTTCCTTCCTTCCTTCCTTCCTTCCTTCCTTCCTTCCTTCCTTCCTTCCTTCCTTCCTTCCTTCCTTCCTTTCATCTTTGCCAGTTGTGGGGCTTGACCTCAGGCCCTGGGCACTGTCCTTTAGCTCTTTTGCTTAAGGCTAGCTTTCTACAACTTTGAGCCACAGTTCTGCTTGTTTTTGAGTGGTTAATTGGAATAAGAGTCTTATAGTGAATTTAATGTCCAAGTTGGTTTTAAATGATGATCCTCAGATCTCAGCCTCCTGAGTAGCTAGGATTGGGGGCATGAGCCACCTGTGTGGCTATACATCTAGTAACTCAGCAGTTGCTGGGTTACTACTCTGTGCCACACTTAATGAACTTTAATAAAACATTGCAACATAGGAACAGGGTAGTGCAGAAAGATCTTTTTGGGTGAAAGAAGACCCAAATTCAGCAGTCTAGAATCCTTTTATTAAAACAACAACAAAAACAACAACAACAAACTCCCAGGTGCTGGTGGCTCAGGCCAGTAATCCTACCTACTTAAGGAGGCTAAGATCCGAGGGTCTCAGTTTAAAGCCAGGCTGGGCAGGAAAGACTGTGAAACTCTTATCTAAACTACCAAAAAACCCAAAAGTCGTAGAGCTCTAGCCTTGAGTACAAAAGCTCTGGAACAGTGCCTAGGCACTGAGTTCAAGTCCCAGGAACAGCATACACATATACACAACCCAAAGCTTTATTTATTTTTTTGTCGGTTGTGGGGCTGAACACTGGGCCTGGGCGCTGTCCCTCAGCTCTTCAGCTCAAGGCTAGCGCCCTACCACTTGAGCCACAGCGCCACTTCCAGCTATTTTCTGCTTATGTGGTGCTGAGGAATCAAACCCAGGACCTCATGCATGCAAGGCAAGCACTCTACCACTGAGCCAACTTCCTAGCCCCCAAAGCTTTATTTACAAGGTACAATTCTGGGGATTAAACTCCAGGCCTATCACATGCTAGGTAAAATAGGCTGAGCTGCACTCTGAGCCCTGGAGTATGTGTACATCAGAAAGATAGTGTGTGACCCAAAGGTACATATAAGAGCACTGACTAACTATTGGGCTGGTGAATTAACTAATGGTAATAGAAAAGCTTGCTATTTCTGCCTCTGTTTTTGGTGTCTCTCTGTTCTAGGCCATTTGACTCTGTAGTCATTGTGCAAGCTCCTTGGGTTTCAGGTATGACAAAGGATTGAAATTATCCCTAAGGAACAACAGAGCTGCCTGGGGATAGACTACACACCAGGCAAGGAAGACTAATGTTTATTCTGACCTGTAACAAAAGGATAACTTCTCATGGATCCTTCTCTACTAAAAGGCTGACATAGAGTCAAGTGCTGGTGGATCATGCCTGTAATACTAGCCATTCAGGGAGCTGAGATCTGAGAACAGTAGTTTGAAGCCAACTTGGGCAGGAAAGTCCATGAGACACGTATCTCCAATTAACCACCAGAAAACCGAAAGTGGAACTGTGGCTCAAAGTGAGAAAGTGCTCAGGACCTGAGTTCAAGACCCATGATCAAAACAAAAACAAAGAATAAAAACATCTGAAATAATGATCAACCAGGCCATATTTTGACTTGATCAATCAGTATATATACCTCTCTCCCCTGATACCCGTTATTTCTCTAATTAAACCTATAGTTTGCTGGCTGATGGCTCTTGCCTGTAATCCTAGTTCATAGGAGGCTAAAATCTGAGGATGGAGGTTCAAAACCAGCCCAGGCAGGAAAGTTTATGTGATTCTTATCTCCAATTAACTAACAAAAATGCTAGAAATGGAGCTGTGGCTCAAGCAGTAGAGTGCTAGCCTTGAGCATAAGAGCTCTGGGACAGTACCCTGGCCCTGAGTTCAAGTCCCAGGGACAGCACAATCCAAACCAAACCCAAAACCCAACAACAGCAACTGAAGGCACCCATTCTGGAAGACCATACAGACACAGTCATGTACAGGAAAAGGAGTTTATTGCCAGCCAAGGCTGACAAGGCCACCTCCCTCACGGGAGAGGGAGAAATGGCTCCTGTTTCCTGGAGGCATCCTTATACAATCAGACTAGAGGTGGGATGTACTCTGCATGTACAGCCGTTCACTGAACATAGGCAGGGCAGAGCTTAGGTCTTGGAGAGTGGTAATGCTGAGCGATCCCTGAGAAACTAAGGAGAGCCCCAGGGAGAGTTCTCTTTTCTTTGTGAAGGGAAGGATAGAGTTCAAGTCTGGGTGCCGGGGGCGTTCAGCTCATGTAGCTGGGGCCTAGAGATACATGCTGAGGGCCAGTCAAGCTCCAAATGGAAGAGGACATACTAATAACAACAACAACCACTTTCCCCTTTAAGTCTGTCTTTTTCTTATGCCTGTCCTGGGGCTTGAACTTAGGGCCTAGGCACTGTCATTGAACTTCTTTGCTCATGGCTAGGGCTCTACCACTCGAGCCACAGTTCCACATTTGGCTTTTTTGGTGGTTATATAAGAGTTTCATGGGCTTTCCTGCCCAGGCTGGTTTTGAACTGTGATCCTCAGATCTCAGCCTCCTGAGTAGCTATGGTTACAGGTGTGAGGTACTAGTGCTTGGCTTCCTCAAATTTTCATTGAATTAATTATAAATATATGTCTTTGGGATTAGTGAAATTCTGGTCTGCAGCCAATCATTTCTTTTCTTTTCTTTTTTAATAAGTTTTTTTATTGCGAAAATACTGTACAGAGGAGTTACAATCACATGAGCAAGGAAATGAGTACATTTCTTTTTTTAAATTTTAATTAATTAATTAATTAATTTTTTGTCAGTTGTGGGTCTTGAACTCTGGGCCTGAACACTGTCCCTCAGCTCTTCAGCTCAAGGCGAGCACTCTACCACTTAAGCTACAGTGCCACTTCTGGTTTTCTAGCAGTTTATTGGAGATAAGAGTTT
The DNA here is from genome assembly GCF_019054845.1 of Dipodomys spectabilis. NCBI lineage: Eukaryota > Metazoa > Chordata > Mammalia > Rodentia > Heteromyidae > Dipodomys > Dipodomys spectabilis. The sequence continues at coordinate 33,863 of NW_024870807.1, read as the reverse complement.
CAGGGACTTTCCTGCCTGGGCTGGCTTTGAACCATGATCCTCAGATCACAGCCTCCTGGGTAGCTAGGATTACAGGCATGAGCCTCGGTACCCCCGCTTTATTTTTATTTTTTTATGAATAAATTTTTAACAAGCATTGTTGCCTCCTCCTTTGTTTTTCCCCTACTATCCCTTCCCTCCCATCTCCACAACTACATCCCCCACCCCCTGCCTAAATTGTAAAGTTTGTTTTTCCATGTAGTGTCTTGTACATTTCATTGTTGCAATGGGTAAATCTATATCCCTATTTAAACAATTTTGTTTTTTCTCTTCCACTCCCCAAATTATACTAACATCAAATACAGTGAAAGCAGGGGTTATACCGTGGGGGATGGACATACAAAGCAACAAAAAATCACGTGGTACCTTATAAATATGTTAGACACAATAGCAAGAAAGGAAAAAAAAACACTTGTGTCCTTATCTTGGGGTTCATTTCGCTTAACATCATCTTATCTGACCTTTTCTGCTTGTCTTAGATATATACTAGTTACTGCAAATAAGGGAAACCATGGGACCTATGTTTCTTTGGGCCTGGCTTACTTCATTTAATATAATTTTTTCCAAGTCTTTCATTTCCTAACAAATGGGGCAATGTCATTCTTTCTGATGGAGGCATAGAATTCCATTGTGTATATATGCCACATTTTCTTGATCCATTCATCTAGTGAGGGGCATCTGGGTTGGTTCCATATCTTAGCTATGGTAAATAATGCTGCAATAAACATAGTTGTGCTGGTAGCTTTAGTATAGTCTCATTTGTGATCATTTGGGTAAATGCCCAAAAGTGGGATTGCTGGGTCATAGGGGAGCTCTATGTGAAGTCTTTTGAGGAACCTCCATACTACTTTCCAAAGTGGATGAACAAATTTACACTTCTACCAACTATGCAGTAGTGTTCCCTTCTGTCCACATCCCCTCCAGCATCTGTTGTTATTAGAGTTATTGATTATAGCCATTCTAACTGGGGTGAGGTGGTATCTCAATGTTGTTTTGATTTGCATTTCTTATATGGCTAGAGAGGTTGAACATTTCTTCATGTGTCTATTGGCCATTCTTATTTCCTCTTCAGAGAAGTTTCTCTTTAAGTCTTTAGCCCACTTATTTATTGGGCAGTTGTTTCCTTGAGGATTTGTTGTTGGGGGATTTAATTTTTTGTGTTCCAGGAATATTTTAGAGATGAAGCCCTTGTCTGTTGTATGGCTAGTGAAGATCTTCTCCCAATCCGTGTGCTTTCTATTGATCTTGCTAGCTATGTTCTTTGCCATGCAGAAGCTCTGCAAATTCATGCAATCCCATTTGTCCAACCTTTCTTTGATTTGTTGTGTTTCTGGGTCTCTTTTAAGAAAATTTTGTCCTGTGCCAAGGAGACCTAGGGTTTCTCTTATTCTGTCCTGTAATATTTTCAGGGTGTCTGCTGTTTTCAAGGTGACTCTGAGGTCTTTGATCCATTTGTAGTTGATATATAAGGATCTAGCTTTAGTTTTCTATGAGTGATTAACCAATTTTGCCAGCACCATTTACTGAAGAAGCTGTCTTTCTTCCATTCTATTTTTTTTTTTTTAGCTCCCTTATCGAAGATTAGGTGGCTATCGATCTGTGGGTTCATTTCTGGGTTTTAAATTCTATTCCATTGGTCCTGAGGTCTGTTCTTGTGCCAGTACCAAGCTGTTTTGATTACTATGGCTTTGTAATAGTTTAAAATTTGGTCCAATCTTTTCTTTCTACCCTGTTCTCTGGCAATCATTCATCTTCTTTGTATTATTATATCTACTTTTTTCCTTCCTTCCTTCCTTCTTTCTTCCTTTTTCTTTCTTTCCTTGTATTTTTTTGGGGGTGGGGGGTTGGTCATGGTGCTTGAACTTGGCTTGGGTGCTGTTCCTGAGTTCTTCAGTTCAAGGGGAATGCTTTACCACTTGAGCCACTTCTGGTTTTCTGGTGGGTAATTGGAGATAAGAGTCTCACGGACTTTCCTGTCTGGGCTGGCTTTGAATTGAGATCTTCAGATCTCAGCCACTTGAGTAGCTAGGATGACAGGTATGAGCCACCAGCACCCAGATTTCTTTCCTTGTTTTGTGCTAGTCTTGGGGCTTAGACTCAAGGCTTCAATGCTGTCACTGAGCTTCTTTTGTTAAAGGCTAGAACTCTACCACTTGAGCCACAGCTTCATTTCCGGCTTTTTTTTTTTTTTTTTGTAATTTATTAGAGGTAATAGACTCACAGGCTTTCCTGCCTGGGCTGGCTTTGATCTGTGATCTTCAGATTTCAGCCTCCTGAGTAGCTAGGATTACAGGGTGTGTGGGGACCCACCAGTACCTGGCTTAGCTTTATCTTTTCCAGAATCGTATATAAGTAGAACCATACATCAGCAAACAAACAATTGTAGGATTTTTATTATTATCTTTAAGTCATTGTATGAGGAAGTCCCCATTCTACAAAATAGTATATGAATACAAGGTGTCTGACAACATTGTCACCTATTGCTCCGAGCCCATCCCTTCTCTCACTTTAAAAAAAATTTGACATTAGGTGATTACATAAATCCCACATATTTCACAGTATTGTGGAATAGTGATACTTAGTTAAAGTCACAAACACATTTTAACCTTCACAAGGCACATTGTCACGATCACGGTCTATACAGTTTGTGAATTCTATGAGCTTTGACAATACAAATTATTTTTTCCACATCAGGTGATGTTTATATTTCTTTCCTTTTGTTTAGTTTAGGCTGTTCCTTCTTTCCCTCTCATTCCTCCCTTCCTATCGCTGTCTTTACAATTGTAGGATTTAAACCTGGAACCCCTTATTGGCTATTTGTCCACCACTGAGGAGGGCCTGTTTGAGAATAAAGCCACAGAGGAGAGTGGTGTTGAGAGAAGAGAGATGCTCTACATGAACTGAGTCCAGCCATGCCAGCAGCCAACACTACCCTTAGACCAGAAAAGTCTTACTTTTTTGCTTGAGTGGTTTGAATTTTGTTCTGAGTGCATTCACTTGGATTTGTATGTAACAACCTAAATTTGTATTGATCAACTTAGATTTGTATATTGGGAAGCTATTGGGCGGAGAGACTCAGGAGGAATATAGATGGGTAGGAATGACTTGCAAGGGAAGGACTGGTGTTCATGCTAGAGCAGAAGTATCAACTAAGAGACCATTGCCTGATGTAGGAAATATGAGGGGTTGAATTTTGGAGGCATGGAGTTAGAGGTGCTCCGGGCATACAATAAAATTGAGTCCAGGCTTGGTGGTACATCCCTGTAATCCCAGCTACTAAAGAGACCGAGGCAGGAATATCACACATTTGAGCCTTGCTTGGTCAGTATAGTAAGACTCCTATTCCAAAAGTAGAGTGAATAAGTAGAAAACTACAATAAGGATGAAACTGAAGTTTTAGGGTCCAGATCCAAACTCCTGGTATTCCATGCATTGCTCATCCCTATATGTCACATACATAGATGGTTGTGTTGAAGAGCAGAGAAAGATTTTTTTTTACATGGTAAGTGTTGTCATCTTCAGTGTACAAGCAAGACCATTAGGTAGAAGAGTTACGGGCAGGAGTAAAATAACCAGATGCATCTCTGTCTCTTTGTGGTTCTGTATCTAAGGTTCTTACACCCTGAGCGATACTCTGATTTGTGTCCCCTATTATAATTAGGCATCTTGGAAGGTAACAGTTTGTTGGTTGGGACCCACAACATTCTGATTACTTGTGCAAATCCTCTCCCCAGGGTCACCAACAGTTTATGAGGACTTGAAAGAGCTAGGCAGAGGCAGAGAGGCACGGTGTCTGAAAACAATGTCTCTTTTGCATCTATTTTCAGCTTGCTAGGCCAAGATGCTGTCCAGGGGCCCTGGGTCCTAACTAATTTACTCTTTCAGTGGGACCTGGTTGGTTATTATCTCTGTTGTGGTTCTCTGAGGCTCCAGAGCCTCAGTGATCACTGTGATCACTGTCATCACTTGAGGGGAACAACCTGGTCTCCCTGAGATGGCCACCTTGTTGTACGATGCAGCCTCATCATTATAGGTAATTGTACTTATTTTGGGGATTGGGAGAGGTGGCAGTCTGATCTGCGAGGTTGTGCTGTTCTTTAGAGGTAGTTTTGATCCCTTGTCATAACGATAGTACCGATCGGTTCTTTTCTTCTCTGGAATCCAAGGTGACTGCAAAGTGAATGTCTTAGAACAAGAACATATACAAAGTGGAGGTTGGATGGCCATCTATTCTCCTGCCTTTAGTTAATTCATGGACCCAAGTAAGGGTCCTGTTACATTGATAGCTAACATTTCTATCACTCTTTCCCTCCCTCCCTCCCTCCCTCCCTCCCTCCCTCCCTCCCTCCCTCCCTTTCCTCCTTCCTTCCTTCTTTCCTTCCTTTTTCTTTTTTCCTTCCTTCCTTCCATCCTGTAGGGTTCACTGGAAAGGAAACCACCACAAGATTCAGGCAAAAAAGAGTTTATTGTGGGTAGGACATGCCAGCCTGGAGACAGAGGGGAAAGAAAAAGAGAAAAAGAGGAGGGGACTTGTGTTGAATTGTATTATATAGGGAAAGGTGGGAGGCGGGACCACAGTGGATGTGGAAGTGATCTCAGAGCCTGGGGAACCTCTCACTGGCTGAGGGAGCATGACCAGGGAGGTTCAGGAAATGACCTCAGCAGATGAGGAAGTGACTTCAGAGTCTAGGCTCCTTTGCTGACTGGCAGGTGATTGACAGGTGATTACTGTTTTCCGGCAGGTGAAGAGGAAGGAGGAGGGGCTGTTCTCTCAGGCAAACCTAACATTTCCTTCCTTTTTTTTTATTTTTTTATTTTGTTGTTGGTCATGGATCTTGAACTCAGAGCATGGGCGCTGTCCCTGAGCTTTTCCCACTAAAGGTTAACACTTTGAGCCACAGCTACACTTCAGTTTCCTGGTGGTTAACTGGTGATAAGAGTCTCACAAACTTTCCTGCCTGCTCTGGCTTCAAACCATGATCCTCAGATCTCAGTCTCCAAAGTAGCTAAGATAACAGATGTGAGCCACCAAGGCCTGGTTCTTTCTTTCTTTCTTTCTCTCTTTCTTTCTCTCTCCTTCCTTCCTTCCTTAATTTCTTCCTTCCTTCTTTCTTTTTTCCTTCCTTCTTTCCTTCCTTCCTTCTTTCTTTCCTTCCTTTCCTTTCCTTTCCCCTCCCTTCCTCCCTCTCTCTTCTTCCTTCCTTCCTTCCTTTCTTCTTTCTCTCCTTCCTTCCTTCCTTCCTTTCCTTTCCCCTCCCTCTCTCTCTCCATCTCTCTCTCTCTCTCTCTTTCTTTTTTTTCTTCCTTCCTTCCTTCCCTCCCTCCCTCTCATCCTTCCTTCCTTTTCTCTCATTCCCTCTCTTTTCTCTTTTCTTTCAACTAAAGCAGAGCTTCACAAACATACTATATCATTAATCCTCCTCCAACACAGTATCACGTGAATTCTACAGCCCACAAGATGGATTGCCCACCATTTGACTCAAAAAGCTCAATAGAGGGCTGGCAATATAACACCTGGCAATTGGTGTGAAGACCTGGGTTCCATCCTGGTAATGGAAAAAAAGAAGAAAGGCTTAACAGAAAGGCTTAACCCACGTTGCCACTGAAGCCTTATATTGCCACCTTTTGTTAAGCTGGAATTTTATTTTAGACTATTCTCTGAGTTTTCCACTACTGGATATTCTTGTATGTAAATATTAAAAAAAGTTTTCTTAGGGCTTGTGTTATAGTTCAGTGGGACAACTAACTAGCATGTGCAAAGTTCTGGGTTTAATCCTCAGCGTGCGCGCTTGCGCTTGCGCTTGCGCGCGCGCGCGCACACACACACACACACACACACACAAAATGAGGCAACACTTCCTACTCCAACAACAAACAAGAATATACCAAAGCCATACACCAGTGGCTTAGGCTAGTCATCCTAGCTACTCAGGAGGCGGAGACCTAGAGGATCGAGATTCATAAGCGAGCCTAGTCAGAAAGGTCAGGGACATTCCTTCTCCAATTACTTAGCCAAAAAAGCCAGCCAAGAGGCATAGCTAAAGTATGGTGTGAGGAAGAAATCTGAGCAAGAACACACGTCTTGGTAGTAGCAATACTTATAAAATCCTCTCCAAAGCCGGGCGCTGGTGGCTCACGCCTGTAATCCTAGCTACTCAGGAGGCTGAGATCTGAGGATCGCAGTTCAAAGCCAGCCCGGGCAGGAGAGACCGTGAGACTCCTATCTCCAATAAAACCACCAGAAAACTGGAAGTGGCGCTGTAGCTCAAGTGGTAGAGCGCTCGCCTTGAGCTGAAGAGCTGAGGGACAGCGCCCAGGCCCAGAGTTCAAGCCCCACGACCGACAAAAAAAAAAAAAAAAAAAAAAATCCTCTCCAATATAGAACCAACCCAGATGCCCCTCACTAGATGAATGGATCAAGAAAATGTGGTATATATACACAATGGAATTCTATGCCTCCATCAGAAAGAATGACATTGCTCCATTTGTCAATAAATGGAAAGACTTGGAAAAAATTATATTAAGTGAAGTAAGCCAGGCCCAAAGAAACATAGGCCCCATGGTTTCCCTTATTTGCAATAACTAGTATATGTCTGAGACAAGCAGAAAAGGTCAGATAAGTTGATGTTAGGCGAAATGAACCCCAAGATAAGGACACAAGTTGGTTTTTTTTCTTTCTTGCTATTGTTTCTAACATATTTATAGGATGATTTCTTTGTTGCTTTGTATGTCCTTCCCCTACAATATAACCCCTGCTTTCACTGTATTTGATGTTGGTATAATTTATGGATGGGAAGGGAAAAAACAAATAGTTTAAATAGGGATACAGGTGGACCCATTACAACAATGAGATGTACAAGTCGTTATGTTGAAAAATGAACTTTACAACTTTGGCCAGGGGTGGGGGGGGGGATTGGGAGGCAGGGGGAAGAGATGGGAAGGGGAAACAAAGGAGAAGGCAACAATGCTTGATAAGAAATGTATTCATTATCCTGCCCATGTAATTATAACTCCTCTGTACGGTAGCTTCACAATAAAAAAAAAAATCCTCGGGGCTGGGATGGTGGCTCAGTGGTAGAGTGCTTGCCTCGCATTCATGAGGCCCTGGGTTCGATTCTTCAGCACCACATAAACAGAAAAGGTCTGAAGTGGTGCTGTGGCTCAAGTGGTAGAGTGCTAGACTTGAACTGAAGAGCTCAGGGATAGCACCCAGGCCCAGAGTTCAGGCCCCATGATCAACCAAAAAAAAAAAAAAAAAATCCTTTTCAAACCTTGTCAGTTGGATTTTTTTTGGGGGGGGGGGTCAGTTGTGGGGCTTGGACAGGGTCTGGGTATTGTCCCTGAGCTATTTTTTTTTCTCAAGGCTAATGCTCTACCACTTTGAGCCATAGCTCCACTTTCGGTTTTCTGGTGATTAATTGAAGAGTCTTGTGGACTTTCCTGCCTGGGCTGGCTTTGAACCATGATCCTTAGATCTTAACCTTCTGTAATCCTGTAATCCTAGCTACCTAGAAGGCTGAGATCTGAGGATTGCAGTTTGAAGTTAGCCTGGGAAGGAAATTCTTCGGGACTCTTACCTCCAATTAATCACCAAAAAGCTGGAAGTGGAGTTGTGACTCAAGTGGTAGAGCACCAGCTTTGAGCAAAAATAGCTGAGGGAAAGCACAAGGCACTGAGTTCAAGCCCCGTATTGACATAACCCCTTCCCCCAGTTTTCTTTATGCAACTGTGGACGTTAAGGAAACTTCTAAAAACAACTTGATTAGACAAAATATTCAGAAGATCTAGTCTATATACTTTCTGCAACTCGTTTCTAAACACGTGATGATCATTTGGTTATTTTACTGAAGATAGACAAAATAGTTGTCTTCAAATATTTGAATTATGTCCCTATGGAAACACATTAGGCTGAGCGTCTATCATAGAGGAAGTGAAGCCCAGGATAATGAATGGAAGGCACACAAAGGCAGATTTCAATTAAATATAAAGAACGTGCTAAATATTTAAAGGTATTCAATAATGAAATGTGTGGTTTTGAGATCTAGTAAGTTTCCTATCTTTAGGATGTTTAAATATCCTGAGATTGGACAATTCTTCACCAAGTTAGTCAGGACTTAGTCCAGCATGGGAGAGGACTGGTAATGGACTAGGGGCTGTTCAGAGGAATGGTTAAGCAGGGTCTGATCCCAGCTGATCTTCCAAAAGACTTAATGAGAAGATTAGCAGGAGAGAAACACATTTCATAGCATAAAAATCACTGTACACCTGGGAGGTACCCAAGGAAATCTCTGAGAGTAACTAGAGTAAACTTTGAAGTTTAAATTTCAAGGTTAAATGCCATTGTTTGGCCCAATGGCACTGATGGCTCATGCCTACAATCCTAGTTACCCATGTGGCTGAGATCTGACAATCATGTTTCAAAGCCAGTCCAGGCAGAAAAGTTTGTGAGACAATTATCGCCAATAAACCACACACACACACACACACACACACACACACACACACACACACACACACACACACACACACACACACACACCCATGAAAGTAGAGTTGTGGTTCAAATGGTAGATTAGCCTTGAACAAAAAAGTTCAGGAACAGCACCCAGACTCTGAGTTTAAACCCTAGTACTGGTACACACACACACACACACACACACACACACACACACACACACACACACAGAGCAGCAGCAGCAGCAGCAGCAGCAACAATTGCATTGTTTGGTGAAACAAAGGGAAGGTGTGGAGGAGAGGCTGGTTATGGGGAGATGGTTAGGAAAAGCAGAGTAAAGAAGAACAAAGTTGGCTCCATAGGTTTCAGCCAAAGCTTCCTTCATTGTGCAGAGAATCTAGTAACCAGGCACCTTTTTTCTTGGTACAGAAAGGGTGACACTCATTCTATTTTGTGTGTGTGTGTGTATGTGTGTGTGTGTGTGTGTGTGTGTGTGTAGGTTGTAGGGCTTGAACTCTGGGCCTGGGCGCTGTCCCTCAGCTCTTCAGCTCAAGGCTAGCGCTCTACCACTAGAGCCACAGTGCCACTTCCGGCTTTTTTCTTTTTGCTTATGTGGTGCTGAAGAATCGAACCTAGGGCCTCATGCATGCAAGGCAAGTGCTCTACCACTGAGCCACCTTCCCAGCCCCTAATTTCACCTCTTTAGTCCACTTCTGCCACCATCACAGGGGTGAAGTCACCATCATCTCTCACCAGATCATCGTGGCCATTAATCTCTTCTTTGAAGTAGTTCAGCTTCAATTCATCCATCTCTAGGGACCTCCCTCTCCCCCACCCAGCCCCAGTTCCAGGATGGAATAGAACAGAGGCAGATGGGAAGAGGGGGAAAGGAACGGTAGGTGGGACTGGGAGTGCCCCCCAGACACAGGGAAGGAGGAAGAAGAGGTTGTGTTTGGGTTTCTTTGGACTGGAGATGGGGCAGTATGCCTTCCTGCTCTGCTCTCTCCATCTTCCAGCTTATTTTTGCTTCTGCAGGGAGTCTTTCCTGACCGCACTAATAAGAGGCTTTCTGGGGCACTGCCACACTGTCATTGTACTTTTTTTTTTTTTCCTTTTTAACTGATTCTAGGGCTTGAACCCAGAGCCCAGGAGCTGTCCTTTTGCTCAAGGCTAGCACTCTGCCACTTGAGCCACAGTACCACTTCTGGCTTTTTCTATGATTAATTTGAGTCTCATGGACTTTCTTCTTCTGACTGGCTTTGAACCACAGTCCTCAGATCTTTTTTAAAAATAAGTTTTTTATTGTGAAAATACTGTACAGAGGGGTTACAGTTACATGAGCAAGGTAATGAGTACATTTCTTATCCAGCATTGTTGCCTCCTCCTTTGTTTTTCCCCTACCATCCCTTCCCTCTCACGTCCTCAGCTACACTCAGTCCTCAGATCTTAACTTCCAGAATAGCTAGGATTACAAGCATGAGCCACCAACACTGAGCTTCAACGTATTTTTGTTTAGGATAGTTACTGTTATTTCTCCATGGCCTTAAAGAAGGCAAGAATGTATTCTCTACTACCTAAAAGAGGGCCAGCCATGTGATAGGCACTCAAATATTTTACAGACAAATGCATAAATAGGCTTTGATTTAATTGACAGTTTTTGAATTAGGATATTTCTAGGTAATCAGAGCTGGCATTAAACTTGTCTCCTGTCTCAGCCTTATGAGTGTTGGCATTATAGATATGTACCACCAGACATTTTTTTAAATCTGTAAAAATGACAGGATTTAAAAATATAACATCATCATTACTATTAATTATTATTATTGGTGGCCGTGGGGAGGAATTCGGAGCTAGAGGGCTAGGGATGAAACCTAGGGCACTGTGCATGCTAAGCAAGCTTCCATCACCTGAACTGCTTCTCCAGCCCTAACGTAATTTCAACTAAAATTTAGTATCTATACAAAAGTGCTAGCATATTATATGTGTACAGCCTGACAAATTTTCAGGAAGTGATGGATGAACTTAAAGGAAGTTTTGGAGTTTTAAATCTGTAGCAAAAAAGAAATGGTGTCTAAAGCACAGTATGGGAAGTGACCACTAGAGGGAAGTAGAGGCAAAGGAATGTGAAGCAGTTCCTGTGGTCCAGGCAAACAGTCGATGCCCCACAGGTTCTCAAAGAATTCTGGGAAACTCCTAAACCATTTTATCTTTATGGAGGCCAGAGACCAAAGACGTCTGCTTTGAGGCAGTCTGTGAGCTATTGCCATTCCTTAAGTGTGCTATCCAGGTACAAGGAGCACATGAGTGGTCATCTCAGAAATACTCAGGGATATGAAAGAGATAGAAAGCTATCCAAGAAGTCACTCAGACTGAGTCTCATGACATGGAAGAAATTGAAGATTCAAACCAGTAATAGTAACCTAGCCATCTTATTGCTCCTTATAATAAGGGAATCTGCTACCTCTAAACTAGCTGCACAGTTGCACTTAAGTCCTTTTCCGTCTTCTGTTTTCAGTGACTGTTTATTTTTGATTTCCAACTCTTCACTTCTGGTACTCTTCCTGAGTCTACCACCCCCAGGCAACCTCTAGGGGTGCAGAGTCCTGAGGCCTGATCTTAGGGCCTGGCTACTATTCCTGAGCTTCTTTTGCTCAAGGGTAGTACTCTACTTGAGCCACAGCTCTACTTCTTGCTTTTTGGTAGTTAATTGGAGATAAGAGTCTCATGAACCTTCCTGCCTGGGCTGGTTTTGAACCGCAATCCTCAGATTTCAGTCTCCTGAGTAGCTAAGTTTACACAAGGTGTGAACCAGTGGTGTCTGGCTGATTTTTTTTTTAACATGGTACTGGGGTTTGAACTCAGGATGCAGACTCATCTGTCCCAGTTCTGTCAAGAAACTAGGCAGGTTCTCATAGGTAAAGAGAATTCTGGGAAGCTCTGAAACCATCCAAAACCTAGTTGGTAAGCCAAAGTAGGATGACAGGGTGAATCCCAAGAGCCACCAGCTTGTCCTTTCCAATGACCTGACTCAGAAAAACCTGGTTTCTGCCCATGAACACACAGATTAGACAAAAATCAATTGTAATTTAAATGCATTCCACCCTTTCCTATGATAGTTGTTGAGCTAATTACTCCTTACTGTCATATGCTGTAGGGGAGAAAGCATTATTAAAGCACTAAAAATTCTTTCCATGAAATGGATTTAGGTCAGAGAGAGAATGCCACTGATGTGTTTTTCTTTGGTGAGTTTAGACATGGATTGGTGTAAATTCTTTTTCTTTTTGTTTTCATTTTTAGGAGAAACAGGGCCTTTCTTTCCCTCCCTCCCTTCCTCCCTTCCTCCCTCCCTCCCTCCTTTCTTCCTCCCTTTCTTCCTTCCTTCCTTCCTTCCTTCCTTCCTTCCTTCCTTCCTTCCTTCCTTCCTTCCTTCCTTCCTTCCTTCCTTCCTTCCTTCCTTCCTTCCTTCTTTCCTCCCTTCCATCTTTCTTTTTGGTGCCAGTCCTGGGCTTGAACTTAGGTCCCGGGTGCTGTCCCTGAGCTGATTTTGCTCAAGGATAGTTCTCTTAACACTTTAAGCCACTGCTCCACTTCTGATTTTCAGATGGTTAATTGGAGATAAGAGTCTTACAGCCTTTCCTGCTCTGGCTGGCTTTGAACTTTGGTCCTCCATATCTCAGCCTTCTTAGAAGCTAAGATTATAGGCATGAGCCATTGGTACCTGGTCCCTCACTGCTTTTTTTTTTTTTTTTTCTTTTCAAACATGTATTTACTGTAGACCATGCCTTATGTGAATATGTGTTGCTTTCCTATTAAGCTTAAGGGACTGACTGCCCAGGAGTCTCTATCAGCCTCTCCCTTCTTGATGAAGAATGAGAAAACACATTTGTTTTGTTTTGTTTTGTTTTATTGTTCAATATGTGGGAATTGAAGCCAGGGAATCATATAGGCTAGGTTAGTGCTTGACCATTTGAGCTATATCCTCAACTCTCAGCCCAATTAGGCATTTTTTGGGGAGCAATTTTATTGGCTTTTGCAGTTTAAAACTGTTTTTTTTCAGAGTTGAGGACCAAACTCAGGGCCTTGCACTTGCCAGGCAAGTGTTCTTCCACTGAGCCAAATTCCCAACTCCCAGTTTAAAACATTTTTATTTGAAGATTCTGAAAATATCCCAGTGAATGCATGCCCAAGTATTTGGAGAACAGTCAGAATTCATGATCTAGGCAGAATACAGCAGATATTTGCTTATTCCTCTCCCAAGTAAGGGTGTATTCGCACACTAAAATTCACCTAAGAGGAAGTACTGGTAAAAAGTCAGGAATGTGATGTGATTGGCTATACTTGACAATGTAATCCATACCAAAGCACCCGAGACTTCCAGAGAATGTTCAAGTACTGGGAAGCTTGAAGAAGGAAAAAATTTAATGGTAGGAGACATTCAAAGCAGGTCACAATGGTGATCTTTTCATGAAAGCAGAATTATCTTTCTGTCCATTTCTTTCTTTTTTTGTTATTTATTTATTTATTTTTTTATTGTGAAAATACTGTACAGAGGGGTTACAATTACATGGGCAAGATACTGAGTACATTTCTTATCAAGCATTGTAGCCTCCTCCTTTGTTTCCCCTTCCCATCCCTTCCCATTGTCCATTTATTTCTTATCTAGCAATTTGTCTATCCACCCATCCACCCACCAGTTAGTCTGGCCATCTGCCCTCTTGTCATCCATCCATCCATCTATCCATCTATCCATCCATCCATCCATCCATCCATCCATCCATCCATCCATCCATCCATCCATCCATCCATCTCCTCCTCAACAAGCATCATTTATCTTCTATGTGGCTAAACAAATTAACTATGTAGCCTGGGCTAGCCATGAACACAAACCTTTCATGTTTTCATTTCCTAAGTGCTAGGATTACAGGCATATACCACCACACTTGGCTTGACAATCTCTTGACTTCATGCAGCATCTGTTTGCATACTGAGTGTGAATACAGGTGCAGAGAAGTGACAGAGAGGGTGGGGGTGGGGGTGTAACTCTCCAACAGCAGCCCTGGATTCTGCAATACTTCTCCCCTCACGCATTCAGAATATAGTTTCTTTTCATGGCTGCTTAATTATTATGGCTTCGAAGACCATAATGCTAAATTAAAGTGAAATGTAATTGCTCTGCCAGCTTCCACACTGCCAGAATTCAGCTGATAGCAACAGGATTCTGTGAGCTTCTCCAAGTACTCCTTTGCTACTGGTGACAAGGGGAGGGAAGAAAAAAATAGCTCTTCTTTCTGTCTTCACCCTCCAGCCAGGCTGACACAACAAAAATGGCAAACAGTTGGCACAGGCATAAAATTCCATGACAGAGGGAAACCGGTGAAATCAGAAAAATGGATTTCTTGAGGGGAAACACAACTCCTTCTGACCATACTGTATGTAGGAAAAGCATTGTGCAGTATACGAATAGCAAGGTCATTAAAAGCAGCAGTTTTCTTTTTCTTCTTTTGTGGAGAATGGAGGCTGTTAAGGCCCTGTTCTGTCCTTACCCCCAACCATTTCCCCCTTTCAAATCCATATTAAAGTTAATCATCAATTGGAAGGCAGAAATGATATTGGAAAACCATTCTTTCACAAACGGAAACTATTATAATTTAAAAGGGTGCAAATGAAACCATACATTTGCAGAAGGAGATCAATGAGAAGCACTTTATTAGAAAATATAAATCACTTTTTAATTTCAAATGCAACAAGAAAAGAACTCATTTTTTTTCTGTTTCATGGAAATTGATTGGTGCACCTACAGAGAAAAGCAGCTTTATCATCTTGTTATCAGCCAATTAATATGCAGGTCTAAATGTGAATACTATTCCAGTTAACTAGAAACAGACGATTTTATTGAAGTCTTAATAGACTAGGAGAAACTGCCTTCCACCCTGCTGAATGAGGTCAGTGGAAGAACAAAAAATCACAGTGCATAACTTGGGATAGGTACAATTTAAAATAATTTCTTGAACTCTTCAGACCATAGAGATATGGGAGCCAAGTGATGTGTCTCAGAACAGAGAGAACTGTTAAATGGAAGAGAAATTCATAATATTGAGTTTTCTTTTCATTAAAAAGGAGAATCAAGTAAGGTGCTGGTGGCTCATGCCTGTAGTCCTAACTGCTCAGGAGGCTAAGATCTGAGGATCATGGTTTGAAGTAGACCCATGAAGAAAAGTCCATGAGAATCTTATCTCCAATTAGCCAGCAAAAAGCCAGAAGTGGAATTGTGGATTAAGTGGTTGAGTGCCAGCCTTGAGTGCAAAAGCTAAGGGAGTAGTGCTCAAGCCCTGAGTTCTGGCACATGAGTGTATATGGGTGTGCAACACATGCATGCACATGCACTTGTGCACACACGCATAACTATTTGGGTTTGATTTTGAAACTAAACCATTGTTTTCTTTTTGTAAAAAATTAGCAGATATTCATTGTACATGTCCTGGAGTTTCTTTGTGACATTTCTGTACATGCATGCAATGAATCTAGTTGAAACTGGTGCCTGTCACTTTCTCCGACCTCATAAATCTGACATTCTTGCTATTGAAGCCATGATGGAAAGCAGGCTCCCATGGCTCACGCCTGTAATCCTAGCTATTTTGAAGGCTGAAATCTGAGGATGTGGTTTGAAGTTAGACCAGGCAGGAATGTCTGTGAGACTCTTATCTCAAGTGAACTACCAAAAAACAAAAAGCAAAAAAGAAGCCCAACAAAACAAAACAAAACTGGAAGTGGAGCTGTGCCTCAAGTGGTAGAGGAAGAAAGCTCAGGGACAGCACCTAGGCTCTGAGTTCAAGTCCCAGGACCAGCACCAAAAAAAAAAAAAAAAAAAGATAGCATTTAGTTTTTAACCTCATCTCCATGATCACAGTTCAAACAGAATGCATAAAAATGAAGCCTATTGGCTACTCTTCTATTTTCTTTTTTCCATTTTCCACTTTCTGCCCTGTCCTATGAACCCCTAACATTCCCAAATTTTCTTCATACTTTTGAAGATCCAAAAAGATACATCTAACAGGCTGGAAGTGTTCTTCTGTCCAAGGAGACTTGAAACTTGTATAATGAGAAGCAGTGATTACTGACTATCATCCAGATACTCAGGGGACTGAGCCATGAGGATATCCTGAGTCCACGAGTCCAAGGTTCTAATGTGTTTTCAGCAAGCACCAGTACTGGGCTTGTGCCTGTTAATGCTTTCTACGTTGCAGCCCTGGAAATGTGTGAAACCGGAGTTTGAACTCAGGGCTTCATATTCTCAGTTTGTTTGCTTAGCTGATGTTCTATCACTTGAGCCATGCCTCCAGCCTGGCTTTTTGTTGATTACTTCAACATGAAGTCTCATGAACTTTTCTGCTAGGACTGGCTTTGAACTGCAATCCTCCAGATCTCAGCCTCCTCAGTAGCCAGGACTTATAAAGCAGGAGCCACTGGAGCTGGGCTTAGTAACTGGCATTTTTTATATAGCAATATGCCTGACCACCATTTGAGGAGAAATGTTTCATTTTCAGTAGATTGTGTATGAAAGGGAGCTTGGTGGTCTTTTAACTGTTTGGGATTTCCTTTCCCCTGTACTTTTCTCTTTTGTAATTTGTATTTTTTATTGGCATGTTTAATGAATGATAAAAATGCCTACATGTTTGGGTGCGTTGGTGTGTGGGAGTGCGTGTGTTGCGTTGCGATGTCTGCTCTGGTAGACTTGAGTCAGCAGAGGCACAGATTAGAGACAGCTTCTGACGTCACTCTGTTCTCAAGTAGTCATGATGTCACTCTGTCCTCTGGGAGTCATTCAAAGGGGAGGTGGTGGATATAACATTACAAAGATGTTCCCCTTCACTATACAGGATTGGATTGAATCATCTGGAGTAGTTAGTTCCCTGTTCCTGGTGGCATTCAAGCAGGACCTGGTCGACTACTTTGTATAGATGTTGCAGTATACTCTGACAAAAATCCTTGTCTAAGTCCAAATGTTGATTATGCACTTGATTTCCCTGACCTTCCTTGCAAACCTTTCAACCCCGCCCACTGGGTCAGAGCCAGTGGTATAATATTATGTAATATAATTATTTTTAAACTCCTTGTTGCATTAGCTTCTGTGGTTCCCCTTTTGCAACATGTCCTTTTTGAGAGGGTAGTATTGAACTTCCAAGTGGGTGTGGCTGTAAGAAGATCTTGAATGGGAATTGT
Source organism: Dipodomys spectabilis (assembly GCF_019054845.1). Taxonomy (NCBI): domain Eukaryota; kingdom Metazoa; phylum Chordata; class Mammalia; order Rodentia; family Heteromyidae; genus Dipodomys; species Dipodomys spectabilis. Next base: position 17,149 of record NW_024870807.1, on the reverse strand, counting down.
AATCGCTCAGGTTTCCTCTACTCTGCTTCTACAGATCTGTGGTGGACGTCTTTATGTTCAAAGAATTAACAGTGCGCTGGGGCTGGCCAGACACATGCATTCTAGATGAACAGATGCTGTCTCTTACCACCGTGCTTACACAAGTGACTAGGTCTCATATGGAGAGTTACACTGAAGACCTTTTAAATGCCTTGACTGAACAATTTGGCCTAACCCCACTTTTCCATTTGAAAACATTTTAGATTCTTTTTGTTCTGTGAAATGCATGAAAGCTGCTTTGGACCACAGAGACTAAAATGCTGTCTTCTTTCTTTCCAACGTGGGGACAATTGGTTCCAGGGAAAATGATTTCCCCAAATTTGCCTGCCAGGAGTAATTGGCTTATATGTGACCCATCCACTTTGACATGCCCCGTAGAGCCCATCGACAAGTCTTTTGGCTTGCTAGCAGGCAGCTGGACAGACATAGCATGGACTAGATGATGTGATGGCAGAGCCCTTGGAGTTGAGAAGCCCATCTGTGTCCTCCTGTCCTGTTGGATGAAGGCATCCAGTGGAGAAAGTACTCTGTTTTTTTGCCGGGTGTGGAGGTTCAACTCAGGCCCGGGTGCTGTCCCTGAGCTCTTTCACTCAAACCTATTGCTCTACCACTTGAGCCACACCACTACTTCTGGGTTCTAGTGGTTAATTGGAGATAAAAAGTCTCATGGACTTTGCTGCCCAGCCTGGCTTTGAACCACATTCCTCAGATCTCAGCTTTCTGAGTAGCTAGGATTACAGGTGTGAACCACTGATGTCTGGCTTTTGTTTTTAAAACCTGTGCCAGGGTTTGAACTCAGGTCTTGGGTTCTGTCCCTTAGATATTTTGCTCAAGGCTACTGCTTGAGCCATAGCTCCACTTCTGGCTTTTTGGTCTTTATTGGAGATAGAAACTCATGGAGTTTCCTTCCCAGTCTGGCTTCAAACCTCCATCTTCAGATCTCAGCCTCTTGAATAGTGAGGATTATGCGCATGGTACCTGGCATGGATGGCTTTTTTTTTTTTTTTTTTTGCCAGTCCTGGGGCTTGAACTCAGGTCTGGGCACTGTCACTGAGCTTCTTTTGCTCAAGGCTAACACTCTACCACTTGAGCCAGAGCACTACGTCTAGCTTTTTCTGTTTGGGTGATACTGAGGAATCAAACCCAGGACTTTATGCATGCTAGGCAAGCACTTTACTGCTAAGCCACATTCCCAGCTCCATGGCTGGTCTTTTGAAACAGTGTGCTATAGAGCCCTGCGTTCCTCAGAGCTGACCAAATTGTTGTTTCTGATCTGCTTCTCTCACGTCAGAGGCTTTGCTCTGTTGTCAGTTTTATGTACTGAAGAGTGTCCTATGATTTCATTTAAAGAAAGGATTCTACAGTTAAAAAATATATGAAACCACTGGCGTGGATGATCTGTAGAGCCTCAGCGAGTTCTAAAGTGTGTGATTTTTATACACTTCAGCAAATTCATCAGCCGTAGGAGGAAGTCACTTGCTCTTTATTTTCAGGATTTTTATTTGGCCCAGAATCTTCTGTTAATAAAAATGTCTGAACAGTAGATTCACAGCACAATAACCTCTGTTCACAGCAATGTAGTGTTTGACCTTGGAAAGTTTTGTCAGTATCTTTTATTGTTTTTAAGACATTTTCTTAGACCTGCAATTATTTAATGGAAGGGATGAATATCTATATCTAAACACCATGGGGTATACCTAGCCACCTTCCATCTCTCCTTTCCTGCCCAACTAATTGTCCCATGTAAATATAGTGTGGGCCATCCCTTTGTATCTACCAGTTTGATTCAACTATGGATTTAATCATAGAACAAAAATATATTTTTTGCTTGCCACTATTTCTTGAACAATACAATGTAACAACTATTTACTTAGCATTTACATTGATTAGGCATTATAAGTCATATAGTGACTAAAGTATACAGGAGGCTCCAGGTACTGGTGGCTCATGCTTATAATCTTAGCTACTCAGGAGGCTGAGATCTGAGGATCGTGGGCCAGAGCCAACCCAGGCAGGGAAGTCCATGACACTCTTACCTACAATTAACCACCAAAAATGTGGGAAGTGGAGCTGTGGCTCAAGTGGTAGAACACTAGTGTTGAGCAAAAAAAGCTCAAGGACAGTGCCCAAACCCTGAGTTTAAGCTCCAGGATTGGTACAAAAAGAAAAAGAATGATATAATAATATATGGTCATGCGTAAAAATTGGGAAAATACAAAGTAATATCAGAAGAAAATAAGCCAGGATTGGTAGAGCATTCCTGTAATCTCAACATTGCTACCTAGTGTGACACTGTTGGAAGAAAGAAAGAAAGAAAAAAAGAAAAGAAAGAAAGAAAGAAGGAAAAGTCACTAATAACTTCTGAATGAATTTTAAAACATCACATTCACAATGTGTATCAAAATTATTAGCGCAAAATAATGGATATGCCATGGTTTTAATTTAATTTCAAATATTTATTGTTCATGTATTACCCAATGAACATTATCTTATCTTTTTAATTAAAAATGATTTTAGTGACTCCATAAGACTTAATTTCTTTACCAGTTTCCCTACACTGGACATTTGAAATGTCCATAGAAAAATCTTCATAAACTGGGCCCTGGTGGCTTACCCCTGTAATCCTAGGATGACATCTGAGGATCACAGTTCAAAGCCAGCATGGGAAGACAAATCTGAGAGACTTTTATGTCCAATTAACCACCAGAAAACCAGAAGTGGAGCCGTGGCTCAAAGTGGTAGAGTGCTAGCCTTGCGCAAAAGAGCTCAGGGACAGTCACTCATTACTGACAACAACATAATAAAATCGTGTGTGTGTGTGTGTGTGTGTGTGTGTGTGTGTGTGTGTGTGTGTGTGTATGCACACATCCTCAAATCTCAGCCTCCTGAGCAACTAAGGTTACAGGTGTGAGCTGCCAGCCCCCAGCCCCTCCCCACTCCCTGTTTTAAAGACAAGGTCATGGCCAGGCTGTTCTCAAACTCTGGATCCTTCTGCTTCAGTCTTTCCGGTGCTGCAATCTTAGGATACGTCATCATATCTGACCAGAAATCTTTACTTGACTTCTCCAGATAGTTCTTGAGGTAGATTCAGAGAGATGGATTGATGAATCAAAGAATATTAACATTGTTGCTAAATGCCCTCCCTCCCACCTTTATTTGAGGTATTAGGGTCTAAATTCTGGGCCTTGCACCTGCTAAGCAAGCAAGCTTTCTACCCTTCATTCCCCACTCCAGCCCCTTACCCACTTGAGTTATTTTTCAGAGAGCGTCTTGCACTTTTTGCTGGAAACAATCTCAAACTATGATCCTCTTAACTATACCTTCCACATAGCTGGGATTACAGACTTGTAAAACTATGCTAGACTTTATTGTGAGGGACTTTCATTAGCTTTGCCCAGGATCACCTCCAACTATGATCCTCCCCATCTCTCCTTCCTAAGTAGGAGGGATTGCAGGCATGCACCACCATGCCTAGCCCCACCTAAACCTTTTTATACATATTTCTAAAGTACCTTCGCCCAAATTTTTACTACTTTACACTTTCATCAGCTCTGTGTCTTGGTCTCACTATTTTTTTTTTTTTTTTGTCGGTCATGGGGCTTGAACTCAGGGCCTCAGCTCTTCAGCTCAAGGCCAGCGTTCTACCACTTGAGCCACAGCGCCACTTCTGGCTTTTTCTGCTTATGTGGTGCTGAGGAATTGAACCCAGGGCCTCATAGATGCAAGGCAAGCACTCTATCACTGAGCCATCTTCCCAGCCCCTTGTTTCACTATTAATGATATCATTAAAATGCTGCTAATAGTTATGTGAAATGTGTTACTAATAGTTACGTGAAAGGTTAAGATTTCAGTGCCATCTGCAATTAATTAGATTCTCATACTTTTAAAAATAACTATCTTTGTAGCCTTTATGTTTTAAATATTTTTTTTAATTGAGAAAATACAGCACAGAGGGTTTACAATTCCATGAACAAGGTAATGAGTACATTTCTTTCTTTTTTTGGTCAGTCATGGGGCTTGAACTCTGGGCCTGGGCGCTGTCCCTCAGCTCTTCAGCTCAAGGCCAGTGCTCTACCACTTGAGCTACAGCGCCACTTTGGTTTTCTGGTGGTTTATTGGAGATAGGAGTCTCACGGTCTCTCCTGCCCAAGCTGGCTTTGAACCGTGATCCTCAGATCTCAGCCTCCTGAGTAGATTACAGGCATGAGCCACCAGCGCCCGGCATGAGTACATTTCTTATCAAGCATTGATGCCTCCTCCTTTGTTTTTCCCCTAACCTACCTTCTCTCCAATCTCCACAAATACACTCCCCACCCCCAGCCTATATTGTAGTTTGTTTTTCGACATAGCATCTTGTACATCTCATTGTTGCAATGGGTCAACCTGTATCCCTATTTAAACAATTTGTTTTTTCCCTTCCCCTTCCCAAATTATACCAACATCAAATACAGTGAAAACAGGGGTTATACCATGGGGGAGGGACATAGAAAGCAACAAAAAATTACACGGTGCCTTATAAAAACGTTAGAAACAATAGCAAGAAAGAAAAAACACTTGTGTCCTTATCTTGGGGTTCATTTCACTTAACATCATCTTATCTGACCTTTTCTGCTTGTTTCAGACATATGCTATTGCAAATAAGGGAAACCATGGGACCTATGTTTCTTTGAGCCTGGCCTGTTACTATCTTTGTACCCTTTAAATTGTAGGCTAGCCTACATTTTGAGCAGATATGGAAATAAAAAGAGAAAAATAAACCAGAGTATTTACTTTTTTTTTTTTTTTTAGAAGAAATTGGGATAAAAGAAGTCTTGCAATTCTGCTGTGATCTATTGCTATAATTGAATGTGTTTGCCCAAACTCATGTGTTGAAAACATAATCACCAGTGTGATGAGGTTAAGAGGGGAGTCTTTAGGAAGTGATCATGTTTTGAAGGCATGGATGGCACGAGGGTCCTTATAAAGGCCCGAGGAAGGGAGTTTGCTTTCTTCTGCTCCTCTGTTCCCTCAGGACACAGCTTCCTCTTCTCATGGTGTAACAATGGAGCCATCTTGGAGGCTGAGACACTGGACCCTTGCTAGGCCCTGTTCCTGCCAGTGCCTCCATTTTAGACTTTCCTGGCATCCACATGTGTGAAGAAAAGGAAACACGTTTTTGTTCTTTATAAGCAACATAGTCTGCAGTGTTTTGTTACAGCAGCACCAATGGAAAGAGACATTTACCTTCCATTTGCCTCTGTTTTTGAGCCTAGGCTAAGGCACCTATGATTAGAATATAGCCTCATGATTTCATGATTTCATGCATCAGTTCAGGCACTGACTAACAGGGTTACAAGCTACATCTTCCCTCAACACTATGGCAAGACAGTCTCCAGTGTCCTAAGATATGAGTAGGTAGAGGCCCAACGTTTCACTTCCAAACTTCTCTTAGGTATTGGATTCCTCAAGAAGCTACAAGGACTTTTTTCCCCCCTTCTGCCATTACAACTTGATAATCTTAGATTTCAAGATTAGGGTTGATACTGGGGCTTCTGCTCTCTACCCAGATTTTCTCTATGCCAATAGATATTCTTCCCTGTGTGTTACAATGTTTGTAAATTCCTTTTAAGTGTATTGGTATAATTACTAGGAGAGTCTTGACCTGCCAGTTAATTTACCTGGTGTTCAGGCATGCTAGGAACCTGCACAGACTGGGGTGAACCACTACAGTTCTGTGTAGTGGTTCGGAGTCGGTACTTGGAGTTGGGACTTGGGATAGAGGTGGCTACTGCCAACTTGTATCCTTTCATTCTAGATCACGATCAACACTTTGCTAATTAGCACAACACCATCAAAAAATGGATTTTTTTTTTTTTTTGTTGGTTGTGGGGCTTGAACTCTGGGCCTGGGCTCTATCCCTGCACTCTTCAGCTCAAGGCTAGAGCTCTACCGCTTGAGCCATAGCGCCACTTCCGGTTTTCTGGTGGTTAACTGGAGATAAGAGTCCCATGGACTTTCCTGCTCAGGCTGGCTTTGAGCCGTGATCCTCAGATCTCAGCCTCCCGAGTAGCTAGGATTACAGGCGTGAGCCACTGGCGCCTGGCAAATGGATGTTTTTGTTGGTCGTGGGGCTTGAACTCAGGGCCTGGGTACTGTCCCCGAGCTTCTTTTGCTCAAGGCTAGCACTCTACCACTTGAGTCACAGTGCTACTTTTGGCTTTTTCTGTTTATATGGTACTGAGGAATCAAACCCAGGGCTTCAGGCATGCTAGGCAAGCACTCTGCCACTAAGCTACATTCCCAGACCCCCAAAATGGATTCTTATTTGCAGATCTAGTGACAGTTTGGTGAGTGTTCAAAATGAGTTTCTGTCTAGACATTCACACAGTGAGACCAAAAGAGGGTATTCTTTTTTTTTTTTTTTGGTTGGTTTGTGGGGCTTGAACTCTGGGCCTGGGCACTGTCCCTGAGCTTTTCAGCTCAAAGGGAGTCCTCGTTACTTGAGCCACAGGGTCACTTCTGGTTTTCTGGTGGTTAATTGGTGATAAAAGTCTCATGGACTTTCCTGCCCAGGCTGGCTTTGAACCCTGATCCTCAGATCTCAGTCTATTAAGTCGCTAGGATTATGGGCATGAGCCATTTGCACCCAGTGAAAGGAAGATATTCTTAGGAGAGATCACAAAGGCTCAATAGCTATGTTCATATGACCATATAAAATGATGTTTATTGAGATGAATGCCAAGAAATTGAAGCAAGAGATTTTTTTTTTATTTTGCTCTTTGTTTTGTTTTCTCCTTTGTTGCTATTTATTTTTTTATTTTTTATTTCTGGACCTTTTGTCTTGTATGTAAGTTTGTCTGTTTTGGGGAGGGTAAGGAGGAACACAGAAATGATAGGAAAAGGTGAACAAATTCAACAGTCATACTCAGTAGACACTATGTTGAAAATGAACTATACTACTTGTTGGGGAGTGGGGTTGGGAGGGAAAAATGGAGAAAATGAGGGAAGAGGTGACACTGTTCAAAAAGTAATCCCCCCCATGTCACCTTTACAAAAACAGTGAAAAGAACAACAAAAAAAACCCCTTTCAGATATGCAGATTGGGTGAAAAATATATAGCTTGGAGCCATTTATCTCCTTTGCATCAACCTAGCAAGTCCTGTAGCCTAGGTCGATAGGGATAGACATTGGAGGACATAGCTAGGTGCCAGTAATCCTAGCTTCATAGGAGGCTGAGATCTATGGATCATAGTTTAAAGCTGGCCTAGACTGAGACTATCTCCAATTAACCACCATAAAAGTGAAAGTGGTGCTGTGGGACAAAGTAATAGAGCACTAGCTTTAAGCGAAAAGGTTTGGGGACAGTGCCCAGGCTCTGAGTTCATGCCCCATTATCAAGAAAGAAAGAAAGAAAGGAAGGAAGAAAGAAAGAAAGAAAGAAAGAAAGAAAGAAAGAAAGAAAGAAAGAAAGAAAGAAAGAAAGAAAGAAAGGAAGGAAGGAAGGAAGGAAGGAAGGAAGGAAGGAAAATGGAGGACATACCATGTAGCAGACAATATGTGGCTCATTTTGGTATTTCTTGTTCCCATAATGCTTGGGGTTCCTCTTCAAACATTTTGTTCCATAATGCTCTGGGTTCCCACTCTGAATCCTGTCAGAAGTAGTAATTTTATTAATAAAAATTTTAAACAACAGCAATACTACTGGAGAAGGTAAAGACTAGTAATTAAAACTGCCTTGAAGGTGATTTTGATGTTAGTCCAATCTTTTTCTGAAGCCTTCAGGGAAAATACAGTTGGGACTTTTGCAGTTCTTCCATGTTTTTATAAGTGTCACAAAGAACATATACAAAATGCTCATGTACAAAGTAAAGCATTTGGAGGGACAATAGTATCTTGTATCCAATTGTACGTAAAGTCATTTAAAACACAAATTAAGTTTTTCAGAAATTTGTTTTAAAGATTTTTGTGGTTTGCCATTTTTCAAAATTGTAAAAAAAAATTCACTAAAACTAATGTCACAGTGGCAAGCCTGTTTTAGATAAATATAATTTTAAATGAAAAATAAATAGAAATAAAAATAAAACACATCAAATATAGACAAATATAAATATAAAATAAAAATAAAATATAAGACAAATAAAAATGACTAAATAATAAATATATATAAATATATTTTAATAATACATAGGTATAAAATAAAAACTAAAAAAGAAAAGAAAAATTAAATATAAAAATATGAAAACTAAAAATATAAATATTTTAATAAAATAAAAATATAAATAAAAAAATAAAAATAGATAATTTAAAATATACATATATTAATATGAAAATTAGAATGAAATATAAGGAAAAAGAAAAATGCAACAAGATATATGTGTAAATGAACAGTAAATATAAATTATATATAAATAATAAATATAAAAGTGTATATATAAGTGTAACTAAAGAAAAAATAAAGCAAAATATGAACACAAAATATAAACAAAAACAAATAAAATGATAGTAATAAAAATAAAATATGAACAAATAAACAATCTTAAGACATAAATTTTGATAATATAAGCATAAACATAAATAAAAATAAAAATACATAATTTTAAATATAAACGCTTTAATATTAAATATAAATATAAAAACTAAAAACTAAAACATATTATAAATATAAAAAATAAATTTACATTTTAACAAATAATTTACTAATAGGAACACAAATAAAAGTAAAAAATACAAAACATAAATAACATTAAACATAAATTAGTTTAAATGATGTTAGCTAAAAATAAAATGGAAACTTATATTTGGACCTTTTCATCACTAATAATTCTGGAACACATAAAACTGAGTATACTTTCCTATGCAGGAGCATTGCTGTGGCATTGGCTCCTATTCCAAGGCTAGGGTTCACAGCCCCACAAATAACTGGTCCTCAACACTCAGTCTGTAAAGAATGACAGAAATAGACTTGATCAGTCATTAGTAGAACTGTAGCCACTTGACAAATTTTCCTGTTACTGGAAAAAGAGTAAAATTTATCAATCAAATTGTGAAGAGAATTTTCAAATAAAATGTTGAAAAGTTTTCCATTTTCTAAGATGTGCTTCAGAGTCTAGTAAGATTCTAGACACTTGAATGGAGTTCCTGTTTGTGAAAACACAATCAATGCTGTATAGCTAAATCATTGGTTTGAAAAACTTCAAAAGGATGATCCATGGTAGTAATTCTCCATTATCTTCTAGAGAAATTTATGTGTGTCTCTTCCAGTTACTTGTTTATGTGTAGTCATTGGAACCATGTTGGATTTACTCTTGACCTCTTCTGGATGGTTCTTTGTGGTGCTTGGAGCATCTTCTATTGGGTATTCATATCAGATTTTTTGTCACTTTTCTCTCTCGTGAACACTCTCTTCCTTATTGTTGTAATTTTTTTCTCCTTCATTTTCTACCTATGCCTTATCTATCCTGCTTCTGATTAGAATCCTGCAGTTTTTCTTTGTCTATGTTGACAGGAAAACCTTTGTTAAGATCTGTTGACAATGGTGGTTTTTGTCTTCTTCTGTCTTTCTGTTTGGTAGTCTCTCAGGCGGATAGTATATAGTTCATTCACTTTATTTTGTCAACTGTTTCTCTGTTGAAGTCATTGCCGAGGTATGTTCCATTACTGAGGAGGTGTAGCATCCTTGTTTTTTTCATGCTGTGCCTCTGTATGTTGGTACCTCTACTACTTGAAAGTGTGAGGGTGTTTTGCTACTGGTTGTCTTCAGCTGTGAGCTTTAATAATTTTTAACGGTTGTTCTTTAATGTATGTGTTTGCCTCCTTATATCTATATGTTAGAATTCTTTTTCTTTTCTTCTGTCATTTCATGTTCTGGAAGATCTCCTTTTGGTGGCTGGTCAGAATTTTTCCTACATGGCTCATTACTTGTGACTGAATGTTCAGTAAAGGATGTGTTATACTTGTGGTAAAATTTCTTCAGAGCTGCTTTTTGTTTCGTTGCAGCTGGTTTTGAAGTAGAATTTCTTTTTCTAGTACAGATATTTTCCTTAGTGCATCCAATCTCTTCTGTTGTAAATGGTCTTCAGTTGAGGAAATTTGTGTGGTTTGCAGGCTTGATTGGTGACTTTCCGGTTGGGTGACTCGGTCTGATTTATGGGGCAGTTGATGAAGAAGTCCTTAGAATACACCTACTCACTGTGATTCAGTTGTTCACTTGAGATGGAGTGTGAACTGGGGAGAGGGGCACCCACTCAGATTGCATTGAGATTTCATTAGTTTTTGTAACAAGGCTGACTTACATCTTGTGGATTTTCTCTTGGTTTAGTTGCATCTTGAGATTTTACTTGAGGTCTCATTGTTTCTTGTGATTTCTCCATTGGGGCATGAATGGTGCTGCCTTTGATGTTAACATGTGCTGGCTTAAACATGGTAGGCAGAAGTTTTACTCGACTGATGTGCATGCAGGGTTTGGTTGTTGAGTCATGCTGGGGTTGTGTAGCTTTTTTTGGTTTCAGATGATATTTGGCAGCCAAAAGTCCATTGGCTTATCCCTGGGAACTTCTGGTACTAGCTTCAGTATGTTCACTGTGGACACTGGGGCTAATTCCTTAGCCTGAAGAGGTTGAAGACGAGTGGGTTTGCCTGCTAACTTGGTGGCGCTGGCCTTTCCATCTGGGATCTTGGTGCTTCCAGCGGCCTTGTCCACTGAAGTGTCCTGGGCTGTTGAATGAGTTCCAGAAGCCTGGATATCAGCAGATATAGCCACAGCTGCTTGGGGGGGGGGGCGGCAGGGACTCTCAGTTTCTTGTGTGCTCTTCCTTAGCAAGGCTTGGTGCTCAGCTCTGTTGGGGCTCATGTCAAAGGACACCTTCTTAGTGATCTTTGGGGAGGACCTGTCTAACTGAACAGCATCTGCTGCTGATATGGAGTTATTTCCAACAGATAGCCCTCAACAGTTGGAGAGCTGGCATATGTTTTTGTTAGTAGGGCATTTGAATCTTGTCCCTTCTGGATTTGTGGTCAGCCTTAGGGGCATCTTGCGCTGTTTTTCCTGGTGCCCTGTCTTGGTGTGTGAGTGGGTCAGCAGCAGTGGATTTTCCTTCTCTGTGGCTTTATGCCTGGTGGCAGGAGGGCTGGAGCCTCTGTGGGGGCTCCGGTCGGATCACATTGTCTCCGGCATCTCTGAGGACAGCACCTTGCCCTTGCTTGAGTCTCTCTGGCTGCCGAATATTTCCTGGCAGCCAGGTTCCCAATACCTCCTCCTTTAATGAAAAGTATAGGGGATGCAGGTGATGTCTGGGTGTCCACAGTGGTCATGTTGCCTGCATCTCTACTCCCTGGAGAGTGGAGCTGCTGCTCCTCAAAGTATGGACTTGTGCTAGGTCTGGCTGCCACCTGATATGTGTGTGTGTGTGTGTGTGTGTGTGTGTGTGTGTGTGTGTATTACACTAGGTCCTTCCACTCGGGGTCCAAAATCCAGTAGGATCTTGGTGGATGATCCTCCTGGGTGGCCACAACAAGAGCCCCTGTGGATAGTTTATGAGGTGCGGCTCCAGCCACTTTGTGGAAAATGGACCAGAATGGGTAGTTCTTCTTGAGCCAAGATAGTCTGTGCAGACCTTTGCCCTGAGTGGCCACAAGATGAGCCTCTGGAGATGTTTTTTTGGGGTGCTCTGTTCTCTCTGTGTAGACTCAAGGGGGCTGGATATGTTTCACCAACCCAGGAGACTTTGCGCACATGATGCTCTGGCGGCCAGCTCAGGAGCCCCAGTTGGTGTTGTATCGGGTGCTTTGTCCCCTACATGGGGAGCAGTGCACACTGGGCATGTATCAAAACCAGTGGAAGGCCTGCACTGATGATGGTCCGGTCTCCCATCATTCTTAACCAACATGGGTTGGCGGGGATGATCCTCTGGGGTGGCCAATAGAGCAGCCCCAAGGGATCCTTGTGCTCTGTACATTCCACGGCAGCCAGTTAGGACTTGGTCAGACAGGTCTGACGGTCTCCAGGGATGTTCTTCTGGGCTGACTTCACCATCAGCCACTGTGGAGGGTCTGCGTGGGTGATCTTGGGGTGGCCAAAACAGGAGCCCCAATACATGGTCTCCTGCAGGCTCCACCTGCAGGAGGGGCCCTGCGATGGTGGTGGTGTACTCGTTGGTATTCTCCAGCCAGGAGGGTGTGTGAAGGTGGCCATCTTCAGTTGCAAAGGCAAAGGATGATTTTCTCTGACCTCTGTCCTCCACTGAGGAGACACTGGGCAGGGATGGATTGTCAGAGTCCCTAAACTCAGAGGGTCTTCACCCAGCCAGATCCACAGGAAGCCCGGTGGAAGATTTTCTTCAAGGTCTGTAATGCATGATATGGCCATGAAGATCTACACACATTGTGCTCCTCAGCCCGCGTGGATGTTTTTTGGGGGACTCCATCACTCCCTAAATGAGGGCACAGGTGACTGGCTATTGGCCGATGTTGAACAGCCAGGAAGGCCTGGTCAAATAGTCTCCCTCCTGAAAGCCACCAGCTCCCCTGGGATGTTTTCCACCTGGGGGCCCACAGCAGTAGAGTGCCAGTGATAGGCGGCAAAAGAAAGTTTGCGTAGGGCCTCCTGGATGTCAGTGGGAGTTGGCCCTGGGGATCCGGATGGCTGGTGGCTGGTGGTGGCTTGGCCTTCTGCTCCTTGCCCGTTGTGCTCCATTGCCAAAAGCAATGCTCGCTGCGCTTTGGGCTCTCCCTTCACATCGCAGGCCTTCTTTCTTGGCCTTAACGCTAGCCAAAAACAAATAGAATACCCAAGTAATGAGTTGTGGCTTGTGCCTTGGCTCTCGCTCTTGGATCTGAGGCAACTGAATTTTGCAAACAGTCTGACCATCAGTGTGCATTGTGACTCTTTAGCGATGCAGCACCTCTGTGATGCTGTGGGGGGTGGCTGGAGGACAGATAGGGTCACAGGTGACTGGGGCTGAGCCATGTGCTTGCTGGTAGTTTTCTGGTGCTGCCCTGTGTATCAGTGAGAATGGCTACATCTGAGGAAACATTCACTTGTAAGGCTTATAGGTTAGCGGTTGTCTATTGTGGTCAGAAGGGTTCAGGTTAACTGAAGGGTGTCAGTCTTTGTGCAATCGGAGGTCTAGACTCTGGAGGTCTTGTCTTCAACTCCACTTCCATCCTCAAGTGCTTCAGATCCTGTCCTGGGTGAGTTAGGCTGTCTTCTGCATTGCAGTACAAAGTTCAGCTCAGCTCCTTGGACTGAAAGGGATGAGGCACATGAAGAGCTGTCGAGAAGATGGCAGGGGAAGGAAGCATATGGGGTTTCTAGGAAGAATAGCCAAAGAAATCTTTCTTGTGTGTTTACTGTGTTCTAAGTACTGGAAGTTGAAATGTTATTATTATTATTATTGTTATTTTGGGTCTGGTCGTGGGGCCTGAACTCTGGGCCTGGGCGCTGTCCCTCAGCTCTTCAGCTCAAGGCTAGCGCTCTACCACTTGAGCCACAGTGCCACTTCTGGCTTTTTTCTTTTTGCTTATGTGGTGCTGAGGAATCGAACCCAGGGCCTCATGCATGCAAGGCAAGCGCTCTACCACTGAGCCACCTTCCCAGTCCAAAACGTTATTATTATTTTTTTTTAAGTTTCTAATTTTTTTTCTTTTTTTTTTATTGTGAAAATACTATACAGAGGGGTTACAATTACATGGGCAAGATAGTAAGTACATTTATCAAGCATTGTAGCCTCCTCCTTTGTTTACCCTTCCCATCCCTTCCCATCCTCCCTCCCCCCCACCCAATCCTCCCCCCCAAGTTGTAAAGTTCGTTTTTTGACATGACAACTTCCGAAATGTTATTATTTTAAGTCAATGTTTTAATACATTTCTCTCCATAGTATGTAAAGCCTTCCTGAGGAGCAGGAGAAAATACTTAGACGTGTGTTTATGTTGGCTCTGTCATGGCTCTGATAAGCTGTCATACATAAGGAAAGAAAAGTGTCATTTGGGCTCACAGTTTCTGGTATTTCTTTCCAAGGCCGCAGAGAGTATGTGACAGCAGAGCGGCTCACAGCAGGAAGCGGAAGGTTAAAATGCCAGTGCTCAGGGCAAACATTTCTTAATCTGAGCACTAGCTCAGAGCCTTGGCTCTGAGATCAAATCTTATCACTGTTAAAAGTATATATGTATAATTTATTATGCAATATATATACACTTATTATTTGTAACATATTTCATAAAATACAATACCTATAGTATGGGATACCCATAATATAGTTATTTTAGTGTAAAAATAAGTGCCTCATATGATGGAGCATGATCAGACCCACTCTGTACTTGTGCCCTGAGGTGTGTGTGTGGGGGGGGGGGGGGAAGAGGGGGCGTGGCAATGAAAAGACCATACGCCATCAAGCAATCAGCACAAAGCCTGATGAAGGAAAGGCTGGGGGGAGGGGACAGGGATGTGGGAGAAGCCACTTTACCGTAATTAACTGCCCTCCAAAGAAACCACGATGGCCTTCCAGCTCTGGGAGCCCTGTCTATAGGGTTTGTACTCTTGTTCTATTGTCTTGCTGTGAACAACATTCACTACGCCTCTGCCTCTGAATTTTTTACTGGATGGAAAAGTGGATCCATCCCCCTAGATGACACTGATAACTTTTGAACTGGAACTAGACCTTTGATCAGTCCTTTGTCCAATCACTGGTTTAAAAAGGTTTATTTCTTCTTTTCTTTTTGGTGCCACTGGTGTTTGAACTCAGGGCCTTACTCTTGCTAGACTGGTGTGTTCTACTATTAGAGCCATACCTTGAGTCCCACCTTTTAGCTGCTTATTTTGGAGATGGAGTAGCTAGGATTCCAGCAACCGGTGTTTGGCTTAAGGTGATTTTTAATCATCTGATTCTGACCAGTAATTGTGGAATTGGGCTGTAACCTTCCCCCTCTCTTTTTCTGTGCTGCCAAATGAATAAATATGGAGCTTTGCCCATGCTAGATAAGTACTCTACCGCTGAGCTACATCCCTGGTGGACTCCAGTTTTTTTTTGAAAATGCTTCCATACAGGAAAAGATAGGGCTTCGTTAAACCACAGAACTGATCAGATGGACTGCTTAGAGCCTTCTTTGATACTGGATGTTTAATGACTGCTGGTAGGCATGACTCTAAGCAATCTAGGTCAACGGGACAGAGCTTCAGCCTTCCTTTGGATGGATCAGAGGATACAGAGGTATCACTAGAGTAAGCTTGGGAATGCAACGTCTGCCTGTCCCTTCTCTCAACCATGAGGATGGGCCAGATTTTCAAGAGCTCTATTTGCTTTGCTTTGCTTTGATCTGAGGAAACTGGTGAGTTCCAAGAGTAACAATGGCTTTTAAAAAGTAAGACCAAGAAAAAAAAAAGGAGAAAAAAAGGAATAATATAATAATACAAAAGTAGAATTTAGTTGGGTGCTGGTGGCTCATGCCTGTACACTCAGGAGACTGAGATCTGAGGATCACTGTTGGAAGGCAGCTCTGAGCAGGAAAGTCTGTGAGACACTTATCTCCAATTAATCTCAGAAAAAGTAGGAAGTTGAGCGGATGCTCAAATGACAGAGTGCAAGCCCTGAGGAAAAGAAGCTCAGAGACAGTGCCAGGCCCAGAGTTCAAGCCCCAGGATTGGCAAAAAAAAAAAAAAAAGGAAGAAAAAGGAAGAAAGAAAGAAGAAAAAGCTGAGGTTGACGCTGCTCAAGTGTAATTTCAATGGATCTTCTCAGTGTTAACCATCCATAATAGATGTAATAGGTCAAGACAAATAAGAGAGCCTGCTTTCACAGAGTCCCTTAGTCCCTGGGGCCAGGATGTCACATTAGCCTGGAAGGCCAGGCTGGTAGTGAAATTGAGCTCCTTATCTGCATTTCTAACTGTGACCTAAGGGCTAGTGTGATGTATGTACAAGAAAGGTAGCTTCCCAAATAGGGTGCTGTGACCTTCTGTCATCTTATTTTGAGAGGATCTTAAGAAGACTTTTTTTTTTTAACTTGGTTGTTATGAAAGGTCAGAGTAATATAATAAGCTTTGAAAAGCTCACTTGTATTTTACTTGTTACCAGGTAGTTCCAGTGTCTGACCCAGTGGGTACCAATAAATGTTGTTAAAGGAGTAAAGTTTGTTTTAAGAGTTTAAATTAGTGGGTTATATGTCTATTTTTGTATGAATTTGAAAGTCTGGTTATTTCAAGTCTAGGAAATATATCTCACAGAACCTATATGTCATGGTAATAATAGATATTGAATGCTGGCTATATGTTAGTTTCTTTCTTTTCTTTTCTCTCTCTCTCTCTTTCTTTCTTTCTCTCTCTTTCTTTTTCTGCTAGTTCCAGGGCTTGAACTCAGGGCCTGGGCACTGTCCCTGAACTTCCTTTGCTCAACACTATAGTACTCTACCACTTGAGCCACAGCACCACTTGCAGCATTTTCTATTATGTGGTACTGAGTAATGGAGCCCAGGGCTGAGTGCATGACAGGCAAGCACTCTACCACTAAGCTCCATTTCCAGCCCTCTTGTGCTAGTTTCTCAACTTCCTCTATAGTATATAATTTAATCATCACCACAAGTAAATCCTGTTTTCTCAATCTTAGATGCAGTAGCAAAGATTTTGAAAGATAGTCGTTTTGCCTGAGTTCCGGCAGTCTGCCTCAGTTTGTCTCTAGAAGCCATGTTGTTTAACCCTTACCATACTGCCTCTCTCATTTTGGTACTTTAAGTATCTTTAAGCACATGTACTTTATACTAACTTCCTAAAAATATTTTTTGGGTTGTAGCTGTAGTTTATAGCACTGTGCTTCAGAATCATCTGTTATTTATTGTAAGTGCTTGTATTGAAATAAAATGGTGTTTGTCTTAATCTTAGATATCTCTATGGAGAGCTGGTGAATAGTGAATTGCACTTACTGATTCGACACTGTCTGCCATGTAATTTTTTTTTTTTAATCGGTCATGGGGCTTGAACTTTGGCTTGGATGTTGTCCCTCAGCTCTTTAGCTCAAGGCGAGTGCTCTACCGCTTGAGCCACAGCGCCACTTCTGTTTTTCTAGTGGTTTATTGGAGATGAGTCTCACCAATATTTCTACCTGAGTAGCTAGGATTACAGGCCTGAGCCCTGGTGCCTGGCTTGC